>NC_059488.1:6989157-8189157 GCF_018139145.2 Gymnogyps californianus
TCTATATTCTGCTTGCTTCTAGTTTGAGAAAGCTTCAATTTTTAATCCCTTTTTGGAAGGAGAAACCTAGTCTGCTGTGCAAGTAGCAACCTGTGGTTATGCCTTTGTCACCCGGTAAAGAAGTTCTCCCACTCCTTCATCATCCAAGTTGTGTTGGCTGAAAGGGTCCTATGTTTTCATTAAGCAGATGAAATGGCTGTTGATTCAGATCTCACCTCAATATGTAAAAACCAGAGCTTCAAACAAGTCTGCGTCAGACAAAAGCATTACATAAAAAAAAACTTCTTGGTGTTGAAACTTCATCTTACCACTTTCCCATGCTTGACTGAAAATAAGTGGCTTGGCTTTTGGCTGCACAGTACAATCACTGTTGTCTGCTCAGGGATGTGACACGATTATCTTTTGTTAAATGCATCTTCAAAAATTCATTTAGAAAGAGTTAATTGCCCTTTGGCAACTTTTCCTCCTCCCTTCCCCAAGAAGGCTTTAAAATGTTAAAAAGGTCACGAGTCCATTACAATGAAATGAACAAGTGTCTGCAACATCCACAGTTTGTTTTGAAGTTGTGCTGGATGTATAGAGATGGAAATGCAAGCAAAATTGAGGAGATTATTTATGGAGACTCTTTTTTTAATTAAAACCAAACAAAAATCTCCGGTTAGTTTCCTTTACGCTCTTTCCTGCTTGCTGAATGTCCTTTTTGCTGGTGATTTTTGGTTTGTGATTTGAAAGTTGTAAAACCCCTTCCTTCCCCGCACCCTTTAATTTCTCCAGTTGAGTGGAGCTGGTCTGTAAGTTGTGTGAGCTTCCAAAAGAAGAATTGAACCATTGTAACATTGGCTGAGGCTTTTGTTAAGCAAATTTCATTAAGAGACCAGGACCTAGCAGGTCTTCAGGAAATCAGATCTACTTTGCCTGGCCCTGCCGCACCCTGCTCGAAGCACTCCTGTGCTTTAGCGTATCCAGATGGCAAACTAGCCAGATATGTTCACCGCATGCACAACTAACTCTGAAGTAGCGGCAGACTGCCTGGAATCCTGCACTGCTGCGGCTGTGTGGAGGGATGCGTACGCTGCGGTGTGAATAGGGAGCGCGGTAAGCGGGGGTTTCTTTAAGGGAATAAGCTATTGAACAGCACATGATTGTGAGAAAGCTTAAGCTTTGTTTTTAAGCTACAAGGTATGTGGCTGGTGGCTTTTTGCCTTAGTGGAATGAAATGTCTAGTGATGGAAAAAAAGCCTCATGGAAGAAAGAAAAAGGATGTTTCAGTTGCAGGTGACTTTCTCTTGAGGATTGTGAACAGTTGTGCAAAACCACTGGAATTCAGTCAGTACAGTCTTTGCATCTGTGTTGTCAAAGTATCTCGGCCATGCTGCGTTTTGTTGGGAGCCTAGCAGTGTGCACACAGGGGGACTGTGCGTGTTCTTAAAACGGCACCATCCATGACCCCAAAAACGGCTGCAGTAGCTCACGGTTTCAGGGCGTGCTTATGAGGCAGTATAAAGGAGCGACATGAGCTCAGGTACTGTGGTTTCTTGTGCTGTTGCCATCCTCAGCCCACCTCCCTTGAGGCATGCAGAAGGTAGTTGAAACTATATTCCATTACCAGAACCTGACTTTGTTATGCTTTTATGGAAGAAGATGCTGAATGTCCCTTCTTATGTCTTGGTTTTCTTTTCTTCAGGTGGTGAGAACATCAAGAGCATAAATCAGCAGTCAGGAGCCCATGTTGAGCTCCAGAGAAACCCACCTCCGAACACAGACCCTGGTGTACGAATATTCACAATCAGAGGAGTTCCCCAGCAAATTGAACTCGCTAGACATCTCATAGATGAGAAAGTTGGTGTAAGTACCATCTCTGTTGATCTTGGTCTGTCTCTTTCAGATGTGGTGTTTTCACTCTTAGGTACATGTAGGCCTGAACTTACAGGATGGCACAGAATACGCACGCTTACGTTATTTAGCTTCAAAACCATTTGCCTGTTAGCAGCTGTCTTGAACTTTGATGCCCCTCCAGCATCCACTGGACTAATTTTTGCTGTGGTCCCAGAAGGATCTGACTGTTTGCTGACAATCATGGGTAGTGTGCAGCTGTATGACAGGGAAGAACAGCAATAATAAAGTATGAGAAGGCTGTCAAAGGAGATTTTTTGAAGGGAAGACAATAGTGTCACTGCGTGAGAATGACACAATCCTGGCATCATCATACTGAAAGTAACACTCAACTCGTTGCTCCAGTAAATCCAGGATGACTTATCTTCCACTTAATGCAGTGCTGTGGTATTGAAGCTTAATAATGTCAAGCTGGAGTACTACTTGAAGGGGGAGACTTGGGTAAAAGAAAGTACGGAAGATACTGAACTGGGGCATGGTAAAGCTGAAAAGCAACCTTTATGCTGAATTGCCTGAGAGGAGAAGGCTTGATACCAACCTCAGGATCCGAGCTATTCGAAGGAAAACTTCCAACTGTGCTGTAGTCCTGTTAGCCCCTTTGTGGGCTGACCAGTGTTGCTTTTAAAGCTGGGCTCCTGGAGTGTGCTGACAGTCCTGAGAACTTCATCCTTGGAGAATCAGTCACTTTCAGGTGCTGGGGTTTAGTGGAATGTGTCCCAGGCTGTTTTCTCCCTTTTCTTACTGCTCATACTAGCTGCCTCCACCCTCTGCTTAGAGCTGGCATTAAATATTTGTGGATTCTGTGACAGGGTACCAGCATGGGTGGACCTGGAGGATTTGGTCAAAGTCCGTTCAGCCAAGCACCCGCTACACCTCATCAAAAGTAAGCTTCTCTGTCTCGTCACAGACGGGCTGTGGGGAATGGCTGGGAGCTATAAAAGCATTGGGAGAAGGGTGGAGGGCCCTGAAGGGGTGATGCGTAAGTGGAGCCTTTTAAAGATTGAGCATTCAGAAGCAAGAAGCCAGATTAATCATTTAAGCTTGACTACAGGAAGGTTTTTATCTATTATAAACAAGGTAGGTATTGGCATCTCCAAAATTCCTGTCTCTAGTGCAGTGAGAGCGTGGAAGGAAGCCTGAACTGCATACAGCACAAGGAGTGCTGTTCGGTATGATGTATCTTCGTTTTGGCTTCATGAACAAACCAATATCAAGACAGCAGTCACACCTACACAGCGTTTCCTTTTGTTCCCATGTTCACCTGTTTGCTCAGCAGTTGCTGCCTATAAGTAACAATTTCACTTCTGTGGGTAACTTCACGTATATGGTCTGTTAAGTATTTTATTGTCTACTTCAGCGTGCCTTTTTGTCGTCTGCAGTGGTCCTCAGGCGTTCATGACACAGGGCTGGGGCAGTACCTACCAGACGTGGCAGCAGCCTGGACAGCAAGTCCCAAGTAAGTGTCTAGGACCTGGGTTGGAGAAGGGTTGGTGTTCCCTTTGCAATTGCTGCTTCATGCCTACAAAACACAGGCCCACCCATGAGACCACCTGTGTGAAAACAGCAAAATGATTTCCTGAGCAGAAGAGGTGTGTGGAGGCATGCTGTGGTGTTTGAGCTCAGAATGAGCTGAAGTCCACTGAAAACTGTAACGCTTTTTGTGCGCTTAACTGCTTACTGCCTGTTTCTGCTCTCTTTGTGTAGAAACTTGGTCCTTGCTGTCTGTTCCTTTCTAACAAAAACATTTCTGCCTCAGGCTCTCTTCTGCCAGGGTTCTCTGGGCAAGCACTTACCAACCCCACTTCCCCCAACAGGCACACCATGTCTGGTGGTGAGCCCTCCCATCTCTTTGTTCTTGACCTTATCAGTTCTTGCTTATTTTCTATTTTAAATGTTCCTTATGAGCTCTTCTCACTGTTCAACTCCCGGTCTGATGGAAAGACTGGGAAAGGAGATGCAGAAAATGGAAGAAAGGATAGGCAGAGCTCCTATCCTGGTTCATCCACTCTGGCTGTAGTAGTGTCCCCTTGTCTCCTTTTGGGAGTTGATGAGAACTGCTCAGCCTCCACAGTGCTAAATGCTCAGAATGAGGCCAGCCAAATAACCAGGTTTCAAATAAATAAAAAAAAAAAACTACCAATGCATACATGTCCTTAGTCATCGGTTCAAAAACTGAACCTTGGATCACCCCTGCTGCTGAGCTTTCCACTTCAAGCCACCAGCACTGAGTCAGGCTGGCTGTTACTCTTCAAGGTTCGAAGTGTCATTTCTTCCTAAAAGCCTGTTTAGTCAAAATTCAGCAGACTGGAATGGGGAGTCTCCCTTTTCAGAATAATTGAAGTAGTAAATGCTAGTGGTGACGTTGGTAACTGCATCATCCTGTGTCTTCAACAGCCAGGGTAATCGTTTGCCCTAAACAGAGCAGATTCATAGTCTGCTTGGTAATCTCAAAGCTCATGTGATGGGCAGTAATGTCCAACAGACACTTTTCAATCACAATTTTTCAGGAAATAAGAGGTTTTTTTAATGGCCTGGTCTTGTGAAAACTAAAGCTAAGCACCAAAAGGCGGGGGGGGGGGGGTGGATTTTAAAGGGGTTTAATGACAGGTGCTTTTCAGTGGTAAGGCTGATTTAGCAATGATTATTAACTTCAGTATAAATTCCCACTCTTTGAGGTGCCTGAGGTAGAGGAAACATTGGAGGAGCAATGCCTGCAATTGCACTTGTGATTCCCTGTAACACTAATCACATTTTAATGTTTGTAAAATTGTGCATATATGAAATTTGGAAACCCTCAATGCTGCATTGTTAACTTAGTGCACTTCTAAAATGTGTGCTACAGTAGGACATAGGAACCCTGCGTGGCAAGTGTGTGTTTAAACTCTAAAAAAAAAAAAAAAAAGACTCTGGAAGAGTCCTGCTTCGTAGCAATTACAGTCTAAAAATCATGACTTTTCCTTTGAGCTCCAGGGACTTGTAGAAGGTCAATAGTTGTTCTGTTTTCAGGACAGCAAAATGCAATGGTGGGCTTGAAAGGACTTGGGGTTTTTTTGTACAGGCGTGGAATAGTACAGTACTGGAGAAGAGTGTTTTCCCATAAGCTTGTTTTACAGGAAAAATTTGTTATTCCAGTCCTGTCCTGTGCACCCCCAAGAGCACTGGACTTCCCTGAGCTTTGGGAAGCAGAGCAGTCAGTGCAGCAGGGAAAGCTCTACCAAAAATGTAATTTTTATCTTCCCATAAAGCCTTTGAATAAATGCTTATGAAATGTGCATTGCTATTTGCCTTGCAAGATGCCTTTAGAAACTCACCTTAGTAACTTATCTTCTTTCTGACCTCCCTGAAACATCCTCTTATCCTGCCCACCAGCCACTGGGGAAAAAAAAAAATCTCCCTTCCTGCACCATAGTCATGTCTCAAGCTCACACCTCCTGGCTTTGGAGCCTGGTATAAGAAGCACAGACCCTTTGAATCCCCTGATTACTGATAGTGCAGCTTGTATCCCGATGCTGACTACTTTGCAATGAGTTTGTCAGGTTTCTGGTGGCTCCCAAGAGCAGTGAAGCATCCTGCCTTGCCATCGTCCTTCCCCTGTATGGGTTTAGTACCACAATGCCGTGTTTTGGGAGCAGATGTTTTATTTCTGCTGTTGAACCTGATGGAAAATGTTGGCGCTCTAGTTCCATGTCTACTTAGGATCCTCCGTGTTCCTGTTTGTAGCCAGGCATACTGAAGGCAGTCTTGGTAAGGAGAGAGGACAGACAAGATAATGCTGTGCTTTAAGCAGCCTTCACCACCACTTTCTTCTGCTGCAGATCATAATGGTACCCAGTCAGGCCAGGTGGAGTTCACCTAAGGCGTGGGAGGATTATTATAAGAAACTAGGTAAATACCTGCTTTTGCACTTTAAGTTTTAATTTGAAAACAGTCTTGCAAAGGGTCCCTTCCCCGAGTGCTGCAGCCTGTTTGTTCGCGGCTCTGCTAGCCCTGTCAAAGAGCCGGCTGAGTCGTTCCCCGAGCAGGCTTCCTAGGGACAGACTCGAGAGTGCCCTCCTTGTGGGAGGAGTGGCAGACCCCCACCCCCTACACATGTATTTAGATTTTAATTACTTCCCCCATCTTAAATAAATTAACTGGCTGGGGAAACATTTTGCTGTGAAATGCATTTAGCTGCGTGTCCTTTCAGCCTGCTGCGGACTGTAATTCTCCTAGAAGAAAAGGCATTGAAGGAGGTCCTTTGTTGGCATTAGCAGGTGGACAGTTGAGGCAGCCTTGACCTCTGCCAGAAAAGGTCCTGACTTGTAGCGTTGGTCAAGTCTTTTAACCCGCTTTTATGCCCCTGGACAGGACACTGCTGCCCTGTTCCCTCCACCCACTTCACACTTGCAGTGTATTATTTTCCCCCTTCCCCCCACTTCAAAGCCCCCCTTCGGCCGGCGTCGCAGGCAGGGCTGTACATGGAGCGCAGGCGGTTGGATAGGCTGGGAAGAGCTCTCCTGCACGCGTGTCTTCTGTCCTTGCCTGCTGTCCGTGTGTGTAGCGGCTCGTGCTCGGCACTCACGCTCTCGCCGTGCCTGCCTCTCTCTGCACTTTTCTAATCGCTGTGTTTTCTGTTCAGGGCTGTTTTGTTTGTTTGTGTGTGTGCTGTGTGTCTCGCTGAGGGCTCTTTGCTCTAACTGTGACTAAGGGAAGTGCGGGCATCCCGCCTCTGCACCGAGCTGGCTGGACTCTCCCCTGCGATAGCACTTAGACGTGCTGGACTGAAGGTGTCTTAGTGCTTCAAAGAGGGGAGAGTCTGTGCTAGATGAAGACCAAGGTTTTGGGATCTGCGAGATCTCTCTCGGTGCAGGCGTTGGCACTGCTTATCTTAGTGCAGTGCAGGAGTCTGGAGACCGTGCCGCAGAGCCAGTCGTGGCTGTTAGGAGGGTGTCGTGGATGCCTGTCCGGATGATGCGTGGGGTGTAGTGCAGGTGGAGCTGGCTGTGCTTTGTGCAGGGCTCATGGCTCCCTTCGGTCCTGAGGACTCTGCAGCCAGTAGCAGTTTGGCTACCCCGGAGCTGTATGCTGGGGCAGATGGTACGTTGGAGGCTCGTGTGTGGGCATGTTGTACGGATAGGCATTGCCCGCTGGGGCTCCTTCAGATGTGCTCCGCTGATGAGAGTCGGGGTGAAGGATGCAGACCCCTGAAAACCAAGTGAGATGACTCAAAACGTGGCCATTTCCTTGGCAGCTCCATGGCTGGAGGTCAAGGTGACAGGTCTCAGTTCTGTCAGGCGTTTCAACCCTCCATCCCTGTGCTAGAGGTGAGTGGACTGACAGCCTAGGGTGGTTGATGTGCAAACGGAGCAGCTCCCAGCCGATGTGCTTTGGCTCGAGCAGGTCCCGGCAAGGGGGAGACTTGGCTTACTGCCCTTTCACAGCGCACAGGTGAGGTGAAATCAGGAACTTGAGCTTTTCCTCCGCTTTCCCTGAATTGCAGATGCCCAACACTGTAGAAAGGTGGAAGCTGAAGTGTGAAGTCTGGGCAACTGAGGTAGATCCAGGGCCTGTCTAGTGGAAAGGCAGATGTCACTGGCTGGAAACTGTCACCTGTTCCATACTGACGTGCCCCTTGTTGTCATCTTTGCACAGGCCAACAGAGCCAGCAGCAGAACAGCCATCCTGATTACAGCAAAGCATGGGAGGAGTATTTCAAAAAACAGAGTGAGTGAAACAGGGTTATTGGAGATGAATCAACTCTTGTTACAAACAGAGTTAACTCTAATCCGATGACTTGCGTCTCCATCCCCTGCCATTATTAGCTTCCAGTCCTCTACAAAACCCCTTTGGTCCTCTCCTTTTGGTGATGGTGCATGTAGTTCTCCCACTGAAAGCTCTCAGTTGTGCTGTCTGCTGTCACGCCTCGGGAGAGGTGCTCCCGTTGAACCACGGTCCGCAGTAGACCTCATGTCCACGCTTGCAGTTGGCCTGCCTGGGGGAAACATAGTGCACAACAAGAACTGATGCTAACAAAAACCAGAAAGCTGAAGCTGGGTTGTTGAGAGGGTAGGAGAGCTCTGCGCACATGGAAAAACATGGGCCTGGCTTTCTCCACTCCGTTAAGAAGCGCATGATGCCGACTTCTGGATTTGCTTTTGACACCGTGCTGCTGGAGCCTTTGGGCGGAGGACGAAGGGTGCAGGCTGTCAGACTGTGTCCCTGCAGCCGCGGGAACGGTCTCTTAATGCTTTCTGGCTGCTGTCGGCTTGTCACCTGCAAGCCAGCTCAAAGCATGTCCTGTCGTATCCAAACAGCAGATAGCCGATGTCGCTCTTTCAGATGTCTGCAGCTGTTGGAAGGGGGCTGGCTCTTCTTTAAGCTTTACAAAAGGAGATCCTAAGCTTGGGCTTGGTCCTACTGAATTTGCTCATCTCTCCCTTTTCCCTTCTTTTCTTCCAGGTCATGCTGCCAGTGCTGCTTCTCAGGCAAGTTCCCAGCCGGACTACACGATGGCTTGGGCAGAGTATTACAGACAGCAGGCTGCCTACTACGGGCAGACACTAGGGCAGGCTCAGGCCCACAGCCAGGTCTGTATTCGTGTTCCCTGAACCCCACTGCTCTTTCCCTTGGGGAATTGCGTGTGTTGGCCTTGCCCTGGTGTGGGGACTCTGCTTTGAGTTCACATGGTGAAGCAGAGGTATTTTGTGGCTGAGGAAGTGATCGCAGAAGTGTTATCTCAACATCAGAGTCTTATTTCCCTGTACAGGGTGGGGGCCTTTTTGGGAGAGGACTGGGAGGTTTTTTGTTTCTCCTGGGGGCCTTTCCTGATACCCCCCAGGCTGTTTTGTGGCTTTGGGGAATTAAAGTAAAAGGAATGATGGAGCCAGGCTGGCGAGGTAGCACGACACTGGCACATCGTGCAGTCTGGGGCCGTGTGTGCAGGCGTTGCCTTTTTTCTTGCAAGCTTTGTGCTAGGATAGGAGCCGTGCGCTTGCCTGGGGAGGGAGCACCCTGTCCTGACAGGGGGCGGAAACCTGTTGAAAAATAATTTGGATCAACCAGCTGCCAAGTAATATCTCATCTCACCTGTCACTCAGACCACCGGAGGGTTGTGTGGGCTTTATCCTGACCGTACCCACAGCACTTTCCTGAGCACCGGGTCTGCAGAGCGAACGTCTTAGTATTTGGCAAAAAGTATGTGCAAAGCACGCATACACCTTAGTGTGATCAGACGCTTCTTCCCACTGAATCGTGTCTTTACTCTGGCTCCTCGGAGCAGAAGCTGGTCTGGATGCTGGCGGCGCGGGGAGCCAGCACCGTCCTCAGGCAGCTGCAGCCTCCCCGCTGCTGCTCTCCGGCACCGCCGAGGTCGAGCGGGGCGAGCCGGGTGCAGGAATCGGCGCTTGCCGCGGGCGCTGGCCAAGTGTGACCTAGAAGCGGTGATAAAAGGGAGTTCTCTTCATTCCTCTCTCAAAGTCTGGCCCTCTAGAGAAGAGAGATCTTGTTCGATAAGAGGCATGAACTCCTGGAAGGAGAGCTCAGGGATAGCAGGCGTTAGGGCAGAGATCTCTTCGATAGCGGCTTGAAGCATCATTTGAGGTATATATCCTGCTCGGCTGGAACGGGGAATGAGAGACCTGTCTGTGTTGGGGGAGGAGGGTTCGACAGCGTTAAGAATTTGCTGCCGCTGAGTAACTTTTCCTTTTTTCCCCCCCTCTCTCTCTCTAGGAGCAGTAGAACAAGGTCCTCGTGGCAATTTTTTTTTTTTTTCTTGGAATCATTGTGGAAGAAAACCTTTTTGTAACAGAGGTTTCTAGATTTGCAACATTTTGATGAAGACTTTTCTGTTTGTTTGTGAAACACTAGTTGTAGGATAATCTATACTGAACTTTTCTAAGAATCAGGAACAATTAGTAATGTACTAAACTTATGGACATGCTGGTAATTTTGTTTCCAAATTTGTAAAAAAAAAAAACAAAAAACAAAAAACCTCCGGGATTCTTTTTGGAGAGAAGCCAGAGAATTTGCAGGCACCAAAACGCACCCCAGAGCTGTGACATTTCAACATGTGGTTTTTTGTGTGTTTTTTCCTTTTAATTTTCGATCTTTTCTGTTGCAACAGAAAGAGTGGCTTGGAAGTCTTAGGTGGTATGTAACAAATCCTAAAAAGAAAAAAAAATTTTAAACAGTATTTAAATATTCTTAAATATGTAAATTCATTAAATGTTTTACTTCTAATTTCTTGTATCTTGGCTGTCTTTGATTTTATTGCATTTTTTAAAAACTGAACTATGATATGTATTGTAATTAATTATGTGAATTCTGTATTGAGACAGTTACTGTTTTGCTGTCAGGCAAGTTATGGGCGGGGGGGCATTTTGTAGGGTTTGTATAATTTCTAGAGTCTAAAGGGGTAATATAAAAACGTGTTAATTTTTTTAGCAATACATTTTTTCATGTCTCCATTGCTAGTTGCATTTATGTATCTAAGACCTCCAAGCTTGTTTAAAAAAAAAAAAAAACAAACAAAAAAAAGAAAAAAACTTTCCTCTATGCTCTCAGAAATATAAATACTGTTATTTTTAATATTAAAATGAATCTGCTATTAGTACCTTTAACAAACACTGTGGAACATAAAACCATATAAAAGGTAGTAACTATTTTTTAATTCCAAGGTGTTTTTTGCTTTTTCATTTCTTTTAAATATTTTCTTATCTAATATTTGTCAAATTACCTAGAGAAATAAATGAATCTAGTATTAACCACAGTATGCGCTAAATAATTTTGATTTAATAAAAGGGATAATATGATTTCCAATGTTTACTGTAGTGTTTCTTGTACAGATAACAGTGTATTTTTAAAGGAAAAACGGAATTGAAGCTATTTTTTCTTGCATTTTTAATTGCCCTGCGGGACATTCCGTTTTGAAATGTACTGAAGTTACTGTTCTTGGGTTCTTTCCTTATTTTTCCTTATGCTTGAAATGTCTAACTATAAAGAAACGCAATTGGATAATGTTGAGCATGGTGTTATAAAAAAAAAAAGTGTTCTTTTTATTTGACTGACAGTTGCATTTTACACTCTATATAATAAAATTTCCACAAGGTGTCTTGTGGGTGAAGTATTTCCAGTCTGTTTTACTCAGTTTGCTCCCTCTCCGCTTGCCGAGGTCCCCGCGCAGCGAGCCGGCAGCCCGCAGACCCCCGGCTCCTCTCGCCTTCGTGCTCGCGCCGTGTCACCTGAGCAGTTTGGGATGATCAGCTTGAGCCTTAATTCTAGTGAAACTCTGTTCGTGTCGTGTCAAAGTGTCCCTTGGCACCGTGACACTCAGGATTTCCACAATAAGGTGCTGTAATTGTAGCTGTTTGGGCCAGAAGGATCTGTTTTAATAAAGGGAAGTTTTCTGTAAGCCAGAGGGGCACGGATCTGCAGCCGTATCAACGTTTTATTGCTTGTTGAGGAGGCGGCAGCCCCTGGTTTTAACACCCCGAACTTGTTGCTCTTCCACAACTTTGTCTTTGCAGCTGAATCCGTCCACGACTCGCCCTCCACCCTCCCTGCAAACGGGGTCGCTGGAGCAGCGCTGGCCCGGGGCGGGAGAGGGATGCAGGGGGACACGGCTCTGGCCGCTCTCATCTATTAGATACGTTAAGGAGCAGTAACTTTTAGTTGTAGCCGGGCCAAGTTTGGGGATAGCTCTCGCCCCTTCGGAGATCCCTTTCTCGTAAAAACGCAAGTTTTGTGCTCCTCCAACCTAAAATAGCTCTGTCCGCCGCTCCCCAGCCAGCTGTAGGGGAGTTACAGACGGGGGGAGGGAGGGAGGAAAGATCCCATCTGCGAAGCAGGGAGCGGGAGGCATGTTGAGAGCCGGAAGAAAAGGAGATGTAGCATCTCTAAATATACCTCCAGAGAATCAAGAGAGACATTGAAAGATGGGATAGTAAAAGCCACTTGGAAAGAGGGGAGAGGGGGGAAAAAATGGCTAGAGGAGGGCATAAAGGCTGCTGATGGGAATTGGGAGCGGGCATTACCGAGAAGACTTCCTTCTAATTCATCTTCCAAGCTCTGTGCCAAAACAGCATTTGGCATGGTTCACAGGGAGCAATTGTGTGATAATGAACCCTAAGGTGTCCCTTAATTGAAGACTGAGTATTACAGATTGTGCCAATAGTCGTAAATGGCACAGGATTGTGGGAGGATGCATTTTCTTAAATGTATCTGTAAGTACAGATTAGTGAGTCTCCCCAGTGAAATACCCATACTATAAATTATGGAAATATCTCTTTCTGATGCAACCTTTTATTGAGGGGGTGGGGCAGCAAAAGAAATAGTTTGCAAGCCTTTGAAATTTGGCCTGTCATTAAGATGGTGCCTGCAAAGCTGGGTTTTCATCAGCAGTCTGGTGTCCTGGAAGGCTAAAGTGCTTGAAACGTTCCCAAGTTCAGCAATTTGTTTTCCATTATTGCTGCCTGCTCGGGGCGGAGGGGCCGCAGCCATTAAACTTCTTTCTGTTGTGAGTCCACGATGGGCTGGAGAGGGGCAGGGCAGGAGGCGAAGAGACGCCTTGGCACCTCACGAGGGGCTGGTGACCTCTGGGTTCCTCCAAACCCCGCTCCAGCCCTGCTGCCCTCCTGGTCTCTGGCTGTCCAGGGGGTCCTGGGGATTGGAGTGGTGGTCGATCCCAGCCCAGGGCTGGCCGGGGCACCTCGCCGTTTCGCTCTGGACTCTGTAGGCAGCTCCTCGTGTCTCCTGGCTCAGCTGTGTTCTGCAGCCCAGAAGCTGCTGTGGTGCCTTCAAGCAAAGTCTGTGGCCTCCAAGAGAGGAACCGAGTCTCCGGCTCAGCTCTGGGCAAGTTTAATCCCCAAATAAAGTGGATTAAGCACCGACTGCGTTAGTTTTTGCGGCAGGGAGGGTTCGTCTGCCCCTTGGGCTCTGCAAGGTGCAGGGCAGGTCCCCAAGGTGCCGCATAGGAGGTGGCACATGGGCCATGTTTGGGGCTTTGGGGTCTGTGAACGGCGGTGGGGACGGCGCAGCCTCTTCTTCCTCGCAGGGGACCAGCGCCCGGCGTGGGGCCGTGCCCGGGTGTTAATCCCGGGGGACAGCGAGGAGCTCCCGTGAGGAGACCTTCAGTTTGGGGAACACTCTGCCTCCGGAGCGCGGCGTTTGGGGACGAAGGAACCCAAGTTAAAGGCCATCCCAGGTGAGTGCCCTGGCGGGAGGGTCCCAGCCCCGGCTTCTTGGCTTCTGCTCTTTCCTGTCTTCTACAGATAACCTTCCTTCCTTTGAGCACAATCCCTTTCCCGAGGCCTCGGCTCAGGCACACGATGGCTTCGCTCCCCCCTGGCATGAATCCATCACAGTTATATTCAGCAGCACATCTTTTGCGGGAGGGTGCAGGCGTCTCGGCCCCGTGTCCCGCAGGACCGCCCGGGCTGTGCGGCACCCGCCCCGCTCTTCGGGCACAGAGACTTATTTCTAAGTAGAAATGTATTGCGGTCCTTCTGCAAACCATTTCTGAGCAGCAGCCTGAAAAAGCACGTCACTAAAGCATCTTGTTGGGTTCACGGTGACCCTGATGCTCTCCTGTGCTCTATATTCGGTGTGCCTGAACAGGCAAAGGCTCTTTCGGGAGCAGAGGGGAGACTTTAAGATAGTCTAAAATACTTTCTTTAATTTTGCATGATTTGAGAACAAACTACATTATGGACATTGCGAGTTAAACCAAAATGATTATTGAAAGAGACAAGCAGGCATGGGACCTTTTTTTTTTCCTTCCCCGAGTATTAAATATTTAATTGCATTAGGGCAACAGTATATTTACAGTAAGCTGGGTGGGTGACGGGCGGCATGGTCGGAGGGAGAGCTCGTGGTATTTAATGTGAAGCTTTTTGACACGACGCGGATGTTCGCGAGGTCCCACCTGCGCTGCTGCTTCTCCTGCAAACCCGCTTGGTTCGTCTCACTCTCGGGAGGATTTTCGGGGCTGTTGGTGCTTGCAGGGTTGTGGCGCGGGGCGAGGAATCAGGATCTCGCGGTGGCACATTGTTCCTGTGCAGATAAAGGTGTCGGTGTATCCTGTCAAGCAGCACACGGGTGTTTTATTCCACGTAAGGAGCTGTTTAGCCTTCATTTAGCTGGTTTGGAGGTTTTTTCCCTGGATTTGCTGTGAGTAGCAGGGGTGCAGGCTGCCTGTCACAGACGGGGCGTTTCTCTGCCCTCTTAGGGCTGGCAAAGACACAAAGGGAAATTTCCACAACTTTTCATGCTGGAAATCAGCTGAAACTGGAGTTATGTGACGTGAAGATGAGTTGAAATAGCCACAGCTCCCTGGTCTGTTGGCGAGAGGAGACAGCAGCTCCCGGAGCCAAGGGCAGCGAGTGAGCGGGCACTGAGCCCCCATCCTTGTCTCAGCAGCACCTCGGCGGGTGCTGGGGATGGAGGGGGATGGCAGGGAGGGACCAGCCACCCCTGGGACGAGGGGGAGAGGGCAGCGGGTGCCCAGGTCCCCCCTGCCACCTCCCTCCAGGTCTGGGGCACCAGGTTCAAGGCAGGTGACTCCAAAGAGCATCTCTGGGGTTGACGTGGGGGCAGGTACCAACAGCCCCCCCCAGATTATCTTCCCACCCTGCCCCTTATCACTTGAGGAAATCCTATTTCAAGGCCGCTATAAAGAAGCCTCTGATCTTTGCAGAGGCCGGCTCGCTCCCCTTTAATCCCGGCCGGGCCAGGGTGCAGGTGCCGCGGTCCCAGGGGATTAGACGGTCCCTTCCCTTTGTGCAAGCCATCACTCACCGGCGGCCGTGCCCCAGTGAGCCGCACCGACCGGCGGGGCTCCTTGTTTGGGCCATTCACCGGGGAATATTAAACTTCGCTGCCGTGGAGTCATTACATGGGGAGGCAGGGGCCGCTGCTCTGTTTGTTTTGGAGAGAATAGGGCCGGCAAAGGGCAGGAGCCGCGGGAGGGCTCGTCTCTCCCGCCTGCCTCCTCGGCCCCGTGGCCGGGGTCACCTGTCTGCGGGGCAGCCCCGCTCCCGGCACCCATCCCTGCCCTCCGCCTCGGCCGGGCACGGCCCGCGCTGCCTCCTCCAGCGTGCCTGGGCTCGTCCCTCGTCCCCTGGCCCTGGGGATGCTGCCCAGCCGCGGTCCAGGGAAGCTGTGGCTGGATGCTTGGATCCTGGTCCTGCCCAGCCTTAGCAGCCGTCTCCTGAGACCAGCTCCTGCAATCCCCCCATTGCAGCCAGCCCGTGGGTACGGCAACCGCTGGAGCGGCACGGCCAGCGTGGCCCCGGCCGACCCTCGTGGGGAGCAGAGAGAGGGGCAGGAGGGAACAATGGGGCTCACACACACACGCCCTCTCCCCTTGGGCAGCTCGCCCTGCCCTGGGCACTGGCCCTCTCCAGGCTGGTGTCTCGCCAGCGTGGGTCCCAGTCTGGCAGCTGGAGCTGGTGCTGCAGGAGAGATGGCGATGGGATGCGGGAGAGATGATGGTGGGATGCGACTGTCCCATCCCCAGATTACTGCCAGAGGGGAGGAGAAGGCGCAGAGATTTTCCTGCTTCTGCGGTCCAAATCCCGCCTCGCTCTCTCCTGCTCCGTGCTGTCAGGAGGAGCCTCTCACGGTGGGGAGCACCTTTGGCACCCAGCCTGGGTTCAGAGACCACGGAGATGAGGGCAAGCAAGCGGGGGCTGTGCCTGGCCCCACGGCCTGGCCCTGGCCTCGCCAGGACCCCTGAGAGCACCCAGCCACTTCGAGGAGGTTGAACCCCCCGGTGCCTCGTTCACCCCCAGCCAACAGGTTTGGTGATGGGCAGAAAAGCCATCGTGAGGCTATTTTACACTCAGTGTTTCCCAGCAGCTCAGCGAGGGCCCTGCGGTGCTGGGGCTGCCTCGGCGGGCACTGGCATCCAGCCGCCCCGTGCCACTGGCTCCGCTCGCTGAGCCGCAGCGCCGCAGAGGCGGCCGATGAGTTACCGCCGTGATTTGCCACAATCACGTTTCATTTTGAGGCCGCCTGAGCCCCGTGAAGCAGTTGGACGCAGCCAGGAAGGTGATTTTTTTTCCTCCCATTTGCTTTTGTGTGCCGTGACCCCCTCGCCAAAATAATCCTGGAAATACTACTTAAAAAAAAAGGAAGGGGGGGGGGAAAAAGGCAAGAAAGCGAGCGAGAAAGGAGGGGAGAGCACTCAGCATCTCTGCTCGGCTCCGCGGCCTCCCGCAGAGTGAAATGGAGGCAAATAATGCCCTAAAGCTCCTTTTCCAAGCAGTGCAATCAGCCCGTCTGGTTCAGAGGGGCTGCAGCACTCTGCACCGGAGCGCTCGCCGGGAGGGTCACGGCTTCACCGCACCAACACCCCCCCCCCCCAGAGCTGCTGGGCACCCGCCGAGGGGCCGGCACCGCTCAGGGGCACCCCAAACCCTCCCTGCTGCTCCTGGCCCCCTTGGAGGAGAGCAGGGACAGGCAGGCAGCGTGCGGTTTGGAGGGGGACGAGGGTCCGTTCAGCTCCATCCCGTGGATATGGCACCTTGGGGTCGGTCGCTCTCCTCCTTTTTGCCCCTGGGGAGGTGGCAGCGCATCCTCCGCGCCATGCACCCACGTGTGCCCTGTGTTGGCACGGTGAAGGGGGATGCAGGGGGCTGCCCTGGAGCAAGGACCCATGGGGTCCCCTCCTCGGTGCCCCAGGCCAACTGCTGCCCCATCGGCAAGTGATGGAGCACCCCACACATGCTGCGTGGGACCCAGAGGAGTGGGTGGAGGCGCGGGGGGGGGAGTCTTACCCTATGGGGGAGACATGGGGACCAGCGAGGGACCCCGTGCTGGGGTGGGGGGCAGCCAGCCCGCAGGACCCCCCAGCCCAGGCTCACCCCAGGCATCGCCTTGTCCCCCTGCGCCTCCTGCTCCGGGGCGGCCGGCGGCAGCGGTGGGAGCGTTCTCGGGCGCAGGTAACATTTGGGCGCATTCCCATAATCAAGTGCCGCCAACTGCTGCCGCGGCAGGGCTGGAGCCCCCTCTCCAGCGCCGCTGTTTGCTTTGCAGCCTCCTTAGCCCCTATTGAGGCTTTTCAGCTCTGGCCCCTTCAGGGGGTTTAAGTAGGTAAAACCTGAGGAAGAGGCTATTTTCCTCCCTCCCTTTTGAGCCCTGCCTTGTGCCCAAAAGGCCCCCTTGTTTCACGCGTGCCAGTCACCTGGCTGGGCCCCCAGCCCCTTTCTCTCCCAGCCTCCCCTTTCTTTCTCCTTTCTCTCTTTTGACTTTTCCAGGAGCCCTCGCTCTCCAAACGAGCTTCAGATTGGATCCAGATTGAGGTCCCTTTGTCTTTCAAGGGTTGTACTAAGCTAATTAAATGTGATCCCAACAAATAAACGCAGATCTCCCCATTACATTCAGGCCTGCCTTTCAGGCAGCACCGGGCGGCCCCTCGCCCCCGCCCGCTGCGCACAGGGTCCCCCTCATTGAGTCCTGGCCATTGAAAGCACTGCCAGGATTTCTTTTGTGCCGGGGGTCTCCGAGCCCTTTTTCCATCAGAAAAGACCCCCAAACAGCAGCTCGGCCTTTGTGAGTTTGCAAGCAAACGCCAAAGAAAAGCCCCCTGAATGCTTTAATAAATGACACATTTAGCAACTTCGGAGGCGCCTGGCTCCTGCGGCAGCCGCAGGGGTGCAATGATCCCTCCTGCCCCGGCTCCCCCGGCACCCGCAGGGGTGCAATGATCCCTCCTGCCCCGCTTCCCTCCGGCTCCCGGGGCATTTGCAGTCAGCGGAGGCGCAGGGGATGCGGCCAAAGCAGCTGACCGCCTCGGCTCCCAGACCGGCTCTCGCCGCCGTTCCCCCTTCCCCCGGCGCTCGGCGGGGCGCACGGGGCAGGTGATGGGGTCGGCCTGTCCGCGCCGCGCCGGCCCAGGGCACCAGGGCGCCGGGCAGCGGGCAGGGCGCAGCGGGGCGGCCGGGGACGGGGAGCTTTTGGACTCGGACCCCATGTGTCCCTTCGCCTGGTATTAGCGCTGGCAAATCCAAAATCGTCTTTAATGACACGCACCACCCCCCCACACCACCCGGGATCGGGGGCTGCGCTGGACTTTTTCTCAGCTCAACTAATATCTTTTTAATGACTTTGGGAGGGGGCAGAGCCCGGCTCTGCCCTAGAGCCTGGATTGCTCCAAACAGATGTTGGGGCAGAGGGAGGGGGATGCTCTTCCCTGCCAGGGACTTTCTTCTAGAGTTCAAACGAGAGGGGAGCTTTCAATTACCGCTAAAAATGTATTTCTCCCCATTGAACAATGGGCTCCTTTCTGCGCCCGGGGGGACTCGGCTGCGATCGCGTTTCTGCTGCCGAGGAGGAGAAATCTCCGGTTTTAGGGCAGGGAAACTCAGCTCCGAAAAGGGCTCTTCCCTGCGCCGGTTATTTCGTAGCTCCGCGTCCCGTCTGCCTTCACCCCCCTTACAGAGAGGGAAAAAAAAAAAAAATAAAAAAAGGATCGTAATAACGAAGAAATAATAATAATTTCGCGGCTGTAGCCGTTCCCCCGCCGCGCACAGGAGCCGCCCGGAGATTTTTGCGGTAAAGCCGGGCAGTTTGCAGGGTTAGAGAAACGAATATCGGCTGCCACCGGCCCGGGGCAGCGGCGGCTCCGCGCCCCTGCGCGCCCGCGGAGGCAGCGCCCGGGCCGGCTCCATCCCCGGCGCGTCCGTCAGCGGCGGCCCCACAAGAGTTAAATTTTAAAGCAAATCAAATTCCCATTGGCCACTGTATATTATCTCAGCAGTCTTCATTTGATACCTCTTTAATACAGAAAGGAGCTTTTCAAACCTCTTTTCTCTCTTTTCTCCCCGCCACTCTTTAAGAGCAATAAATGTTCAACTGCAATAACTATAAATCAATCTCCGCTCTGTTCAAATCCTATTCATGCGAAGGGCTGGAAGAGGGGAGAGAGCTCCCCCCTCCCCCCCGCCCCCCAAAAAGCAGCTGCTGGGCTCTAATCTCCTTTCTTGCACTGTCATTCACCCTCATTTTTCCTCCATCACCCCATCCCTGCAATCTTTTCTTGTTTTGCTTTTCTTTTCTCTCTTTGCTGCATTATGATCCCATGTCTCCCCTCATCAGACCCCAACCTTGTCCAGATCCTGACCATCCCCTTGTAGGCTGTGAAAGAAAAGAAGAGTCCATGGATGTCAAATTGGTCTCAAAAAGACCATGAAAGATTGATTTGCTCCACTTTTCTTCTGCCTGACATTATTTCTGAGGGTCCTGAATGGGAAACCAGAAAGTCTGGGACTGGAATAAAGATGTTCTCTCTGTAAGGGGGAGACGGGGGGGAAAAATGCCCATTTACTCCTGGCCCATCAACCCTGCAAAACAGAGCAAAAGAAAAGAGGACTGTGGCTATTCAAAGTCAGACCAATATGTACACCTCCCAACAATATGCCAATATACTGAGGGCTTCTCTATTAACACCCATGAATATTAAAGTGCTCACTAAACGCTCAGAAGGAACTTTGGGAATATACACATGAAAATACAAGCAGCATTGTGCGGGGCTCAGAACAATGGGGCGGCGATAATGGCCCTTCTCTATTAACAGCCATGAATATTAAACTTGTTTCCTCTTAAATGTTAAAAAGGAGGGATAGCTGCGATATTAAAAAAGAGAAACGAGGCGGGGGGGGGGAACACACCAAAGCACCTTCCTAGGACTGGGAAGAAGCTTTGGGAAACAGCTGGGGATATTTAAAACCACGCAGAAAATGGAAGGATTTTTTTCCCCTACCTTTTTCCACCACCACCCCCCCCGAGCCCCCCGCAGCCCCCGCAGCCGGGACCGGGCTGCAGCGCAGCCCGCACGGGAGCCGCAGGGTTTTCAAGAGCATCTATTTATTTTTTGTCCCGGGATAACTTGAAGGTTGATGTGTTTCCTGGGGGAAAAAAAAAAAACCGCAATCCGAGGGGATCGCTTGCTTCGGCGGCCGGAGGAAGACGTGTGTTGTGAAAGCTTTCCACCTGATGCGTTATATTTAGCAAAGCTGAAATATTCACACGCCACGTCGGCTGACGGCTCCTATAGCCAAAGTCCAGAAAAACAAAATAAACTTATTTTTACGTACATTAAAACCTAAACCAAACCCTGGCAGGTTATTAACCTCCCCTTTCCAGGGCAGCGCTGCCTCTCTCCGGGCAAACACCCTCAGTAACCGCAGGTTTGGGTTGATTCCCGACGTTTGCGCCTCTTCTTGATTGGGTTAATAGAAATAATTGCGCCTGGGTTGTAACATCACTTTCGCCAGGCAGCCCTGCCAAGGGGAAAAGCCGCCCGACAAGCTCACCCTATAAAATACCCACCCGGGGGCTGGGGCGGGGGGATCGGGGGGGTCTGGATGTGCCCGGCTCCTTCTCCGGGCACGGTTTGGACCCAGCGGGGCTGCCCGGGGGTTTGGAGTGCAGGAGCCGGCCTTTGAGTGCTTGAGGAATTTGGGGGCCCATCCTTCTTCCCCCCCTCTCCCCCCCAGCCCAGCCTTTACAGCCCCTCGTCCCCATGAAAATCAAAAGAACAAGGCTAAGGAGAGGGCTCTAAACTCCGACACAGCAGGATTGGGTTTAAATCCAGGAAAGATTAACCCTTTGCTGAGCTGGCAAAGCTGCGGGCCCTGAGGGAGGGGCTCACTGAATTTGTGGGGACCGCTCCGGTGCCACCTTCCTGGGGGACAGGGGTGGCTGCGGGGCTCCGGGGGCTCGGCGGGGCGGGGGGTGGCGTGGGCACCGTGGCTGGCCGGGGAATATTTTTGGGTGTGGAGATGGGGATGCTGCGGCGGCAGAGCCCCAGAGATGCTGCAGCCTCCCCGGGGGTGGGGGTCCGGCCCTGGGGGGGACGCGGCAGGACACGGTTGCCGTTGCGGGGAGGTGGGGGATCCACTCCGGCCCCTTTCACCCGTGGGCACAATTCCCGGCCCTTCCCACCTTTCCCTGGGAAATGCAACGGGGACGCGGGTTTGGGGACCGGCCGGGCTGGAGGTTGCAGCCGGGCGAGCCTGGCCCTGGGTGCAAGCGGGGACCAGCCCCGGGGGCGCGTAGCCCCCCGCTCTGTGCTTGAGGACCCTCCCCGGGATTTGGGGGGGGCAGCCCCGGCTTCTCCCGGCTTTTCCCGGGGCCGCCGGTACCGACCCGCCGGGGCCGGGGATGCGGCGGGGGGGGGGGGGGAAAGCGGGGAGCCGCGGCGGCTCGGGACCCGCTGGGGGAGCCCCGGCCCGTTCCCCCGGGGCCGCAGGGGCCAAACGCCGCCGAGCAGCGGGGGTTGGCGGCGTCGGGGCCGCCGATTTCGTTGTGGTGCGGTAGCGGCCCCAAAGCGTCGCGTTTCACCCCCAAAACGAGCGCGGGGGCCGGGCGGGGAGCGGGGCCGTGCGGGACCGTGCCCGAGGGTGCCCCCCGTCCGTGGGGCACCGCCGTGGGCATTTCTGCCGGTTTCGTTGCTTTTTCGCCCCTGCCCGGCTGCTGGCCGGGGGCGGGTGCCCGGGGTTTAGGTTTGCCTGGGCCGAGGGGTGCGGGGGGCTGAGCCGGTGCGTGTGTATATGCGTGCGTGTGTGTGTGCATGTGCGTGTGTGCTCGCCGTGTCCCTCCCTCCCTCCAGCCACCCCACCCCCGGGGAGGGGAGGGAAGGAGGGGACGGGGGACGGGGAAGCGGGGGGGGGGGGGGGGCTCCGACGGCTCGCCTCGCTCCGGCAGCCCCAGTCTCTCCGCCAACGTCAGGGAGGTCATTAATAACCAATTAGGAGGGTCAATGAAGCTCATATATAGCCGGGCGGGAGCCGCCGAGCGGCACGGAGCCCGGCCCGCCGCCCGCGCCCCGCCGAGCCCGGCCCGCCCGCCGCCTCGCCCCCATGATGGGCTCGGTGCTGCCCGCCGAAGCCCTGGTGCTCAAGCCCGGGCTGAAGCCGCAGGGGCTCTCGCTGGCCGAGGTGATCACCTCCGACATCCTGCACAGCTTCCTCTACGGCCGCTGGAGAAACGTCCTGGGCGAGCAGCTCTTCGAGGAGAAGAGCAGCCCCAAGACCGCCTTCACGGCCGAGGTCCTGGCTCAGTCCTTCTCCGGAGGTGAGTGGCGGCACCGGACACCCCCACCCCACCCCGGAACCCCCCCCTCCTCCGTCCCCATCGGCCCCGGGACGGGCCCCCGGTGCCCGGCGGCGGGATGCGGGTCCCGGCGCCCCGCTCTCCCCAGGCGTGTAATAGCAGTTGACTGGGGAAGAAGGGCTTTAAATTCATTTGGTTAACTTGGGCTTGACCTGAGAAAGTTCCCACTTAAACCGCGGGCTGGGGAGGGGGCCGGGGGGGGCCGGGGCCGCCCCGCATTCAGCCGCCCGGGACAATATCTTTTCTCTCGCCCCGGCATCGCCGGGGCGTCCCGGCTCCCTTTTCCCCCTCTCGGATTTCTGTTCCTCTCTTAATTTACCATGAAGGCTAATTCCATTTCCATTCACGATATGTCAACCATCTCATCTCCCCATTTTGTTAGAGGAATTCCTGGGCCCTTTTGAACAAGCCCTTGCGCCATTCAGGCACAATGTACAGCTACAGCATTCCTAAAGGACTAATGAATTTAGAATTAGCAATTTCTTTCTAGTTGAGTTTAATGAATGCAGATCACTTTAACAGCATGACAAATTGCTGGATGGGCCGAAATAGACACCATTTAACCTCCTTTCTCAGCCCCGCTCCCTCGCCCAGCCCGGGCTGCTTTTCCCAGGTACCTCCTCAATGCCCCGGGGGGAACCTTGTACCGCTTTGTAGGAGCCCGGTTGGGCGTTTAAAAGGCTCAGACC
Source organism: Gymnogyps californianus (assembly GCF_018139145.2). Lineage (NCBI taxonomy): Eukaryota > Metazoa > Chordata > Aves > Accipitriformes > Cathartidae > Gymnogyps > Gymnogyps californianus. The sequence continues at coordinate 7,011,831 of NC_059488.1, forward strand.
CGGGATGTGGGCTGGGGCCGGGGAGGGGGGGGCAGCGGGGACCCCTCCCCGGGCACCCCGGCGAGCCCCCGGCCCTTCCCCGCGGCCAGCCCGGGGAGCGGTGGGGCGGGAGGGGGTCGGAAGGCGGCGGGTCCCGTTTCCGAGCCCTCTCCCGCTGCCCGCAGAGGTGCAGAAGCTGTCCAGCCTGGTCCTGCCGTCGGAAGTGATCATCGCCCAGAGCTCCATCCCCGGGGAAGGGCTCGGCATCTTCTCCAAGACTTGGATCAAGGCCGGCACCGAGATGGGACCGTTCACGGGCAGGGTCATCTCGCCGGAGCATGTGGACCTGTGCAAGAACAACAACCTCATGTGGGAGGTAACGACACCCCCCCCCGTACCCCCAGCCCCGGCTGGCCCAGGGAGAGGCAGGGACGGGGTGCTGGGGCCCGGGGGCTTTGTCCTCTGCTTGTGTGCCGTCAGGCACCCTCCCCGTGCCTCAGTTTCCCCGTTCATGCAAAGATCCGGCTTCCTCCAGGGCAGGTGGGTTTAGGAGACCCTTGGGGCAGGAGAAAGGCAAGGCTTCTTCAGCCCTCGGGGTGCAGCCAGCTCTCGGAGGAGCCCCGAAACGCTGTTGCTCGTGTCCCACGCAGCAGGATCACACCCTGCCCTGCCCTTCCCCGTCATGGTGAAACACCCGGCTGGCAGCTGCCTGCACCGCGCACGGCGGGCAAAACCAGTGCACGGCGGGCAAAACCAGTGCACGGCGGGCAAAACCAGCTCTGCCTCATCCCCTGCTTTGTCCCAGCCCCGGTGTGGTTAACCCCGAGTGAAGCCGTGGGGTCTGGGGGGATCTGAGCTGCCAGGACATCACGCATTAATGCCCAGCTAGTAGAGGGGGTTTTCCTCTTTTTTTTTTTGTTTCACTGAGTGTCAGACTCGCACATTTTAATTATTATTAATCATTATTTTTTATTATTATTATAATTTTATGCCTAATAGAAACTTGCCTCACCTCTCCTGCCACCCCGCAAAGCATCTTCCCCCAAGGGCCAGGTCTGGAAGGCACCTTCCTCCTCCTCCCAGGGATGCCCCCGCTCCTGCGGGCAGCTGTAGGATGCTGAGTAGCCCCTTCGGGGCCGAGCTGCTGGTGGGGCTCTGCCGAGAAGGGGGATTGAGGCAAGGAGCTGGGTTATCCAGGTGGGCATGGGCCAGCGGGGCCAGCCGTGCCTGCCCAGCGAGAGCAGGGCACCCTTCTTCAGCCTCGCCGCGGATGCGCAGTCCAGCACCATGAGCAGGAAAGGTTCGGGCACCTCCCGTCCGCAGGCAGCAGCTCCCGGCTGCCGGCAGGGTCTCAGCCCTGAGGCCGTGCTGGCTTTGAGCTTGTCCCCAGCCGGGGACTTTATTCCAGAGGCAGGAGGTGGAGGGACTCGGTCCATCGTGGGCAGCATGGCTACCAACCGCTCTCTCCCCCTCCCAGGTCTTCAACGAAGACGGCACGGTGCGGTACTTCATCGATGCCAGCCAGGAGGACCACCGCAGCTGGATGACCTACATCAAATGTGCGCGGAATGAGCAGGAGCAGAACCTGGAGGTGGTCCAGATCGGGAACAGCATCTTCTACAAGGCCATTGAGGTAAGCGGGGCCGGGAGGCAGCTGGGCAGCTGCAGGAGGGGAGCAGGGCTTTGGGACCCCCCCCAGCCCACAGACCCTCCCTTGTTCTTTGGGCTGTTGCTGGGGTGTCTGTGGGAGCACAGGGTGGCTTTGCCGTCCTCGGCATCCAGACCCGCTGGGACAGGCAGGCACCGCGGGGAACGGCCATTGCATGGGCTTCAGGGAGCAGCAAAGGGCCCTTCTCCTCTCTGTCCCCTTTTGGTGGGCTCATGGGGTGACACGTGCTGAGCAGAGGGAGAGCAAATGCTGCCCAAGCTTGTTTTGGGGTGTAAAGCATGAAAAGAGCTGCAATCCTGGCCCAGCCAGGGCTTTGGGCAGGAGTAGGGTTTTGATGCTCTCTTGAAAAATGGGATTTTGTGCAGAAGCTGCTTCTCTGCAGCAGGGGAAAGTTTGGGGGTTTCTGTGAAACCCAGGTGCCAAGTGCAGGCTGTGCCTGGCTCTGCACACCTTTTGCTCCGGGGTCGCAAGCGGCTTCGGCTGTAAAGAGAGTGAGAGGAGGAACGGGGCTGCAGGAGCCGGGCAAGGAGCCGCAGAGCGGGCAGGGTGCGGCGCAGGCGCAGCCGTGCCTCAGGCTGTCTGCAGCGGGCTGTGGGGATGGGCCTCATCCTTCCTGGCTCATCCATGGGCTGCTGTACGAGGTGCTGGTGGGTGCTGGCCCGGTGGGGGAGCAGGGGCAGGCACTGGGTCCCAGGAATGTCCCAGGGCACGGGCTGCCGTGCTGTGGGGTGAAGGCTGGAGGTACCCACAGATCCCCGCGGGAGATGCTGGGATGGAGGTTGGTGTCCAGCTCCCTGGCAGCGTCGATGCTGCACGCGTACAAGTCACGCAGTGCCAGCGGTGTGATGGCGAGGACCAGCCCGCTTGCGAACAGTGTCCCCATAACCCGATGCTGTTGCAGGTGGAGAAAGGTGGTAGCTCGGGCAAGTGTCCCTGTGCAGCTGCTTCGGCTTAGAGTCACAAGCGGGAACATCTCCCATTCCATCCCAGACCAGCACTGTGGGACTGTCCCTCTCCAGTACCGGGTCCAAAGTCTCGCACGCTCAGGAGTGTGGGCTTCCACACTGCTCGCAGCTGGGAGAGGGTCGTAGCTGGGAAAGAGCACAAGTGCCCGCTGGTTCCGTGGGCAAGGGCAGCTCCCCAGATCTAGCTGGGCCCCGTGGTGGCTTAGAGAGGAGCAGATGCTCAAATGCTCCACGGTACAGGACCATGGCCCAATCCTGCATCAGGGCTGGGTTTGGAATCGCCGCAGTGGGATGGGAAAGGCAAGTGGGTGGGTAAGAAGAGAATGGGTATTTTCTTCCACTGCAGGAGAGTCCCGTGTGCCTCTCGGGGCTCTGCCACCTTTCCCCGTGCAGCGCTGCGAGCAAGAGCCCCGAGCACTTCTGTGCTGCTCTCCCCATCCTGGACACCCTTCCGTAGGCTTCAGCTGTACCCGGTTTTAAGACCTGATATTCTTGTGGGCAGCTGTGCCTGTTGTGACAGCAGCTGAATTGCTTTTTATTACTGTTCTTAAATTATTCAATGTAGTAAAATAATTCCAGGTAGCTGTGGTGTAATTAGGAATACAGCCGCGTTTCTCACACCTTGTGCATGCACGGAGGATGGGGCAGGTGAGCCGGTATTCGGGGAGGTGTGTGTAGAGGCCCCGTACAGTCACAGTCAATCTGCAGGCTTGCTCGACAGGTCGAGGATCTGCATCTTTCATGGGCTCCCCGTTCCCACCTGTGCCTGTGCAACACGCCTGCAGGCACGCGTGCGTGCACGCACACATGCAGCCCAAAACCGACCGCTTGTTCCAACTCATTGGGGTTTCTGCACCCAGCAAGAAAAAGAAAAGCAAGAGAGGATTTTCCTTTTGTGGTTCTCTCTCTGCTCATTAATCCCCTCGCGCAGAGCTATGGGCACACAAATGCAGCATCTCGGACCCGAGCGAGCTCCCCGCTTGTTACCCACCGCTCCCGCCTTGTCGCCTCCCTCACCACAAATCCTGGACCCAGAGCGCAGCATCAGCCCGAGACCGGCTGGAAGAGCTCAGTCTCGGGCAGGATACGCAAACACCGACCCGAACTTAGCGGTGCCCCCTCAGCAGCACATGCGTCCGTGCATGGGCACTGTCACCCTCCATCCCCCACCGGCCGTGGGGGGTCCCCCACCTCCTGCTCTGTGCTCGCTGCATCCCCTCCCCGGCGGGCACCGCGAGGTGCCCAGCCCCTGTTGCTCGGCACCCACCTCTGCTGCACCAGGACTCCAGAGCAGTATCTCTTAGGATGCTTTTCTTAGGATGCCTTTCTCACCTACCCACCACAAAATCAGATTTATTGGGTGCCTTTTTCACTATTTGCCTTTAATATTTTCATGTGTTTTGCCCGTTCCTGCCCTTACTTACTAGTCTGTTTTTTCCCCATCCTCTTCCTCAGCAATTCCAAGTTGCCGCTGCTGGAAAATAAAGGGAGGGCAGCGAGTTTTGGCCTTTGATCTGAAGGCCACGAGATTCCTGGGGAGCAATTTAAATTGCTTTGGGGTGTATGCATGTGTGTGCTCACCCACTGCTGGCATATGTGCACCAGCTCCAGCAGAACATAAACATGCATGCACGCACGCACGTATGCACACGGGAAATGTGTTTTATCCTTTTGGTGATATTTTATTCGATTTGCTTGTATTAAAAATAACTAATTTTCTGTTAAGAGAAAATGACACCAAGAAACGGCACCAGCTCGGGATGCAAAATGTTTTCGGCTTCCCCTGCCTCCCAAATTCCTACTCTGCAGCCCCAGTGAGGTCTTTATGCAGACGGACACTTAAACATATGAAGTCAAATTCCCACTGCTTTCAGGTGCTTAAAATTAGGCACATTTTCGGTGCTTGGGTGATCTAACTTATGGTCTGTGTTTCACGTGGATGATGCTTTTCTTGGATGACTCTGTGTATGGAAAGCCATCCTCTGAAACGCAGGACTTGCCCATTTCTAAATTAGGTTCTTAACACTAGGGACCTGCGAGGGGAAAATATGTGTGTTTTTTATAAAGTGATGTTGTTATTAGTGTTGCCTGAACCGGTGTGAGAGCATCTGTCTTCCCAGCCACGGCCGCTTCACGCGGGGAGGCTTGAACGGCGTTTCCTGGCTGCTTGCTCCGGCCGTGCAGGAACATAACAGGAACAAGAGGGGAAGGAGAAGTGCCATCGTTTCAGGGAAACAGGAGCGTGGGTGGTGCAAAAGGGTGCATCTGCATTTCCACCTTCTAAAATAAGCCCCAGAGGGGTTGGGTGGGAGATGCTGCCTGTGCCCTACAGCAGGAGGGTGCTGATGGCTCCGTCCAGAGCCGAAACGCTCTGCAGGAGTGCTGAGCTGGGGCTCCATGTCATGGCTCCCTGCTTTGGTCTCTGTCACTTGTGCCTCGCAGCAGTTCATGGCACATTTCTCTGTGTCTCTGTGTGCCGCCGTGTCTTCGTCTCCCCGAGCTGCAGGGACCTCTGGGTCCTTTGCTCCAGAGACCCCAGCTCTGTCTGTGTGCCCTATAGCTGCTTATTTGCCTGTCACGTTGTTTGTGGCCCAGCTTGGGGGACACCCCGGTGCAGGTTTGTGTCGGTGATGGATGGTGCTGAGCCGTGCCATCGCCTTCAGTGCTGCAGCCTGCGCCGTGCCGTGCCTGCCCAGGGGGTGCTGGGGACCGCTGGCAGGTCCCAGATGGCAGCAGGGTCTGACAGGAGATGGGGTATGGCCAGGGTAGGTCCGGAGCGACCAGCCGAGGATGCACGGGGAGCCATTCATCGCCCCTCCTGACAGCCCTGTCTATATCCCTCTTTCTAGATGATTCCACCTGACCAAGAGCTGCTGGTCTGGTACGGGAACTCCCATAACACCTTCCTGGGCATCCCGGGTGTGCCAGGGCTGGAAGAGGAGCAGAAGAAGAACAAACATGGTAGGTAACATTGGAAACATCCATGGGTGCAGCATCCCTGCCCGTTCTCCATTCACCCTGTCCCCAGCTCTCAGGCCATGGGGTGGGCATGGGGCAGGGACATCCCAGGAGATATGTCAGATCCTCCAGCTCTCTGGGGACAAACATAGGGACTATGAGACAGATCCATACAGCTTGAGCGGGTCCCCAGTAATTCGGGGGGTTACCTCCGTGCTGGTTTGCCCACAGCTATTGCTGGTGTGGTGGCCGGCAGTCGCTGCCCGACCCAGCCGGGCAGGGAGGAGCAGGGCAGGCGTGCGAGCGGGAGGAAGGCAGCCCCAACGCACTGTGAAACGCCAAGTGGATGCAGATGCCTGCGTCCCCACTCTGCATTTAACAGAGCTTTCCCCAAATCCCCATCACAGGAGGATGTGATGGGCGAGGTGTCTCTCCCTGGGCTTTCACTCTCTGCTTGTCTTAGTGGTTCCCCGAGGCGCTCCTCTGCGGGCAGGCAGCAGAGCTCTCGGGCACTTTTGGAGGATGCTGTGTTCAGAGCCAGACCCCATCTGTGCTCCCCAGCCCCACTCCCCGCTCTGAGAGAGCCGGGTCAGAGGCCAGCAGAGCAGAGGGAGAAGCTGGGATCAGTGCAGGGACAGCATGCTGCTGCTGAAGAGCCCGGGCTGGAGGCCAGGGCAGCGTGGTTGTGAGCTGGGGGTTCCTGCGCTCGCCCCTTCCAGCTCTGCTGGCAGCTGAGGGAGGGGAAAAGCGCTTTTTGTGCCTGTCTATAGGGGAGAGAGGTCGGCTTGAGTGTTCCCTCTCACCTAAATTTGGGTGAGCCCGTTCCCAGCCTGTTCTGGCCCTGTCCCAAAGCCCTAAGTGCCAGCCTGTGACCCCGCTCTGCCCGGGATGGGTGTCTCCATGAGCAGGCATCCTCAGCGGGCAGGGAGCCAGCGAGGGGGCACGGGGTGGTTATTTAGGGCAGTCGGCACCTTGGGGGTTCGGGGAGGGGGTGAGCTGCCATGCTGGAGGGCAGCGCCTGACCGTCCCCTGTTGTCCCCAGAGGACTTCCATGCAGTGGAGACGGGAGCCAGCACGACGGGGCGCATGCGCTGCGTCATCTGCCACCGGGGCTTCAACTCCCGCAGCAACCTGCGCTCCCACATGCGCATCCACACCCTGGACAAGCCCTTCGTGTGCCGCTTCTGCAATCGCCGCTTCAGCCAGTCCTCCACCCTCCGCAACCACGTCCGCTTGCACACCGGCGAGCGTCCCTACAAGTGCCAGGTTTGCCAAAGTGCCTACTCCCAGCTCGCCGGGCTGCGGGCACACCAGAAAAGCGCTCGCCATCGGCCCCCCAACGCCTCCCTGCAGGCTCACTCGCCGGCCCTGCCCGTGCCCCATCCCGCCTCCCTGGCCCATCACATCCCCACCATGGTGCTGTGAAGCCCCGGCGCGGCAGCGGGTTTTTGGACAGCAAAGACTGGCGCTGAGACATGCAACGAACTGGGGGGGTGTTGGCCCTTGGTAGAGCTGGGGGGGCAGAGGCAGGGCTGCTCTGTGTGTTGAAGGCGGGGTGCTGGTGTATTTTTGGAGCATCGCTGTTTGCATGGGGTTTGGCAGGCTGTTCGGTGAGCGAGGGGACCCCCCGCCGCCCAGCTCCGCAAGCTGCTGGTGCAGCCGCACCGTGCGGGATCCTCCCCGGGGAGATGCGGCGTAGGGTGGGCTGCTGGTCCCTGGGGTTGGCAGGGGGACAGGGGCAAAGGGACACAGCGGGACGTCCTGTGTGGATTTGCTGGTGCAGTGGGGGAGGGCTGGGGCAGCCCAAAAGCTGGGCCTGGATGAGTCACCTCTGGGTTTTACAGATAATTTGATGGAAAGAAAAATTGCTCTTATCCCTCCTCCTCTGCTCCAGCAAGTGTCCAGCAGAGACACGTGTCCCGTTGAAAGGCTGGCACAGCCCTGTTGTGGCCACCCCATTCATGCTTCTTTACCCCAGGGGCAGCTTTGGCCCTGGTGGTTCTTTCCAAGGGACACATTTCCCTCCTCAGGAGCCCTGATTTAGCCAACGGTCGCGTTTCCCACCCCCCCCAAATCCCCTTGCCTGCCCTCCTCCAGCCCGAGCTGTGTGTTGGGGTTTGCCCGACACCTCCGAGCAACGCCACGGGCAGAGGGGACAGGCCATGTGCCACGGGGACACCCCCAGCACGACATGCCAGCTGGAAATGCCCATCCACAGGCAGGTTTTGTGGGGGACCCTGTGCTCTGCCGGGCTGTGCCTGCTCCAGCCCCGAGAGCATCCCTCCCCATTGCTCCCCATCCCTCCCCATCGCTCCCCGCAGCCGTGAGGGAACATTTCGGCTGTTACTGCTACTGCCCTCTGGGGACAGAGAAAACCCGTCCCTGGGCCAGCTCTGTCCCCAAGGACAACTCTAAGCGCCCTCTGGAGTCCTGCCACACGCGAGAGGAGGGCTGTGTATCATAAAGCTTAAAAGAAGGTATTCTAATATTAATTATAAATCTAAGATGTATAAAGTTCTCACAAACTGTGTTTTACTTCCAGAAAAAAAAACAAACGACTGTCACTTTAACTTTGTAAATATTTATGTAAACATTATTTACAAAACTTTGATATTATATATTATTTGATTGTATATGTACACAGTGTAAATACATTTGTACCTCTCTCTTGTATGCTAAATAAAAATTACTTGGAACATTTATCATTTAGAAGATGGATAGTATGGAGAGCTTTATTTTGCTACGTGTTCTTGGGGAAGGATGTAGCTGTTGGGATGAGTGAACGTTTTGACTAGCACAAGGGGAATAAGAAGATGTAGCATCGTCTGTTGGACCAAATAGTGCAGCTGGGAAGAGGAAAGATCAGCTTTGGGAAAAACAAGCCCTTTTGCAGGTCTGAAAGAGAAGGGGTGAGTGCAGGAGCGGGTGGTATTATTTGGTCTGGTGCCTCCCTCTCTCCGCTGTACAGTCTCTGTTTGAAGCAACAGCTGTTGATATCCTTTGATATCTTTCATGAAATACTGGGCATATTTCAGCTGTGATGGGCTACAGGTGCAAGTCTGGCTTGAAAGAGTAACGTTTGATTTTGGTCCAGAGGAAGGAAAGCATTCGCTGAAGGTCATCGCTGGCTTCTTTTTCCTTGGTATTTTCTCAGCAGCTCTGAGAGCCTAACTGCTGTTTGAGTTAAATGAATAAAACTTCCACACACACATATTACTTACCGTTGGAACAGCTCTGCCAGGGGAAGGGGTAAATTCCTCGTTCTTCGGAGATATTTAAGCCAAGCCTGAGCGCCGTCCTGGCACAGGCCTTCCTGCAGTCCCCAGCCGTGGGCTTGCCGCAGCCATCACCGGGTGAAGCCCCCCGGCCCACCTAATGCGGGAGGACCGGCCGGCCGGCCTGCTGCCCCCATCCCACCCGGCTCCCTTCGGCCTCCCCGTGCTTCACTGGCGGGGCTGGGGGCGCAGCTCCAGGACCCTGCCTTTCACCTCGGAAGAGGATTAGAGAATTATCTTCACAACATGGAAGGAACAACTTGTGTGTGCACGCAGGGGCACGGGCACCCCCAGAAATTGGAGGTGCTGCTTCCCTCCGGGGCAAGTGCACCCTCTGCCCGCGGTGCTGCCCTTCAGCTGGGGGTGGGCACCCAAAGTGGGGTGCTGGGGGCCCTGCGAGCCCCAGGCTGGGGACACAGGGGAGAGGCCCGTGGGGGCCTGGTGCCCCCCCGGTGCGGCGGGGCGGGCTCCCAGGGAGCCGGCCCCGGCTGTGGGGCTGCCTTCCCCGCTCAGCCCCACAGCCTGCCCTCGCTAAACATGGCCCCTCTCTCCCTTTGCTTCCCAACGCAGCGAAGCCCACGACTCTCTTCACTGCCAGGAACAAAAATGGCCGCCCAGAAACCTCACCGCCGCCCTCACTCAAGATGGCGGCGCCTGCGCCTCAGGCGCGTTCTCGCCAGCAGCTAACATGGCGGGCGGAAGCGCCGTGTGGATGGGGTCGTCGGCGCCGCGCCGCCCGCACTCAAGATGGCTGCCATCACCATGCGGCTGCCGGAGGTCCGCAAGGCGGTGGGGCCGAGCGCGCCCCGGGGCGGCGAGAAGCACCTGGTGGCGCCGGGGGACACGATCACCACGGACACGGGCTACATGAGGTGAGGGCGGCGGCGGCGGAGGGGGGAGCGCGGGCGGGCCGGCCGGGCGGCCTCGGGCTCTCCTCAGGCAACCGCTCTCTCCGCAGGGGCCACGGCACCTACGTGGAGGAGGAGAAGCTCATCGCCTCGGTGGCCGGCGCCGTGGAGAGGGTGAACAAGCTGGTGTGCGTCAGAGCGCTGAAGACCCGGTGAGCGCGGCCGTCGCCTCCGCGCAGGGAGCGTGGAGCCCGCCGTCCGTGCCACGGGAGGGCTGGCGCCCGGCCGCTGGCTGGGCCTTTTCGTGGGGAGGATGAGGCGTTTGACGGGCTGCTCTCTCTGTCCCGCTGCCAGGTACAACGGCGAAGTGGGCGATATCGTGGTCGGGAGGATCACGGAGGTAAAGCTCGGCTTTCCTGATGTGCCGTGGAGGACGAGGAGGAGGAGGAGGGTGGCTGGCTACCAGGCTGGCGTGCCTCGGTCCGACCCGGAGCGCTTCGGACGTTCTCACATCGGTGCCTGTGCACGGAGGCACTGTGAGCGCGTGGGCTTTGAGGAAGATGAGGCTGGAAGCAGTCAGCAGAGCTGTCTCCTCCCGCAGGCTCGGCTGGCTGCAGGACCTCCCGCTCCGCTGAAGAGCTTCTGTTCAATTTTTGAGTGTATATCAATGGATTATTTTTCTTCTCCAGGTTCAGCAGAAGCGATGGAAAGTGGAAACGAATTCCAGGCTAGATTCAGTCCTCTTGCTGTCGTCTGTGAATTTACCTGGTGGGGAACTGGTGAGTGCAGTTCATGCAGAGCAGTGCCAGAGCCCTGTCTTCTCCTGCTTCCATGGCAGAAGCTGGGAAGCTCTGGAGCCTTTCCCACAGTTAGCAAAAGGGTAGCGTTGGGTCTTGTTGGTGGGTCTGTAGTGCTCCGATATCTTTTAACTCTCAGCGTTATTTGGACATAAACTCTTCAGTGATCTAAAGGTGTGCTAGTCTGCCTGACGTTCCTTTGGTGACCAGACTGCGTTTTGCGTGGTATCCTGAGGTCCCCCCGCAATGTAGGTATTAACTGACGTTTTCTCGTTCTGAGCTACACGTAACTTTTCTTGCATTGTGCATTTCAGAGAAGGAGATCAGCAGAAGATGAGCTTGCGATGAGGGACTATCTGCAGGAAGGGGACCTCATCAGTGTATCCTTCCACTGCTTGCACTCAGACAGAAGAGCCAGGGGGCACGGGGAGAACAGCCAGACCTCGGCTAGCCTGGCTGGTAGTGAGAGCTCTCTGCCGGGGCAGCCAGCGGCTGTTGGCACTGGGCAGCGTTAGGGACCTTGTTTTCCTTAAGTGGCACTGACAGGCAGAGGTCCAGTCTGTATTTTCTGATGGGGCTGTATCACTGCACACCCGGAGTCTGAAATACGGGAAGGTAGGTTGTTCAAAAGCACTCACTCTTGGCCTAATTCTGCTCCAGTTGTCTTGTATAAGACCTTTTGGAGGGATTTTTAAGAAAAAAAGCTCTGGAGTAGAGCAGGATGTTGTTATAACCCATTCTGGCAGGTTAGGAAGAATCTTAGCTCCCACGTGGGAGCACCGAGCGGAGTTTCTGCAAAGCAGAGGGAGTGCCCTTGAGCTGCCCTTTGAGCTGCTGCTCTTCCTGTCCACAGTTACAGCCTGCAAGTCGTGTTTCCCCCACTAGCCACTTGGGAAGTAAACCCTGGGGAGAAAAATCTTCGGACTCAAAACTTCATCGCTCCTCTTCTGCAGGCCATTGCCCCATGACTTGTTTCTCTCTCCAGGGCTCTATTTTAGGCTTTACACGGTTGGCATTTATCTCTGGTTTTGTGCATTGAAATAAGCCAAGGGGCCATCGGAGCGTAGGCTGCAGTTTGGGATTACCAGACCAAGGGTATTAGCACTTAAAAGATGAAAGCGAAGTGTGCTTATTGCACAAAGGGTGAAGGACAGCGATTGGATTAAGCGGGAAAGTGTTCTGCTAAATTGGGCCTCTCACTTCTCACTTTTCTGCAGGGATGGTTGATGTGTAGTTACGATCAAGATATTATTAACATTTGTGCTAAGCACTTAGAGTATTCTTCATCTTCAAAGGACTGCACAGGCATTAGCTAATCCTCCCAGAGGCAGGCAGGTTTTATATTCACTGTTTCACAGGAAAAGGTGTTAAAATTGACTGGCTCCTAGACCAGGAATGGAATGCATGTCGGTGACTTGATGTTATCGATGGTGGCTCATGTCTCTCATGCTGAGTCTCGTGGTCTCCTCTTCAGCTTGGCCAAGGTGTGCTCGTTCAGGTCTCGCCCTCCCTTGTGAAGCGCCAGAAGACTCACTTCCATGACTTGCCCTGTGGTGCATCTGTGATCCTCGGCAACAATGGTTTCATCTGGATCTACCCGACTCCAGAGCAGAAAGGTGAAGAGGCAGGGGGCTTCACCACCAACTTGGAGGTGAGGATTCAGGGAACATGAACCTTCTCCTACCAACAATGTTTTGTTAGTCTAACATAGTCAGAGGCACATGAATAACCTGAGACTTTCAAGATTTGGTATTAGGTTCATGGCAAAGCTTTTTTACAGCAGGCTTGCATTATTTCCCTGTGTATTCATCTCTTTTCCTCTGTCCTTCCTCAGCCTGTTCCCTTGTGTGACCGGGAGGTGATCTCACGGCTCCGAAACTGCATTGTGGCTCTGGTTACTCAGAAGTTGATGCTCTTTGACACCAGCATCCTGTATTGCTATGAAGCATCCCTTCCTCATCAGGTACAGAAACCAGTGTTGTTTACTTTATCCCACACTGTGGGGAGGGAACGGAAAGGCCGCATCAGTTGCTGCTGAAGTCAGTAAGGTAGGTGGTAGGGCTTCCTTTCGGCTTTCCAAAGCATCCTGTAGTAAGTGACAATATGAACTTCCCTCCTTCTACGTAATATAAATTGCCTTGCACATTTTTAGGGATAGTTTGAAGGGTTCTGCCTCTGGCAAAGTCCAACTATTCCTATAGAGAAATAGTTCCATTTTTTGATAGAGGTGTATCCCTTGCTGGGATTGTGGACCCTCTGTGATCCCTGTGAAAACAGCGTTAAATTTGGGATTGTGTGAGGGTACGGTGCACTTCAAGAACAAATGAAAAAAGCAAGTGTCATGTATTGTACAGAGACCAGTCTTCTGTTTGTATCCACATCCTGCACTGCTGGAAGGCTCCCTCAATTTGAGCTCTTGCTGTACAGCTTTTCTCTGCGATTTCTGCCAGCACAATCACTGACAATTCTCTTCTCCTAAACGGATAAGACCTGAATTGTCTTCTGCTTTCATTCACAGTGGCAGCCTACTCAGCTAGATGGGATGTTCTTTTGAACTGTACTTCTGTTTAAGTCGTCTCTCCCCTTCCCAAATACTGGTGTGTGTCCTTCAGGAGAGATTAGGAGTTGTCAGTAGCATCTCCTTTGATTTCTTATGGTCTCTGTAAGAATTGCTAACTCTGGCAAAGTTGACTTTGCCTTTGACCCTCTGCCATGATAGTCTTGTTTGACCACAACCCTCTAAACTCGCTTGCTGCTCATTTTTATGTGCCAGGGACCCTTGTCCCCACAGAGTGTCCAATAGTAGTAGTTGCTTTTTGGTGCCAATGTTACTCTTCTTTCCACTCCAGATCAAGGACATTCTCAAGCCAGAGGTGATGGAGGAGATCGTTCTGGAAACCCGACAGAGGTTGCTGGATCTGGAGGGATAGGGCACATGGCCAGAAGCAGTCATTTGAAGTCCCAGCATGGCAGCTTTTGATTCTCAGTATTATTTTTTTTCAGTGTGCTAGTCCCCAGCATTCATTCCACACTTCAGAAGCCACCAAAATTCCTCTTTTTAACTCCTAGGATACCTCCTGAGCCCTTTTAGTACAATAGTACTAAATAGTATTTAAGTACAATAGCATTTTAGTGCAGCAGCCCGAAAAATTGATATCTGACCTTTATGAAGATGCAGATGCAACTGGGACATATCTCATAGCACTTGTTGCTGTGCCTAGTGCCCCTGAACTTTGTGCAGAATGATAGAGAGGAAGGGATGTGTTTTGTGATGTTTCTCTCTCCCCAAAGGCTTTCTAAATGGTTTTGATTTTCCTTTACTGTGATATAGATCTGCCAGTCAGTCCTCTGACTGAGAGCTCTTGTTTTTCTCTTTAAGACTGCAGATCACAGGTACAAGTCTTTAGAGGACAGGAGTATCCATACCCTTGCTAACCACATTTTGGGTCTGGCTGTTCATGGCTTCTGTGTCTCAAGGGTGTGAGATTGGATGTGGCATGATGTGGCTGTCCACATGAGCCAGGAGCCATGGGCGAGCAGTGCTTTCTCAGTCTGTGTGCGTCCTACTGGTCCCTTTTTTGTGCCTGATGTGGTGAGCTCCTCCTCTGAGGAGGCTCCAGTATTGTTTTTCTATTAAATATTTACATTTCAATAAATTTTTTGAAACAGATCAGTCATTCAGGAGCATACGCATTAGCTTGTCTTTCTCCAGAATGAATTGGGTCTAGCTTGAGAGCTGTGGTTGGCTCAAGTTTCCTTGTGCCAGGACACAGAATGGTTGCAAGGTCCTGTTATCTCCCCTTCAGCTGTTGCTCCTCATCCCATTCAAGCAGGACTTGACCTTCCTCTTCAGTATATCTTCTGTGCAGAGTTCCTCTGTAAGTAGATTGTTTGGCACTGTTCACGGTGGCGGTCTCAACGTTGCTTCCCTGCAGGATCCCACGGAGAGGCGAGTCATGCAGCAGCTGTGTCTGGGGCCTGACAGGGAGCCCAGTATGACACTGGTGAAGATCCTCAGGCCAGTGGTTAGAGGTGGGCATGCTGAGCCAGACGTTGGCAGTCAGTCACTTGCCTTCTCTGTACAGAATGGATGTGATGCTTTCCTTAGAACATCCTCTCAGATCTCCGGTGCTATATTAGAGCCGTTTGTATTATATATATGTATTGTGTATATATATTGTATTTGTATTGTGTTAGAGCTGCTTGCACCACAGTGCTGTAATTCTTAAAAAGGATGAAAAAGCAAAATGTCTGCCCTAATTATCCCTGAATCCAGTTCTAACGTTGCAAATTCTCATGCTTGCCCCAGGCAAAAGGAAAAATTCTTTGCTCAGTCTTTTCCTGGGAACTAGAAATACCCTTCGTTGCTTCTCATCTAGTTCAGACTGCTCTGCCTGCGGTCCAGAGTAAGCACTAGGAGGCAGCTGCGGATCGTGTTCGTAGTATTCACCTTCCCCAGCATCTCTGCCTCATTGCCCTGCCAAATAGCAAAGGCTGGATGTCTGCCACCAGTCCTGCTACCTAAATACGAGAGCATTATGGAGCTCAGTGGCTAAGGACAAGCAAGGACATGGGTATTCCGTTCTCCTGTGGCACAACTCGAACTTCTGCCCATGCTGCCTCTGTAAAATAGTACTTAACTTCTTGGGGATATCAGTGGAATGCTCCACACAAGACCCAGGAATTGTTATTTTTTCAGTTTTATGAGGATTCCCTAATAAGTGTTGCAACAATCACATCCTCAAGATGAATTGGGAAATTTGAAAACTGAAGCCTGATGGTGACACTCAGGTCTGTGCATGAGGCTGGTACCAGTATTATCCACATCTGCGTGGACAGGAGCAGTGCAAAAAGGGTAAAAGCTTTAGCAGCCTCTGCATCTTTTGATTAGAAAAGTACCTCTTTTTTCCCTACCCAGTTGCTGTAGTTTAGCAGCTGTTTATCTTATTACCGTATGGGGAGATTCAGGGATTTCTGCTGTGAGGCTTCTAGGTATAAGCAGATTGGGGATATACAAGCGATGAGATAAAGTATCTGATGGTCCCTTTTTTTAAAGCGTTTTTGAAGGCTGATGGAGAGGTCTGTAGTTAATCCAGTAGATCTTTTTGCATCTCTGCCACTTACATTTAAACAACTCTGTGTCCGTTAAAGGGCAAAGGGGTGAAGGGACTGTACTTCACTACCACCTAGAGAGATTGATATCTGGAAACGGTTCTGCTGAACTGGTACACGAATGCAAAATGCTTCTCTGTCCTCAAGCAACCTCTCTGCAGGCATCTAACAGGTCAAAAAGGAGTTGGGGGGATTATGAGGCCCTTGAAAGTGCTGTTGGTAATGCGGTGTAAATGTGCTGAGGAAGCGTGCTCTGGAGGTGGTTAATTTAGAGTTGGATCATGCTCATAGGTACCAAGCATGAGCTGTCAGACCCGCAAGGTGAGGCAGTGCCAGGTTCTCATAACAGATCTTAGAAAAAGGGTGCTAGTGTCTGCAGCAGGCTGTGTGGGCTGCACAGCTGAGTAGTTATATATATAAAGTTTTTTTTTTTCCCTTTTCCTCTCTCTCTCCTCCCCGCCCCTTGTTCTTTTTTCCCCTCTACATAGCAGTCTTTAAAACTGTGGTCTATTTCCAGGCTTCTTATGCTAGTCTTCTCTCCCCATTGTGAACCTTTTTTTGGTTATTTGTGCTCAATAAATGAGTATACAACCTGAAAAACCATGAGCTCAAGATCTGGACTGCTTCAGCTCTGAGCTTTCCGATTCCTCCTGCTCGCTGCAGCATTCCTGATATTTTGGCCTTGGGAATGTATTAAATGGGGGAGAGTATGTGACTCATTCAGTTCCCGTGCTCCTGAATACCTGGCACTTTTGTTTTTAAGCCTGAGAACAAGAGCACCAGCTGGTAAGGTTTGGTTATGGATCTTTTCTGATGTGTGGGTGCAGCTGAAGGTCCCGGTATTTTCCTCGCTGGCCACGAGGGGTCATTGCTGTTCTTTGCGAGTTCAGCCAGTGCTTTGCCAAGCCCAGACCTAAATTCTCTAACAAGGCTTGAGCGAGCGCGTTGCTGGCAGTTCCTGCAACCCCGTGAAGCACAGCTTTGCAAGCCAGCAGATAACAAGAGTCGAGAGTGACAAACTTGCATGGGGAGGGAGAAGCTTCCTGAGTGGTTTCAAAGGTGTCTAAGAAAGGTACCAGGCCAGCTGCCATTTACTGTTGATTTGGCTGAATCCCTGTGACTTTTCGCTCTCTTGACAAATGTCGAGAGCCACCAGTGTTCATCCATCTCGAAAGCAACTGGATGTGCTGCTGGGGCTCATGGTTCCCATATGGAGAGGCTTCAAGTATCACACTTCAGTCATGACCCACAATATGGCAAATTACTTTTCCCCAGTGCCCAGCAGAGATGAGAGGAGTCAGATTGGGTCTGGGGGAGGCTCTGGCATCTCGGGTGGGTGCGGGAGCTGGGGACGCTTTTTCCGTAGGCAGGTCTGCACGGGAGTATGGGCAGGCTATATAAAAAATGCCTTTGAAATGGGAAGTGCTCGGGAGGTAAAGGAGGACTCCAGCAAAAGCAGTGTCCTCTTGAATTCTTGAAATAGTCTGTGGGATTTTGCTAGGCAACTTCTAAGCAGGAAGGGTGAAAAGGAAGAAACTATGGCTTCTCTGGTTTAAGAGCAAAACCATAGTTGAAAGTGGGGTGGGAAAAACCTATTGAATGTTCATTTTTATATGGGGAACTAAACTGTCCACACAGGCATTAAAACAGCTTAGACCAATCTGATTTCTTTGGTCACCAGTGTCTGATGGCGTGGAGCCTGTTTGTAAACCAGCTGTAGCACCTGCCTGTGCTGCTTACTCCAGGGTTAATACATGGCACAGACATGCTTGCAAGTGCAGCTAGTAAATAGTTCCCTTGCTGGTGAGTGCTGCCTGCAGAAATGAGAACACAAAATCACTCGTCTGTAGAAATAATTTTCCCGTTTCTTGGTGGCAGTGTTTGATTCATGTACTAATATGAAGAATGGCAACCTCTCCCTTTACTCACAGTAATAACCATTGGGATTTTAAATTTGTGCTAATGGGTTACTGCTGCTTACTATGTTACTTCTGTATCATCAGCATGCAGTTTTGCTGTTCAGTTGAGGTGAATGGTATAAATACAAAGCTTTGAGCAGACCCTAGAAGATACTGAAACCCCACTGAGATTATAGGCAGTCTTGAAATGGTTGTCTCAGGTTCCTGAGGACCGCTAATTAATATGCTAAGGTTTATTATTTGGTAAAGAGGTTGAAGCTTTAAGATATTGTTATGGAGGAAATGGAGGAAACATCACTGCAGCTGTTGCCTGTAACAACCCACACTTAATGGAAGGTAAACAGAAAAAGTATTGAAATTTCTTTTATGAAATAGATGGGATATACACAGACCACATGCAAGGCTCAATTGAAAGAAACAGTCTGTAGATTTTTTTTTTAATTTATTTTACATTCACACAATCTTTCTGTCTCTGTCTTCTCTAATAATTTCTGAACCCACTGGGCAACTTCAAGTTTGTTAACATGAGACAATCCTGTTCACAAAAACTGGCAGCAGGGTAGGGGACAGAAAATATAATACCCTTCAGGAAGGAAAAGAGGGCAGATATCTTTCTATGATATTTGGGAGTGACCAGCTGGGCCATCTGCCTGTGTATAGCCCCAGATTAACTACAGCACTGCGTTGGAAATGGGAGATGCTTTTGGAGCAACTGCTGAGTGGAAAGAGGTTGGGGACTGCTGGCAAAGAACGTGCCCCGCTTTGCTGCTTATGATGGCAAAGCATCAGAAGGAGTACCTGACTGTTGACCTGAATGATAAATTCACCTAGTCTGTTAAATAAAAAGTAAGTACATTCATCTGCATAGATCTCAGGTGAGGCAGGGAGAAGTGTATATACAGCCTCTATTGTCCAGAACACAAGTCCTGCTTATTTGCAATTACCTTTGCGTATTTTGGTCAAGGTCGTCTGAGTATCGCAGACCTGTGGTAGTCTTCTGGAGTTCACTCTGCTTCAGCCCTGCCATAGTAGGAGAGATTATCCAGGATGCTCCAGTCAGACCCAGAAGGGAGTAACTTTTTCAGTAAAGGATGATTAGTATTGTTTTTTGTAACAAATTTCTCTCAGGCTGCTCGGCCTGTGTTGACAGACAGCTTTGTTTCCTCGGTTTCCTTCAATCCGTGGGAGCTGAGCAGGGGGCTAGATCACCGCAGTGAGAAGCTGGTCTCCATTACTGAGATAAACCTGGAGAAATTCTGCTGAGTTCAAGAGACGTGGCCCTGGATTTGTCTCAGCATTACTGTGCCAGAATTTCTCTCTCCTGCATGTGTGTAGCACAAACAGCCTCAGTACCTGCAATTTGAGTCACTGATGGAGCAATGCAATAGAAATGGTTTGGGATCAGCCTCCTGGCTAAGAATTAGTGATGTAGGAGCAGACTGGCACAGCAGAGGTGGAGGATCCCGTAGGGCCGTATGAAGTGCTACAGTTCAGATGCTGTTGTTGGAAGATGAAAAACACACGTCTGCCAGGGACCTTGAATATGGCGTAGGAGACATGGAGTATGTTTGGATTTGTCACAAGGGAAGAGTCAGTACAAACAAGCCGCTCTGTGTCCAGATGGTTACCCTGAGCAGGAGGCTACTGCACAAAATTGCATTTGTGTGTTCTCCCATTGTTGAGTGGGAGCAACCACAGACCTTTGACCAAAGCACCCTGACCTCAAGCTGCTGCCTCAACCCTTTTCTATTCCCAAGGTGAACTGGAGAACGTATGAGAAACTAAATATCTTCAGCGTCACCGTCTGTGCTCTTTAGCTCAGGGAACGCTTGTGCTGCACATCTAAGGGCACTACAGTGCAGGCTGAAGAATTTGAGGGTTTAACTTCATCTTTGTACCAAATGGTGCATGAAAGTAGATCAATAAAATGTTTGTCACATTCATTGGCCTCTGTGGCTGTTTTTGGTATCAAGTTCTGCATATGCTCTGACAACATTAATAAGGAAGTGAAGTCCTTTGTGCAAGCAAGGTGACAGATCCCTGGTTGTGCAAAAGCTGATGGTTGTGCACACAGCTGACCCAGTAAGGATCTCTTCTTCCCTGTCCATCTCTGCAAGAAATCCAGTGTCCAGAGCTGGCCAGGGGCCTCGAGAACCATGCACAGGAGGGGGTCTCTGCCTGGCTTGAGGGCCGACGACCTCTCGTCAGATCTAGGGGAAAACAACTTGGGTGGCACTTGCAAAGGGATAAGGGATTTGACATGAGCTTTCTGGGTCCTTGGCTAGCATTTGCTAGTGACGTTATACTACCAAATCCCTCTTCCACCTGTCATCTGCACCATCTTCCCCTTCGTCCTACTCCCCTCATGGCTCCCCTTCAATTTCCCTCGTCTTCCCCTTCGTGCCCTCTCCATCCACCTCATCTTCCCCTCAGACCCTTTCACGGCACCCATTTCCCTCATGGCTTCCCCCTGGAGACACCTTTGTGTCCCCCAGCCCCCTGTTCCGTCATCCTCCCCCCATTCCCCTCACGGCTCCCCCCTCGATGTCTCCTCATGGCTCCCCTCACCCTCTCCTTCACCCCCCATTCTCCTCACGGTCCCCCCAACCCCTGCTCGACCCCTCATTCCCCTCAGAGATTCCCCCCCATCTCCTCAGGAGCTTCCCCCTCGGACCTCCCTCACGGACCCCATCGCCCCGGCTGCCCTCACTGCCCCACACCGCCCCATTTCCCCCGGGGCACCCCTTCCCCGCCCGGCAGGTTCCCGTCATGGCGGCGGTCGCGGCCCCGGCCGGGGCCGAGAGCGGGAGCGGGCAGCGGCCGGGCCGGGCGGGAGGCGGGGGCGGCGGAGGAGGAGGGGCCGGAAGGGGATGTGACCGCCCGCCCCGCCGGCCGGGGACGGGGCTGCGCCGCGCCGGGGGTTCCGGGATCTCCCTCGCCGCCTGCAGCCGCCCCCCCCCCCGCCAGTCTCGCTCCGCACCGCGGGTGCCCCCGGTGGCAGCCCCCGGGGTACCCCCCCTCCGCCCTGCGGCCCTTCGTCCCCCTCCTCCTGCCAGGCCTGGCGGGGTCCCCCCCGGGCGTGCGGCCGCCCGGCCCCGCCGCCCCCCGCCCGGCCCCCTCCGCGCGTCCCTCCGCGACCGGGCCGGGCTCGGCCCCGCTGCCCGCCCGGGCCTTGCCCGCCGCCGGCCTCTCCCGCGGGGATGCAGCCGGCCCGGTCACCCCCGCTTGACCTCTTCTGGCTGCTGTGCAGGAACCGGCCTCCTGGAGCGCGTCCCCAGCCTCGCACCCCGTCCCCAGCACCCGGCTCCATCTGAGGTGGAGAGCAGGTCGGGAGTGCGGCCACCTGCACCGGCCCAGCGGCCCCAGCGTTGCTTCGACGCCACCATGGCTCCCCAGGCCCCGCTGGCCCCCTTCGCCTCCGCCGGCGTGCGGGAGAGGTAGCGGCGGTGCGGGCGGCCCCAGGCTTGCGATGGAAGAAGGCGAGGCGTTGTGAGGCCGGACCGCAGGAGCCCCCCGTCCCGTTCCCTCGCCCCAAGGAGCGTGTGGAGCCTGCCAGGCCCAGAGCTGCCTCTGCATCGCCTTGCGAGCTGACATGGTTTCAGCGTACTTGATCCTGCTAGACTTCAGCGATACTTGAAGCCAAATACCTGGCTCTTTGGCCTTTGCTAACTCAATGCTATGCAAAAGAAAAGGAGGAAAAAAAAGAAACCTTGACACTGGTTGCAGTGGGAATGGCTGTTTCCTGCCCTGGGTGAGCCTACATGCGGTTTCTTGCTTGTGAAATGAACTAATTCTCCTTTACCCGGTGGAAGACACGCTACATATGGCAACCTGAAACCTTGGTAACGCTTGGTCATTACTAAGCAGTTGGAACTTTTACTCGGTTTTTTGCATAAAGTCACCTAAGGAGCCTTGTTGCCGTCTTCAAAAGCATTGGAGAAATCTGCGCTTGTCTTAATTCTTCACCTCAAGTGACTTTATCACGCAGTGAGTGCAACCAACGCACCCACCTAAAATACGTTTTCCTTCAAAGCTCCTTCCCAACCTGGAAGATCAGGGATCACGGACTTCTTCAAAAACTTCTCGTCCTGGGAAAGGCTGCCCATAGTTACTTTATGGGGCAGCAGCCTGGAAAAGTTCTTGGGGACCAAAGGAGGCCAAGTCTGCCTGCCCTGCACTTTATCAAAGGAGCAGGGAAGAAGGAGGCATCGAGGCATGGGGGGCCGCACTGTAATGTCTTCGTCGAACATGGTAAGAGGTTTCTGTTAGTATTGCTTTTCGTTTAGTTTTGATTTGCAGAGCTAGATGCAATATGGATTTATTCAAGGGCACGGTGCAGCTACAGAGGTACTGTACTTTATGGAAGTCTTTTGTTTTCTCTCCCTTGCTTCTTAAGGCAAATCTTCCGTGACTGTTTATTAAGAAAATACCTAACTTGGGTCAGATTGCTTGAAACCTGGGCAGAGGTTATTATACAGCTAAATGCAAACTACAAGGAAGTAACTTTTTAACATTGTACAAGTTTCTCATTTCTGCCTTAGGTATGTTCAGTTTAAAGTCTGGGAAAGTGTTTCATCCTTTTCGAGTTGTCTGTTTCGTAAGTATAGACCAAGCACACCTGATGGTGATGCTATGGTTGGTGACAAACGTTCTTTAATTTACGAAAGGGACTCTACTGCTTGGGGGGGGGGAAGACTTCTTTTGGAAAGTTTGTGGATACTGCTGTTGTGACTACTGGTTGGAATAAAACAGTTTCTTGTTAATTTGGTTAGTGCATTTACAGCACTTTTGGTTAGTGGTTTCTCGTAGCTGGTTAAGCCTTGATCTCGTGCTGTGATGGATTTAAGTGCTAGAGGCTAAAAGTGGCCAAGTTAGGAGTACAGCAACCTTGTCACTTGCTGGTCTTCCACAAATTAAGAGGGGACTGAGAATCTCGGGAAAGAAGCCAGGTGAAAAGCTCGGTAGGACTCAGAGGCAGGTTTAGTGACTGTTTCAAATGTTGCTTTTTTTTTTTCCTTTTAAAAAAAAAAAAAGCAAAAAAATTGTAAACTGAAGGCATCTCTACAAAAGTGAGGTGCAGAAATGCATTGTTCCACTGAAACTTTTTGGAGTAATCCTTGCTTTTGCACAATGCTTTTTTAATTCTAATACTCCTTGAGAAGACACGCTACTGGCTGCTATCTTCGGCTGGAGAACAGGATTTTGACAAAGCTTCTTCAGCAGTTTGTCCTCTCGAGGAAGTTTATCTGTGAACAAAACAAAACTGCATCTATAATCTTCATATAATTAAAAATTGAAATATTTGCTGTGTCTGAGAATACAATCTGCTAGTTAGTGGAAAAGTTTTGATTCAGTTTTGTTTTAGCTGGGCTTTGCTTTTAAACTTTCTCTCATCCTGTGTTTCTAGAAGGACCCAAGAAATCCTGTGCAGTCTTCAGCAAAGACACAGACAGAGATGCTGTGTATGTACTACTGTGTTGAAATATTGTTTTGAGTTACATCAATGTTATTTCTTTTAATTTCCCATACAAAGTTTGTGCACTGAGGAAACTGAAGGTAGTTAAGGGAAGGTTAGAGAATGTAAGGGCTAACTTGGCCCTCTGATGATAAACCCACTGCTGGATTTTTCCAAGCCATGCTTTCAGTCCTGTGACATACCCGCTCCTGCACCCCCAGTTTGGTTGCTGCTTTTACTACTTTGGACAGAGTTTCAAGGTCAGATGAGATACAGCAAGAGCACTAACTGCAAGCAGTACAGTGTTCTAACTACCTTTGGTGTTTTGATGTAGCAGAAGAGCCAGAAACACTCCTTTTTGATCATCTGACAGGAATAGGCAGATGGTAACTTCTTGCCAGTATGACCTGAGGTCAGAAGATCCTAGCACATTTGCAAAGAAAAATAGCATCTATAATGTCCATACACCATATGTCCACAAGAGACCTCAGTTTCTTGATTTAGAAAAGAATAAACTTGAAAGGGGACATCAAGGCCAGGACATCTGTTAAGAGAACTGCAAGAGATCATCCTCGCTTATCCACACGAGGAAAAGTTTCTTCCTTTGAGTGTATGAAATGGTTCTTCGAAGTACAGACAGTAGAAGGCTGTACCACCATTGTTTGTTGTTCAGCTCTGTTTTGAGTTTGCGCTGCTCCTATGCTGAAAAATGCTATCTTAAAATATCTGGAAAACTACGGAGGGAACAAAGTTCATTTTGGAAAGTTCTTCATTTCCCTCTATTTTTTTTTAATTGATAATTTGTCTTTGAAATATATAGTCTGACATACTTTATAATTAATGGACAGAATGGTATTTAATGTTTTCAGTCCTATTCAGATATGGTACCATAGGCTGTAGTTCATAAAAATAGATTGGTGTTTTTTCAGGGCTTAAATTTTTGCATGTTTGTCTTTCAGTACTTTCATTACACAGTTTCTTCTAAATGCCAAACACTGTATCTGGTTTCTCTGTCACACTGTGGGAACTAGTTTGTCCCAGGAAAATCATGTTTCTTGCTTTTCATAACTAAGAAAAGCTTAAGGAGAAATTCCAGGGTGGGCTGCTTAAAGCAAACCCCTAGAGACAGTCGAACTCTTAAAGGTACTTGTTTGAAGTTCTTGTATATTAAAACCCATGACAAAAAAAAAACCAACAAAAAAAGTGGAGTTGGTAGTAGCATGGCTCTCCTGTTACGGTTGTGTTTTTGTAAAGCTGTTTCATGACCCTGTTTCAGTGGGACCACTACCTGCTAAGTTCTACTGAGGCTGATTCAGCAGACACTTAGCAGTGATTTTCAGAGCACTGAAGATCTTAATTGCTTCAGTGGTATTGAATCTTAGCTGAAAGGGTTAGTGAATATTATCAGATACTAACAGTGTAAGGCAAAATAACTTTCAGGGAAGTAATTCTATTTCTCAGTCGTCGCACTCTATGTAGCACTCAAAGCAATGCATCGAGAGGCTTCTGAAAAGCAAGGAGGCAACTGGCCAGAAATCAGCTCTGCTGGTGGTCAAATGTTCTGTGAGAATAATGCAGAAAGGCTCTAAATTTTGTCATGAGTTGACAACTGAGGAGTGCATTAAGGGGGGAAAAAAGTAATCTATGGGCAAGTTTTGGGCTGCTTTCTTTGTATTGCTGCTTTCTCCACTAAGGGTGTTTTACAAGCCGGAGTTCATGCTGGCGTGGTTACCCTGGGCAGCAGAGTAGCCCTTGACGGGATTTTACAGATTTCATCTTGACACAGATTACTCCATTGCTTGCAAGCTTGAAATTGAGAGAAAGTATAAAGGCAATGTTTGCCTCTTCCCCTGTGCTTTTCTCAGCTGAGGAATGAGTCTATAGTCACTGCTTTTTGGGAATATCCAACTGAGAGAAAAGCCGTGGACAGTAGACAGTTAATGGGAAAGACTTTGTCAATGCATTTTGAAGTTTGCACGCTGCTGCATCTTGTGCCTTTCCAGAACATTAATCTCATCAGAACTCAAACTTCTGAAAAGAAAGGCGTATTCCCACAGGGCTCAACTCTGATCCCGGAGTTGGCAGTAGTTAACTGGAGTGATCGGCAAACACCACACCTTCTCTAACCGTCTTGGGTACGTGTTGCTGTGCTGAATGATGAGCAGATTCCCTGAAGCGTCTTGGTAGAACAGTATCTCCAAGCAAAAGCAGCACCTGAAGGCTTAAAAAATGAATTCTAATCATTAGACCTGTGATGCTGAGGTGAAGAAGAGATGCTAGGATAACTCTTTAGTGAGGTGGTGGATTTGGTCCACAGCTTTGAATTCCATTTACTGCGCAATTGACCGTTGTGATGCTGCTTGGTCAGCAGCAGAGCAGCGTTCTGAGGGGTGAGATCCTGAGCGGTGTCTCCACTTGTGCGAGCCCGAAGGGTTGAGTTTTATACGTACTCTTTGCTGTGTAAATTGTGACAGTGACTGGGAATGGGGACCATCTCTCCATGGGCATGTTGGTGGGAACTTGAGTGTGATTTTTGGATTTAACAATGCAAAATTATGGTAAATAATATCTTGAAATATAGGTCTTTCAAATGATACTGCAGTTTGACGAACATATTTGCTGTCATTGGTGCCAGTTTTGCTGTGGCAGTTGGAGAAATAATTGATATGGGAGGAAGAAGAAACCTTCTGAAGAGGTTTTGAGTATGAGGCTTTCTTACATGCTGCTTCTCGTTACATATAATGGATCACTGATAGGTATCAACCTGGTCTTACAACTTTTTCATTGTTTTGTGTTTGAGACATTCTGCAAAGTAATACAAATGTGTCTGACTGTAAAGTTGGTAGAAAGAGAAGGAACTTTCTTTTTGAATCTTACACCTTTACACGACCAGGGAGTGATAGTTGTTCAGCTTTGAGCTTTATTTTAAGTACCTTTAGAATACAGTTGATAAAGTACTCACACAAGAATGTTCTTTTCTTAGTCTCTCGTAGTGATAAAATGTGGTCTGATAGTTTCTCTTCCAGCAGATAAGTGATAGGGAAGCTTGAACGAGCTGTTTACCTTACTGTAAAGAGAGACAAACTCCAGGAACTGGATCCATTTTTCTTATACCTTTAGTGCTGAATATAGCTGAAGTCAGCCTACTATAGTCTCTTTAATATTGGATCTGAACTTTTTTTCTTACAAGGGTGCCGAAAGTTTTAGTGCTTTAATTAGGAAGTAATTGTACAAAACAGATCCATAGCATAAGCTTGCCACAGCTGCCAGTTGGAGACATGCCCTATGCAGTTCACTATTAGGAAAAAAAAAACAATTAAAAGTATCTTTTCCGATATTATTGATTAAAAATTGATTTTTAAGAGTCTTTAGGTTTAATAATCTATCTTGTTTTACGCTGTTAAATTTCATGTTTCAACTATTTGGATTGTGAAAATGAGTAAATTACTTTATAATTGGTTCCTTCCTCACCACCTAGTGATTGCCCAGCATATACGAGTATATACTACAATATATAGTGTTATAATTATATTGGTGTTTATTATTTTTATGAAATGCCAATCGTTTTCATACCATGTAGGAAAATGCATAATTCCAAGAAGTTTTATTTATTTTCTTGTTGTAAAATGTTATTAATAACTGTATGGCTTTGGAATATACTTTTATCACCTGGATGTTCCAGAGCAGGTTGTGATCAAGCAATAATATATGATTTTGTACTCATTATCCTTTATGCTACAGGTGAGCTCAGTATATCTTCTTTATATGCAATATACATTTATTAGATAGTCAACTGCCCGTACATGGAAATGATTTAAATGAGATTCCTTCCATACTAGAACTCTGTTTCTTTACACCCATATAGTTACAAACCCTGCATTTGTCTCTTTCCATTGTTCCTTAGGGCATTTTTATACTCGGTCTCTGCTTCACCAGCTGCAAAACCTGAGACTTGAAAGAAACTGCTTTACGACTCCTGATTCCACTTCAGACCATTCACCTGAAATTGTATCATTAGCATTGGCCTAATAGGAGTCCATTATTCAGAGCCTGCCTTCAGTATCTCAGGTCTGCGTTCTAAACTGACAAAACTTTCTTCATTGTTAGGTTGGAGATTTGGCAACTCCCAAACTTTAATTTCCATCTCTATTAGGAGAGTCTTATCCCCAGCTTTTGAGATGATTTCTTATGTATCCAACTTCGATGTGCTTCAGTATTAGTCTGGTTAATGCTCACATCTGCAGCACGCCAAATGCAGATTTGTTTGCTGCCTCTGACTATATCCCTTTTCATCATACAGAGCTCTTACTATATTTTTTCCTGCTCTAATTATCAAATACCAGTAGGTTTCGCTAAGAAGCTCTTCCACAAAACTTGATCTAGGGCTGGAATATGTTAGGAAAGAGACCTAAGACTTGCTAAACTGCTTTTCCACATGCTGAGGTGGAAGATGATGATGATGGGGAAAGGCTAATCCTTTTCCTGGGCAAAAGCAGTTCTGTTTTGTGCACTGACTAATCTTTGATAACTTGTTATGTTTAAGCAGTTCATCTCCTTCATGCCGAGTAGGTAGTGGTTGCTCGTATGCCAGACTTTTATTAACAGATTGTGCTGGTTCTGCATTCTTATTTAGAACTTTTAATAGGAAGGCTATGTGAGAAGATCAGGACAGGGAGGCAAGAGAAAGCTGCAGGGTATTAGAATAGAAATCATTGCTTGTAAGCGATCATCTCATTCAGCACACTTAAACATTTACCAACAAACTCGCAGTATTTTAAATTGAAGAGTTTAAATCTTAAGCTTGAAAGTGAGGAGTTGACACAGTCCCATTGCTGAGACTTGGGAATCCTGAGTTTCATCCCTGGTGCTCTCTGCGACGGGCTCTGTGGCACGTGGCAAATCATGAGGGCGCAGAAAGGTGAAAATGGCCTCGGGAAGTCTTGTCCTGTTGATTGTTGTTTTAGGGTGAGGATGCTGTTGTGTTGTGTCTTGGAACAAGAGGGTTGTGTTTCCAGCTGTGCTTGTAGGAACTCTGATAAAGCAGACAAGAAATAAATGGGTGAGTATTGTCAGTCCTGGGCAGTTGTGCTGTGTTTACTCATGTGGATGCGACTGTAACCAGTGTCTTGGCGAGGTGTCAGATAAGGAACGCTGTTAACTGATACCAGGCAGTCTGAATGCATGGCCGCAGGCGTTAGTCCAGCTCTTTAACATCCAGCTGATACCAGTGGTGTGTTCAGTAAAGGTTCATAGTGTGCTGCCTTAAGCCTTGCTTTGGAGTATTTTAGCATCCCCAGATTTCCCAGAACATTACTGCAGCTCCATCGGTGTACTCAATCATAGAATCATAGAATGGTTTGGTTTGGTTTGGAAGGGACCTTAAAGATCATCTAGTTCCATCCCCCCCTGCCATGGGCAGGGACACCTTCCACTAGACCACGTTGCTCAAAGCCCCGTCCAACCTGGCCTTGAACACTTCCAGGGATGGGGCATCCACAACTAGTCTGGGCAACCTGTTCCAGTGTCTCGCCACCCTCACAGTAAAGAATTTCTGCCTTACATCTAATCTACATCTACCCTCTTTCACTTTAAAACCACTACCCCTCATCCTATCACTACACTCCCTGATCGAGTCCCTCCCCATCTTTCCTGTAGGCCCCCTTTAAGTACTGGAAGGCTGCTATAAGGTCTCCCCAGAGCCTTCTCTTCTCCAGGCTGAACAACCCCAACTCTCTCAGCCTTTCCTCACAGGAGAGGTGCTCCAGCCCCTTGATCATCTTCGTGGCCCTCCTCTGGACCCACTCAAGCAGGTCCCTGTCTTCCTTACGCTGGAGGCCCCGGAGCTGAACGCAGTACTGCAGGTGGGGTCTCACGAGAGCAGAGTAGAGGGGGAGAGTCACCTCCCTGGACCCGCTAGCCTCAATTCATTTGATGCAGCCCAGGATACGGTTGGCTTTCTGGGCTGCGAGCGCACATTGCTGGCTCACGTTCAGTTTTTCATCCACTAATACCCCCAAGTCCTTCTCCGCAGGGTCGCTCTCAATCCACTCATCGCCCAGCCTATATTTGTGCTTGGGATTGCCCCGACCCATGTGCAGATCCACACTGTGAGGTTTAAAACATGTATTGCCGTGGTACTGTGTGGGAGTGGACGTTCGGTATGTTATAGGTGTCATCTCTTTCAGCTATATAAAATGCTCTGATTGATTTGCATTCATGCAGACTGAAGGAAGTGTTTAAAATACTACTGTCCTTCTGGAGTTATTGTTGCAGATGGACTTTGCTTTCCTTTTTTTTTTTTTTTTTTTTGGCAGGGGGAGGGGGCTGCCTTCTATCTGCAGTGCCTGTTGATAGCCGTATGAAGAGCGCTAGTGTCTTCACCCAGCAGTCTTTTGTCATTTCAGACGTACTGTGCCATTCTTGTGAGAAGTAGTAAGTCTCCTTATAAAGAGGTCTGTTGTGAATCACTGAAGTTCATTACTGTAGGAACGTGCAGAGCAGTTTCAGCAGAAGCGAGAGGGACTCTTGTTGCTTTGCTTTTGTTGACTCTCTTATCAGTCAACTCTTATCTTGCTCTATGCTGGTTGAAGATCAATCTAAACAACCTGTAGAGGTTATTAATCTGCTTACCAGAGTATCCATTTTATCAGTTTAAAGAGGAATCTTGGACAAAAAGGGTAATGAACATCCAGACAATTGTAGTAAGTAAAGCTGCCTAAGGCAATGTCTTTCCTTAGTTCTTAACTTTGTCCTTTCTTTAAACTTGCACATTTAATCCCAGTTCTGTGCTTAGATATTAAGCATAACTTTTCGTGAAATGGCTGGAAGTTGCACTGCCCTGATGGCAAAATTTGATATGAATCTGCTAAAATTGTGTTTTATGCTCTGGGAGGAGTCCTTTTCCACGCGTCTCGTTGTAACGATGGGGCAAGCGTGTCCTGAGTAGCAGCTTGCTTTAGTTTTTGCCTAAAGTACTTTCTGAAGTAAGGCTTGACGTTAGATTTGGGGTTTTTTTTGTTCTTTCCCAGCCTTTCTTCCTTGGTGTTACAGTTTAGGTTGTGAAAAGCATGAGCTTGCTTTTCTGCAGAGTGATTGCTGCTAATTTACACAGACGCAAGCAAGATCATCATTCTTTCATGAGTGAGGAGACTGCCTGATTTATGTTGTGTCATCTCTGTGCTCTGTTTTTACCTAATGAATAGAATTTCACAACAGATTATTAATCATTAAGACTTTGGTTACATTGTGTGTATTAAAGAATCAATATTGCTAGACGTTGCCTGCCTTGAGAAGCTTCTTATCCATTAGTGCCGCTTTTCTAAGGCATTTTGGTGCATTCATCTTTTAGACTGACTTCAGTTCCTACCTTATTCCTACCGTATCACTCAGTACTTCTCGTATGCCTTTCCAGGGCCCGAGCTGTGTCCAGTCTGCCCCTCTGTAAGCTCGTCCTTTGAAGTGCCGTCTGATCAGTAGCAAATCCTGTCTGGTCCAGTCTCTCCTTAAAGCTCATAAAATAGTAAAACGCTGAACCTTATTCTGCTGTGGTTTGCACTCCATATTTGCATCAAAGAGGGAATGGTGGACTCAGAAGCTGGCAATAATGTGTGATGAAGACAACACGGAATTACGTATTCTGCTGCCTGTTAAATGCCTGAGTTTTGGGATGGCAAAGCTTGCTGAAGTACAGGATTCCCCTCTTTGCTGACTTGCTGTTTGTTCCCTGTCCGATGTCCATCGCCACTGGAAGTACAGAGTGACCTGGGCATGTTCCCTGTGTTTCCCGTCACACTGACGCAGTCTAGGAGGAAATTTCACTTCTCTATGCATCCAGAACTTGCCAACACACACACGCACACATCAACTCCATCAGGCTGTTGCAGCGAACCCAATGATCTGATCAGCTGCCAGTCCACACCTGGTGTAACTGATGGCTTTTTCATGGCCTTTTTTTTTTTTTTTTTTTGGTGTGTGTTCCCAGAATAAACAATGTTGTTTTTCCAGAGGCTGAATGTGTGAATGGTAGTGGGATAAGGACATGGAAACTTTAAATAGGAAATTGTTCGGGCTTTCAGGAAATGTTTGCCATTTCATTTGTGTTCAAGTTGCCCAATTTCAAAGGCCACTTTTAGGTGCTGTCTCATTTAATGTAACTGGTGAAGGGCTGTTCCTGAGTTCTCAGTTTTCTCAGTTTCTGACGTGACCACAGTGGGTTATCAACAGGGCTGTTATGCAGTAAACTCAACTGTTTTCGCTTGGATTTTTGTGATACCTTTATAATAAACCTTGAGAAAATTAAACTGTCATTTGATGCACTGGCCACCAGGTGTCTTCTTTGAATCTTTTTAATAACTTGCTCTGGTTAAAACAGACCCCCTGCATAAGAAGTATCTTGGAAATGAGCAAAAGCTAATGGCAAGAACCAGGGTCAGAAGTGACAACTGTGAATTTCAGGAATAGTGGCTGTCAAGTCTTTTTAGTTACTTTTAGAACCTATAATCTTTCTGAGCTTGCTTGCTGATGAAAAAGAGGTTGGTAGGTGATGTTTGCTTTTGCTGTTAATGGGAAAATCTTGCTCCCTCACCTCCTCAAGCTCCATTTCAGCCCATTCTTCATTTTTTAAAACAACAGAAATAGTTTTCAGTGCTGTATTCCTTTTCACTTATTGCTGTCTTCTGCATTTGATCTCATTCCCCTACCTCTTCTGTTATGCCACACTGACTTTTTAAAATTACATACATTTAAAAAAAAACCATTAAATTGTGTGGTCCTCTTAGTATAGAAATCGATTCTGTAAATCCTGTTGTAGCATTGTGTCCAGCATTTCTAAACATGTGAGCTTTTCCTGGCGAGGATGCTCAGGGAATAACTGAAAACAAATTCAGCCTGTTACAGCTATTTACACAGTTGGTGTTGTCTGAATGTCAGAATTGCTATCACAAAGCTAATTGTGGAGTTAAACTTGTATGAAGTCATAACAATGCTAACAAAAGCGAAGCTGTAATCTAGTAATACTCTATTTTACTCAAATATCTTTTGGGTGGGAGAATTTTATAATAATGAAGAAGATTCAGTGCATCTAGCAAAATAGTTTAAGCTATAAATATGTATGCTTGAATGGGTTTTTATTATTTTTATTAGGTCTAAGCTCTCTTCATATCCTCTGTAAATCTGACAACACATAATGTTCGTTTAAAAGGTACGTTCTAGTTTAGCCAGAATTACTGGAACAGCTATTAGAGCTATTGTTGTCTGGCTACACCTAATGTTTGCAAATAACTTTGGAAAGCTCAAATGAAAAATTTTGAATTAATGCCAAGCTGGTATTTCTTCTTAAATATATTTAACTTCATGGATAAGAAGATGCATTTAAAATTCTCTGCAATCAAACCTTTACTTCTTTTAAGTATAAAAAATGGATTGCACTAAATGTGTTTGTTATGTACATTTTTTTCCAAATGTGCAGCTATTTAATACAAAATAGATGTCCTTTACTGGAAATTAACTGGAGGGAAGATGAAGCTATTCCCATCATTTGATACTGTTGATGTTCATATAGAAGCTGCAATTTCTTTGTGTTCTGTGGATTGTCTGTTATGTCCAAATAGTGCCTCCCACACAGAGGTTTGGATGTCAAGGTGCTATCATGTTTCAGGTATTAAGTAGTAATTATTGTTATGAGGTGATCACATAAGACAGTGTAAGTGTTGCTCAACCCTTCACATTCCATATCATTAGAAAAAAAACCTGTTGGGGAAACTTCAGTCTAAGTAGACCTCACTGCAAGAATTACTGGTGCTTTTTACCTTGCTGTTGCTAGAGAGTGGGTATACAGCGAGGCTTTGTATGACAAGTACAATGCCAGATACGTTGTGTGTTTTGTATTGCTTGCTAAGTACAACTTGCAGACATATTCTAGGAGTTCATTCTGCAGCTGCTGCAGCGATGGGTCTGGAGAGGGCTAAATCCTAAAGGCTGTTACTGGTTAGCAAAATGTACAGAGCTAATAAGACCTCTTAAATAAGTAGATAATATTTTGAGCCAAGCAAAAGGATGAATTAGAATAATAAAGGTTGGATCTTTGGAGGCAAATACTAGCTTTAAATGCTAATATAATCATCTCGGTTACTGCAGCTTTGCCTCTGCAAAGCAAAGGTACTGCATGACATTTCATTGAAGACCTGACACAATGCTGATAAGCAGACCTCTCCTGAGAGTAATTGCAAACTTCACTGAGCAGTAGTGTGGCTTTGTAATCGTGGGTAAAACCACAGGATTTGAAGAACATTAAATGAAAATAGTGATCAATGCTGCATTTAGTATCAGGTAAGGATTCAAAGAATCATGAAATGTTAACATGAAATATTTGCATTCCACTCGTTGGAATAAGTAGCACAAATCCAGTGAGGTGTTCTTGTTCTAATTTGATAACTTTTCCCCGGAAGAGTGAATGTTACATTTTATCGGCCATGTTCACATCATTTAGTCCTGCCTAACTACAGAGGCATTAAAAATATCAAGGTGAAAGACGCAGACGCCAGCAGAGCAGATGCTTTCCAGCTCGGACGTCTCCCTCATCTGCAGCGTTTCCAAATTAGGAAGTGGTGGGCTTCGGCTGGACTTCAGAACCTGGTGATCTGGAGCCCCTGGTATGAGACACATTTCATGGCCACCAGATAGTCTTGAATCACCCGGTGTTGAGGGTGCCTCATCACCCTGGTCTCGGTGAGTCACGGCAGCGATGGCGGAACGCTGTCTGCCGGTTGATAAAGGGTGGATGTTGTGGCTGAAACGGGGAGATTGCTGGTGAGCCGCATCTGAAATAACTATACCGTGTGGTATCTGAAGTGCTTGGTTGGGCTGAAATATTTTGGCCGTTCTACCTCTAAATTAGTTTAAATAGCTCTGTGGATGTCACCGTTTTTAAATTCCGGAATTAGAAGGATGGCAGCTCTTCTGTGGTTATGAGGCTTTCATCTGCTGAAGTTGTATTTCAGAAAGTTGATGTGCTGCTTGTGAAATGCTCCCCTAAGGCAAATCAAGCCCTTTGGGGAGGGGGACTGAGGACTGGAGTGAATCAGACAGGCATTTTACGTTTCAATTATTAATATAGTACTTTTTATGATTCTCAAATTGGAATTGCTAGCAGCTGAATTTTAAAAATGTACTACTTCTAAAAATTTTAGAAGTAAAACTAACCCCATGCAAGTAAAGGTGCTCTCTTCTACCTCGGAGACCTCTTTACTACAGTCTTACACAATCACACTTGGATTTGAGTTCTCTTTATCCTTGCTTTGGTGTGTACTGTGGTCGTATCCGTAGCCAGCCGCCGTGGAGGTACCCATTTGTGCAGCGTGCATAAGGGATGAGTCCATGAGAGCTTGCAGCCTTCTTCGGAAAGTAAGGTCTTACTTAAGGGGAGATGAATTGAAAAGGTAATTGTAGGGTGCATTCCTGACTTGTAAAGAAATTCAGATTTATTTAAAATGGATACAAATATGCATTACAATTATTATCACAATGATGCTGAATACAAAGCTGAACGAACAGATTTCTTTAGAACACAACAAATTGGAAGAGAGTAGGTTGGACACTTTCCCTTGCTCCTCTCTCCCCGTCAAAAAAGTGTTTAAAAAAAATAAATCTCTGAGTGTAATACTTTAGGCAAAGTGCTATCAAAAAAAGGGTGTGGGGGGAAGGAGGTCCGTGGGCGAGCTTTTGCTGAGAAGTTCTGTCAGTGCACCTACACCCTGGCACTGTATCGCTGTGGGGCCAGCTGTCTAGCAAAGTTGTGTGAATGCAGGTCCTGTCCAAACGAAGCCCCACCAGAGCCAGGGACGTCGGTGCTGGCAGCTGCCTGCTCCTCACACCATGCAGCACCTCTTACTCCTCTTGAGTACAAATCACCCATCCTGACTCTTGATTTCGGAGGCTAATCTGAGCATCCTGGGTTTGCTGCTGTGGTAAGAGAATTGCTTTTAGCCCGGGATCATACCTGGAATGTTTTATGAAAGGTCTGCCTTGAGGAGCTGGCCTCGCCAGGTGTTGGCCTGGGGGTGTTTTATGAGACACACAAGTAAAAGCAGATAAGGCGGACGGGGGGAGGAGGATGACGGAAATGTGCACGGCTTCTCCGGGGCTCTTCTGCCGCTTCCTGCTGCGGGGGCGGTTATGAGCCAGCCTGGATGACAGAGCTCCTGTTATTTTGAAACGTAGTGTACCACAGATAAACCACGACAAGGACCTTCGTTCCTACTTTCCCTTATACCACCTACGCTCTTCCTCCCACATCTGGGTCTTGCACACAGTAGAAATGAAAACTCTTGCTACCAAAACCAAATCAAATAAACAAACAAACAAACAAAAAAAGCCCATCACATGCAGCTTTTTCTTTCTGCCTGGCATCAGCTAGGGTTACGTTTGAAAGAATAATTGAAATCCCCCCCCCCCCCCCCCCCCCCCCCCCCCCCCCCCCCCAATCATTTCCCCTCAGTGCGAGGATTGTCCTTGGATAAGCAAAATGTATATTTTCGTGCTGGGTAATTGAGGTTTGTGTAGGTAGTGATTCCAGGGATGCGCCAGTGCCGAGGCAAATGAAATGCTGTATTCTGCCTTGTAGCAGGGAACAGCAGTGCACGTCATGGGTAGTTAACAAGTACCTGCTTGGTTTGTTCGTAAGTAAAAAACCAGATCCTTTGTCTTTATGTTCTTTATTATCATAAAGCTTCAACTTCTTGCTCTATAAGCCCATATAAATAGGTAGTAAGACTTATTAATAGGAGTGGAAGAGGGTTAAGAAAAGGGTGGAAGTGCCCGAAGGTACTCAGGGATGGGATAATTTGTGTTTGCTTGTTTAAATTAGAAGCACTGCCTTTTGTACAGGTAATAGTGCCGATACACAGAATGCTATGCACATTCATTTTGCTTTGATTTTTCATTGGGGTCAGGGAAGATTAAACTCTTCTTGTATAACTCTCTCTAGTAGATGCCCATCCGACACCTGTCCTTTGCAAATTTGTGTAGTATATCCCCTGACATTTCACACTGATCTTGTAGCTGCTCACCTTTTGTCTTCCACTGTGCTAAAGCTGATTTTTTTGTTTTGTTTTGTTCTGATTTTTTAATTGTTTTTGTTTTTTGTCTTTACCAAATTGTTGCTTTTTCTCTTCGAGAAGCAACTGTCCATCTTCAAATTCGATGCTCTTGCAGGTTGGCTAATTGCTTTGCATTCTGTCAGACTATGAAAATGCTACTGAGCTGAAGTAACTGAAATCCTTGTTTAGAAAAGAAAATCATAATTTCTTACTGCCTGCTAGAAAAGCTGTTGGCCTGCACTTGTAGGTGACCTGCCAAGGATTTAAAAAAGAAAAATTGGATTTTGTCCTCTCTTTTTTCCTGGTTTTAAGATAGTCAAAGCTGGCATGAAAAATGGCGGTTTTCTGAGAGGGGCTTTGTCTGCCCTAAGCAGCAAAAAAGAGCAAACCTAATCTTATTTTTCTTCTTGGGTCAACTTTTAAGGTCTTGGATATATTAGCTTGCTATTGAAAATAGTATTTCTTTCTTTCTGTCCCTTTATGTAAAAGGAGATAGACACATTGCCCACTCAATTTGCTCTTTTGACATCTTTTTTCTGTAGTTCTGCGTAGTTGTTCCTTCCTGCTGCATTTTGGGAAGATGGTGCTTAGAGATTGATGGTGTCCTTTTTGGGGCAGCTGTACTTGAAACACCGGTGGCACTCGGATGAGTTGACGTGCAGACATCCCCAGTCTCCTCTCCCACCGCAGCCTGTAACTCTTGAGCTATTGCTCTAGTCACAAGAGCGTTGCAATCTCAGATTGCTGCTTCTTTAATTAAACATACAAGTTCATGTAACTCGTGAATAGTCTGATTTTAGTGAATACTTTGGCAGTCTGTAATGTGCAAAATACTGCCTCCAACTGCTTAGTGGAAACAAAAAATCAGACCCGTTCTTAGGAAACTTGCTCCTCAGCTTTCTTGATGAGACTGATCAAAGTTTTTACCCAAACTCATCTGTATGACTGCATCATACTGTCTGAGTGAAGCCTGAAGGATTATATGGACAGAAGACTGTTGTGCATTATAATAAAAAGCTTTGTTTTGAAAACCTGTATTTTTCTCTTAGATTGCGATTACATGGGATGGGTCTTTGATTTCCACTTTGTTCTCGCCAGTTGTTGAGGTCGGACCTGGAGCTTGCTGGGATGCTGGCGGTGTGATTGCAGCACTTTGGTGCAGGACAGACACTCACGACTTCCAGTTCAGACACTTTCTTTCTTGTTCAGCCTGCTGATTTTTATTTATTTTAACAAACAGTAGCAGAAATTGAAGAAAGAATGCACAGGTCCACCTCTCGGCAATTTCCGTTCTTCCATCAGCCCTGACCAAAACAGCGATGGGAAAGAAGAAACATAATTGTAGCAAAACGTTATGTGTCTCCTTCATACCGTAAACCCTGTACTTTAGGAAAGATTGTATTGCTGGACTCAATAGTCCAGAAATATTGTCCTTCCATTTTTTCCATGTTGTCCCTTTCCTGCAAATAGTATTTTCATAAGATGCTGTCTGAATTAATGCCTTTTTTTTTTTATATGAACAGTTGTCTTTCTAGTGTCATAAAATGATCCTTCCAGCTGAGATTGAGTTCATCATTCAGCATCCATGTTCAAAGAAAACATCTTAAGGATTACAAAAAGCTAAAAGCTGGGAAGAGGCCATCTTGCTTTTGCGATCCTTCGGGCTTTGAGATTTTGGTTCGTAGCACTTGGTATTTTTTTTTTTTACCTCATGTCTAGGGACATTTTATCATCCTCCTCTTTCCTGTTCCAAGCAATTACCATTTATTTTATCTTCAAGCAGCAGCCTGTGGCAATAAATTTTAGGAAATTCCTTCCCGCTCTTTATTAAGCCCTACATAATAGCTTCCGCTACTCACTCATACATTCATTAAGAAGAATTAAATGAGTGCTGGCGGCCATTAGCAGAGCGTTTAATAACCTCTCCAAGGGAAGGTGCAGCAGATTGGAATAAATGAACAGGAGCAAAAACAAATGAAATAACTTCATAGAATATGCTCAGCTAATTTGTTCTTAAAAAACCTGACTTATTTACATGAATGTAGCACTTAAAAAGGTGCTGGTTTGAGACCCCTAGCAGAAGAGTCCCCAGTTCAGAAGATCCACAGGCAGTGACAGTGAGCACGTGGCTGTGGTGCCTGGTGGAAGGGTTGTGGGCTTTTTAGGGAGAGAAATGGCATTTTAGTATGTCCACTTCCCCAGCTGCTGACGCTATCAGCAAGGCTGATGGCCGTGCTTACGGATTGCAGTGAGGACATTTGTCTTGTAGGAACTGGGCCATAACTAATAGCTCATCTCATTTGGTATCAGCCACACAGCAGTCTTCAGATGCTAGTGATGGCTGATCCCTGCCAGGCTGGGTTATGTGGAAAAACTGAGACCTATTACCAGTAAGCAAATTACCCACCCCCACCCCATTGGTTCTTAATTTCTGTTTTAAAGAAGATTCACTGTCAGCTGACATTTGGCGTATGAGGGATCAGAGTCTAAATACCCCTAAATGGCTTTTCTGAAATAAAGATAGTTTAGCAGGTATCATTGCAAACAATTTGCTTAGGAGATCTCAACTTGTAAAGCACCGGGACTACTGATAGACGTGGAGCTGCATGTTACAGCACGTGGAGTGGCTGAAGAGTTTTGCCGCTAGCTCTAGTCCTTTCCACTACTTACAGTATTTTAATGTCCATGTGCGTAGTCTGATCTGTGCAGACGAAGGAAAGTTGCTGGGACTTGTGTGGATTAAAGTGCTCTTTTAATGGTTTGCGAGGGTGCTTAGCTGGATATGTGCTTCCTCTTGTCTTGGTGGAAAATAAAACAGAGCTTTAAGATGACAGCAGCTACTGTTTCACCGGGCTACTCCTGTGTGTAAATTGTGATAGCTGGGCACACTGGTTTAAAACAAACGCTGTACACACGTTGGACTTCCAGTGTCATAGTAAGTGTATCTCAGCCTTGCTCCGTAGCCTTTAGTGCTCACGGATCTAAAACTGCCACATTGTTTTAGCACACTTCAAAGCTTCAGACTGACTTTTACTTGAAAGATAGAAAAATTCTAGTAAATAAAAAATGTGAAGACTGTATAGTAGTAGTTTTTATGACTAGCATTTCATAACGGAAATGCTGACAACCTTAATTTCATTTCACTGTTACCTGTTTTAGAGGTAAAAATATCGTGATTCAAATGTCATTCAGGTATTGTGGATGACAGATTTTTGTTGAGATTTTGTGGTGTTTTTTTTTTCTGTAGTCATTTCTGATCTCATTTGAGGAGCTCAATGAGTTGAGAACAATGACACAATAATTGCTGTTATTGAACCGAAGATGCAGTTTAAGACTTTTACCTGGATCACTACATTTGATTGATATTTTAATTTGGTTTTTTGGCAGATGAAAGCTAATGAGAATGGGTTTACAGTTGGAAATATTTGCACTGGAGAATTCCTAATTTTTTGTTGGTTTTTTTTTCCCCCTACTTCCTAGTATATATGTGCGTTTTATGTTTTAAATTCTTCATTGTATTTTAAGCATCAACAGTATATGAATGGAGTGAATCTGCGCAAATCATTTCAATATGTGATATGCTGCTAATAGGCTCACAATATCTTATTCTAGTCTCTGTGCCAGATAATAGCTCAGATAATAGGTTTCAGACACCTTGTAAATAACATTGGAGAGAGATGGTATAGACACTTGTTTTTAATGTACAAATATATATATATATGAACCTGGTTATTTGCATTGCTTTTTAAATGGCCTGATCACCTTTCATCCGAGGGAAGAAGTAACTGGGAGAGGGGAAGATTTTGATTGAGCAGATTTGTTTTGGATCTATCTCGTGCTGTGATACATGGACAACAGACTGTTACTTACAGCAGAAATGAGCCTGCAGCTTAGCAGACGAGCAGGATGAAATACTGATGATGAGCTAATGTATTCTTATGGGGTCACTCCCCTGCTAGTAAATAGCAGCGTTGGTAATTCTTGCTATTTTCTTGCGAGTTTGCAGTATTTCACAGTTGAGCCTTGGTTTCTGAATGCAGGCAGTAAAAGCATTAAACACAACCAACGAGCAGCCCTACCTCCGTCTCCAGTTTTTCCTTCTCTCCTCACAGCTTTCCTTGTGGTGTGAGTTGGTGGTACTGGAACAGATCTTTCTTCATTTTAATTATGCTGGAAGCTTTTGTCCTGGATTTGAGAAACTTAGTTAAAGGGACAATGTAAATTGCAAATGGTTGCCCTCATGCTAATAAAAGCTAAAAATTGTAATAACATATTTATCAGTTTGAAACAATTCCCTGATCCTTTCCTCCTCTTAGGTAATATAAACCATTCAGCGCTCTGACATTTGATCGGGAGTTCAGGCAGCCGCAGAGGCGAGCGGCAGCTTGCTAATGGATTTCTGATTGTTCTCCTGGTCCATTCTCCTCCTGATGAATGGTGCAGAGTCGGCTCTCGCAGTCTGGGGAACTGATAAAAAATACTTTGCCATCATGTCATTACATTTCTCCGGGAGAGGAAAAGAGCAGATTTCCTCTGCTGTCCTGATGGCTTGCTATCCTGCTCAGTTAGAGAGAGATATATGGAGGAGCAGCCTCCCTATTTTAAGGTGAAATTAGTTTTACAGCTTATATTGGATCTTTCCTGGGTGGCTGGTGGAATCCCTGCTTGCTCTGGGGAGGCTTGAGCAGGCTTTCCTACTGCTGTTTCACTTTGTGAATGCCTTAAAGCACTGATGTTATATAGCTGACTGATGCAGGGTTTCTCGTGGGGAGGTGTGTATTGGGGGGGAAGTTTCTCTGCCTCCTGGACAAAACACCTTTTTATGCCAGACCTCTACATTTCAGGCGAACGTAGCTGTGTCTGCCTGGGGTCAACAGGCAGAGTCCCCCCATGGAACTGCCTTCAATAGAGTTATTATGCAAGGAGCTCTTAAATGTGCTGCGACTGTTGGTTTAATAACTCAGGTTATATGGGTTTGGGATGCCTATTCTAGGACTTGTGGATGCTAGTGGGGAAATTCAGGGTGATCTTTTTATTTCAGTTGTTATGGGATAACAAGCATCTTGAAAATAAGATAGCAATGTAGAAAAAACCCTTATTCTAAAGAATGATTCATTAAAATGTTTTTATCAACTCAAAACCAGCATTTGCAGCCCCTTTACCATCCCTAACAACTTTAACCAGCTCATTCCTTTCCCTTGAAGGATTGATTCCCTTCCCACTATTCCCGGTGAGCTGTGAAAGTGAATTTCAGGCTTTGTAATTAAGATATCTTGAGTTATTTCTGATTTGTCAACATGACTAATGAAAGGGGTTATGCATTACGGCTCCTTTCACTGCTACGCTTTTGCACATGGAGGCATTTGGGGGGCTTTGTGGGTGTAAATCAGCGGTTTGCCAGCCTGCAGACTTCGATTGCTGGAGTAATGGCACAGCTTAGCCCAGCAAGATCCCCTTCAGGCTGTGCACCCGTGTTTTTTGTTTTCTGTAAAACTCCAGGCTAATTTAGGCATGGGTTATGAGCTTGTTGAAGATAGCTGGTGATAAACTGTGTTGTAACAGACCTACATAATAAACATTAATAATGCCTTGCAATATGTTCTATTCCCATGCATCTGAGGAATACCTGCTGAGTGATTTAGCTCGTATGTCAGTAGATATATCTTCTTCTCCCCCTCCCAGTTTTAGAAAAAATAACAAATTAATTGTTGGCTTAGCACTGTTTTATGGCTTAAAAGTTCAGTCTGTGCATTTCTTTCCATCACAATCTCATTATATTCCACAGCTACCTCTGTTGGCCTAGTTCAGATAAACAGTATTAACTTGTATTAAAACCCAAACCCTGTATGCCTAGACCGTGCTGTCTTTCCCTTGCACAGGTAAGTTTTATCAAGGTTAAGTCCTTTCCATGCAGGCAGTTGCCTCTAGGGAGAGCTGATGTACAATATAGGAGCACCCCACGCTCAGTGGGTTTTCAGAAGCAGTATTTATTGGACTCGTCTTCTTGTGAGGAGAGCATCGTTTGCTCAGCACATGCTGTCTTTTGGTAGGATTTTGAAATGATAACTCCCATAGTTGTAAGAAGCTTTTAAGCAAGAACTTCATGCTTTTCTAGAAAGAAGGCCAGTTTATCTTCTTCTCTTGCTGTTACTCACTTGTTTTGACTTGGTATTCTCGCCGTTCCCATTTTTCCTATTTTCATGATCTTTCTGCCTCTTTGTTTAATCTCTAGTCACTTCAGAAAATGCAAGCCAGCATGATTTCCTGCAAACCTAGTACGGCTCATGGATCAGTTTCAAAGTCATTGAATCTGGACCTACTGAGCGCTCGTCACGGGAGGGCTAATGTTCAGGACATAATATCTGACGGTGTCACGTTGCCTAGTCCAGTCCCTGCTGAGATATGCAGCTGGAGCTCTCCTCTCTGCTCTTTTGTTTGACTCCTCGATAAAAGCAAGTTGATTATTTTAACTTGTAATAGTTATACCCCTGTCCTGTGGACAGGCTAATACTAGATATCTGTACAAGCTTCCATTATCTCTTCATTCATAGTGCAAAAATTGTGAAGAAATGTGCTTCTTTTTCCTGTGGATCCATAACACTTTGGTTTAGTAACTGGTTTGGGGCCTTTTTTGCTGTTTGAACTACAGCCATTTGGGTTTTTTCTTTTTTTCTTTTTTTTTTTTTTGAAAGCATGCCAGCAAAACAGCATATTCAAATGTTTCCAAACTTTCCTGATTGCGTAGAAAATAATCACTGTGCCAGAACCACCAGGAATCTTTCTTATCATACATGTTTTTTTTCTTTGATTACAGTCTTGCTGAAAGGCAGTGTTTAGGCAAACATTCCTCT
This sequence comes from Gymnogyps californianus, assembly GCF_018139145.2. Lineage (NCBI taxonomy): Eukaryota > Metazoa > Chordata > Aves > Accipitriformes > Cathartidae > Gymnogyps > Gymnogyps californianus. Next base: position 7,054,753 of record NC_059488.1, read on the forward strand.
TTGTGTTCCCTGGGATGAGTTGTCAGTTTGTTAGACTTCAAGCAGTCCTGTTTATTCACGTGTGCCTTTGGAAGAGTTGGGACGCAGCAGGTCGTTTTCTGCCTTTGTTCACTGCGAAGCAATTAGAAAATAACTTATGGCTTTGTTTCTGCTTTCAAATCCCTTAAGAAAATGATGGCATATTCTTAACCCAAGAACTATGGCACTGAGACCCCTGCATCAGAGAGAAGCTGTTCCTCATCTGTGTTAGCACAGCACTGGGGCACTCTGCTGCTGATTGGGCCCTTTGGCTGTTACTTAAAATTAAATGAATAATGAATTTTCCCATTCAGCCAGAACTGAGTAAGTGGTAGAAGTGATGTACGTGCTAGATCCCTCCCTGGGAGCAGCAATGTGACTGAAAAATCGAATGCAGTTCAGGCATGCTGGCTGATGTGCACAAGTACTTGCGAGTACGGGACATCATTAGTACTTCAGGGTCCATCTATCCCCCACTAGCAGGTAGTTGCTGCGTGTAACAAGCAATTGAGGTTTTATCCTAACTCGGTAAAACATTTGTGTTGTGGGTATGGAATTAGTGCCTAGATTTATTGATTATCTAATAGTGTGGTCTTCTGCTGTTTAACCTGTTGAAGGTTAATTAAAAGAAAGGAATGGCCAACATAGCGACCTTATTGTTAATCTGAGTATGACTGGGCAGAAGTAAGAAGTGCTTTGTGCGCTGAAATTGGTTTATAAGCCTTTTTTAGATTGCGTTCCCTCCGCCCCCTGCTCTGTGCCTGGCATTTTTTTCCCAGCTTGACATAAATATTTGGCTAAGGCTAAAGGGATGAACAGAATTACATACTATCAGCAGAATTAGTGAGAAAAAAAAAAGTTCTTCTGCAAATCACATCATGCGCTGGGTAGAGCAAAGACTTGACTTAATGCATCTTATTGTATTTGGCATATGCTAAGCAGGATGAAGATACAGTGGGTGCAGGTCATCGCCCACTGCGCGTTTCCCAGGCTTTGGGAGAGCCCTCCGTCCAGGAGTTTCAGCAAGTTGCAGGCTGGAATGAGCGGCATGTGTCTGTACCCGCTCTGCAATGTGACCTCTGCTGCATTCTCCAGGCTCATTCCTGGCATAACTTGGCCTCTCCATCCCCACCCCCTGTCCTGGCTGGTTCACGGTCAGGCTGGAGAACCGTGGTAACCCCAGCAGCATGACTGCTTCATGGTATAGCCAGACCTGAGGCACACTTAACTGTTTGCCCGGAGGCTAGAGATCAGCTCCGGGTCTGAGCCCGTCATGGCACAACAGAAATGCTGTGACAGGAGGGGCTGGCATGTAGAAAAGGCTCTCGTCCTGTGACTGGTGTGTACCAGGTGTGCTAAACCAGACAGCCAGCATTGCTGTCCCGGCAAGGTAGAGCTCATGTACCAGGAGAGGTGGAGAACACCTGAAAACCGCCTGGCTGAAGCACTGACTGACATGAAATTTTATTTATGTGGAAGAAAATAGGTAACTGTACCTTTGTTGGCTTACCAAGCTTTAGACCTGTGCCACCTCACCATGTGAAGATGCTTAGCCTTGTTAAGGGTAGGGTAACCTCTTCAAGAGTAATTTAAACAGAAAAAGAAATCCCTAATGCTGGAGTAAGTGTCAGATAGTGGGTTATGTGTCTTTATGTGTGACCTTTGGATTATAGCAAAATGTCTAGCAGGCAAGACCTTTTGCCTTGGGTTTTCTTCTAGGGTGTGCTCATCAGCCTGAGAACAGCTGTTGGTATGAGACATAATTAAAGTTTGAGTGGAGATGTCCATTAGGAGGATAGAGTGAGTAACACCGGGAGAAAATAAAGTGAATAAACTGTGAAGGTTTAAAAGAAGAAGAAAGTTTAAAGAAGAATAAACTGAGAACTGGAAGCTGATGCAATATTGGTGCAATGGAGGAGCAAAAAAAAGAGCTGAGGAGCCACACTGGAGCCAAAGGGCATTAGAAGAGCTGAGCTGGTGGATCAGATCTCAGAAGTACAATTGCCTGAACTATTCTGGGATGGAAGAGAAGAGGAGCTGAGGAACATCAGGGCATGAATTTGAAGGGCTTGGAAGTGAAAAGGAGTGGTTTTTGGATGACAGAAGTATAAATGGAGAAGGGCAGGAGGCCTGTTGGGGTGAAGTGACAAGCGGGAAAATGGTTTGCTGGAGGGCCCTGCAGTTCTTGGAGGATGTATGGTAATGCTCATGCCCCGATGAATGGGAGTGGGTGTTGAATTACTAGCAAAATGCCTTTTCTCCAAAATATCATTGTTAATCTCTCTTAGTGTCAGTGCTGTTTAAATAGAAGTTTACAGCCCTTGCTTTTGTCATGTTGGAGTTTCAAGGGGTTTTGTTTATGACAAGCATATTTGCAGCGGCACAACGGAGGTAAATTGCTCTTCAAGTGGTACATGTCCCTGGTGCTGCTCTGGGAAAACAAAACCAAACCCCACAAATCAAAAGCCCTGCAGCCGATCCAAAAAATCTGTTCCCGAGCCCTGCTTAGCAGACCAGTTTGTCCTGGTGGAATTGTAGGGGTAGGAAAACCTGAGTGAACACTCCTTATCTTCCTTGTAGCTCTGCAGAAACTGAGGCATTGAGAAGTGCAATGGATCGTCCTTGGCCGTGCGGGTAGTCCAGATTGGGACGAATTGAAGACTGATGGCCTTGTGGATTCCCTAGGATGTTTTGCCCTATAAATTCTAGCCAAAATGAAAATAGTTCCCTTAAACAAAATATTTAGGCAGACTCTATTTAAACATCCCCTGGAGTTTCCTTTCTTTTAAATTGCGTGCCAAAATACGTTTGAAAATTCTGCTGTTGAAAGTGGAAAACTGCACGTTAGCAGTTTCCATTGAATTTTCTAATTGTGAGCATGTGCATTTAGTGCCTTCAGATTTTCATCACGCCCTTTAGCAGAGTTGCTTCCAACTCTTTATGGAGGGAAGTGCCTTTTCCTAAGAATCCAGGAATGTTTGAAATGTTGAGAACAGATTTAGTATCTTTTGATGAGAAGGTTAGCCTGGTGCTTAGAGCAAAGTCCTGAGAGCTGTAAAAGTGCAGGGCTATTACGCTAGCGGAGCCAACTGACTTTCCTCTCTGTATGACCTCCAGCAAGTCCTCAGACCTCTTTGCATATCATTCAACCCAGCTGGAAAACCTAAGTAAACAGCAGGAACCTTGCTGGAAGCCAGAAGCCTTGACTGAGTTATTCTGGGGAAATAAAATAAGTCATGAATGAGAAGCAGGTAAACAACATGTAGATCGGACTGTTTTAAAGAGAAAATAATTCTGTAAATATCCAAACCCGCTTTAATTTGGCTTAGTTTGAATGGGTGAAGTGATTGCTCTGTCCTACTTTACAGCAAAGGAAAAAAAATTATACTTGCAGTTTCCCTCTTCATCAGACTGTTTACAGAGTCTGTAGAAATCGAGTTAATCAATATTTCTATTAGACACATGCTTGGGCCCCATGCCACAAGCACTCATTTTTAAACCCTTCAATCTTGTATCATTTATGGAGATTGTATTGTCAGAAATAGTGCTGTAAATAATTTATTTTGCTGCCAGTGCTTTTCTAAAGGTCTCTAGGCATGATGCAAGATTTCCTCCAGGAGCTGTAAAGCTTCCAGATCAGTTTGCTATGGCAAAGGGTTTTTGGTTTTTTTTTTTTTTTGAGAGAAGTAGGATGGTGGAAATGATTGGTTATTTCAGGGAGTGGCTGGCGGCTGTTTCTTTTGCATCATTATTGTAATCTAGAGTAAGAGCAATTAGTAAGTGAAATTATTGCCATCTCATTGTTTCATGGGTTGTGTGGACTGAGTCAAGTTTCTCGGTGCACACAACCTCCTGAAACCGCAAATGTCCCTGTCCGAGTCGGTGCCCCTGCACGTGGGTTTGGTGTGTACGTGCATGGCCAGGACAGTGCGTACCCTACGGATGCACCAGCTAGCTCGGGTGCTGGAAGCAGCCGAGGGGCAGCATGTGGTGGGACCTAAGTCAGCCTGCTTTCGGCCCTGCTGGGCTGGGATGCAGGTATGTTGGTGCTGTAGTAGGTAACATGCTTCAGCATGGCAGATTGTGTTTTTCAAATTGTGTTGAGCAGCAACAGCAGAAGTGTAGAGACTCTGGTTTACATATTTGATGTTTTCCTCTCTCTCAAGTGACACAGTTTCTAACTAGACTGTCAGTTGCAGAAGAAATGTGGCACCGTCTTCTCTTTGTATTGTTCAGTGCAAATCCTTCGTGGGCTGCCTGAGTCCCCTCTCCTCCAGACAGCTGGTGAACATTCCTCCTCAGCCATCCAGACCGATTGCAGCTGAGTCTTCCAGCCTGCAACAGAAGATGGAAATCTGTCAAATTTCCGTAACTTCTCAGAGACAAGAAACTTTGCTGATTGAAGAGAAAACCCTATAGTGGGCCTAAATAAACATCAGCTATGTACTGGGAGGCTTGCAAGAAAGTCAGTATTTCCAATTTACTCTTGAAAATCTTCCCAGATCTTTAATGCTCTTATGGATTTCTGGGTAATGAGTAGAGAGTGCAAAGAACTAACTTGGTTTACTCCCCAAACAAATTAGAAGGCAAGTATCTAACAGGAAAGCAGGCACAGGTAGCCTGAATTATCTCCACAAGCTTCATTTGCTGAAAGTTTAGACCCAGAGAGCTGATTTAGCTTGAGCTATGGTATATCAAAGCTCTTTCTAAAGCATTGACAGTCAGTTGTCCAGAGACTGCTTGGGTATCACGTGCTCCATCAGTGTGCTCTGCTAGTCTATATCCAGCGATGACCTGCAAAGATTGGTTGTTGCTGATGTAAATCTTAGTGATTCCTGGAAATGCCCTTGCCTGTCCTTACTCACCTTCAGTTATGTGTAGAGAAATCAACAACTTCAAATGAATTAAGATTATAAGCAATTTAAAAGAGAAACTCTGGCTTTTTTGCTTGGAGGAATAACAAAAAGCACAGCCTGGCTACTGTTGCATTGCAGATCGGATGAAACAAACAGATCCTGTACTTCCTACGTGGATGGTGAAGTGCCTTGATGCAGCTGAGGAGCCTCCTGTCCCCGTGGGCATGATGTTAATGCCGTTTGCTAACAGCTTAGCCAGCCAGGCTCCGGCTTGATCAATAGATGAATCCTCAAATGCCTGTTTTGTGTAGATGTATGTATTCTTAAAAATTGCCTTTTTTAGCGCTTTGGGAAAACACTAAGTATAATAGTTAAAAATGACTTATATCACTTCATGTCAGGTATAAAACATTGCATTTTGACTCAAGTGTAGATTAAAGTGGGAGGCTGTGACTTTCCTTCTTTTTGTTTTAAACAAGCCACATCCTTTATTGGCCTCTCCTGTGTGCCTCTATTTAGCCCCCAAGGTGGCTGTTTCATATGAAACAGTATCGTTAGACTTTGTTGTTAATGATTTTTGTGCTTCAAAGGAAAGGATCAGAAACTGAATTTATCAGTTTTTATACTGAAAGAACAAACCTCACAGTATTTGAAGTTTCCTTCTGAGATAATTTTTTTCATGGCTTATTTTGGTTTTGTTGCATGATCTATCCCGTCATTTCCATCAGTGTGCTTACATGCACAGGGCATCTTGGGACAGTGGATTTTTTGGTGGTGTCACTTCAGCTGATGGTGTATTTGTGGCTCTGCTTTTCCAAACGCCGCGGCGTGGTCTGCTGACCCCAGCGCAGCGGTTCGTAGCTCTGCCACTTGGTGACAGTCTTTCAAAATAAAACCATCACCGGTGAAATGAAGGTTTGAACTTAACTGACTAGTGTGTGCTTCTCCGCAGCAAATCTCAGTATAAATAAGTACTGCAGCAGATCTCGGTATAAATAAGTACTGGTGCATAAGAATTTATTTGTATGTGAAGTAGAGGTGTAGGTATCTAGCTTTCCGATGCCAATTTGCTCTAAGTGCCACATTATCAGTTCCCATTAAATCACTCCCTGGAACATCATGTGCTGGTAGGACTTTTTTATGGAGCAATCAAACGCAGTAAATGAGAGGTCTCCATCGCTGGAGCATTGCTCAGGGTGTAGTCACCCGGGGGTGACGAATACCCGCATGTTCACACCTTGTGAGCAGCCTCTTAAAGGCTGTTCAGGCCACCTTGCTCTGTCTCTCCATAGATGCATACAAAGGCACAATCCAGGTGCCAGTGAGGTTTTTGCTAATTTGTTCTAGGCAGTGAATCTGTTAGCTGGCCTTTTTTTCAAATGAAGATGATGTGTTTTAGCCAGGTTTCCTGGGAGCTGTCTTTCTGTCTGTGTGGTAGCTAGTACATACCTAATAACTTGCAGCCAAATTTAACCCAGGAGTAGAGGGAGAAACAGGGAAAACTCATCTGTCAACCTTCCTGCCCAGTAAGAGCTAGTCAGTACAGCATATATGACGTGCTGGATTAACCGCAGCATATCTTCCTGAAGTGGACAGTCAAAAAGGAATAGGTGTTGGGGGAAGCTTTACGTCTTGCACTGTGGAGAGAAGAGCCTGCCAGGGAGCTGAGGGGTGGGTACGAGGAGAGACTGAAAGCCGTCGCTCTCCATTTCTCATGTCTTTTGTACAGCCCCAGACAGCTGCTTTTTCCATGGGACGGACAGACAGACAGACAGATCTGGGGCTGGTCATTTGGGGGTGGGCGGGTATAGAGATGTCTCTGCAGGGCAGGACTTGGGCAGTGCTTGCCCTCCTGGTCAGGCTTTCTGCAAGCTTTCCATCTTCCCATTCACCTTCCCACCCCCGCGTCTCCTGTTCCCCTCTTCTGGTGGGCCAGGCACACAGGCCCGTACTTAAACTTTGAAATCTTCTATTCACAGCCTGGTTTGAATTTCCTGGTAGTGCTCAGGAGTTACATTCTCTGTACTCTCTACCTAAGGTTAAAAAATAAAAAAGGATGAGGGTTTTTCTTCTTTCTTTGAAAAACCATATGTTGGCCATTATCTAGGTTTCAAATACAGTTCCTAATAAAGGACAGTAGGTACAGTTACCCTGACAGAGACCAGTCGCTGACTGAGTTGTGGAAGTGCTGAGGTCCCACTTTGTAGGTCTTTTTTGCATTTATCTTCTGTGATCAAGAAAAGCTGGTGCAAATGTTTGAATGAATCACTGTAAGCTCACAAAAGATGTCTTGCAATGTATCCTTTGCTTTGAGGGGCTTGTATTTTGAGAAGAAAATAACCACCATCATGTCTGTTTGTGCTGGGATTTATTTTAGCCTCCGAAATTGCACATATTTATTTTCCACCTTCCTTCTGTTTATTGCATGTTTAACCCTTTCATTCCACTGTATTTTATTTTCTCTTTCTATTCCACTCTGGTAAAATTGTCCCAGAATGTCAGAGCAGTAGAAGAAAATAAAAAATTAGCAGTTTGCTCTTTTTGTGCTTCTGTATGGCAACACTTTGGCTGTTGAAACATTCATGAACCCATCTAGTATTGAGCTATTTTAGTGGATTTCGTGCTGCTGGTGCCAGGAGAACCTTTCTAGCAGATATAGTCCTGGAGCAAATTGGTAATCTCAAGAATCTGGGATCAGTTTACTGAGGTTCTGAAATCTAGCGTGCTACAAAGTGAGATAATTTGTGTTGTGTTCAGTTCAGCGCAGAATTGTGGAGCCACACGGTAAAGTCAAAGCACTAGTGCTTTTAGTGGTTTTTCTTTTGTTTTTCTTTTTTTTTTTTTTTTTAAATTTGCAGCTGTATCCCAGGATTATAAGACAGACAGAAAGAATACCTGATAAAGACTAGCGTTTCTCCTAGAATAAACCAGCTTAATGGGGTTGCTGAAGGCAAGAAGAGATTCTGATGTAGGGCCTGCTCCTGACCTAATGCAAGCCTTTGATTAAAACATAAATGCTGCAGTTTCCTTGTTGGATTTTGCTTGTTTCTTAAATTCCCAGGGTGGCAACATTGGTGTTGTAGAAAATGATTTTACATTTTCAGCATCGTGAGACCTCCGTTTCTGAGCTGCGTGACCGGGGAGCGCAGGTGCCTGCACACCGCTGGCTGGTTGAGCAAGATTTCTCGCTTAGCTGAGGGCTGGATGGCAGGTGAGCAGGAGAAATGCAGGCTTCCCGCAGATGGTGAGAGCAATCCCCTTATGTTTCCATCTTGCTCAGTTCCAGACAAAAGGTCGTTCCCAACACAAGCTCTGAGGGATTCTTGGTTTTTTGCAACCTGAGATGCACCAGCCTCTCCTTGTGGTGTGCGTGTCTGCTGGTCTCTGACATTGGAGGACAGCAGTCTATGTAAGCCGTCTTTATGTCTCTAGCAGCAGTATATCCTCTGTCTGGGCACAGGATACTGTCTGCAGTGCTGCTTCTGCTGCTGCTTTCAGACAGCATCAGCACTCGGCTTCTGATTCTGAATGGTTTGGAGAGGACAGAAGGGGGAGGAGAGGCAGAAATCCTCAATGTTCCTGATTTTGACATGGCACCAGTGATATATATATAGATTGGTTTTCATGCCATATGTTTAAGGTAGGGCATACTTACCTACTGTAAATCTTCTTATGCAGAGAGTAATACTCAGAAAACAGATCTCTGTTACTGAAGGTGTAGGATGCTTTAGGGTTATTGTAGTGAGCTCAGAGTTTCCAACACAATAAAGCATATTTCTGAGAGCTGTGGATTAGCAGCACCAAGGGCACAGTCTGGCCCTCTTTCAGTAGGCTGGTATCTGACTCTAGGTTGTGTAACTAATTAGTTTGGAACACTTGGCACATGACCACAGTCAGAGGACAATATATTGGATTATTTAGATGGCTTGATGTGCCAGAGAGCTGAATTTTGACTCCATTCCTTTCAATCTTGCTTGTGCCAGTACACTGGAGGAGCAGGGGAGTAGCTTCTGCAGCTCAAAGCTGGTGTGCTCCAGCTGACCTGAAAGAGCCCTCAGTCATGTCAACACTGGAGACTCAACCCACTTGGAACCCAGGTCATGAAGGGTAATGTGATGCCATTTTTTCTGTGTTCTTCCTCTTTTCTGCATTTCCTGAAATATCAATAAGCCATTTTGAAGTAATTGACATCGGTTTCTAATCAGCGGTGTCCATGAAGCAGCGCTCCGTCGCTAGCCGTGATGACGTTGTTTGGCAGGAGCGGCTGCCAGGTGAGTGAAAGTCGATCTGGAGTTGTGGAGTGAGTGGAAATAATGTGGCCTGGGACATGTGTATGTAATTTGTTCAGATGATTCAAGTGAGATCCATGGCAACTGAGATAAACAGAGGAAAAGATACTGGAAAACCAGCAGCGGCTTCATTTTAATAGCACAGCCTTTATTCCAGACAGCTCAGATGTTTACTAGAAGAGCTCCATCTTCCTGCGTGTCTCTTCCTCCCCACCACCCCCATTGCTTCGCATGCACTTAGTCATGAGATCGGATGGCTTCTTGGGTAAAGCACCGCAGGCCAAATTCCACAGTTTCTACTTGAGCAAAAAGCCATCGGCTGTCTTCAAATATGGGCTGCAGAATTTCTCTCCCTGTTTGCACATCCATGATTCAAAGCACCTTAATAAAAATGCATCTTATTTGAGTTTCCTGTGGATCAAAATGCACTTTCTGAAAGCATCACAGATTATTTGGCCAAGTGTGATGTCTGAGCTTGGGATGTGCTTTTGCTAGAGATAAAACTATTGGGCAAGCATAAAGTCTGTGCTGTACAAAGGTAATGTCTGAAATGGAAAGAGTGGAGTAAAGCACACCACCGCCGCTCTTCCCGTGTGAAGTTACAAGTTGGCTAATCTGTGGCTGTTGAATAACAAACAGCTCTTGAGAAGATCAAGTACGACTTCCATGCCAGGGCTTTATCACGTGCTTGGCAGCAGGGCTGTGCTGGTGTGTGGGCTTCTGGGCAACTGAAACCTCAAGCTGCAAGTGGAAACAACCCAGCAAGAGCAGCAGATGCCTTGTGCTGTGCTGTGGAGAGAGGACTGGGAACGAGGACCTGAGTTCTGTCTCCAAGTAAATGATCCTGATGGCTGTGCTTGCTGCCTGGGGTTGTGCAATCTTGCGTAGGGCTACAGTTGGGTATGCTTATCCCAAATCCCACCCCCCAGGGGAGCTGGTGGTGATTCACTGCTCTGAATCATAATTCCTGACACTTTTCTAATCGCTGTCCTTAGTGCATCCTTGCTTCACGGGCTGCAAATCCAGTCTGATTGGAAGAAACAAGCTTTCAAGCAGTTTAAAAGCTGGCTGATTTCCTACACCAATGCGTTAATCCTGTATCAGAGTTCTATCTTTGTGGCTCGTTTGTTTTCTCTGTTGCTTTAAGAGTGAACTAGGAGACACAAACATTTAGAAAAAGAAATTGTTAGCTGTAGAAATGTGATAAATATCCAGTAATTTGATTGTGAGAAAAAGCATGCCATGTATACAGTTTTCGGTTCACAGTTTAAAACTGAGTGTATTTATCTGTTTAGAAAATCTGCTCTTTTTGTCATGAATTGGCAGGATCCTCAATTCTCTGTCGTTCCAAGATACTGCAAATACCAATAAAAAAAATCTAAATCTAAATGAAGTTGGTTGAGTATACTTACACTCTAGATACCTTTTTCACATATGGTTCAGTATAAAATTCCCAATGTCTATACAGAGAATGCTAAGCCGTGTGTGCTTTTTTTGAATGACTAAAAATAAGGATTAAAGGTAATTTTGCAAATATCCTCTAAGTCTTTGTTTTGCAGTAGGAATGGAGCCAGAGCACTGGTTGCTGAACTCTTGGTTAACTAACCGTGTGAAGCCATCTTGCATTTCTTAGCATGTACATGCTCCAGTCCCTCTGCCTGCTCTTCTTCTGGTGGCTCCAAGCTGCCTGTCTGCTCCATACTCTTGGTCACAGATATTGCGATGTCTGTGACAACACTGGATGTGTTACTCTGCAATGTGAGAAAATGAATGTTGGGTGCTGCCTGTACATCCCTTGCCTGCCTAGGTGCAGGTCTGGTGATGCTGCCTTCACTGTGACTGCCTGCGTTGAGCCTGCAAGCCAATAGTCAGGAACCCTCTGCTAGCAGAAGATTTTGCCTGTGTGTTGCATGCTGTAGAGAGTGAAGTGTGAACAGGTTTGTCTTAGACATTTATCTTACTTGGCTTGAAGGGAATAAGCAGGCTCTCTAGCAAGGATGCCTTTTTCCTAAGATGTGTGTTACCGATGTTAGTATAGATGATAAAACAAGACAGTCTCATCTTTCTCTCTGAATTTTTTTTTCCACTTCATTATTCAGTTTTACATTTTTATGTCACTTCCAGTTCTCTTATCACAGTGAAATCTTTCAGAGTGGATAAAAGCTGAAAGCTGCAAGCAGAAACCAAAATTTTTCAGCTGCCTTTGCTATCAAGCAGCAAACATAAGTCAGAAGCCCAGTGTTTATTTTGCTTTTGTTACCATTCCTGTATGAAAAAATGTACATAAAAGGTCTGTTTGCTGACTTACAGTGATTGGGGGAGCATGAAGAGCTAAGTGAAGGGATTCAGAAGGAAGAGATACAGAGTTCAGTCTTGAGTCATGGAAGATGCTTTCCCTGATCCAGTGTTTTTGCATGCATCGGTCCCCGTGGTGGCTTCAGGTCTCTTCATAGAGTCCACCCACTGGCACAAGTGCTCGGCCTATTTGAGTGTTCCCTAAACGTTCACTTGTTTAGGAAAAGAGAAGATTTTCTCCTTCTTTACCTGCCTGCCCTTGCTGGCAGGTAGAATTGAGAAACTGGAAACCAGTGTGGAGAATTTGGGAGGGATTTTAAATTTGTGGGGTGCTTTGAATGGGTGCAGCTTGAGAGCAGAGGTTTGCATGAACACTCAACGACAGAACTGCAACCACAAACCAAGAGGGAGAAGGGGCTGAGCTGGACGGGTCAGAGGAAGTGGTGGGCCAGCTCTCATAGGTGTTCAGTCAGGAGCAAACTATTTTCCACAGGATTTCAGAGTGGAAACTTAAGCTTTCCTAGAAGTATTCCTGAGGAGCAGAAGTGCCAGTGATTAATACATTTCCAATAAGGATAGGAACTGAAGTTTGCTCCCTGCTTCACGGGGGTGATGCCTGCTCAGGAAGAACACCTGATTTATATGGTTCTTTGGTGGCCGGTTTCTGACTGGAAATGTTTGGAGCCTGTTTTGAAGCTGTGCAGAAGAGCGTGCTTGCGTCATCCAGAAAATGCAGTGAGTCAGTGGAGTCCTGAGGGAGCTGTAACGGCTCAAACAGAAACTTGGAAGACGAAATGGGGATGGATTTAAAGATACAGCATTTGTGGCCACTGCTCAGTTTAGAGATGGTCTGCATTCGTCGAAGGCATTGGTGATGAAGGGGTTCAGTAAGGACTTTGCTGCTGTAAATACAAGTGGAGCTTTATAAGAGTGATCCACCCAGGGCAGGGTGTGGAACTGGAAGAGGGTGTTAAGCTAGTTCTGCTTGCCATTATACTCAGTATTTTGGTATTCAGGGAATCTCCATGAATTCTTCATTGATATGTGTGTTTTGGTATGTTAATGAATAACTTATTGGGAGGGACAGGAAGGAAGGCGGGGGGCAGCCTCTTGGTTTGGCCCCCGCTCATCCTTTTCCTCAATGTTTTCAACCGCCTTCAGATTTGGGATGGTTTCTACAGCATCACAAGCTATGCTATTGCTGCAGTGCAGCTGTGTTGGGATTGCTCTTGGTCCATTTCATCTGTCCTGGGAAGACAAGGTCCTGTTAAGGAACCACCGTGTGGTTTGTAAACACGTGCCCGGATCCTAGCTGGGTTGCAGGGGGTGTTGGAAGCACTTGCTGGTGCCACCACCATGGGGAGATTTGCTGTTAATGGACACTGCTTTGTCTCTTCACGTCCACCCACAGCTAGACAAAATGGATATGGGATACCTCCTTCCTTCAAACCAAATGCTGATTCACAGGAGGTTGTTGCAGGGATTAGGTGTGCTCTTGAAATGCTTTTGGTTCCTATCGCAGGTGAAATAGTCAAGGTCTGTTGTGATACTGTTGGTGCATTGGTTGTTTTATTTGAAAACTTTCTGTGATGCTAACCACTGTAGTATTTGGGTGCCTCAAAACCACAGATGAATTAATCTTTATGAAATATTTCTGGAGGGAAAAAGTATCCATACAGTGGCATAACAGTGAAGTCAAAGATAATGCCTTGTGCTTCATATATTCCCTATTGAATCCCTATTATTTTTGCTTCAGAATTGAGAGCCTGTTTTCCTCATTTACAAGGCCAACAGACTGAGGCTGTTCTTCCCAGCAGAGGTAGTAGAACACAGCAAAAAACCCTGATGAATCTCCCCTCTGGGTAGGCTTTTCCCCTGCTGGGACAGAGCACTTGTAACGCAACTTCAGGTGCTGAACTTTGTTGATTTTTATCTGAGCACGACAGAGTAAGGTGCATCAAAGCCAGCTGTCCCTTACAGGTAAGGTGATCCTCCAGAGTGACTTTTCTGAAAATAAAAGACCCAGTTTCTGCAGGGCTAAGAATGAAGAAAAATGAGAAAACCTGGCTTTTCCTGTTTGTTCAGGTTTTTTGAGCAGGGCAGCTCAGTCTCTGGGCTCCCTCGGGAGTCCTGCCAGGGTGGCTCGGTAGCTGTATTACTTAACAGGGTGCTGAAGCGTTTTGAATGAATGTTCCTGTCTGTCCCACCAGCCTGGCCTCGTCCTGCTCTGCAAAGCTAAATAAAAAATCTTCTAACTCCCAGGGTTTGCCGCTGTCTCTCTATGGTTAGCTCATTTCAAACTGCGGATTGTTTGAACGAATGCAGTGGGATTCCTCGCTGGGCCTTCAGCTCCCCAGTATTTGCTAATTCACTCTGAATATACCCATTCCTTGAGTTTGCTTCCATTGGGTTGTATACTGACCTATGTATTCTTCTACGTGTATAGGCTATTCTGACACTTTATTATGAGGAAAATAAAAATGTTTTGTGACTGCAGTGTGCATGCACTTCAGTGTTATAGTTTAGCTTTAACTCTCTTGCTGCAGCTATTGTATTCAGACCATGAAAGCTTCATTAGTTCATTTTGATTGAAGAGCGATATGGTCCCCAGCAATGCTTATGCAAATTGATGACTCATTTATATTTTTAGAGTTGAATTTAAATATCTATAAAATATTAGACTTAGGCAAGTAATTGCATTACAGTTTTGCAACTTCTGTGAGTTTTCTTTTTTTTTAACACCTAAGGCCATATTTCAAACCTGTGACCTCATTCCCATAAAGCAAAGCTATTTCATTACATCATAGCTGTGCAATTTGACTTTTGATAGCTGACATTTGCATTTATGTTGGGTCCATTAAATATTTGTCTGCTTAAAAAGCTGCCAGGCATTTATGTGTTAGTATGTAAATGTTAATTTAAAAAAAATTAAAAATTGGTATTCTTTTGGCCTTCTTGCTGGCAGTTTTGTTGAAAACAAATGAATCGTAGTTTTCCCTTCCATCACCACCCTCTGTTTGGTTTCCAGAAAAAATGATTAATGTTTTTTTTTGCCTTTGCAGCTGCAATATTTGATTGCAGTCTGACTTCACTAATGATACATACGGAAATATTTCTGCAGTTAATTGGACGTTATCAAATCCACAGCAGGTGACTAAGACCATGCTCAGATGTAGCTGTTCTCCCTCCGTTGCAGCGAGCAGGATCTCTGAGGGCAGGTTCCCCTCCATGGCACTTTCCCCTTTGTATAGTGATAGCAGTTCACAATTTACATTGTCTCAGGAAATACTTGACGAGCTTAGTGTCCAAGATCTGCTGCCATTCACTTTGCTTTGAGGCACTGTGGTTTCCATGCTGCTCCAATTAAAGTTAGATTTCAGGTAAGTTGGATTAGACTTGTATGAATCCTTTGGGGTGGGAAAGGATCAACATATATTTGAAACAGTACGTGTCAGTCTCTTACAAGGTGCCTGTTTGCAGGCTTCATATAAATGTTGAATTTTTTAGCTTAATATCTATTATCCTTAGCAACGGCCAACCATCTTTGAATCCTACTGAATTCCAGCACTAGCTTCCCCTGCTGAAACGGGTTAAAACACATCTTTAGTCGCTCTGTAACTTTAAATTGCCTTTTTTCCTTCCCTGAACCTCTTCTGTCACCTATCTTTTGCCAGCAAGTCTTGTGAAAGCAGCATCCCTTGTGATTCAGATCAACTGACTGTCTGGCACCGGGGACTGACGCAGTGCTAGGGAGGACCCCTCCCGCGGGGAGCAAGCCAGGGACGATTGCCTAACCCCCTGCGCCGGACCGCGCGTTGCTCAGTAGTAGGATGCTCAGTGAATGGGATTGAGAAAACCTTCCTCTGAGCACGCTGGAGAGGGTAGCACCAAGATTAATAGGAATGTTTTCTTGGCACCGTAGGCTCTGGAGCTGCAGAGTTAAATTCCTTGCTCAAGCTTACACCCTTGGTAACACCTCCATGCCACTGATTATTCATATTAAAAACAAAAACAACAAAGGGATAATTGCCCAAATTTTGTAAAACGGCTATTTTTGCACATTCAGCCTCAGATGGCGTTTGACCCTTAATACAGATGGTTTCACTTAATGTATTTTGTTTAAACAATCCCTGTTCCTGGAAGTGGTTTCAGAATAGGCTGTTCCTCATTGCTGTTCATGTTTGCTTTTTCTTATGATATTATAAGAAGCTTGAAGAGAGCGGATTCAGAAAAGGGCAGTAATCGGTGTTAACAGGCATTTGTGGAAGCCTTTGTATTTTCCAATTAAGGTAGTGCAACTTTGTTGACTCCTCACAGGTTTCAAGACTGAAGTGGTTTGGAGCACTTTTGTCGTTAGGCTGTAGAGCTCACTACATTTCTGCTATTCCTCCGTCTGTGTTAGAGACCTCAGGGAGTCCCAGCACACTTATGTGGAACAGCTTGTCATCTGAGATATCTGCTTTCCCCTGGTTTTCCCCCATGGGATAGGCTTCGTGGTGCTCCGACACATGAAAACCTCCTCTTTCTCTTGGACACAAACGAAGCGTTTCTGTGTGAGGGGAAAAAAAATTGTCTGTTATCCTTGGATCTAGCTCCTTTTCATGTCTGTTATAATTTCTGCATGTGCAGGCTTTTCGCAGATTGTGCAGGATGTGTTGTTGATATTGAACACACCCTGGGCGAGCTGTGAAAAGCCTGCATCAAGTTCAACGTCAGGAGCCTTTATATCCTTCCCTCTGCCATAGCCGTGCTGCCGCGAGGCAGCTCCACTTGATGGAAGGAATGCGAGTGCCCTTGAAGTACAGGAGAAATGTGTTTTATAGACTAGAAGTTGGTGTATCGGGTGTGTTACTGAACGTTTCACATTTGTATAGTACCTTCTAGCAGTGGATCTCAAGGCTGGGACCTGATTTGTAGTTAGCTTGTCCAGAAGCCAGATGGCATGAAAATCTTTTATGTTTGGAAAAAATGGAGCCACAAGTCGCGTAATTGGTTTATCTACAATTACGGGAGAAATCTAAAGAAGAGTTGGAAATAAAACTGTGGCGTGTCTATTCCTAGAGCATATGATTAAGCTGAATGGTTAATTTTCCCATAAGTTATTTACTTTTTTTTCCTAAAATTATTTTCATCTTAAAATCCAGACCCTGTTTGAGGGGTTGACAGCGTAAGCAAAAGCGAACCAAGCTATTATCAGCTCTTTCCAAAACAATAACCTGCTAATCCTCCCAATGACATTGTGACATCCTTTATATAACACTTCAGGTACAATTAAAAAATGAGAGATCACATAGTCTGTGGAGTTCTTCCTCTGTGCTTTTTCTTGATCTTATAAATGGTATGTTATATGGCTTAAAATTCTTTTGCATTACCTCTTCAGTATCTTCTATTACCCGTGCAATACGAAGTGATGCATTGGCTTCATCCCCCCCTTGAGTCCAGAGCTGCTAGAGATTTCCAGTTGTGTTTCTTTCTCCAAACCTTCCTCTGCTTTGAGATTAATTTTAAAATAGGTTCTCCTGGCACCCTAACTGCAGTGCGTGTTGGAGGGAGGGATTGGGGGAACACAGCAGCTCTTTCACCCTGTGAAAATCCTCTGGCCACGTTCCAGGCGCGAGACTTCCAAAGACTGAGCTGAACCAAGAGAAGGGAGGAAATCTGGACGTGTGGCCTAACAAAAAACAGTTGGCTTTCGCTCTGGATTTTCCCACCTCTTGTTGGTTCAAGCCAGAGCCTTCTTTCTGCTTTAGTGGTACATGTTCTAGGCTGCTTTTGTTTGTTCACTTATTGTGTAGGCTTTAGTCTTTATTCTTGTAATAACTTGATATAACGTATCTAACTTGGCTGGGCAGACAGAGGAACTTGCACAGGGAGTCTCCAGTTAAACCCAAATTTTTATATCAGATACCATCTAGTAAAGTCAAACAAAGGAGTGTCCATTGTATCCTACCTGGGCAATATGTGGTATTTTCCATTCCTCTTGCAACATGTTGGGAGAGAGATGCAACTTCAGAAAGTGTTGGATATTGTTTATTTTTACTGGGAGTGTTGCATGACTTTTCCTTCACAGAGAAAGTAAGAACAAGAATACAGTAAGAGATTGTACCAGAGGCTCGCAATCTGTAGAAATAACATGGAGTTTAGCTGATCCATGTATCACTGACATGAGACTTCAATATGGATTGGAGTTCAATCAGAAATAGGAAAAGCTGTGGATTTAATTACGGGAGGGGTGGGGGGTGGTATCTTCTACTTGGAACTTGATGGAACACCCCCAGAATCAGGAGAGGCTTACAGAGGAACTACAGAGGAACTTCCTACCGAAGAAGGGGTTTCTCACAAAGCTGTATTTTCAGAGAGCGTTGTCTCTATTGCAGCACTGTTGCATATCTGGGTATCTGTCAGCTCTCTAGGAATTTGAGGCATTGCCTTCCCTAGACCCAGCCTGGAGCGCAGCCAGTTACTCGAGGCTGGTTGAAGTACTTCCATTTCAGGTGGAAGCAGGTCTCCCAGCACTGAATGACTCTGTGGTCCATTTGATGGTCTCTGAATGATCAATGAAATGCATCTGTATCTGCTCCACTCCTATATTCACATTTATTTCTTTTGGATTTGTTTGTAGATCTTTCAGTGGGAAAGGTCAGTAAGATTAAGCTGTCCGTACAACTCAGTACTTGCCAGTACAGATGATTTTCTCAGTATTTTGAATTAAGAAACAGCTCTCCTGGCCCTTTCATGATGCCAGCACGGTTATTTGTACAAACATGTAGTGAGGAGACTCTTCACATTCTTGAACTGGGTCACCACATGGTTGTGTGAGCACCGGTGCCAACAAAAGGGAGAAGATGGGAAAGGTGGGACCGAGGCACTCTGGATTTAGATGGGGTTAACTGGCTGAGGACCCTCACTCTGTGTCAGCATGATCTCTTCCCAACTAATCTCGATGTTTGCCCGTAGCACTTCTCTGCTTCCTGCCCTTGTGCTCCATTGTGCAAATTTTCAGAGCAGTGGCAGGTATTTTACTTTTTTGTTTGTTTAATCATTTGTGCAGGTCTTCAAAATCTACTTCTCTCCCTGTGAACAGTGAAGTGACTCAGCTGAGCCTGAAATGAAAGATGTAGCAGCTGTAGGGCCTGTGTGGAGCAGGGCTGGATAGCTTATAGGGTGCCGACTGTTGCTATTCATTTATACTTCCGCACTTTTCTTTATTTTCTGTCTGGTATGCGGGCAGACAGAATCTACAATCTTTATTCACGCCAACAGCTGTAAACCTCAGACCACATGTAATATATCTGCTCTGTGAATGGCTCTGATTAATGATGGGCAGGTAGGGTAAAGAGGGAATGAATAGAAAGGAACTTTGGATTTCTCAAAATACATGGAGAGGCAGAGTTTGGGGTTACTGGAGACCAGTAGCACTGATTCTTTTTTACACCTTCCTTCGTTATCTTGCCTCTTTTGCCTGAAAGGCAGAAAACATGGAGGTATTCCATGGTCTCACGCCATTTTCTAAACCTAAATGCAGATATGACAAGCATTATACTCTAAGCATACCAAGGAAACTCATCCTGAAAGGGTTTAATTTAAGAACTTTTGCCCCTGATGAATTCAGCATCAGAGTTTTGCTTTGTCTTAATGGTGCAGCCTCAAGGGAATGTTCCCTAGCTTTTCCAAAAAAGTTCAAATGAAAATGCTTCTTTCAATGTGTTTTTATGTTTAGGAATTGAAAAACAGTGTTTTAAACCCTTGTGAAAGTTTAGCACTAGGTCTAGCACTTGAACTGCATCCGACTACGCTCAGCAGTGCATGAGTAAAATGGATACCTCTTTCTGCATCCTTGCTCCAGCTGGACCAGGACGGAGGTGTATATATACATTTTTACATTTGCCTTTCTTCACAGTGAAATAGCTTATTTCTGTCTGAAGTTTCTGCCTGTTGGCCCCGGTCTTCACAAGAGAAAATACTGGTCCTGCCTTTACATCATAGTCCCGGCAGCACTCTTAAAAGTTCTTATATTGTGTCCTGACAACAAAATAAAATGCTGAACTGTTTGGAGGGAACCATTGCTGGAGGCAGTTCTAATTAACTGGAAGCTTTTCCTTTCTGGGAGTGTATATTTAATTTCTTATACTGGGAATAATAAGCAATTAGTGCTATGGAGCATCAGGCACTTCACCTGCATATCTGAGAGAGGCTGAGAGTAGATACTGAGGGTGGATAAATACTGTAATTCAAATCAAGTGATTGTAGATGTTTTTATATAGCATCTTTTATACTTCTATATACTTATATCAATGCTTTTTTATTTATATAGTTACAAAGGGTTTCTGCTTTCTCAATATGTACTCCCCTGTGGATGAATTAGCGAAGTCTTGAATTCCTGATCGGAAGGCACTGTGTTTTGGATTTTTTTTTAAATTATTATTATTTTAATTTAAAAAAAAAAGGACACTCATTACAGTGTCAGGAAATGTGTATGCTGTGATCCTGTAGAGGTCTCTGTCCATTGATATTGATACTACTCAAAAGCATAACTCTGTTTAGGATTAGATCCCTAGAGAAAAATGATCTTTGCAATTGAATTTATCCTAGTCTCCTGTTGCTGTGTGTGTTACTTGAAATTTTCTGCATTTCAGAAAATGATCGTAATCTTTGCTGAATTCAATGCTGGAACAGCTTAGGTGAACGAGGACTCGAGGAGCGGTGTGTGGCTGGGTAGGGAGCCCTCGCTTGCCCTGAAATAGCTGTGAAAATGTTAATGCTGCTGTGAGACCTCCTTTGCGTAATCAACTTCAAGGCAAAGGGGTTGAATTGCTACTAGGTTTGATGGATTATTTGTTTGTTGATGGATTATTATTTGTGTGTGCTATGCATGATTTTTTTTTTTCTTTGCTTTTCAAGTGCTTTGATGATTCCTGTACCTGTGGCAGCAGCAAGTGTGCTGGACACGTCCGTAGAGCTGTGCCCCAAGTTAAACTCTCCACTTGGGAGAGAAAATGGAGCACAACTGCATAGCTTGAGTGGAGAGAGCAAGTGGAAGAAAGAAGTTTTGACTGTTCCAGTAATGTTAATTCAATAGCTGATGCACAAAAGGTTTTTCACATTGGCCAGAGTTAAGGTGCTCAGTACAGGTCGATGTTCCCAAAATGTGAATGACAAGATGTGGATAACAACCAGGCGAGTGTGTGTACAGGCACTTCAGCTGCGGCGGAGATAGTGCTGGATAAACCTCGCCTCCTCCACGTTCCTCCTAATCCCTGCTGGGTCTAATGCAGCAGTGGTTCAGTAATACTTGTTTTCTTTTCTTCTTCTCCCCTTCCACCCCCTCCTCATGTGTAATTTGATCTCTTAGGCCTGGTCTTCTGCTTTGGCAGATTTTTCAGCTCTTGAATGGAAGAAATTAACCACTTAGTTACTGTCAGGACTTAAACACGTTTTACTGGTCCTCCTGGCTCTTCCTGCGGACGTGCTCAGAATTACACGAGATAGCCCATGAAGTCATCAGCTTTGAGCTCCCCGTTTTAACCTCTTGTTTTAACTTTACTTTTTCATCTGCATTTCCTTGCCTTTTCATTTAAAAGAAATACGGAAATGCTCCCACTCAAGATCTGAGTCAGTATTTGGCAAAGAAACTTCTCTAAAATTTATTTTCTGATACGTTCCAAGTATGTATCTTTTCTGATTGTGTCCTGGCTGTCTGTAAGCCCTCTCTTCTCTGGTCTGGCAGAAAATACTGAACTTCAGTAGGATCCCTAAACTGATGTGACTCTACCTATCGCACAGAAACTCTCAGTCCCCGCTCCTTCTTTCGCAACCTTAATAAACTGCCCAGACAACGGAAGTTAAGTAATTATAGTAAGTAGGAGTTTGTGTGATTTTTGTGTCTTTACAGTAAGCTGCTATTTTTTTCAGATCTGAAAAGTGCAAGATGCCTCTTTCTTTTTCTTTGCTTGCAGATGTTTCAAAAAGCTTTTAATGGAAGAGTCCCAAAACTTTTTCAGTGATCTGTGAAGAGCCCCTTTGGACTTGGATTTAACCTAGCAGGCTTCAAATGCTAATACCCCAGGCAATTCCCCGTGGACCTCACAACCCTTCTTGCTTTTTTACATGAGTATGGTGAAGACACTACTATTGCAGGATTTTAGTAGTACCCTCTGCCTTGTTACTACCTTAAAAAGAAGGATTCTGCCCTGTTGCTTGAAAGGAATTTCAAATAGTTGAACATCCCCTCTCTGAAATCCCACCACTTCTCAGCCGCCTCCTTCACTCATGGAAATTGCAAATAACAAACATCTGTTAAACCATGGAGAAAAAACAAGAAATGCACATGCTGTATTGCAAAATTTTTTTGTGTTGATGTGTACAGTGGACTTTTTGTAACCTGGCTTTTTTTTTTTTTAAGTTTCTTCCTGTGAGAGTGGGACTTGCTAAGTCCAAGTGCCAGAAGTGCTAATATTTCATTGTATGTGCAAATATTTCTCTGTGCTTTTGCAGGGCCATTCATGCTGTGCTAGATGGTTTCTGAAGGAAGGAAAACACTCTTTGCCCTCAGGTGTTAACTAGCCTTTGTTCAAATTCATGCGTGGGTGGGGGTTTTTTTTATTTATAATAATGCGTATTGTAGAGTGGTCAGAATAGTAGCAAGAGGCTTTTGTTTTTAACATGCTATTTTAACTAGCTATTGTGAACATGTCAGCTGAATTTTGAGAAGAGCGTCAATGGAAGGTAGAATACTGGTCTCTATAGAAATGTTTTGTACATGAACTGGAAAAGGAAAGGCAGAGATGTCTACATAAAAAGCTGGAAGAAAACACAAGGGTGGAGTGGTTCTGAGGTGGGACGTGCTGGAGAAACTGGGGGTGGCATTACACACATCACTGAAGGCACGAATGTTCATCTGAGCAAGGTATCTGGGCAGAGTGGTAAAACCACCTGAGTCCTGTCTGGGTATACTTTATTAATGCCAGTGGCATTACTGATTCCTAGTGATCACCAAAATAAGTGGTAGTCAGAGATCCTTCAGTATCTTGGTTGCTTGGGCTTTCTTCTCAGGTGCGTGAACAAACTTGGAAGGCTTTAATGGACTAACATTCTATGTGCAAACACCGACGGGGACTTTTCTCACCCTCTACCTGTTACGTGGCAGGTATTACAAATAAATCACAAACGTAATTGCCTTTTTGTGTAGCGCTGTCATTGTCAAGTAAGCGGAGAATGCTGGAGTATCCTGGCACACTTGTTTTCACTTTTGGAGTTTCACGTTTGGAGTAGTTACAAGGTGTCAATGAACAATTTTTGAGAATAAGGGGTGATTGACTCAAGAGATAGTTGTTTAAATCTGAGGTGGCTTTTAATGGGCTGGGTGTGGGATGTGCGCTCAGCTCTAACCCTGCCAATCTGGGACTCGCATTCTGCTGTGCTTTCTTTGGCATACCATAGTAAAGCTCTCATGGCTTAACGTGCATGACCCACTGAAGTTGTATTCATTGCAAACAGTTTTACAAGACTCCACCAGACAGTGTTTTGTGCTGCACGTACCAAGAAGGTAGAGTTTAGTAGCCAGCATTTTAAAGCTGCTAGTCCTCTCAATCTAATACCCACCAGTATCTTCCAGAAAGTTTGGCGCATTATATCTAAGAGTGGATGGAGGTGTTTAATGGTGCAGGGTCTGAAAACCGGAAGGAAAATAGGAATCTGTCAGACAAAGCTGGACCAGCCCCCAGGAAAACAGGCAATGCTGCATTTGCTGTCGGATCAAAGCCCAGCTTTGTTACAGCTGTGGTAGCACATGCTGTGGTCCTTCATGGATTTCAACATAGGCTGCTTTGATCACTTTCATATACACATATTTTTAATCAGGTAATGGTGTTAGAATGTGTTATTTCACTATGTGAAAGATGTCATCAGAAGAGAGCTATGTAGCATGGCAGTGCTCTGTGGCATGGACCTATTTTTAATCCTAAAGACAGTGACCTGTGAATGCCCAAAATCACGTGTAACCTTATGACTTAATAAGAAAAATGCATCTTACAAATGATGTGATTCTACATTTTGTTGCTCCATGCATCCAGAGACAGCAAAGTGCTTTACAACCGGCATTCAGTTCGTCTTTAACACCTGTGTGGGGAAATTCTCAGCTGCATTTACAGAAGAGCAAGATAAGGCACAGGTAACTTGTAACTGTAAGCAAGAATCTGCTCTTTTTCTGGCGCGCTCCTTTACTCCTTTGCTTTAACCACTAGTTTGTGCTGCTTCTGTTTCAAGTGACTTTTTCCATCCTGAAACAGCTGAATGTGCCTATCAAAAAATGCCCAGTGTTTGGGGCTTCAAACTCTGTTATCTTCCCATGTTTCAGAAAAGGATTTTAAAATAAAATTAAGCTCTGCTTTTAAATGGGTGACGAGCACTCAAGCTGTTTTTAATGGTATCGCAACAAAATTCACTCCAGCTGCTAACATCATGGGATCATGCCAAAACTCACTTTCTGTTCATGGAGTCCGGTCCTTTCGCTGCTGCTGCCATGCATGTGTGTGATCATTCTCTTTTGGAAAAATCTGTCCTCAAATTTTGGGTAGCTTTAAGAAAGTAAAGAATAAATAGCTGTCTGCTAGAAGAAGCTCAAACATGAAGGCAGTTGGCTAAACAGGTTTATGTTCTTGTATGAGCATGAACAATAAAGGCTAATGGATACTGGATTGCATTAACAAGAGCAGAGCCAGCAGGTCGAAGGAAGTGATTATTTCCCTCTTTTTGGCGCTTGTGAAGCCACATCTGGAGTACAGCGTCCAGCTCCCTCCTTCCCCCAGAGCAGACGCTGACACAGTGGAGGCAGTCTGGCAGGGGCTGGAGCAGGCGGTGCCCCCCTGGGCCGAGGGAGCTGCCTGCACCCGGTCGGGGAGGAGGGGGCTGAAGGGGTCCCAGTGCTTTCATAACACCCCAACTGGTGACGAGAGACTCTTCTCAGAGGTGCACAGCACAAGGAGGAGAAGCAACACTTACAACTTGCAGCAAGGCAAAGCTGGATAGATAGAAGAGGATAGAAAGTGTTTCATGCTGCCCAGCAGACTCGGCTAAAGTTTAGCTGCAAAAAGCCTGGAATAGCCTGATCTAGATAGATAGCCGCCCTCTGAGCAGGAGGTTGAACTGGAGACCTTCCGAGTCTGCTCCCAACCAAAATTGTTTTGTCATTCTGCAACAGAGAACCTGAGTTGAAGGTTGCATCAGTCACTCTGTAGTCCAAAAGTCTTCATGCTTTTCATGACTGATTTTGCTCTAAGATGTGTATATGACAAACAAACATGAAAGGGATTAATAGATGTCAGCCCTAAGAGTAGCAGAGTTTGTGTGACACTACCAATATGGCTTTTATTTCTGTATTGCCACTTAATTTCATGGCATGCAGGAAAGGCAGAGGGTATTTGTTCAAAGTATTTACAGCCTAGTTTGCCATGATACAGAAGAGGAAAGGTTGAAGGATGACGTTTGTCGCAGAAGGACCACACAAGCTTGTCTGCATGGAAGCATAAAGGGAATTAATTTGTTTATCTACAGAGGAAGTTATCCCAGGATAGCTCTTTGTGTTTTAACTCCCCAAGTGGATGCGTTTCTCCTACAGTGAGGTTCTTCTGCAAGCGGGTTAATTTAATTTGAGATGAGGCATTCTTCTTCTGGAATAGGAACCCCAGGAGTTCATCAGGAATGTAATCCGCATTAATTCTGCCGGCGCTCATTGTATTGACCTTAATTGTAATGGCTGGGTGGTGTTCATGGGGGGCAGCCTTTGTACTGCCGGGGGAATGCTATGGGGATTCCACATTCCTACAGCTGCAGCTGAAGGAGAAGCGGGATAGGGATGCTCCTCACATGGAAGAGAAGTTGCGTGCAAGATGCCTGGTCTGCTCTTACAACGTTACTTCATCTCAGTTCCCTAAACATGACACTAGGCCTAAACACGTGATGATGGAGCTCCTCCTGTGATTTATGTAACCTTTCTCCTCCAAATCTGCTTTTAACTCCTCGTTTTTTGGTGTTTTTTTTTTTTCCTCCAGTGCAGTTCTGCACAAGCTCTCTGTTGCAGCCTCAGCTGAAGTTAGGTGGGCAGGGAACAAATAGATAGGTGTTGGTTTCTCTTGAAACTCTTGTGCTTCCATAAAATAGAAATCCTCCTCCAGAAGTGGAGGGAGGAAGGGAGAGCATGGGGAGAACTGCATCGTTGTCTTTCTAATGCATGTGCAGGCTGCCAGAGGTGGGGGATTGGATCTGTAGCCTCATCTCTTCGCTGGACTGTCTAAATGGAGGAAATGTTTAAGTTCTCTTGTTGTTTCCTAGTTTATTAAATGGGGATATCCGTGTTCATCTTTTCTGAGAAGAAGCATGAAAGCGCTTTGAACATCATGCTGTCCATACCGTGATTATTTCTCTGCTAGAAATGATGTGACTTGTGGTATTTAAAAAAATGCAAATGCTATTATTGCAGTTCAGTATGGGTTGAGAGACCAAGGATTTCTTTCCAAGCTGTCTTTCAAGTGTACACCCTATGGATCAGAGACTGAGGCAAAGTAATGCTGTAAAATAATGTTTAAAGAGTCTGAGCAATGTTTGCTGTTTCAGAGGCATGGTCCTCAGATGCTGGAAGCATGCAGAGTTTCCCCTAAAGTATTAAATGTTTGAAAACGTTGGAGGGCAAAAGAGCACCAGCTAGTCAGTAACCTTGCCAAAATAAACTGTCAGATGTGGAGGGAAGTTTTCAGGGACAAAAATGAAGATTTGCTGCTTTGTTGATGCTGTGTGTGACACACCAAGCGCTCCACACATTGCAGTGGAGTTTGTGGTAGGGTTGGCTTCCCAGGCCATTTTCCCCAGCCTCTCTATTTTGCACCCCTGATGAACTCTGCACCCTTGAGCACCTCTTGCTCCAAGCAGCAAAAGCACCCCAAGGTTTGGGAAATGAAAGGGGATTTCTGAGGGGGGAAAAAAAATGCAATTGTATACACACACAATTTGCTATCTCCTTTATATATATATAAAATATATATATACACATATGGAATATAAATATATATATAACAAAGGTGATGGTTGTTTTTAAAAGGAGACACACAATAATGCTAGAAAGTAATCTATAAAAAATGCAAAACTGGAGAGCAGTAATTAATGTGTAGCCTTGAGAAACCTGCAAGGGAAAAGCACAGTTTGCAGGGGAAAAGAGTAGGTAGTGGGAGAGTGAAAACTTTTGCCCCCTTGTGCAAGAGGAGTAGTATCCTGCGAGTGTAATTGCATCAGCTAAGATTTGAATCAGTCTGCCTGTAATTATCACAGAGGTGCTACGACTGCATCTTTTGGGAAGGACCTCCAGCTCCCCTGCAGTTTTTGCGCTGGTTTACGAATGGGCATAGCTCTCGGTTTGCTTCTCCCTGTTACAAGGCGCAGTATTTAAACAGTTCCCTTAATATGCTGTGAAATGACACGCTTTTAAGACTTTGACTATTGCCTACAATTCACTTGGTTTAACAGAGCCGTGCACAAAGCACCACAAGCACCAAAGCAGCAGCGTTGTTCCTTAATCCTGCCTTTCCCCCCTTCCCAAACCAAGGAGGGCTCTCCCAGGCAGGGGAAACTTGTTGATGTTCACCCTCGCCTCTCTTGCGTTGGGAGAGGAGGCAGGCAGGGTGCAGGCAGGCAGGCAGGAGGAGGGTTAAGGAGCGAGGGCGTTGCTCGCCTGCCTGATGTCATGGAGGCAGGCAGCGGCTGAAGGGGGCCCTTTGTTGGCAGCGGAGCCCCAGCAGCCCTGCCTGCACCCAGCACCCGGCGGCATGCGGGCAGCTGCCACAAACTGCAGGCAGAAGTGACTCTGCCCAACTTGGTTGGCTTTGCTTTTTTCTTCTATTTCCCCCCCCCTTTTTTTTTCTTTTCCCCTCCTCTCTCCCGCCAAAAGAGTTGGGAAGGAGGGAAGATGGCTGGAGTTAACTCCCCGGGAGAGGAGATGCAGGGCCCCAGGATTTTCCGCCTCTCGGGCTCGCCCTTGTAATGGTTTTCAGAGCGCTGGATTTCTTAGACTTTTCCTGGATATTTCATTTTAGACTCTTACCGGATTTTTTTAGACTCTTACCAGATTTTTTTTAGACTTTTTTTAGACTTTTACTGGATAATTCGACAGTGCGAGAAGAAGCTGAAGGGGGAAGGGAAACCAGACAGCCGAAGCCAAACTCTAACAAATGAAAATGTTGGAGATTTGCTTGAAATTGGTGGGTTGCAAATCGAAGAAAGGGCTTTCCTCCTCCTCCAGCTGCTACCTGGAAGGTGAGTATCCAAGGGGCACTGGGGTCGGGCCGTGTCCCCCGGGAGCGCAGCAGCCGGAGCCCGCCGGCGGGCTCCGGCTGCTGCGCTCCCGGGGGACACGGCCCGACCCCGCCGCCATCCCAGACACAAGTTTTATCCCTTGCTTGTAAGTTGGGGCCAGACTTGGGGAGACGTTTGGTCCTGGCCAGCTTTAGGCTGGGCTTTCGCATGCCGGGGCGAGGGAACCGAGCGGTGTACGCGGCATCCAGACCCCAGGTGACTTTCATTAACTGCAGTATACAAAGGGAGCGCGGCTCTACCATTTATGGTTGTAAAATGTCAAGTGATCTTATTGCCGAGCCCATAAACAAAGCCGTATCTTCAGGCCTCGGCTTTATTTTTTTTTGCCCGGGGAAGGATCTCCCTTATTTTGGATGTGAGAGGAGGATGGTAAAACCAACTACAGGCTCAGGAAGAAGATTTAGATGAGTCCATCAGTAAAATATTTTCAGCGTGCGTTAATACGTAATCTCTTAGTTCATTTTGGTTATCCCCTTGTAAGTTTGCTTTCCACAGGCGTTCATTTAACTGAATTTTCTTGCGTGTTTGCTTTTAAAAGGTGATTTTTGAATCACACCTGTGGTTATTTGTAGACACTGAGATGTTAAACATATGGACCCGACTAGTTCACTAGTTGAAAGCCTTGGCGACAGAGGCATCGTGCCGGGCTGGGGGACTTTGGGCTGAGGTCTTGCTTGGCGTGACCTCGAGCAAGTTCTTCACCCTGGCGTGGCTTCGCACCCCGCCTGCGGAGCAGCATTACGGGTCCCCCCATGCAGCCCTGGCCCCTTCGGTGCACTAGTGGGGTTGTGTCCATCCCACCGGGACGGTCCAGGCTTCTTCAACTTCTTTTGTGTTCCTGGATGTTGCTTCAGTAAAAATAATCCGCATGCCAGGAGGACCGTGCTAACTCATCAAATCAGAGGCACGAAAGGCAGCAGCTGATTTCCCAGGGCCTATCGCAAGTCGCTGTTGCTCAACTCTCGAATATTCAGTGGAGAAATGGTCCTTGGAAATTCATAGGTTAGGAATCTCAAAATCTACAAATGGCTTCTCGTGGCAAACCCATTTGAAGAAATTGCGGATCAAGAGTCTATATTTATCAGATGCATTTAGTGGCTCTGAAGAATTTTCTATTGTCTAAAATCAAAGAACGGTTTCCAGAGGACTTTTATTTATTTATTTAAAGTTTCAGAAATCTAATGGGGGGTGGATGCATATGAATAATTTTGATCTTTCCTATGCAACTGAATTCTTCTGTGATCTTTTAGGTCTATAAAACCTCTGTCTGTGTCCCTTGCGTCTGGTATTGCTCAGGCACGGCCAGGCTGCGTGTTGAGGAGGAGCTCTGAGCTGTGCTGGGCCTCCTTTCTGTGCCGTTGGATCTTTCAACACAGCCCTGGGAGAACAGGCAGAGCATCTGGGGCCTCTCTTCCCTGCAGAAATGAATGCTAAAGGATGATGTTACAAGGGTGTTACCCTGACTGTTTTTGCAAGTTTTCTCTTTTGTGTGTGTTACAACCACTCCCCCATCCCCAATTTGCAGTGCAGTTGCATAATAGGATTAGAGCATAGTTTGACTTGTGCCATATAGGCAGTATTGAGTTAAGAACATGATCATTGACACAATAAATATTGTAGTATTTCCACCTTCTGCTTGCCTGAGACTGGGGCTGCATATTTATTTTTTATCATGGGATGGGATACGAGCATTGAAACAACTTTTGAACGGTCTTCTATCAAAGTAGCTCAGTCTCATTTCTCAGCTCAGCATGGGGCAAAACCGAAGCCAGCATCCAAGCAGCATGTTAAAGGTGAACAAATGTGGCAACTGCAATCTTAATGCTGCGACAGTCAGTTAGGACATAGGCAGCCCAGGACCCACCGTAATCGACTGTGGATCTCTTGGAGAACAGGGTGAGAAGCAAGAATCTATACTTCTCTGGAGGGGGGGGGGGGGGGGGGAAGTTTAAACAAAGTAGGATTTTCTGTTATTCCTTTGTAAAGCTGAAGGTCCCCACGTGGTATTCCTAGCCAGCTTTCTTCTTACAATTATTGTGAGGTTGAAAGCGCTGTTGAGGACTCTTTTGAAGAGTAGTGGTGGCTTGCCCCACACCCCTGTACTCCAGTGGCACAAGTTAAAACCATTTGCTTTCATGACCCTTAAGAAGATAACAAGTTTTTACGTATGGATTTGTTAATTTTGATAAAAACGACTTAAGCTTGGAAGATCGTGAGAAGGGGGCAGGTTTGTGTCAAGGGTCAGAAACTAGGGACCATTGCTCCTGGATGCCTATGAGTAGCGTGTGATGGCCAGTCCACTCCCATGCACATCCCACAGCCTCGCTGAAGCTTCTGAAAGGGTTAAGGAGATGATGGTGGTAGCATTGGAGGATTTAACTCTGCTCTTGTTATCTTAGTTGTATGGGAAGCTGTTGAGGACATGAGGGGAAAGCTGAAAGTTTCTTTACTATAGTAGACTATGAAACCTTAACCATAACTGCTTAAAGGATGAAAGGTCCATTAGTTGCATAGAAAAACAGTTGCAGCCAGAAGGATAGATTAAATTTTACCTAATTCAGTTTCTTATTTTGTGTTTTGTTTTTGTTATCATGTGTTAACAAAAACACGACCGTGTTTGGTTGTTGAATAGAGTGGGACTGTAACAAAATCAAATCTGTGTGTTGTATTTTTAACCACACTTCTTGAAAATACTGTATTGAGGTTGGGTTTGATGTAAGGCTGATTTAGTCAGGCACATGTGTAGGTGTACATGTCTTTTGACCAAGTAATCAGAAATGTTTGGGTTTTTTTTTTTCATGGTGGTCCTCTTCTGAAAGGCTTTTATGCTCTGTTAGTTTGCAGGAACGAGGATCGTTTGTACAGTCCTTTTTGTGGTGGTGTGGAGGGGTAGCAGGTGCTACATCCCGTTGCTGTGCACTTTGCTGTGTACAGGCAGGCTTGCCTGCTCGCTGAAAAAGTTGAGACGTTTTCTTTACTTGATCAAAAATAAGTTTAAACGGGTTCTAACGATTACTGAGATTTCATATTGATGTTTGAGCTGGCCATTTTTTGCCCTTGTTTCTATTCCCAATAGTAAATATTATTTTAAAATGTGAGAGATCTGAATTTCTGTCATCTGCTTTCTCCTTTCTGCCTTTGCCAAGCTGAATAATTCCTCACCCACTTCACACCAAGAAAGGGTAAAGAGTAGAAGGGAAGAGGCACAGCAAGTACCGCTGCCAATCTGATCTGGAAAACAGAACGTGTCCATGTCCCAAATAGGGGCTGAAATAGTCTTGCTGCCTTTTTGGGCTTGCTCTACCACTGAAAGGCAGAAGCCTTGTTTAAAACCTGTCAGTGTTTTCTGTAAAGTTTAAAAACTGTTTTGGGGACACTAGTAAAGTCCTTTGTTTTCCAACTGAAATGATTTCTGTCCTGCCAGCTGTCAGATAGTCTCTCTCTCTCTTTCTGTTCTTTTTTTTTTCTTTTTTAAGCGTGTCTTGTTACAGCTGGAGTAGACAAGCCTGGGGAGGAGCAGCAGCCTGTAGCCATTGCCCCGTTCCTGGAGAGTTTCTTTTTATGCTTTTGGGCATGTATTGAGCCAGACCCAAATTCGCAGTGCCAGCGACTGATCCTGCTCCGGTGTTGCTGGGATCAGCAGGCAGGTCTTTGGTCAATCTGTTAGGAAGAGCGAGTGCATTAAGACGGTGTTGCTGCCTCCCAGGGAAGAGCCTTCTGTTTGTTTCCTCTCTTCCTTGGCTATTTTCTGCTCCTCACCTCTTGGCCTCTCATCTACCATCACTCAGTAGAGTTCTTGCTT
Source organism: Gymnogyps californianus (assembly GCF_018139145.2). NCBI lineage: Eukaryota > Metazoa > Chordata > Aves > Accipitriformes > Cathartidae > Gymnogyps > Gymnogyps californianus. The sequence goes on from NC_059488.1 coordinate 7,086,372, forward strand.
TTAAATACGTTTCTGGCTTTGTAATGGCTTGCTAGTTATGTGCTTGTTCCAGCAGTTCTTGCCTGTCCCATCCTTACTAAAAATCTGGCTGATGGTGCTTGCTACCATTTCCCATGGGTTGTGGTGAGGAAAGGATTATCATTTCATAGCAAAAGCTGTAGCTGTCTTCAGACCTAAAACTGATCATCCACAGACATGTTAGTCCTTCCCTGAGCAGTCTAGGACTGCTTAGTAAAACAGGGAAATATAACAGTAAATCTCAATGATTCTTGCTTGGTGCTTTCCCTCCCCAGGGCTCAGAAACAGGGAAACTTCGCTGCTTCTGCTCCCTTAGTAAGGAAACCAAAACAAAAATTGTAAAGATAAAGTTTTCAGAAATACGCAAGTGTCATTGAAGTTCGTTTGGATCTAGTTACTCTTTCCCCTTCCTCTCCCAGAGGTTATAATCTAAGGTCAGGCATCAGTTTAGTAGCAGATTTGGGAATAAAATCCAAATTTCTGCCATACCCACTATTCCACTCTATACATCTACAACTGTGATTAGCTGGCTGGGGAAAGATGATATTTACCATGTCACTAAGGGGTTATAAATGGAATAAACTCAGTGAATGAACTCAAGTGGAACCTGCAGGCTAATGTAAGAGTGAACTTTCAAAAAAGAACCAAACCACAACCAAACCAACCAACCAAAAAACAAAAACAAAAGCCCCAAGATGACAGAATCATCTCTTAGAGGAGTGGGAGAAGCCACATCATCAGGGGTGCTTAGTGTTAGACAAGATAAAACACTGCAGTTGACTGTGAGGGCCTGTTTGTGCATGGGCAATGTAGCAGGAGGCATGAGTGGTCTTGTTCTCTTGTGTTTGCATTCAGCAGACTTGGTTTTCGGTATTTAGAGTGCTGGAGGTTCCTGGTGGCCATGCAAGAAGGAGCGTAGCCTGCCTGCAGGACGAAGGTGCCTTGCTGGGGGTGGAAATAAGGTAGCACAGCTGGGGAGACTGGCCCAGCACAGGGGGAGTGGGTCTGGTTGAGAGATGCTGGATCTATTTTTGTACTTCTTCATCTCTATATAGAAATACACAATATTTTAAAAGTGATCATTTGTCCTCATGCTGGCTGTAAGAACATGGACTTTCCAAATATCAGCCAAGAGCAGAAGCGACAGCAATAGCCTTTGTTGCAGAAGGTTATATGGCCTGTGCTATGGAGTGGGTGACAGGAGAGGCTGAGCACGATCTCACTAAAGGGATGAGTCTAAAATAAAACATGAAACTGCCCTTCTTTTGGGAAAGATCTGGTTTACAGGGTTTTTTTGTTTTTTTTTTTTTTGTTCGTTTGTTTTTTTGAATCCATATTCCATCAGGCATAGGGAATCCGTGAGGGCCACTAAGGAAATACTGGGACAGAGAGGCAGCTGCTCCATCATATGTGTTCAGAGTTGGAAACATTTGGATGTATTAAGTCTGCATAGCTATTCTGCCATTTATCATAATTTCTTCCGGGGAAAAGGAGAGTAGGGGGAATGTAGGGAAAGGAGAAGCTTTAGATAGCATGTGCTGTACCTCCAAAGAGATTACTAGATGTGTTCTGCGCTCCCTCGCTCTAGAAACCTCGTGGAAAAAATGCCAGCACAGTTTGTAAGACCACAGGATGTTTGTTTTGTAGGGAGACAGGAGGTCTCTTCCTTCCCTCGGGACTGCCCCGCAGTCAGCTGTGGAGGAGCTGAGTGTAATTCTGTGCTTCTGCCTGTTTTCCAACCCTTGCCTTGAATTACTAAGGAAATTTGCTTGCGTTGGTCTAGACCAGAATTGTTCATATCTGAGAACTTCTTACACGGTCCCTAACAATGATTCATGACTTCATATAAGAATAACTATCTCCTGCTTATTACTGTTTATGAAACCTTTTAGTGTGCAAACATAAATATCTCCTGGTAAAAGCTTAATTTAGGGGGGAAATGAAGACATTCTTATGGCTAATGCCTCAAAATAAAAGCTGGTGTTGTCTTATTTTGAAGTCTGCTCCACTTTTAATTAAGAGTTGTCATTTAGTTGGTGTTAGTGGAGAACTGAATTACAGCATTGACTCGAGACTCCTCCCAGGAATCCAGGTGTCATCTGGAGCATGGTATGATCAAAGTAATAAATTACAGTCTTGCTGGGATGCAGCAGAAGATGAAGTAGATGCATGGAAGGAATCAGAGCACAGAGATAACAGATTGAATTACGCTCACTTCCTGCCCCATCGCCGTGCCAGGATACCCTCCTGTAGGTATAGCAGCGGGGCTGATTTATTAGGAGGAATCTGGTCCATTGAAGAGCTCAGCAGTGCTGTAAAATTATAGTTAAAACCAGCAGTAGGAGGTGAAGAAGCTGTAGTGTGTTGAAAAAGACCCTCAATACGTATGAACAGCAATGTCTAATTACTGCGCTGAAGGACTGTAATGTCTGGGCAAATTTACTAGAGAATAGCTCAGAGGGATAAATACTGCTGACAGCCGGCTGTACGTGGCTCCGAGATGGACATGTTCTGTCTGCTTCTCTCGCTTCATGGTTTTGTGTCCTGAGTCTGCTGACAGCCTCCTCTTGGGGCCCAGACCTTTAAAAGTGTGTTTTGTCACGGTCTATCAAGCTTCTGCTACACTTGGGTCACCACAGCTCTGCTCTTTCCTTTACGCTCTTCTCCGTGTTGACTCAGGGCCTCATCCTCTTTTTCTTGCTGCCCTTCAAGCTTCATTCAGTCACCGCCTTCCCCACCCCAGTTCTTGACTTGGGGTTCCTACCTTCTGGAAATACCAGCCCTAACCCAGCCCAAGAGTTGGGTATTGGATCTCCCCGTCGTGCTCTCCTGCATGGCAGCGTTCACGCACAGCGTGCACCTCCGTTGCGGTGCCAGCGGCTGAGCGGGGGGGTGGGTGTGTGAACTTGGAGGATACAGAGGATACGAGCCCATCCTTGTGTAGCATCCTATGTATTCACTGGGGGACTTGTGTGGTTTTCCAGCTTAGCAAATTCTCATACGTTTATTTAACAGCTCTTGCTCTTGCCGGTCCTTGGGTTTGCAGACAGTTATCACTGAGTCAGTGTTTGTAGGAATGTCATGGAGCAAAACCAGCTTTCCTTGACTTTTCACACCGCAGCTTGTGGGTGTTTTCAGTGTTTGACACAGTGTTGTCTCATGGTCTGAATCGAAGCGCATACCTTGGCATCCGTGTGTAATGAGTCAGTCCCAGCACCGCCGCAGCCTGGGCACGAGGGAGGGATTCTTGCAGAGCGCTTGGCTTTCTTCCCGCATCCCCATCCGTGGCCGTGCATGAGCCGTCCTTTGCTGGGCTGCGATCGCGCTGGAGTTGGAGGGGAGCCTGCCTTGGATTTCCTGCCTTCCTGTCGAATCAGTCCCTCATGGGGGAGGCATTTTCCTTCCTAATGGAGGTTACGGTCCATCCCACCGTGCAGCATGTACTGGTTTGTACCATATTTGGGGGAGAGCATCACGGCGTTGCTCCTCGCTGAGGTTGTGTATCTGCTACTTGCAGCTCTCTGCTGTCTGTCTGTTCCAGGTGTTTACTGATGGTGTAACTCCTTGGAGTATCTCCAGTCACTGCAGCGCCCTGTGTTTGATAAGGGAGCTTAATGGGCTTGACAGGATCAAAGCGTTTTCATGGTAAAATGATTATAGCTTAATTTTCTGAAAGTGGATTTTCTGTTTCTTTTCTCATTGTCCCTCTTGAAGCAAACCCAGGCTATTAAAATGTATTCTCCTGCAGGAAACAGGAGGGGGAAGCAAGGATGTAAAGATGCTTTAAAAAACCAACCAACACACCACCACCTTTTCTGACTGTGGAATCGTTTAGAAAGCAGAATTATGTGACTGCTCTGATTCACTATAAAAATATATCTCCCTGCAGATACAGTTTGGCTAAGAAAACAGGCCCAACAGTGTGTATACTTGCTGTTTTGCTCTCTGCCCACATATATGATACTACCTTTTCCAAAGAATACAGTAGTACTTGTGTTCGTAAATAATCACCCAGAGAGCCTTTACCAGTGGTGATCTGACCGACACATCGAGGACGCCAGATTGTCTGTGGGTGAATAGTGGCACTTTCACCACCAAAGCTTAGAAAATAATGGGATTTGTTATTGTTTGTATGTTGGGGTTTTGGGTTTTTTTGGGGTTTGGGTTTTGTTTTGTTTTTTTTTTTTTTTTTTTTAGCATTTCCCCATTAGGAAATGTATTTTGGACCTGTCCCAGTCCACACTTTACTTCCATACGTTTTCTGGTGTCAGTTGTATCAGTTATTCACTGGTTTACTGGTGCAGCTTATACTGGATTTCCAGACCAAACAAGTAATAGTGTTAAAACCATATTTTGGTGTGATTGCATCTACATAGCAGCCCCTTGCTAGTGAGTGTTACAAGTATAAAGAGAGAACTGTGCTCCCAGGTGACCTGATAATATAGAAAACACTTGGCCTGGGATTTCTCCCTCCAAAGCCCTGCTGCGTGTGCCTGTGCAGGAGAGGGATTCAGCAGTGAGCAGGGGGAGCAGGCAGGGGCTGATGCTGAGTAATGAAGAGCAATTTTGGGGCGCAAGGGGCTGGGTGCGATAGTGCCGTGTTTCCTGTCCCCATAGCTGCACTGACGCGATGGCTTGTGTGCGGTGCTGTGACCTCACTCAACGAACTCATCCAGATGGAAAATAATCCTTAAAAAACCACGATTTTCACAACTTACTGTCCTGGGTTTGTGCCAACACAGTCACCCGCAGGGCTGCCAGCACAGCTGGGGGTGGCACATTAGAGTGAGGGGACACAGCTACCTGGAGCATCACTGCCCCAAACTCTTGAATCATCGTCTGGAGGGAAGGGTTTGCAGGAGTGACTGCAATAAAATTCCCTGATGTACTTGGACTTGCCTGATACTTACTGAATATTACATGCCTGATGTGCTGCAGTGTACAAAAAACTTTGGCAGTTGGTTTTTACTCACCTATGAAGCTCAGTCTTTAGGAATCTCTTTTTCTGGAGCTGTCTCAGGGTTCCTGAAAATGTAGAAAGCTCATTGTGCGAAGTATGCTCACTGCTGCACTCTGGTTTCAAGAGCAGCAGGCAGGAGAGAGGGCAACAAAAAAGGCACAGCTTTGTACTCAAATAAGAAGAGAAATGATTAAAAATACTGTGAAGAATGGAAGTACGTATCTCATTCTTAAATACCTTGTCGTATAAATTTCGCCCTGCCTGGCTCTCTGTGCTGCACGTTCTGGCGATTTCATTTATAGGATAATTAAGGGATTTACCTTTAAAAGGTCTTGGGTTTGTTTTCAAATCTAACCATTCCAGCAGTTAGGCATGAGCCAAAGGATTTACAAGCAGCAAATGGCATATGTAAGCAGCATTTACTGGAGGGAGGGAGAGGGGCTTTCCCTCTCCTGCGTGCCGTGGGAGGCAGGATCTGAGGGCTTGGGGCAGGCTGGGGGACAGCTCTGGAACAAGGGTGTTCCTGCCTATGTGGCAGGAGATCTGCATTAAAGAACTGTCCGTATGTGTCCTCTGACACATGAGGAGCACACATGTCAAGAAACAATGCAAGTTAGAAAATCAGAGTGTGTGGGTTAACCAGATGGCTTTTATCAGCAAAAATGAACCTGCTTTTTCCTCTGTCTCTCTCTTCCTTCTCCAGAAGCCCTTCAGAGACCGGTAGTGTCAGACTTTGAGCCCCAGGGTCTAAGCGAAGCTGCTCGCTGGAACTCCAAGGAAAACCTTCTGTCCTGTCCTAGTGAAAATGACCCCCATCTCTTTGTTGCACTGTATGATTTTGTGGCGAGTGGGGACAACACTCTCAGCATAACTAAAGGTAAGGTAGCTGGGCAGAATGGTACTGGGAGTGTGTGAGAAGGCGTAGGAAGAAAAGTCACTGTGGAATAACTGAGTTATACACTAAACCCTATGGAATTTTTTTTACTGTGGGAATTCTTCTTAAACAAATACAAATATTTTACAAAGTCATAACCTTTTAAAAGGTTAAAACTGTCTGAAGTTTTTGCATTGGGCAAGAAACTGTTTGCCAAAATTAAGGTCTCCATTAGGAGCAAGAATTTGAACTGAGAAATTAAACTAAGCTGATTTTAGAGGCTGGCCTCTATTATTTTCATAGTTCTCCAAAACAGTCCCTGTATGAAAAATGACTGTACAGATACAGTGTTTTCTTACTCAGTCCTTCTGTTCCTTATGTGTACTCCAAGTCACATCTGCTTACCTTGCTAAATGAAATTATTTTTTAATTGTTTGTCCACTCCTGTTCTCTCCTAGACCCATCGAGCCAACTCAGTTCAAATAAAATTTGCTGGATTCATTTTTTAAGCTCAAGCAGTATCAGAGCTGGTGCAGAACTGCACGAGAGCCTAACAAACTCCTGAAGCACGCATGTGACTTTATTTGGCTTTGAGGGGTCCACTCAAGCTTAAAGAAACACACATGCTCGCTGCTCAGTCAGATACCTGTTCTTATAGGAGATTATTTAATGATCTGTTAGCCAGAAGGAACCTGTCTTTGTCCTCAGCTCCCAGGTTTGCCATGTCTAAATATATTTTCTTCTTGCGCTAAGGTGAAAAGCTCCGTGTCCTGGGCTACAATCATAATGGGGAATGGTGCGAGGCCCAGACGAAGAATGGACAAGGCTGGGTGCCCAGCAACTACATCACCCCAGTGAATAGTTTGGAGAAGCATTCCTGGTATCATGGACCAGTGTCACGTAATGCTGCTGAGTACCTTCTGAGTAGCGGTATCAACGGCAGCTTTCTTGTGCGAGAGAGTGAGAGCAGTCCAGGACAGAGATCTATTTCACTGCGATACGAAGGAAGGGTGTACCACTACAGAATAAACACTGCATCTGACGGAAAGGTAGGCTGCAGGCTATCCAAACCATGAAAGAAAACCTTGCCAGTATACTTTGTCCACTGACTGCACAAGGTCAAGTAGTAGCAATTGAATTGAGCAATTCTGAACCCTGATCACAATGTTCATCATCTGTAGTTACAGTAAACTGTGAGATTCCGACACGGCTGTGACAAAACAGTTTTACTCCTTTAGCAAACTTCTGGTGAGGTATAATACAGTTCAGTAGTGAAACCCCTTCAAGGTAGGAGACACTAGAGTTATATCAGAGCTGAATAATAGATATCATTAATAAGAGATTCTGAGGATGATTTCTTGTCCCATATGTTCAAAACATAATCTCTTCGACTGCCAAATCAGAAAAGTCAGCGCCTGTTGCTAATAATCTTGTAAATATTAGGGACAGAATGCTTTTTGAGCAATGCTGCAGTATTTTTAACCACTGTTTTGATTTCTCTACAGTATTTCAGCGTGATCATTGGAGACGGGTAGGCACTTTCACTTTTATATGGGCCCTGTCTCTAGTTTCTTCATTTTTTTTTCCCCTAGATTGTTGTGTGCTGTAGCAGTGTTGCAATGCCGTGCTTTGTGGATGCTGCAGAGAAATGTTAGCATAAAAGTGTAGTTTTCCACAGATTTTTGTTTGAATTTCATGGAAACATTTCTACTGGCATTGGATTTCGGAAAATCTTGTTTTTTAACAAATCTATTTTAAGCAGTGTCTCTTTAGATCCTGTGCAGAAGTTGAAGTGTGGGTCTGGAGCATGGCAGCTGAGGCTCTTCTTGCCAGCATCTAGTAGATGACAGATTCTGTGCCATTAAAGTACTTCACAAGAAAAAAATAAAAAAAAAATCAAGTGTAGTAGTGGCCCACCATGGCCAATTTTCCTTTGTCCTGCAAGAGCTTTATTCTTCTTACAGCAATGTTGACAGCAAAATCTTGAGTATGAAAACATAGGGAACCAGTACATAGTGTTTCCTATTTATCAGACTCATGACTCTAAAACCTTTAATAAGATAAACAGATTTTATTCAGTAATGAAATACTTTTTGTCTGCTTTAGCAAACAAATTGTAATTGAGACAATTCTGACCATGTTATTTAAGGCAACGTACTTCCAAGTTACGGCACTTTGATTCTTCCTTTTTCCTCCCATGTAGACACACTCTGTGGTGAAAATCGGCACTGTGAAATGCTGACGTGCAGCATACTTGAAGGACTGCATGGCAATCCGGAATATTATTCCTCCTCCTGCCTCTCTAGTTGATATCCCTTCGATTCACATTGATGCTGGCAGATGAGCAATGTTCACATGTGAACATTATGAACCTGGGCCTCCTTCGGTTGGTGTAAATAAGCATGCGTCCATGATGCGATAGCACATGTTCTCCATTTTAGCTGTAAAAGGGTTTGGCATATGAAGGCTTTCATACCAGCAGAGCTGTTTTTTATCCCAAAAGACAGTTCTGCAGAGCTACAATAATCTGTGCAGGTCTGTATTAGCCGGGTTAACTGTTCATTTTCCACAAAGTTGCTTGAATTGGTGTTTTTGAGAAAAGGTGCACGTCAGCACAATTCACTAAAGCAGATCTGCAGCTGATGGTGGTTGGAAATACCAAATCGAGAAGCGGCAGTGACCGAGAGCTGTGGCTCCCGGGCTTTGGCTGTTGGTGCAGGGGTGAGCGAAGAGGTAGCCACAGTCCTTCCCATCGTCAGCATCCCTGCAGAAGGGGCGGTTTGCCATGTCCACGCATCAGACGCTGCAGTTTGCAGCCTGGTGTGTTAAACCACATCGGTTTCAATTTGTGTTAATGAGCTGGGCAGTGAATTGCGACAGCTTAGCGGCAGACGTCCTGCCCACTCTGCTGCTTCTGCTGCTGGGCTGGGGGACGCCGCGCTCTTCCAGCACTCTGTTCCCAGCTGTAAAAGCTGAGGAGCTAGGAAGAGAAACAGCTAATATCCCTACTTTTCCCTCTGTGAAATGGAGACTGCTGGAGCAGGTTCCCCGCTCTGAGCTGCTCATGTCGCACTCTATTACCCGCTTCGCAGCAGAGCATGGCTCTGCCGAAGGAAAGCTCTTACCTTCAACTCCCTGAGCACCTGGGGCCTTCCCAGCCTGCTGTATCATTAGTCAGCCTGTCTGGGGAATTTAATATCTACGAGTGCTGCAGTAAGGATGAATGGCTTTGGTGGGATCATATCCTGTGACTAAGAGAACATGCTATCGGGAGAAAGAGGTATTAGAGGAACATGTGGAGCAACTGCTGCTCGGGGCAGAGGTGTGCCGTGCATCGCACAGCCTTACCCAGGCTTTTTCCTGGAGGAAAATTGAAGGGACTGGGAAGAGATTGGAGGTGTGTACGTCTTAATTTAGCACCATTCATACTGAATGCATTTGGGTTCAACAACTTGAAAAAAAAAAATTCCTCAGGGAATTTTTACTTTATTTCCCAGTTTAATGGGTCATATTCTTCTGGACTACCTTTTAATGTTTTGTTTTGTTGTTTGGTTTTTTTTAAGGAAGGTGTTAAAAGTGACCTTTCTTGATTTGGCTGGCACAGTGCAGCTAGTCATCTGGTAAACCACTTCCATGGTACAGAGGACTTGGTTTTCCTGACTTGATAGTACTGAGGCAAAGCCTCCTATTGAGTAACCCAACTGAATAAACAGCATTGTCCAGCTAGTTCTTCAAATCCTGCTATCCTCAGCATTAAGGACGCAGGTCCTGCTTGGGTCTCGTGGAGCCTCCAGTGGCTGAACTAGATGCAGACTCACTCCTTTATCATGGGTCTTCATGGATTTTTTTGTGTGGATGTTCAGTTTTGTCTGCTGACTGGGGAGAGGGAATCCCATCAGGTTAAGGATGCACTGGAAGTTAGCATGGGCCAGTTTAACCACCCTTATAAAATATACTAGCCAGGAAAAAGAGATGCGGTCTGGTGGCAGAAGCTGGAGATGTGCGGCTAACTTGTACAAGCAGAGCCACTTGGAACAGGACCGGTGTTACAATTTGACTGACAACATAAAAAAATTGCCCAAATAATGTGTCAACAACATAGCTGGGAAGCAAACTGTCTGAGTCCCTATGTAACCTCGTGCGCTGCAGAAACGCCGAGTCTATTACCTCTGTATGAGTACAGTTAGCAGTACCAGATGGTTTTCTTGGGGGAAATTATCTAGCAAACAGCTTGAGTTAAGGCTTGGTGATCGGGGTCAGCGGAGAACGGAGGTTGCAGTGAGTAATCAGAGAGTGTATACAGTTCGCTGGGCTGCATCGGCAGCATGCTGTTCCTAGCTGCTCCTTGCTTCATCTTCTTGTGATACATGCTTCATTCCAGATGAAGATTTAAACACAGCATAACTCTGATTTCCAGTAGTGCTGGTGGGAAGTAAGGCCTTCAGGAGTCAGTGTTGAGATGTAATCACTGAGAGGTTAGAAAAACTCTGCCTACAGAATGAGCACATTTGGTGGGTGTATGTGGTTTTTTAATGTAAATGGAAAACTTCATGTGTATTAAGGCATGGAGTGTTGTCTTGTGGTCTGGACAGGGCGATCCTGTTCTATTCCCCATCCTGCTACGGGTTTGCTGTGAAACCTTTGGCCATTCGTTTAACTTCTTTCTCCATCTGTAACAAGATCATATAATCTGTCACACAAAATACAGATATCTCTAATTCCCATGAGATTTTGAGATCATAAGATATAAGCCATCATAAAAGCATGGGCAGCTTCCTTTTCCATAGTTCTCTAATACTTCCAAGTGATCCTGGATTTCAGCATAATTTTCTACATCCATACTTTTATATTTTAGTCCTCAGTGTAACATGTGAACTACTCGTACCACTGCTAGTACTACAAGTCGTTCCCAAACAGGTACGACTTGTTTTAAATTATAGTTGTAATGGCTAATGCTTGGTGGTCCAAGCCATGCAGCTGTAAAAGCCTCTCTTATGTTGTCACTTTTCTGTTCTCAGAACGTCTGTTTTTAAGGTGATTTCACCTCCTTGACCATGAAATGTGGTTTGTTGGGTTTTTTTTAATCATAGTGTTGAAATGAGATTTGGTCCAGTTACTTTACCAAAAGAATATCTGACTTACTTTGGTAGAGGGTTGAGAACATGCTCCATGGGAGGATGCCTTTATTTTCTAGAGATAAAGTTTCCATAGGAGTTTTTTTATCAGCAACTGTAGCAAAAGAAAAACAAGAGTGAAGGGAAAGTAGATTTCTCTAGCCCAGGGTATAAAACCGTCCACTCTGAATGCCCTTGCGCATCCAAAAATGTATGTGTTGTCACCGGAGTCGTTAACGGCGCCGTTTTAGCTCAAGTGGCTTACAGACGGGTTGGCTGCTGTGCATCTTCTCCCACTCCCCCAAGCCCAGGTGCTATTACCACCAGACGAAATGCCATTTTAACCAGGGGTTATGATTTCCCAGCACTGGAAAGGTAGGTTTCTACAGCATAGTTGCCTTTTTTGGATGACATGCTATATAATGTTCACTTCCCAGAAACCTCACGGGGGCATCGTTGTGTTACAAAGGCCATAGCTTGCAAGCCAACGGCCACTGCGTACCTTGCAGTAGTCTAACCTGTCTCTGACTGATCTGTGGGGTCATTCACATCTGTGTGTGTTTTCCCCTTTCTAGGTTACACTGTGTGCCTCAGCTGAGCATTTTACCTTTCTGCAGCTCTTTCAAATAAGTCCATGACATCATAGATTGGCGGGTTTTGCCAATTCTGACCATGGTAGTTACTGTACATACATAATCATGTGGCTCATTCTCATAAACTTAAGTAGGGATTTGGGCAAGCAGGATGCTGAGGGGGAGAGGCACTTTTGTCTATCACTCTGGCTTCCTTGGATGAAATGGCTGCTCTTTGCACTCACCTTTTTGTATATGTAGTGCCTGTGCTCTCAGATGCTTCAGAATATTTGGTCTCCTCCAATGCCTCTTGTTCTCATTTTGGGTTTGTATAGTAAACAGATGCCTGCAAAAGAGGAGCATCCATACGGGAATTGCCAGTCTCCAGTCTAAAAGCTGTACTCAAGTTTGAGGATGGTTTTGTCCCTCCCTGCCAACTTTTTTTTCTTCTCTCTTGCAAATGCGTCTCCCTTTTCTGTTGGACATGTTCACTTATTGGTGGAGCTTCACAGATGCATTTTCTTTTTCCATCCAAAAATTCTGTCTAGGTGGAAGAAGCAGAATTTGACCCTAAGTCTGGGATTTTTGGATGCCTGGCAGCCCTGTTAACTTCCCGGGCTCCCTACATCCCAGACAGATGGCCACTGCACAGGCACAAACTGTTGAGTGCATATCCAGCAAGTCAGAAGCATTTGGGAAGTTTGATTATAGCTATCGGCATGTAATGTGCACTAGGACCAATGCATTGCACTCTTTTCACAGTGCGTGGACTGGACAGAAATCTGGGTGGCTAACATGGTGCTGCTCTTCTTGCGAGGTTGTCCCTTGCCAGACCTTGGTCCTTTGTGAGAAATGGAGCTCTTCCATCTTCTGTGTGCTGCATCCAGCATAGGCTGTTGCACTTTGATACAAAGATTTCTCCCTCTCCTTCAGGTGTTGTCAGCATCACTTTTTTTGAAATTAAATTTCTAGCTTTTGTCACCTTGCGTAGCAGAAGTCTGGGCTTGAGTGTGAAAGCTGGAAATACAAAGCTCTGGTGGTAGGGAGTCATTTGTCCGTTATCTTTAGTAGGCTTTTAGGCTTAAAATGGATCTTCTGTATAAATGTTAAAAAGGTAACAAATATGGCTTATCATGCCTCACAGCAGGTTTTCGTTCAGTGGTAATGATTTTACTTCTGTGTCATTGATCGGTGCCCATCACAAGAATGGAGCAGACCAGCTGCCTAACTTTGTGCAAAATACTATGCAGAAGCTTAGGCCAAAAGCAGGGAAGCCACCGATTTGCTAGTGACACTTCAAGGAGAATTTAGGCAGTGAAAATGTCGTAACCCAAATAGTAATAATGGAATCAAGACACCGAGGTTGACAACCCTCTGCTCTCCAGGAAAAATCCCACAATCTTTACTGACCAGCCTTTTGAAAAAAGACATTTCAAGCAACAGCATGCCTATCTAGTGCTATTTGCAGTCATTCCTTCCATAGTTTAAGTGAAGTGCATGTATTTTCTCCTGAATCCATGCATTTCCCATGCAAGTGTTGATCGTTCTCAGGTCTGAGCTTCTGAGAACTGGTTACAGAGGTGGTGGAGCTCATAGTACCGCAGATCAAGTAGAAGTGATGTAACACTTCTCTTGCACAATTTTATAATGTAGTTTCTACGTAGGAGGGCTCCGATGTGCATTATGTGAATGAGCTTTCTCTTTCTCTTTGGTCCCTAGCTGTATGTCTCTTCAGAGAGCCGCTTCAACACCTTAGCAGAGTTGGTCCATCATCATTCGACTGTCGCAGATGGGCTCATCACCACTTTGCACTACCCGGCGCCCAAACGCAATAAGCCCACTATTTACGGCGTGTCTCCGAACTATGACAAATGGGAGATAGAGCGAACTGACATCACGATGAAACACAAGCTTGGTGGAGGGCAGTATGGAGAGGTGTATGAAGGAGTCTGGAAGAAGTACAACCTTACAGTGGCTGTGAAGACCCTAAAGGTAGGACTCAAATCTCTGAGCATTCCCATTCATCTCCATTCAGCAGGAAGCGAATTCAGGCTGGCTGCCTGCCCTCAGCCCTGGTTAGACAGTTGGGGTCATTGACGGCACCTCCTTTCTGTGCTGTAGACCTGGAATAGAGTGTTTTTGAAAGAGCTTGATCCTATTATGGTTTTATGTGATATCTGAAACACTTGTAACTAAACAAAGGAGGATGGTAACCGTGCAATTTTTACTTCAGAACGGATGAAACCTTAGAAAAGTAAATAGTGCCATGATGTCTCGCATTCAGGGTGTGGCAAAGGTGAGCTGTTCACGGATGAACACACTAGCACAAGCTGGTGTATAAAGGAAAATTGGGGATTGTGAGTCGGTCAACATAAAATTCAAAGGCTGTGCTTCAGGGAGGCTTTACATGTCTTTATTTTCTGTCTTATGTGACATTGTCTTTCCCAAAAGACAAGGTCCCTGTGTACCTGGAAGTCTTAAGCAATTCTTCACAGCAGCTTCTTACCAAAAGATACAAGAGGAGGAAAAAGTGTATCCAAGCTAAACTATATTAAAATTTGTAAGTGGCTTTAATGCAGAACTGGATAATCAGTTCTGTTTCTGGCTCGGCTCCCTGATTTCTGTGTCCTGGTTTCCTTGTCTCTTGAAATGCAAATAATGCTCTGTGAGTTCATAAGGTCATTGCTTAATTCATTTATGTTTGTAAAAATGTCTTGAGATTTTCTGGCACCTTCCACACACATTGCATTTGATTGCTTAATAGGAGTTTATGCTAACTTGACACCATGTTCTCTCTCCTCCAATGGGGATGTGGTTTGATCTTGCAGAAACAAACAACAGGGTTTTTTGTTTGTTTCTTTTTGTTTTTTGCAATGGAAATTTTGAAGTGGAGAGAACTGTGTAGATCCTTTAGTGTCAGGGGAGGAACATTTCCTTGATTTGGGGAAAATGTTTCTTCCTTACTCTCTGAGCAGCGGCTACCTCAGTATTTCTGGGTTGCTATGGTTGCAGAAAGTATTTTCATTTTGGCCTTTTTTGTACTCTGGAGATTCCTGTTGCTGCTTCCCAGCAGAGGAGAGGCCAAGTGCCTGCTTGCACAGGGAGCGAGTGACACCTAGTGTTATCCCTGCTCGGATCCAGTGTGCTGGGGACCGCAGGGCTTACTCGGGAGCATTGCAATGCAGGTGGAGCTGGGATGTGACCAGGTAGAACAAAATGCCTGTTTATAGTGAAGAGGAGAGACCAGTTCTTTCCTGGAACATCGTTTGCTGTAACATCTCCTTTCTTGCTTCTGGCTGCAATGTGAGGATACTCGACGTCTTCAGATTTCTCATTTTGCTCCAAACTGTAGTTGTTGCTTTCATTCTTTTCTCTCTAAAACCCATCAACAAAGGCAAATTGCGTGTTATCTCATAAAATCTGTTTGTGCATAAGGAGAAACCTTAATACAGACCATGGCTGTTTCAAATATATCAAATAAATATTTAATGAAACATGACTAAAAGTGGTTCATAATGTAGTATGGAGCAGCATGTTCCACTGGGGAATGTAAGAATAACCAAGAAGAGAGTTGAGAAACACTTCAACCTGCAATTATGCACACTAAACCCATCCTTAAAAGCAAATTTATAATCCACCTTCCTTAAATCCATCAGTCTACTGCCTGACAGGTGGGATTATAGCTTTCTTCAAAGTTTTGGGAAACATTTTAAAATCACATTTAAATCCCAGTTCTACAGGGGAAAACAAGCCCTCTGCAGCTTCTGCACAAACGTTCAAATGACTCACTTTATTTTCCCCTGAAAGAATATTTTTCAAAACTTTATATGGCTGCTCTTGTTCCTTCCCTATCTACTCCAGATATCTCTATAAGAAAGATAAAGGGGAGGGAAACCTAAAAGAGGGAAAAAAA
Organism: Gymnogyps californianus; assembly: GCF_018139145.2. NCBI lineage: Eukaryota > Metazoa > Chordata > Aves > Accipitriformes > Cathartidae > Gymnogyps > Gymnogyps californianus. Next base: position 7,101,823 of record NC_059488.1, read on the forward strand.
ATCGTTCCAGCTTCTTTTTGAATAGCGATGCTTACAAACACCCATTTGTTGTTCAGTTTTCTGTCAAGTGTCTAAATGTAGCTCATAGCTAGCACAAAACACCAGATCATGCAAGAAGACAATCAAAGGAGCGCACACTGTTCCTCCATTGCATTTAACTGGGAAGTGCTAGAGAATGTTTTGGTGCTTAGATGTTTCCCATTAAAATATATCATTGGAAGTTCAGTGAGTTGCACAGGACACACCAGTATTTGTAAGGGTCTGTTACGGTAACACGACACACTCTGAATTTGCGTTTTTACACCTGATGTTGATGGAAAGGGGCATGAGGTAGGCAGTGACTACAGTAACTGGGAGTGGAGCTTTGTGACCTGCGTAGCCTAGGACCGAATGCAGCCTGCTGTGACTGTGGCAAAAGCTTTTTCCCCATGAGGGCCATTTAATGGCTGAACTGTTGTGAGCTGGTCATCTCAGCGCATTTCTTACTGCTCATCTCAAGTCTGCATCCATTAGAACTGCCTCTTCTTTTTTTTTTTTTGTCCCCCTTTTTTTTTTTTTTTTTTTAAATTTTTTCCCCAGCAGAGAAGCCTGTATTTTAAATTAGGTAATGTGCAACCTTGGTGTCCCTTAATGCCATGGCATGGTCCTGTGCTCTGCTAGGAAAACATTGTGTAGCCAGAACTGTTTTATTTATTCCATGGTTTTGTACAGTGGAAGCTGGTTAAGCTTGGTCCTTTGCATGAGATCAGGTTTTCAGAGAGATCATTGTTACGGTAGTTCTCTGTATGTGTCCTTCCTGTTAATTTGGTCACTGAGAGGTAGGAGATGTAAAACAGTGAACAGCTATGCAGAGGAGCAACCTTTCAGAGTTTGTATAGCATGCATAAGATAAATGCGTATTTAGGGTAATTTTGCAACCTGGATTATTAACCCAGTTTTCTTTGCCAAAGAAAACAGTTTAAGGTTCTGCCTACAAGGACCTTTGGACTATTAGTTTTGACAGAGTGTGTTCAGCAAATCACAGCTGCCAATCAAGCTAATTGGCAACGAGTAGTAAATGATTGAATGAAACTGTTGGAAAAATGTTCTCATTGCTAACTGCAAAGCAGAGAGCTGGCTGGATCTTACAGCGGCAGCCCGCTGTTATCATTCTCACCAGCAGCAGTAAATCCTTTCCAATCCTTCCTTAAAACACTTCGTCCATGTAGCCTGTCAACATTAATCCATCAATGAAAAAAAATATGGATGTAGAAAGAAACATTGCTTTAGGAATAGATCTGTATTTTTGCACCACTTTGAAATGACCTTCCAGCCATTTGGGGCATATTTGCTTCAGAAAATATGTCTTTTGAGCAAGATTGTATCTTCCTCGGTTTTGTGTTGTGCCAAGCAACTTTATGGCGTTCAACAAATAGGTAGTGACACGTCTGCCCGGAACAGTTACGTCATGGGTCAGGCTCTAAATGCCAGAAATGAAATCTGTGAAACCTCGGGCTTTCAATTATGGAGTGGCTGCCATCGGTCATGCCTCCCTGTCTGAAAGGGGGGATTTCTTGCTTCTACCCTGTGAAACTGGGGGCCTGCATTTCAGCAGCTTCTCAAGCATTTGATTGTGGCATATCCTTACTTTTATGTTCATTCTTGTTTCTTTTCTTTTCTGTACTTTTTATTTCATGTTATCTTTTTTTCTGTTAGGAACAAGCACATTTTTCCTTTTCAACTCCTGAGTGGTCCTGTGAGAGGCCCTTCACAAAAGGGATATGGATTTTCTTGCCCCAAAAAGGTCCGTTAGAATAAGAATGATAAAAATACATATTTTTAAAATTCTACAAAAACCCCAACGTTCCTAACTCCTTGGCATTATGATGTGGCTACAGGGAAAAATTACCTTGAAAGAACTGTGGCTTATGTTGTCAGTTTGCAGTTCTTTTTGTGTCCTCATACAAAAATCTGTTCCTCCTTTGTGCGAGCTGTCCTTGCCAAAGCTTTACCATTGTTCTGCAGGAGGATACCATGGAGGTGGAAGAGTTCTTGAAAGAAGCCGCAGTAATGAAGGAGATCAAGCATCCGAACTTGGTGCAATTATTAGGTAAGTGATAAATACCAAGCAGAGGGATTTGAACTAAACCCTTGTGCAGTGATATGGATGTTAAGGAGCACATAAGCTGCTTACCATACCGAGGCTTTAAATACAGACGCTTATTGTCTGGCAAAATTCACAATTTGTACCACTAATACATGATTTTTAACGATCTTGTCTCCCTAATGTTTAAGTTGCCAGAGCCTGAAGCAGGAAATTAAAACCCTCTATTAACCAATTCCAAGCAGAACTCATTCTTTCTGAGCCCTGTATTTCTACCTTCTTAGAGGTACAAATTGCCCTAGAGGACAAAACCTGAAGATTCACTGATACTCAAACATTCATTGTAAACTTTGTGTTGGTCCCTAGGGGTGTGCACACGGGAACCTCCTTTCTACATCATTACGGAGTTCATGACGTATGGCAATCTGTTGGACTATCTACGTGAGTGTAACCGGCAGGAGGTGAATGCTGTGGTGCTACTGTACATGGCAACTCAGATCTCCTCAGCCATGGAGTACCTGGAGAAGAAAAACTTCATTCACAGGTAGGAAGGACAGTGAGCGCCCCTGAATCTCGAGCACAAAACACCCCTTGATTTATTTTCCTGCCTTTCAGATTATCACGGCATTGACTTAGATCCAGTTGGTGTCCTATATTTAACACACTAGTGCATTGTATTCTGATACAGCACATTAACCTGCCTATAGGATGGTCTCCTAATTTTTTTTTCTCTCAGTGTTTTTCTCTGACCTTTGAAGTAGATGCAGGTGAAAGACATATCGGTACTTTTATATTTTGAGCAAGGGCCTTAAATGTAAATGATTCCCAAAGTAATGGGCTCTTAATGGACCAGATAAGCTACTGCTCTTCCTTGATTCTAACAGCCATTAAAAACTGCTGCAGTTGATGTTACTGGATGCGTGCAGGTGCTCACAGCAAAGCCACCCTCTTAGTGCCTTCTTATCCCATGTTCTTTCTTGTTTGTTTCACTTTTTTTCCTGTCCTCTGTAGAGATTGTTTCCCACTATTGTCCAGATTGCATATTCACTTTAATAAGCATCTCTGCAGCCTTAAAAGTCTCAGAGACTCTGACCTTTAAGTGTGCTGCAATTATGGCTAGAGCTTTGCATTCTTCATCTGTAGAAATGGCCTCCTAGCAATATAATGACACATCCTGCGCGAAGGTTTGAGAGTCGCTGAGCTTTATACAAGATGCTCTCTGTGCCATAGCGTGACCTTTCCTGCCCAATTAACTGGAATATGAAATTAGCGCATGTTTTTTCGTAGAGACAAATATGAAGATCATGTGTAAAGTTCTAGGTGCTCCTCTAAGTCATGTATTGCCTTTGCTGCCTGAAAGGCCTGTTTAAATGTTTCTGTCAGTCAATAAAGTGAACGGTGATGCTGCAAATTAAAATTTCCAGCCTTTGATTTGCTCTGTTGAAAGTATTTCATCCCTTCAGCCTGTAGGAAGTGAACTTTAAAAACTGCTTTGTATGAATCCCAATTGTCTACTCTCCCTTTCATTTCATTTCCTCTTATTTCTGATGACCCATTTATCTAAAATAAATAGTAGCATTTTTCCTTATCAGCCACCCCCATACCCACCTACCCAATTATTTTAAGAGTGTTGTCACAATTCACATCCATGGATTCAAATGCTGGGCTGTGACCTCATTTAATGAATCAGGAAGGAGGAGGAATTTGATTATGAAGAGGAGCTTTTATTTAGACACACATTGTAGTAATCAGCATTGATAAGAAAGCATATTCAAAAACACTGTGAAAATTTAATGGGCATCTAGTAAGACATACTTTTTTAAAAAATGTATTCTGATTGAGCAGAACAAGCAAAAGAAACAGCAGTGTCTGCCTCATATCTAAAGATCTCACTCAAGCTTTCTGGTAGAATCAATTTTTAGTTCAATGTGACATAATCTGGATAAGTGTTTTTAACGAAACCTAATATTAGGAGAAATGTACTTCTGTGCTTTACATTTTTATACTCATGAAGCATTTCCGAGGGTGCTAACAGCATGTACGAGCCAGGGAAGTGGCAAATGCAACATGCACATCTCTCACCTGCCAGGGTAGAGGCAGGTGAAAAAATGTGAAGGAAAAGCTTAATATGCTTATTGCCCAATCCTTTAGAAATGTAAGTACTGATAGCAGAGGCTACAACAGGTTTGAAAAGGCGAAAACATGGTATGAAAAAGTTGTGTTGTAAAATGTGGTACGCTTGGGAGGAAGAGCAGCATAGCTGGGAGCTAAACCTGGTGGTTGAGCGAGGGCTGGAAAAGGAGTTCTGGAGAGCGACTGGTGTTGGCTGGGGTGGCCAAAGTGCTAGAGAGGTGGGCAAGAAGTGAGGCATTGAGACTTCATTTATTCAGTGCTCATCCTCAGCTATTGATAACTTGAGCACTGACATTTCTTTAAATTATTTTTATCCTGAGGGTGGCAGCTTTTATTGAAAGTGAGGGGGCTTCTTGAAGCTTTCACTTCAAATTAAAAAAAAAAAAAAAGTTTGGATGACAGTCTTACAAAGCTGGAATGGAAAATAACTTTCCCTCTTACATGTATACGTATAACTACATAATTTCTGTGTAATACTCTGATCAAAATAATCACACACAGGCCCAGGTTTCTTTAGGAACAGCAGGTTTCCTTGCTATCGCTAAAAGTGAGATGGTAAAGACTACTCATTGCCTGGTTTTGTTCTTGTTTTTAGGGACCTTGCTGCCAGAAACTGCCTTGTAGGGGAGAACCACTTGGTGAAGGTGGCAGACTTTGGCCTGAGCAGGCTAATGACAGGCGACACGTACACTGCCCACGCCGGAGCAAAATTCCCCATCAAGTGGACTGCACCAGAAAGCCTGGCCTACAACAAGTTCTCCATTAAGTCTGACGTCTGGGGTAAGAATTTGCATGTATGAATTAATGCAGATTATAGCCTTCTTTTCCAGGGCTGTGAAATGAGGACATTGTGAAACATTGCAGGAGGGAGTGCATTCCTTGGTTTGAGCCATATTGTTCGATGAGCTTGTCAGAGTGCAGGAACTAATCTCTGCTAAGTCAGTCTTTGAGTGGAGCACTGAGGATGCTGACCTGACTTTATATGTTTGAGTCGTTGGCAAGTATGAAAATAAAGGATACTGTAGTGTTTATAGAAATGTATGAAATGGGGCTGGAGGGCACTGATACTACTGCCTTGATAGAGTTCTGGCACGGGACTAGGAAGCAATATGTTGTTATATAGCCAGGACCTTTCTAACTACTTCAAGGAGGAAAGCGAGAATCTGGTTCATTTTCTGTTAAAAAAAAAAGTTATGTGTGTTTCTGTCTAGTGATAGCTCCAAGCTCGTCTTTCTGCATTTTAAAAGAATAATCTTTGGAATGAAATGAGGAGAAACAGAGGGAAAATTTGATGACAAATGGTTATTGAAGAGCCCTGAGGTGCTGGTGATAAGAGTAGGCTTAGCTAAATGGAGCTACATTCTATCAAATCTGACTGCAGAAAATCTCATTGTACTTTTTATCAGCCTTTCTTTGGGTTTTATATCTCTGCCGTAGCTGTTGGTCAAATTCTCAAAAGTGCCCAGTGACATGAGAGAGAAGTTTGTGGGATGCGGTCCCACAGGCACTTGGAAAATGCTATCCTGAGCATCTTCTATATATAGAACAACAGATAGTAGTGAAGCAGCGATGAAGTCTTCTGGAGGTTTGGGGAAACTGTGCAGAGAAAGGCTTTATTTTGAAGAAACTTTTAGGTAGATGGCTGATGCAAAATGTTTTATAGACTAAGAGAGGAAAATCCAAAACAGCCTCCCAAGGAGCTGATCAAGGTGTTTCTTCTGCTTTGGACTTGCATGTAGTGGCGTTGGCTGCTGCCACAGTCTCAGGGATGCTGTTGTATCGCTGTGGTGGCTACAGGATCCCTGTTGCATTTAAATAGTAGAGTACTCGTGGAGGAAAGATCCAAAAGGAATATTGGGTATCTTTAATTAGGGTTAGCGTAACCTTGTGTAGTGAGAGTCGGGGCAGTGGGCTTTGGGATCTGATCAGAGCAAGCCGGCCATACCTGGAGGCCGCGGCTGCTGCTAGGCACGCCAGAGTTTAGACGCTTTCACCTCACTGCCTCAAGACAGCAATCAAAAAACAATTGTGCACAGAAATGTCTAATGTAAATTGCCCTTGGTGGTGTTACCATGTAATGTGATGTGATTTCCTTACTTAGGCAGAATTGTAATCGCTTTCTCTTCAGGTTAAGAACAGAATAGGGTGACTGAACTAATTACATGCAGGTTGTTGAACTGGTGTTGAGTTTATTCTGCGTGCCCGACTCCTGGGTTAGCTGCCTGACCCTGGTGCTGACCTGCATCCCCACCAACTTCTGGGGCTTGAATGCCCTGCCTGTTTCAAGACCCTTTTTGTGCTCTCCCTTTTCCTGTTCAGCTTTCCCTGTGACCAAAATGTCTCGCCTCACCCTGTTTTGTTGGTAGCAACTGCTGAAACTTTCCTCTCACCACTGCCTTCCAGGTTTCCCCCCTAGACCATGCTGCAGCTAAACAAGGGCACCCCAAAAACACTGAGCTATTAAAATGTGCAAGTCCTCTAGGGAGAGGTTGCAGATGAGAGGAGCTGTCAAATTGAGGGAGAGACTGCAGTGCAGCAGTGAAATGGTTTCAGCTAATCCACTGTGAAGTCTCTTAATTGTGCCTTTAATAGGACTTGAAGAATCTCAAGGCGTTCAGGTTTGAGACAACTGATACATTGAAAATTAGTCTAATTCTACCCTGTCATATCGCAGGAGACTTGGCTGTGCTGACAACGGGGCTTGTTACGCTTCTTTAACATTTAAGCTGCTGCTGAGCATGGGAGCTGAGCCACCCAGAGCTGGTTTAAGTGTGCAGCACTGTTTAGTGACTACTCCCACTAAACATCCTCTCAAATTTAAGATGAAAACAAAGCTTATTGATTTTTTTTTTCTCTTTTTTTTCTTTTTTTCTTTCTTTCTGTACTGCAGCCTTTGGCGTTCTGCTGTGGGAAATTGCAACCTACGGTATGTCCCCTTACCCTGGGATTGACCTGTCTCAAGTCTATGAGCTGTTGGAGAAAGACTACCGTATGGAGCGCCCCGAAGGCTGTCCTGAGAAAGTTTATGAGCTCATGAGAGCATGTAAGTGTTCCTCAGCCCTGCAAATGCTGCTTTTTAGCTCTGCGGAGGTGCAGTAAAAGTGCCAGGATCTGGCCACATATAGCAAGGCGTGAGAAACCCCCTGCCAGTTCTGGTGAAGGTGCAATGCTGTGTAGAAGTGTTTGTTTAAAACTGCTTTCCCCAGAGGATGAACACGCTATGAAACCAGCCGTTCTTCTCTACTGGGAGCGCATAGGCCTGGGGGAGAGATTTGTTGTTCAGCTCAATGTTTTCTTTGTCTCCTTTTTCCTGACAATTTAAAGAAAAACTTGTGCTCTTAGGATGAAGCAGGAGCTTCATTAGGCTTCTTAAGGGACTGACTGTTGCTCTTCCACTGTGGCCTTTTGGTACGTGACTTACAGTGTGATACATTTTTCTTTCCAGCATTACTTTGGCTCAGTGGTGGTTGCAGATACCCAGCACCCTTTAAATGAGGTTTCCATGTCATTATTTTATCTTGCCCATTTTATAAAAAAGGAACTGCGATAGCTAGCTCCTCCTGGTGCGGTGTTCTGAATGTCTGATGCTGGCAGGAGGTTCTGAGTGGTGTTGTTTTTTCAGGCTGGCAGTGGAGCCCTTCCGATAGACCCTCCTTTGCTGAGATCCATCAGGCCTTTGAAACGATGTTTCAGGAATCCAGCATATCGGATGGTAGGTCTGGGCCCCTCTTGGACCGGCAATTCCAGGGATGGGAAAAGGGCCAACTGCATCCTTAACTCTGCACGTTGCTCGTAGGCTGCTTTGCAGTGAAACTCAGTCCTAGGTTATACCGCCTGGTGTGAGTGGCGTAGAAAGCAGAGAGGCATTTACATGTGGGCTTTTTTTGTGTATGGGCATGCGCCTGATTTTCAAAGGGCCAAATGGCTGAACAACCTCAAGGAAACTCTACCTTGTGGTGTTCGCTTTTCTTTTGTGCTATTAACTCTGAACAGCGCAATGGTTTTTTATCTGCTGTTGATTGTAGTGATTGTTTTTCTTCTGTGCGTTGCAGAGGTGGAGAAGGAATTGGGAAAGAAGGGCATGAGGAGTGTAGTGAGCAATTTCCTCCAGGCCCCAGAGTTACCAACCAAAACACGAACGTCGAGGAGAGCTGCTGAAAGCAAAGATGCCAACGAGGGCTTGGAGACTGCACATGCTCGAGGCCAGGGGGAATGTGGTAGGTTTTAATTAAAGTCATTATGCCTTCAGGAAATACAGAGGAAAAGAAAATGCATGTCCAGCTCCAGTTCTTCACCTAGGCAAAGCTGTGTCTAATAACAGGTGCCATCTTTCTGTACCGGTATTGTGTTTCTGGGTGACAGGCTGCTGAGTTCGCTTTCCTGGGTTCAGAACTCCTTTTGTTATTTTTTGCAAAGGTAGGTTGTTAATCTTGGGACCAGATACACACAGCAGCTGGGAGTGTGAATCCTTAACTGGCTGAGGGATTGGTGCTATACCTGCTGTTGCTTAGAGAAGCCCTAGGAGTTCTTTTAACTTAATGGCTGTTGCTTGCAGCTCCCTATAGACCAGAGCCTGAGCACAGAGCTCTCTGATCATATCCTCTTCCCATTCCCTGGTAGGAGCTATCAGTGGGATCTCCAACTGCATCTGTCTGCTGGGTAATCTGCTGTGTTCAAGCCACTTTACACTACCACACTGCATAATTTAAAGCAGGACGATTGCTTGGGTTTAGCAAGCCCCATAAGGGAGGTTTCTTCACTGTTCCATCCTACCAGATTTGTGCTTGGAGCACTGAAGAGTATTACTCTTGGCAGGTACCAAATATAATTTCAGCAAGGGGCAAAGAGATATTTACAGAATCTTCCATGAAATTAAACTCTCTTTCAATCAGTTTCTTCAAGAACTTACCTTCCATTCTGAGGTAATAAAAGCAGTGGTAAAATGCTGAATGTATACAGTGTATCTGTATCTAGCTCATTTGAAAAACAATAAGGTAAAACAAAATACAATGTTTTTTTCCAGCTCCTGTTGAGGCTGCCTTCTCTGACCATTCATGTGACTGACCTTTTTTGTGTAGTGTCAAATTCACCTAGTAGTACATGTTTCAGTAGCAGATGTACATCTAGACAAAGAGGGGGGAAAAAAGAGAGAATGTAAAATGTTGGAAAAAGGAAGTATCAGTGACTTAGAAAGGAAGGTTATTTACCATATATAGGAAATATAATTGCCTAGTATTACAAGCTTTGAAGTAAAATAACTTCATTTAAATACTTAAGGGCTTTGAGAGATTCAAGTGCAGCAGGAATAATATGATTTTAACATTATGCTGGGAATCATTTCGCTCTTTATTGTGAAAGAAAATATTTCACATTAAAGTTTTGTTGCCGTTTCCCCTTCAATTGTCAGTGTTACCATAGCAAGTCCAGCAGCTGGAAGCTGATCCTCAGTGCAAGCTGCTAGTTTCCTCTCAATCTCTGCAGCTCCACTGTGTCTAGGCACAGTAAGGCCGTGGCCTCCCGAAGTGCTGAGAGAGCTCTTCTGGTTGTCCAGGTCCCCATATGTTGTTGTGTGGGAATGGTTTAACTGCACGTGGTCCTGTGGAAGTGTGCTGTCTTCTCAAAGTACACAACTGTTTTTCTGCAAATTCTCTCTCCTCAACCGAAATCCCTTCCTCAACCAAAATCCTACCCATAGCATGATGATCACCAATATGTGACTAAGAAGCATCCTCTTTTTCCCCTATGACTCTGCTTCATCTCCCTTCTTACTGCCTAGTCGAGCTGTAAATGTATATGCTGCCCTGAAGGCATTCCTCCTTTGAATCAGAATGCCATCTGAGTGCCTGGCCTGGGAATGAGACCCCCTGTCAGTCAAATACAGAGACCTTCAGGACTCTGTATAAATTTGTTATAAACCACTATTCATTTTTAAATATCTCTTGTAAGTGGAGAAAGGGTCATCCCATCATTTCCTTCTGGAGCAATGCTGCTGAAGGAGGCTGTTACTACCAGTTTCCTCCATTGTTGTACAAAGCTGGCCGTCTTCGCGGTGGTATGACCTGAAGTGTTCAGCTGTCGATGGGCGTCTTGATTTCTGCTTGTGAAAAAGTTATTTCCATTTCCCACAAAGGATGACATCAGGAAAGGAGGTTAGGAGTATCAGAATCTAAATGAACAAGGAGACTGGGGGTGGAGGGTGGGTTACAGAGATGTCTTATTAATTCAGAGGGTCGGCTATTCAAAAGACAGCAACAGCACAGAGACTAAAGCAAAGGCCTCTTAATATTTATCTTCTTCACAGTGTGAAGTTTAGACAAGTCTCCCGATGTGAGGGTGGGAATCTGAACGTAAACATTTTGTGTTTGTATGTCGCTGTTTAAATCAGAAGCCTACAGGGAAAGTATTTCGGCAGCCAAGTCCTGTAGAGGTGAACTCAGAAATGAATGTATGCAGGATTAGGGACCATGTTCAGTCCAGGCTTGAGTGTGGCTGTTCTTGCTTTACTTCTGGTCTGAAGTTGTCTCTTTACAGAACCTGCACCTTTTGGAGGTGCTGCAGTGGGTTGATCTTGGAAGAAAACCGATTATTCTGGCTGTTGAAGTAATGCTCAGTAGACTCTCTTCTTTCCCTTGCAGACCCTCTGGATCATGAACCTGCTATTTCTCCCTTGCTCCCACGGAAGGAGAGGGTGGCCCTGGAGAGTAGTTTGAATGAAGATGAGAGGCTGCTTCCGAAAGACAAAAAGCACAACCTCTTCAGTGCCCTCATCAAGAAGAAGAAGAAGACCGCCCCTACCCCTCCGAAACGCAGCAGTTCCTTCAGAGAGATGGACGGCCACTCGGACCGCAGGGCGGGTGGGGAGGAGGAGTGCAGGGATGCTGGCAATGGAGCTTTCATTGCACCCCCCACAGACGCCGCTGACCCCTCCAAGTTTCAGAGCCCAAGCAATGGGGCTGGTGTCACCAACGGAGTTGTCGCTGGGAACTCTGGATTTTTATCTCCCCATTTACGGAAGAAGTCCAGCACGATGAGCAGCAGTCGAGGGGTGGCTGGTGAAGAGGAGAGTAGTTCCAACTCCAGCAAGCGTTTCTTAAGGTCCTGCTCAGCCTCCTGTGTGCCTCACGGAGCAAAGGACACAGAGTGGAAATCTGTGACTCTGCCTCGGGATTTGCAGTCCACGGGACGCCAGTTTGATTCCTCCACTTTCGGTGGACACAAAAGTGAAAAGCCAGCACTGCCTCGAAAGCGGGCAAACGAGGCCAAGACTGACATTGCTGTCAGGGGAACAGTGACCCCTCCTCCACGGCTGCTTAAGAAAAATGAAGAGACCACTGATGATGTGTTCAAAGATGCAGAGTCGAGCCCTGGCTCCAGCCCTCCCACTCTGACGCCAAAACTTGGCCGTAGGCAACCTGCTGCCCCTCCTTCCTCCAGCGTGCTCCACAAGGACGATGGAGTCAAATCCAGTGCCTTAGGTACCACTGTGACGATGGACCAAGGTTCTGCTGCCAAACCCAACCCTGCTGGGTTTGTGGGTGCCAGCAAGGCTTCCTCTGAGGAGCCACGACTGAGGAGGCTCAAGCAGACCTCAGAGTCGGCAGGGAAGGACAAAGGGAAGTTATCGAAGCTGAAACCGGCCCCTCCGCTTCCGCTCTCTTCATCCTCCATCGGCAAGCCTGGGAAGGTTTCTCACAGTCCCAGCCATGAAGCAGCAGCAGATGTGGTGTCTGGGCCGAAATCCAAACAGTTGACTCAGGTTGGAGAGGCTGCAAGCAGTGATGCTGCCAAGCCAAACCAGTCAGGGGAAGGTGTGAAAAAGCTGGGGATCCCCTCTGTACCAAAGCCACAGTCCTCTACAAAGCTGCTGATGAGCACGGCAACCCCAGCTGCCTCTTCCTCATCTGTACCCTCTGCCCCAGGCGGGGACCAGCCATCATCTACAGCCTTCATCCCTCTCATATCCACTCGGGTCTCGCTGCGGAAGACCCGGCAGCCCCCGGAAAGGATTGCGAGTGGCACCATCACTAAAGGGGTGGTGCTGGAAAGCACTGAGGCTCTACGAATCGCCATCAGCAAGAACTCTGAACAAATGGCAAGCCACAGCGCTGTCTTGGAGGCTGGCAAGAACCTCTACACCTTCTGCGTGAGCTACGTGGACTCCATTCAGCAGATGAGGAACAAATTTGCCTTTCGTGAGGCCATCAATAAGCTGGAGAATAACCTACGGGAGCTTCAGATCTGCCCAGCAACAGCTGGCAGTGGTCCTGCAGCCACCCAGGACTTTAGCAAACTTCTCAGTTCGGTGAAAGAAATCAGCGACATTGTTCAGAGGTAGCAGAAGCCAGGTTAAAAAATAAAGAAATAGATACATCACAATGGGCCAAAGCCAACTGTGGAGAGAGTAACGTGTGTGGACTGACAAAGGACCGGGGCGTTCAGGTTAGGGCTGTGCAAAAGACACAGACTGTGAATGGATGCCCCAGCTCCAAAGGGCAGGGCTGTGTTCAAGAGGCACTTTCCACCCTCTTAACTCAGATTCCCTGTGTTTCATATACTCGTAATCGTCTTATCTGTGGAGTTCTTGCCTTGTGGACTACAAGTCTAAATGCTGATGTCACACCATGCCTTGTTATTAATATTTTATTGTTCTGGACAGACCATTAAGACTGAAGCCAGACTGATGGACACTAAGATGCGATCCTCCTCAGGAGGACTTTCTGCTGCATTTTCGTCCCCTCCCTCTGCCCCACTGTACACAAGGATGAGTGTCTGAATAGCAATATACCCACTGCGTTTCTTGGGAGAGTTGCAGCACATGTCCCTGGCCTGAGTCTGACATTTACCTGACGTTAATGCAACAGATTTGGCGCTTGGGAGGGAAGGGGGGAAAATTGTTAATGTAAGGGTTGTTTTAATGACAGAATGCTATAAGTGATGTTTGCCCAAATCCTTCCTGTGATTCCACCTACTGCCCTTCGTTTCTGTGGTTTTGGTAATTTCTTAATGTTGTTGAGCCCAAATGAATTGCTTGGGTTCAAAATGTTGCAGACAGCACCCGCTAATGTAGTGGCGTCGGAGCCTGCTTGCGGATCTCCCTTGGTAGCGAAAAAGGACTGGAGAAGGTCTGAAGAAGGAGGTGCTGTCACGCTCTTGCGATATCTAACATTAATCGGGCTGGCGTTTGGGGTGGAGGGTTGCAGAGGTCGGGGAGCAGTAGGCTGGTGCTGAGCAAGGCATCGCTCCTTGAAAGACAGGAGGGTTGCAGCAGGGGCAGATAGCTTAGGATGAGTTCAGAGTTACCACTGTGCCTCCAGCAGTTGTTTCCGCTGAGCTTGCGCATCGCAGATGGGCGAGAACTGCTGTTTCTCTGGTTGGAATTTCCAGCTTTTTGTTCTGTGAGCATAGATGGGACCTGGCTTCTGCCCTCCCGTAGAGACCTGTGCTTTGAGGGGCTGTGCTGCCTCCCTTTCCGTGCCAGTGCTAACTCCCCGTGAAGAGCTCAGATGCCAGTACTTTGGGGTTAAAACCGTCACTACCTTCATGCCGGTGTGGTTCCATCCAGCATCAAACGAGGATCTGTGAAGACTGCAGACACTTCTCTTGGGTGCATCTCCCGGGGAAACTGCCACAAACCGCTGACAGCAGGACTCCTGGCTTCCTTTCCAAGGTCCTGTGACCTTCCCAACTAATGCAATACGACTGGGAACTAACTGTGACTTGTGACAATAGTGAAAGAACAAGGTTTAGGGCTATTAACGGTGCAATTTAACTCCTGTTAACAGTTCCAAACGAGAAAAAAGCATTTTCCATGTGCTGTTCCCCTGTAACTCTTGTGACCCTTCTTGTGTATCTTAAACACTAATTGCCTTCGATTGTATTTTATGCTGTTCTCTTTGGAACTGGTGGTTTTGTATATGATTTCTAGTAGTTCACTCGTGTGTGTTCACGCCACTTCTCGCCCTGACAAACAGCCATGACTTAACACATGACAAATGTTCAAAAGAAAATACACACTTCTGCCACAGGCTGCCTTTAAAAATGTAAGGAAAAAAAAACCCCAACCCTTGGACTGTCTCTTTCCTGGAGGTACTGTTTTTACTTTGATAACATAATGTGCCACTATATTATACATTTGTATCTCGTTATTACACACTTTTGTAGACTTGTCTTTTTTACAGTGTGTAAATAGCTCTGTCCTTCATCTCTGTGATACTTCAGGGGATTGTTTCCCCTTTAATTTGGTCCAGTACAGATTGTTTCTGTACACGACTTTCAATTCTTCCTCCTCTCTTTCTCTATTTTTCATTTTTTTGATTTATTTTTTATTCCAGTCTCTCTTGCGTAGTATATTTAAAAATAAATCAATGTTGAGGAAAACCCGTGTTTGTCTGTTAGCAAGGTTTTTCAAACCCAGTTACCTCCCCTTAGACTCCATGTCTGAAAAGAGGGGTTCCCTGTTTGGGTGGTTCACCGGGGCCCTTCGGCACAGCGGGCTGGTCAGAGCCAGGCAGCAGCACCTTTCCACGTCCTTTTGATCTGGCTCTGAAAAGTCAGGAGAGAAAAAAGATGCACAGAATAAAGACTGTGTCATCACCTCTTTTGAATCAAAGACTTTGCTGTTGTCTTCAATGAGATTTAAATTAGAGACTTGACTTTAAACTTTTCTTCCTGTTAATTGTTTGCATTCTGTGATTCAGCTGCTGTTGGTTTTGCTGCCTCCTGCTATGAAATGACCTGTGAGTTTCTGTCCTCAGGGGGTTCTGGCTGCTCCCTCCCTCATTTCTGGTTGTCCATCCTTATTTTCTGTTTTCAGACTACCTTCAGCCTTCCCAGCAAATCTTGAGGGAGGGACTTATCCAGGTAGTAAGCAGCCTCTAAAATGAGATACTGCCTTGATCAATGAAGATGCTAAAGACTAAAAAAGGATGAGAAGAAAACAAGGGCAGATGACAGTGAGTGGTGTGCCCGTGGTCCCGCAGTCGCTCAGTGATGGTTTAGGGTTATAACCCAGCTCACCCAATTTCTGATCCCCTCGACAAGTCCCTGGTGAAATCTGTCGGTCCTGGCGGAGGGGACTGCTCGCTCATGGGCCATGGGAACAAGGTTCATCGGAAACCTTGTCTTCCTGTGACGGTGACTGCATTGGGCTGCTTCTAAATGAGCCTGAAGAAGATGAAAAGAGGAGCGGGAGGATGCTGTCGGCAAGTATAAATGCAATTGATGGCCTGCACTTGGCAAGGCTCAGGCTACTTTTCAGCAAAGTGGTGGTGTCCGGTGAATGTACACGCAGAGCTACAAGGGGTTCCTGGTTGGTTTGTGACAACGACCCTGGCAAAGATCAGTGTCCGGGCTGCTCTTTGTGTACATCTCTACCGTAAAGACGTGAATACGGTGAATAGCTGTGGGCTGAGGGAAGATGGAGAAGCTTCACCTGCTCCTGAATACAATCATTCCCGGTGATCTCCATCTCTGCTTGCTTAGGGACCAGGCCAGGGTGTCGTGGGAAGGCAGAGGCCGATTGACCTGGCTGGGGAAAGCCCCGGGATCTGCAGTGTTGGGAGTGAAAGAGAGGGGATTAAAGGCTAAATTTAGCTGAGTACAGTAGGAGTTGATTTAACAGATCAATGCATTTAACAGTTTGATTGCTCCAATTTTCAAGGCTATTGAGCTTGAAAGTGAGAGTGCTCTGGGGGAAAAATAGCTGTGTTTGTGTTTTTGTTTTGGTTTTCATGTCTTTGAAATTACAATGTTCACTCTTGTAAGTTTTCCTTTAATGTCACCCTGCCTTTTGTTGAGAACTTGCTTGTCACAAGATGTGGTCAGTGTTTTACGCTCACCCTTTTTCTTAAAAAAAAAAAAAAAAGTTATGAAAGATAGGCCGGTGTGGCAGCCTGTCTTGTAGAGATGCTGCTGGACCAGTGGCACTGTGAGCTGTGCGGGAGTGCTGCCTGCCCCCAGGGATGATCGGGGCCAACTGACAGCCTCTTCCTTGTTTGACGTTAATCCTTTCACGATTGAAAAGAGAGGAAAATATACCTAGGCTCTGTGTCACCTCTGAAGAGAGTGTTCACACGTGCATCTAAAAGTGGGCTGGCAGCAGAGTGGGATGGGCTCAGGAGCTGCTCCTGGTCCGAGGGTGAGCCCTGGCCTGGGCGGGATGCCGGGAATGATGCTTCTGGATCAGCCTGCTTCTCCGGTCAGTCCTGATGCCTTGGCAGTGGTGTTGGTGCCCCTAAAGCCATGGAGTTAGGGACAGCCCTGCAAGTCATTTGACAGTTTAGGCTGGGCTCAAAACTGTCCTCCCTGGGAGTGGAGTGCTGCTCAGTGTTTTTTCAACGGTAGATCCAGCTCAGCAGAAAGTTTACCTGCAAACCAGGCTACGCTGAACTGTTTTCCCAGCAATCGCCCCCCTGTTGAAGGTTATGTGTTTGCCCTAACATCCAGTCTGCTGATAAAGGTCCTACCTGTGCTCCCAAAGCCGCAGTGCTGAATGACCCAGTTATGATGCATTAGCCTCTTCATGAGTCCCTTGGACGCAATTAAATTGGGCTCTTTTTCTACAGAGGATCCACTTGGGTTTCTGAGATTTGCTGCTCCCGTTGTGTGTGTTTGTAGTGCTGCAGGTCTGCTCGGCACGGAGGAAAGATGAGGAGCAGCCTACGGGAATGGAGCAGATGAGCGGAGACGGGGCCGGGGCAAGGAGGGGGTTGTACCCTGGTCAGGGAAGGATAACGGGGCGTTTTCTAGAGGGTGCCAGCAGTGGTGATGTTGGCAGCAAGCGTCTGCATCGGTCCTTGCTGGCTGGGTCCACTGGCCATGTGTAGAAGAATCCAATGCCTATTTGATGCCGTCCCTTTGCGGGCTGGCTTGCATGGCAGGCGGTGGTGCCGGTGCTCCAGGCAAGTTGTCCTGCCTTGGCTACACTCCGCTCTGCCACCTGCACGGCCGTGCCGCAGTGAATCCAGCTCCTTACGGTTCGGGTGTGCGGGTGGGTTCTGAGCTCTCCAGCTCTCAAAGGTGTTGGGGGTCTGGGTGTCCCCCTGGGAGCTGCCCCACAAAGGGACCCGGGAGGGGAGGAATTGGGAGGGGGCGTAGGTTCCCATGGGAGCCGGACGAGAAACACCATGTCCAGCATGCAGGGATGGGCTTTCCAGCCTCCCGGGGGTTGTTCCTGGTGTGTTCCCCCCTTCTTCCTCCCCGACAACACCCCCAGACTCCAGGCAGTTATTTTCCATTCACTTTTACCTCCTCCTCCCCGCCAGCCTCAATCACCAAGGAGCAATAACGAAGAACCTGGAGCGCTGCCTGTTCCCAAGCGCATCAGCCATCCTAATGCATGCCAAGGGGTGCTCGGGGGGTGCCGCGGCCCCTCGTCTGCCCCACGTCGCAGCCGGCCAGGAGCCCCTTTCTTCACGGTGGGTGAGGAGGGTGATGGCATCACCCCCACAGCACGGAGCTGCCCATCAGGAGCCCTCCGGGTGCACGGGCTGAGCCCGGTCCTATCCCACCCGCCAGGTAAGTGCTGTGGGAAGTGCTGGCTTTTACTTTTAAATAAGTTATACAGAGGGTTATTGCGCTTCAATCAAAGCCTCGTTATACGTGGGGTTTTATCATGCTGTTCTGACCCTGTTCCTCTCCTGGACTTGAGAGCAGGAGCCCAGGCATCCTCCCCGGCCCCAGCATCGCTCAGCAGGTTTCCTTTCCCTTTCCACAGCAGACGGTGCCACTTTTCCCTGCAACAATCCATCACAGCAAAGCCAGGGATTTACCGGCCCTCACTAACCCAGCGTTGCTCCAAAACTCTTTCCCCTTCCTCCCTCCCATCCCTCCCCCCAACTCCAGCGCAGGATAAAATTGATCAGTGCATATTTATTGATGGTTTGAACACTCAAAAGAAAGGAAAAAAAAAAAAGAGATGTTGCCATAGAAACATCGATAAAGCTCCCGTCTCCGCTGCGTGATGCGAGCGCTGCGCCTGCGTCCCCCGAACCAGTGGCCTTTGGTGGGGTGGGAGTCAAGAGGGATCGGAGGTGGGTTTGGGGGTGCCCAGGGTGGGGGGGCTGCATGGGCTCACCCACCCTGAGTGCCACCGGGTTTGTTGGTCACTGCTGTGGTCCCTGTGGTGTGAGATGGTTACCGCAGCAGGGATGCAGGGGAAGGAAAACGCCCTTCCTCTCCTTTGCCCTCGCAGCCGGCGCCGTCCTCGTGCGAGGGCCAAATCCTGGCATCATCTGTATCCCTGCAAATCCAGAGTCCCTCCTGTTCTGCACCCGTGGGGCTGTGACCCACGCGTAGCTCTCCGGAGGAGCATGCTCCTGTGCGTCCATCACTCCTCCCTAGACCTGGCTGCCCCACGACTGGTGTTTTCCTGCGGGTTCCAGCTTGCCTCCATTCAGCCTTCGCTTACACACCGCTCCTGCTGCGAGAACAACTCACATCAGCCCCGGCAGCGCTGTATTAAGTGGTCTGTCTGCTTGATGGATATTACAATGCACCTCTTGGAGCCTGATTTTTTATTTTTTTTTCCCCCAACTAAGTCCTGCCACGGTCTTTGATTTTGAGGGTGCAATTTAGTGCTTGCAAATCATTGCCCTGCTTCATTTTTGTGCCTGCAATGAAATATTAGCAGTCGTTAGGTGTCTAACTTGCCGTTAGTGCCTGCAAGCCAGGTAGTTAGACCTCTGATTGCTAATATCTCTGCCTGCAGTGGCAGGCACAAAAGCAAATGTCGTCGTTGGCATTGGCAGAGCTAAATCTGCCCAAAGGAGAAGGCAGTCGCTGAAGAGTGGGGCTTGTCCTTCGCAGCCGTGGCTGTGCTGGCTTTTGGGGCTAGCAATTCCCCAAGCTGCACCATTGGCAGCGGAGGGGACTGGAGAGCAGGAAGACACCGAGCACCCGCTGGTGGCCCCGGGTAGGTGCAGGGGTCCTTGTTTCAGCCCCTCTGCACCCAAGTTTCTGCAGCGGCTACAGCTGGGAATAGGTGGCGATGAGGCCGGGAGGGGGTTAGGAAGGGCCAGGCTTTCAGGCAAGTGCTGGGGTGATGTGACAAGGACGCTGAAGGTCGGTCATCACCATCTCACCCTGGTGAGGACTCTGACAGCACCCGAGGTCGGGTCTCGGGGTTGGGGTGTGAGCGGGGCGGTGGGACTGCAGCAGGACTGGTGATGCCAGGGCAGGTTTCCGTGTTCACGCCAGGGATTTCTAAGGACAAGATTTTCTCGAACCCTGCTGCTCCGTCCTGGTTTGCACGCAGGAGCCGGCTCTTGTAAGTGGCATCTTGACACTAAGCAGAATTTGCTGCCGGAGGGAGTTCTCCTTAATAGGCAGGAGAGCAGCAACTCTGCGACTCCGCGGAGAGCTCTGAGGGACCTGTTCCTCCCCGACAGCCCTGCCCTGCCTGGCAGCTACAGGCAGTCCCCGGGGGCCTGTCACCACCAGGACTATCCCACTGTAACCCTTCAGCCCCCCTGCCTCCAGCCTTGATGCCTGGCCCTGCCGGCTCTGCCTGTCCTGGTGTGGCATCCCTGCTCTCTGCCGCGCTGGAGACCCAGGGCAGGGCCCTTTCCCTGTGCCCCAGCAAAGGCCACGTGTGACCCGGGAAGGGACGCGGTGGCTTCTTTTTAAGGCGCCCTCCTCTTCTTCCGTTGCACCAGCTGGGAACGAGGACATGAGATCCGGAGCAGGGCTGCAAGTGGAGCAAACGCGGTGTCCCCCCTCCCCAAGGCAATCCCAGCAGCAAAAGCCCCCAATACCCTTTTGTCCAAGCAAACCTAGGTGAGATGGAAGGGAAGGACGGGACGAGACAACCCGCAGGAGGTGGGGGGTCGAGTCCGGGCCCTCATCTCCCAAAGCGGAAGGTGAAGCCCCCTTTTTTCCTGTTGTAGCCGTTGAGCTCCTCGGCCAGGTTCCCCAGTGTGCCGCTGCGCTTCTCCCCTCCCGCCGGCAGCAGCTCGGAGCCCCCCTGCCTGCCCAGCCGCTGCCCGGCCCCCTCCTTGCCGTAGCCCCGCAGCTCCCGGGCAATGCCCAGCAGCGTGCTCAGCTCCTCGCTTCGCCTCCGCTTTGCTCCTGCCCTCCAGCCGGCACCCGAGTCCTCAGCCGCCGCTTGCCAGCTGGGCTTGAGCGGGGTCCCTTCCCTGGGGTCTCCCGGCTCCTGCTGCTCGCTGGGAGGGAAGCAGGCCCCCAGGCTCAGGAGGAAAAGGCAGGACAGCGAGTAGGGTGCTCTCATCTGGGGGAAGCACAGGAAGGGAAAGACATGTCGGTAAACCACAGAGCATCCTCGGGCAGCGGCTAAAGCAGCAGCAAGGGCTGCCCTCGGCTAGCACGCGTTCCCCATCCCTGCTGCAGCACCCACAAACCAGCCCTGCCACCCCTACACCCTGCGAGAAAACCCCTCCAGCACCCACCGCTCCTCCTGCAGCCTCCACGCCAGCACCCGGCTGCGGTGGAGGTGCTGGGGGGGGAGTTCTGAGCTCTCTCTGCCTCTCCCCTGCCTCCTTCAGACCTGCTCCCCTTCATCTTTAGCAACTCCATGCTCACAAATTACAGCCTTGCAGCTACTCCCCTGGTTCACAGCGAAGAGCCGGGCTCTGCTTGCATGGGGCTGGCTGAGTGGGCTATTAGCCAGGCAGGCTGATGGGCTCTGGAGCCGCCTGCTCCTCTTAGAGGCACTGCGGGGAGGACTTCAGTGCATTCACCTGAGCCGCCCTTATCTTCCCAATTCGCAGGTCCTACCTGCAGTGCCTGGCTAATGCGAGCGCGGAGGAAGGTGCTCGACATCCCTCTGCTTTATGGGGCTCGGAGGTGCCCCGCCGGCAGCAGGGTCTGCTGAGCAGAGCGGGAGGGAGCGCGGTCCTGGGCTGCGCGCAGCAATGCCGCAGGCACCCCGGGGTGACCTTGAGCGCGGGCAGGGCTGCTCTGTCTCCCCTTCCTCCTCCCGCAAAGGCTCAGAAAGGGGAAATGGATTTTTTTTTATCGTTATTGTTTTTTTCCTGGAGATGTTGCCTTAAAAGTCACTGCAGGGGATGGGGGCCAGGGTATGTGCCCTGTGCTTGCAGGGTGGGGGGCTGCTGTGGGTGCTCCTTGGTCCTGCACCGGACCCAGCTGAGCCCAAGCCCCTGCCTGCCCTCCCCAGCAACCCCCCTGCCCGTGAGCTTCGCTTTGGGGTGCTCCCTGCCTCATTCGCACCTTGCTGCTGTTCTGCGCTCTCCCCTTTTGCACCCAGTTGCCCATCGTGGAGGCAAATCACTGGGTGCAGCCAGGGCGGGGTGCACCTTCCCAGCACCAGCAATGGGTGCTGCTGAGTCCCGTTCCGGGGGCTGGGGGTGCTGGTGGGTGCCCTGCCCGGCCCTGCCTCTTGCCCCCAGCTGCCTCCCACCAGCCTTTGCCTCCTCAGTGGCTGTGCTGCCTGTCGAGGCAGGGTGCAAAGCAGGCACGCGAGGGAAGACAGACAGACAGACAGATGGCTGCCAGCCACTCACCTCTCCGCCTTGGGCGATGCCCCAGTGCCGCCTGCCCTGGCCCTGCTCCGTGCTGCCCTGAGCCCGTGCCCAGACTGAGCTGGCCAGCCCACTTCACCCGCCGTTAAATACCCACCGGCGCTAATTGCTGTGTCACCCCTTGAGCGCGTGGCCAGCTCGCCGGGCTGTGGCTGCACAGAGCAGAGGCTGGGATCCTGGCGGGGAGGGGGCCGGAGAGGGGGCCGGGGGGGCTGGCTGAGCCGCCACAATGGGAGCGCGGCACCACCGCTGATTAACGCGCCTCCTTCGTTTGCTGCCTCATTTGGAGGAGAGACTGGGTGCACGCCGTGCTGGAGCTGGCCTTGAGTCACCGGCAGCTGGTGGGGACGCTGGCGGCAGGGAGGGTCTTGTCCTGGGGAACGAGTGTCCCCCACCCCCTTGGCTGGTGCATACTTGTGTGCGGCTGTTGGGGGTCCCAGATGTGTGTGCAAGCGTGGTGGGTGCGCAGGCACCGGCGGAGACCCCTGTACCCCCAAACCCGCTCGGGGACTGGCCCTGCATGCACAAGCCTGAGTGCTTCCCCCATCCTTGGCCAGTGCACGCAGCCACTGGTGCTAAAGCGTGGTCCCCAACGCCTGGCACTCAGCTGTCCCCTCCTGGGTCCATCCTGACCTGGGGCAGAGCATGGCGTGGGGTGGGCAGCACCCCGCTGCTCAGCAGGAAGGGGCCGGGAGCATCACTCGGCGCTCTGCCCATCAGTGCAGGCAGGGGGGAGCGGGTCCCCTCGGCACCGAGACCTGCCACCACCCTCTGTCCCAGCCCCAGGGCCACCCCGAGGTCCCGTGGTGCCTGGGTTTGGGCTGCAGCCCTGGGAAGCCTTCGCTGCCCCATCCCTGCCCCACCGGGTCTCCCCAGCCCTCCCTGGCAGTTTTGCAGAGCGGTTTGGGCCGATGGGCCGGTTCCCGGGGATGCCATGCCGTGAGCCCGGCGTGGGGAAGGAGCCATCACCCACAGCACGGCGGGAGCTGTGGTAATCCACTGCCGCTCCCTTTGCCGTCACCGCGGCAGGTTCCGTGGGCACGGCTGCCGACACGCCAGCTAACGATGAGTTCCTTTTATTAAGGAGTTCAGAAAGTCCACATGTACAGCGTTGGACACCACTCACACACGACCTAGACTTCACGGCACTGCTACACACCACGACCCGGCCCAGGGCTTCGCCAGGAAGGTACGTGGCCAGGTCCCAGTCCCCCCTCTCCGGGGAGGTGTCACCACGGATGGGTTTAGCCTAATCCGGGGCTGCGGAGCGACGCATGCGCTCTCGGGAATAATCCTGGGAAATCCTGTGTCTCGGCGTGGATTAAATACCTCTCGTGCAAGTCAAAACAAAGTCATTAGGGAGTCCTGGGTGACACAGGCAGTTACACAAGGGTGTGCTACCGACGAACTGCACATACAATGTCCCCTCCCTGGCATGGAAAAACACCAGTGGAGGGGTCCAGGGAGGGGACGAGCCTTCCCGCCTGGGGCACGTGGCTCCGTGTGCCTTCTTGTCCTGAAGGCAAGCACTAGAAAACCCAGCTACAGCTAATCCACTGAAAAAAATTAATAAAAATAAAGATCGGCGTTGTGATCCCAGCCTGTGCGGGACCCTTTCCAGAGGGGTCCGGCGGGGCGCAGGAAGCCCCTCGGAAGCTGCCAGGTGCTCCTGCTCTTGTGCTGGCTGGGAAATGCCACCGCCGAGCTCCCCCAAATCCCGTCGTTTGAGAAAGCCAGCCTGGGCGGCTGCTCTGGGCAGGGACGGAGCGGGTAGAGCCAGTGCCTGCGCTCGGAGCTCGTCCTCACCGAGGGCTCCAAGGAATGTCTCTGGTAGAGGGGAAAGCTGCAGTGAACCCCAATGCATCGTCTGTCCCTGTTTCTCAGGCAGGACAGACAGATGGGGACTCTGGCAGGCAAAAGGGCTCATCCAGCACAGGATCCGAGGTGGTGAAGGATTAAAAAAAAGAGAACCACACAGGGAAGTACAAATCTGCCACAGCCGGGAAGATGAGCCTTTGATCTCCCCGTGCCTTAAGCCCCCCTGGAAACGGGGACGGCGGGAGCTTTCCTCCCCTCCTCGGGCAGTCTGTCTGTCCAGCAGTGTTTCTTGGGGCCAGGGCCCAGCACAGGGGCTCTGCTCCCTATTGCTGCTGTAGCACAGGCAGAAAATCATGTAAAGGGTGGCAGGGTCACGGCCGTCCCCCTCCCCTCCCTGTTCACACAGCCCACTCAGGCTCAGTTTTGTATTTTTTTTTTGGACAAAATCCCCCATTTGAGTTCTTCCGGGGAGCCAGAGGGAGAAGTCAGCCCCATACACCGTGGCAGCTCCTCCTTGGGTCGGCTGGCACGAGGCATCACCTGCCGCCCGGTTATCAGGGCCCTGCAGACGCTAAGCCCCACTCAGGGCTTCTTTTTGCAAAACCTTAATGGGATTTGAAGAAATGAAAGGCTTTGAATATCTGCAGGTGCCGATCCAGAGCGCGGCTCATCCTGGGTGAAAATGAATGCGGGTCCCCAGGCTGAGAGTGAGTGGAGGGGGCTTGCGCGGGGGCACGCGGGTGTGCTGTCCGAAGCCGAGGGTTTTGGGAAAGGTCACAGCTTTTGGATGGTGAAAGTCCGACGTGAATCCGAGCGGGTCTGGTTGGGAGGGAGGAGCTGCAAAATGCAGGCAGAGCTATGCCAGGAAGCGAGCCTTCCTCGCCTCCTCCTCCTTGCTGTGCTCCCCGTTTCCCCAGCGCTGCCAAAACAGCTCCGTGCCACGCTCGGTTCTGGGTGTGCATCCTTGCAGCACCGTGCTGGCTTACTTTGGGGTGTTCCGACCAACTGGCTCCAGGAGCCAGGACAGGGACAATGGGGACAAAGGAGTTTGTAGTTGTCCCTTTCCAGCTGCATTGCTCTTGCAGGGGGAGAGGCGAGCGTTTTGCAGACTGGAGAAGGAATCACTGGCACAGTCAAGCGTCTGCAGGGGCTGCAACCCAGCTGAGCCCTCCCCATCCCCAATAGCACCATGGGGTGAGCTAGAACCGCGGAGCAGCAGCCTCGTCCCAGTCCTGGGGGCTCTGTGGGGCTCGGGGCTCCCCACGGCAAGTGTCCCCCAGTCCCTTGCCAGCTTGGCAAGGCCACTGCTGGGTGTCTGTGCCCAAAGAGGAGATGAGCAGAGGTGCCCAGCCTGCCCGGGCTGCTGCATCCCTCCCTCCCTCCCTCCCTCCAGGCAGCCTCTTCTCTTCCTCGCTGAATCCCGCTGGGCACAGCTCCCCAAATCCCCGCATCCCGCTGCCCTCTCTGCCACAGCCGTGAGCACCGGCCACGGGTCACGCTCTGGCCAGGAGACCCGTTTTGGCCGCAGGGGAGCCACGGCAGTAGGAAGCAAAGGTCCGGTGATGTTCGTGGGTGCCCGGGAGCTAAAGCCACCCTCCCCAGGGGCAAGTGCTCCCCAGGGGCCACTCAAAGATGGGCCAGTCCTCAGGGAGGATGGGGAGGATGGCAGCTGGGGGGACAGGGCTGCGGGGTAGTGGGGAAGGGCAGGGGGCTGGGCGTGGGGTGGGGGGGTCATGCCATCCAGCTAATTCTCCTCCCGGACAGGCCGGATCTTCATCTCGGTGAACTTGAGGGAGTACTGCCAGCCGGTCCAGGAGGACCACTCGATGCCATCGGCGTAGGAGCTGTGGTGGCCCTTGAGGTACTGCCCGTTGAGGTTGGAGGTGTGGCAGTTGCGGTACCACCAGGCACCGTGGTAGAAAGCTGCGCAGTTGTTCTCCGAGTGGTCGTTGTCCAGGTCCTTGGTAGTGAACTTCATCCCGTTGTGCTTCAAGAAGGAGTCTCCTGCCGCCGGGGGAAAGGAGCCATGATGGGCTCTTCCTGCCCCTCACCCTGCCCTCAGGCCAGCTCCCCGCCCCAGGGGGGTCCCCTGGGCACCCCAATGGGGCTCCTTTAGTGATGTACAGGGCACTTGGGGTCACCCACCCTGCAAACATCCAACCGCAGCCCCTCTCTTGCCTCCAGCTCCCTGTGGCCGCAGGGATGCAGCCAGCACCGCTGCCTGCGCCGGAGGAGACTGCTAACACCCCAGCGAGGCTGTTTGGTGGCTGTGGGCTCCCCCTGCCCCATGGGACCACGGGCATCCCCCCGCCCCGCTGCCCTACCTGCCGTCCCCGAGTAGTCAGCAATGGAGACAGGGTACCCATCCTCCTCGGGGTCGACAGAGAAGAGCCCCACGCCGAAGCTGCCGTAGTGGGCGAAGGCAGTGCCGTTGTCAAAGTCCTCCAGGTCGATGCGGAGCTCGTAGCTGCCCTGCACCGTCAGCACGTGGATCCGCTTCAGCCCTGCGGCAGAGGGAGGGGGTAAGTGCAGGGACCCCGGCAGGGATGGGGTGGCCAGGGGTCCCTGCGGAGGGGGCACAGGGCAGGACAGGGAGCGCTTCCCACCCTCCAGCCCTCACTCTGTTATTGCTGCACGGCCAACGGCATGTGCTCAGCTCATGGGCAAACAGCCCCATCGCTTCCCTGCCCCTGTGTAGCCACCCGGTCCCCTCCCCGCCTGCCCGGGCCGTCACTCCTAGGACGCGAGTGCTGGCCACGGGGGTCTCGGTGTCCCTTCCTTTGCAAAGGAAACCCTGGACCTCCCCGGGGGGACTGGGGGGTCCCAGGCTTTGCCAGCCTGCCCGGGAACAATCACTGCCAGCCCCGCGTACCTAACCAGTGCTCTCCCGTCAGCTT
This sequence comes from Gymnogyps californianus, assembly GCF_018139145.2. Lineage (NCBI taxonomy): Eukaryota > Metazoa > Chordata > Aves > Accipitriformes > Cathartidae > Gymnogyps > Gymnogyps californianus. Next base: position 7,128,249 of record NC_059488.1, read on the forward strand.
CCCGAAGCCGTCCCGGTAGGCTTCCCAGCCACGGAAAAAGTTCACGGAGCCGTCCTCCCGCCGCTGAAACACCTGGGGAGGGGGACATGTGGGGTGTCAGTCGTGGGGCTGCTTCGAGCCTGCGCACCCCGAGCAGCCCCCTCACTCCCCACCGTGCTGCCCACCCCTCCCCGCCACCACCTTATTAGATGCGGGCGCAAATTAAACCCTTTCAACTCAGTAATTACACGGGGACACCGGCGAGCAGGTCCCCAGGGAAATGCCGGATCATCATCCACCGGCTCCCAGGGATGCGTGAGTCGGTTCAGATAAAACCCTTCACTGGATCCTCTGCCTGGAAACGGGAGCAGAACTCGGGAAACCTGTGGTGTGCTCCTGCGGGAAGGTGGCCGGTGCCCCGGGAGGGGTGGGCACCCCGCACCCGGCTCAAAACAGCCTAGGCTCTGCCGTTGCACGCGGGAGCAGAGGTATGGACAGACAGACAGACGGATAGCATGACTCGAGGTCTGTCCCCGCAGCACGTGCTGCCCAGGTGAGTCCAAGCCATCCTGCAAATGGCGGGATACTTGGTACTGTGTAAAACTAAGCAGCTGATTTCCCCATCCTGGGTCCCCGCTCTCTCCTGGGCAGCCGCCCTGTTATCAGGCACCATTCCTGTGATGGCCTCGTTAGTCTCCCAGAGAAATTAACTGTGGGGCACCGACCGCCCCGACTCCTGCAGAGCCCCCAGATCCTGGCCAGATCCCGGCCAGATCCCTGTGGCTTAGCGCGGCTTTTCTCCTTGGAGCCTTTCCCTTTTCCTCTCCCATCTGCTCATCGGCATGTCGTGCCCTGTGTGTTTCATCCCCTTTTATCTGTAGTTTCAGGTTTCATTTATTGACAATGATCCAGAAAATGCTGCTCCGTGTCCAACCATTTGAACTTAATTAAGCCTCCAGCCCTGGATTAATTGCATTAAACTTGGCTGAGCCAGCCTGCCCAATTGTCACCAAGCACCGCGCTCCCGTGGCCATGGCAGGGGGGACAGGGCGCTTGGTGATTTAGGAACAGCCGCCCCATGTGCCGGCAGCCAAGGGGCCAGAGCACCCTGTCTTCGGGGCTGGGCTGTGCCATCGAGCCCGTTCACCCTGCTTCCAGCATCCCAGGCTCGGCCAACACCGCCGAGCCCCCACGCCAGCCGGGAAGCTGCCATGCTTTGCTCCACCGCAGGGATGCTCCTTCGCAGCATCCCCCCGGCTGCTCCTGCCTGCCTGCTCGTGCATGGTTTCATCCCAGCATGCGGAGGAGACCCAGCTTGTGAGCTTCATGCCAGTTTGCTCTTCACCAGACAGTCATTTCTGGGGCCATGGGTGCCCGGTGCAGGCTCCGGCGCACTCCTCGGCACGGCACAGCTCTGATCCTGCTGTACTTACCTTCTAGAATTAGAGCCTTAATTTTTATCCCTGCGTTGAGCACTTGAGAAGCTGTGGTTAAGCCTGTTTAAAGGGGCTTTCTTCGGGCTTGCTGGGAAAGGGGGATGGCGCGGCTGGACGGGGGCCCGAAGCTGATTTTCCCTGGCCAACGTTGGCTCCCCGTGTAGGGAAGGCGGTGGAAGCAGCACCGATGCTCCCTCTTAATCGGCTTTGACCCACGCTTGTAAATAGGCCAATTGCCTGAGCAGCGCCCAGGGAAGCATGCAGGGCACATCTCCGTTGGCTGAGCCTCGGCACGGCTCGGCAATCACCCTGGGCGCCGGAGGAGCCCTCGGTGCCCCGCTGCCCACCAGGTTCGGCCCCAAGGAGCTCAAAACCAGGTCGGAAGGGCTGGCGGGTGCTGGAGGTCCTGTGTCCTCCTGGGTCTCCTGCTCCATCCTCATCATCTCTCATGCACAGTCTCTCCTCGTGCTTCACTCGTGCACCCACTGTGTGCAGGTGGGGATGTGGGTGCCTCCTCCTCGCCCCCTGCACCGGGATGCTGCAGGCACTAGGATGCTGCATGCACCAGGATGCTGCATGCACCGGTGACCCGCAGGCTCATTGCCACGCTCCCCACCCTGCCTCACTGCTCTCTTCCTCCTCATCAAATATGCATCACCCCCTCTTAAGCAAAAAGGATTTCCTTCCCTTTTTTAAAGGCAAGGCTGAAATATTTATCTCCCCCGCTTTCTGCCTCCCCCGGTCACGCTGAGCTCACAGGGCAGGGACAGGCTCCTGCAAAGGCACCAACCCAGAAAAATGGGTTAAAACCAGAGAAAAGCAGGGGTGCCAGCCTGCGCCTGCCATGGCGTTGGCGGCGAGGGAGGGCTCTGCTCCCTCTCCCCGCAGCTCCCTGATGCCAGCCCCCACCAAACCCCCAGCAGGCTGGAAATCCCACCACAGCCCCAGCCTGGGGAGATGCTTGGCTGTCACTTTTCTGCCACCACAGTGCTCGAGCTCCTGGTCAGGTTTTCGGCAGCCTTGGCACAGACCCCACAGCCCTGGCCCTGTGGCGTTCCTCTGAGCCCCCATCACAGTGGGGAGACCGTCTTCGGGTTCAGCCATGGAGAAGACAGACTCGGAGCATCACAGGAGCCGGTCTCCGGGGAGTGCCAATCGCATGTGATAGCCTGCGAACACCACGGCCGGCAGTGCTGCCCGTCCCAGGGACCCGGCTGCTCCAGCATGTCCCCGCCAGCAGAATTGTCTCGTCCCTGTTCATGGCGACACATAAATCACATCTTTTGGAAACAGCACGCGTTTCCGCAGGCTCATCTCACTCGCTGCCTTCGGCTTACCCCAGCCCATGTGTAAATGCATCAGTGTCTGCTCAACCCCCCCAGCCCGCTCCGGGACCCCTCCGGCGGGTGATGAGCAGGCTGGGCGAAGCCGTCCCCGTGAGCATCCCCAGCACAGCAGGTGCCCACGAAGCTGGAAGCTGTCACTTAACATCACCACAGCCCCCATCCTGCTGGCGCAGCCTTTTCTTCCGCATCCTTTGGCTTTCCCACCACTTCCCAATACGTGCTGTACATGGAAAATGATGCTGAGGGGGACGGAGCCGTCGCGGCACCATTGCTTACAGGGCTGAGATGCTGATCCTGGGGGGCTTTGCCCCGGCTGGGCAGCGATGGAGGCTCAGGGGCACTGGGAGGAGCGTGGGGCGTTTGCAAAGACTTCCCAAGACAAGAGCACATGAAGAGGCAACTTTTTCAGGCCTCCTGGGATGCCGAGCCTCCCCCGCCCTCCGTCATGCCGTTATTACTTTAATAAAGTGCCAGAGGTGAGTGTCAAAGAGGGGAGTCAGGGTCAGGCTGGGCAATTACACGGCTGCAGCCCGGCATTGCCGCAAGGCTCGGGTCAGCCCGGGGGAGTCGCTGCAATTAAAGTCGGCGCTGAGTGCAGGACGTGGATGTTCCCGTTGGTGCCGGAGGGCACTGACCAGGACCCATGCCCCAGCCGGCTGCAAACGTGGCCCTGCTGCTGGGGGGCAGGACCAAGGGGGGGACAAAACAGACTGGGGGTGTGTGCTGGGGGCTCCCTGGCTCTTCCCTCCCACGTTTGTTTGCCTTTGTGTCGCCCTGCCCTGCATGGATGCCGATGCTGGCTGCCCTCTCTGCCAGATTTCTGCTTTTCCACTCTGCAAAACAGGCAGCAAACAGCCCCAGAGCTGCAATCGCTCGCACAGCGCAGGGGACTTCGGCTGCCCCGGGCTGGATGCGGCCGTTGCAGGCAGGAGAAGCGTTGGTCCTGCGAGGGCTGTGCCTTGCTCAGCCTTCCCAACAAAGGGAATGGGGAGCGACCAGGGACCCTGCCTCTGGCAAGGGGACAGGGTGACACTGCAGTTCACGCCGTGGGGATGGGGAGGTGCTGAGCAGCACCCAGTGAGCCACCCCGGCCAGGTTTCTCCCTGACGGGGCATTGGGGTGGCTCTTCCCCCTGCCCTGCTCCCCGTGGTCTCTAAGCCGTCCATGCAGGCTAAGGCTTAGCTCAGCAGCTCCCAAGCTCCCGAGTCAAAATTGATTCAGCTGCTGCCATCACTTCCACCCACCCACCCACATGCAAATAAGCCCAAATGTCAGGAGTAATCGCTCCAGAGGAGGAGGAGGGGAGGGAAATTTCCCAGCCTCTGCACCATGGTGCCCAGCCATGCCATGGCTTACCTGGAGCCCGAGTCTGTGCCCCAAGAACCCCCTGCATCCCCAGCCCCACGGGAGATAGCTGAGACACCCCCTGCACCCCAAGGGACTGGAGGTATGTTTGGGAGCCTCTGCTGCAGAGCAGCCCCAAGAAACGGGAGCCTGGGGTGAGCACCCTTGGCCCTGCTCTGGAAGTGCCCATCTCTGGAACGCCAGGATTCAGAACCTGGTTTGGCTTCTCTGCCCCAGTCGAGGCAGGGCAGAGCCATGGTGCTGCCTGGCTGTGGTGCTGCAGGCAGTACCGTGCCATGTCAGCCCCGCTGCCAGAGCCCACGGTGCTGCCGGGTGTAAAGTTATTTGTTTCGCCCCCTCCCCAGCCCAGCCGGAGCCCTCCCGGCTGCAGCAGCTTTAAATAAGCCTCTGAGTGTCTCACTAATCACCTTGGGCTGCTCTTCAGGCAGCACTCGAGCAGGGCTGGGGCTGGCGGAGGCTGTGCAGACTATGTACGGGGTTTGCAAAGACCCTCCTCACCCTGGAGAGCAAGAGGGGTCCCCCCTTTTCCCTCTGTGAGCCCCACAGGAGCTGGGGTCCCCAGGGCTGCGCTGTGCCTCAATTTCCCCACTGGAGCTGCTGGTACTGACCTGTGCATGACAGGTTGCTCCCGCCCGGGGTGGGCTCTGGGCAGACCGAGGCCGAAGGCTCATCAGCCCCCCAAGGGCAGGGGGGCTAAGCTCCCTCCTGGCACCACTCAAAGCTGCTTAGGGGAATCAGATCGTGGGGATTTGTTTCCTAGAGCGCCCAGCTGGAGGGGTGCTGGCCGGCTCGGCTCACCCAGCGTGTCCTCAGGGGAGAGGCTGCCTGCCCATTCCTCCCAGTGAGCCCCCCGCCACCTCCCTGGGACCCCCTCGCTGCCCTGCCGGCACCTCGAGCGATGCCCTCCTGGGTAGGGGCTGCTCACACCCAAGGGGCCCCTGGGGCAAGGGGGGTCTCCAGGCTTGGGGCTGCCAGCGCTGCATCCCCCCGTTCCCCCTGCTCCCTGCCCCTATTACCATGATTACAGGGCTGTTGCAGCCGCCACGGCAAAGCGAGTTGGACAGGGTGGCCGGGGAGCAAGTGAATCAGCATGGCACTGGAGGCACCCCAGGCACCCCTGCATTAGACAAGGAGAAACGTGCTGGGTTTGGGGCCCATCCTGAGCCCCAGCACCAGCTCACTGGGACCACGAGGACAGGGCAAAGCACAGCCATTCACTCCATGGCGCAACCGCAGCTACGCCGTGCCGCAGCCGAGCACCAGCCCTGCCGAGAAGGACAAACTCCAGCCGCGGCATCCAACTCCCTGCCTGAAGCCACCCTCCAGCTCCAGCCAAGCTCCCCAAGCCCAGGGCAGGGCCGCTGGGCTCCGGCGCAGGGCTCAGGCCGGCAGTGCCGGGCAGCTCTGATGATGCTGCCGGCACGGGTAATGCGGACAAGCATGTTTGCTTGCTTCCCCGCAGAACCGGGCACCCTGTGCGCAGCCAGACCCCATTGGCATTTATCTCCCATCCTGATGACACATCCAAGTGCCAAGAGTGACATCTCCCACCCCCGGCATCCCGGCGTGGGGACAGCCCGTGGCCGGTGGTGGCATCACCCGGTGGCCCCCAGCACGGCGGCAGCTCACCGTCCAGCCGCCCCCGTCGGTCGTCATGTCGCAGTAGACCTGGAATCCGGAGGGATAGTGTGTGGGGAAGATGGAGTAAATCCCATCCTCTTGCTGTCCGCTCGCATAGATGTCAAAGCAGTCTCGGGGCCGGGAGCCTGCAGCGTGGCATTGGGATGGGGTGGGACGAGAGGGAAGCTGGTTAATTAATGATCTAATTTAATGTCTTGCCATTTCTTTCAGGCTCTCAACCTTGCTGCCAGCTCTAGTTGGCGGCTCGGTGCTGCCTTGCTCTTTCCCTTTCTCCGATGCTCAGGGAGAGCAGTGCCCGGGGAGATGCAGCCACCATGGGGACCCCCCCCCCAGCAGCCGGCAGGGACCGACCCCACGTCCCCGTATGATGGCAAGGGCAGGCTGGGACCCAGCTGGGGAGGAGGGAGTCGATGCCTGGAGGCAGCTGCAGGCAGAGTGTGGGCACGTGCTCGCAGCCCCGGGACAGTCTTACTCAGCTTCATCTTAACCAAATGATGATGAATGTGACTGTTTATTCTGAGTCCCATGCAGCGCTGCCGTCTGCACCCGAATGAAGGTGAACGGTTGCTTCTTGCTCTGCTTTTGCCCCAGCTACAGCTGCGTGGGGAACGGGTGGGTCTGCAGGGATGTGAAGTGGCTTTTGTGCTGGCTTTGCAGGATGGTTTGTGGACAAGTGGGGGCTGCACGGTGAGAAACACCCCTTCTAGAACACAACTTGCCATCTCCCTCCTGCTCCAACTCCCCCACCTCCCTGCCAGCCCCCCACTGTATTAAATCCCTTCTCCAGGCTGGTTGTCTCCCTCCCCTCTTCTTAGGCAGAGACCTGCCGAGAGCAGCCCCAGGCGCATCCCTCTCCCTGGGGACCGACGGGGACGCCATCTCACCGTTGGAGCAGCCCCGGGGCCGCGCTCCCCTGGCCGGCACCCGCTGCAGGTCAGCCTTGAGCCGGGGCCGGGCGCCGCCGCGCTCCTTCTGCAGCGTGTCCAGGACGTCGCTGACGGAGCTCACCAGCCGAGCCATGTTGGTCTGGCTCTCTGAGAGGAGCTGTGGGCAGGGGACACGGGGGGGGACAAGGAATTGTGGTTAAATGTGGTTAAACCCCTTCCACGCCCCAGCCCCTTGACCACCCCACCGTGAGGATGCTCTGCCCGCTCCCACTGCTCCCCAAGTGCCTGCGGGCAGCAACGCTCCCTGCCAGGGTACAGGCTGGTGGGGACCAGATGGGGATATAAAAGCCACAGCAGATCCCATACGGCATCTCCGGTGCTTTTTGGCCCAGGGTCAGGGTCCAAATAGCACCTATTGCCACCGGGGCTGAGAAATCCCCAAACTTGGGTGTCTTGGTGCCGCCACCCCGTGGGATAAAGAGCATCTCTGGGCAACGGACAGGATCGCGGAGGCGGCAGGAATAGCCGTGTCCTGAGACAGCCGCCGGCTCTCCACCGTCCCCCGAGGTGACCTGGGCCAGGCAAGTGACATGGGGTGGCCGCAGCAGAGCAGCAGGATGGGGAATGAAGCGAGGCAGCAGGGATCGAGCAGCTCTGGCCGGAGGAAGATGAGCACCAGGAGGGACAGGCATGGAGCCGAGCATCCAGCCATGCCCTAGGTCTTGCTACAATGCCCGGCAGACCTCCAGCGTACCCAGGTAAGCATTTCAACACAGCTCATCGGCTGGGAAATTTTTGGGACTGTAAATAAGCGGGGGCTGATTGCTGCACGAACCACCCTTAGGATGGTCCTGTGCTGTGCTCAGCTCTGCTCGGAGCCCCTAAACTGGACCTGGAGCCAGGAGACCCGCAACGTGGGAGGCTGCACACCCGGCTCGCTGGCACCAGGGTGGTTTGGCAGCAGACGCAGGCGGCTGATGAGCTGGAGCTGAAGTTGTGCTTCCTAACTTGCAATTCCCAAGCACCCGCCTTAAACCTCAGCTCCTTCTGCTGGAGGTCTCCCCTGGACACCGTGGGCAGGGGCTGCAAGCAGCCATGCCCCCAGGGACATGGGGACAGGGGAGGTCTGTCCCCAAGGAGCACCGTGCGGCACTCCCAGCCCCGGCTCACCTGGATGAGCCTGCCCTGCTCTCCCTGCAGGGCGCTGAGCTCCTGCCCCATGGCGCTGTGCCCCTTCTTGAGGCCATCGCAGTCGGCGCGCAGCTGCATGGCATGCGTCAGCAGCTTGGCCACCTCGTCCGCCACTGTGACCAGCAGGGCCTTCTGCTGGCTCTTGGTGGCCTTGGCCTCGGCGTCATGGTCGGTGATGGCACGCAGCAGGGAGGTCTGCAGCCCCTCCAGGCGCCCGAAGGTGCCCGCCGCGTCGGGGCAGTTGGGGTCGATGAAGATGTTGATGCGGGAGCTGTCGGCTTTCTCGATGGTGACCAGCGCGTTGGCTTCTTCGGGGTTGGTGCTGATGACCGGGGGTGACTCGGTGACGGGTGTGTGGTAGTGGTTCATGAAGAGGATGGCCCCCGTGACCGTCACCGCCAGGAGGACGGCCACCGAGAGCAGGACGGTGCACAGGATGTACCCGCAGCTCATCCTCTGCAGACAGAGAAGCAGACACCGTCGGGACCCATCCAGACGGACCCATCCCGCTCCCCTTCATCCCAGAGGTGGGTTCAAACCCTTTACGGGCTTTGGGGGGTCCAGCAACGAGGGACGCGATATTGGACGTGGGGGTGGGGCAGAGGAGGGGACGCGGGGACCCCGGGGAGCCCTGTGGTTCTCTCAGGGACGCGGAGGCCACGGGCGAGCGCTCAGCGAGCAAAGCAGCTAAACCCGCCTGGGAGCCAGAGGTATGAAATAATAAAGAGAGCGAAAGCACGGCAGCCGCCTGCTCCCGCTGGCATGTTTTATTTAAGGCGGTGATACTCAGCTGGAGCAGCCCCAGCTCCCTGGGAGGTGCGTGCGGGGCTCCCTGCTGCCCTGGGCACAAGTACGGGGAGAAAAAGGGACAACACCGCTGTGTCCCCCAGAGCCGGGACCGTGGGGAAAGCAAGGAGGCGAGGGAAGGCAGGGGCTGTCCCCAGCAGCAAGGGCAGGCTGTGGGTCGATGCTGGGGCCACATCGCCCTGAGCATCACGGGGACCTGCTCTGCATGGGGCATCTCCCAGCTGCGGGGGGGGGGGGGGGGCATGTGTCCCCATCTCCCTTGCGCCCTTACTGCCCACCGCAGGGGAGCAGAGCTGCTCCCAAAGCCCTCGGACCCGTCCCAGAGCCTCCTGGCGAGGGGGAGTCGCTGTGGGAAAGGTCTCTGACCCCCCCGAGCCCCTCCGGCAGCTCCACTGCTGCAGGGACCCATCGGCTCGGCCCATGGGAGCTGCTCCGTGCACACCAAGAGCCTTTTCTCCTTGCAAAGCGTGAAGTGCCGACACCGTCAGCGCAGAGGGAGTGAGCTGCCACCCGGTCTCATCAGCCCCCCGTCCCCCCACCACCTTCCCTTCTCATTACACCTGCAGGACAGAGGCTGTGATTTTCCCCTGACCCCGGCCACGGCTGTCACAAGGAATTGCAGGGCTGCCAGAAAACTGCAGATTCGGAGAGACAAAGACTACTTTCCCCAGAAATGAGGGGAAAATTGCTGCATCTGCAAAGATTTCCCAGGCCCTGTCCCCTCCTGTGCACATCTATCTGGAGTGACACCTTCCTTCAAGCACCCTTCATTTCATACACGCTCCTGCAACCATTTGCATTAAGGTGACCCCGGCTGCGGCGGGGCTGGTCGGCCAGGGTCCGGGGGGCCGCGGGTGCCCCACCAGCCCCAGGAGATGCTCCGGGTTTCTCCCCCGGCCCGTGGAGTGAGGCTGGAGACGCAAATGGCTCTGGGCTGAATGGGAAGCCACCCTGCGGGGACCTCCGTAATGCGGCAGCCCCAGGCTCAGCCCCTGGGTGTGCATTAAAAGGAGATGTCAAAGGCAATAAGGGGAGCTTTCGGCAAGCAGAGGGTCGAGGAGTTTGCCCTGTGTTTGTAGACACGGAGCCCCAGCTTGGAGGCATGAGGGGCACCCGTGAGCAGCAGGACGGTGGCAGACAGAGGTGGGAGATGCCCATCGCTGACACTCTCACGTGGACACTCGGGATCTGGGCTTGACCCGACCCCTCGGCACCCTGCGAGTGCAGAAGTGACAGAAGGGATGGCTGCTGACCAGAGGCCAATGTCGACTGGTTTGGTATCCGCGGGGTGAGCAGGGACCGTGTCCCCGCGGCTGTCCCGCCTATCGCAGCACCTTCGGCTCCATGGCTCTATGCCCTCCCATCCCGCACGCTGCTGCTCCCCACCACGCTGACATCCCCAGCTCAAAACGTGCCTGCCGGGACACGCAGATGGGCTGTGACGGCTGAGGGACCCGTCTGAGCATTAAGGGTTTCAGGAGCAGAGCCGTGCACAGCCGATGCTCCGTTTCCCGCAGCCACACAAATGCCAACCTTGCTTTAACACACCAAAATCCTGCAGCTCTGCCCGGGAGCTGCATCCAGCCGTTTCCCAGCCTTCGAGCCCCAGCATCACTGCCCTCCCACCAGTACCGGGAACTGGGGCAGGAACCGGGGGCCGATCCCCTTCGCAAGTGACCCCCTCTGCTTGCGACCGCAAGATCCCAAGCGGTGGCAGCTTTACGAGTCCCACGGCATTTTGCTGGCAGGTTGTGTTACCTGGCAACCTGCAGTGGGGAGAGGAGGGAAGCACTCAGCCAGCGGCACCAGCAACGCTCCAAACTGGGGTGTGGGTCCCCCCAAACCCCCCTGGCACAGCAGCACTGCAACTGCGTGCCCAACTCCCAGCATGGGACCCTGCAGACGCCTCTGCCACACGCTCCTGCCCCACCATGGCCACCGCACTCATGACTCCAGGGGTTTCTGCTGTCCTTTGCATGGCCTCGGGCTCCCGGATCTTCTTGCCAAGGCTTTCAGGCAGCTGTAGGACATCCCCCTGCCCCAGTTATTGATGTCCCCCTGGGAACATCCATCGGGCTGGAGGTCCCCATGTCTCCAAATCACTCCTTCCTAAGGAGAGCAGAAGCTGTGAGGCTGGGAGGTGCTCAGGACAAGCAGAGCTTCACTTGCAAACCTGCTCTGGAGCTGGGGCTGGAGCTCGGGAGGGAGCCCCAGGCAGGAACCGAGGCACTGTTGCCTTCCCGGTGCAAAGCTGAGCTGCTCTCCATGCTGTGCGCTGGCTCAGGCAGTATCTCTATGCTTGGCCACCGTGCGGGGTCCTCGGTGCCCCAGCCACGCCGTGTGAGCAGCCTGCGGGCTGCCTTGCACCCTGGGGCTGTGGGCACCCACATCGCCCATCATCCCCCCACCAAGCGTCCCCCAGCCTCCTCAGCCAGACAGCCAGGCGAGCGGCTGTGCTGGGCGTAGGAGACAGCAGCTCCGGCACACGCAGCCTGCGGAGAGGGAAGGAGATGAGCCGGCTTGTCCCCGGGGCAGCCGGAGCAGAGCCGGAGGTGGGTTGGCCCCCGGGGAGCACGGACAGAGAGCGGTGGTGGGAGACGCTGAGCTCTGCCGTGGGAGATGCTCTTCGAGGAGGAGGTGCCCTTTGCTCCTACGAAAGCCGCAGCTCTTTGCCGGCTCGCCAGGCAAGCTCTGCGCTGTGGGATGGTGGGCAGCGATTGCAGGCAGCCCTGGGTGCTCTCCCACTGAGCTGTGTCCTCAGCCAGGTACGAACCAGGACCCTGGTTGTGCTTCTGAGGCAGGTGGACACTGTGGTTTGCATTGCCCAGGCTCAGCTGCTGGGGCAAACTTTAGTCTAGATACCCTCACCTTACTGCCGGGGTCCACCCAGCCTTGAAGGAGCCTCAGGGCAGCAGGGGTCCATCCCCTGCCCCCCCAAGCCATGGCTCACTCCAGAGCTGCTCGAGCAGCTCATTTTGCATCCCAGCCGCTCGCCCTGCGCTGCCCCTGTCCCTCTCCACCCTCCCTGCCTGTCCAGCTCTGCTGCTGCTCAGCTTTGTGCAGGGCTGCAGCCCCCATCCCTGCTCGCCCTGGGGCAAGGGCTGTACCCCAGCTGCCCCCCCCTGCACCCTGCTGCTCCCCATGCCCTCCCGGAGCCTAACGCCACACTTTGCTCGCTCCCTGCAGGCACAGAGGGAGGTGAACTGAATCCCGCTCCCATTACCTGCTCTCATCTGTCATCCAAAGCCTGCCTGCTACCGCTCCTACAGCACGGCGTGCTTTGCAGCTCCGGGAGGGGAGAGGAGAGGAGAGGTCTGGCAAGCGCACCGGAGCCGGCTCCATAGGTGAGCATGCAGGCAGGCTGGGATGGGTTCCCACTGGAGCTGACGGGAGCTGGGAGCCCAGCGCTGGCTGCACAGCACGCTCCGTGCCTCCTTTGCAACCCCTTGCACGAACCACTGGCTCCGGGCTGTGTTGTCCAGCCCCATATGGGTGGTGGGACTGGACCCATCCTGCCCAGCTCATCCTTGGGGCTATAGCGGGACATAAAGCTGCCCGGATAGCGGCAGCCCGGCTCCAGCCGGACGGCACCGCTCGGACCCCTGCGTGGAGGGGCTGCGTGCCAGGGAGGCAGCTCTGCCGGGAAGGGGAGAAGAGAGCGAGGTTCCTCTCTCAGGGGGGTCCAGGGCCTCCTGTGCCTCTCGGGGTGGGCAGCCCCTCTCCACCGAGGCGAGGGAGCCGTTCAGCATGGATGGGCTGACTGGGGAGAAGGCGTCTCAGAGAAGGGTGTGCAGAAGGGAGAAGTCAGGGAGAAGTCCCTTTCCTGCATCGCTGCGGGTGGAAGGGGGACAGGGAAGTGGCAGACCTGGGGGCAAGTGGGTCTCATGGCCGGAGCTGGTCGCTCCCCCTCATCCTTGCCCAGCACCGGGGTGCAGAAGAAGGGCAGGCGCTGCCAGCTCTTAGCTCCTTCCCTTGACTCACAGGCTCCGTCGGAGACTCACTGTCCCCCAGCTCTTCCCAGGCATGCTTGCCCATACGTCGCGCTCCTTCCCTTCCCGCCCTGCCTGCACCCAGAGCGCAGGCAGGGCAGCCGCGTGCCCCGGCCGTGCAGCCGTGCCTGCGCTTCCCTACCTGCTCCCTCGCACTGGGCGGCCGGAGGCCGGGCAGCTGGCCGCTACCTGCACGCTGGGCTGGAGGAGCTGGCACACGTGCAGCGGGTTGTGCAAACAGGCTCCGGCACGTGCCGGATCCCCCGCGCGTCGCCGCAGGCTTTGCCACCGCTTCGCCGTACCCCGCCACAACGCCGGCCTCACCCCCAAAAACCAAGGGGGCTCCTGGAGGTTAAGAGAGGGCCAGGCAGTCGGGAGTCCCCGAAACCAAGAGGGATGACTCTGGCTGCAGCAGAGAAGCCGAGATGCCAAATCCCTTTTACAGGGTTATTTAAGCAGTTTCAAACGTGCAGCGGTTCAGCAGAGGCGTGTGTGGCAGCCCCGGAGCGTCGCCCGCTGCCTGGCCGAGGGGCAGCCCCGGTGCTGGAGGCTGAGGGCAAACTGGCCGCAAATAAATGAACTCAATAATTCGGGGGGGGGAGGGCGGGGTTGAGGGGAGGCAGCCCGGGGGCTCCGCACGGCGGGGGCCGCTCACCCCGCCGGGCTGCACCGGGAGAAAAGCTCGCTGGAGGGAGCGGGGGGGGGGGGGGATGGCTTCGGTGGGACCCCCGGGGTGGCCCCTGCCCCGTTGCCCCCCCCGTTGCCCCCCGCCGCCCCCCGCCCCGTACCTGCGATTTCTCCTGCTGCCCGTCCTCAAGTTGCGAGGCTCCTCCCATGGTTTTCCAGCGCTCGTTCCCCATCGCGCCGCCAACTTCCAGCCCAAGTGCCCAGACCCCCCCCCAGACCCCCTCCCCGGCAGCGCAGCCCCCGGCCCGCCCGCGCTGCCCGGCTGGCCGCGGCGGGAGAACGGGTGGCGGCGGCGGCGGCGGCGGCGGCGGCGGCGGCGGCGGCGGAGGAGGGAGGGAGGAAGAGGAGGGAGGGAGGACACGGGCACGGACATGGGGGTGGATCTTCCCTCCCCGCCCGCCCCGCTCCCCCGGGGCTCCCCCGGCCCCGCTCCGGGGACACCGCCCGGCGATGCCCCGGGGACTCTCCCCGGCCCCCCCAGCACTGCCCTGCACCCCCCTGGCCGCCCCAGCGGCTCCGGAGTGATTCCAGATCCCGGTCCCCTCCTCCTGCCCGGGGCTCCGCAGCTGCCCAGATGTGGCAGCACAGCTGGAGGAGCGGCAGCAGGTAAGGCAGGGGTCGGTGCCAGCGGGTCCAGGGATGTTACAGGGCACCGGGGAGCAGGTGGGGGGGGCGGGTGCCCCGGGGACCTGCTCACCCCCTTTCCAAAGCTACGGTCCCCAGTTCAGCACCCCATGCTGATGGGGCTCAGTCCCACCAGTGGGCAGGGATGGGCAGGGTACTGGGCAGAGAGAGGGGGGGCATTGGCATCGCCCCCCTCCCCAAACCTTTGTGCCCAAGGGTACTCAAAGTGCTGGGGGCCTCTTAGCAAAACCCGGTGCATGGCGGAAAGCTGGTGCTGGCTGAGGGGAGGCAGTGGCCGGGCCCCCGAGCACATGGGGTCACACCGATGCCCACTGGAGCATCACTTGCCCAAACCCCAGCGTTCGCAGCCCAAAGCAGCGGTGCTGGCCCTGTGTGCCACCAGCTCCCGCGCAGGAGTCCCTCCCTGGCCCGATTTACCACCACCTCTCCAGGCGTGGATGTGGTTTTCTTTATCGTACCTTTGCGGCACCTTCCTTAAATCTTTTATTTGCCGCTTGTCTGACCTGTGAGCAGGAGTGTTGCTAAGAGGTTCGGAGGAGCATCATGAGAGCAGTGATGGCTCAGCCCTGCATTAATCCGGCTGGGGGGAGGCTGGATTCTCTCTCGATGCCGAGAAGCCCCTGGGAAACCTCCTGGGGGGGCCCTGCAGCCCCTCGGCACACTCCCCCTCCTGCGGCGTGGGGCTATCCCCCGGGCAGGCAGCACAACGGGGCTGGGGGTTGCTCTGAACCCCCCTGGGTCTCTGTTCCCGGAGCTCAGCCCCAGTCAGGACCCCCCAGCAGCTCCCGTGCAGCTTTGCTGGGGTGGGGGCTGCCTCCCTGCGGCGGCAGACAGGGCGCAGGGGCGGTAGGTTGTGCGTGCTGGGGGCCAGGGGTCCAAGCAGCTTCTCTCCAGGACACACACTCCATTTGGGAAAGAGCTGGGTGCGTGCCGGGCCGGCAAACAGTGCCAAAGGGCTCTCTGGGGCGGGGAGGGAAGCACAGCCATCGGCTGGAGCAGTTGGTACCTGTGGGGAGTGCAGGGGGTGTGTGGTGGTGGTGGGGTGAGGGGGGGTGTGTGTGTGGGTGTGGGTGTGGGGGGGTTGTATGCCAGTCAGGTGCAAATCCTGCCTTTGGCTGCGGCAATGTTGTGTGGATTTACCAGGAGACGCTCATGGCCAGCAGCCCAGCTCCTTCCCCACGGACGGTTTTCAAGGACTTCCCTTTGCAGCTGAGACCGTCCAACTCGTTCCACCGGTGGAGTGTTTGGCATGCCCGCACCAGCCAGCCTCAGCCCCGGCACCGCTCAGCCGTTCTGGAAGCAGGAGGCCGCGGGTGCCCGGGAGGATGTTTTAGCTGAACTCCAAACAATAAAAACTTATCATTAAAAAGAAATGTATCTTGGCTTCATGTGGCCTGGCAGCGCGGGGAGGAGTGATTCAGTGGCTTGTCAGCCCTGGGTGTTAGGCACGCCGAGCTGCACAACTGGACACTCTCCAAGTCCAGCAACTCATTTTCTGCAGATGGAGCTGGGACCATGCAGCGGGCTGACGTTTAATTTGCAATCCAACATACCTTGACATAACCCACAGCCGAATCACGGAGGCTGGCGCGGGGTGGGATGCTTGGCAGCCCGCCGGGCAGGGGTGTGGGGCTGGGATGCCCCCGCTGCACCCTGACACTGGGGTGCCTGCGAGGGTGCGGGTGCAGGGTCCGGCTCGGCGGGTCCCAGTGCCGTTCCTGGTG
Organism: Gymnogyps californianus; assembly: GCF_018139145.2. Classification (NCBI taxonomy): domain Eukaryota; kingdom Metazoa; phylum Chordata; class Aves; order Accipitriformes; family Cathartidae; genus Gymnogyps; species Gymnogyps californianus. The sequence continues at coordinate 7,143,946 of NC_059488.1, forward strand.
GCCAGGCTGGTGCGTGGCTCTCTGAGCCGTGGCAATGCGGCATTGAGTGGGACGGAGGGTGCCTGCCTGGCGGAGGGGGCTGTGTTTCTGGGAGCCCGAGCGATGCTCAGGGTGAGCCCTGCCCATGCATGCTGCTCGGCGGGCCAGGGGCCGGCGGGGATGCTGGCCTGGCTCATCACTGACTCACGCCGAGCCGTGTCACCTCGTGTTACCCATCATGGGGTCTGGCTGTAGTTGCGGCGCTGGGGAGCCGGGAAGGGGCGTCCCCGGCCGGCTGAGTCCCATGGCTCCAGCCCTACCACCCCCAGTGGCCCCACAGCCCTGGATCCAGCCCCATGGGCTGTGCCGGGAGGGATCGGGTGCTCAGGGTGCAGCCGTGCACCCAAGGACTTGGGCACACACCATGGCCGGGCACCGCTGGGCATGGGCCCCCGTGGGGGCTGACAGTGGCTTGGCTGGGTGGGGAGGGGGTTTCTGCCAGCAGCCCAGCCCAGAGCGATAGGCAGATGGAGGGGATGATTCATGTCTCAGGCTGTGGCCCGAGGGCAAAAACGGGAGAGAGGTTTGATTTGAGGATGCCAGCAGGCCGCTGCGGCAGCAGCAGCGGGTCCTGCCGGGAGCTGCGGCTCCTGGCGGCATTTCCCCTCCCTGAGCCGGCTCTGCCCACGCTGCTTGGGGGTCCCGGCTTGGCCTGGGGGCAGAAAACGACTGAAGCAACATGGGATGAGACCCATGCACTAAAATGAGTCTTTTAAAAAAAATTTCAGACACTATCTTCAATTTTGTGGTCCAAGACAGTGAGCAGCAGTGGCGATGGGCAAGGGCTGGGCTCAGGTCGGCTCCATGCCCCCCGTGGGCATGGGACCCTCTGGGGAGCAGGACAGCATGAGACAGGGCTCAGCGGCACTTTACTCCCCTCGTGTTCAGCCAGCACTTGGTCTGCATCCCCAGGATATCACGGGTCCGGAGCTGGCGAGGGGACCCATGTCCCACAGGTCCAATCCTGCAGGTTTCCAGACCCTGGCAAGGGGCTGTGCAGGGCAGAACCGCTCCGTTATTTACTGTCTGAGATGCGGAGCGGTGCTGGGGATAGGGGAAAGGCTGACGGAGCGGGGACCGACCCCTCCCGGAGGAACAGCGTGCGCTTTTCTTGGCAGGGTGCCACCGGAGGCAGAGAGCCGTCGCTGCGCACACACGGCATCAGACATCATCATCATATTAATAATGAAAGGGCAGCTCCTTCAAAGCTCTTCGCCCCTGCGACGGCGAGAGCGCAGAATGCAGAGGAGACGCGTGAGCCTCATCCCAAGCAGCCGTGGGGAGAGCCCTGCGCTGCCCAGCCGGCCGGTCTTCTGCCGGGCCGCTGACCAGGGGTGACAAAAACATGCCAGGTCCCCCCCCGGTCACTCTCCCTGCTGTGAGTTTGGCTGCCGGGGGGTCCCTGCGTGGGAGTGGGGCAGCCTGCAGTGTCCCCCAGCTCCTGTCCCCCTCGCCGCCCTGTGCAGGCTCCCCCGGCCCCCCATCCGGTGGGGAAAAGCCATTTCGGCTGCCGGGGAAAGAGCCTCTCTTGCAAGGGGAGAGCGCTCTGTCCATCATTTAGTGACACCACTCACTGTGCCAGGGCCTTTTCTTTGCACTGGAGGAATCAATAGCTCAGACAATGAGACAAACCGCCTGCAAAGAGGTCTTGGGCTTCAGCCATAAGTGTGTCCCTGGCAGCAGCTCCTGGGGCATCTCTTCTGCTCCATCCCTGTGCAAGACCTTTGGCTTTCCAAAAAACCTTCTTTAACACCCACCTTTTGTCCAGAGCATCCCCAAACCTGGTCGCTCTTTGTAAGGGTCTCAGCAGGACCAGACCAGGGGCTGAGCATGTCTTCACCTCTCTTCTCTCTGCCAAACCCCCTCCTCCACCTTTCACCCCGCTTGGGTGGCCGGAGCCAGGAGGGTTTTGCTGCGGATGCCCCGATCCGAGGAGGAAGGAGTCAAACCCCCTGTGCCGGGTGGAGGTGGAGCACCTCATGCCCACCCTGCGCCCACCCTGCGCCCACCCCATGCCCATGAACTCTCGCTGGCACCGCACGTGTTTCGGAGGGTCCCACCCCACAGCAGTGCCCCCCCCCCAGCCCTTCCTGCCCAGCCCTTTCTCAGGCTTTTTTTTCTCCTTCCAAACACAACAAAACCCCCAAATCCTCCACAACTGAGAAACCTCTTTTTGTTCCTCTTTTCCCTTTGCTTTCTGCCGCGGCAGAGTATCGATTGGAGCTGATGCGCTGTAATCCGCTGTTTCTGTGAAAAGTTGGCATCCTGGAGTCCCTGGAGGGGCCGGATCCTGCCCCCGCGTGGCTCTTGCTCTTCTGCCGGGCTCGGGGCGCAGCGGGAAGGCTGCGTCCCCCCCATCCCATCCTATGCCATCCCACCCCACCCCTGCAAAGCCGAGGGCTAAATGCTTGGTGGGGGGGATGGTGCTGGGTGGGAAAAGGTGCTGGTTTGGAGCAGAGCCAGGTCGGATCCTGCTGGGATGGATGTTCAGAGTGCCGGACATCCAAGGGAGCCCTCCAGCCTCTCCAGCAGGGTAGGGGATGGTGGCACAGGGGGACATCGGAGCTGATGAGAGGGGCTGGCTGCAGGGCTCGGCGGGGGGCTCTACAGAGAGGAGCGATTCAGCTTCCCAGCGGCCAAGGAGGGCTGTGGAGAGCAGGGGCTGGCCCCGGCCTGAAAGGGGCTCAATATGGGGTGCACGGCCACCTCTGTGGGGCAGGATCCCAGCCAGAGACCCCCACTGACCCACACTCTGCGCCTGCAGCCCCCCCTGCACCCCCTCGCCCCACTCCACCACGCTGCCGCTCCATCTATACCCAATGATGGCAAATGGGCCGGAGCTCTGGAAAGTGGGGGGGGGACGGGGACACAGAAACCAGCCAAAAGACGTCCAAAAAACACAGGCAAGATTTTAATTTGAAACATTTTCCCGCATGAAGAGCAGCAGCCCGGGCCATCTGGAGGAGCATATGCAGGTAAGCGGGAGGCAGCAGTGCCTCCCCCAGCTCCCTCGCTATCAGCAGCCCCCCAAAAGGGCTTTCAGCTGGTAAAAACTAACCCCGGCGGGCAGCCGGGCACCCCGATCCCAGCCGGCAGCCTCAGGGAGCCCCGGCTTTTCCTCCCAAGCTACCAAGACCTCTCTGTTTAATTGTTATATTTGCAGGAAAAGTGATTATGAATCCCAATGCAAACTGCAATAGCGGCCAAGTTTATTGCAAGAGATTAATTCAGCGGTTTAATTGAAACTGCAGGAGCAGGACGAGAAAGCATCGGTCCAGGGCTGGGAGGAGGAGGGTCAGCCCTGCTCAGCCGTACCCACATCCACCCCTAACCCCCCGGCAATAAATGAAACCTAGATTAGCAGATTTACTCGTCAGAGGACTCCTCCATTGGCTGAGCATCACATCCAGCATCCTAAAGCCCCAAGTCTCCTAGCAACTCCCCAGCACTGCCTCTGCCCACCCGTTAACCCCTTCCCCGGAGCCCCCCGTGCCGCGTGCCGCACCCGGTGCTTCGAAGGCATCGCTGCCACGCTGGGCGGGAGCAGGGGTTTTATGCAGCAAATAAATCTGCGGTGGTACCTGAAGGATGCTCGTGCCGCTCGGCCGGGCGGGTGAGCTGAGCCGGGCTGGTTAGTCAAGACTCAGAGTTTTTTATTCTGGGTGGCACGGAGAAATCCTCAGGTTTATGTATTGATGGCAGAGGTTTGGTTTCTAAATGTCATGGTAGTTTGGAAGGTTTCATCCTCCTGACTTATGGAGGTGCTGGGAAAAGGTCAGGGAAACCTCAAATCGTGGCCAGTCCGCGCAGCTCCCGCCCGGCATCGGCGTCAGGAGAGGCAGAGCACGAGCCAGCCTCTTCCTCCAATTTCAATATTAAATCAATTATACCGTTTCTTTGGGAAGTGGATGAAGAGTGCTGAAGCCACTTTCCTAACCTCCCTGCAAATGAAAATGTCCTTGAAAGTGTAAAATCACAGCAGGACACGGTGTGATGCCCGGGCCCGGGCTGGAGGGCGAGAAGTTGCTCCGTGATGGTTGTTATTTCTGTTCAGATATCCAATACTTCCCTGGTTTTGCCTTTAGAGATCAGAAGGCTGGAAACAAGGGTTGGAGAAAATAATGGTTATGTTGGTTGAAAAATAACAGTTGACACGAAAAAAAAACCAGCCTTTTTTTTTTTTTTTAAAAACTGTCTTAATATTTATAGGCTGGGAAATACGTCCAAAGATCATATGCCGCTGAAAAGGATAAATCACTTCTTTTACTTTAATGATGTGCTTTGTTGGGCTTTATCTGAAACATAGTCATAAAACTACCAAATTGAAATTTTAAATGAGGGGGAGGGGGGGAATATCTGGAGGGTTTGTTGCTGCTTCTATTTTCTTATTGCCAAATAAAATACAATTAAAGCAACATTTTATATGCCAGCCAGCATAGCTAACGTTGGTTTTCTGACGGCACTTTTTTTTTGTCAGCCAATGAAAATAAATGATGCAGGATTACCAGCGAGCATCCAGCCTCCGTGGCTGGAGGGGGATTCGGAGCAGCAGGCATTCGAGTACGAAACAGAGGAATTTTAGTCCCGCTGTAAGTGGAAATCTCCGGGGATGTTACCCGCAGAGCTCTCTGCCGCCGCCTGGAGCGATGCTTTGCCTTTGCTGCTCTCCCAGTTCCCACCAGTGCTTCTCAGTCCAACCCAGCCCATGGCACAGCCCCTATCTGGGGGTGGCAAATTAACTCAGGACCCCCCAGCACTTTTGGGGTGGCCCCGGCCAGACCAGCGTGGGTCCGGTCCCCTGTGGGGCTCACTCCCGTGCCGGGGGCTGCCGGCGGCTCAGCTGCTGACTGCACCGAAATCCCCGTGGTAATTGGATGAGGGCACTGGTTTCCATGAGAATATCAAATCAGAGCCCCAGCCCCGATCCGGGGCGACAGGCTTGGGAATATAAAGACACGGTAGATCACATTATGGGGGGGGTGTTATTTCTCCTGCTTTAAAGTCAAAGGTATCACAACTACTTCTTATTTGTCACAGAGTCTATTGAACCATCTCTTATTGACGGGAGGGAGAGGAAGGGGAGGCTGTCGCTGCGGAAGGGCAGCCCCCAGCAGAGGGGCTGAGCACTCGCAGCTCATCACAGCGATGGGCTCTCAGGGGGCTTCGGAAAAGCAGGCTCGGAAAGCACTTTCCGAGCCTGCTTTTCCGAAGCCCCCTGAGAGCCCATCGCTGTGATGAGCTGCGAGTGCTCAGCAACTCTCAGGAAAGAGCCCGGAGAGTGATTGCAACCACGGACTGTTGTGGCAACACCGATGCGGGTGCCCCGGCATTGCAAAGGACCCGGGGGCTTTGTGAGCAGGAGCTCGGTGCCACCGACCTGAGCTCGCTCCCGTCTCCCCGTGGGACCAGTACAGGGAGTCACTTAGCAAATGAGGGGGCTCCAGCGCCCTCCCGGTTATCGGTTTAGCTGGGTCTTCAGCTGGGGTGACCATCTGGTGGCATCTGCTGCTGCTCAGCTGTCACCCACCCTCCTGGTCAAGGGGGTGCTCAGGGCGCCTCGTGGATGGGGTACCCGGGCGACATGTCCAGGGACCCAGCACAGGCTTAGGGGCAGTCATGCCAGGCACATCCCATGGCTCCTGCCATGGTGGGGACAGACGGATGGATGGATGGATGGATGGATGGATGGATGGACTTCTCCCCACCCACAGCAGGGAGGCAGGGGAGGACAGACAGACAGATGCACCTTGTTAGCCAACGAGGTGGCCTCTGGTGATACTAACAAGCCCATTAAAGGGGTTTATCAAGGGAGGCCACGGGCTGGCAGGAAGGCTGCCAGTTTTATCTGAGATGTTGCTTTTGGACTGGGAGAGCCTAAGCCCCTGCTTGTTAATTAGAAAGGCTTCGAGGAGGTTTGTACTGGTTGGCCTCACTTGTGAGCAGCCATAATATGATGAGCGATTAGGGACTCTGAAGCTTTTCAGCGGGTATCATTAAGCTACTGATGAGCTCAGGCGGGGAAAGGGCCTTTTTGGCTGTGCCTGAAACCGCCTGGTCCGGCGCTGACCCAGCTCTTCCTCATCTCGTGGTCCCTGACCTCCTGAGCCCTGAGGAGATGGGTGAAGCGTGTGTCCTGGGGACAACGATGGCTCAGCTGTCAGCCTGTGTCCTTGGTCAGATCTTGTGTCCTTCAGCTCGTCTGTGAGATGATGAGCTTGTGGTCGTGCATGAGTGAAGCTGGGATGTCCCTATTTCCACTGTCGTCCAGGTATTGAGAAAATTTGGGGATGATTAGCTCTGAAAAGGTGGCTTCCAGACTGTTTTGTGCATCAGGGGAGAGGATGGTGATGCCTGTCCTGGCAATCGCTTTGGGAGCATCTTGCCCCCAGAGAGCTCGTTTCTCAGTTACAGGGTTTCCCCACTTGTCCACGCGCTGATGGTGAAGCCTTCTTGCTCAGGGGACATCCTCTCAAGGGGCAATGTCCCTGTCCCATCCTCCTCTTGCCCCCCTGAGGCCCCCAAGGGCTGGGGCAAGGCAGGGAGCAAAATCTGCTGGATTTTCTCTGCCCTCCCTCATCTTCTCCTGTCTGCCTTGGCAAAACTTTACGCAGCTTGGCAGCATCCTGCCCCGTCGTGGTCTGGTTGGCATCGCTAGCACTGTATTTATGGCAGTGTTAATTAAATACTTTCTGCAATCAGTGCCGCGCATGACCCTGCTCCCCGAGCCGGGGTTGGGCTGTAATGTGCCATCACCGAGCGAGAACATGACTGCTGCCATCCTGGGGAATTTCTAATAGAGATTTACTCATCCCAGGCCTCCCATTTCTCTGTTTCCTGACATTTTGCAAAGTTCAGGTTTACAAAATAAGCCAGCGCACAGAAGAGGTGCTCCAGACTTTATTTACACGGCACGTGCCATTTCCCACTCGATGGGGTCTTCACCCTGTGGTGAGGAGAACCACGGTGGGGGGGGTGCGTGTGTGCTGCCAGCTGCCCTCTCCTGGGCTGGTCCCCTCTGCCCAAGGGGCCACTGCTTTTGACGAAGACCACCCCATCACCCTGCCGCAAAGCCCTCGGTGCTGGAGATCTCTGCTCCTCGCACGCCTCTGCGTGCCGGGAGAGCGGCAGAGCGCCGTGGCTGTGCCGATTGAAATGCTCGTGGCATCGTGCGGCTGAACCTGCCTCTGATCCCCGCTCCAGTCCCAAGGTGAGGGATGGGGTGGGAGCGGGAGAGAGGGAGCAGCTATGGCCACTGCCTCGGAGGGGCCAGGTAGGGCAGGAAGGTAGGGCTGCTGTGGTTTCGGGGGGTAATTTGGGACGCTCAGCTACTCTGCTTTTAAAAATAAGCCTGGGCTAAAAGCTGGCAGGGAGCGCGGGTGCGGAGGCAGCAGGCTGCTAACAGAATCCCGTTGGTGTGCGAGAGCCTCCCAGGGTCTCGGCTACGGGCAGAAAAGCCCCTTTCGGCAAATCACTGGTGGCAGGAGCTGTCTGCTCCGGGAGGACGAGGCAGCGGGTGTGCTGAAACCAGGGAACGGGGAGGAGGGGTCCGTCCCGGCGGGGCGCAGCCGGCCTCGGAGTCTTGCCCCTCCTGGCATGGAGGTGCACTGGCATGAAGTGGTACCCAGTGCCCTTCTGACCCGCTCCCGTTTAACCTGCACCCAGCTTCTGTGGGCTTTGGCAGTGGGACCTGGGGCAAACCGCTGAGCTGGGTGACCAAACCTCCTTCTCTTCCTCTTCCTCAGGATGGAGCTGGCCAAGGGAGACCTTGTCTTACCCAGCACTACAGCAAGGGCAGCTCAGCCCTTCTGGGGAAGGTTCTGCTGGAAACCGAGCGTGTGCCCATCTCCGGAGTGCAGCCGGAGTCAGCGGTATCGACCCAGCTCCCCCATGGGATGGGGCCACCCTCAGCCTCATGGGCGGTGGAGGCAGGTAAGAGGGTGGTGGCACCCTGTCGAAACCCGGCCGTGCTGCCGGCTTTGAGCTGGGCTGCGGGAGACGGAGGCTGTGGGCTCTGGCACACCTCGCTCCCGCCCCGTGCCTGCCTTGTCAGGTCTGATCAGGAGGAGGATCAGTCGGCCCTGCGCTCTCTCTCCAGATTTAATTAACGGGCCTTTCATCTCTACCCTGAAGGAATCTGCTATCTTCTGTCTTCTTAATTAACGTTCATTAAGCAAATCAGAAGAACTTTTCTCCTCACCGCCTCCACGGCTCTTAACCCTTGCGGGGTGCCAGGTCCATGCCGGGGCAGGAGAAGGCTCCTGGGCTGTGATGGCAGGTTGGGGTGTCATCACAGCCTTGGTCACCATGTCTCCACTGTGCTTGGACCAAAGTCCTGGGGCAGTGGGTGAAGTCTCTCCAGGTACAGAGGACTTCAGCTGAGGTTGGGCCCCGCTATACCAGTGGGGCTGGGGGCAAATCCCAGCTCTGATCGCTCTTATGGACACCCTTGTTCAAGCTCATCCATGTCCCTGGAAGACAAGGGGATCCCCGTAACCAGCTTTAGCTCTTCATGCTGTCCAGGGGTGAAGCTCACCCATGGCAAGGTGATGCATCTGTGCGTGAAGGTTTCACTGTGAGAAGCCACCGTCCAAACCTGGTAAGCATCGCAGCGCAGGAAAGATGTGTCCAGCGTCTTGTTCTCAGAGAAAAGGGGATTATTTGGGGCTACTCCTGCCCTTCTCTTGTGGAGTGCCATTAGATGTGACGGGTTTTTCCCTCGCCCTTGGTGTACACTCATGGGGGACAGGGTTGGACCAAAGCCCTTGGCTGACCTTCCTCCTCCTGCGGGCCACATCAGGGTGGTTGCCAGTCACCAGGACTGGGGGGAATATGTGCAGAGATGGGGTCTCCCACCTCCCCAGTTTGCCCTCACAGATGGCCCAAGGAAACCTGACCAGCGGGAATTGCTGTGCATGGGAGAGGAGCTGCACTTTTCCAGCCAGCCTTCAGTCTGAGTCACCAGCAGCCGGTCCCAGAGCAGTGCCGGACCACGAGCCGGGGCCAGATCCTGCTCGGAGCACCCATCCCATGCACGGCAAGTGTAGGGCATCTCCTTGGGCAGGCAAGGGCTTGTGCCCAGCACCTGGCAGGAGCGTGGTGAGGGGCTCGGCCAGCCCGGGGTGCAGCTGAATCAGTCTGGGGACGTGCAGCTCCCACACCAGCTGCAGCATCCCCACTGCTGTGCACAGCGGTGTCACCACCGATTCCTGTCAAGCTCTGGCCCCGTGGGCCATCCCCCCACGCCGGGTGGGCTGTGCTGGAGGAGGAGGTGAGGTCGGGATACTCGTTAGCTTTGCTTGAATCCACTGTGCATCCCACGAGCAGCCACCGAGCCCTGGTTGCGTGGTCTCATCACTCTCTAACGTGGACTCCTCTGCAAGAGGGGATGGGCCGGGCAGGGAAATCACCTCCTGGGTGTGTGTAACATCCCGAGGCGGAGGTGGCAAACCCATGGCACGAGAGAACCTCTCCTGCCCCGAGCTTGCAGCCTCAGTAGCAAGGGCAAAACACCTGGAAAACCTCATCCCTGCAGGATGCAAATCCCCTTAAAATTGGTGGCAGAGATGCGCAGGGCAATTACTGAGCTGGAAACCCTTCTCTTTCTCCCCAGAGGTTGACAGTGGGTTTGCCACCGGCCGCCTGCTCCCAGGCAGCTGATGCACAGCTCCTTGGTGCTGGGAAATTCACCCTTCCCAGCGGAGCTGGCTCCGGCTGTCAGAGCCCGGGTCAATATATGGTAATGGGGCTTTGAAACAGCGCTGCTGCGGGAGCCGCTGCCGAAGACTCTGATTCACAGCTTCCCTCCGGTGCTTTCTCCCCGCAGTGTGTACGGAGAAGGAGAATAAAATAAATAAGAGTAGAAGGGAAGGGGAGGAAGGGAGCTTAAATTATAAATGAGGGCTAAGTTTCCAGGGCTCCTGCGGGCAGCTCAGCTGAGCAGTGGGGGGGGGGCAGAGGCAGCGTTCCCCTGTGCACCCCACTTTTGCAAACATACCCCCTGTGGAGCGGGGGTCAGGGTCTGCCCAGGGGCATGGCACCGTGTCAGCCCGTGCCTCTCCCCATTTGATGTCACCCTCCTGTCCCCACGGGTCAAATCTGGAGAGTGCCACAGTCCCGAGAGGGATCCCCTCTGGTCCGGACTATAATTAGCATTACCTGAGAAGCTGCTAATGAGGTCTGGTGACGATCCGGTTTTGCCGTCCCATGGAGGTGCCTCCACAGGGATGTGCCCTCGCCCTGGTCCAGGGACTGGGCTGCCCCATGGCAGCAGGCAGGGACAGGACCCCCACTGTGGGTACTGGTGTGGAGGCGTTGGGGGGTGTCACAGACTCACAACCCAGCCAGGTTGGTGTGAGTGGGGGAGCAGTGGGGTCCCCATAAATCAGTGTGGTGAGAGAAGAGGGTGCTGGGTCTGCTCCAAAGCCTTTCCCCCACCCCCTCGTGATTTTGGGGCTGCGAGAAAAGTGGTGACCCCCCCCCAATTTAAGGAAAAACCCACATGTGGGGCATGTATCACCACGAGCTTGTCCCCGAGGCTGAGAAATGGAGGAGCTCAGCTCCATCTGTGCAGCCGAAGGTGCAAACGCCCCCATCCCCGAAGCAATGGGGCCAGGGTGCATCCCGCCGGAGGGGTCCCATCCTGCCTGGCCCCGCGGCCTCGGGACCAGGGTCCCTGGGGGAAGCCCAAACCCCGCAGCCCGGGCTCACATGCGAAGCTTTCGACGTTTCCAGCAGCTTCCACAAGATGGACCTCGGAGCGAGAGGAGGTGCCGGGCAGGGGGACCCGTCCCGTCCCATCCCATCCTGTCCCATCCCATTCCATCCCATCCCGTCCCGCCTGCTCCCGCCATGCCATCCGGAGGAGGCTCAGAGTCCGGCCAGGAGAGCCCCGGCATGGCACGGCCTCTCGGGCTCTGCCTGCTGGCCCTGCTGGGGCTGGGGCTGGGGGTGGGGGGCTCGCCCGCCTGCCAGGACCCCCAGGGCCAGCCCCGCCGCTGCATGCCAGTCTTCGAGAACGCCGCCTTCGGCCGGGCCGCCCAGGCCACCAACACGTGCGGTTCGCCCCCTGAGGACTACTGCCTGCAGATGGGCGCCCGCCATGCCAGCGCCCTGTGCCACCGCTGCGATGCCACCGACCCCCGGCACCACCACAACGCCTCCTTCCTCACCGACTTCCACAGCCAGGAGGAGAGCACCTGGTGGCAGAGCCAGTCCATGGCCTTCGGCATCCAGCACCCCAACTCCGTCAACATCACCCTCCACCTGGGTAAGTGCCGGCAGGAGCCCCCGCGGTGCCAGCGAGGGAAACCGGCGGTGGGTGCATCGAGATCTGGGTGCGGAGACCGGGGGGTGGATGCCTCTGCATCCCGTAGCTCTCGGTGCCAGTTTTGGGTTAAAGACAGGACCCTCCCAAGGGCTTTTAGGGGGTGCAAGGAGGGAGATGCCCTCTGCAAAGCGCTGCGGGTAGATCACTGAAAGGACCCCGGGGAGGGTCTGTCTGTCCCGTCCATCAGCCGAGCCCCAGTCCTTTGCGGAGTGAGGATGCCAGCGACCGTGCCTGCCTGTGCTGCTTCCCAGCCAGCCGTGCCCGGGGTGCCGGCTCTCCCGTTCACCCGAGGCTGCTTTTTACCGATTATGCAAGTTTGTGGAGTAGGAGGAAGGCAGGTCCCTACCCCCGGCCACCCGCCGGGAGAGCCTTGTCCGCTGGGGGTGAGCGCCGTGGGTGCCAAGCCCATGCTGTTTCGCCCCCGTGCATTGCTGAGGATGCCCAGTATGTCTCGGGGGGCAGAGATCTGCACACACCGCGCAGCCCCGGCAGGTTTCCCCGGCTGGGATCTGACCCTCTATGTTTTAAATATTGTGCAAGCCGCCCGCTTGGAGGGTATTTAAACCCATGGGGCATGCCTGGCATTTTAAAAAGGTTTTTTAACATTTTCCTGCCATCTAAACTACCCTGGCTATTGGCCAGCACCGTAAAATCTTCATTCTCTGCAGTCTCCTGCCATCTGCATGCCGAAGGGGGGTAGCGGAGGGGCTGCGGTCAGAGCCGGTAAGGGGACAGCCGAGCACTGGTGTGGCATGGAGTTGTGCTGGTGGGAGCCGGCAGCCAGGGTCGGGGTGACAGTGGAGGGTCTGTGCCTGCCCCGGCAGTGACATGGGAGCTGCCCGGCTGGGCGGAGGTCGCCGCTTTCCCAGGCCCTTGCGAGCGGGCAGACATCTGGTCCTCGTCCCCGGGCCAGGGCTGGGCTCCCCGCCGGGCATGAGAAGCGATGCCGGAGGACCCTGTCATCTCCACTCCCTGCTCCCACTCCTGCCGGCCCCGCGGGAGGGGATCTGCCGGCCTCTTGCCTATCTAACGTAGGCTGTCAGATTGCCCCAGATTCATTTGTGTTTGACCTGGAGCACAGACAACCCGAATGCAACCTGCGTGGCTGAGCAAGCTGCCGCCGGGCAAGTTTGCAGCCACCAGTCCCAGCTCGGCACACAGATATGCGTGGGCTCGGGCACGCTGATGCGTGCAGCAGCCCCTTGCCCCAGCCCGAGCTCCCCAAGCCTCGGAGCTTGCTTCCCAGGCTCTGTCTTTCTTCTGGCTTTTCCCCGGCTTCTCTGCGGGCTCTGTTGGACCCCGCACTCGGGTTTCCAGTGGAGTCTTGTCCAGTCCCTGTGACCGCCCTGCTGTGTCTGTCTCCCATTAACACATCCAAGGCCATAACATTGCATCGAGCTCATCTTCAGCCCTGGTCCCTGCGTCCCTCCCTGAGCTGGAGCATCTCCCTGCAAATGTACCCTTCTTCCTGCACGGCTCGTATATCTTGCCATGCTAAAAAGTGCCATTTTGGTGCCCGGCACATTGCTGTCTGACCTTTCCCATAGCTGCCGGGCCCCGTTCTTGTCCCAGCTGCAGCCCTTTTTATTGGTACCTTAATGCTTTTATTTGGGTTATGGAGCAAAAGCCCAACCAGCGCCTGCAGCCCCCGGGGAGGTGGCCCGGGATGAGTCCTCGCTCGTGAGCTCCACCGAGTAATTGGGTTTTTTAACCCACGTAGTGTGTCCCTGCCAGCCTGCTCGCCTTGCTCAGTCCCGAGTCAGATGTCTTGTAGGTTTTCCAGCGTGGTTACCTGGGGAGCTTATTAAGTAAGATATCGAAAGAGTTGGACAAGACTTGTGTTTACCTGCATACTGTTGATTGGCGATAATTAGATTATCTTCCTTTAAATCCCTCTTCTCTGCGAGGTTTCAGCCGTGCTGTTACAGTGCATTGGACTCGGAGCAGATTGATAATCCTGAGCGCCCGTGGCCATTGCATTTACCCTGCCAGACATCAGGGAGGAACCCAAAATATCCGCGGGCTTGCAAAGGCAAGAGGCACCGGGGCTCCTCGGGTAGCTCTCTGAATGCCAACGGCTCATTTCAGTGTCTAGATCAGGCGGTATCTGCATCTGTGCCTCTGACTCTGATTTTCCTGTGGGATGTGAGCCTGCAGTGGGCTCCCGGGGCTGAGGTTTGGGGGGGCCAGAGGTGGCTGGGGACACGTAGGTGACATGACTGTCCCGCACGCTCCTCTCTCTGCTCCAAAATCCTCTGCCTGGAGCCCACAGCGCAGTACGAGCTGCAGTTTAGGCTCTGCAGGAGGTGGGTGAACACTTTGTTCAGAGGACAGCACAGCGGGGAGAGCATCCAGGGGTCCCGGTGCTGTCACCCTCAGCTGCCTGCACACCCTCCCAGCATCCCTGTCCCGCAGCACGCCCAGCTTTGGGACACATCACATCTTCCCGAGCAGGAAAGGGGAGACAACCAGCCTGGGTTATTTTCTGGATTTTTTCTTCCTAAGCAGAATTTGGCTGATTAAAACGCATGTCTGGGAAAAGCACGCGCTCCCTCGGGATGATTCCTCAGGGCAGCGGGTCTCCTCCATCCCAGCTGGAGGCACCGAGATCGGGCTCCCCCAGGCCAGCCACCCCCTCCCCTCGCGCGGGGCCGCTTGGGGCAAGGGCTGTTTATTGACACAGCGTCAAGCTCCCTTCCTCTCCCAGAAGAAACTGCTCCGGGAGGTGAGGGCCCTGACCTCGCTGTTTTGGTAGGCATCCCCCCCGGGACTGTGCTGTCTGGGAACCGGCACCCGCTGGGCGTCCCCCCCGCCGTGGGGTGCAGGGCAGGGGCACCCCTGCTGTCGCCAGCCCGGAGGGGTCCCGGAGGGAGGTGAGTTTGGGGAGAGGCACAGAGGAGTGCGGCAGCAGCAGGACAGTCTGGTTGCAGCCCCTTTTTGGCCCTTGTCACCTCTGGGTGGGCTGTGAGTGGGTCTGTCCCCCCCCCGGCTGCGTAGCCGGGTGCTCCCTGCATCCCTGATGGGAGGCAGCTGCTTTTCCCAGCACCAGTAGCCAGGCTGCCTCAGCTCCCCTGCAGCAAAGTCGCAGCACATATGCGACAGTATTCATATGGGCCCAATTAAAGGCTTGTTTTCCTAGTCCCGGAATAACCCCTCTAACATTCCCAACTCATTATCTTTTCAAATAAAGCCAAAACCTTGCAGCTAATTGTTTTGTGCTGTCAGGAGCAGCGCTGTTATGGAGCAATCCAGTCTTTGAGCTGGTCCTTCATCTCTGGCAATTAAGCGATTCTGATGTTCACTTTGGTGTTTTCTTTTCCCCTTTTTGCTAATTCTTTCAAGTGCTTTCAGAGCTGTGCCGGCTGCCTCGGGGATTGGTGGCCTTTCTTTGTCTTCATCCCAGCAAAGACGGCAGTGACGCCGGGTCCCAGCAAGCAGCTCCCTGGGAAGGGACCAGCCTTGAACCTTTCCGCCTCCCCATCCCTGTGGCACCGCTGCCCCGGGGATGCTGCTCAGTGCCGTGGGCCTGACTCTTCCCCCCCGGCTGCTGGTTAGCGCTTGGCTTTGCAGCAGCTCCTTGCCCATGCAACCCGCCTGGTGCATCCACGCAATGGGTGGGCGGCTGCATTGGGGTGAGAGCCAATTTGGAGCTGGACGGGGTTTGGGCTGCAGCGAGGAGGAGCTGATTAAGGGCAACTGGATGGTGATTGCTCCTCTTTTAGCTGTGGCGGGGAGAGGGGGACACTGCCCGCCATGGGAGCAGGGGGATGCCGGCAGCCGCGCAGGATGGGTCACCGGGATAATTTCAGCCCTGGCGCAGGCTGTGGTGCCCATCAGGCAGCTGGTAGAGGGTGACGGCATGGCGGGTCTGTCCCCAGGCAAAGCCTATGAGATCACCTACGTGCGGCTGAAGTTTCACACCAGCCGCCCCGAGAGCTTCGCCATCTACAAGCGCAGCCGCGCCGAGGGGCCCTGGGTGCCCTTCCAGTACTACAGCGCGTCCTGCGAGAAGACCTACGGGAAGCGGCAGCGGCACTACCTGCGGCCGGGGGAGGACGAGCAGGTGGCTTTCTGCACCGACGAATTCAGCGACATCTCCCCGCTGAGCGGGGGCAACGTGGCCTTCTCCACCCTCGAGGGACGGCCCAGCGCCTACAATTTCGATGGAAGCCCCGCGCTGCAGGTGCCGCCGGAGCGGGAGGGAGGGGGGTGCATGGTCCCCCGGGGCCGAGGGCACTCATGCAGCCACCCGGGGTAAAAGTGCCTGTGATGCCCTGCATCCCTGTAAGAAAAGGTGCAGGATGCGTCCCAGTCGGCGTGGGGAGCTGGTGGCCCAGACCCCTCGCCAAGGCACCTTCCCCATGTCCCCTGCAGGAGTGGGTGACCGTCACCGACCTGCTCATCTCCTTGAACCGGCTCAACACATTTGGGGATGACATCTTCAAGGACCCCAAGGTGCTGCAGTCATACTACTATGCCATCTCCGACTTCTCCGTCGGCGGCAGGTGAGGGGCAGCCAGACCGGGGTGAGGGCAGGAGTGGGGGGACCTTCCCGGGACTGTGGGGCTGGGGCAGCTGCTCCCCACCTCAGTCTTGTTTGAATTGCATTTTTGGGGCAAACCGCTCAGATGTGGCTTCCTCCATGTGTAAACTGGGCTGGCAGCACAGAGACGGGTGATGAAACCTGGAGCCCTTCCAGTTATGCAGAAAGGAGGTCTTTTCCCCCCAAGCCCTCTCCATTTGCCACCAGCTGTATTTGCTTTGCCTCCTCCCAGCCCCATGGCTTTTAATGACGCTGGGGCTCATGTTGCTCCTCCTGTAGCCCTGCTTGGTCCCTGGGCACAGCAAAAGAGGGGTTCCAGGGTGTCAGCAGAGTGATGCCCTGAGGCTGCGGGAGGCTGGTGGAGGAGCTTGGAGTCAGCACGGCCACGGCCCAAGGAGCCAGAGCAGCCGCCGGCGGGATGGGGGAGCTGATGTGGGACAGAGATGCCGATGGCACTCACTCGGTGCTGCCCGTGGGCTGTGCTGCGTGTGCCCTTCCCCAGCTGGGAGGAGTGGGAAATCTCTCCATCCCAGTGAGAGCTGCCTCCCCCTGGGGCAGCGGGGCCAGGGCTGTTCCCAGCCGGCCGGCAGCCCCCGTTGCTGTCGTCTCACCCCGCCGGGCCCCAGCAGCTGGAGTTGGTGAGCATCTTGCACGGGCCACCCTCAGCGTGCGACCTCCCAGCTGGCCGGGTCAGGAGCGCCTCGGGGACATGGCAGGCGGCCTCGACACTGTCACAGCCCAAGCTGCTTTCTGCTCCATTCCTCGCCCCACAGCCGCTCCAGGCGGTGCTCAGAGCGGCTCATCCCCGTGCCGGGGTCTCGCTGCAGGTGCAAATGCAATGGTCACGCCAGTGAGTGTGCGCCGGACGAGGCTGGGCAGCTGGTCTGCGTGTGCCAGCACAACACGGCCGGCACCGACTGCGAGCGCTGCCAGCCCTTCTACCAGGACCGGCCCTGGGCTCGCGGCACCGCTGAGGCCGCCAACGAATGTCTCCGTGAGTATCGCCCGGGGTTGCGCCAGGGCTGGCTCCGTGGTCACGGTGTGTGGCTGGCCCTGACGGGCTGCGCTGGTGCTGCACCGGCTCGTCCGTCAGCTCCTGCGGGAAGAAAGCGCCTGCTCCATTTTGCAAGGCTGCTCTGGCCAGGGAGGGAGGATTTGCACCCCAGGGCCCCCCTTCACAGCATCACCCTGAGGAGCCCCCAACATTTCCTTACCCCATGAGTGCAGCCATCTGCTCCGTGCATGGTGCTGCATCCACCGCTGCTCCCAATGGCAGAGGCATTGCCGAAAGCTCGCGCCGCTGAGCCAAGCAAGCCCCTCTGGCTCATCCAACCCCCCCAGGAGGCTGCTTTAACCCCTGGGTGAGCCCCGTGTCCCCCAGATGCTGACCACCCCTCCTGCCTCCCCCCCAGCTTGCAACTGCAGCGGCCACTCGGACGAGTGCTTCTATGACTGGGAGCTGTACCGGCGTAGCGGGCACGGGGGCCACTGCCGCAACTGCCGCGACAACACGGCCGGGCCCCACTGCGAGCGCTGCCGGCAGAACTACTACCGCTGGGAGCAGCAGGCAGCCTGCCAGCCCTGCCACTGCCACCCCGCAGGTGCGTGGGGCTGCACCGAGCCGGGCTCCAGCTGCAAAACCCCTGCCCTAGCCGGGGCTTGGCTGGGAGGGATGGTTTTCGTCGGTTCTCGCTTGCCCAAGGTCTCCCCATCTCCCCTCCCCGTGTCTCCCCCCGGCTGAGGTTAAGCCTCAGGGCTGGCCGGGGTCCCCGCAGGCTCCCTGCAGCCCCAGTGCGACAGCTCGGGGACCTGCCTCTGCAAAGCCAACGTGACGGGCTGGAAGTGTGAGCGCTGCAAGGACGGCTACCACAGCCTCAGCGAAGGCGGCTGCAGGTGAGGAGAAGCCCGGCCCCGGGCAGGAGCAGTGGGAAGGGACCAGGGCTCACCTTATGTCTTCGTCTCGCCCCATCCAGACCCTGCGCCTGTGACCCAGTGGGCAGCGTGGGCACCTGCGACCCCAACACAGGTCACTGCACCTGCAAGGAGAGGGTGGAGGGGCACTTGTGCAACAGGTAAGCACCACGGCCCCGGGATAGGGACGGGACCACAGCCCCTTTCCAGGCTGGGCTCTGTGCCGGGGCTCGGTGGTCAGTGCCAGGCAGGCATCTTCACTCCCGTGGGACATTGCTGCTTCCCCAGCCCCCACACATGACCCCTCGCAGGGGCTTCGCAATGGGAATCCTGCGGGGTCACTCCCTGCAGAGGCCCTGGCTGGCTGGTGAGGCCGTGGGGCTGCATCTCTCCAGACCACTGGGACTGGGGTCACTCAGAACTGCCACCAGTGTCCCCCTCTGGGATGCTGCTGTGGTCCCCTGCGGCTCTGCCTGTCCCGTGCCACCTGCTCCTGTTTCCTCCCCGTGCCCAGGTGCCAGCCAGGCTGGTTTAACCTGCAGCCCCACAACCCCGCCGGCTGCACCAGCTGCTTCTGCTACGGCCACTCCACCGCCTGCACGGCGGCAGATGGCTACGAGGTGACCCACGTCCACTCCGACTTCAGCCAAGGTACCGACCCCCCAGCCCCGGGCGAAACGGAGGGCGCAGCGGCACCAACTCCAGCCAAAAAACTCCAGCAGTTTGGGAAGGCTGGAGCTGAGCATCCCCCTTTGGGGCGAACTGGTGGTGACGGTTGGAGGGGGTTTTCTCTGGCTCACCCCTATTTTGCTGTTAAACCTCTGTTTTTGCCCCCAGCTCCATGGGGACAGGCTCTCCCTGGGTCCCCACAGCGTCCCTGCATGCCAACCTGCTCCTGGGGCTCTGCATGGCTCAGGGAGGGCTGCAGAGCTGGGCACAGCTGTCCCACCACACCAGGGACTGCAAGAGCACTAAAAATCAGCTCAGAAAGATAAAAACTGAAAGGATGGAGCCTGGTGGGAACTTTCCCCCTTATTCCCTCCTCTCCCCATCCTCGGCTGGGATGGGGCAGGGCAGGCGGGGGCCGGGGGAGTGGGATGGGGTGCTCTTGCCCAGCTGCAGCCAGGGCTGTGCGTGGCAGGGCTGGATGTGTGCGGGATGTTCGGGGAAACCCTGCCATCTGCCGCACAGCCTGACGTGTGCATCCCTGGCTGCGGGCACGCCGCGGCTCCCACCGCAGCCCCCGCTCACCGGGACCCCCGCCTGCGCCCCGGCAGCGTACAGGCACCCATCACGGGCAGCCTGGCTCTCTGCCTTGGCTGTACCCCGACGGGGTGTGCGCACCAGCGAGCAGATGGATGCAAACACGCCAGGCACGGGTTTATCCTGATTGCCTTTAAACCATGCCGCCAATTGCTGCACTCCTGTCATGTCTTCCACGGCCTTGAAACGGAGCCAGGCTTTAAACCGAGTCTTTTTTCCTCCCTGCATGCAGCCAGTTTGGGGCTGCTCCTTTAGGGACAGGTTTGGCAGAGCCCTGGGCTGGGTTGCAAGAGGCTCAGCACGGCCGGGCAGCGAGGGGCAGGGTGCAGGCACCCACCCTCCTAAAGCCCTGCTCCCCAAAGCGCTCCCCAATCCGCAGCTGAGCTGGATCAGCTGGAATTTTCCTGTGCTGGGTGAAAGGGTCCAAATTCGGGATGATTTGATAATCGAGCGCAGCCCACTCGAGAGCTGGGGAGGGATTTCCAAGTGTTCATCCTGCGGGCACCTGGGGCTGGAAGAAATAACTAACCCTGGGGAGCGGTGGGGGGAGTTTAACTGATTTCCAAAGGAAACCAACTTAATGCAATTACGCCCCGTCTCTCCGTGGGCTTCCTGCACTCTCCAGCCCACAGTAACTTTGGAACCGTAGCACAGGCAGAGGGGCAAAAGTTTAAAGATAATAATTTCCTCCAAATCTAAGAAAATAAACAGATGGGGTGGATGACTAGGGCCACTCTCCAGCGCATGAGAGCACAGAGCCCGAGCTGAGCATGGTGTTACAAAGAGCTGGCCCCTCACAAGACCCTGGAGCATCTCAGGAGGAGGGACAGAGCCCCCGAAAGCAGCACCCCGCTGGTGCTGGGCTGGCGGGGACTCGCTGCTCCCTTCACCCGTGCACCGCCGCTGTGTGCCATCATGCAGGGCTGGAGGGCTGGGCTGCTGCAGCTCCGGGCACTGCAGACCTGCCTCTGCGCTGGGCTGATGGGGAGATCGTCACCGAGTGGGATGGAGAGGAGCCGGTGGATTTTCTTGCACCAGGTATCATGTGTGCTGGGTCCCTGGGGTCCTGCTCTGCCATGGGGAAAGCCCTCGTGGGACATCACACTGCTACGCCAGTGTGTGAGGCACTGGGTTCCATCCCAGAGCTGAGCATGTTTCAATAACACAAGGTGGTGGTGGGGATTGGAGCGGTGGACTGGGACCCTGGGAGGGCAGGTTGGAGCTGGCCCTGCTCTAGGAGGGTGACCTCCTGGTGATGCTGGTGGGAACAGGACTGCACCGGCAGCCCCAGCAGAGCTGGTACCTCCGTGTCCTACAGACTTTGCTCCTCTCTCCCCTCGCAGAGAAGTTTCTGCATAACCAGCGTCTCAGTTACGGGCAGCTCCTGTCCCTACTGCTAGAGGTGGAGGGGAACGGGACAGGGACAGAGAGCGGGGTGCCCCTGCTCCCGGTCCAGCTGGTGCTGGAGGGTGAGGGGATGGAGATCACCATGTCCAGCAGCGAGAGCCAGCCCCAGCGCGGAAAGCAGGCTGTCACCTTCAGGTACCCGTCATGGCACTTTGGGGAGCCTCGGCTGGGTTTGGGACACAGTGTGTCTGACCTTGCCTGGGCTGCCCTGTGCTCTGGGGTTCAGCCCTGCTCCCTGCCTCCCTCCGGGACTTAACTGTGCCCCCATTGCTGCGCCTGGGTCCCGGTTGGGGAGCTGAGCTGTCCTGCGGCATGTGGCTGTCAGGATGGCCCTGTCCTTCCTCCCACGCTCCCTCTCCAACAGGCTGCACGAGGCAGAGGAGGGTGCGGAGCCTTCGCTGTCGGCCTTCAGCTTCCAGCGCCTGCTCTCCAACCTGACCGCCCTCCGCCTCCGCGTCAGCCGCGGCCCCATGCAAGGTGGGTGGCTCCACGCAACGTCCCCATGGGGACCAAGCTGGGGACATCAAAGCAGCATTAGGCTCTCAGAGATGAGAGGCATTGCAGGGGGTGTGTTGGGGCAGGGGCTGGCTCCTCTCTGTGAACACCCCTGGGCTCTCCAGGAGGTATTTTGGGATCTCCTACGCCTGTCTGGAGCATTCCCAGGCAGGATGGAGAGAGCAGGGTCGGGGGACGGGCCATCCCATTCTCACGCTGCTCTCCCCTCTCACAGGCAGGCTGTCCCTGAGCAAGGTCCAGCTCACGTCTGCTCGCCCTGGGCCAGGGGTGCGGGCGGGCTGGGTAGAGGAGTGCATGTGTCCTCTGGGCTACGCCGGGCAGTTCTGCCAGTCCTGCGCGCCCGGCTTCAAGCGGGAGATCTCCTTCGGTGGCCCCCTCGTCAGCTGCGTGCCCTGCGCCTGCAACCAGCACGGGGACTGTCACCCCCTCACAGGTGCGCATCCCCTGGCCCCTCCACTCGCCCCATTGCTACGTGCAGGGGTGGCAAATCTATGTCTTTGCTTGTTTCTGAGGGATTTCTGAGGGAGATTCAGCATTCTGAGGGATGCCGGAAACCATCTGTGAGGTTGCGGTACCCAAAACTTGCAAGTTTAATTGCTTGGCTGGTTGTAGGGACTGGGTTCATAACGGCAAAGGCAGAGATAATTAATGAAGCGCAATAACGGTGGTGATTTATAATGAGGGGCATATTTCATGGTACTTTATGACCTTAAAGAAGGAGAAAGGAAGGGTGCTGGTCCTCAGAGGAGTGGGGAGGCAGGGGTCAGGGCAGCAGAGAGGCAGAAGGTTTTGCCAGAACGGGTCTCACAGGCAGCATCGCTGCCCAAGGAGCAGAGCAGGACTGGGCACAGCCTGGGTGCCTGCAAACTGGGGGTGAACCTGAGCAGAGAAACAAGTAAAAAAGCAGGAAAATACAGCGGTGCCAGGCTTGCGGGAAGGCACCAGAGGAGCCCGCTCTCGTGCTGCCAGCCCAAGCCCTGCTCTGCCTCCACACCCAGCTCAGAGGTGCGTGACTGCAGTAGGGACTGTGGCTTGAAGGGAGGAAAAAGCAAAAGCAAAGTCTTTAGGGCAGCGTGGCTGTGTCTGGAGTGGTTTGCGGGGTGTTGGCTCTCCCCTCTCCTGCCAGGCAAAGTGTCTGGATGGCTTTGGTTGGGGAAGGGGGGCAGGATTGCAAACCGCTGCCCTGGAGCTTGAGGTGGCTGCGTGAATCCAGCACCAGCCTCGCTGCTGTCAGCCCCGAGGAGAGGCAGATCAGAGCCATGAGAGGCTCGTGAGATGCTGCTTCGCTCCCCGTCCACCCCTGCAGAAAGCAGCAGCTCAGATCGGTGCTGCAAAGAGCTTGGAAACAAGATGATGCATTTGGTACCCAGACGGAGCCCCTGGGGCTCCTCGCTGGCTGGCTCCCCTCGCTGAGGAGCGACAGTAGTGTATGGCCGGGATGGAAAGGGCTGGAAGAGGCGTTGGGCTCAGCAAGTGCCCCTGCCCTGCCAGCGGAAACGCTGCAGCAGCTCTGCAAACTCGCCCCTCGTCTCGCAGAGCCGGGGCTGGCGCCGCCGACTGCACAATCCCCAGGGACGGGGCCAGGTTTTTGATGTCCCGGCCCGGGCACTGCCAGCCCGAGCCAGCCCACACGCTTCCTTTTGTTTATTGTTCCACTCCTTCCTGCCACCCACTTTTCCTTTCTCTTCCATCGTCCAGCTCTGCCTGGATGTGGGGAAAATGGAGAAATGTCCATTCCCTCCTGTGCAACCCGCCTGGTATGACCCGACCCCACAAATCATGAGGAAAAATGCTCCCCCTGGGTCCTTCTCTCTCTCCAGTCAAGCAGAGCATCCGCCTGGAGGTGGGGGGTTCCTTGAGCATCCTTCCTCCTCTTCCTCCTCCTCCTCCTCCTCCTCCCAGCTGATTTCGGAAGGCCGTGACTCACCGGCTCGGCTCGCGAGGAGACGCTGGCTCCCCACTGGGTGCTGGCCGGCTGCTTGTGTTTTCCATGACAGGCTGGAAACGACGTGCCTCGTTGCTGAGAAATGTGTTGTCGATTATCACAGGCGCCGACAGCCTCTGTGCACGTTGATGGTGCTGCCTGCGTGCGCCAGCGCCGCCTCGTCCCCACGCCACGGGGGAGCACGGGGCTGGCGCTGGGGCCCCAGCGTCCTCTCCAAAACCTTCTCTCTTGAGCAAGGACGGGGCAGGGAGGGAAAATGTTCTGAGTCCTGGTTGAGGACGTGCAATTCCAGCGTGATCCTTTGGCTGGAGCTGCGCATCCCTCTCGGCACCCACAGTGTACCACGATCAGCACAACCCTCCCGCAGTCCCCGCTGTTATTCGGGGCTGGGTTTTTGCAGACCCTTAGCTCTGTTTTCCTCCTCGCAGGGCACTGCCAGTGCTTGCACAATACAGAAGGTCCCTCCTGCGAGCGCTGCAGCCCCGGGTTTTATGGCAACCCCTTCGTAGGGCACTTCGATGACTGCAAGCCGTGCCCCTGCCCCGGCCGCTCGCCCTGCACCGAGGTGCCTGGCAGCGGGGAGGTGGTCTGCACCCACTGCCCCCCGGGGCAGAGAGGTGAGGCTGGGGGTGGGTGGGCAAGGGGGGCCATGGGCAGCACTGACACAGCCGGACCCTTCCCACCTTTTCTCCTTCCCCAGGAAAACGCTGCGAGCTCTGCGACGATGGGTTTTTCGGGGACCCTCTGGGGCAGAGGGGTCCCGTGCATCCCTGCGTCCCCTGCCAGTGTCACAGGAACGTGGATCTCAACGCCGTGGGGAACTGCGACCCCGTGTCCGGCCGGTGCCTGCGCTGCCTGTACAACACGACGGGCGAGCACTGTGAGAGGTGTCAGCCGGGCTTCTACGGGAACGCGCTGGCTCCCGACCCTGCAGGGAAGTGTGCACGTATGTATGGCCCTGGGGGCTGGCCCTGCTCCCCTGGGTCCCACTGCAGCCAAAATCCTCCCAGCAGTGGAGGCAGAGGGTGGAAAGGGGATGCCCAGCAGGTTTAGGGGCTGATTGATGGTCCAGGTTGGCCCCAAATGCTCAGGAATGGCCTTTGCCCCCTCTCTCTGCTGCTGTCCTTCCCTGGAGACACCCTGGTCTGCAGGAGCTCAGCCTCTTGGAGCCCTTGTTTGATGTGGGGGGACAGCCCTCCACGTTGTGGGGGGCTCAGCCCTGGCGCCCCATTCCCACAGTCCCATCTGCCAGCCGCATGCCGGGATGTAAGCGGTATTTTGTCTCCCGTAGCTTGTGATTGCAACCCCAACGGCTCAGCCCCGGGGCTGGAGGACTGCGATCCCGGCACAGGCCAGTGCCGCTGCCTCCCGCACGTGACGGGCAGAGCCTGTGGGCTCTGCCAGCCTGGCTACTACAGCCTGCAGCCTGCCGTGGGGTGCAAGAGGTATGTAGGGCACGGCATGGGGCTGCGAGGGGACAGCCGTGGCTCTGCATCCCTGGCTGTGGTCTCTGCTCTTTGCATCCATTGCTCGCTCATCACCCTCCACCTCTCGGTGCCAGCTGCGAGTGCCACCCGACGGGGTCACGGAAGAGCGGGTGCCACGCGCTGACAGGGCAGTGCTCCTGCCAGCCAGGCGTCACAGGGAAGCAATGCGACCGATGCCAACACGGTTTCTTCGGCTTCTCTGCCAGGGGCTGCCGAGGTAACGGGGACGGGGACCGCACCTCAGACCCAAAACTGGGGCTGGCAGCCACAGCGTGACGCCTTTCTGCCACCGTTGCAGCCTGCAACTGCTCCCCACTGGGCTCCGTCACCCCGCAGTGCCACGAGAACAGCACCTGCCTCTGCCACCCTGGCTTTGTGGGCTACAAGTGCGACCAGTGCCAGGCCAACTTCTTCCTCGACCCGCCGAGCTCCCGCTGCCAGCAGTGTCCTGCCTGCTATGGGCTGGTGAAGGATGAGGTATAGCCTGTGCCCTGCTGAGGTGGGCGCAGCACCCCAGCCCCCACACTGCCTCACTGTCCCCCCACATCCCCCTGCATCTCGCCCGCAGGCTGACCGGCTGAAGGCCAGGCTGCAGGAGATGGAGGAATGGCTGCAAAAACCAGGCTGCGACGGCCGCCCAGGCCAGTCCCTCATGCTGGGAGATGCACCCCGGGGAGATGGGCTGCCCAGCCCTCACCTCCTGCAAGGTGCAGGGGACACCCCTTCCCAAAGTCACGGGGGAAGCCCCACATCACCCTTCCAGGGACACCCTGCTCCCGCAGGGTGCTGTGAGATGCTGGGTGGGTGCAAGGAGGTCTCAGGTCAGCGCTGGGTTCAGCACGGGAGACGGGGTGACTGAGAGGGGGAGGACAGCTGGGGGGGCCATGCCTTTTTGTGTAGGACAGAGCGCTGCAGGGATCCTTGCACCCCTGAGGTTTTGGAGTAGCTGGTGATAGGCATTACCGGGGACTGAGAATCGGCACATGGAGTGCCCTTTGGGTGCTGCATCCCTTTCATTAGCTGGCAGAAGGGGGGTTGCTCGGGCATGGGGCAGCCCCACAGCAAGTGGGGAGCCCCAAGCATCTCTGTGGGCAACAAGCAGCTGCTTGTGCTGCCCGCAGGTGCCCGGGCTGCCCTCTCGACGCAGGTGGGGCGGCTGGCAGGGGCACTGGGCACCGCACAGGGCCGTCTCAGCAATGCCAGCCAGGCCACCGGCTGCTCCGGCCACGGACCCCCCAAGACCTGCATCCTGCTGTCGGAGATTGGGGCCACGCTGCAGTCGGCACAGCGGGAGATCCTGCACGCTGCGGACACCCTGGCTACCATGGTGCGGGCTCCTGCCAGCCGCAGGCTCCCAGGGGGGCTGGTGGCCATCCTGGGGGGCAGTGGGATGTGCAGGACTGGTGGGGTGGGATGTGACCAGCACAGCAGGTGAGTGGGAAAGCCTGGGATCCGTGTGGGTATAGCGCTCTTTGCAGCTGAGCCAAGAGGAGCTATTTCCCTTGCTCGCTCCTGTTCGCAAACCTCCTCCAGCCCTTTGGGAGGTTCTCGTTGGTGCTGGGCTGGTGTGGTCTGGAGGTCCCTGCTCCTCACCGCGCTCTCACTGCTGCTGTTTGCGTTTCAAGGAGATTCCCCAGGAAATCCCTCAGCAGCCCACGAACTGGAGCCGCCGGGCGCTGGAGGCACGGGCACTGGCTGAGAGGTACGCTTCCAAGTCTGATCCCAGCGTGCACAGGCAGAGGAGGCTGCCTGCCCAGCTAGGGATGCAGGATGGCTGCTCCTTTCCCAGGAGGCCAATCCTAGTATCATCTCTCTGGGTGTCCTTGTCCCTACAGCCACGAGGATGCCGTGACGCAGGTGGAGGCGGTGGTCAGGAGAGCGCTGCGTGCCTCCAACGCCAGCTCTGAGCTCCTGCGGAGCCTGCTGGAGGGGAATGCGACGTGGGATGTGCAGCGTGAGCTGGAGGCCGGGTGAGGGGCTGGCAGCAAGGGGGGGCTGGCAGGGCACCACAGCCCCTTGCCTCTGGCCAGGTCCCTGTTACAGGACTTGGTCACAGTGATTTGGCATCTGCCCAACAGGGACGTGCTGAGTCCCATCAAACTCATTGCACCACAGTGTTGGAAAGCGGAGAGTCAGGGCGCTCCGTGCTGGGGGTGTTTCAGGGAAAGCCCCCAGCGTTTCCGCCTACACCCGTGTCCGGGGCCAGGTCTCAAGCTGTCATCTCCATCCTTCAAGGGACCAGGGTGACAGCAGTGTCCTGCCCACACAGGTACGAGGAAATCCAGCGGGCACAGGAGGAGCTGGGCGCTGGCGTGGCGGAGGTTGCAGTGGAGGCCAGGAGAGCTTTCACAGCCGTGCAGCAGGCAAACGCAGACATGGCCGAGAAACTTCTGCAGGTGGCTGCACTGGGGCAGGTGAGCAGTGTCCAAGCAGCGTCCAAGCTAAGGCTCCTGCTTGCATCCCTACCCCTAGCTTTACCTGTTGGGCAACGCTGCCTTCCGGGCTGGGAGATGCTCTCGTGGAGCCTTTGGCATCCCTGACCCCGCAGCAGGCACTGCCGGCGCAGGCTGGAGCCCTGGCACAGGACCTGGCAGCGCTGGAGCAGGCAGCGGAGGCACAGGAGCCGTTGGCTCAGCAGGCTGTTGAGGCGTCCCATGCTCTGGCAGCCAGATTGCGCCGGGAGCTGCAGAGGACTCGTGGCTTCGAGCAGGTAATTGCTGCTCACTTGCATGGGGTGTCCCGGCAAAACAAGTGATGGGGACCTACTGTTCCAGCTGGAGCTGTGAGCATGCTGGATGCATCCCTTTCCTGCCTCCCACCTGGGGTACAGGGGGGTGGGTGAGCCCCATCCCCGCTGCTCCAGTGACCAGAGGGACCATGCCTGCACCCAAGGGGTCGGAAGCCGATGTTTTGGGAGACATCTCCCCTGGGGCTCCCGGATCTCTCAAGGAGCTCGCCTGCCAAGCAGGAGTGGGCTGGGACCCACACTTCCCAGCTGGGTGCAGCTCTTCGCCCCCTCTCTGGCTTCACTCCTTCTCTCCTCTCCCCAGCTACGGGACCAGGCTGGCTCTGCCCACAGCACGGCCACCTCGGCCATCTCGCATGGAAAAGCTGTACTTTCCAATGGGGAGTCCCTCCTGGCCAGCTTGGAAGGTAAAAGGCACCAGCTAGAGCATCTCTGGCGACAGCTCCGCTCTCGCCACGCTGCCTCTGGGTGCCAAGGGGAGAAAGGGACAGTTCGGTGATGGCCAGATTATCCCCGCAGGCATGAGGAAGGTGCTGAGCCATCGGAAGGGCCAGGCTGCCCTGAGCAGGAGGATGGCACTTGTGCGGGACAGGGCAATGGTGGAGGCCCAGCGGAAGATTAAACAGGCAGAGAAGACACTGGGAAACTCCTTGTCCGTCTCCACCACAGCCCAGAAGACAGCCAGGGAGGCTGAGCAAGTCTCTGGGGAGAGCGCCAAGGTCTGAACGGAGGGATGTGAGGTGCGGGGAGCCCGTGCCAGGCTGCAGGGCATGGCCTGGCTGGCAGCCATCACAGGCAGAGCCCAGCCTGTTGCAGGCAGGGCTGCAGAGCTCCTAAATACAGCTTCTGCTGCCCATCCAGCACAGCCCACCCTTGTCTGCGTGCAGACCAGGGGGATGCACCCAACCAGGGCTCCAGCCTAGGAGCCAGCTGCAGTCCCCCGGCATGTCCCCAGGTGACCGTCCCCATCTCCATCCCTTTGCAGAGGGCACAGGCTGTGCTGCAGGAGAGCAAGCAGGCCCGCAAGCACGCCAGCCAGCTCGCCACACGTGCCAATGAGACCCAGCAGGAGCTCTCCCGGCAGAAGCATGTGGCTGAGAAGCTCAGGGGGGACCTGGAGGAAGCACACCAGGTGAGTCAGATCCCCTTGGGCAGGTTATGTCCTCCAGAGCCTGGAAGGGGCTTTGCCCACAGCCCAAAGCATAGGGTGCAAGCCAGCTTCTGGGCTCCATGGTATGAGGAATGCCTTGAGGACGTTCCTGGGATTCCCTCCCCTCTCCTGTCCAGCCAAGGGTCAACGGTGTCCCTGATCTGGGTGTCTGTTTGTGTTGGAAGGTGGGGACACAGGTGAGTGAGATGGCAAAAAGTCTCCAGGAAGCCCGGGGCTCGCTCATCTCGGACATCGAGACCCTGAACGACCTGCTGAGCAGCCTAGGTGAGACCCGGGTGGGAGTGGGGTGCAGGCTCCCGGGGAAGGGCCAGGCTGTTGGGGCCCAGGGCTCTCCT
This sequence comes from Gymnogyps californianus, assembly GCF_018139145.2. Classification (NCBI taxonomy): domain Eukaryota; kingdom Metazoa; phylum Chordata; class Aves; order Accipitriformes; family Cathartidae; genus Gymnogyps; species Gymnogyps californianus. The sequence continues at coordinate 7,172,635 of NC_059488.1, forward strand.
GCTCGCTGGTGCTGGGTCTCCTGCTCGCTGGCCACCCGGGCTGAGCTGGGTGCCCTTCGGCTGAGATCGCTCAGGGTCTTAGCAAAGCTTCTTGAGGGCTCATGTCTCGAGAAAAGCCCTGGTGCAGAATGAACTGGGGATTGCTGAATGTGTGTGTTCATGCCTGGTGTGGGGACACTGATCTCCCTTGGCATCTCCAGGAGGAGCACGGTTGGGTCAAGGGCTCAGTCCCTTTGGAGCCGAGGGCTGTGCTGGGCTGGGTTTGCTCCTTGTTGCTGGTTGGTTTTGCTCCAGCTCCTCCTGCTTTGATCATCTGGATACATTTCTGAGCGCTCCAGGACTCTTGCATCCAAGAAGTTTTGCAAAGGGGTGGAAATCATCACCCATCTGTAAGAGAGAGATGTGCCCAGGCCCTGCCTGGAGCCACAGTCCTATTTACTTCTCTGTGATCGCTGGGAAGCTGCAGTGCCTCCATGCCCCGCTGCAGCCACTCCCTACAGTTTGCTTGGTGCCGAGGGTCTGAGCCCCTGGAGCACATCCAGAACCTCTCCTGCCCGGCTCTCTGTCTCTCATCCATGTCCTTTCCCCTTGCCCAGGCAACCTGGAGCAGGCCGTGCAGGCGGAGGCGGTGCTGAGCGCCGGGCGGCGGGAGCTGGAGCGGCTGTGGCTGCGCCTGGCCGCGCCGGGCGCCCTGGCCGGCCAGCTCAGCCTGCTGCAGCGGGAGGCGGCGCGGCAGTGGGAGAAGATCCAGGCGTTCGAGAGCGACTTGGCTGAGATCCGGGCCGACAAGCAGAACCTGGAGGACATTTTGCGGAGCCTCCCCGAGGGCTGCTCGAAGTGGCAGTGACAGGTCCCTGGCCGCTGCCCCATCATCTCCGTGCCCTCCTGCACAGGGAATGGCAGAGCGAAGGACACCCTGCGTTCACCAGCATCGATCCCTCCCACTGCCCTTCACACTGCCCACCATACAATATCACACCCCAGGTCCTTATCCACACCGGTTCAGGCTCAGCGTCCCAAGCGCACTACGGCATGACTTCAGCCACCAGCTCTGTCCTCGGGGCAGGGGGACAACCAGCTACCAGGGACCACCGACCTTTTTGTGCCGGATATGGAGCTATCACAGGGTTGGTCTCTCACCACGGAGTGAACGAAGAACCGTCACAGATCTCCTCCATGCTAGACACATCCCTCCATCCCTCCTTCCCCACTGCAGCACAGCGCACCGGGGAGGGACAGCTTATCAAGTATGTAGCGTACCAAAGCTGTAACACCTCACAGTCCCTCCTGCCCCAGGAGGAGATGAGAGAGGCTGTTGCATGCATGCTGGAAGCTGGACCTGCTGCACAGCACCTTGCAGTGCGATGCTCATGTGCTGTGGTCACAGAGGTGCAGAGATGAATCCCGGTGAAGCCAGGCAGAGAGCTGCTCACCGGAGGGCATGCAGCTTGCTTGCTTCCCAGGGGAAGGGAGTTCTAGCAGGGAGGGCTAAATTGGGGCCAAGGAGAAGCAAAGCTGGACCCTTAAGCAGCTCCTGGCAGGCAGGTGGGGCATCCTCTGCCTGCTGCAGGGTAAGCACAGCTCTGCTCTTGCTGTTCCTTTGCTCCAAGGTAGCGCAAGGTTGCCGCTGCCCACAGCTCTGGTCTTTGGGTCCTGTCCCAGCTCCTCTTGGCTCACTGGATGTCACCAAGTCTGGCTATAAACCAGCCCAATTGCCGGCTGTCCCAGGGGCTGGGTGGCATAGCAATGCACCGGGCGGGGAGGTGGGAGAGCTGACACCTGCAGCTGCATCACCTACAGCCCCACATCAGCACCCGCACACCCTCCCCACTGGAGAGAAGCTGGCTGGTGACACCAGACTGCGCAGCCAGCGTGGGCTGGACAGGGAGCAGCTGGACACGGCCAGCTCCTGCCACTGTCAGTCCCACTTGGTGGCAGAGGTCGGCGGCTGTATCGCCTTTAAAGGAAAGGCATGTGCATTCACCCCGCGCTCCCATGCGGGCTGGTCTGTGGGGCCACGCAGGCAGCAGAGCCAGGTCCTTGTTCAGCCCGCTCTGCACTGGCTGTGCCGTGACTCCAGGTAGCAGCTGAAGTCACTCCCATAAGGCCCATAAGAAAGGAGTCCCCAGGCTGGAGCCTACTTCACTTTTTAACCTGTTTTATCTGTGTTCTTCTGCTCACAGTGCTGGAAATCAGGTTTGCTAAAGTCTTTTGTAACGCTGTATGTAAAACTGCTACCATAGACATGGGATCCCCCCAGCGCTGCCCGGGGTGGGTCCAGCGGTCTGGAAGAGACACAGGATTTTCCTACCATGAACAAACCCCTCTCCCTCCTAATTCTGCACAAAAGCTGCCCATGGAGTGGGGTGCCAGAGCTGCGGCGCTGCAGAAGTGTAATGGCAGGGGCTCCCCTCTCGGTGCCCAAGGACAGCTCTGCAAAAGCAAAACCATGCAGCAGTGAGAGCACAGCGTGATTCGGCTTGGCCAAGAGGCAGGGAGCCACAGCCACTTACTGTCTCCCTGGGAAGACAATTACACGTCTCCAATCAACACACAAATTTGCTGCTGTTACAGAAATGTCAAGCCTCTGCCTTGTGCCTGCTGCTGAAGATGTGGTTCATCCTCCCTCCTGCTCTCCCTGGAACTCTTTTTTTAGCTGGTGACACCTGCCTAGAGCTGTATCCATTAAAAATTCTTAATATAAGACATAGCTGCCCATCCACCTGAGCGCATGGCAGCAGGAGGGGCACATGCTGTACCTGCGCTTGTTGCTTTCTTGAAGAGCAGGGGTAGCTGCGCCCAGGGTTGAAATGCGGCTGCCTCTGGGGTGGTGTGGGGCAACGGTCTGACAATTCTTACTAAAAACCACTTTAGTACAGATCTTTAAAAAAAGGTGTCTAGCTGACCTTTCAGGGGGAGTGAGGGGACTGAGCGCAACCGCCCACCCAAGATCCCGGCCAGGACACGCATCAGCTTGGTCGTGTCTGTCCTGCGGTAGACGCCTTTTCCTGCTGTTCGTGCTCCAGGGCTTATCCAGCACCGACTTGCAAGCGGTTGTGCTTTATCACACCACGGAGTTGCTCCCAAACAACACCTTGCAAAGCTGCTACCGGTACCCGAGTGGGGAGTCCCGAAGCGGCGGTGCAGGGGAGGGGAGGGGGGTGCACCTGCCCCGGGGTGGCTCCGGAGCGGATCCCAGGGGTGCCGCGGGGGCCGCAGCCCCTGTGCACGGCGGGCGGGGTGCTCTCGAGGGTCCCTTCCCCTCCCGCCGCGTCCCTCCCGTCGGGGGCTCGGCCGCTGGAAGCCGACCGGCACCGCTGCCGCTCCGCTGCTTCCCCACCTTGCTCTGGACCTCGCAGTTCTCCAGCAAGAGCCTGCCGAGCGGCTGCACCCCGCGGGTACCGGGCTTGCTTCCCCCCCAGCCCCCCGACCCCGGAGGAGCAGCCCGGAGCGGGGCGGGAGCTGTCAGCCGCCTGTTCTCGGCGGCGGGGAGGGAAGGGGTTAACGGCGGGGGCGGAGGGCCCGCACCGCCCGCCCGGCCCGGCCCGGCCCGGCCCGGCCCTGCCCGCCCCTACTTAAGGCGGCGGCGGGCACAGGGGCGGCTCCGTGAGATGGCGGCTCCGCGCCGGCCGAGCGGCGGGGGGCTGCGGCGGGCCCCGCAGGACGGGCGGCTGGAGGAGATCAACAAGGTGGGGCGGGGGCCGCTTCCCCCCCCGAGCCGACCCTTTGTGGGGGCAGCCCCGGGGGGACGGGGCGGAGGGCTCCGAGGGGCGGGATGAGGATGGGGGCGGCCGCGCCGGGGCTGAGCCGACGGCCGGCGGGGATGGGGGCTGCGGCGGTGCCGGGGGAGGGGGAGAAGGCAGGTGGAGGTGCCCCCCCCCCCCCCCCCGCTTTGCCCGTGTCCCCCTCGGAGGGAAATCCGGCTCGAGGAGGCAGGCGGTGGCTCTGCAGGGGGGTTTGCTCTGCAGGGGGGTTTGCTCTCCATCCCCTCTGCCCGTGGCGTTGCCCTCGGAGGCGGCTCTTCCCCCTCCAGCGCCCCGCAGCCCGGGCAGGTCCGAGGGCCGCTCTGTGCCGGGGGATGCTCAGCGGCCGGCTGCCATGAAAGCCCCTTTGCAAACGTGCTCCAGCAAGAATAGGAGCTATTGTTCTCCTGGAGGACTTCAACCTCCCCTCTGCTGTATCGAGCACTTTGATTTCTTCTCCCGGGAGTGAGGAGTTTCTGCTGCTCAGGAGAGCTAACTCAAGCCTTTCTAGTTTTTAATTGCGGTGGTTGAATGGGGAGCCCAGGATGGTTGGATGTCCCACAAGCCTTGGGCAGGGGGAATGGCAGCTCCTGGATTAATGCAAAGTACACTGGGCTGCGTGCCCTTTGTGCTGGGGTCAGGCAAGGTCCTCTCCCTGAAGCTTCGACCTTGCCCCATCCCTTGCTTGGCATGCCCTGTGGGGGCAGCTCCGTTGGCATCCCTCCCGGCCAGGAGTGGTTCTGACGGTGAAAAGAAGGTTTTAACCTTGAAACAATCAACGATGGGATTTCTAGGGTCATTTCCAGGTGGGTTTGGTGGTCACTTGCTGATATAGCCAGTGGCACCTTGGTGTTACAGGTAGAGAAATCAGAGCTGCACAAGATGAGAGCCTGGAAGAGACGGTGGGCTTGCCTTGCCCTCACATTGACTGGGCCGTGAAAAGTGCCAATGTGTTCCTCCAGGCAGGGGTGAGACAGCAGATGTGAAGTTTTTGTAGGTCACTGGAGAGGGAATTATGTCATTAGAAATGAGGAGGTGCTGTGGAATAAGAGTGGAAAAAGAGGTGCTGTGGCATAAGGTGTAGAATAAGAGCACTTGGCTAAAAAGAAGCCTTTGAAACCTGCTGTTGGAAGGCAGGCACTACATGCCCTGTGCCAAGGAAGCGCGTAGGTGGGTCTAATGCATCCCCCATAGCCAAGGTGGTGTTGACCCTTGGATTGGGGAGGAAGGGAGTGTGTTGCACCTATTGCTGCAGTTTCTGCTGCTGCAGAGCCATCCTCCAGCATCACTCGGGCACAGGGTGGATATGTGATCCTTCAGCTGGTAGGAGCTGTAGGACTGAGTCTGAGAAGCCATGCTTCCTGGGACACTGCTGATGTGCCACTGCTGTGCCCCAGGGCTGGGGGCTCTTCTTCCTCCCGTGCAGGGGACAGGCTCCTCTCTCTCCCCTAAGTAGCCATCACTTCTGGCAGGCTTTTTCTCTGGGTGAGGTTTGGGTGACGAAAATGAAACAAGCTACATAACTTCCTGCTGACAGAGGTGGGAGCTGCTTGTTCGTGTCCTTGCTGCCCTGTGTGTTGGCTCGGTGCTAGGAGAGGGGATTTGAGCAGCTAGAAATCAAGCTGCAGATAGCACGCATAGCAGCTGCCCACAGATCCCGAGAAGCTGTTGCGCTGCAGCGGCTCTGGGCAGCAAACCCTGTGCTGCTGCACTTTGCTCGCTTTGCCAGCTCAGCGCGGCAGCGGTGGGGGAGTTTGCTGTGAGTGGGCATGCAGTGAAGCGGCTCACACCTCCCTCTGACACAGAGCTGATACGTAAACCTGGACTGATACTGTGGTTGGAGCCAGGGAGGGGGTTTCCTGAGCCCTGCAGAGCCCCAGGGCTGCAAACCAGCAAAGTGCTCCCAATAAAACCTATCAGGCGAAATTCCTATCAGGCTTAATCTCATCATCTCATCCTAACACTTAGCTCCCTCCCAGCCCTGTTTTCCTGGCTGGTTTCTACCCCAGAGCTCTCGCTGGGATAAGGGTCTTTGGCAGGCAGTGTCCTGAGTGCACACGTGCTGCTGAAGGACAGCTGAGTCCTAGTATTGAATTCTCTCTTCCAGCCTGAAACACTCCTCTGGGATCCCCTCTTGGCCATTCCCCTCTTCCTGGGGAACGGCAATCACATTGTTCAGCCTCGTGCATCAAGGTGGCAAGTCTAATCCAGCACAGATTACTTTCAACCTAGTTTTACCCTCTAATGCGCTGGGCTGTGGGGAAGGAATTCAGCCTGCTGGAGAGCAGGTGCCTGCTTCTCCCATCCAGGGTAGGCATGAGCATCCCTCAGCCCCTTCCCAGCCCCAGCAGGCAGGGCGGCTGGTGTCGAGCGCTTAAATGGCCCAGTGAGAGCTTGGCCTGCTGGTTGGAGATGCCTTTTTGGAAAGGGAGGAAGGATCTGGCTTTGCTCAGGTTGTCTTGCAGGTAGCTGGGACTTGTGTGGCTGAATTTATTGGCTTAGAAAAGTCTCTCTGCCCAAGAAAGGCTGTTCAGGGCAGGAGCGGGGGGGAGGGGCTGGGGCTTATTAAGCAGTTCTTATTAATAGAACATGTCCCTTAAAATGGGAGCTTTAGCAAAGGGCTCTAGGAGGAACTTCAGCCACTTGGGCTGAGTCTGAGTCACTGGCCCTGGGGATTGAATTCCTGTGTGCTATTGTGAGTGTTTGCCTTATCGCAGTCACAGCCCTGCTCGCATACAATGTGGCGGGTGGAATGCCTTTGAAATAGGCTCCCCTGTTGCTTCCTTAGGTCTGGAGCATAGCTGTGACACTGGTGGGCTGTCCAGTTCCCCTCCAGTTGAAATGCAAGGGGACTGGGTGCTAGGCGTGTGCACAGTGTCACCCATCCTCCTCTCCTGCCGTGCTGCCAGGGGCTGTTGGACCCCTGGGCACATGTCCCTCAGCCATCGTGTATGGTTGTAGCATTCTCTTCGGTCTTCACGATTTCTGTGCTGCTTCTTGCTCCCAGAGACATACAGCGCTCTGCTCTCGCATCCCCTGTCCTGCTGGTAGGTGCAAGCTGTCTGCTGCTCCTGCAGGGCAGGAATGAGGCTGTGACCTGGTGGCCAGGAGATGCTCTGGCCCTCTTTTGGTTCTCAGTGATGTTTGGCAAATTCCTTCTACAGAGGCTGTTCAGTGGCAATGGCAGTAGGTAACACTACTCTGCTCTCTGGGGACTTCTGCTGCTGGCTGAGCCCAGGTCTCAAAGCTGAATTGGGCCCTTTGTGTTGGGCTGGCAAACGATACCCCTGGGTAGAAATAACTGAGATAAATGAAATTGAGTTGGCAAAGGAGAGCAAAAGAAGGAACTGGGAACATTGCTTTTCACCGCAGCTCTCAATTTGAGTTGGTGTCCATGGTGATAAGGGAAGTCTGTGTCACGCTGGTTTAGTGGGCATGGTCTCTGGTGTCCCATCTGGAGTTTGTGAGATGGGAGGAGGGGATGACAGTCACTTCTGTCCTAGTGGGCTTCCTACAAAACCTTAATTCAGCTGCAGATTAACGACTGCTTTGGCGAGTCTTTTACTGGCAGTGAAGGTTTGAGGCATTTGGACTCCCTGGGCAGGTCCAGGCTCCCCTGTCCCAGCGAGGAAGGAGGGGGCAACTCCAGGCGTGTGGGCTGGAGGGGCCCGGAGCATGTGCTGCAGGGTTCGTGTGGCAAGCAGCGATCAAGCATGAAAGGCTCGGGGCTGGCTGTGGCAGCAGGAACCAGGCATCGGCTTGTGGCTGCAGTGCTTCCGGAGCTGGCCCCGCAGCCAGGCTGGCACAGCTCATAGCACTTGGGGATAACTGGTTTCAGTCTTCCTTCTGGAAGAAGTGAGAACATGCTCTGGAGGCTGGAGGGCATTTGGCTTACTGATGGCTGTGTGGACCTCCTGCAGTCCTGATGCCCTGGTGTCTGCAGATGGGGCTTCTTTGGGGGGCTAGTCTCATTAATCACAAGTGATGCTGCCCCAGTACTACCAGTGCCGGAGATCCTAGTCTCTTGGTGACCCACTCCTGCCTGCCGTGTGAGCATGGAGAACAGTGGTGAGGAACACATGTCCAGAGTAGGGAACAGCCTCAGCCCTCTATCCACTCTAACCCCTGGAGGGGTGTTGTCCTGGACAGGCCATGCATAAGCTGTGCAGATGTTAATGATTTCTACACTGAAGAATGTGGTGTTGTTGCTGAACACAGATCGAGTCATTAAGCTGTGCTGGGCTTGCTGGAGCTAGGCGGTGTGGGAGGGTAGAGACAGGAGCAAGACCCTGCTGCTCACAGCTGCGGGGGGGTGTTGCTGGCAGGGCATAGCGGTAGAGCTGGCTGGGCAAGTTGTGGTCTGTTCTCTTGGGTACCTGAAGGTTTTTGAGGTGGAGCTAGGGACAAGTGACCAGAAGTGACCCAGGATTTCCTCTCCAGCCTGAGCAGGATAGGGGGAAAAACAGATAGACAGTCTGAGAGAGTGAGAGCCTCTTCCTTACCCCAAAATACCTGTCCTGTCTTGGGTGCGTGATGTTCTGCACTTTGCTTGTTCTATTTGCTAGCCCTCAGAGTTATCCAAGAGTTTGAAATCTGATCTCGGGGTGCTTTTTGCAAGGACTAGGAGCCCTCGCTGGGAATAGGTGCCCGATCCATGTGCTGTGCATGCTTAAGCAGAGATGTGGGGAGCTGAAACCTTGGGTGACCAAGAAGAGGGGGTTTCATGCAGTTATTCCAAAGGCACATGGGGTCCAGTCCTCCCTCAAGCTGTTGGTGGGAAATCTGAGACACCAGAGGCATTCCCCTTGCACTGGAATGTTAATGACAAGGTGTGGAGGGACTCAATCCATTTTCAAGCCTCCTGGCACTGTTGCTCAGATGTGCCTCTCTGGGAATTGTGTAGGTCTTCTGGGTAATGCTGCATTCCTACATGCCCTCTAGGGTGTTTTCCTTTGCATCTTTAACCTTGGGGATATTCTTTTTTTCTGTTTTAGGAATTTCTCTGTGACCCAAAGTTCAGTGATGAAGAAGATCTGGAGGAGAAGTTGGCAGTGTTCAAAGGTGAGAACTGGAGGGTTTCCCTGTCCTTTCAGCCTGATTATTTGCTCTGAACAGATTCTTTTCCTCAGCACTTGGATCTTTCCAGCCGGAGATTCTCTGCCAAATACAAGTGACTGAGCTGGGATGGATGCCTCCCCCTTGCTTGTGGGACTCAGTGAAACTCCCCAGAGAGGTGGTTTTCCCACACAAGCCTTTGTGCTTCCCCCGCTTGCAGGGCAGGGACATGGCACCCTGCAGACATTGTGCCTGGTGGCTGCTATTACTGCAAAACCTGCTGCGTGGGGAAAAACCCCGGGGAGCAGCAAAGGAGGACAGTTTCTGTCTAGATACCTAGACAAGCTAGCTGGTATAATGGATGATGCAGTAGCTGGACACTTTTTTTTTTTTTCAGTGAGTAGGAGGACCTCTTCCCACAGAGCAGAGGTCTCAGCTGCTTCCTGAAGGAGTTGGGGACTTTCTCTCCCCAAAAGTTTCTTCAGTCTGATCTCGTCTTTCCCCAGCCCCTTGGTACTGGAGGCAACAGCAGTAATGTGTCTGTAGTCCTGGCCAAAGCCTAACTAGTGTATCAGCAGATCTTGGGCTTAGGTTTGGGACATTTGCTGGGATGGGAGATAGAGAAACAGCTCAAAAGCCTGTGGTCCTCTGGAGCTTGTCCCCAAAGTGATTACAGAACAAGATTTGGCAGGGCTGTTCTGGGTGCATCCACTTTCTTTCCAAGCAGTGGCTGAAGGCAGTTGAGAAAACATGCCTTCTGCGTCACACTGCCCTCAAGGTTTGTCCTCAGCCTGGCTCTAACCAAATAAAACCTGACCTTGCTTCCATTTCAGGCATTGTCTGCTTTTTCCTTTTGAATTTTGGCTTTGCAATCCAGCATAGAAGAAGCTGGCTGGGGTTTTGTGATCCCTTACCCTGCTGGGCACAGAGGAGCCTCCTGAGCTCCCCGTTCTTTTTCTGTTGCCTTTTGTATGGCTTTGGCTTTTGGCTGCAACCCCGCATTATTTTTCCCATCACAATTGGGGCTCTTCAAACATTGCAACTGTAGGTCACAGGCGCAGAATTCCCTGTAACGAGAGCCTTTGGCATCTCTTCCCGCTGCCTCGTGAGTTTGCCTCCGTGGCCTGTCCCGCTCTGCAACGCCTCCTCCGGTTCCTCCAACAATTGGCTCATTGTGTGATAACGGGGGGAGCGTTTCTTCTCTGCTGTCCTTCCCGCTGCCCTCCCCAGCCGGGCCCGGGGAGCCCCCGTGCAGTGTTTGTGTAAATGCATTTGTGAGGGGAGGGACCACGCGTGGTTTTGCCCCACCAAATCCCTGCAGCTGGGATGGGAGGGAAAGATGAATGTGCGAGCCGAGGCTCAGAGCACGATGATGTAAAGCTGCCTCTGTTCTCTGCGCTTTTGGCTAAGTGTCAGCTGAGAAGAAAAGAAAACATGTGCTGGGCACGGACATGGCAGAGCAGGGTTTGTGTCCCCGAGCGCATGCTGGGGTGCCTGACCCCTGCCCAGGGAGGCGGCAGTTCATTTGCACAAGGTCATTACGGTGGGGCAGAGTGTGGGGAGAGCCAGTTCCACATCAAGCATCGCTTTGGCCCCTAAGCACATGTGACAGCCCCAATTTCATCTAGGATCGGTTGCTTAATGCTTGAAGAAACACGTTTATTCCTGCCTGAAGCATGAACAGCTTTGGTTTGTACATGGTATTCCTGGAGGTCTGTCCTGGTCAGCTCGTGACAGCAGTAATCCACCAGCTGAGACCCAGGTGAAGACATGCCAAGCCATCCTCTGTCTCCTGCCCATCAGTCCAGTTAATGCAGGACTTTCCTTCAGAAACACAGGTCCTGGGAAGGCTCTGATGTGTGAAATAGCCCCTCTTCCCTGTGGCTCCTTAAATTAGCCTGCCACTTCTCTGTTCACACTCATCTGCTTGCTGGTGTCCCTGGAGCAGAGGCAAAAGGTCTTTTCCCTTTGGGGAAAGGAGCAGCCTGGGAGCTCTCACTTAATTTGAGTCCTCTGAGGCTGGTTTGGGGAGTGAGTGCTAACTGCAGGGCAAGTGGAGACTTCTCCAGCTCAGTGTAGATGGATGGTGGCAGCAGGCATCTTGCTCTTCTCATTTAGCAGAACTTGAGGTGATGGGGGCCCCCTGTGGTGCTAGGAGCTGCGTTGTCTGTAAGACAGACAAATCCTTGCCTGAAGAGCTTAAAGTCTAAATGGGGAACAGCTAGCAAGGGCAGGAGCAGGTAGGAAGCACACAGGTGTGCTACTCCAAAGGTCAGAAGCAGCACAGGACTGAAATCCTGATTTTTCTAACTCAAATCAGCGCTGTCTGTTACAGCATGTGAGCTTTTTGTCCTGCAAAGCTAACCAGACCTTCTTGAGCAGGCTCTGCCTTTCTCTGAGGATGCTGGAGTTGCCCGATTCAGCAAGGTTTGACAGCAGGCTGGAAAGGCAAACAACCTGCTCCAGCATAACTGCTCCTAGGCATGTTCTTGGCTTTGTCCTCTTGATGTGGTCCTTGAGCATCTCTCCTGGCAGGTGCTGCTCTGGGAGTGCAGCACAGCGTTGGGAGGACTGTAGAGTCTGTCCCTTGCTATTGCAGGCAACTACGTCATTTAATCCCCCTCCTAATCTGATCAAGCTTCATTTTGGGAGTGCTCAGGGTTTTGTTTTCCTTGCTACTCCTTCTGGGAAGCTGTTCCAGAGCTTTGTTTTTCTGGCTGGAAACCTTTTAACACTATTCATGGCTAGCTGATACCTTGTTCTCATGCCAGTGTTTTCCTTCAGCTTAAATGAAAAGCAGCCACAATTAAAGAGCACTTAACTCCAGAGCCCTGGAACTGAGATAAGGGTGCTAAAACCAGGTCTTGAGATGGTCTCCCTTTCTGAACTGTTTGCATTCAGCAGTATATCAATCTTTTATTTCATTGCTCTAAGCAGGCAGGGCTCCAAAGCCCCACACACCCACTGCTCTAGCATCCTGCTAACTTGCTTCTGTGTCTCTTCCAGAGAAGTACATGGAGTTTGACCTGAACAACCAAGGCGAGATTGGTGAGTGACTCAGGGATGCTGGTGCTGGGCTAGAAAAGCAACAGCCTGCTGAGGTGGTGTCTGCTGCTATATCTGCTGCTTCCCTCTGCACTCGTGTTGCTGAGGAGGAAAACCTGTGGGCTTTTCCCGTGTCCAGCCTTGCTTGGATCTTGATTGCCAGGCAGGGGCTTCCTTGGCTCTCCAGCCCCTGCCTCTCACCTTCCTCAGTCTCTCCTCACCTGCTTCAAGATCTGAGCTCTTTTCATCCTGTTCTGAGTTTCTGCTTAGCTCCTCCACTTCTTTCTGCTCTAAATGCTTTTTTTTTTTTCTTCTCCCTTTTTCTCCACTGAGGCCGCCTTCTCAATCCTCAGCATTTCCAGAGCTGGGAAGCTGCAGGGCTTGGACAATCCTGGGTTTTGCCTGGCTTGAGGCAAAAGCTGTATAAAACCATGAGCACTTCTAGTGCAGAGAAGCTCTTTGCTTTGCTGGGAGGGGAGCGGAGGGAGGCAGGGGACTTGGGTGTGAGTCTGGCTCAGCTGAGCGGCCCTGGTTTGGGCCCAGAAAGCACCAGTTACATCAAGATCCAGCCTTCTGCAGGCCTGGAGCTGACACTGAAGTGTAATCACTCACATGCTGTGCCCTTCCAGGAGGCTGCTGCCTCGTTCCCCTCCTCCACCAGTCTTCGAGCTGAAGTAAAGCCTGTGGGGAGCTGGAGGAGGCCTGACTCAGGGCTGCGCTGCCTTTTCCGGGAGGGAAGGGGCCCCGCAGGTCGCAGCAGTCGCAGAGCAATGGAAGGAAATGGCCTGTGGCGATGGGCAGGGGCTACGGCTCCCCACTGCCTGTTTGTCTCCAGCTTTAACCCCGGCGTTGCTTCCCTCCTCCCCATCCTTGTGATTCTTGGCACCACGCTCTGAGCTAGAGAGCAGTGTCCCCATGTGTCTCTGGAGCACTTGGAGGGTTGTCCCTCTCCTGCGTGTGTGGTGCTTTTATCTTGAGCTGCACAAATGGGAAGTGATGCTCTGTACTGGGCAGTACAGCAGTGGGCTGTACTGGAAGGCTTCTCTTGTCTTTCAGCCACAGCTTAATGCTGTCAGCCCCAGAGTCCGCAGTTGAGGTGGTCTGAGGTGGGAACTCATGCCCATGTCCCTAGGGTTGGTCTGCGCTCAGTGTGGTCACCTCTTGACAGCACCAGTTGCCTTGCTCTTGCAGATTTGATGTCTGTCAAAAGGATGATGGAGAAGATGGGGGCTCCGAAGACCCACCTAGAACTGAAGAAGATGATCTCTGAGGTGACTGGAGGGGTTAGCGAGACCATCTCTTACCAGGACTTTGTCAACGTGATGCTGGGGAAACGCTCTGCTGTGCTTAAACTGTGAGTGTCCCTGGGAGGGAGCGGGGGAGAGGCAGGACCTGAGCTGGCATGTTGGGGGAGCCAGGAAGCAGAAGTTGTTCTGCCTGGTGGAGGTGGAGCTGTGCATGCTTGGGCGTTTGTGGAGGGGAGACGAGGACCCTTGTGAAGGAGGAGTTTGCAGAAAGACATGAGAGGGTGTATAAGCCCATGTCTGGGCTGAGCAGTGGCGAGCGCTCACAGCGGAGCTGCCTGCTGCGTGTTAGCACAGGCTTCCTCCCACATGCTCCATGCGGAGCGATTCTCCCCCTTTCCCGAGGGTGTGCAGGCACTCGGCACTGCGGGACTTCTGCCCGTCTTTTCCCTGTGGCTCCTGCTGGCTTTGAGGACACAGGCTTCCCCTGTGAATGGTGGCAGGACTTGAGCGGTGAATGACGGTCCTGCCAATACCAGCAGTGCTGGCTCCTGTTTCCCACAGGATGCTCCCTCCCTGCCTGATTTTGGAGAGACAGACAGTACATGGAGAGAGGACACATGCTTGAAACAGCTGGCTTGTGCTGGGAGAGGTTTTCTGCGGTACAGGCTGCCAGCACCAGCCTCCCACGGCCCCCTCTGCCCTCTCGACAGGGCTCTGAAAGTCCTGCTGTAACAAATGGCTTCCGAACACTTGCTTGGCTCCATCTCCACCCCATTGAAGCCTGGCTTTTCCTTTCACAGCCACAGAGGCTGGCCCTGCTTTTGTGTCTGTAACCACCATGAATAGGAGCTGCTCCTCTCCATCCCCCTTGCCCCTTTCTGAAGGCAGCTTTAGAAACGCAGCCAGCTTTCAAGGCAGGTTGGGAGGAAGGATCTTGCTCCCACGTCTCATGCGGTCCCTCTAAGCCGGTATGTGCTTGCTGGCAATGAGGCTCTCTTCTCCCCACTGAGTGCCCTCTGTCTGCGAGTTGGGATGCTCCTCTTCCAAGCACGCACAGACTTCTGACACCCCTGCTCCTCCTTTCTTTCTCCATGGAAGCAGGCTGAGCCTGCAGCCCATCCCGTATCTTCCATCCTCCCTCCCAACTGCAGCAACTTTCACAGATGGGTCCCTTCTTTTGCTAACAGACGCCCCATTGTCTGTTGGACTTTTTAGAGCAGGAGCAGAAATGTAAAACTCGTCCCAAGAGCAGTGCAGTCCTTTGATCCAGCGTGGCAGCTGGCATTCCCAGCGTAGCTGCAGTCCTCAGGGAGGAAGACAGTGCTAGTGGCTGCAAAATGGTTGGGATTCTTCTAGCCAGTGCCTTGCTCCTTGTCTCTGCCCTCTTCCCTGGCTGTAATTGCTGTTGCTTGCTTGGTGTCGGCTTTTGAATGTTCTGCCCTGTGATTATGTACAAGGTGGGCCAGGGACGGTATTTGCTTTTACGCATCAGGAGAACTTGGCGTGCAGTGTGTGCCCGGGGGATTTCGGAAGTGGCTGTCTAAATAAAACATGCTAATCCTCTGGGCTCTGAGAGGAAAACCAGCAGAGGCTTTGGGAACCCACTCCTGGAAGCTGCTGGAAAAGCAAAGCTGCCTGCCAGGCTGGCAGCACTGCCCTCTGTTGGCTTTCTCCCCTCTGCTAATTATCAGATGCCCTTTGCATAGGAGACAGATACTGTTTTTCAGCAGATAAGATAATCCCACCCCCAATGATGGGTAAAGATGCACCTGCTTTTTTCATTAGTATTATCCATTGTGTTTTGCAGGGTCATGATGTTTGAAGGAAAAGCCAATGAAAGCAACGCAAAACCTTCTGGTCCGCCTCCAGAGAGAGACATAGCCAGCCTCCCTTGAAGAGGACGGGCTGAAAAATTGGCACTGTTTGCTTTGCTGGTCTGTAACAGAGGTTACCTGTGCTTTGTTACTCTTTACTGTGGACAGTCCTAGTTTTCAACTAACCTGCCTTAGAGGAACAGCAAGGGAAGCTGGAGACCCCCAGCTCGTGTCTTTCTGCTGCATCCCTTAGCCAACTTGATTTATTAGACAGAAGCCGTAGCACCAAGTGTAATGTGAGACCAAAAAAAAAAAAAAAAATCATGTGATCTTACTCTTTCCTCTGCCCTTCCTGCATTTCTCAGATGAGGAGCTACTTTCCTCCCAGCGTATGGATTCAGAGTTGTGCTTGTCATGACAGGTTCCTAAAGAGCTTTGCTGCCAGACATTGAGCATTTCTCTGGCTAAGCCCCTGATAGCAGCTTCATGGGTGCAAAGAAATAAGTGCCTTCTCTGCTCTGTCCTACGCTTCCTGACTTTGGACTAGTTCTTCCCCTCCTGACCTCACCAAAACACAAGTCGGGCTGCCATCTCTGTGGCCTCGTCGTATGCTAGGTGAATGCGGGAAAGCGCACGGACACTGAGGTCTGCCTGCAGGGCCTTTAAGCTTGGAGGTGGGCATGGCTGACTGCAGGGACAGCTTCTCTCTGCTCCGTGGGTTCATCCTGCAGCCACATCTCGGTGGGTTCAACACCAGGCACTGCAAGTGAGGATGATTAAAGCTACCTTAGGGGCCCCCTTCCTGATAAATCTCGACTTGGATCTGATCAGGAGCGTAACCTCTGACCGGGTGGTTGTCTGTCCTGTCCATCGAGTGCAGAAACAAGCCTGCTGTTGTGCCTTTGCAGCTCCTCAGGAAGGCCTAGGGGAAATTAAACCTTCAGGTGAAAGGAAGCTGGGTGACTAAACTGTGAGCCCTGCCAGACCAGTTGCAGATGAAGATCTGGCCTCATGCAGCTGCTCTGTCCCTCTGATTTCTGCAGACCTCCCTGTATGTGTTTCAGCTTGGTTCCCTGGGGCTATCGGGTACATTTCCCTGATGGATAAGCCCGCAAGTCTGCAAAATAAGACTGGCTGTAAGTGTGGAGTATGAGCTGGGATCCAGATGTGGCTGGGATCCAGATGTGGCTGGGACTGTGCTATCCACACTCTGGTTACTGTGGTGATTCTTGCTCCAAACACGATTTCTGGAATCTAAATGTTTGCTCTTTGCCCTTTCCCTACTCTTTTCTTAAATGTTCTTGGCAGTTTTTAACGTTTTTAAAATCATGGTTTAATAAATAAATTTTTTAAAGGAAATACAGATGATTAACTCTACTAGGTTGATTGCTCCTGCCAAAGGCTGCACTTTTAAATAAAAAGAAACGTTCTCACTACTGTTTGCACGAAAACCAAAACTGCAATGGAGAGAAAAATTATGAGCAAAAGCAGCACCAGTCTACTTTAAGGACTGAAAATAAATCTTCTGAAGCTACCCTGTGTGTCAGTGTATTTAGTTTAGCTCCTCTGAAGCTTGGTCCATGTGATTGGTTGCAGATAAGTGAGCTGTTTTCCAAGTCTGTTAATATAAACCCTTAAATAGATCCTAGAGATAGGTTTGGACTATCTTGATCTGATCTTTATCTGTAATAACTCACCGAATGCCATGGAGTTTGTGTTACGAAATGCAGAGGCCCCCTCCTGAAAGCTGTCTTTTTTTGACTTACTGAAAGAAAGCAGGTGGCGGTGCTGGTTTTAAGGAATAACTTGTTTATCAAGAGCAGACACTTGCCATGCTTCTCTTGAAAGAGTCAGGTTTTTTTTTTTTTTCATCCTCTCTGCTCTTGAAGCAATTGCCTGAGGTTCTTGTCTGATGTGAGTTATCAAAATGGAGACCAGGTTTCCTGGGGGAATGACTGGTTACACTTTTTCCATGTGTTCCTCAAAAGGACAGAATTGCCCTTAAATCAGAGCCCTGTGTCTGCTTTTGGCTGCCTGTTAGCCTCTGGGAATGCACCTGCTTTTCTGGGCTATGGGTGTTAAAGCTGCTGTTCAGTTAGAATATAAGGGGAGCATGTTACATGAGGGAAATTTGGATGTGGTTTGCCACAGTTCAGGTCACTGCCTGAAGCCATCACTGCTTTTGTTTCTGTGGAAATCCTTGTCCTGATCCTGGAAACGACAAGCACAACCTGCTAGAGCTGGAAACAGCCCTTTTCAACACGTCCTTGTCCCCACAAGGCTAACTGCTAAGGTGATGCACCCCCTGCGCTGGCGTGGGGGGTGAACCCCCCGAACTTGAGGCAGGAGGGAGCAAGGAAAGGAACCCAGGTCCTGCTGTGACCGAAAAAACACATCCTGCTTTTGTGGGGCCCTGGAGCACCATAAGGCTGTCCCTGCTCACAGAGCTTCCATGTTTCCAGCTCAACCACACGTTAACTGGAGGTGTACAGGGACTGACCCCCAGCACTGGACCGTGTGCTCCCGCTGCAGCCCATGCTAAGGGAGCAGGATTTGCTCAGAGCTGCAGCAACACTGGACCTCTGCTGTGGAAAAAGCATGGAAGCCCCTTACCGAGGGTCGATGGACAGGGCTGAGCAGCTGCCTGCCAGCCGCCACCACCGCGCAGCTGGCAGAGCCAGCTCGCCGGCAGCCAGGCCCCATCCCTCGCAGCAGCTGCGGCTCAGCCCCAGCGGGGTCTGTCCCCTCAGGGCCTCCGGGGGCAGCCCCACCGGGCTGGATCTCCTCAGGGCGGAAAAGGGCCGGCGGGTGCGGCCGGCGGCACCCACCGCGACCGGGTCAGGCCCCACCCTCACAACATAAGGACAAAAAGGGTTTATTAAACACAGCCGCTTGCTAAGCCTCGCCGTGCGGGCAGGCTCTCCGCCGTGAGGGACGGGCGTTCGTCCTCCCATCCTTCAGCCCCGGACCCGGTGGCAGCCCGGCGCCGCCGCAACTGCGACATAGGCGGGGCCCGCTGGAGGACTCAGGCCGTCCGCGCAGCATCGAGAGCTGTGGCTAGAGCGGCCCCGCCGGAAGCGGAAGTGAGCGCACTGGCGGGCGCGCGGGGGTTTCCCGGCTGTGCGCTAGGGCGGCGGGGACCGCGGGCCTCGGGGCTGCCGGCGCCGCCATGGGGGACGATATGGACGTGATCCCGGAGCGGGAGATGAAGGTGAGGGGTGGGGGAAGAGCAGGCGGACTGTGAGGGAGCAGGCTGCGGTGGTGGGGGG
Organism: Gymnogyps californianus; assembly: GCF_018139145.2. NCBI lineage: Eukaryota > Metazoa > Chordata > Aves > Accipitriformes > Cathartidae > Gymnogyps > Gymnogyps californianus. Next base: position 7,190,808 of record NC_059488.1, read on the forward strand.
TTGGCTCGGGCGGTGGGGGAGTTGACAGGCGGTTTGGGTCGTGCCGGGGACGTTGACTTGGGCCCGGAGGACGGGTGGCAGGCTGTGGGGGGGGGGGGGTCGACTCGGGCCGTGAGGGGAACGGGGCTTGGGGAGGGCTTGGCGTGGGCTGTGAGGGGTGATAGGCTATGGGAGGGACTTGGCTTGGGCCGTGGGGGTGACAGGCCGGTGTGGGGGGGTGGTGTCGGCTGGGGTCATGGCGGGGGCCTTTTGAGGCGCCCTTGCAGGGTTTGTGAAGCACTTGAGGACTTTTCAGCAGCGTCTGGTACAAGCCTGTGGAGTGGAAGAGGGAGGGGCTGGCATGGCCTGTGATGGAGGGGGGTCTTGGTAACGCCTGGGGGAGGAGAGGCAGAATGTGAGAGTTGGAGGAACCTTATTTTGAGAGAGAAGTGACATGTCATAAGTTCTCCTGTCAGCGTGCCTTGCACTGGGAGTCTCCTGCTTTTGGGAACAGCACGTGTGGTTGTCTGCTATGGGACAGTGTAAACTGGAGTCTTCCTGTGCGGTGCCAGCCTAGCCTATCGCTGTGTCTCCCGGAGTGTTACTGTGAGGCTGTATAAGCAGGGACATGGGGGGATGGAATCCTGAAGCCCATGTGGATCTTTGTGCGGCTGCTTTCTGCTCAGGCACCTTCAGAAACAAGGGAGTTGGGCTGTTTGTTTTGCAGGAGTTTCTGAGTTCCTGCAGCCTCCTCAGGTTGCAGGAATGTACTCACTCAGTGCTTTGGCAATAATTTGGAAATAAAACTCAGATGCTTGGTTTGAGTTACTGGCGTTAGATCCAGTGCTCCGTTCAACAATTGGCACCTTGGGAAGAGAGACTCGTTCCTAAGGGGAACCTCAGGTTTTGCATGGTAATAGTGCAACTGCTGTTTCTTAATTCAGTTTGTGTTTTTGGAGTTTTTTGTCTCTCACTCTGCTTTTCTCTTCCTCCTTTTACAAAAGGGCAATGTAAATTATGAGAGAACCAAATGCAAAAAATAAGTCTGATTATACAAAGTAATTACTGGGGGTGGGTGGAAGGAATAACCATATCTGTTCTGCGTGTCGTAAATTACAGGAGCAAACAAAGATGCATCTAAGCAGATGTTTGCTTTGTAGCTTTGCGGCAACAAGTTTTGTTCAATTGTGTTGTATCTCTGCTTTGTTCCCTTCTCTTTCTTTTTTCTTCTGTATCCGTTGGCTAGTTTTGGTATGTTTCTGAGAAGGTTAGATGTCCTGGACAGACTCAACTGCTGGGCACTGGGTAGAAGAGAGATTCAGCCAATGGAAAAAATGTGGTGTGGTCTCAGTCTTTCTTAGATGAGACAGAAAACGTGATGGGGTGGCTAGTGACAGCATGGATGTGGACTCTGCCTTGGCAGGTGTTTTGCAGCTCTTGTGGAGAGGCTTTTCAACTTACTGTCTTAGAGAAACTGAAGTAAACTGTTCCTCTTCACCAGCATACGTACAGCTACTTCCCAACTCTCTTACAACAGGATTTTCAGTTCAGAGCCCTGAAGAAGGTCCGCATCTTTGATGCTCCGGATGATCTTCCCAAAGAGCGCTCCAGTCTCCTTGCAGTGTCTAACAAATACGGGCTGGTCTTTGCTGGTGGAGGAACCGGCCTGCAGATCTTTCACACTAGAAATCTTCTCATGCAAAACCAGCCGGGAGAAGATCCCAATAAAATTGGTAAGGCACGCTTAATGTCTCATGGTCTTTGCAGAGACAGCTTTATATGGGTTTTTATGAGATGGAGCTCTTGGCTTCTGATACAGTCCTTGTCATGCTCTTTTGTGCATTTGAAGTTACCACATTTTCTTGTGTGAGAAGGCTGGAACAATATTTGCTGTACCTCTAGCTGAAATGAAATACAGTTGTTAGGAACACGTCACCAGGATGCTCCGTGCTAGCTCCTGTTCGAGTGTCGTTTGGGTTTGGTCACGTGTGTTCAGTGCCATACAGTGAGGTTGACTTTTCCTAACTGAGAGTGTACCCCTTTCCTTGTGGCCACACACTGTCTTGGTAGCCAGTCTTTGAGCTGTGAGCCCGTGCATGCATCAGGGATGTGTGTGAGTGGAGTTCTCGCACTGAGTTATCCACTCTGACTAAACGACTGTCCTGCAAGAGAGGAAGCAATCACTGTTCCATCACCTAAGTGCAAAATGGTTTTCATTCTCCTGTTGTCCTTAGTAACTGTACCACTTGAGGTATTCACGTGCATACATAAGTAAAACAAAAAATTTGTCCACTTGTTTTTCCTCCAGGTTACGGAGGAAGGAAAGTGGAATTTTCTTTTCTTAGGAATTTGGCAACTCTTGAGACTGTATTGATAGAGATGAAGGGGTTTGCTTTCACTCAGTTTTTCTACATGTTAGCTTTGACAGCTGCTGTTAATAGGACTGGTGATTTTTGCATAAACTTGTTCTAATGGTATTGTTTTACAAGAACAGTTCTTGCTATTTAAGTTTGTCCCCTTCATTCTATCTTCCTCTCCTTTTGTGTTTTAAGTGGAGAATGTTCAGAGTACCTTAGTTCCCATGAAGTTTCCTGTGCAGCACCTGGCTCTAAGCTGTGATAATCTCACTCTCTCCGTCTGTATGATGTCCAGTGAGATCGGTTCCTTCATTGGCTTTTTTGATGTCCGCACATTCTTAAATCAGGTAAAGCACATGCGAAGTGGGTTGGTGGTTTGGGGTTTTTTGGTTTGGTTTTTTTTGTTTGGTTTTTTTTTTTCAAGTTACAGCAGGAGGAGAGGCACACCTTGGGTGGGATTTTGTGTCTCTCTGTGGGAGGTATCTTGTAAAATATTTGTTCAGTAAACTCAAAATCTGCTTCTTATTTTTATCAGTCATTAATTTATAGGAAGGTCAAAACCACTTTGGATTATGACTTTGGGAAAACTTGATTTTGTGCTCAGTTTTGACTGTCCCATGTATTTGTCTTTCCTAAAAGGCAAAACAGCAGAAACGTGCATTTGCTTATCACAAACTGGCCAAGGACTCAGGAAATGCAGCAATGGTCAATGACCTGAAGTGGAACCCTGCTAGTCCTGCCATGGTGGCCATCTGCCTGTCCGATGGCAGCATCTCTGTCCTGCAGGTCACAGACTCTGTGAAAGTGTATGCCACACTGCCTTCCTCTGTAGCTGTTACATCTGGTGAGTGGCAGCCTCAGATAGCATACAGAATGTCGGACACTGAAGAATAGAAGCGGATTGATAGGTGTAAAAAGACAGGCTATTTGTCTGGGGAGGAGGTTTCTTAAAAAAAAAAATTCTTCACAAAAAGGAAGGATTTAAACTCGCTAAGACTTGGAAAATGTGTTGCAATGTAACTGCTCTTTCCTAGTTGATTGGGGGAGCTGCATCTTGTGAATTAGAGTCAAATGTGCCCACCAGTGGTTTGTGCTGTCTCAGGCTTGACTGTCATCTCCAAGGAAGCATGCAGTTAAGAGTCATCATCTGTTGGTTTTTGATCTGTGCAGTCTTGCTTTCTCTGTGACTGGATGATTCCCTGTTTGTTTAATTCAGATTCATGTTTTTTTGCAGGGGAAAAAAAATTGCAGTTTTAATTTAATGGTCCTGCTTTTGCGGGGCCTTGTAACTCTCCAGTTCCTTAGTGCTAACGAAATTCTCTTTTTTGCTTAGTGTGTTGGAGCCCGAAGGGAAAACAACTGGCTGTAGGGAGGCAAAATGGCACCGTGGTGCAATATCTGCCTGTAAGTATTGTTGCTAGTAAGGCCTGGGGTCTGATCACTAGTTTGCAATATGCTTTATTTTCTTTGCATTGCAAGCTACAGAATTTGGTCAGGTGGCACATGGTATGAGCTGTGTGAAGCTGCCCAAGCACTTCAGTAATATTAAAGTGTCTTAGGCCAATGCTGGGTTTAGTTTAAGATTTGCATCTGCCACTGAAAAGTCATGATTTCAGAGTGGCACATGATGAGTATTAAAGAGTGGGTGAGTTGCTCTAAACCAGTACTCTGGGCTTTCTGCAAAAGTTGCAGTTAGCTTTGTTTGTTGGCTTTTTCTTTGCATTTAAGAGTGGTTTCATTTGCAGAATCTGCAGGAGAAGAAAGTAATCCCATGTCCTCCCTTTTATGACTCGGACAATCCCGTTAAAGGTACATCTTTTTATTTTTTATCTTGTTTTCTCTTTTAAAATATTAATATTTTAAAAATATTTTTCCTCGTTCCTCCTCATGTTGTTTTTAGTTACAGCAGCTGTATACTGCACTGGTTATGCAATCACAGTGTGATTTTTTTTTTTAAATATTTGGAAAAAAATAATTATATGCTTTATCTCTGGGTTGCGTAGAAAAATTACCAGTCGGCCAGAGTCCTTGTCTATTTCTAGAATGTTTTAAATATGCATTTTTAAAAGCTATTTTTTGCTCACCGATGTGATAGACAGTACTGTCACAAGTAATCTCCCTTTAGCGTGAAGATTTCTGGATATAAATCCTGTTTTCATATTTTGTGTGAATTTCATGTCATCGTTTTGACTCTTCAATAAAATGTCAAAGCAATAAGTTTAGAAAAGCAGAAACACTTCATTTGGATATGCCAAAACATCATCCATGTTTGGAAACACTGGTGTTTTCTTGCCTGTGATATCATCAAGTAATCAAATACATTCTTTTGGTTTGTGTTTGAAATTTCTGGGATCAAATAGTTTTTCCCCCTAATAAGATTGGTGTTCTGCAGACAAATCATTGAAACTCTTTATCTTGGTAGTTTAACAGTTAGTGATTCCTTGTTTGTTTGTCATTTACTTTTGTGTGCTGTGCACAGTTAAAATCAATATACAAGGAAGTAGCATTCCGAAGTGTTTCTGGCTGAGGTATTTGTTTCCTTCTCTTTCAGTTTTGGATGTACTGTGGATTGGCACATATGTCTTTACTATTGTGTATGCAGCAGCTGATGGGACACTGGAAACACCTCCAGAAGTGGTCATAGCCATATTGCCTGTAAGTGCCAGCAAGTCACAAGGACAGAAGTGTTGTTTGCTTGTTCTTGACTTGTTTATTGCAATGGCAGGTTGCTTTTATTATTCACATTGGCATCATGTAGAATTTGAGTTTGGTACTACTGTAAATCATGGGTTTGGGGTTGGGGGGATTGAGTGGGGGAAGTAGTATCCACTTGAAAACCAATCAGTAACCTGTTCTCTGCTGAGATCAAATTATGACATGAAGACTTCTGGCCTCTGAAGTAAACACTTGGGAAGAAAACCTTACCCAATGTAGAGTCCTGATATATTTTGTGTGTGTGTATGTGCGTGTTTTTTGTTTAAATTAAGGAGATTTTTAGACCTGATGATATGCTCTTATTTAGTATCAGGTTATTCATTGCTGGGGGGGTTGTGAGATCTAAATTTCCTGGTAACCTCTTTATTGTTCCTTTATCTTTTGGAGGAGGGTTTTGGTTTGTTTGCTTTGCACTTTGTTTTTCAAGTGGTCTCATGATGCCTGTTCTCTCTTGAAGTACGTGGCAATTATTGGTGTACCCTGATGCAGTCATATTTATGGGACGTTACTTGATTTCTGCATTGGAAGGTAAATTATCAGTGTTGGTCTTACAGAAAAAGGAAGAGAAGCGACCCGAGAAGTTTGTGAATTTCATGGAGCCTTGCTATGGGAGCTGCACGGAGAGACAGCATCATTACTTCCTCAACTATGTTGAGGAATGGTGAGTGGCAGGAACCATGGCAAGGTCTTTCCCTTGTTATGCATGTCTGAGTGGTCAGTGCTTCTCTGTATGTTGTGTTCCTCCTTTTTGTAAACTACATAATACCTGAATATGAGAGAAATGAAATTAAGTTGTTATTTTGAAAATGCTTTGTGAAAGTACAGCTAATTTCTCCTGCATCCTTTATCTCCATGCCAACATACTCATTTGTCTGGTGAGAATTCATATGATTTCATGCAGGTACATAAGTTTGTTAAAAATCTGTCATAACCATTTCCCTTGAGATTATAAGTCATAGGTTGGGTAAAGCATGACCTTTTGTCTCACTTAATTGTGTATTGGTGTGAAGAAGCTGTTCCTAACTTTTCAACTACCTGACTTGGACCATCATTATTTATGATGATACAGTGTCTGTCAAATCATTGGTTGGCAAGGGGATTCAGCCCCTGGTGACTAGTTTTAAAGGGGGGGAAAAAAAAAAGTTCTATAGTGATGTAGCCAGTCATGTTTCCCTTATCTTGGGAGGAAAAGTCAGTTTTATATTGTTATAACTGTATTCCTAGTTACAATTTTGTATAGATGATAATGAATTGTGGAGCTGGGGACCTTGCCGGGGATTGTCATGTTGATTTTAACCTATGTGTCCATGCTTACAGGGATCTAGTTCTGGCAGCTTCAGCAGCTTCCACAGAAGTCAGCATTCTTGCCAGGCAAGGCGATCAGGTAATGTTTTTGTTCCTGTTGCATTTGTGCATATGTACCTCCTCTTTCTTGAAAATCTAAGCAAGTATAACCTATATAAGACCTGGAATACAATGAGATGGTGTATTTTTAAAAAACACCCCAAAACCAAACAAAAAAACTTTCTTTTCACATCTAAGTTGTACAGAATCTTAAGGTAAACGTAATTCTTAGATGAACAAGAGATCTGAGTGACACAAAAGAGAAGGGATAAACAGAAACACAGTATGTTGTGAACCAAGTACCAGAAGTCTGTTTTTCATGGTTTGCTTGGCAGTCTCAAAATTTAGTCAAGCTCACTATAATAAAGTGATTTGTGTGAGGTCATCAATTGAAGTTAAATGTTAAAACTGTTTGACCTTAACTCTGACATGCAATGATGCGTGAGAAGTCACACACAAATCTGTGAAGGGCCCTGACACTTCTGGCATTTGTTAATCTGACAAATTTAAGTAGATGCTCTCTAGCTTTTTTGCAGTCTTATCTTTAACTGTAGTAGGCTGGAGTTCTGAAGAAGGCTGATCACGGGAAAGCAGTAGTCAAAATAATAATCTTACTTTTTGCAGAACTGGGAATCGTGGGTTTTGGAGGACTCCAGCAGAGCAGAACTTCCTGTGACAGATAAGAGCGATGACACTCTGCCTGTTGGCGTTGCTGTAGACTACACCAGTAACATGCCTATCCCGATCAGTAAGTCTTGTTAGTCTTTCTTGTGGAATAGTCCAATAATAGCTATATACGAGATATTTTTGAGGGGCAGCCTGGTGCGCAGGGTTCTGGGAGATCATTCTGAAAGGGAGACCAACACACACCCTGCCTTTTTATACCAAGCCCACACATGCTGTGGGCTTACTTCTGTGTAAGGATTCAAATGGCAAAATGTTAAATACACTTCTTCCTCAAAGCTTTCAGCAGCCTGGGATACTACGCTAACAGCACCTGAGTTACGTCTACGTTTCACAAAGCCGGGATAATAGCGAGTTTAAAGGAGTCATATTCTAACACCAGGGATTTCAGACTGCCTGTGAGGTTTTCTTCATTCTTGTAGCTTATATCATTTTGTAGAACTGTTTTGTATGAAGTACATTTGGACTGATCTAAAGGAAAAGTGGGTTAATTTCAAAGCCAGAAAAAGCAAAGATCATTGAGGTGAATGCGTAGATTTTAATTCTGCATTAAAGCACAGGGCCTATACTGACTGAACCCTGCTGTGCTCTACATCTAGCCATTTGCATTATTGCTGTACCTTCTGTGCTGCCTGAAGGCTCTTCAAAGCACCTTGTCAGAGACTGAAGCTGAAGGTACATCTGAGCTATTGTGTTGTACCTTAGTGAATTTTGAAAACTCTCCCTTGCAACCCAGAGACAGATTGAAATAGAGATGCCTTCAGGCAGAGTGGAAGGTACTGCAGTCAAGAGTTCTTGAAGAGCACAGGAGGGTGCCGATTAACTGAGAACTTTACCTGAATGAAAACCTACAGTGGGGAATTGAGGTCAAACTTTGTACTTGAATGCCAAATTGAATTTGAAGCATTTTCTCTGTTAATCTATACAGTTATTGGATTAAGGAATCTGTCAGAACAGATTTTTTTTGAAGCCCAGGTTGTGCTTAGAGTTTTTAGAAAGGTTTTTGGGGAAGCTTTTTGCTAACACATTCTCTGTGTTCTCACAGAGTGCAATCAGCTTGGTTTTGGCTGCACATTAATTGGCTTTGCAGTTCACAGCAAGTTTGGATTGCAAAGAAACCTCATTTGTTCTGGACCTTGTTCCCATGTGGAAACTGCCCTTCCCTAGCATGCTTTTCCTGAAGAACCAATAGGTAGAGAAACATGGCCATCCACTGCACTTCCTGACCAACAAAGCACTGTGATTATAGCAGATTTTTCCTGCATCCTAGATTTGTTGGGGTTTTTTGTTTAATTAAGCACAGTTAAACCGTTATAGAAAGTTTTTTAGAAATATAGGGAGTGGTTTGGGGCCTTTAACTGTGCTGAGAATATTTGAACTGAAGCAGACTCTAGGCTTAAAGCTGCAGCTGCACAAAACACAAGTATTTTATATCAGAGGTTCACATCGTCAGGATGTTTGTTTGATGTTGGCTTTCTTTAAAGTTAAAAGGCTTCCTATCTAGCAATTCTCTTTCATACTTTATGTATATGAATGTTAATGATGTGACAGGACCCAATGGAATGTGGGGATTGCTGAAGACATAGAGGATTGAAGGAGGGAGTAGCATATAGGAGAAGAAAAAGGACTGCTTCAAAATGTGAAAAGGCTTGACAGAAATTCATGGGTGAAAGTTGGGCTTTGTCATTCAGGAGGCGACACTTGATTGTCAAAATAACTTCATCTTTGAATTTATGAAACATGAAGTTAGAAATAGGAAGGAATAAAGAAGGCAAAAAAGAGAATTGGGTATTCACGGAGAAGCAAGGGAACAAAGATGCAAGTGAAAGCAAGAAGGGAGAAATGTAAGAAATATTGTGCTAAGCGAGTCACATGAAGGTGCCAATACCAGTAGAAACAGAACAGGAAACTTTGGCTGCAGGACTTACACATGTGGTCTCTCGCAGGTGACGAGAAGACCCTTGCTCCAGCCCCAGTTCTGATCTTGCTCTCTACGGATGGTGTGCTCTGCCCGTTTTACATGATCAATCAAAACCCGGGGGTCAGATCGCTTATTGTGACCCCAGAGCCGTTGCTGTTAGTAGGGGAGAGAGTTCCAAAGTCAGCAGGTAAGTGCTCTGGTGGGTTAGGGAAACACTTGCATTTGTGGATCTTTGTCATCTTCATCTGTAAGTTTGGTAGTTAGTTTTTCTTTATAATGATAATGGGGAGCAGTTCTTGGGTGTGTTGTGCTCCTAGGACTGTTCTCTGTCTTTTGCGCATCAGTGTGAAATTATCTAGTCATATTCATTATGTGGGATCTCAAGCACTTTGCAGACTGTGCGTTTAGACTCTACTATGCAATCAACCTTTGGGGAACAGGGCCAAAGCAATTCTAGGAGGCCCTTTGCCCTGGTTTGGGGTGTATGACTGGGACTGCAGGCGCTGCCTGGGGCAGACCCAGAGCATGGTCTGCATGCCGCAGAGAGGTGATGGTTTTCCTCCATGTGTTTTGCCGCAGGAGGCCATGATACGAACTAAGGTGTTTGGCTGCAGCAAAAGCTTATTTAAACAATAGCTTTCTGCAGCACTGTGAAAATTGTGTTAACTGGTGAAGAGTAGTGGTTTTATCTGAGTTATATATGCGTTGCCATATGCAGTGTGAAGTAGGCAGTGTCCTGTGCTGGGGTAGGCAGGTAAGCTGATTGTTTTGCTTGTCTGCGTGCATGCAATGATAATTGGAAACCCACCATTTTCTTCCCTAACCCCAAATTTACTTCTCCTTCCCCAAACGGAATGCTTTTGTTTGGCAGTCTGCCTCTCTGCAGCACTGGCTGACTTGTGTGCTGACAGCCTGTTTTATTTGAGATGGCAGGAACCGCATCAAAATCAATGGAGAAGGGTGAAGCCTTTTCACAGGAAATTCCAGACAACATTAATCTAGACAGACTGTAATATTGATCGTGGCTTGGACTTTGTGCAGTTTCTGTATCACCTACTGGGTTTGGGGACTGGAAGCCCGGCTCTGCCAGTGAGCGTCTGTCCAGTGCGCGAGATAGTGCTGAACTGTCCCCATCAAATAGCATTTGGCCTTGCAATACCTTCTGCCATTAGTCAGTGCAGCCAAATGAGTCTCTTCCTTCCCTGTTTGTCTTTCTGCAGGAAGTACTGCCACAACTCCAACCACTCCTCCAACTTCTTTAAAGCCTGACACAGTACCAGGTGTTGCTCCTACTGCGCCTGCCTCGAGTCAGTCTCCTGCAGCGGGTGGAGCCGCTGCTTTTTCCTTTATGCCTTCGACTGTGAAGATGCCTGGCTCTACGGGTGGTGATCCTCCACCTTACCCCTTTGCCACTGATGCCTCCACGCAAGCCCTGGCTCCCAGTCTGACTGGGGCAGCAACGTTCTCTTTCTCCTCTGCTTCTCCTAAGGCATCCATGACTCCTGCTCCTTCTGTAGGCACCACTACAGCTACTGCCACCTCCTTTTCATTTGGGTCCATGAACTTTAAACCAGCTGCAGACAGCTCACCTGGGCCACCGCTCTCCACAACACCTGTTGCACAGAAGTCGTCTTTTGCCCCTTCAGCTTCTTCAGTCAAAGTGAACCTCAATGAGAAGTAAGTAGATACAGTAGTTAGTGCAGTGGCTGGATACTTGTTAAATTGCTCCAGGCATGGACAATGTATGGTGGTTCTGAAGATGGTTTCTGGCTTTTTGCCCTGACAGCTGTTCCCCATGCTCCCAAGAAAGCACGGAGGAAGCCTCTCTTTATCCAAGACATAGCCGTCTTGGCTGTGAAAACCCTCAGTGCTTCCCATGCTAGAGGTTATGTTCATGAGCAAAATATTAGTCGAGGGACGATGCCAAAAATTAGACTGATAATTTGCCAAATTGCCAGAGACCTAGTTTTTTCATATCTTTGCTTCATAGGCATCAAACTGTGATTCCATGCCTTGGTTTGATGCAAATCATGGTTAAAGACTCTTGGGAACACTGGGATTTGAAATCCTTTATGTCTGGGACTGGTTTAGTGTGCTGGTGATAACACAAGTTTCTTTGACTGTTGAAGGTTCCTTACCTCCAACCTAAAGAGTAACTCGCAGAGCTGAGAGGAAGCTGTATCTGTAGCTGATGGATTTCTTTTCCACTCCTGTGTTCAGTGGAGAAGGTGCCAGACCTTTTGGTTTTGTTCTTAAATGGATGCTTGGTCACTGAACACAGGATCTGAAATCTTCAAAGCTTGTTCATGTCAACTGAAAGAAAACTAGTATTGATTAGAAACTATGCAAAATGGATTTGAGTGATGAGTGTTCTCAGATTTCATATATCCACTCTTCCCTCCAACTCCTGAGACTTGCTGTCTGTTTTTTAGAAAGAAAGGTTTAAAACACAGAGCTATGTTAATTGGAGCTGCTTTCTATGGAGAGCAATTTTCATGTAAATGCATCATAAGAAATTTCTGATGGTTCAAATGATTATTTTTTAATTAGAAAAATCTTTACTACACCAGGATCTGATGGTTGCTCTTATGGCTTTTTAAATTTTATAGTTTGTGTGTAAAGCAAATAGTACGCTTGTGAATTGGCTGAATATTTAAATTGGCTGCCTTGAGGAGCTGAGTTTGCAGATGAATAGAAATTCATATTTTCTTGCAGAATTTCTGTTTGAGCCTTGCTGCAAGGATGACACTGAAGGCAGCTCAGATTTGCTATAGTTGGTGCTTTGGTGCAAAATGATGAGCTGTATTTTGAAGCAGGGTAGTACTTTTTGCTGGCATTTGGCTTTTGCTCACCGGGTGGGTCTATGGTAGCAGTCTTTGTGGTTCCACATATTCAGAAATGATCCTGAATGGCTCCTTCCCACTATCTCCAGAAGCTACGCTTGTAATTTTGTATCTGGAGCTTGAGTTGTTGCTGATCCCAGAGGATGCTATTTCATTAGAACTTAGTGCTTCATTTTGGATGGAGGAAAACAGCCAGGACCAGTTCAGAGCTGAAAGATGTTCTGCTTTCTGTTGCAGGTTCACTGCTGTAGACACCTCTTCTCCCACTAGCAGCAGTGGTCAATGCACTTCCACAATGTTTTCATTCTCAACCACTTCAAAAACTGCTTCTGGAGGTCCCCTGAGCCAGTCCACACCCCTCGCAGCCTCTCCTACCGCGCCACTGAAGGCTTCGACCCCTGTGCCTGCCGCAGGTAGGAGTCTGATGCATACTGTTGGGAATAATGCATTATAAACAATGTTCTAAAAGTTTTAGGACATAGTGAACTTCATTTGGCTTCTTTCTTTCTTGTTTTTCCTGCTGCTTTTACTGATGCAGCGGACCTCCCGATTTGCACACTGTAACGATGTGATGGACTTAGTACTGAAACTGAGAAGTTTTTCCATTTGTGCACTTTGTTCCCCAGAGAGCCATATGTGAAATGAATATATTCAGCTTCTTAAGCTCATCCAGAAGTTCTGGCATTTTCAGTGCTCTGTAGTACAGCTCTGATCATGAATGTTTCTGGGCAGTCACACAAATCAGTGCCTTATCTTGCATCTGGAGTGACTAGAGTTGAAAATGGTCACAAATGAGTTTAAATTAGATAGCATTCATTTGTTAGCAGAATAATATTCCATCTCTCAAATGATGATGTGACTGCGGGTCTTGAGGTCCTTCAGGAGTGGTACAGCCAGATATTGGAGAGTGACAATTGTTACCGTTAGCAGAGAAGTTGGATGGGAGTAAAACAGCACCTAAGGAAGGTGTGTTCTTGCACTGGGGCCCATACCACTATTGCTTTTGGATTTGACAGCGGTCGTTATGGTTGTGTCTGATCACAACCTGTTTTCTCAAGCTTTGTTCAAGTTCATAAATTACTGTTCCTCTTTTTAAATTCCAGTGGCACGTCCTGCTCAAAATATGCCTTCAGCTTCTTTACTACAGAAGACAGCCAAAATCACCCCGTCTGCAGCAAAGCCGAGCTCTACTCAGGTAATGGGAACTTGAGTGGATTCTTTAGAGGGTGAATGTTTTACATGGCCCGTGAATTGCTTAGAATTCATTGGACTGAATGACTATTCTTAGGTCAAAGAATTAGCTAGCTTTTGACATTAAAATAGTAGCGAATCTGTGGGACTAAAACTATGTTCTATGCATGTCTTTATAGAGAGCTGTGTTTTGATGTATGTTGTCATAATCAGAATTGTACAAACTAATTCTTCCTGTTATGGAAATGAGGTTTCACAGCTTTCCTAGCTGATAAGCAGTCAAGAGATGCCTTGACTGTGTATTAAGAGAGACACCAAGTTTGCTGGGTATTAAAATCAAAGCAGTAATACAGAGCAGCACACAAAGATTTCCTTTGCTTTCATAAAGCTTTAGCCACATATCTCCAGTTAGTCCGCAGTCCTACTTCAAACATGCACATACCTGTCTTAGTTTGCTGTGGAACTAGTATTTATGCTTATGACATTTGTCTCCCTGGTGACTGGTGTCTGAATGGTGTTTCTAACAGCAGGCCTTTTTTGATATTCTAAGCTCCCTGTTGTAAAGGATATATCCCTAATATTGTTTTGGGGTTTGTTTGTTTGTGGTTTTCTTTTTTTTTTCAGGGCAAATCAGCACTCCCCACCACAGCTTTAGAGAAACAGGCCCACCAGTGGAAGGATTCAGACCCTGTCATAGCAGGAATCAGAGAGGAGGTGAGATTTTCATGCAGTTTTCTTCGTTTTAGAGGCTGTAAGACCACTGTATAGGTACACAGACACTTCTTTTCAGTTCACCTATGTTCTGACCATGTCTGTCAGTAGTTTAGGAATCAGAATGGAAATTTTTCCCGAGATAATCAGTCTGCTTTGTAATTACTCTTTATGTTTCCTGTTCAGTCATCTTTAATTTCATTTGCTGTGCTGGAAAAATTGAGTATTCTTTCCTGTTAATGTTCAAGAAGAATTTCCTGGTTTGGCTGCAAAGTGGCAGGTGTTTATGGTGTGGTAGAAGCATTATCCAAGAGCTGCAACATTTGTTCCAGGCCCTGCCATGTTTCAGTGGCTGCACTTTCTTCCACTTGACTTTGTAGATTGCACATTTTCAAAAGGAGATGGAGGAACTGAAGGCCCGGACTTCCAAAGCCTGTTTCCAAGTTGGTACTCCAGAGGAAATGAAGATGTTGCGAACTGAGTCAGATGATCTTCACACCTTCCTCTTGGAAATTAAAGAGACAACAGAGGTGAGCAGAGTATCTTCAAACTGTTTAGCTCCTCAGCAATGACTGTTCCTCACCTGATGTTCCTACTTAACCTGCTAAAGCTGAACTGATGTAGATGGAACATCTGACTGCTGCTTTAATGTGAGGGTGACATTTGCATTCGTGCTTTCAGGCAGACACTTGCAGAATGCCCTTGCCAGAGATGGCAATGAAAAAATGTTACTTTGAACCTTGTCCCATCTGTTCTATTTCTATTTGCAGTCACTTCACGGAGATATTAGTATTCTGAAGACAACCTTGCTGGAGGGATTTGCAGGGGTAGAAGAGGCTAGAGAACAGAATGAACGGAATCATAGCTTGGGGTATTTACACTTGCTCTATAAGAAACCTTTGGATCCCAAGAGTGAAGCACAGCTTCAGGTATGAAGCATGTCAGCCAACTTCTAATGTAGTGTTTTAAATAAAATAAAACTGAGGCTTGCATGTGCAAGTGCCCAGCAGTTTTGTTCTGCGCTAGGTGTTTGCTGTTTCAACATAGTCTAGTAAAAGTGTGATGAGCTTTGTTTTCCATGAGTTTGCAAGACATGCTGAAAATCCTCTCCTAAAGCTCCTCTGTGTTGTTGCCATTTGCAGTGATGATTCAAAACTCCTGCTGAAGGGAAGTAGTTCACCTGAGATCCAAGTTTATTCTAAGCTTAGAATGTGACTCTTGACATCCCCTTCCTTCTCAGCCTGTAATGTTTGCTCAGGGATTTCAGTTAAGAGTTTTTTGGGTTGGATTTTTTTTTCCCAACACTTTGTAGAAGAGTTCTTGGAATTATTTTTATCTTCAGCGAGTGCCTTATGGAACAATTTGGTGATTTATTATGACTTACAGAATTGTGTGGTTAATTTCATGGATGGCGGAGCATAAAGCTAAATGATATTCTAAAAGCTGGGGCACAAAGGAAAATAACCATCAGTACATAAAGAGGCTTTCAAAGACATGAAAGAAGCTAGGGGTGAAGCAGTCTTTTGTTACAGCTCTGGTGATGAAAGGGCTATTTAACCCTAAGCAAAAGAGAGTGAATGTGCCCTACAAATGATACTTGGTCTTTTATACACTGATAAGTTCCCCTCAAGAAGTTTGACTAGCAGGCTGGAGACGTAATTGAATGTCATCTTTGTTACAGTAGGTATCAAGAGCATGCACACAGACGGTTACTAGAAATCAGCTGACATGAAGTAATTTCTTTTAGGTCTAATCTCTAATCTTCACCTGGATTCTGTAGATTGATTCAGTCTTAATTGTATGCCTGCTTTGATGTCCAGTATGTATCTCTGACACTTCAAGCTTATGCTTGTGACTTCAGAGAGATGATAATCTTAAAATGCTTGTTTCACTGATCTAGAGAGAGGATCGTGAGGAAAGAATAACAGAGTGGGAGAGAAGTGGAAGTGGATTGGAATGTAAGGAGAGAGCTTTCAGGTCAACTTGCTGAAAGTTTACAAGAATGACAGCTCTAGTCTGACTCTTAAATTTTGTTCAGTCTACATCATCCCTATTCTCCTGGGTGAGAAAAGCTCACTTAGTCAACTTTGTGTGTTTGTTTTCAATGAAGTTTTAAAGATCCTGAGGCTTTTCTGATGTCCAGCCATATCAATTTGCTGTCCAGAGAGTTGCTGCTATATAATGCTCATAGTTGCTGGAGAGAGGAAACCTGTGCTTGGTCGTGTGTAACACTAAGCCCACAGTAGGACTGGATTTGGTTTCAGGTTGGGTATGTCACATTAGAATTTCATGCTGTATCTTGAAAACAGTTGCAGTGGAATTTTTCCCAAGCTGTGTTACTTGGCTGCTTCATCATTGTATTTAAGCGAGCATTCTGTTGAGATGAGCTGAAACCAACTGCAGTTTCCATTTTGATTTTACGAGATTGGAGTTCAAGACATGTTCATGCCATGACAGGCTGGAGGGATGACAATAATGAGACTGAACGCTGGTTTTGTTTAGGGAGCAGGGCTTGTAGCCAGAGGTCTCTGGCTTAGTTGTCCCAGTTGTGCAACAATGTGGTCGTGGATAAGTCACTTCACTCTCCCTGTGCTTTTTTTTTTTTCTTTCCTATCTATAAAAATCAAGTTAATTCCTTGCCTTAACGTGGGAGTTGTGAGCATTTGTTAATGCTTTCATGAATCATAGTCTGTGAACGCTGGTATTCTTAGAGCCATGTGAATAGCCTGCAAAGCTTTGATCACCTATAATTGTTAGAAGTTTCAACATTGTAAAATGGGAGCAAATGACTCACGTTCTGGAAATGAGATTTGAAATAAGGTTTGTTTTGTATAACCCCTGATGTTTGTAAAACCCTTTCTGTAAAGACCTGGCAACGTTTTGCAAACATTATGGAAAGTATTATTTCTAGTTGAGAGCTGGGATAAAATGTCCAAGCCAAGCCCTGTGGGTACCCCATTGATTGATAAGTAGATTTTCACTATGTTGGGTTCTGTTGTGCTGATAAAGCTTTCCAGGCAGAAACATGGGAAAGTGCCACGTGGCTTGGACTGAATAAGCCCAAAGGGTCTTCAGCTTCTTCAACTGAAACTGAGACTTCTGAAGTGAATTCAAAGCTGATTTTATTTTGCATGATAGGAAATTCGACGCTTGCACCAGTACGTGAAGTTTGCCGTTCAGGATGTGAATGACGTTCTGGATTTGGAGTGGGATCGGCACCTGGAACAGAAAAGAAAGCAGAAGTAAGTAACTGAAATTGGAATACAGAACAACTGTAAGGACCATGTCAGTGAATCGGGCATTAGCCTCTAATCAACAGACAAAAGCCCTTTAATATTTAAACATTTAAAGCCCTTTCCATTTAACAGTATGATCTTTTTCAAGGGGTCTAGGAGTAAAGCTTGACTAAGACACCTAATGGGAGCTATGGGTTCAGACTATTTGGCTTCATACGTGTTACAAGCTTGCTGCATCTCTGTGTACAGTGTAAATAGTGCTTATAGGAAAAAAACTATAAGCTTTGTAGAAACCAAATGCATCCATTGGTGGTAGCTAATGAAACCTTTCTAATAAGTAAAACATCTTGAAGTAAATGAGCTAAATGAATAAGCTTGCAGCATATCCAAAGGAGAAATATGCATTTGAGATGAGCTGAACTGCTTTGGTGTTCAAAGGAAACCGTGTTTGACCTCGTGGAGTTTAAGTAGCTAGAACCACTAACTACTTTGTGTATGCATGTCTGCTTGTGGCCAGATATATAGAACGGTCCTTATTCCTGTCTCTTGATCTGATGTCTTAAGGCGTCTGATAGTTCCTGAGCGAGAGACTTTGTTTAACACCCTGGCTAATAACCGGGAAATAATCAATCAGCAGAGGAAGAGACTAAATCAGCTCGTGAACAGCCTGCAGCAGCTCCGACTGTATAATCAGACATCTCAGTGGAGTGTTCCCAGTGATACATCTTCTCTTAGCAGTGCTCAAAGGTATGTGAAACACGAGTTCCTGAGTGGTGTTGACGCTCCTTCTCTCTTGCCCCCAGCAATGTGCAAGGGTGCATCCTCCAAAGAATGATGTTTTGTGGCTGTGGTATGGGAGGACAGGATGTCCTAAAAATGATACTAAACTGTGCCCAGGTAATACAGAAGCTCATTGGTTATATTCTGTGACACACTGTTTGAAGCTTATCAGAAATTTCCCCTAAAAGTTACTTTTTTTTTTTTTATAGTAAGCAGGATAATAGAGCCTCCAGGCTGAGGTACTGCTGGTTGTCTGTCTGAATTCAGGGGAAGAAGTGAATGGCTCTTAGAGTTCCCAAAATAATTAAAGATGCATGTGTTTAAATAGTACAGTATCTAGAGGAGCCAATTGTTCTTCCAGATAAGCCAATGGTTCTAGTGGCTTCTTTGACCCCCTTTGTTCCTGATTTGGTTGGTTTCTTTCTGCTGATCATGGTTTTTCACTGCTCTGCCTTGTCCCAGTTTTGACAGTGACCTTGAAAGCCTGCGCAATGCCCTGATGAAAACTACCTTGGAATCACATGCCAAACCTCTGCCTAAAGTACCCGGTAACTTATTCTTTCTTCCTGGCATTCACACCATAAATGTGAATTACTTTTTTTGACTTGCAGTTTGATTCTAGACTAATAACTCTCTTCTGTTTTCCAGCTAAATTATCCCCCGTGAAACAGGCACAGCTGAGGAATTTCCTAGCCAAGAGGAAAACTCCACCAATTAGGTCTACAGCTCCAGGTAAACCTTTAGTTACCATAGAAGTCTGAAATGCTTTCCAGGAGGGTGACTTACCTGCTGTGGGAATCAGTCCTGAAGTTAGCTTTTGGCTTCTCACTCCTCAACCCCTACTTCTGATTTCCTGTTCCCTCACCTGCTCTCAGTAAGAATTTCCTTCCATTACCGTCTTGTTGAAGGCTACCTTTCCTGGCAGTTAAGAAGTCAAATCCTATCAATGCAGGATTAAAACAAGCCAGTAGAAGAGCGTCCTAAAATAGGGTGTCTCTGTCTTGGCTGCTAGGCTGGATGGTTCCCTCAACTTAATATACACATGTGATTTTGTTTCTGATATTGCAGCAAGTTTGTCCCGATCTGCCTTCTTGTCCACAAGATACTATGAAGATTTGGATGAAGTCAGTTCAACATCCTCAGTTTCCCAGTCGCTGGAGAATGACGATTCACAGGCAGTGGACCAGGAAGAAGAGGCTGCTCCAGTCCAAGTCCCTCGTCATGCTCCTGTGGTCCGTACTCCCTCTATCCAGCCTGGATTGATGGCTCAGTCTCCATCCTTTGGGAAACAGCACCTCTCCCTGGGTACTTTGCGTGAGTTGTTTTTGCCATGTCTCTGCTATTCTGTATGTGTTCTTGTTGGTATCTTTAACCACTGTATCCATTGCTAGTACTTCAGGTCCTGGAGAAATGAGATTGCAGCATGCAGATTTACATTGCCAAGTTTCCAGAAGCAGTTAGCAGAGAGGCATTGTAACCTCATGAACTTGAGCTAAAAGCGCTAAAATATCTTGATTCATTGACTGTGGTTTTCTGATAGCCTGTTTCTTTCAGATAGTACTGACCATAGGTAGCCTTGTCTTCCTTTAGTAATTTGGCTTAAGTGTATGCCATTATTTCTTAAAATAATGCCCAAAGACCAGGAAACTGAAGTACTACTGCATTTGGTTGGTGTGGCCAAGGTTAGGAGTTCTGAGCCCAGCGAGTCACAGTAAGAACTATATTTGCATACACTCAGTTTTCCTTGTGCGAGAGAGATTTTTTTTTTTAATCTCTGTAGCCAGAGAGAAAAATAAGGTGTCAGCAGAAGTGTCTGTAACAGTAAACTGAAAGTCATCTAATGCATTGAAATGACAGCTTTTGAGATTTGCTAAATTCATTGGGATATACAGAAACTGCCAGGGACAGATTGTGTTGATTGTTTAAAAGGCCTGGGCGTCATTGTCAGAAGGAACCTGTGTACTTAGAGGAACTGTAGTTCAGCAAAGGCTTTCAAATCTCCCTGACTTGCAGAAATATAGTGAACTGTAATATTTTTGTTGGTTTGTTTTTTAGTGCCTACATCTTCAAACAGAATCATACCACAAGGGGCAGACAGTACAATGCTTGCAACAAAGACTGTGAAACATGGGGCCCCTGCTCCCACTGTCACTGTTCCAGCACCACAAGCAGCTGCTGCTGCAGCTCTGCGGAGGCAGATGGCTAACCAGTCCCCAGGTAAAAGGATGGCTAATTGCCCAAGTGACCTCTGAGCAGTTGAATGTGGCTTTCACAGGGATTTAGTGCTCTCAAAGGGGAAGATCATCAAACAAAATGTGACACAGATCTGTATTTGTTGCACCTCTGAGCTATCCAGTGTTTCTTTGTCTTCCTTCTTCCTGTAAGCTACTGATAAAAAATGCCTGAGAAACTCCCACCTCGGGTTTCTTTATACCCCTTCTTATCTGTGCAGTGGCAGAAATGTCGATGACTCTTAGGAGATCCTGACATGGCAATTGATCTGTGTGCAAGAAACTCTGTTGGAAAGCAGAGAAAGGATGTCAGTGGCCTATATTAATAACTCTTCATTATTAGCTATGCAATTAAAGATCTGAATTGTAAAACAATTTTAATATTGAAAACTTAAAGGTGAACTGTTGAGTTAAGCCTTGGATCTGCTTGTAAGGTTTTGAGTTGACAGGAGAAACGTTCCCCAATTTAAGCTTTTCTTGTTTGGTTTTAGACATTTCTTGGTGCTTCCCCAGTACTGCAGCATCAGTGCAGAAGAGAAAATTCAGTTACTGGTAGAGGAATTGGATTAGTTTACTCTTTCTGCCCAAGGAGAGCATAAATGCAGAAAGTGGACTAGTGACATGAATTCTGGCAGAGGCTGGGGGGTAACTACACAGGTCATTTCTGTTAACCTAAGATGTTACAATGTAGGTAAGAAAAAGTTCCTAAGAATAATTAGATTTGGTCAGCTAACAACGGAAAATGTACCAACTATATAGAAAGCTGTCCAGTTCTTTGGTGTCCTTATTGAAGGCTGAGATACCAAAATTTTTTGGGCCAGATACACCACATACCTTCTAGAAACTTGGATGGATTTCTTCTGGAGTTACTCATAGGCACCATATTGAATGAAATGCTTAATATGGAGATCATCTTTACCTCTTTCCCCCCTCCCCCCCCCTTTTTTTTTCCTTAAAGCTGTAAGCACCTCCTTGACTGAATCAACTCTGAAAAACGTTCCTCAGGTGGTGAATGTGCGAGAACTCAAGACTGGTGCATTGACCCCAGCTGTCTCTGCGGTAATAGGGTGAGTGGGTGCTCCCGTTCTTTCTGGTAGCCTTCGGTAGCACTTGCAATAGAGCACATCTGCCGGTGGGGAGCAGTAGTAGTATTTTACATAGTCTGACTGTGTAAGACCTAAAGTGGATGCACTTAGAGAAGAGTATTGGGTTTGTAGAATAAAAGGAAGAAATATTTTCTTTCCAGGTCATTCAAGGATTTGCTAATGGCTTGTCCTGAACAAATGACAAGACCAGTATTAACCTCCTTCTCCATTAGTCTATGAAATGCATTTTAGTGCATCCTCTCCTTTTGGGATCCAGTGGTTTTACTGCTAATATGTACTTTGGAACTGGTATCTCTCCAGTCACTACTTCTGTTCTTCCTCTTTCTGTGAGGGAAGTGCATCTCTCTGTCTGAGTGTGGTCGGTGGCCTTAAGCTGCCCAGATGTTGTTCCTTCTACTTCGTCATTATTACAGAGAAAACCTTCTCTGGGGTTATACCTCTTCTATCTGTTCCCACATTCACCCCCTGAGGGAGGGAGAACTGTGCTCTGGCTTTTCTGGAAACTTGTCTCAAATTTTTTGACATCAGAATTTTGACTGAAGGGTTGGGTGTCAATAGGGGCCGATCATTTTGGAAAAATACAGAGCTGCAAGGCTGTCTTCCTCATGCATAAATTATGAATGTTGTCTTCTGGTATTTAACCTTAAATATGTTAAGATTTCTTGTGAGTTAGCTGTAACGCTTGGCTTTCCTACTTCTCTGCCTCCTACAGACAACAGCCAGCTCAGCTCATTCCAGAGATTTCTGTCTAACCACCAGGCTTTGTCACCAGCCACAGAACTAGTCCTTTTCCCTGTCGTCGTAATGACCTTGAAACTATCTTTGCTTGAAGTTCCTACTATTGCTTAAGAACAAGATAATGCATGGCCATTTCTGTGCTGGGGAGGCAAGGGCACTACTGAAAAGTCTGAGCAAAGTTGGGCTTACTGCATAAAGCAGGATAAACTCACCACATACATCTGATTATGAGTCCACGTGGAGTTGCAGATGCTTTATCCATATAACTGTGGGCTATATGTGCAGCTCCTGGAACAACTTCTGTTGTTGCATTGCTTCTGGTTTTCATACGTGTGTGTAGACTCTTCACTGTCAAAGAAAAAAGGTGAAATTCCTTTGATGCAGCTTTTCAAAAAGGCAACAGAGTCTTACAGTGGTGGTACTCAGCTGCTGACCTTGAAATTTACTTCATGGTTTCTTCTGCATTTTAATTGGGAAACAGTTTGGGAGCTTTTCACTATTTTGTTTTCTCCTAAAAGTGATAAACTGAGAGGGGGATTGGCAATGCTACATCTTTTGAAAGTAAAATTTGCAAACAGCTCTGCTCGGGAAATTTTCCTAAAAGCAGTGTTATGACCAGGAAGAGTTCTCCACCCTTTGTTTCATCAAAACTATGATGAAAAAAAGTAGAAAGTACTGGCTGTACATAGACAAGGACATGAGCGAGCGATAGATATCTGAGATTGGTTTTCACTTGAACTGTAGTTAAAGACCTGTCTTACTTTCAAGTAGTTTTAGACTGGCAATATTGATTGATCTCTCTAATTTATAGAGCACCAGCTAGCTTGATATATTGAAGGCTTTTTACAGTCTTATTTTATAGCTGACCTCGTAAAACTGTAGTCTCTAAAAATTCTGCCCGAATGAACTGTGCCTGCCAGTCAGATTCAGCACTAAAATAAAGAGCATTCACCCAGCAAAGTTAATTCATCAGTTTTTGCTACTTCAGGCATCCTGGCTCTCTTTTGCCGCCACAGCACACTCTTCGGGTTGTTAAGCAGTAATGATTTTTCAGTTGTTATCAGTTGTTCAATGGCCTGTGGCTAGGTGTGTTGGTGGTCCCAGTCCAGTTACTTATATATAGTTTTCAGTGCAAAAAAACCTTTCCACAACTGAAGTCAAAACCAGCATTTTTGTAGCCTTGTCAGAGAAGCTGTGGGTCGAGTGATCTTGAGACTTTTCTGGGGAAAAGGTCCCACCCTGTCATGATTTTCATAGACCTTCCGTTGTTTTCTTCTTTGTTCAGGGTTCATATGAACTTGAAATTTACAGCTGCACCTTCCCAACATGGACTCTTTCCAGTGCTAATCTGAAGTTTTCCCTGTTTGCTTTGCTTTTGCTCTGGGCAGAGGGCAAATCCAGGCCATGCAACATAGAGAGGGCTCATTGCTGGAAGGAAGGACTTACTAGTAATGCAAAGCTGTTTAAGGCACCAAACCCTATCCAAGACCAAATGGCTGTGCAAAATTACTGTTTCCTCTGTGTGTCCCCCCTTCCTTTGGAATATAGTAGGAAATTTCTGTGAGTTGGCCTGTAGCTGACCAAATAGTAAATGCAGTTTGGGAGTCCTCATGCTTTAGGAGATACACAACTTCTGATGCCCAGATTCGCTTACTGTCTGGGATTTGCAGGCTTAGCCCTTTCTATAGTGTAGAGATTGCTTATTGCCTTAGGGAACACCTGGCCTGAGTCAAGATGGAAAGAGCATGCTAGGGTAAGGGAAAGCTGGCCTTTGCCACCAAGACAATGCAATCAGTGTTGAATTTAAGTTTCCGAAAGCTTCTGGTATTGGCCATTTAAACTGCTGAACCTGGTGAGCCACAGACTTGAGGAGATGTTAAAACTGGGTGGCTGTTCCTACGTTACAGTGATTTGGTATGTTAATGGCCCACAGCATGTAGGTAGGATGCTTCACCCCAGAAGTAGCTGCCGTTCTGCAGCAATTGTCTGTGGGCTCTGATGTACAATTTGTTTCATGGTCAAAATTTCCAAACCTATAATGTAGAATATAGGTTAATTTTATCACAGTTCTTGCCATGACTTCATTAATGTTTATACTACACTTCATGTTTATACTCCCCTCGCCCCACCGCCAGCTTTGTCTCCTTGCTCAGCATTTCTGAGAGTTGCATGTACTTGTCTGGGCTCCACACTATAAAGGAAGCTTCTTAAATTTGTTATCCACTAGGCATAAAATTGTAATCCCCTTACCTGCTGATTTTTCATCAACTCCCTGTAAAATAGAAAGGCCTGACTCTTTTCAGAGACAAGAGTGTGTGAAGAAGACTTGATCGTTTAAGTCTAGAGCTTTAAACACATTTGCAGACTTCCTTTGTTAAATGTGGCTGATTCACTTAAGAGGTTTATTCCCTAATCAGATTTGTTCGTTTAGAGTTGTGTGTGGAATCTTTAATAGCAGTGGTTGTTCAAGACTTCTGGAAGCTGTGCTTCTTGAGAGGTGAGGAGGTCCTCTTTTAGACTAGTCATTCATTTAACATTTTAATTTTTCTTTTTAAGGTCATCTGTACCTCACTCTGCAGCCCAGGCAGTCCACCAAGTTTTGGCAACTGTTGCTACAAATCAAGCTAAACAGGTATCTTGATATTGAACCCATTCCCTGTGGAATACTGTACCTGGGCATGCTCAGCACAGTTTGGGGGTTTAATTGTTGGTGAACAGGTCATCTAAAAAACTTTTCACAGCTTGCCCTGCATTCTTGGCAAACCATTTATTTATCTGTGACCTCGACAGTGTGATGCCGACATATCTTTGTTATGTCTTGCCTTTTCTCTCTTTTGAAGACTTGCAGCTTTCTAATGGCCACAGCCTTGCAGCAGTAAGGGTTGCAACTAACAACAAAGGAAACTGTATTAGGTAGATATACCTAAATTTCACCAAAAAAAAAAAAAGTGCTAGGCAATCAAGGGAGAGAGTAGTTTACCTATCCTGTTATTCTACTGAAAACATTTCTTATTGGTCGACAAGCTGCTAGGTTTTATGTCCACACATCAAAAAACCACACGGTGGTTTTTGTCTGCTGGAATCATTGAGCTGTTGCCCATGGAGGCCTACTGGCCTCTGCAAGAGACTTGTTGAAAAAGTTGAGTATTGACCCTGTATTTAAGTGTCAAGACATAATGGGCCCAAGATTGAAGGGCACTTCTAAGTGCTTCGACCACCTTCCTCTAGTTTGTTTGTCATTCCTCTAGTTTGAGAGTCATTGCATGACTCTCATAATACCAGACCAAGGTCAGAAGGACCTTTGTTAATGGACAGACTGCACTGACCTGAAGTGGTTTTGTGTTTTTAGACACCTCTAACAAGCTCGCTTAAGGGACAGACTGCACCTTCCTCTGTGTGTGCACCCTGTCCTATGGCATCTACATCTGGTCCAACGTCATCTGGCAACAAAATCTCAGGTAAGTTGTCTTTGGTGGAGATGGAAGTTAGGCCTGGACGTCTCTTGCCACCTGTCAGGGTGTGCGATCCAGAAAACGAAGACACTGAGGGGAAAAAAGATCTGCCTCCACTGAGAGGCTGCTCTGCCAATCTTAAGGGAGAGAATTTGGAAAACCAAAGTACAGAAGAGCAGGAGAGTGGTTTTGTATACAGCCCTGTGTTTTGTCTCTGTGCCTGCATCTAGAATTCAATGATACAGTTCCTCCTTCAAAGTGGATTCAGAATGTATAACCCTTAACAAGAAATGTTGAAAGCACATCTACCAAAGGCTACTGTGGCTTGACAGCAAATCAAGAGCAGATATCTTTGCTGTTTTTTTTCCTAAACATGAAAAGTTGTTGCATTTGTGCAGGAAAGTGATTACATCCTGAAGTAACAGGAATAGTTTTTCCATACATTGATATCTGACTTGAGTATTTCTATACTATAGGCTGCAGCACCGTAGGAGTACCTGAACTAGCTTGAAATGAGCTAATTCAGGTACTGGGTCTGTTGAGCACTGGGCTGTATGACCGATTTCAAAGTCCGTTCAGATACTGTGGTCTGTTGCGCACAGTTTATAAGCTTCTAAGGAAAGGAATGCTCAGTTTACATCATTCAGTGCAAATGGGGGAAGAGGAAACTTAGAGAAGGAAGGAATTGATTTTTAATGTGTATTAGATGATAATGCTTGCATTGGACATGGTTTTATAAGCCTCTTGCATAAATGTCTGAAATCCATCTCTGTTGCTCTTCTGCCTTTAATCCGTGGATGTAGGTTGCCTCTTAGCCAGGGCTAAGAAGCAGTAAAAATAGCTAGGAATCATATTTGACTTGGCAAACGCTTCTTAAATTTTGGTTTATTGAAAATAACAGCTCCGGAATTTGATAGCACTTCCTTTTTATTTCAAATGTGTTTTGATATGTTGATGAGAGATTATACCGAGGATTTCTTGATTTTTTTTTTTTTTTTAAATTGTTTAACTTTTATTGTCAAGATGGTGACACCTGTCTTTGCTCTAATCGGATATATGTTATTGCCTTAAATCTTTGAAATAATTTATGTGTTCTCTGACATTGTAACAGTAGCAGGAATGTTTCTGTGCACAAATATCAGGCCTGGTAGAAGTGGCAAAAAAGCTTTTTGTTTCCAACTGAAAATCGCAGGCTGTGTGTGCAAACTGTTCCTTTCTTTTGATAGTTGGATGACAAGGTGCTTTTCTTTTTTTGTAATGCTTGTTCTTGTAACTTACAGGACAAGGGACAGTGAAAACAGTTACAGCTGTGACTTCTTCTACAGTGACATCAGTACAAGCAACAACTGCACAGCTTAACAAAGCGTTCTCGTTTTCTTCTGTAGGGTCTGTATGAACGTTAAGATTTCTTTGTAGTTCATGTTGAATATGAGTATCGGCTGTTACAGCAAGTGTTACCTACAAGCTGCATAGTACTGTAAAATGGCACCTGCAAATGTTAGACTGGGAGGGCAGGGGTTGTACCAGAGTTCTTGGAAGACCTTCTTGTTTGTGGAAGCCTACCTGAGTGAGATCTGAAGGTCTGTGAGAATTTGACACAATATCGTGTTGCTTTGAGATTTTTCAGTCTGTAACTAATCAAGAGTAAATAACGACTGACTTGCTTTTCAGGTTTATCTATAGTGGACTAGTGAACAAATCATACAGTGTGTGTACTGGTATTTCTCATCGGGTGATGATCTGAGATTAGAGCAATATGACTGTGGTTAAAGCACCCACTCATGGTCTGATGCACTGAGTTCACTGACCGTCTTTGAGTGCATGTCACCACTTCCCATAGAGTCGGAGAAGAATGTTTATGCTGTATCTTGTATGTTGGGGTTAAGGAAGAGGAAAAAGAGGCAGACCATAGCTAGTTTTAAACCTTGTTCTTTATTTAGTGAACAAAGGGCAGTAGCAGGAGAATCATCCCTAGCAAGTTGTGCAGAGGCATGTGAGAATGAACTTTGGCTTTACAACAGCAGGAGAAGAGGTTGAACACTGGAAGCTTCTGCTCCCAGAGAAGTAGAAGAAAGAACCTGAACATGGTCATATTAACACTTGTCACCTCTGAAGATGGATTCCAAAGAGAATGATGATGGGTTTTCTAACCTGGGCATACATATGAGTTTCAAATGCTGGCAGAGGTTTGAGAGACAGAAGTGCTGGAATTCCCAATTAGGACTTGAAATTTGTGCTGATGGTCAAACTTGCTGAATTACTTATTTATTTTAGTACAACAGAACAAATTCCATGTTTTGGCTTGAAAAGTAGTCTGTTCATGAAGGTGACCAGAGAGTCTCCAGTGATTTCTGTTACATAACAGTAACACAAAGCAAGGCGCGTGTTATGAACATATAGTTATTCTGAAATCTCTCTTATGGAGTGTTTTTTCAGGGATGACAAACATATTTCTTTGATCATATCTTATGTTTGGGGGAGAGGGATGACTCCTTAGAAATGATTGTTTGAAATTCTGCATGTTTATCTATCTAATACTCAAGTGAATTTATGAAGTGGGTAGCATTGAGTATTTCAGAACACGCATACTTTCAAATGGCTGGCTTCTTTCTGTCTTAACCATTTCTCTGCAAGTTTGTCAAGTGGATGTTACCCAAACGCCTTGCTGTGCTCTTCAAAGGGCTAAAATAGTCCTTTTGAGAGATGGAAAGTCAGATTCAAAAAAACAAACAAACCCTGCCTTTGTCCCAGGCTGCAGTGCCTCAGTCTGTAAACCATATGCTAAATACAGTGCCGTTGTCAGTGATGTCTTAGTTACACGGCCTGACTTCTATATCAGCAGCTGGTCTTTGAGAATTGGAGAAAGCTTAAAAAGCCTCAGGGAATGAAGGTCTCTGGAGAACCCCAGTGCTCATTATGACAGATCACAGTATTTTTGCAAGACGGAATATTTGTAGTGTGAAATAGTCATGGAAACTTTTAATTTCTGTCTTGCTATGAATGATCTCCTCTTTGGTGGGTGGTAGTATCCAGTTATTCCCTTTTGTACATGCACTGTCTCTTACCTTTTAGCTCTTTTAAGCAAACTTTAGTTGCCACTGTGGCTTCTGCTCTTGCTAGTCTCCCAAAAGTTACCAGGATTTGGTGCATGGTGTTCAGCTGAATGGGGAAGAAATATACAGCAGAAAGGAAAGAATATGGGAGGATGAGGGATGGTCAAAAGAACTTTGAACTCTGACTCTCTTTAACCCTCTAGAAGCCTTGTCAGAGGGGAAACAAATGGAGCCCAGTCTGCGTGCACGCTTCTCTCTGCCTGTTGTTGGAGAAACCGTTCTTGTGCCTGTGTGCCTGACTTTGTGCAAGTCTGTACTGGAAATCTGAGTCTCAAAGTTGTGTTAATCATGGGGTTGGAAGTTTCAACACTGAGCTAAGTGTCATTCTTTCCCTTTCTCCTCTTTCCTCCTAGGTCTGGATTTAATTTTGGTGTTGTCACATCAGCTGCTTCATCACCGACGCTGCCCAGCATTGCTTCCTCGCAAGGTTAGTTTGGAAGAGTGTGCAAACAACGTCTCTTCCCTGCTAAGAGAACACTTACTCTTCCTGATTCGTGTGGTTCTTGTTTTATGTTGCAGTTCTATTATTAAAATTGCAGTAGCTGCAATAACATGATATATGTATACTGGATTATGCCCTGTAATGCACAGAAATCTGGGCCACCTGCCTTTCAATTAAGAGTAAGCAAAATATTTGCTGCCAAGAACATCTAGGAGGTACTAGTTTATGAAAAGGGTAACATCTGTAGTCATTTCCTCTGCTGTCTTTAATCTGTAGATTTAAAGTTGCTGAGGTGGTCTAACACAGAAAGCTGTCATTAAGTGGAATGAGCATTTAGTAATGGGAGGGGAATGCTTGGGATGGCTTTGTGTTGCTTCTAAAATTGAGTTGACAATATATAGGCTGCCTTTCCATTTCATAGGTAGACCATATTTGCCCGGTCTGGAAAAAGGGGACTGATACATCTGCTTTATAATATTCTTGAAGTTTTCTGCCTCTAATTTCAGTCTTGCAAAAGAGATTGTATGATCAAAAACTTGCTTCCAATGTTATTGGTTGCTCTGATAAAAGATACCACCTCTTCTTACAAATCTTGGCTTGCTTATATCCTTAGACCATCACAGCCACAGCAATGCCACTAATACTCTGTTGACGTTAAGCAGAGAGAACTAACTTGGCTTAAAACTTGAAGATACAGTTGATGTAAAAGCTTAGGTAAATAACACTGGTTAAAGGAGGAGTGGGAGGTGCAGGAGATAGACTTGTAAACCAGAGCGTTGTGTGAGGGCAGTTACTTCATGCTGCTCTGTGAAATGGTTGAAGCACCTTTGCCTCTGTTAGCTTGTGATAGAAGAACAGAAGGAATTTCAGTGCCTCAGGAGGAAACAAATGCTACATTATTCAGTGTCAGTTACTAATATACCTAAATATTCTTAATATACTTATAGGGTAAAACACAAGGATAATACCAGCTGTGCTAAGAAGCTTTTGCTCTTTGTTGTTTGATCTCCATGCAGATTTCCTGTACCTTGTCCAAGTCAACCCATAGTCCAAACACCAATGCAATGTCTTCAAGTCAGAATTTGTGTGTGTTTGGTGCTCAGAAATGAAATGACAATACATCAAATAAAACTAGTCCAGTCTCCCTTAAAACTTCAGCAGTTTCACACTGTTGGACAGCAGTATATATCTTGTAAGTGGAACTGCTTTGGCAATTACATTTGAGAGCTTTTCTCTAGTCTTTCAAACCTGAAAACAGGCCGCATAGAAAGTGGTCAGTGGTCTATAAATAGTTGAATTTGTAAAGAAAGATTTGATTCTGTAGAAGACTTTTCAAGTGTCAGGAAGTATTTTTGTGACCCAAACTCTGTTCTGAGCCCTTGATTTAAACAGAGAGTTCTGTAGTGAATGTCAGGAACTGTTTAGCTGAACCAAGTAAGAAGGGGTGAAAATGGTGCTAACAGCAGATGGTCTGTAGTAACCAGATCTTTTATGTTTTTATCAAACTGTTGAAAAAGAGATAGGAGCCAAAGGCTGAAATTGTCTGTACTCAGAGAGAAGGATGGTCAAGTGGAGGCTATGACATGAAGGTAACAGTGTTTGTCACTGCAACCCTGTCCATAAAGGCTTCAGATGTCACTGTTGTCTCCTGAATGCACATGGAAGTGGCAATTACCTGATGGTCAGGGGCTTTACAGTTTTGAGGCAAGAGCACTGTCTAACAATTTGTGAAGCACTAAAGCATGCTATTACTGAAAGAATGATAAATGAGCTTTGCATGCTGTAACTCAATTTGTAACTTCTGTCTCTCTCGCTGACAGCCCCTGCTAAAGAGTCCACTCAGACTGATTCATTCTCGCTTGCTGGGAGTTCCAAATTTGGAGTAGTCCCTGAGAGCAACTTTGCTTTTGGATCCCTCAAGGCAGCAAGTGCTCCAGGAGCCTTCGCAGGAAGTGGCTCCTCAGCAGATAGCACTCAGTCAAACAAACCTGCTGCAACAACATCTTCTGCTCCCTCCGCAGCCTCTAGCAAGTTGGATATCCCTCCATCTAAACCAGGAGATCACTTGTTTCAGAGCAATCTAGCTGGAGAAACTCTTGGGAGCTTCTCAGGACTACGGGTTGGTCAAGTAGATGATAATGCCAAGATCACCACTAAAGCACCGTCTACCAGTGTTGCAGGAGCACAGTCAACTAAAGTATCTACAATACCTTCTGGGTTTACTTTTGGTGCTCCCCTGTCATTAGGAAAAGCTGGAGAAGCTGCTTCAACGTCAGTCACGTCAGCTAGCACAGCATCCCCGTCCATCAGCACTAGTGCCACAAGCAGTCTCTTTGGCAATGTGCAGATAACCAACACAGGGTCTTCTGGGGTATTCAATCTTGGAGGCTCTGGTGGCAACAAACCCACCTTTTCACTTGGTATTCAGCAAACAAACAGTATGAGCGCATCCACCTCTACCCCTTCTACTCTCTCTGCTTCAACGTCCCTCTCATTTGGAAGTTTCTTGAGTTCATCACAAACTGCTGTCCCTGCTGCAACTTCTAATAAGGGTGCAGGGGATGCCAAATTACCGTCTGTGTCGGAAAAGCCATCTGAAAATGAAGCTGTAGCAGCTGGGTCTTCACCTCCAGTCACGCAGTCACCACAGCCACAGATACAGCTTTCAGAGTCCGTTAAAGAACCCGCTTTACCCCAGGCCACAGCCGGCGACACCGTCTCTGCGGGCTCTGGCATCGCATCGGCAGCACCTCCCCCTGATGCTGTTGCTACTCCTGCCTCCACGAGTGATTTGAAGGCACCGGTGCCTCCCGCCGTCTCTGCATCTGCCCCACCAGATCAGAATGTCTCAGCGACAACCTCCACAACAAACATTGCCTCTCCTGCAGAAGCCACAAGTGTGTTGGCTGCTACCTCTGATGTTACTACATGTGTTCAGAGTCCAGCTGTTGGTGCCTCTGTGTTTGCTCCCACTTCTGCAGGCTCCTCGGTGTTCTCTCAGCCTCCAAGTTCCAGCTCTTCTGGCTCAGCATTTAGCCAGCCTGCTGGTGATACAACTGCTACTCCTTCCACACCACCTGTGTTTGGACAACTACCAGCAGGTACCACAGCATCCTCTCCGTTTGGGCAACTCACCACCAGTACCTTGTCCACTGCCACCACTACCACACAGGCTGCCAGCTCAGGTTTTGGTACTTCTGCTTTCGGCACCACCACTACCGGGGGCTTTGGTCAGCCAGCCTTTGGACAAGCACCGACCTTTGGGCAACCAGCGAGCAGTTCTTCAGGTGGTTTTACCTTTAGCCAGTCTGGGTTTGGGACAATGCCAGCCTTTGGCCAGCCAGCGGCTTCCACAGCAGCCTCGAGCAGTGGCAATGTTTTTGGAGCACCGGCTAGCACCAACAGCGCCAGCTCCTTTTCCTTTGGACAGCCATCTGCCAGCACCGGAGGTGGGTTGTTTGGACAAAGCAGCCCTCCAGTGTTTGGGCAGAACACCGGCTTTGGGCAAGGGGGATCCGTCTTTGGTAGCGCTGCTGCTGTGACTACTACAACGTCATCTGCTGGGTTCAGCTTCTGCCAAGCTTCAGGTAAGAACAAACTGCAGGGAGATGCGATATCCCAGCAGTGCTGTCTGGCTGATACACAGAGAGCAGTATATCACTGGGGAAAGTAGGATGTTTTTTAATGCCTTTTTTTTTCCCCCCCTATGGCA
Source organism: Gymnogyps californianus (assembly GCF_018139145.2). NCBI lineage: Eukaryota > Metazoa > Chordata > Aves > Accipitriformes > Cathartidae > Gymnogyps > Gymnogyps californianus. The sequence continues at coordinate 7,223,363 of NC_059488.1, forward strand.
CTTGATGGTTTTTGGTTTGGGTGGGGTTTTTTTTGGTTTGGGGTTTGGGTTTTTTTTTTTCCAATTAGTAAGAATAGGACCTGCAGTGTGTGTGAGGAGGAGGCTAACGTTGGAGACCAAAGAAGCTTTTGCTCTGCTTTGCTATTCATCAGTAGGCCTCTGAATGTAGCCTTTTCAATCCAATCTTGCATTCATTTTATACTTACGAGTCTACCTTGACTTAATTTTCAATTATGTATTGTCCTGCCTGTTGCACAATAAGTGGGTTGGATTCAGCATAGTGTAAAAGATCTTAAACTAGTATGTTGTTGTAAATTGTTACATTGAAGTGGCAAGCAGCTCTGAGGCCATAATCAAGGCAATGAATACAGACACAATACTTCTTTCAGTGGGCTGCATTGAGCATCTGCAACAGTGGATGTATAGTCAGGTATAGTACTGTATCATGATCTGGGATGGCAAAAAAAATTTAAGCCCTCAAAGTGATGGGTTAGCAAGGAACTAATCTGTTAAATCTGCTTTTGCATTTGGAAACATCTCAAAATTAAGTATAGCGGTAACATGACCATCAGCTACCTGTCTACACAGTTAAATTGAATACTTGTACAGACCAAACCTTCTTTGTCAGTCTCCTTTTGTTCTCCACATTGCTACAATATATTGGTTTTTTCCAAAGCTTTGTCTGTACAATCTTCAGAGAGCTCCCAGGGAAAAGTAAAAAGTACGTAGTAATAATAGAGAATATGTATTTCTGAAGAAGAAAAACTAATTAGGCTCATTTAATTAAAAATGATGGCACTGTAGGCAAACTGCTTGCTCATTTTAACTACAGTAACAGAGAATAGTTAAATTGGGGGAAGTGAACTCTGCTTGAGAAAGGTGTTCCTAATTATAGAAATGCAAGTTTTATTACAAAATGCACATTTAAGTGAACTGGGAAATGGAATGGGGAGTTCTTTTTTTAATCAAAACATTTCATTATCTATAACGGGATTCTTTAGGTAACAAAGCTCAGATCTTCCCTACACAAGGGCAATCAGAATGCTACAGTGCTTGTTCATGACTTGCAGCATTATTACAGCAATATTAACAGAAATCCAGTTCTCTTATATTGTTAGTAACAATCCTACAGGTGAAAAGGCCTTCTATTTTCTGTTTGTTTTTAAGTTGGCTGAAGAGAAAAGGAGAACAACTTTCAAATAAACTTTCCATGGAATTTATTATTTGTGTGTTGGCGCATACTTTAAGTTTGTCCGACCTAGATACGTTTGGTAACATCATTTGTATCCCTGTGTTTTGGCATGGGAGACCTGTCCTTTCCATGTTCTGGACTAGTGTCACCTCCCTGAATTGTCTTACACCCTAGTAATAGTTCTGGTGGTTTATCTTCCTTTTCTTTTCTTAGCAGGTTTTGGTTCTAGCAACACAGGCTCTGTGTTTGGGCAAGCAGCTAATACTGGAGGCACTGTCTTTGGCCAGGCAAGTATTTATTGCTTTTGTAGAAACAAGAAACTGTTACGTATAGTGGACCTATTCAGAGTACCCTATCTACTTCTGCTATATTAAAAAAAAAAAAAAAAAGATACAATTTGACATGCTCAGTAAAAAGTGTCCCAGCCTGTACCGAAGATACTTGCTATTGTAGTGGGCACCAAAGCAGCATCTGCGTGAATGTTTTCCAAGGGGTATGGAGAGACAAACATTTTATCACACGCAAGATAAGATAAAGATGTGGTAAGTCACCTGCCTTTATTCCATGCCAAGTGGAAAGTGGACAGTGTAGGGCAAGTTTCAAAGGCATTATACTGTGCCATGAACAAGGTGTAAGACAGACTTAAATAAGATTTCATTGCATTACATGTTGGAAGGTAATTGCTTGCTGGTTCATCAGCCCCTTCGTACATCCAGAGGAATAGGCCAGACAGAAAAATCAGCCCTGGGGGCATGTGCTGCTTTGACTTTGCTTAGATCCCTTTTTTGTCCTTTTTGTGTTCTAGCAGCCATCTTCTTCCAGTGGAGGCTTGTTTGGAGCTGGAAGTGGTGGGAGAGATGGAGGTTTCTTCAGTGGTTTGGGAGGAAAGCCAAGTCAGGATGCAGCCAGTAAGAATCCCTTCAGTTCCTCCAGTGGAGGATTTGGATCTGCAGCTTCCCAGAGTAAGTGAACAAAACAAGAATACAAAACGTGCTGTGATTTCCATCCGCTTTTGTGATCCTATCTGCTTTTCTGCTGTTAGTCGTCTTTGAGTAAATTCTGTGTTAACGTGAAAGGCTTGTAGGGGTAACAGAGACAGAGAGTATGCATGATGTATAATCCGGAATTTGTCTTTTAGGTTTATGGAGAACAAATAGGGAAGCCATTGAAATAAACAAGCAGATGCAAAGGGTGAAGAATATCTATGTTCTGTAGGGAATTCTTGGCGAAATGCTTCTTTAAAATTGAATACTCTAAATTCTTGTCACTGAATTTCTGCTTCCAACTTGGTTGGAAGTTAGAAAGCTTTAATTATTTCTCGTCTGCCCTAACAGTGTAAAAATTGTTAAGAATTCTATGCTCAAGAGAAACCAAGTTAACAAGTATGTGATACATAGCAGTTTCCTCAACTTTCTCCTAAAAATGACTATCTTTATGTAGCACATGCAAGATAGTTGTCGTGGTTTAACCCCAGCCAGCAACTAAGCACCAGACAGCCGCTACCCCCTCCCAGTGGGGTGAGGAGGAGGAAAGGAAAAAAAAGTAAAACTCGTGGGTTGAGATAAGAACAGTTTAATAACTAAAGTAAAAATAAAAATACACTACTAACTAAGAATAATAATAATTGTAATGAAAAAGAATGCAACAACAACAAAAAAAAAGAAATAAGAAAAGACAAGTGATGCACAGTGCAATTGCTCACCACCCGCTGACCGATGCCAGAGCCGCGATCTGCGCCTCCCGGCCAACTCCCAACTGGGCATGACGTTCCATGGTATGGAATACCCCTTTGGCTAGTTGGGGTCAGCTGCCCCGGCTCTGCTCCCTCCCAGCTCCTTGCACACCTGCTTGCTGGCAGAGCATGGGAAACTGAAAAGTCCTTAACTTAGGATAAGGGCTACTTAGCAACAACTAAAACATCAGTGTGTTATCAACATTATTCTTACACTAAATCCAAAACACAGCTCATTACCAGCTACTAAGAAGAGAGTTAACTCTGTCCCAGCCGAAACCAGGACAATATTTTATCAAAATTTGCTATAATATATGGATAAGCTCTCAGTCATTTTCCGTGTCTAGGAGGAGATGTGAATATTTTCAGTCACATGGATGTAGTAAAGAAAAATAAATATGCTTAGTGCTTGGTTTGGGGATGCAGTCTGTTTTGGTAAGGAAGCAGAATTACAGGGTTCCTTTTATCAGTTTTTATCCAGATTTGATAGACAGGGTGGGTCTCTCACAGATAAACTTGTACAAGCATCGTGAAAGCTGGGTAGATGAGAGGAATTGTGTTAAAGCCCTCTTTGGGAGGAGGGACTCAGCGCTTGTCCTTTCTTTTGCTCCAGTTGTCAGCTAAAAGGCATCAGTCTGCACATGTGTTTTAGCTAAATCAATCTGCATGTGAGGTGCCACACAAAGTCTCCCACGTGTTGCTTCTTGCCCAGCCAACCAACCTAACAAAAGGAGGCATGAAAAGTAGTTAAGAATATATTAAAGCTACCTGCAGGTTCCTTTGCACCAGGGACTTTAAGGGACTATTAGAAATTTTTTCTAGAAGCTATAAAGGATTAACTGTAAAGGCAAGAATCAATCACTGTCTATTAGTGTAAAGATTTTTTTTTTTTTTTTTTTAATGCCAGAGTCAAGTTAAAAACACATTAGTCTTGAGTTTTCTGGGCTAACAGGTCTCGGTAATACTCTAAAATTTGAGCTGAGATGCACGTATGCCATTGTCTGCTGTAGCAATTAGTTTGAAATACTAGCAGGCTCTCTTGTGCCTTTCATGTGCAGGTATTGCAGATCTGCGCTTGTTACATACATTTGTATGTCACAAAAGCTATTCATAATGATTTCTTAAGTGTGGCTTTTATTTAATGAGACTGCCCAGCTTCGTAATTTCATCACTTGTGACTTGGGTTTGGCAGAAGGGGAAAGCAGAAGGGGTGGAGTCCAGCAGGTAGAAAGCACAAAGAAGGGGAAGCAGTGTCTTAAGACGTAAATGTAGGGGAACAAAGGAAAACTGTAGAATTAGCAGCAAGTGGCTAGAAGTAGCACTTCAAGTCTTGGGAGAGCAAATCCATTTATTTTATTACGTCTTTAATGATCCATTGGGATTAATGGTTGAGGTCATTTCTCTAACCTTGCTAATTTAGTCCTCTTTTATTGCAGTGCTGGGTTTTGTGATAAAATAAAACAGATGGTTCACCAGAGAAAAGCTTTGGTTGTTCTGCGTCCTGCCCCTAGATGCTAAAACTCTGTGTACTCCTGTGAAAGAAGAAAACTGGAGTTATTTCTCAGTAAGGCTGGAAAAGCCTACTTTAAGGTCCTGTCACATAGTCATGTTAAGAAATACTGGCCATTGCCAAAGTAGCTGAGAATCTTTAATTTGTGGTGGACTGATACTTGTGTTGTCACAAGAGACTGATTCTAGCTGCTGTGATTTCTCACTTGAGGGATTGTCTTTTAGTGACTGCGGCACAGGATGCAACTAAACAAATCATCCATCACGGTGATTTGCTAGATTGCAGCAAGAAAGGGTTGTTAGTGGTCCATCAGATCCAGAATGGATCTTGGTGGAACTACAAAGCCCTGTAGGAATAGGGGAAAACTCGGCTTCTCTCTGCAGAGTGCTGTTTTCAGTGTGGTGTTCATTTTGTGCTTGGGGGTCGGGGAAGTAAAAGGAGTTTCCCTTCTCCTGATCCAGTTAATGAAGTGTAATGTAGAATATGAGCTTCACAAGTATTCTTCATTTCCCCAGATTCTTCTAGCTTATTTGGAAACAGTGGAGCAAAGACTTTTGGATTTGGCAGCTCATCTTTTGGGGAGCAGAAGCCTACAGGCACTTTCAGCTCTGGTGGTGGAAGCGTGGCATCTCAAGGCTTTGGGTTCTCCAGTCCAAACAAAGCAGGTATTTTGTTAATCCACCCACTATGAACACCCACACTTATCTGTGAGTTATTTAATAGAGTATTCTACCATTTAGACATCTACAGCCTGGACTCAGTACATGTACAGGAATTCTCTGAACAATAAATAAAAAATAACTAACAGCTTAGTGAATGGAACTTTAGCTGGTGGATTCAAGGCAGAGATTTACAATCTCTTGTGCAGAAAAGCATCCAGTAAACTACATTTTCAGGTGTTCATTCCAGAAATTCCCATCGCAGTTTAAGAGCAGAGAGCTGTGTGAATTAGTTCTGGTCTTATGTACCATACAATAAGGAGTACAGAATATGGAGCTGAATAAATTTTTCCTATTTTAGATGCTTTCTTGGAATATTATCTTCCAAACTTCACTCTGGGTTTTGTAACCCTTTTTGTCCCCATTTCTTCATGTGAGTGAATGCACAGGTGTCTACAGTGGGAAAGCTTCCTCATAAAATTTGTATCACACATGCTTCAGATCCTTCCTTTTTGAAATCAGTCTGACCTGTCATCGTACTTTCTTCTGTGGCTGAGCTGTTGTTCTCTCTGTTGATTGAGTTAATTGAATCAAATATTGGAAATTTCACAAAACCTCTTTTCTTTTTACTGTCATCTGCCCAAAGAAAGAGCCACAAAAGTAGTGGTGACTGATATGTTCATTAGAACTGAATGGCAAAATGTTCATTTTGTTAATTACCAGGCAAAAATGGAGGCCCAAAAAGTCAGGCAGAGCAAAGCTTTTCTCCTCTATCCTCAGACCGTTCTTACAGTGAACATTGATGAAGATAGGTGTTCTGCTCCAAGCGTGTCTATTGAAGTTTCATCACTGGGGGAGGTAGGGGAGGCTTGGTCATCCTTGAAGTTCTCTTGAGACAGTGGTGCTCAGGAGCTCCCTTTGGAGAGGCAGTGCTTTGAGAGGAAGCACTCTCTGCTTTGACAGGAGCTGTGCTCTCGTGTTAGTGAAGTGGCTGAGAGCATAATGATGATGCTCTCGGATCCAGCAGCCATTTGTAAGGTGTCTCTCAAGTATTGCATTCCGCTTGGTAGCGGACTGATTTTCTTATCTCAGGCATACCTCCCATCTGTTATTTTTGCTAGAGGAGGAGAAAGGCATTGCTGAAGGAAGTTGTTCTTTCATTCACCCAATGACTCCTTCCTTGCTTTTGATTATTTTGGTTTCAAAATTCTTCTTGAGATAGGATTGTCAAGAGGTTTCTGCAGAAGGCACATCCACTCACACAGACACCCTCAGATCTTGGTTTCACTACTTACAAATAGTGGAGAAAGGAAAGTGAAACATGTTAATATGCATTGCAAAAGAGAGTGTATGCCAAGCAAAGCTTCAGCCCCGGTGATAAATACTCTAACGTCCTAGAGATAGAGGTAACGAGATCTGATCTGTGTTTAAATAATTCAGGCCTAGCATTTATTTTTTCCAGACCTTTTGTGTTTACAGCCAAACAGTATCCATTACCTTGACATGGACTGGAATTTCACCCAGGGTATTAAAATGTGTGGTGGTATCCCATCCTCATCCCTAGTTAAACAAAAGAGCAGGTGTCCTTCACGTTCCACAGTGTCAATTAGAAACAGGCCAACAATATCAGCAGATGAACATAGAATAAAATAATCTGGGTAGAAGTCCACTCAGAGCTGCAGAAGGCAGCTAAACCCTGAACAGCAATTGCCAAGAGCAGAGTTCAGGACTGCAGGCATCGTGCAGTTCCACTGACCTGGCATTTAATCACTGCATCTTAGTTTCCACCACTTAAACCAGGATTAGATAAGACCCTACCTCCTGAGTCTTTTTGCATTGCTGGAGCACCTAAAAAACAAGCTTGCTGTCTACTCTATGATCTTAAGAGATGGGGGAGACTTGCCCATTGCACTGGGGACTTCTTGCAGTTTAAGCGCTTGTATGCATGAAGTTCTGTCCGCAGGACACTTGTATGTCCTTCCAGAGCTTTAGATTAGAAGCCAGGGTAAAACACTGCAACCAAACCACAGCAGCAGATGTTCATGAAGCTGACCTTTACAGGAGACTTTTCATTCCGCATTGTTATATGCACTTCCTTTGGATAGTAACTTGTTTAAATGGTGATGAGCAGAGCTTTACTTTAAAACTGACTACGTAAGCTAAGCTTTTTTTCTGGCAAGGAGTGCTAGTTTTATGATGAAGGATGGATATGTCTTTTTTTATAATAATAAAAGCATCAATCCAGCACCTGTTGTATGTATTTTTACTATAACATGGTTATTGTGCACGCTTGCTATCTCACAATTAAGATACTGGTCTTTTTTTATATAGAGCAAGTAGAGATTCCTTCACAGTGTGCAAACATATACAATATATTACTACCTTCAGTACAGCTCTGGGGATTGAGTTGATCTTGTGCTCAAACGTTCAAGAGACCCAGAATGTGGTTTTCTTCTGGGTAGTCTCTTAATTCGGTTGCAGTTCTTTGCATGCATTCAGGCGCTTTTCTTATCCGTGTCTTTTGTAACAAAGTACCCTGCAGTTTGGAAGCTCTGTGGCAGTTAGTTTTATAAATAATGCTGTGTCCATATGATAAGATGAACAGCCCCATTATGGAGACTGTCTACTTGGAAATCTAGTTTTTGTTTTCTCTTTCTGCATTATTGTTTACGTGATGTTCTTGTCCCTTTTTTGCCTCTGTTTTGCTCAGGTGGCTTCGGTGCTGCTCCAGTGTTTGGCAGCCCTCCCACTTTCGGGGGATCCCCTGGGTTCGGAGGGGTGCCAGCATTCGGTTCAGCCCCAACCTTTTCAAGCCCTCTGGGCTCAACGGGAGGCAAAGTGTTCGGCGAGGGTACAGCAGCAGCCAGCGCTGGAGGATTTGGGTAAGCCAACCAGGGTCCAGGGTTTGGGAAAACAATGTTCTTGCATGATAAAAACTATTATGCTTAGCTACCTCTGCATTAACATAAAGAATATATTCTGCGATTGATTGCTAAGCTCTAAGTGTCCTTGGATTGTTTGTTTCGTTTTTTAAAATTTTTTTTAAAAAAAAAGGCATAAAACTAAGACTTTAACCCCAAAGGAAATAATGTGTATGATCTCATTTTAATGCTGAAACTACTATGTTGAATCTTTAGCTTTAGAGATCGCAAGGTCGGGGGGGAATGTGAGTTATCTTGTAAGTGTCTAAGGAAATGCAGCAGTATTTTCTGTGTGCACACTTAATGAGTTCAAATCTAGGCCTACAGACTATGCCTAGCAAAGAAAATAATAAATATCATTATCTGTGACTCCGTCTAGCCACCTTATCCACTTGTGAGATTTGGGCTAGAGATACTAATGAGAATTCAGTCTGTTCTCTCGCCTTTCGGGGGTGGGACGAAGCACTTGTAACAGCCTGCGCTCCCAGAGTGATTTGTATTTATCCCACACTGATTGTTTTTACCTGTTTCTTTACCCCTTAAGCCTGTGCTTGGCACCAGAGCAGACAGCACGTTATTCCCTGTTTTGTTCATCGAATACAGAATTTCAAACCTTGTAAAGCAGCTTCTGCAATAGGCAGCAAATGCACTTCTTCAGCGTTGCACTACCAGCAAGCAACTCTCCTGCATGCCCTACAACTATATTCAGCCTGAATAGTCCCAATTAAAAAAAGAAAAACTTCCAGTGAAAAGAGGAAACTGGATGTCTTCCCAATCTTAGTGTTTACATATTTCACAAGCGTTTGTCTTTAGTTTCAGGAGGAACTGCCTTTACGTAAGGCACATGAGAACATCCAGAAGTGTAACTTGTGAATTCCCCATGAGGTTAGGCAGATACCCATCTGCCAGGGCACCTCGGAGCTGTGGGAGGCTTCAACTAGGTGGTTCTGCTATGTCCTGAACTCTGGTGCAGCAAATTGGAGAGTCCCTTTGGAAGGGATAAAAATAGAGGCAGCTTAATTAAATCCCCGCAAAGCAGGATGCGCTTGTAGGGACGACTTACCTTCAACTCAACTGGTATTTTGTTCAGTTCCAACTTTCAGCCGTTGTGCTGCAGGATTTTGTACTGAAACTGGATGCGCTCAGTGACAATGTTGGAAGCTTAAAGATAAAATGGGATTCAGAACAAGCAGCATGGTGATGCAAACAGAGGTCTTGCATAAAGAGTCTGCAGACTCAAGAAAGATAATTCAGTGGCTTGACTTGCGGGAAGTTTTGAGAATTTCTTCTCTTAGAAAGGTGCAGACTCAGTCTGATATTTTCAGAGTTGCCTGAGGAATTTGGTTTTGATTTTAAAAACTTTAAAAGAGTGTGCAAAATTCCCAGGAAGCTTTACAAAAATCCAAATCTCGCCACAAAATTTTAAGCAATAGTTTAATTCTGCAGTATAATGTAGCATGTGTGCAGGACTTCCTTTTTGCCTTTCTCTTGAAGTGAAACTTTAAAAATCCCAAATCCGGAGAAGTTACTTGCCAGTACATTGTGCGGCATTAGCTCCGAGTTCCTGAGAACACCCTGCTAACTTAAATACATGTGATTTATTGCTGCTTCAATTCTGAAAAATCTGCGTCACTTGATAAATGACTTAGGTATCAAAAATAGAAACCACTACACTTCTTCAAAGTCTGCAATTTCGACTGTTTGTGAGCAAATACTGGTTTGCTTTCATAAACTAACCTCAAGTGCCTCTCAGTTCTGTGTTGTATAGGAGCTTTACAAAAGACCTGAAAATCTGGGCAAGATAGGTTTGATTAAATTGTTACCTGGTAATGACTGTATCTCATGTCTTTTATATGTTTACCAAAAAATCTGTCCATAGCTTAAGCTGTTTCTCTACTCCTCCTATGCTTAGCATTTTTCAACAGGCATGTTCTTCTATTTGCAACTGAAAGAAGCAGTTTGAACCACAAGTTTCCTTGTCACTATTTTCACCTCCACTTCCTTTCACTGGGTAGACATGATTTGTGTGTTTAGTGGCATAGTCCTGAGGAGATGGAGCACTGTAAAAACCTATTGTTCTCAAATGCATCACCCCATCTTGCTGCTTCTAAAAAAGAACTACAAAACCTGTTCTGCACTTGCTGAGAAAACCACATTTGTGATTCTGAGCTGAAGTTGTCTGCGAGGTACATGGGTCAAGAGCCAAACCAGAGGCACAGGGGATGGTTAGCAGGGCCAAAGATGCAAAGTCACTGAACTGCCCATTGTATCTAATGCTGTATATGGAAGTAGTGTGTACGGTTGTCAGTGTCTGCGATAGGAGAGATGATGTCCTTTACCAGGTGAATTGCTTGTCACACTGCTACAAGGGTTGTCTTTTATCTGGAGAGATATGTTTTGATGTGGTGGTTTGTTTTTTTTAAAGTCTTCTAGATCTGGATGGATGGAGAGGTGCGTTAACGTGCTGTCAGTTCATATTTTAAGTCAGAAATGACAGGAGTTTGTGTGAGGCACAGCCTTGCAAAGCTGGCACACTATTTGACTTGACCAACTGTCTGCTGAGGGGAGGGCTGGTGCTGGGTTAGTAGCATTGTGCACTTGCAGAGCTTTAGCAGAGCTTGTCATTTGAAAATTTTGTGCCTGCATTTTGCCCAGTTTAAGTTAGAGAAACACTTGAAGCTCGTTTTTTGAGCGCACCTCTTACGTTCAGAATTGGGAGAAGTGTATGGGGGTGGGGGGGCGGCGGGCAGAGAACCATAATGCATATCGTGGTCTCATTAGTGTGTCATGCTGATAGCTCTACAATGCCTGGTTGGACGGAGTGGGTGGAGAAAGGAGACCGATTTCCATATATAAAAGTGTTTCTTATTTCAGTCCCCAAAAGCAATTAGGGAAGTAATCCAAAGGTGGTGGGGAGAAGTGCCAGGCAGGTGCAGATCTTCAGGAAAGCACTAGAACTGTATGTGGTTCAAAAGGGGCTGGGGAGAGAAAGGAATCGAGAAGCCTGCAGAGGGTTTACGTGGGCAGTGGGTAAGGTACCGCCTGAAAGTTGGGAGTCTGGGTTCTGTATCTGGGCTCTGCTTTGTGCTCTGGCCACGAGCACCTCATACCAATTCTGTGTTTGCTGCCCTGTTTGTGAAACGAAACGATGCTGTACTTTTGAGCTTAAAGGGTGAAAACTACACACAGGGGTGAATTAGTATATTCCATTTGATGGCTGGAGTTGGTATTTCCAAGCGCTTGAAAACATACTCTGTGTAAGCATGAACATATTTGCCTTTCTACCTGGTGTACACTAAGAATGAGCTGAACAGACATTTGTATGTACAATAGTCTTTCCCAAACCAGAAAGTCCGTTTCTAGAATGAAAAATTACAATTATTCATATCAGGTGGTCTCGCTCTTTTGATGTACCCTCACTTAAGGAGTGCACTGTTATCATTGCAGGTATGGGGACAAACTTCCAGTGTAAATGAGAAGATGCATGCAAACACAAATTTTCTCTTTAAACTGCAGGTTTGGTGGTACCAGTAACAATACAGCGTCGTTTGGCACACTAGCAAATCAAAATACCCCGACATTTGGATCGCTGTCACAACAGGGTACCGGTTTTGGCACACAAAGCAGTGGATTCTCAGCTTTTGGGACAGGTGGAGGAGGTAGGAGAAGCTAAAATATAATGAACCTAACAGGCTTCATGTCTCCAGTTTTCCCCGGAACTTGGGCGTGACTCCTCGGCTCCCTGTCAAAAATCTGCCTGCTCCTGGTCCTGCTATAGGGAGGGCACCATGTCCTGGAGAACTGAGCTGCAGGGTGGGGTGTAGCATCTTCTCAGACTTTAGCTTATAATTCTGTCACTGATTTGCTGTGTGGCATGTCAATAAATCACTCTTCTTCTGCACACCTCATCATATTATTGCTTCTCACCCCTTTTTGTGGAGTTGTTCTTTTTTCTCAAAGGAAAATATTGAGAAATAATGAATATCTCTTCAGTACCACATACATGGGTATCTGTATGTAAGTACTTAGTGTCAAAAGAATATGCACTGCAAAATTGAGCTAGAACACCAATAGCCAGTTTTTTATCTGATATAATTCAGTGAAGCTGCAGTGATTTACACAGGGCTGAGAAGAGAGCCTTTGAGAGAGGATACGTTCATTGGTGGCCTGCCTGTCACCATTGGCTTGCATTAAGCCCAAACTCCATCTTCAGAAAGCAGCCCTCTGTTCTCATGGAGAGGTGAATAAACCAGGCACATTGCGTGCAGTTGCTACTAATGAATGGACCTATTTCACTGATGAGCAGTGAAAGCAAAGCCCTCTTAGGAACCGAGGCAAGTCACTTTTCTTCTAGATGGAGATTTGACTTTCATTGTTTGCCTATCGCTCTTTCCCTGGCCTAAGGCAGGGAAGAAATGTTTTCCAATCTGTGTGTGGGAGGGGACATTTACTACAAATCTTATGCATTCGTTTTACCTTGTAACAATTATTTTTCTAATCTTGCATTTCTTTCAGGGTTTGGTTTTGGATCATCTAACACGTAAGTACCATTTTGTGTCTAACTCTTCATTAAAAATACAAATAGAATCAGAATAGAAGAGTTGAATGGTTTACAAGAGCAAGCTTTGAAAGTAGCAGTAACATACTAGTTCTGATTTCCTTTTTAGTGGCAGTGCATAGAGCTCTAAGTCCAGGCTCTGAATGTGTGCTTTCCAGTGAGGTTAATCTTTCGTGTAAGAGAGAATTTTCAGTTAGATCATGCTCTTTCTCCACTTCTCAGGCACACGATGTGTGTGCTCAAGCTGTGTGTGTGAATCTAGTATCTACCCCATTTATCAGTTTGAAACAAGGAATGAAATAAACCAGTACTTTTCTGGCTGAATTGAGATGATGATTTGCAGTTAAAGAACGGGACTAAGAACTGAGCTTAACTCTCATCCACCCTGCCACTGGCTTGCTGGATTACTTTTAGCAAGTTTCTTAAACTGTTTCCCTGTCAAGTAGAGACAGCATGTATCTCTCCAGATGGTAGGCTCTAGAATAAGCATAATTCTATCTAGTCAGTATGTGTTGATGCAGTCTCAGGTAAAAGATGCTGGAAATACCAGTGCGTTCTCATAAGCTTCTGATGCTGGGGAGACTGGAAGTTTGTTTGAGAGATCTGCTGAATTAATACTGCCTCAGGGAGACTCTAGCACTCATTGCTGTGTTTGGTGTGGGTTTTTTTTCTTGCTCCACAGATCTTCTTCTGGATTTAGTGGATGGAGAAGCTAGGAACATCCTGAACTCTCCTGTAGAACTGTGCCGTAGCTCCTGCATTCATGAGTCACCTACATGATCAATATCGAAACAGCTTTTCTTTTAAATACGAGTTCTCAGACTTTTTTTTTTTAAGAGAAAGATTTTGCTTATTTTTATGCAACACTTGTTCTCGCTCTATATTAAACTTATTTTATCTGCCTTGATGTTATTTGTGTTGGAAGGGTTTATCTCCCTGCATCTAGAAGAAATAGATGTATGCTGTGGTTACCAGCCCCGTGCTGGACTTAGCTTTCTGTTGTTCATCCCTTGCCTAGACAAGGGAGTAGCTCAAGTTGGTTCCTGATATAAACCAGCACATTTTTCATTGAAGAGAATGACTGATTATCCTAGGCTCTTAAGAAGGGGCTGAAGTTTGCCCTGCTAATTTTAAGTATAGGATGGGGCACATGCTTATCTCACTGAAGTGCTAAAACTGAGTCATGTGTGAGCCAGAGGCTTAGTGGAGAAGTAGGAAATTATCTGAGAAGAAACTGGCAGCGTGCAGAACACGTTCCCATGGCAGTAACACTCAGCAAAGAGGTGGGAAGTAAAAGCTCTCCTATTTTTACCTTTCTGTAAATTTTACAGAACTCAGAAAATGGAACTCAGGTTATAGGGAAAACTTCTGGCCCTTGAATTAGAAGCGTGACCTCCATCCAGAGGCATTACTGATTTTGCAGCTTACGGCTTTGGCTGTTGGATTCTCCTGTCAGCTACGTTTTTTTTCTAACATGTATGAGATTGTACTTCTTCCCTGTAGCTCTTAGCTTTAGTCAATATTGTTTGTGAAACTCTCATATGTTTATACTTGAACATACTGAGCAAATGTTTTAAAGAATGCCCTGAAGGCGTTCTGGACAAACACTTTTTCTATTTGATGCATCTGACCTCCATGAAACCTCTAAATGATGTAATGGGTTTTTGTTGCTCTATGAAAAATGCATTCGAAATAACAGCTTATGTATTAGTTGAATACATGCAGATTGGATGGCTTTATCTTGTTGGTCCTGTTAGAGCATTTTGGGGTACTTCTGCTTTTTCTATTTTCAGCAGAAACATTCTAACGTGGTTTTTTTTTTTTTTTTAATACCACACAATATGATGACAAGTGTCATTTTCTGATTTGGTGGGCATGTGGTCACTTTTTGGAATTGTAAATAGTTGATAACTGCTTGTTTTCACATCCAGTGTTATAAACTAAATACTTATATCTATCAACAGTTCCTGAAGAAATCGCTTTTTTCAAGTCAACCTAAAAAGTTAGCGTTCGTCCTAACTCCTGTCCTAGTTGTGGAAAGCGTCCTTCCCATCTCTGCACCTGGGAGTGACATTAGGTAGGTTCCCTTTAAAAAGGAAGACCACTGAAATACGGGAAAGACAGTGTACAAGGCGGGCTTATTTTTAGATCTGGAGAGGCTTCGCAAGGCTGTAGGCTCTGAGGCTTTTACATAGGCCCTGGCTTATGAACCCTGGCGCGCCGCATGTCGTATCAGAGACAGCACTGCTGTCAGGGGTCTGTTCCTAACCTCCCTTCCCCGCTGATGGAAGAGAGTGAGTGCTAGCGGTCCTGGGGCCGCAGCGCTAGAACAGAGGAGAAGATTTTCTGAAATTCGCTGGTTTGGAGATGGAAGAAGCAGCTGAAGATGGGATGAAGTGTGCCCTCCCAGTATGTCCTCTTTGACTATACGACATTTCTTAAGGCCTAGAGGTGATACTGCTGTTCTGCTTTCCTTCCTCTTTATAAATAGCAGTTGGCCCAAACCATTGACCTTAAATTCTTTGCATTAATCTCCCCTCGCTGTGGCATGCGACACCTCCTAGCAGGGCCGTATCAGCTGTGCTCCCCCAGATAGCTAATAAACCTCTTGCTATGGAGAAGATTGGCTTGGTAAGAATGTGATGTTGGCATGCTGAGCCATTTAAAGTTTCTTTTTTGGAATGATGGGAGCAGTTGGGGGTTGTCCCTGCTGTGCTGCTTGGTACCTGTTTAACTCCTTTACCCTCTGCAAGTGAAGGGCCGTTAGAACTCCTCCAGATCCTGACTGAACACACGTTTTCTTGCAACGCTTCCAAAATCATGGCTGAGACAACGCAACCCCCTGCACTATCTGCCCTTGAGAAACGGGTGCTGCTCGTGGTTTCCATAGTAGCTGCTGGAGGAGCTGAGCAGCGTGGAGAGGCTGATCGTGACCACAAGCCTACAGGAATATGCACAAAACGTAGCAAAGTCGACTTTGAAAAATCTGCATTTTTATTAGATGACTCAAGGACTTGGCAAGTGCGTGTGGCGCTCGGTTGGTGGTTGCCAGAAGCTGTTACAGTCTGTCATCTGTGTTAAGTGGCCTGTGATCTCATGGCCTCTGTCCAGTTTTTTGTGGACAGATGTCCACCAAAGAATAAAGCTACTAACAGAGCTAGCCCCCATCTTGGCAGACCCAGTAAAGAAGCCAAGGCTCGCCTCGTCCCTCGTGGCCACCTCCCTGCCTGAGCGGTGCCAGGGGCAGAGCTGACATCCCACTGACCAAAACCCTGGCGATGCTCCGTGGGAGAAACCAGACGTGTTTCTGACATGACCGCCCTGCTCAGGACGGGCTGATCAGCCTCAACAGCGAGCTGCTGCGGTGTGTTTGCGTGTGTGGGGTGAGTCTCGGGGATGAGTAGGATCCCTGTGAGAGATGGCAGAGGTCAGAAAAGTGCTGCTGAGCATCTCAGACCCTCGCTGGGAGTGGGGAGCGAGGCAGTGGAAAGGTGACAGCAGGCGGTAGCACTACCTCTCCTCCCACCGCTTTGCCAAGGAACCAGGGGCACAGTCTCGGCCGGCGCCGGTCTCTGCCCCTTGCCAGCAGTCCTGCGCAGAGCTGCCTCCCTTCGCCCCGTCAGCCCGTGTACGTGTCCCTGCCGCTGCAGGCCCGCAGGCTGATGTGACATTTTATTTATCCCTTCTTAGTTTTCATGTGTCCTGCCCTTGTGCATTGCTTTCAGCATTGCTTACAAGGAAAAATAATCCTGCATGAGGCTTTGGCATGAGCGTGTCTGGTAGCGCCGGGGGAGTTTTTGTTCCTAGATAAATGTCGTGTTGAGCCCCAGAGGCTGGGAAGAGGCGGCTGCAGCTCGGCGGGGATGAGCAGCCCTCAGTCGGCAGCGAGGCCAGCCCTGTCCTTTCTCCCTCTCGCAGCAGCGAGGCCCCGGGGTCTTGCAGCCATCGAGAAAAGACCAACTCTTTCTCACCGAGGGATGAGCTTGGACGTGTCGGCACGTTTTTCAACTCTGCGCACCTACGTGTGCCCTCCCAGGGCCCCGCGGTTTCGCTCAGCACGTTCCCTGTCTCGCACCATCCCCACCTCGTTTTTCTGCAACTTCCAGTAGGTCACAAAGCTCCTTCTCTGCAAATGTGTCTCTGGCTCCTGCTGCAGAGCTGGGGCTTCTCCATACATGCCTTTATCACACGTGGGCACGCTTTGTGCTGCCAGTGCCTGTATCTGAACTCGTACCCTTCCCTGAACACGAGATAAAAATGAAGTTGCGTATTGCCAGCAAGCGCATTGCTCAAACAATATGGCAGGGCTGTCGCTCAGCCCTGGTGCCGCAGGCACTGCTCCTGGGCACGCGCAGCCGTGGGCGATGCTCTGGCCTCGGGCTGCAGTCCTGCCTCGTCACAGCGTCCTATTCCAGCGCTGGAAGAGACCACCACCACCACCTCACGCCACCCTCTCTCGGAGCAGGGTGCTGGAGTCGCTCCTGGGTCAGTGCTTCTCGCAGAACCTCTCTGCAGTTCTGCTCTGGAGGTGCCAGGAGCTTCAGCGCTTCAAACACGCTGTGCTTAAATGATGTCAAAACGGCTTCTGCATCAAAGGTGAAGTAAGCTGTTGCTCTGTTTTGAGGGGGAAATGTGGGACAACCCCGAAGTTATGAATCGTGGTAGGGTTGGACCTGACTCTCCAGTGCTGCTCTCCTGTGTTTGGGCTTTTTGCCAGGACTCTGTACCCGATAGGTTTGTGGGGACCAATTTACAAAGGTGTTACTAAAGGCAGCCTTGGAAATCTCGATGCAGATTGTTTGAGGAGCTCTGTTACAACTACGTGCGTGCAACACATGACACAGTATTTTTATTTTTTTTTTTTAATAGATGCTTCTGGGCTCTTCAGTGCATTGCTAAAAATATTTTGCTTTAAAACTTGAAACCATGAAGGAATAAAATGAGTGTTTGCAGCTGCTGCACACAAACAGCTTAACAAGATGTGAAATAGAAGAAATAGGAAACAAAACCTGATTTGCATCAGCAGAGGGAAGTCCCTGCAAAAAGTTTTGAGCAGGGACCGTGGAGGCCAGGGGGTATTTCTTCAAATGAAGGAACTGTTGCCTCAGTCTGCTTAAAACCGAGGTTAGAAAATCACGAAGCCAAGCGACAAAACCTCTGGAAAGGTGAAGTTTGATTTGTAGCCTCAGCATTCACAAATGCACTGCAATTAAAGATTGGCGTTGGTGTTACCTGAAGCACCAGAACTGGGCTCCAACATCACCCAGGCTCCGCTGGGTTCAGCAGCCGACGTCCTTCCCACTGTCCTGATCCTTCTCAGGGGGTTTTCCAATGTCTCTGTGCAGACAATGAGTGACCGGGTGCTTTCGGCTTTTTCAGGGTGTCACCCAAAACAGCTGTGAGTTGGCTGGTGTCCCCTCTCCACCCCTCCCTCCCTCCAAAAGTAGGACATCTAAATTTAACCAGCTATCAACAGATGAGGCTGGAGAGTTTCCACTGTGGAAAAGAATCCCACTCAGAACCTGTCCTCTCCTCTGCTCGGGCTCCATCCATGCACATTCCTTTCCTCGAGCTGTGATCTCCCGTATGTTTCATTCCTCCCCTTCCCCTCCCGCACTTGGCTTTGTGTCACTGCTACGTGCTGGTGGAGCTTCCCAAACTGACTATGTGGCTGTTCGTGTTTTATGTGGGCACACACCTCAGCGGTTTGTGGATGATGGGACCAGGTCTCCCCGCTGCCCGGCACCAGCGTGCAAAAGGCTCTCGAGCTGCAAAGGTTGGCTACAACCTTTAAGGGGCATAACAGGCTTGTAACAGGCTCTCGTTCGCTCCAGGCAGGACCCAGGGAGATGCAGCGAAGGGGAGACATCGGTGTGAGGTGCACCTTGTTGGGGGGTGCCCCACAGGTAAGGGTCCAGCCCCTGTGCTCAAGGCACGCGCCCGGGAAAGCCCCGAGCATGGTGTGGCTCCGCCAGCCCGACCGGGCAGGAGGGTCCCAGGGGTGCTGGGTGGGAGCCGACGCAGCAGCATGATCTTGCAGCAGACCGAGCAAGTCTTTCCTCTGCTGCTTTTTGGAGAAGCCTTGATGATGCTTTGCAGGCTGGATCAGTGAGCAGCAGAACAGCAAAACTAGTGAAAGAATGACAAAAGAAAAAAAAGAAACCTGTGTTGGGGCACAGCCGGTGGGAAGGCAGCCTGCGGTGGGATCGGCCCATGGCAGGAGGAGCTGGAGCACGGACCTGGGAGGTGCCAGGGCTGGGCCCTGTGGGTTAACTGGTTAGCACGGGAGCCGTGCTGGCCGCTGGGCCGGGCATCCCCCTGCTCTCTGAAAATAATTTTGACGGTTTCCTTTACTGAAAAGCAAGCAGAACCTCAACATGAAAAATGTGGGGGAAAAATAATGAAATGAATACAGCGTGGTATTTGAAAACCAGTTGTATACTGCAGCAGCTTTTAACCTCTCGTTTGCCCAGGTCTCAAAGGGCAGGGCTGCTCGCTGCTGCCCGGGGTACCAGAGCCTGGCTGAGAGGCTGCCTCTCTCCAGATGCGGTATTTGCAGCTAACATCTGACCGGGCTTTTGCTAAATAAGCAAACAGCGTTAGGAAACTGAACTGTGCGGAAGTTCAGCTGCTGCCTGTGCCAACCGGCTCGGCTCTGTCCTGCCGTCACAAGATGCACAGCAGCCTGGTAATGAAAAATGCAGGATGTCGGCTGGTATTTTTAACTAGAAACCTCCACGCTCTATCTGATACGGCGTAAGAGCTGAAATGGGGAGAAAAGGCACTCGTGGTAAACAGGGTGTTTATCGCTGCCTTGAAACGCGGGTGCAGAGGTGGTGGAGCCGTTCGTTTGAAAACAGCCACCACCCAAAACGACTCCAGGCAGACGTGTTTGAAAACTTCACTTTATTTCTCTGTCTGTTATAAAAGCAGGGGTTTGTTTTTTACATCTCTGTAAGTGTCCAGACTCGGTACATCTTGGTTTTGTTTTCACAGTATCTCTGCAAGACCAAGGACGATTCTTATTGCTGCGCCAGGAGCCAGGGCAGGAGGGACGGCGGTGCCGAGGCTCGGGCAGCCCTCGCCTTCCCCCGCTGCTGCTGGACCCAGCCTTGCTCTCTGCCGCGCCGGCTCCACAGGTCTACCCCTCCCCAACGCTGCTTAATATCCTTGATGACTCTCCGAGGGGCTGCCCCTCTCTCGCCACGCTCGTCTCGGTGTCAAGGGTAGGAAACGAGAACCAAGTGGTCCGTGACGCTGCTCGGCGCGTTGGCCGTGCTTGACAGTGGCTGCCAGCCCCTGCCCCGCTGCTGGCTGGGGGGGAGAGGGTGCAGGTGAGGGTCTCGGCCAGGGCTCGCCCTGCTGCTTCCCACCCTGGACCACTACGGGATTTTGACAGGGATGGTCAGGCTACGCTCTCAGCTCCTGTGGTCGTTTGGGGCCAGAAAGAGCTGAGCATCATTGAGGGGAGAGATGAGGCAGAGACAAGCTCACGTACATCAGTATCCCATGTTGGTGCCCCATCGCCTTCCCAGCGTATCCTTCGTGCATTCCTGGTTCTGCAAAAAGCTGCCAGAGAAGGAGCTTTATTTACTTCTGCTTATTTACCACCTTACTCGGTGCAGGATGCCCCGGGTCCCCACACATTTAAGTCCCCGTTGGGACCCTGTCAATCCCCGGTCTAACCATATGGCTATTAACCAGCCGTATCAATAGTGATGTCTATAGCACCTGTTACTTCCAGCCACCGTTCCTTTTATAGTCAATCTGTCCCCGTCAGTTTTGTAATGAAGCAGCATTGAGAAAAACATCACTTTTAATCACAATGCATGAAATCTCAAAAGAGGGAGCATCACTCTCTATGCGAATGGAGGTGGAGGGGCACGTTTCAACCTAGGCACGGGATAAAGGCATTCTTTGGGAAGGGAGAAGTCCATGCAAAGCCGACCCCAACGTGAAATCTGAATTTCGTATTTACTGCTTAGCTGGGTCTGTTCAGTGCAACAGGACGAATTAGCCAGGAGGTTACTATCAAATTGCATGGATGCATCCAGTCCACCAGGTAGAGGGAGTAGGAGGAACCAGATTTACTTAATGCACTGGGAGACTAAAAGTCCAACACAAAGCTAAGTGGAAAAGGACGTAGGTGTTCCCTGAATGTGGTTTTTGGTGACTGAGAAGAAATCTTTCCTTGGAATTCCTTCATGCAGCTAATTAAGACAACTGGGTCCGATTTCTTCGACCCATGCTGACATCAGTGAGAACTGTAAGTACTCAGCACCTGGAGACAAAGTGAATACCAGACATAAATACCCCTTCTGCTCCCACCCGCGGGACTGCCCAGAAGTGCACCTAAGTGGAAGCCGAGATGCGTGCAAGTGTTATCAGCTATTCACCCACAGCTCACATTTTGTCCTCTTCTGCATGTATTGCCTAGGAGAAAATACAGACAAGTCCCAAAGGGCTGTGCCAGTAGAGCTATAGTTAGGATTTGAATCCATGTAAGAAAATGGAGTTTAATACAGAGAGTGACTGTGCAAGTCGAAGTCTCCCTAGCTTCATCCTTTATAGTCCCAAAGCCTAGATTTAGGCAACCTTTGGCTCGTGGATTTGGGTTTGATCCAGTCCATTCGTTTGCAAGCTGCTTGTAATGCTGGATCTCCTACCTCAGAAATCTGCCCATTGAAGAGAGCAGCTCCGCGGCTGAGCATCTCTGAAAACCGGTGCACGGAGGAGGGCGGTCTCCCCTGGAAATGGGGGTATGGTTGCAGGGACCCAGGATCCTTGTTTGCTGGTTTGAGACTGTCATGGTGGGGGGCGTATCTTCCGGGCATGCTTTCCCCAGGCAGGTGGTGATGTTGAACCTGTTGCCGAAGTAGATGGTGTGGCTTTGGAGAAGTGAGGAAGGAGGATTTCTTGCTGGTAACGTCCTACGTGGAAGATGAAGATGGCAATAGCAGCTAATTGGTGCCTCTCCGAGGGGAGAGCCTTTTGAGCAGCGTGTGTGTGGTTGCGCGACCTGTTCAGACCAGCTTAGCAGGGCCAGGCTTGTATCTGGCACGCTGAGCTCTCTTCAGTCCTAGCTCTTGAGGCAGTTTGTTAATAAGAGGAAGAAATGTTATCTAGGGGAAGGAGCTGCAGAGGGAAGGGGAAGTGATCTGCCTCAGGCCATGTGCTGGAGCAAGAGAGCAGATCCTCCGCTCCCCGTCCTGTGCCCTGTCCTCCAGATGCCACCGCTGCTGCAGAACTTCCTCTGCCAGCAAACCGTGCCCCTCCCATTGAAACGGCTCCTCTGCGCCGCCTTCCTCTGCAGAAGTGCATCTGGTAATCTCTGAACCCATCTGGTCCTCATTAAAGCCTACAGGTTCCACCTCCTGCTCCAAATGCACCTTCCTTACTGGAGGATCTACACCCAAGACTCAGGTGTTGCCCTGCTTGCACCTTCTCGTGCATTACCCTTTGCTACATAGATGTTTGTGCCATAACCAGACAGGTACGGAATCACCCATGGTCCTGTCTGTACCCCATTCCTGACAGTTGTGTAGATCGTGAGGTCATTTGGAAGAAAATGATCTACTAACCCCAATGTGATTCGTTATCACGGGAAGAAGAGAGTTTTTCATAGCTTTTGCTTATAGTGTTTGCTAGGAATGGGTGCCTGTTATTTTCAGACGTGGCTGTTCCTGAATTATGGATATTGCTGGGTAGACTCAGTAGATAAGATCTGCCCTCGCTTACACCCATGCATCTCCAATGACTTCAGAAGGATCCTTTTTATATCCTGCTCTTCTTACAGCACCGTCATTTGGATTTCATGGGAAAACGGGGCAACGGAGCTTCACCCAACAACAGCCGGTGCACGAGCCGTTGGCTCTTACGCCACGAGAAGGTGAGACTGTGGGCTAGCTGGGCAAACATCTGCGTGTCCTAAAGACAAACCCAGGGGGACATCCCACCCTCTTGATTTGTGTTGACTCCCAGGGCCACAATTCCAGCTGTGAGACTATCCCATGTTTTAATGCTAACGGGAGACTGAGATCACCGAGTGTAAGCAGTGCAAGCTTGCTTGCTACCCCTTCTGCGAAGCAGGGAGATGGCCTAGTAGCTCCCACTCAAGAGACATCCTACAGCAGGTTTGTTATTTGCATTGCTTTGAAACTGAGATTATTTCCATGCTTCCTTGTTCGAAGGAACTGTGGTTTTAAAACCAGGAAGATTTTCTTTTTATCACACTTCTTCCAATTTCCTGCCCTTTTCATCCATCAGCCTGTGACACACTGACAAATCTATTCCTTGTTCCAAAACTTTGTCCCAAAAATTCTGTAGAAAGAACATTCTGCCTGGTGGTGTTTTTGTTGTTTTTTTCAAACATAGCTTTAAGGCAAAAGTTTGGCAATGCAAAGCAAAGTCTACATAAGGCCGCATGACTTGGATTTGCAACTCAGAACCTTACAGCTTAAAAAAAAAAAAAAACAAAAATCCTTATCTTAAATAGTCAACTTTATGCTCCAGGAACTTGTTTTGTTCTCAACCAAAAAGAAAAAAAAAAAAAAAAAGACTCTTAAAATCCCAAATAAAATGTTCTTATTGTTCTGGGCAGTCTGGACAAGCTAATGAGACTGAAGTTCAAACAGTAACTAAAGTAGGGAAGAAAAAAAAAAAGCTATACGGGTAGACATCAGTGTTAGTTTCTTCCCTTAGGAATCCAGTGATGAGACAGACCCCAGTCAAAGGTCTCCTCTTTAGCTTTAGCACAGTGAAATCCGTCCCAATGGGAGAAGGTAGAATGGTTGCATTTGTTGAATGAATAAAAAGTGCATTTTGATTTTGCTCAGATTATACGCGTGTATTCTAATACCTAAGTGATTGTTTTGCTTCGGGTTTTTTTTTTTCTCCCTTTCGGTGTCGGGATGCCAGGTTTATATTATCGGTGTTTTGGAGGTATCACCACAAGTGGTGGTCCGTCCTTTGGCCTCCACATGAGTACCTGAGCATCATTGGCATTGGGTTTGACAAGGGCACTGGGTGGTATTGGCTCATTCTTGCTAAGGACCTGGGGCTGCTCTTGAGCAGAGGGCTCCTGCAGCTTGGCACGCTGCCCCAAGGGTCTGCTGGGATTCACCTCGATGCCCAGCCTCATGCGCCATTTGATAGTCTGCAAGGTCACCATTTCGTTGGTAGCCGTGTTGGTTGCAACCAGCCAGGTGGTGAAGCTTTGATCCCGGTGAATGCTTGTGAGTTTGGCCACGTTGCTCTCGCTGACGGGCACTGCCCACGTCACGCTCGGGTAAAAGTTGTCGTTCATGCTGATGTTGAACTTGGACTCCTTCTTTGTGGGACCCACGATGGTGCAGGTTTCTGTCGTGTTTCCATACCAGGGATAGTTCACTCCATCTGAGTCACTGATGGCCTGGATTTTACCGTCCAGTAGGTCCGGAAGCTCCCAACTTGACCTGCCATAATCAACAACAAATTATGGATAATGCGTTAATTAATTAGTTTAGAAACATGCCGGACTTCAAGGAAGGAGAGGAAGGAGTCGTGAATGCATTCCCCCTTTAGCTTTTACTGGAATTTGTGCCTTTCACGCCATCCTGCCAAAAAAGCTCATCCCTGCCATTAAAACTGACTGCACATTTCCAGGACTGATCATGAAAGTCTGTCCTGCTGTTGAACACCACTGAGGAACCATCACCTGGCAGGGCCAGGGCTTTCCTCGCAGGGACCGGTGGCTACCTGGAGCGGTTCAAAATATGTTGGTGTTTACATTAGGCTGCAGAGGGTAGGTGCTCAGAAAAGCTCCAGTGTTGGAGAAAATCCAGCGTTGCAGGTATCTTCTTGCAGCTCCTTGGCTGTCTGAGCATGGCTGAACACAAGGACTTGCTCCAGCGCCGCGTTCAGGATCTCAGCTCTTGTGCCGGTGAGAGCAGGGCTCGGGGCTGAGTTTCTTTCAATAGCGCAAAATCTCCCGTGTTGGCAGAAGAACGGGCAAGCTCAGAGCTGGCCCTGGGGCTGAGGTGACAGAAGACCTAAGCGCTGGAAGTAAGATCAAGGACTCAACTGGACCATAAAGCTTCCCACTGCCCCATTCTGTTCTTTCGTTTCAGTCCCTACCTGCAAACGCTCATTTTTTCTCTGGATAAGCCACTGTCCCTCCCCGCTGTCTGCCTGGCGCTGGAAGTGCAAGCCATCCTTCTCCAGCCCTAGGAAGGACCCAGTTCAAAGGCTGCACACCAGGCTCCGGGCTGGGGATGGTATTACAGTAATCAGAGAAACTGGGGTCAGCCAGCTTGTAAAACTGCCTGAGCCAGTTGTCTGTGTGCTGTGCTTGCGAGACTGACAGAAAGGTCAGTCTTTCTAGCAAGAGAGTAAGTGAAAATGGTCCTCCGTCATCTTGTAATGCTGATGCACAACTCTGATTTTTTTATTAACTTCCAATTTAATTTTTAAGATTAGATTTGCCAATAGAAGCAAACTAAGTGTCTCAGAAAAAGGGTTAGATATTTGCAGAGTAAAGGCACGAAGATGGCATAACCACAGACCACGTGCTCAGCGCACGCGAGGTATTTTAAGGACATTCTTTTAAAAACCAGGCTGATAGAGGTGGCTCTAATACACCTTCTCCCTCTCGCTTACGAATCAGCTCTCCCTGCCACCCAGAGACGATGTCCCCGCCGTCGAAGCGGCAGCAGGGGCTGTGCGGCGGCGGCAGCAGCTCGCTCCCAGCAGCTCCCAGCGTGGCATTTGCACTTGACCCCGCCGTGGGGCTGGGATGCCGAGCTGTGCACCAGCCCCCCGAGCCCTGCGGCTCCCTGCTGCGGGCTGTGCCACGGGACACAGTTTATCTTGGGAGGGAGACAGAGGGGACGCGCTCAGGCTCGTCAGACTAACTGTCCAAGCCTTTAATAAGTCCGGTGCTGCGGCTTAAAATAGCCCCTTGACTGAAGCGGGGGCTGCGGCCGGGCGCAGGCAGGCGGGGGGGGGCACGCGTCGGGCCTGGTCGGCTCTGACCCAGCTTTGGGATGAGCTGCTCCTCTCCACTGGCCAGGACTAATGTGACTGTCTCACAAGGCTGTTCTGATTGTTAATTAGTTAATGACCGTGACGTGCCTCCATGTTTGTAACCACTGGATCATTCAGCAGTTAGCTGTAAATGTCTGGCTGTAGCTAGAAGATGCCGTGGGGGGATTTAAAGATCTCATTTATCTTTTTTAATGCGAGCGGGGGTCCTAGCAAAAATCTGCCCTGTGCCACGGCAGGCGCTGGGCGAAGGGCCGCACCGTGCGAGAGGCAGCTGGTTTGCAGGTTGGATGGCCTGGCAGGAACCCAGAAGGTTAAGGGCAAGGCAGAACACGGGCTGCTCCAGGGGATGCAGGGATGCTCCGAGCAGCAGGACCAGGGGTTAGCAGCAGCCGGGGGTTATTGAAGCGCAACGTCTCCCCGCGCAGATTTACGGGCTGCTGTCAGCTATGGCACCGCGGCTGCAGCAATCCTCTCCTCCTGAGCTCATAGCCAGCAGGCAGAGGGAGTCCTTTCCCTGGAAGAAAATTTTTAGCGAAGGCAGCCAAAAGGAGATCCCTGAGCAGTCCTGCCAGGACCCCCAGCCACTGGAGAGATGTTTATACGCTCTGCTCTCCAAACCGGAGTCATCCCGGCTCACCGTCCCCCATGCTCTTCAGGGAGAGCTGAGACGGGGAAGGCTCCGGGGATGTTGGATGAGCTCAGCCCTCGGCGGGCGGATGAGCGGCGGTCGCGCTCTGCAGCCCCCCACCTCCTCCCTGCCGCACAGCTCGGCTCTGAAACACCATCTGGGGGCTCTTTCTCTCCCTCTCAGCAGACAGTTTAGGATTACTTTCCATTCAGACGGTGGCCGGTACTCAGCTTGGCTGTCGCCCGGGGATGAGATGTGACAATTTCCTAGAGGTTTACCCTGGGACAGGCGTGGTGCTAAGGTGCAGCCACAGCATCTCTGCGGGTACAGAGGTGCCAGACTGGGACCTGGGATGCTACAAGAGGATGATAACCCTCCTGGGCTGCTCCAGCCTACTCAGATCAGAGGCTGGTGGGCGAAGGGCAGGAGAATCAGGTAGAGGATGCTCAGAAACTGCAGGTCAGCTAAGAGCTGCTTGTCCCCATCTTCATTGCCAGTAGATGTATCTGACCCCAGACCAGTACAGAATTGCAGGACCTTCTCAGGATTTGCCTAGAGTTTAAACGAGAGCAAAAAGGTGGAGCTGTGTCAGGGCCCAGGCAGGTTGCTGAGGGCAGGATGCTGCCTGCAGAGCCTGAGAAACCCCACCACAAAGCCGAGCGTGTTCGTGAGCAGCGTGGCTGTGCTTAGGTGGCTCAGAAGTGCACCCTGCTTAAGAAAAGGCGTGGGCAGGAACGGGGAAGAAGAAACTGGCCTGTGTTTCTTCGTGGAGCATGCTACCGAGTGTGGTTAACCCTGGGGTTTCAAAGCCATCACGCTTTATCTGTGCAGCTTAGTAACAAGAAGAAAAATGAGGCCTTATGATGATCCCATGACTGGAGCAAAAGCAGAGGCTGCACGATGGTTGCTGCTGCTGGTGGTTGCCCCTTGCCTGCTGCTACAGCAAAGCCTGTATGCCAGCCAGGCTGGTAGCCTTTGCTTGCATAATGTGTCCATGTTAAATAATATGCCAACAACTGGCCTTTTGGATGATTTTGGAAAGAACGCTGTGGAATGATCTTTGGCTGCATCAGCATCTTTCTGTGGTGGTGTCGAGCCAAGGAAAGACCAGAAAGTGCCCAGTAAACACTTTGCTGACAACAGCAGGGAAGAGGCATGAAAAGAAACCAAGCTATCTGGTTTCACGGATTCACTATAGCTGATCAGCTCCAAAATCAGTAGATTCTGGCTTGTAATACTGACAAGCTTGTCTCTGCCACTTCTGAAACCTTCAGAGTCAGTATGGGCATCACCAGAGACTGGAGCTGCCAACAAACCTCTCTTAACAAATGGCTTCTTGCTACCAGAAGGAACTTTGAGCTATTTCTTGTGGCACAACTGTAGCCCTGCTGCTGACAGCCAAGCAGCTTTGTGTAGGTTTTAGCCTCCTAGTCCTCATCCAGATATGTTTCTTCCTATTCTGTCACGCGAAATGAAGCCCCCAGCTCATCCCGAGCCCTCCAGATGGCTGCCCCACAGCACAAACCGCAGCAATCGCTGCAGCGGCCTGTGCAGTGACAGCAAATCCAAGCACAGCAGCCTCCAGCCCTGCGCATCCAGCAGCGACACGAGTATATTCAGTTAACCTTTTCAGACAGGCATCAGGCACTATTGCATCCTCAGCCCCAATTCCTTAAAGCCAGCTCCTAATCAGTCACAGGCCAGACGGACTTGCACAACCTCGTGCTTTCCAACACCCTTCCTCTCCACCAGCTCCCCAAAGAAGAGGAGCCCCGCTCAGACGCAGACTGTGCTCGGTGCAGGTACCAGTGCCATGTGTGGGCGCAGCGAAAAGCCGTCTCGGGTATTTCACATCCCTGCTCCTACCTGCCTCCCTCCGCCGCTGCGCCTGTGCTGGTGACTAGCTGAAAGAAAGAAAACCTGATAGTCGGAGCTGCTTAATTTTAAATTGTCCTTTACAGCGCCTCTCTCACCTACTGCGGCATGTCAAGCAATTCAAGCCAGGGTTATAGCGAAGAACAGGAAGGAAATTTAAGATGTTGTTCCCCAGCTGTCGGAGCCACGCTGCTGTGGTCCCTCTTTCCCCCGTCCTCCAGCTCCATGTTCCTGCCTCGTCTCTTGAACTGGCAGTGACGTTTGATGCATGCTGGCTCAGGGAGTAGAACTAGCAGAAAACTGGCATTAAGAAAAAGGGACAAATTTCTGCCAGTTTAGCTGAGCAGGCTCAAGTCAGACTGGACAACCTATTTAACTGGGCTAAGGTGCGTGCTTACAGCACCGGTAAGGGCCAGGGGCCACGCAAGCGCAGCGAAGCCTTTTCCTCGAAACCCCTGGGGGGTAAATTCCCACGGGGAACTGACCTCCCTTCGCTTCCCATGGAAAGGATAACCTTTTTTTTCCTTTGGTGAATCTGTTTTTGATTGTGTTTTCCCTCCCGAGGACTGGGGGTTTATTCTCTTGACAAGTTGATTTCTCGAGTTCATTGTGTCTCTGCTGCAGGGCACAGAAGATTTAATCTCACAAGAGAGAGATGCCCAGTAACGTAAAGCGATGATGTAATGCCGCCCAGCTGCCCCATCGGGTCCTCCAGGGGAGAAATATCTACCTGAAACTTCTCCAGATTCTTGGCTGATCATATTAAAACTCCAATTTATTTATCTCTCTGTTTTGCATATCTCCATCTGCACCGCTTCTTGCACATCTCCATGGAGATGAAGAAACGAGGCTGGATAATGCCATGCCGGCGTTGCCCAGCCGCTGACACGGGTCCCACTAGGTGCTGCACGACCAGGCGCAGAAACCAGCACCCACCCCAGGAGATCCCAGCAGGGACCCGGTCCAGCTGCTCCTGTGCAGGTCAGAGCTCTGCGGCCTGATCCTGCTGCCTCCCACTGCACAGCGGCATCCTTCCCTAAGGATACAGGGTAAAACCCCGCTCGGGGGGAGCAGTAATACCAGCCATGGGGCCCAACAGGAGTTTGCCCCAGTTCTGCGCAGAGCGGAGTCAGAGAGCACATCCACATCCTCATGCTGGGAGTTTTCATGTTCCCAGCAGCATCTACTGCCTTACACATAAAATAATGCCAGCATTTACGTGTTACCTGAGCTTTAATTATTTTCCTTTACATTTAAAAACGCTGCATTTAGCCCCAAAATTGTCAGTGCCACTTTAAACGCGTGTCTAAATTATCCCCTCTGTACCTAACATCCCTATAGCAGCGTTATGCACAGCTCCATCTGCTCCAGTATTTCTCAGCTGTTTCTGTCCTCAACATAACGGCCAGCTTACACACAGCTAACAACTCCGGAGCATAAAAGTGAAAAATTAATCCAAAGCCTGCTGTAAGTATTGATGCTCCAGTTGACCCACTGATTTTTGATTATTTGGAGTTTTCTGTTTGCCCATCACCACAGTGATTAAAAATATGTATGTTATGTTGCAGTAGTCTCTCTTCATCATGGAAAGTTGGGACAAATACTCCGTTGGCATAAATCAATGCAGCTCCGTGGAAGTCAGTGGGATTACGTTGAGTTACACCAGCTAAAGGCTTGGCCCATCCTTTCAGATAGGTTTGTGTCCTGTCTCTCTCTCTCTAAAGGTCTTCCAAGAGCATATTTCAATGGCACTAAAAGAGGCCTTTCCTCCCAAACGCCTTTATTTACAGCTTTCAGATGGTGACGGGTCTATAGAAAGAGAGTGGAGGAGCAGACCAATTCCTACTTATGTTTGGGTAACTCTTTTTTTTATATCAGTTAAATGTCAATGAACCTCCTAGGGAAAAATCTTTGTTTCCATGATTTTCTGGCTAATAGCTCTCCTACATAGCTGCAGTGTTTAATTCCAACTACCCGTTTACAGCACTTAGCTTGTGGATACAACTTTTTTGTCCCAAAGCATTCCAGCAAGGGAAGACCATACCAAATCCTCATTTTAAACACAGGGGAACTCAGGTGCAGAGAAATAAAAGGACGCGTCGAGGTTTGCAGCCCACAGCAGCACTGGCAGAACAGCTCTCTGCCCGGTCCCCTTTATTTCAGTGGATGTGAGCTGTATTTACATACAGTAGACTTTTCTGTTTTCCTTTGCAGCTGGTTGCTAAAGACAGGATTTCTAAATGAGCCCGAGAATTACACATGCAAATCCCAAAGGCCTGGAATTGGGAACATCTGAGCAACAAATTGTCCTTGCTAAAGATGGTGTTGGAGCCAAAAAGCCTACAGATTTTGGGCCTGTTGTAAGTACTTTAAAAATCAAGATAAGCTGGTCTTCTCCTTTGCTGAGCCTCACTGCTGGTGTTTGCCAGGTGCTAGTTTGCTTCTCAAGGCACTTTCTGCTTGAGCAGAGAGGGGACGTGGGGACGGAAGGGGGGGACGGCCTGTCACTTACGTGCTCCTCTGCACGCCCTTCCCTCTGGTCCACATCTTACAATGCGTATTCGCTTTACGCCTGAGATGCCGAACCCGGGTCCTCATCTGGGCTTACAGGCAGAAGGGAGGGAAGAAGGGCCAGGGTGTGCGTGCAGATGTTCAGGCCGTCAGGAAGGCACTGCATTAAGTCAGAGTTTGTCCTGCTCTCCAGCCCTGCTCCGTGTTCCCAGCCTCCCTCAGCCCTCCTCATTCCCCATTTTTTAAGCCACCCAGAATGACCCTCGAGGGGCTGAGCCAGCATCCCCCTGACACAGGGCACTTCGGATGAGCAGACCAGATGAGGAAACCTGTCCTTCCCGTCCTTCCTCCCTTGCCCCCAGAGGCTGGGCAGCATCAGCACCTCCAGCCACCAAACCATCTGCCAGCACCAGGCTCTGCGGTCAGGTTTTGTCCCCGTGGCCGGACAGACAGATTTCTGCTGCACCGGGAGGCTGCACCTCGTGCTGCCCAGCACCGTGAGTTGCAGAATTGCTGTTCTGTGCAGGCATTTGGAGATTAGGTGCTGCTGCTGATTTCACTACGGGCCAAAGCCTGTAACAACGTTTGGTGAACAAACTGGTGGGGGACTGGGAAGAGATGACTTTTCTCGGTAGGGAGGTGACATTTTAATTTGACTCATTCCTGTCTCACTATGACTGTCTGACCAGTAACACGGGGTTTTTGGTGTGCAAACAGCCCCTAGATTCCCCCTACCTTACATGTATGCCTATATATTCCCACTCTTACATTACCCAAAAGGAGGGTCATGTGAAATTTTCACCTTGCTCCAAGGTGATGCAAAGGGTTTAATTATCAGTGGGTTAAATCCATCTTGTTCTTTCCTTGTGGGCTGCCTTGCTACCGTGGGCAAAGCAAGGATTCCTCCTGTGACGTTCAAGTCTGCTCCCAGAGCTGGTGGGCTACTGAGCTGATGGGCTACTGAGCTGACGGGCTACTGAGCTGACGGGCATGGCCCACTGCAGCAGCAGTACAGCACGCCAGGGACGGCACCATGCCACAAGTGTCAGCCCTCGGGTTTCCCTGGGGCTCGTCAGTGCGCAGTTTTACCCCGTAAGGGATGGGGAGGGATGCGGACGAGAGGAGCTGGCGGTCAGGGGAACCCCTCGTGTAAAACATGTAGCAAAACAGGGGTGCCTGTCGTGGCAGGGCTGACCTGGGATTTCAGGATCTCCAGTGCTGCTCAAAAGCTGTTGTGAAATATAGTATTGCTTTTGGGTCCCTAACAGAACAAGTGGGTTTTGGTTAGGGCTTGGGCACATTCCCATTAGAAAAGAAGAACACCTACTCCTTTAAAAGGGCAGGGACAAGCTCCCCTGTATTTTAAACATATGAGAAAGTCCTGTTAAGTTTCAGAAGAGCTGGGTTTTAAAATCAAACCAACTGGATTATAATTTTTTGGCTTAATCCAGTATTTCCCAGCCAGGCCATGGTCCTCCCACTCTTTCTTCCCGCCAGGCAAACGCACCCGCACGCGCTCTTGGAAATACTTACATTCCCTGTTCCCCATAGTGATTGTAAAATTCCATGTGGCTGCAAGCCTGGATCCAGCCCACGATCCAGGTCTCCTTCTTGGGAATAGGGGGCACCAACACTTGCGCAGAGGCTCGGAAGTGAGGGGTCCGGTAGCGCAGGACCACGCTGGAGGACTCGTCGATGCTGGTGGGAATGGGATCGATGGAGGCTTTGACTTCAATCACTGAAATACTTTCCCGGAAAACTTTGGATTTGCAGCTAATACTCTGAATACAGCCCATGGCATACCCCGAGTACAGTCCGACGCAGCTCCTAGGGTACTCCAGCAATCCTGGGGAATATTAGGCATTGAAATTATCTGGTGCTAGATCAATTACAGATCTTCTTGGTTTGTAATCTCAAAACTGATATCCATAGGATAGAAAATTCGTCATGTAAAGCCTTAATTTGAGTATCTGTCTTACAAGTACTGCTCCTATTTTTGAGGTTAGCTGCACTTCAGAAGCAAAAGGGCCTTTAAATTTTTTTTTCCCTTTTAACGACCCATTAAATCTCTCACTCAAACAGTCTTTGGGTTAAAAAAAAGGTCTCTTGAGTTCAATAAATAACGGTGGTGTTCTTAGCTGATATATTTAGTCCTTCCTTTCCTCAGATGCGGTCTGTCATTCACCATCAAACGTAGGGCTAGCCGGTATTTCCCTTTATTCTTTGGATGAAAAGCAGAATGTTGATAGACACATCTATATAAATAATGAAATAGTTTTTAGCCCCAGCTTGTCACAACCGGTGTGGATTTCCACTTCCTGACTTGCAGTTGTTCATAACTTCCTTTCGCACAAAATTACAATAATAACAGAAAGAAACGACGGGTGGAAAATGCAAAAAGTAGCCAAATCTCCGATTTTGGAGGCTCCTCCGCCAGCGATCTCAGGGCTGCGGGGATTCTTCTTTTTTTTTTTTTTTTTTTTTTTCCTCTCCTTAGAAATAGCCGAAACCATAAAGAATAAATCGGAGGTCCTGGTCACGCAGGCGGGCTCCGGGGGCTGCGCAGCGGGGCAGGAGGCGGCGGCGGCGAGCCTCCCCCGCTCCCCGCCCGGGGCCGCGCCGCTCCGCGCCCGCTCAGCGCCGCGGAATCGCCACCCGTGACATCCCGCCGCCACGCACCGGCCCGGGGGGCGCCGGCCCCGCGGCTGCCCTTCCTCCTCCTCCTCCTCCTCCTCGGCGAGCGGGTCTCCGCAGGGGTCTCCGACCTTCCTCCTCCTCCTCCTCCCTCTGCTGCTGCTGCTGCCGCCGCTCCCGGGCGAGCCGGCTGTGGCTCAACCGGCGGGGCTCATGGGCGGGCGGCGGGGCTGCCCCGCACACGCGTGGGCCCCGCGGTCCTGCAGGGCGTCACAGCATCCCGCGGCGGCGGGGAGCAGCGCCGAGCCCCGGCCGCGCCGCCGAGCCCCGGCCGCCGCGCACCGCGCCGGGCTCCCCTGCGCTGCGCGGGGGCGAGGTGCGGCGGGGGGGGGGGGGGGGGGAGGCTCCTTCTCTCGCTCTTTTTTTTTTTTCCTTCGCCTCTTTGCTAGATGCCCGGGGAGGTGAGAGGAGCAGGATCGGTGCCTCCGCCTCCCGGCTGCCGCAAGCTTCCTCTCTCGCAATACATTCATGCATACGGGGACGGCGCCGGCCCCGGGTCTCAGCCTCGCCGGTGGAGCAGGGGGGTGCGGGGGAGGGAGGGGGGGGGGAAGCTCCCGCTCCGGTCGCCGCCGCAGCGTCAAAAAGGCAACCGGGTCAAACTTTGCAGAAACTCGCTCGTAGCCTTTCCGTGGCCCCGGGTGTGCCCGGCCGCTCCCGCCGGCTGCCCGGGCAGGGACCGCCGCATGACAGCGGCTCCTCCGCCCCGGCCAGCCCGGCGGCGGGACTAGCAGCAGGTCTGAGCCCCCCCCTCTCCCTGCCTCCCCGTCCTCCCTCCTGCGCCCGGTCCCATCCCTCCCCCTGTATTTCGCTTTTAAACTGCAGCTGTTGAAGCTAAACCTCCTTTGCAAAAAACAGCATTTCCTCCCACATGTCCGTGAATTGTGGGTAATGTAGTTTTTTTTAGAAACGTCTTTTTTCCCTTTTTTTTTTTTAAATTTAACTGCAGTGTATTTTCTCTTGGGTTTTCAGATTAAGATTTTTCTCTCCCGGCTGGAGCTTGGTTGGTAGATTTGGTAAAGGGATGGTCTCCTTATTTGCAAAACCTGTAGCCCTAGGCTGGATGGGCTGTGATTCAAGCAACTAGAAATGCAAAGCTCTCCATAGCAGCAGAGGGACTAAGGAGTAGCTGGAATAGAGAGTGAGAAGCGTCTGAGGCAGCAGTGGCCTGTAGGAAAGTTGTAAACTTCTATTACGGACAGTTTTAGGAGTAACGTTGCTGGCTGGTCCTGCTGACCATCAGCCAGCTGAGGATCCGAATTTCAAGAGCTGAGCACCAGGTGAGGTGCGCGTGTCCAGCTTTTCGGTAATAGCTGCTGTACGTCGAGCGTTACGCAGAGCTCTGGGTGTGCGTGTCCTCCGTCGCTTGTTTCTAAATAGGAAACCTGGGGCACTGAGAGGTAAAAATTTCTTTGCCGGTGCCACTTGCGGTATGGTATAGCAGCGCAGAGCTAAGTAAATGTCTTTTAGTCCTTCCCGCCCCACACTCTCAGCAGGCTTGATGATTAGCTCACGCAGTGCCTGGCGTTCTTCAACACTGTGCACTTGCTGTCTGCCCTCCGGCAGGTCGGAGAGACCGGAGCTACTGGGTGATCCTGACAAGTGAACGCCACAGGACAAGGGGAGGCAGATTTGCTCCTTTCCACCCACAGCAGGTGGAAAAAACACACTATATTGTTATGGTGTTCTTCTGCACATTTCTCAAAGCATTGGCTAAGTATTTATTGTAAACTTCCCGATCTCTGTGAAGGGCACAATTATAGTCACTAGCCCTGCAACAGATAAAAAACTAAGAACGCACCCAAGTTACAAGCAAGCAACTTACTATCGCGTAGTACAAGAAAGAATGAAATTAGCATCTCCGAATGAAATATCCAGTTGCTTCAGCAGCCTCCAGAAGGTGCTGAAATCCTTTGACATTTCCAAGACTCTTTCACACTTTTCAAACAAGCTTGTCACAGTTTCTCAGAGCATTATGAATCTGGTGAAACTGCATATTCTGCGACTCTAGTTTCACTGAAGCTTTAGCCAGGTCTTGCTTCAACTTGGCTGTCTCTGGTGTTCTAGTCAACTAGGAAATTGCATTATCTCATTCTAATTAAATCAGCTTTTCGTCTTCAGCTGGAGTTTTCTTTGGGTTTTAGTCGTGCCTGTCTCCATCGCGCTGCCGTGAGTGATTAAGGCATTAGCACACTCCACCCCAGAGTGGCTGCATGAAGCCGTGCGCAGAACGGTGCCTGTGCCCGAGAGCGCGGTGCTCGCTGATGGACTTGCTGGAGATGTGAGGCCAAGCTGTGATAAGTAAGAATTAGGAGTGCCTACTGATGCTGTGAGTTGCGTTTCCTTCTGCTGCTCATTTGATACGCCTGCCCATGTCTCATCGTAGCACGGCCATGCTCCGTTCCTGCTATTGCTCCCCCCGGCATCATAGCCTGCACTGTGCCTTCATGTCCTTCCAGCACATTTTCCAGGTTCACTGAAAGGCAGGGTCTCCCCTTCACCATCTGAGCAGCAGCAATTAAAAGCAGCCCACCAGAGGCTGGGCTGGGTTGTGCTAATGGGCCTGACTGGCACTGCTGCGTGCACTGTAAATACTGCAGAATATTATATTTTATTTTGGCCAAGCTTGCTTTTTTGCCCCTAGAAGAATCCCACCCAGGAACGCTGCAGGTTTGCTTGCAAGCACTTTAGCTGCAAGCCCTGCTTCGTGGCCAGCCACTGCCGGAGGCTGGGATGCACCAAAGCTGCCAGTGAATTGCGGAGAAAGGGGACGTTGCTGTCCCTCCTGTCCCACCTATATCTCCAGCGTGGTCTGGAGCAGCTGACGCCGTGCGTGGCTGCAGCTACGCGGGGAATTGTGGCCGGCAGCCCCCAGCCCCGGGGACTGCAGCACCGCACGCCGGCAGGGGTGGGCAGGCAGGCAGGGGTGGGCAGGCAGGCAGGCAGGGAGCACAGCCGGGGCCGAGCGGGCTGGGTGCGTGGAGCGTGCCAGATTTGTCTGTCTGGATTTGTCTGTCTGGGCGTTCTCCCAGGTGCTCGATGACCTGCGTGGATCGGGTGTCAGGCCTGGAATAGCCCTGCCGGAGCAGGGAGCCTGTCTACAGGTTTAGTGGGGATATTTATAAACCCCTGGTGTTGTGGCTGTTTTGCGAGCAGTGCCGTGGGATGGTGCTCATCGTGGCCCCAGTGCAGGGATCGGGGACGTTTCCCTCCCAAGCTCGGTTTTTCCAGCTGGGACCAGCGGTGACAGCCCGCCTGGCTGCAGGAGAGACCAAATTGCTTTTCTTTCCCGTTGCACTTTTGACAAGGGTTTGCTGGCACTGCGTCCATCCCGCGCTGCCCTTCCTCCTCCATCCCCTTCCCACTGGGGCTCACGCTGGGGTGCAAGGCTGGGTTCTCGCGGGGAGGCCGGGGCAGCTCTGTGTGTAAGGCAGAGAAATTCCCTCCTATCAGTGTCAGCAGAAGAGACAGGCACCAGATTAAATTAACTCCCAGGGCTTTCAAGGTATTTTTTTCCCCGTGACAGCTCCTGAGGAACATGCTCAGTAATAGCCCAGCATCCCCTGCACAGGGCTGGACAGGAGGGAGAGAGGAGTCTCTCTATTTCTGCAGGCTCCTGCCCACCAGCGCTTTAACCCTCTGCCCACTGACGTTTGCAAAGAGCCCCAGAGAGCAGCAGCCCTGCACGGAGCAGGAGAAACAGGGAGGCCGTCCAGCGGAGAGGTGAAGGCTATAGCCAAGTTAAAGCAGTGACGACGGTTATCTCCCCGGCTGGTGTCAGGTGGGCTGAGATTTTCCACATGCCTCGGAGCCGGGCAGCGGGATGAGGGCAGGCAGATAGGGACGGGGTGCTGACTTCCTCGATAGCGTGAGAATGCCGCTGCGCAGCCAGCGATCGGACGGGAGCTGGTGGGTGTCGGTGATGTGGCAGCGTCCGTGCACGCTCCCGGGCTGCCGCAGCCCCGGATGGTACCTGAGCCGAAGGGGGTTGTGGTTTATGGGCTGGGTAGGGGATGAGCTCTTCCCCTGGGTAGGATCATCATCGCAGGCTAGGGTAGGTTCCTGGAGGGTGTAATTCAGAAATAAATTGATGTATGTTATTTGCCTTTGGTTCATTGGGGGGGAAATATGAGCAAAACCCAGGGGCGAGGGCTCCTCAGGACCTCTGGCACTTGCTTGACCAAGCATTGCCCTCGCCTCTGGCCAGTCTGTCTGTCAGACGGGCACAGGCCGGATACGTCGTTCATCTAGAGGACTTTGAGAACTATGGATAAAAAGTGCAAAGAAAGTGCAAAATTTTCCTTATTATCTTAGAAAGCCAAGAACCACCTTTCATTTAGCACTTAAGCTCTCCAGTGCATTTTGGACAAGACTTTTAAAGATACCTGGGTGCCTGATTGCCGGGGAATAGACCTGTACAAATACTGACCTCTGTCACTGGACATTTGTGTAGGCAAACGTCACTGGCACAAAGAGACGTGCCTGTTCTGCTCCTCGGTGCAATATTCGTCCTCTCCACTTCTCTGTCCACAGGGGATTTCCAGCCTATTTGCATAGGAATAATCCCGTTTCTTGAGCATGTGAGTGTGTGGAGCTGCGACAGCCTATTGCCCAAGGAAGGTAACTCGGCGATGGCAGCCCGGGTGGATCTGGCTCAGGCGGTTGCTGCAGCAGGCTGCCGTCCTTCAGGCAGGAGGAGCTGAGATGGACGATCTCTCCCAGCAGTGCTTGAGGCTTAGATCCACACAGCTGCGGTTCAGGGACTGTAGCAAGATCATTCAGACCTGTAAACTGGAGCTGCGAGCATGGACAGGATGTTCTCAGGGGCTCGCCAGCGCTGGTGATCAGCTCGTGGGAGATGCCTCAGAGGGGTTCACCCCCAGCTGCGGTGGGGAGCTGGGAGGCTGACAGCAGCCGTGCATGGACAAAGCGATGGAGCCCAATGCGCCGTGGCAGGAGGGATGGCAGGTCTTCCCTGTCCTCTGCAGGACTCCCCAGGGCCTGGCATGAGCCCGCGGCATCTCAGCCCACACTGCGGGAAGCCTTCCTCCTCCCCGTCCCGCGATGCCCGCTCCCCTGGGGCCGGTACCTGTGCTGCTGATCACATCCGCAGCTCCGGGACGCGGGCACCGCCTGTCACCTGCTCTCAGCGTGGGATCTGCGATGCCGGATGACACGGCAGAAACATGTGCGGTATTGAGGCCACGCTCAGTGCTGGGGGCAGGGGGATGGGAATTCATTAGCAGTGTCTCTTTTAATCAGGAGTCAGGCGCTGCTTCTCCTTGGGGCTGGGGCCGAGGTGAGTGATGGAAGTCGCTGCAGGGGCGCACCCTGAGCAGGGAGAGAGGATGCGGGTAGTGATGTTTGAAAGGTATCCGTACCAGGGAGAGGAAGGTGGTATTTAGTGTGCCCTCGCAGGGGGTGAGACGTTGCAGAACAGACAAATCGAGAAGATACCCAGGGAAAGCCCCGTGGGGGAAGCCCCCGAGCAATGCCCAGCCTTGGAGCTTGCAAAGCCAGGCAGCACAGCGCACCGTAGGAGCAATACCAGCTGCCGTGGGGAGGGGGGGATGCCGTGATCTCCTCCAGCTCTGACGCTCCGATACTGAAATGTGAATTGTAGTGCAAAAAACTACATTTCCCAGTTTCCCGTGCAGCCCAGGGGAATAAGCAATTGGAAGATTTAAATAGACCAGGCCAGAAGCAACCAACCTTTGGCACAACGCTTTTCCCTCCTCTTCTTCCAAACTATTGGCTGTTTAACCTTTTTCCCTGGCACTGGAGTGGCTGCCAAGCCTGGCATTAATTTTCCTTCCAAGCTTGCTAGGCCCATGAAGTAAACAGCCATGTGCATTCCTTACTCTATATTTAACAGCTGCAGTCTGTGCTGGGGGCAACTGCAACAGAGGGGAACCTTTGTAGCTTCCCAAATTCACGGCTCGTGAGGGTGGGAGTGGGGAAGCTTTCTGCAGGGAGAAGAGGAATTTCTCTCCTTCCCGGTATTTGCAAAGCAGGTTGCGTTAGAGAGAGACTGCAATGCCAGCATCCCAGCCGCGGTCCAGGGCAAGAGACAGGAACAATGTCCTCAACAGGGCTGAGTTCCTCTCCCTGAATCAGCCCTTGAAGGGGAACCAGGAGAGCAGGAGCTCCGGCAGAAAGCAGAGCGGCCAGGCCGGGGCAGCTGGTGCCCAGAACAGCAACCCCAAGGAGCGGAGGCAGTCGCAGCAGCTGCCCGAAGAGGACTGCATGCAGCTCAACCCCTCCTTCAAGGGAATCGCCTTCAACTCCCTGCTGGCCATCGATATCTGCATGTCCAAGAGGCTGGGAGTGTGTGCCAACAGAGCCTCCTCCTGGGGCGGTGCCCGCTCCATGATTAACCTCCTGGGGATAACGGGGCATGGGATCCCCTGGATTGCGGGTACGCTCATCTGCCTGGTGAAGAGCAGCACGCTGGCAGGCCAAGAGGTCCTCATGAACCTGCTGCTAGGTGAGTGGCAAACCTCCCTCCCCACCGGGAAAGCCCAGCCCTGGTCACAAGGGACAGCGGCACTGGGACTCCTCCTCTGACTGCTCCCAGCCAGCGATGTGGTCAGGAAGCAGGGAGTGACCTTTAGGGTGAATGCTGCACTTATTGGCCGTCTCGGTCCTGGGTACCATGGGTGATGGATGTAGCAAAAAGTCGTCTAAGAGGGATGGAGTAATCCTGGTAGCTGGTGACACCCATGGAGTAGGGGTAGGTCCCCAGTCCTGCATGGGACAGGGTTGTCCAGTCAGACCAAGGAAGTGTTTGTGATGTGCAGGTGGATATCAGCAGCGATGTCTTTTGTTTAATCTATGGTCATCTGCCTTGGTGGTTTGATAGGTGGGGAAAACAAAGATTTTAATCTTTGATATCTGGATCAATTCCTGAGGATATTCTTGAGAAAAAAAGATTTCCATCCTCTCACCACCTTCTTGAACAGACCCTGGCTCCCTGTCTCAGCCGCCGCGTGATGGAGTCCTGTCTCCTTCCCTGCTGCGGTTTGATCTTGCATCCTCCTTCCCATGAGGACCTTTCTTGCTGCTGTCCCCGTTTCCATGTGCTAATTTGACCCAGAGGCTGTGCAGACGGGCTGGGATGTTTCTGTCTCTCCTGCTGGTCCTTTCTTCTGCGGTGGTCAGTGTCCTTGTTTCTGGAGGTTGGGATGTGTTAAAAGAGTTGCCTTCTCAGTTGAGCAGGACCCATCGCACCCGTGTGGACCGATGTCCCACCAGTGACTAGGCTGTCACTCTAGGCGTGACTTGCCTTAGATCCTGGCCCCAACCCACCCTGGCCATGTCTACCTGAGGACCTTGCTCTTCTCGCTCTTCTGCCTTTGGCATGGGGCCCAGTTACCGTATTTTGCCTTGTGACTAATTACTATCTATCTCATCTGGCCGTGATCCACCCTCGTGTTTCACCCTCCCCCAAAAAACAGCGATCGGCGCTCCCACTTTTGGTTGGTAAGAGAAATTGAAAACATTGGATTTAGGCCTTTGCTTGTCAGCAAAGCGGGGACACAGGGACATTTTATTTCAGAGGCACCTCAGGAAAGGGATGTCCTGTCCGCAGGGGCCAACTGCGACGCAATATGGGCTCTGCAACATGGCCCCAGGTTTTTTTTCACAAGTTCATCCTTCGGAGAGGGCGAAGATTGCGCTGAACTGTCTTGAAAAGCACAGCGGTAGCAGCCTTTTCTCCCCTCTGCCTTTGAAAGAGACTGTCCTCGTGCTGTGACATCTAATGAAGGGAGGCCATCGCGGGGAAGAAGCCAGAATAGCATCGGCGTGATGCAGAGCCCGCCGACGTCAGCACTTCTTCCAGGGGCTCCTCGGTGTGCTGGGTCAACCTCTCACTGAGAAAAGAAGCTCCATTTAAAAGGGCACGAGGATGAAATAGTAGGTGACTAACATCAACCAGCACAGTTTCCAGATGTCTCTTGACCCAAGAGCCTCTGACGCTTTTGGAGCCTGAAAACTGACCTCTTTGACTCCAAAATATTTGAGATCCTTATAAAGAGCTAACGCCACCTTTGGCTTAAAAACAAGAACGGTTTTCTCGCCCTTCTGTTGCCATGAGAGGAGGCCAAATGCAAAGCCACCTCCAGGTCACGTTGAAGTTTTGAGTATCAGGTCATCGCTGGGAGACCTCAGCCCTGCAGCACTACCTGCGTCTCCAGGTCTCCTGAGCTCAAATGTGGTGCCTGGGGACAACTCGGAGGGTTTCTGAAGTCTTGCTTCCTTACCTAGACACGCTACTCCCATCCCTCTTGTCCACCTGCCAAGAAAGAAAATAGTTAAATTATGTGAAGGACTAGTTCACGACGTGACTTGACAGCTCCGTAGGTCTGGCAGCCTCCAAAGACCCCCGCTTTGCCCTCCGAGTGGAAAACACTGACTGGTGGGACTGACCAAGGTGCCCTGAGCCTCTCTTGTCAGAGCTTCCTCAGCAGGACTTGTGTCACCCCACAGAGCAGATCTCTGCTGTGAGCGTGGCCTTGGTTTGATATTTAAGATCACAGTCAGGAACTCCGAATATCCGAGTAGCTGCTGCCATAACACCTGCATTGCTGATGGAGGAAGGAGTCTGGCTGGGAAGTGTGAGGCTGGTGGACCTAGACAGATCCCGTGAGAAGTGGGGTCTCATGAGTAAATAGGAAGGGTATGGCATGATTGCTGCATCTGGCATCCTTGGTCCCTCTCGCTGCTGTTTTCCTGTGGATCAAATCCATCAGGATGTGGTGTAAAGCCCTCATGGGTAGGGACAGGTCAAAGGGAAGGGAACCTCCGGGTGCTTCCCTGGTCTCCTGGGAAGAGGGAAGCAGGGAAGTTGGGGTTGTCTATGGTACCTCTTCCTTACCTCCCCTGGCTCTCCTCCCTTCCCCCGGCTTGCTGAGAGTTTGATACATCAAGCAGAATTTCTGATGCAGTCTCTGGGCAGGGAGCCAGCCCATCACAGAGCACTTGTTTAGGATTTGCAATCAGGCTTTCAAGGCAAGGAGACAGGAGACTGCTGAAGTGGGACTGGGAACCTGGCAGAAGCACCACTGCAGATGGAGGGGGGGCACTTGCGCCTGAGGAGCTCTTGGCGGGAGCTTTGCCAACACATGTGGGAGCATTTCGGGTGAGGGGGTCTGACCCCGGGATGCTCCATCCATCCCAACTGCAGATGTTGATTAGCAACCCCAAGCAATGTTTTCCCTCCATGTTTGTCATCTGTGATGGAATTTATTGATTCTCCTTCTCATCGTAATCTTTTCCAGCAAATGCCAAACAGCCAGAGAAGCACGCTCACAGCCTGTTACTGAAAAGATGGAAGAAATCAGATATCTGTGCCCACTGTAAAAATCCCTCTGCCAGAATGTGCTTTCAGGAAGACTATCTCAGCATTGCCAACCCTGGCTGTTGAAGAGTCAGGAAGAAAGTCTGCACCCCCCGGCCAAATTGAGAAAATCATAACTCAGGAAACCCCCCAGCTTTAGAGTTCATTTTATTTGTCTGCCAGTGTTGGAACTTTTAGGACTGTTCAAGCTTTTCTCTGCAATCACAAGGATTTCATGAAAACTGAGGTGCTTAGAAAATCGTTTGA
This sequence comes from Gymnogyps californianus, assembly GCF_018139145.2. Taxonomy (NCBI): domain Eukaryota; kingdom Metazoa; phylum Chordata; class Aves; order Accipitriformes; family Cathartidae; genus Gymnogyps; species Gymnogyps californianus. The sequence goes on from NC_059488.1 coordinate 7,266,270, forward strand.
GCCTTGCAATTGGGCTTTCAGGGGGGAAACAGATATAAAACTTTCACTAAAACTCCCAGATCTGCTTCAGAACCAGACAGAAACTCCATTAAACCCTGGGGGAAGCAGTACCTCGGTTTCTGGTTCTGATCCATCTGGTGAGGATGTGGATCCAAATTTAGTGATTCATTGACTGCAAAGCCAGCAAAGAACATTTGGATCATTGATCTAACCCACGGCAAAATACAGGCTGTAGCACATCCCTTAATTTATTCCTGTTCAATTTGTTAAGGGAAAAAACCCAAACACTCAATCTGATGTACAATTACAAGTGAGGGTGAACTTGTCAGAAGCATTTCTATATTACTGCAGTGGTAGGTATTGTCACAAGCGCCTTGCTTTTAGTTTGACTCTTCCCTTCATTGCATCTGCATACCCTTGTCTCTTCAGCTGAATAGCTCTTGTAGCCAACAACTCTTCTGCCTTTCAATATTTTGGATAGTACTCAAGTCATTTCTTCACCTCCTATTTATTAAGCTAAACAGATTGATCTCGTTAGACTGATGGTCTTTCCAGGTCCAGGCACGTTCTTACTGTGATGGGGATGGAATATGGTCATCTACCCAAAGTGGTCACTCCAGTGAAGTCCACCTATTGTGTTTAGAGCCAAATCACCACCTTGTTTCGTTACCTGCAGTCCAGCCATGTGCCTTTGCTGTCGGAAGGTATCACCTGCTTGGTTAACCCTTGCACATAAAATACCTATTTGTGCTCGGTTTGAAATACCAGCCATTAACTGGTTCTGCTTTGGTCATGGCTTTCTGAAATAGATATTCAGACTAGGAGAAGAGAAAGCCCTGGTCTTCTCTTTGCCTGCTGTCTCAGTGACACAGGTCCCAGTCCTCATCTGTCACCAGCTGGCTCTGCATCCCGCTTCTGATGGGCGGGTTGGCTCTTCGGTGCTGTCACTAAGCATTTATCGCCATCAAGTAAAGCAGTGCCGCAGGGTGTGGACGTATCATCGCGAGCAGCGTGGCAGGCTGAGGATGGGTGGCTTGCCACAGGAGGAGGAAAGGAGGGGAGCCCAGGGTGACTTCTCCACTCCCAAAGGTCAGCAAGAAGGCAGTTCTTGCGCTCTCCAGCCTTCTCCCTGAATACTGACCTAGCTTTAGTCTGGCCGGGAACCGAGCCATGATATTCTGAGGCATAGTCCCCTGCCGAGCTGTGACTTTATCCTGAGCCATATATATATTTATTTAAAATATACAGATATATTTATGAATACATATATATGGCCAGCACTCTGCAGTCGCACCCTGGCAGCTTCCAAGCAAGATCAGATCAGCAGGGAAGTGGTGGGTTAGGAAGGAAAGAGAGTGAGAAATGCCTTCACCAGGCCCCTCGAGACCCTGCTGACCCTGCTCGAACAATACAGAGATGCTTCAGGTATTGTCGTGCTTTTCTTTGGAGACCGTGTGGTGAAAATACAGATAGTACAGCCCACTGCTGGTAAAGGTCACAGAGCAGATTAAATGCCCAGGCAGTACAGACAAGCTCATCCTGTCGAGCCTCAGGGCTCGGCAGCCCAGACCCAGCAGAGAGGCCGGGGAGTTGCACAGCAGATGGATCAGTCCGTACGCAGCAGAGCTTGCTAAGCCGAGAGCCCCAGAGATGGTTTGGGGCCAGATGTGTCTATTTTTTCTCCTTTCATTTTCCCACTGTGAAGCTGGGGATTTTCTGAGCTAGACAGGGCAGATGACGTTTCGGCAGGGAAGGGGAGAGCAGCTCTGGAGCTGGTGCCCTGCGTGAACCATCCCCTCCTTGTAAAACCTGGCACATGGAGGAGGTTCAGCCCCTGTCCTGCTCCCCTCCCACTCCGGCCAGTGCCCACTGAGGTCTCAGCAAGTTTGCAGCACATCTGCCCAGCGAGGTGGAAACGCTTAAATGTCAAGTAACCCAACCCATGGTGGGTGCCAGTCAGAGGGAACAACACAGATGCCCACTCCCTGCATCTAGCATCTAGACACAGGTCCAGCCTGGCATTAAATACTCCTCTTCATCACATCAGGCTGCTAATCTGCCTCTTGTTGTCCTGCCCAGATACAGCAGTTAAAGTCCCTGGTCCTTTGGTGGGTGCTGTCCTCACCCTTCATCCCTTCACAGCTGATGAGCTCAGGCATCTCTGAACAGCAAGCGATGCCCAGCTCTCCCGGCTTCCCTGCCCCCTTCCCTTCCTCGCCTGCCTCCTCTGTAGCGAATGTATACTGTTCACTGCAGGGCAGGCTTGCAAGTCTGCAGTGTCCCTTCACATAAAGGACAGTCAGTGACAGGCTGGGACCCATTTGGCTGTGGCTGGAGCAGGTAGGGGGGTATTTCCAGGGACCCACGTAGGGTCTCTATCAGACCCATGGTCTGATCAGCCCCTTGGTACCGGGCAGCATCAAGGAGCTCAGGTCCTGGCCAGCTGCTTGGCGCTGAGGATGCTGTGAGCCCTGCAGCCATCAGTGTGCAGCCCTTGGGGAAACTGCAGTAAGCTGAAATCCAACCCTCGCGCAGAGCGAGCAGGCGAAATGTTCCAGAGCCTGAATGCAGAGTGAAAGAGAAAAGAAGTGCGAGGGTTGTTGAATGGGAAGAGGGGGAATAAACATGGGAAATGAGTCATCCTTATGTCTGTCACTCTGGGAACATCTTCCCAGTGCCCCTGCCTGGAGCTCAAAGGGGACGGTAGTTGTTTCACTCAGGCAGAGCCAGCCTGGCCAGAGAAGCGGAGCCAGGCTCTGGCCTGAAGGGAGATCCCAAGAAATGGGTGAGCGTGTTTGGCTCTAACATGCCTTGACAGGAGCAGTGGTTGGGAAGAGGAAGGTGGAGGAGCGTTGGGCAGCGAGGTGAGTCGCTGGGAGGAGCAGTGGGCAGGGAGAGCCCATCGAGTATCCTGCTCCGGGCCAGGCTTGGTGGAGGATGGGGATGGGAGAGGGGAATCAGATGAACTGTCTCTTTTTCCTCCCCTTGGAAGAAAGTGCTGTGTTTTCACCTGGAACGCAGTTCTGGTCTTGCTCTCCATTTCCATCGGTACAGGGATGCAGACCTAGTTAGGCAGACCTAACTGATCCAGGTCTTTAACACACCATGAGATGTGATGGTTGGAGGCCCTCTGAGCACCACAGAATCAGCCCCAATTTTTTTTTGGCCGATTTGCCTTATTGAAGGCAGCGGGGTGTAAACACAAGCCTAAATAGCACTGAGTCCAAGCAAGGAGCCCAGCCTTTGTGGGCTGGGACATGCTGTTGGTAGTCAGCCCAAGGCAGTTTTCTTCCTCCAGCTCACCCCGTACGGTGCCGTCGTGCTTGTGTGTGTTGCAGCGCGTGGTTCTGGGATGTGCTGATGTTACCTGCACTGCTGCCGTAGCGTACAGGGGCATTGCAAGCTGCCGGAGCCCTTCTGGGAGGCAGCTCAGCCGTCCTGGGGGCTGCTCAGCTCATTTTCCCCATCAGCACAAGGCCTTCTCTCTGCGCTCACCCTCTCGCCCGTGTCTCTTCCCCGGGCCGTGCAGACCCCCGGCGAGGCAGCCTCGCTCAGTAATTGATGCTGAGATACAAATTGCCCAGCTCCCAGGGGCACAGTATTTCCAAGGGGAGAACTCCAGGCAGCCTGTGTTTGCACTCGGGGCTGTTTCTAATCATCTAGGATATAGCGGATCTATTTTTAGGGGTTTTTTTGTTGTTGTTTAATTAATTGCACAATGCTGCTTTCCACCATTTTTTCACCTCCCCGTGGCCAGTTACCCCACGCTGCTGCTTGTTCAGCCAAAAAATAACTTCCCCCCAAAACGCTGCAGTGTCTGATTCATTGGTTCTTCAATGTGTCATGCCATCTGTGCCTTTTGTCAGCTCTTACACCTAATAGTACCACATTTGGGGAAGAAAATGGAGTAGAGGCGTTCATTCCAGAGGAGTGGACCTCTTCCAGCGGCCACCAACTCCATCGGCGAGAGGGTGAAGATGCTTTTGAAACCTGCATTTTTCATTAATGTCAACTAGTCAAGGCTGCAAACAGCTCATTTTCCAGGTCAGGGAGCCTAATGCCTGCGGGAGATTTGGGAAGTTCAGAAGCAGTAGGAGGGGGCATGTAAGTAAAAAGAAAAAAGGAAAAAAATTATGAATTCTAATTATGGGGCAAAACAAACTGTTTCCTGGGAATGGTGACATTTGTCCAGGGTTCACTACTGAGTGAGGTTGGCTAGTCTGGGAAATACAGCACCTTCAAAGCCAGCCTTAGCCCTACTCGTGGCCTCGGCAGCTGTGGCGGGGAGCACATGCCATCTCAGCAGGGTTGGTGTGGCCTCCAGCACGGTGGGACCTGGATCAGAGCAGGCTGCAGGCTCTGAAGCCCAGGCAATGAGTTACCGCCAGCTTGGCTTTGCTTTAAAATGGTGCTGGGGCTGGGCAGAGGGGTTTGTCCGATGCACATCTGCTCCCACGCTTGGGTGCCTCCTGAGCTCACGGGAAGGGCTCGCTCTTCGTTCCTGGGCTTTTACCTCCGCCTTTTCCTCTCCCTGTGCGCTCAGTCGCAGTTCTGGGAGGCTGAGTCCAGCTCGTGACTCTGTTTCTGATCCTGGTCTCACGGGCTGGGCTCTGTAGAGCAGCCTTGTCTCATCCGAGCAGCCCCATGTGCGTGAAGTCATGTGAATCACGGCTGCAGGAGCAGACGAGGCCAAGGGCTTTTTTGGCTTTCTCCTTTTTCCCCCCCCCCCCCGCCCCCAGCACTGCACCCAGGTTATTTTTCAGCTGCGGTTTTGATAACATGTTTATATAAACATCTCAGCTGGAATCTGCCTCCGTCCCTGGAGATGCTGCCTGGCTCCGACCTGGGTCAGGCGATGCCCCCGAGGGTGCTCGCCCCATCCGCAGCCTCTTTCAGCCCCTGCTCCATACGGGGTGGCAGCAGAGATGGCACCTCAGGCGCTGGGACGGAAAGGACCTTACGGTGACAGGGGATGTCCAACTGTTTCGACTTCTCTTAAATACCAGCTTTGGGGTTTGGCTTGGTTCTGCTGCAACGATGCTTGAGGTTCGTCCTTGTGCTCTGCCTGCGCAGGGCTCGCCTCTCCGCTCGTCTCCACTCTTAATGGGCTCCTAACATTTGGTGGTAGGAGCAAGGCAGATAATTGTTTTCCTTTTCTTATTAATAGATATAAAACGTCTGCTCAAGAGGCTCACTTTCAGCTCATTTACTGTGCATCTGATGCCAGATGTTGGCTATTTGCAATACCAAGGTGATCTCTGATGCTAAAATTGTCGCAGGCAGACAAGATTTGCTCTTTGGTTTTGTGCTTTAAGGATATTTTAGATGTTAATAGAGCTTTTTGCGATCAGATGGTTTTGCAGTGGAAATCTGAAGGATTGTTTCCCTTAACACCAGGTCAAAGGGGAAATTCTGGATCTGTTTCAGAAAAATGTGAAAGGAGCGATGGGCTAGAGCTAATCCTTCCTCCGCTCTTTTAAATCCAGCACTACCTGGATTTTACATCCAATGCTGCCTGTTTTAAATCCAGTGCTACCTGGATCTGGGGGAAGGGCATGATGACAAAATGCTTAAAATGAAAATTTCTTGCTCCTCTCATCTCACCCCTCGGTCGGGTGGCACTCTGCCATCTCTGCTACGCCTCTGACAGCCCCGTCTGTCTCCAGAGATCAGCGTTGCGCAACTGCAGGCTGGTAAATCAGCTGCAGGCTCCCTTCTGCGGTCTCTCCCGGGGCTATATTTCCTCCAGCCTTCAGTCGGGTCAGCCTGAAGGATTTGCACGTCTCTGCGTTAGGGACAGGGGAAGGGCAGACCGAAGGTGACGATGCCGGTTTGCAGGTGGCTGGGGCTGCGCTGGCGAGCGCAAGGCTAAGGGGCTTCGGATGCAACCGCTTTGGTAGCCAGCAGGCACCTTTCCCAGTGCAGAGACACCCACCTGCAGCTGGACCCACCAAGGGTGCCTATGCGAAAGTTAACCCCTTAGCTGCGTAATGCTGGCAGGGGTCTGCCCGCCTCAGGAGGGAGGATTTGGTTTGCATTAAGGGGAAAAAGCAAGCGAGCCGAAGTCCAAGCGGGTATGTAGGTCAAGGAATTGCAAGGGAATAGGGCCCGGGCCAGGGCTGCAGAGCGACGGCACCGTCTGTATCTGTTCCTGAAGGATGGGCTCTTGGCAGCACTGTCGGCAGCAGTGCTGCGTGCTGATTCACTCTGGCAGTGCCTGGCTGCCGGCAGCAGCAGCAGCAGCAGCAGCAGCAGCAGCAGCAGGAGAGGGCAGGGGCACAGCGCAGCTCTCCGGGGCTTTGCAGGGGCTCTGCTGAGACCCAGAGTTGGGCGAGGGCGGTGGGACACCCCGTGCCTCGGGGGCCGGAGCAGGGCAGGCTGCTGGGGCTGTTTCATAAATAAGTTGCTTCATGGAAGGAACAGAAAGTGCAGGGGGAAGTGACAGAAAAAGCACCAGACGGAGGGATCTTTGTTTTTTTTCTTTTAATGGCAAATTAGCCCCCGGTTTTAATGCTGTCGTGCCTTCAGATCTTGAAATGTGGGCAAACGAAGCTTTCTGCTTTCTGTGCATCATTTGACGAAAATCAAACCTAGCAGTACTGAAGGCCCATTTTATTCATCTTCTGAATGAAAGGATTATTAAAACAGCTCTTTGGCTTGTTCTCCATGCCCTGAACACCTCCATGCACACATGCCTGCATCCCTCACGTTGCCCTGACTTCACTTTTGACCGTAAAAAAACCTTGTAAGAGCAAAATACGGACGGGACAATGGTGAACACCACGCGTCGCTAAAGAACACGACTTTTGTGCTACTGATCTACGGGCGGATTTGGTGGGGAGTGGTCTGCAGCGAGTATATTGAACACCATGGAGGAGACACTGGGGATCCTTTGGGGTGCCCAGCCTGGTTCCTGAGTCCTGGCTGGGCTCCTCAGCAATGCAATAAGCTGCTGACTTCAGCAGGAGCAGCTTGGGGCAGAGTCTTCTCTTGGCAGCGCTGGTGCGTCGTCTCTCAGAAACGAATGTGCGAGTCTGGGCTCCCGAGATCGCGTCCCAGAGCTTCAGCTCTTGCCCAGCTCTTGTCCAGGGTGCGATGGGACTGATGGGCAATGCAGCCGATGAGCTCTGAAAATCAGCTCCTGAAGCACTTTGCTGAATCCGGGCCGTGGGAGGTCACCGTGGTGGGGTGAGCAGCCGGGCTGGGGGTGATTTAGGAAGCTCAGCGCGAGCAGAGCCGTGGTCTGCGAGCGGCAAGATGGTCCCATCATGGCCGGCCAGCCCCAGCCCTTCGTTACCCTCGGCGGCTGTGAGCCGTGCTGACGACATTTCGGCCTTAACAGGAAACCGCGGTGAGTGGCTGCTCCAGGGCTCTGCAGCCTGTGTTTGAAATGCCTCCCTCCCTTTCTCCCCCACAGCCAGCCCCTTAAAAAAAAATATCAGCAAATCTCAAAACGCAGAGAACCGCTCTGCTGAGTGCTAGGCTCCCCCGCCGTGGGCTGCAGACCTCCCCCTGCTCTCTCCCCGTCTGCCGGTCATGTCAGGCAGGCTCTGTGCAGAGTCCCTGGCTGTCCTTGTCCTCCTAAGCCCATCGCGACCACTACAGAGCCGGTGGTGTGACCAGCCTCCTTGCATCCCCCTGCCACCTGCAGCCTCGCCACCTCATTTCAGATGCTGCCTATGAACCTTTCCTTCGTGTCAGCCTCCTGCTTCTTGTTGGGTTTAAGCTGGAGTGTTGCTGCTGCCTGTGCCGCCGTTCCCGCTAGCCAGGAGCTGGTGCCCAGACCTTTTCGTCTGCTCCGTCTCCCCTCCACAGCTCTGAGAGCCCAGGAGTGGCTCGGGCAGGACCTGGTAGGCAGGAGGTCCAGGGAGGTCCTGCTGTCCCCCGTGCAAGATGCCCTGCAGACGAGGAAGAACAGTAGCCCTCCCATAAGGAGAGAGTTTGGCCAGGATAAATATCAGCTCCTTCCCAAAGCGATGCCGGGGGCTGGCTGCGCAGAGGTGGCACGCTGCGGGAGGCGGGCGAGCAGAGCCGCCGTGACAGCTCCTCGCTTCCCAGCTCCTGCCAGGTGCCGAGCAGGCAGGAGGAGCTGCCTCCCTCCGATGTGCCGTCTCATTTCCCATCCCCGCTGCTGCCGTCCGCCGCGCTCCCATCCATCCTCCTGAAACCTTGTCAGCTCTCAAGGAATGGTCTTTTTCAGGGCCCGGGAACCAGGCAACTGGCCCCTCGCGTTCCTGCCGAGGAAGCAGGCTGTGCTTATGATGGTATATATTTCCTTGTCATTGCTGCGAGGAGCTGAAATCAGCACTCTGACTAATTAGGAGGGCTGGGGAAAAGCAGATGAGGGGATTAAAGAAAAATAAAATTGATGCTAGGAAATAGAAATGACAGTACCTGTCGGCTGGGGCAAAGGGGGTGGGATGAAGAGGAGGATGATGAAGACAAGTGCTGATGGGTTTCACTCCCGAAGCAGTTAGGGAAGAAAGGTGATTTGGTGTTGAGACCTGCAGCTGCAGGGATGGTCCCTCTGCTGCCACAAGCCTGGGTTTGCTCGAGCTGGGAGGTGTGTTACCCCCCAGCCACGTTTGTGCAGGGAAGGGGATGCATGGGGTGACTCGCAGCGAGAAAGCCACAGGGAGCGAGAGGCAAGTAGAAACAAGAAACGGCTTGTGGCTGTTCAGCGCTTCGGCAAAGGGAGAGGGACAGGTGGGAGACATGGAGGAGGATGTCGCCCGCCCTCCGCTTCAACACACCGAGGTGCTGTTCCTAATGCAGAAGCCCTTTTTTTTTATTGCATGGCTTTCCCCTTGGCTTGCTGTCTCTTAATGCTCTTTTCTTAGTGCAATCTGCCAGTGCGGTGTGATCCCAGAGGCAGGAGGGAGGTGGTGGGCTTGGGAGAGGACGAGGGACAACACCAGAAAGTGCCGTGAGGCACCTTTCCTCCCACCGACTGCTCACTGCGGCCTGGTCACCCCGGCACAGAGCCACCCCAGGCAGGGATACGTCCTTGCTGCATGAGGTTTCTCAAGCATGGGGTGGAGGACAGAAACACAGACACCCAGTCTGGTGGTTTGAGGGCCAAAAGAGTTTTAATTTTAGCTTTGCCAGTTGCTCTCTTTCTCCCCAGGCGGATCGCTTGCCTCTGTGGTTTGGGTTTCTCCTCTGTGAGATGGTGATAATGGTACTTGCCTTCTCCATGGGTGAACTGGGAGGGTTAATTAACATTTGGGTGGTGATGTGATGATGGGGGGGGCTGCGTGCAGCTGTACCGTGGACACCTGGCTGGAACTGAACCCAAACCTTTATTTAAAGACAGTGACAATCCTTGAACATTCTGCCTTGACTCTGCTTCTGTCTCTGACCTTTCCCTCCTTGTCTCTCGTTTTGTAGCCCTGCTCCTGGACATCATGATTGTGGCTGGTTTGCAGAAGTTGGCCAAGCGGAAGGGCCCGTACGACATCAACCCCGGCTTGTTGGACTACCTGACCATGGACACCTACGCGTTTCCAGCTGGCCACGCCAGCCGAGCGGCCATGCTCTCCAAGTTCTTCCTCAACCACCTGGTCTTGGCCATCCCTCTCCGGATCCTGCTGGTCCTCTGGGCCCTCTGTGTGGGCTTTTCCCGCGTCATGATCGGACGGCACCACATCACAGATGTCCTGTCTGGCTTTGTTTTTGGCTACTTACAGTTCAGGCTGGTGGAGTTGATATGGATGTCTTCCAACACGTGTCAGATGTTGATATCCATCTGGTGAACATGGGGGACTTGATGCATTTCCACTGGAAACTAGCAGATACTTTAAGAGTCTCCCTCCTAGTATTTCTACATGTTGTTTGTCGGAAGCAGTTGTAGCTTCCATGAGTAGTGGCGTTTTTTAATGTTGCTCCCCCACCTGAAAAAAAAATATGTTTCTTGCAATGGATTGGGTTTTAGCAATCAAGGGCCATACCTGTCTTCTGGCCATATTCTCAAACTGTGTTTGGACAGCAACCTAATTAAGCTTTACGGGTGAGAGAAATGAGCTACATGTCTGCCTAGTTTGGGTGGTTCACATCGGCACCTTGATACGTCCTCAGGATGGGCAGCGCCTGAGAGCTTCCTGAGAACACGTTCCTTAACTTTTTTGAGGCTAAATGATTTTGGCCACAGTGCTTTTTCTTTTTGTAAGCCCAGCAGTTGTGTCTTGTACAGTCAGGACACTGCCGGCACTTCACAGATAATAAATAATCATAAAAATCCTGCCCTGTTTGGTTCTTATCATGAGGGAAGGGACAAAAGCCAGTTCAGTGTAGCTTTGAGATACGTGTTCAACTTGGTGCAGGTCCTGCAGTCTTGCTGACCGAGGGGATGCAAACGATCGCTTAAATGCTTTGCTTTGGATGGGGTGGACCTAGATGGGTGCTCATGACGCTGAAGGTGGCATGCTGAAGGTAGCCTTTCATCTGCTGTTCAGAAAACTGCTCTGTGAGGGGGTGTGGGGGGTTTTGGTCTGGTAAAGGACAAATACAAGTTGCCCATTTTCATCCTAGTAGGGAGTAATTGAGTAGGCATTGTGCTGGATCATGGTGATTTTGCAAAGCAGCTATAGATACACAGCAAAGAGTCTTTTTTCTATCTCTTCGTGGCCATGATTTTATAATTATGCCAAATGATGCTGTAGATGGGAATTTCCAAGGTAAGTCTTGTACAGCATTGACTGTTTTCTGGTACACCCAGCAATGTCGGTGAGCTAGAGGGCAGGGAGGCAGGACTGCCCGTACCCCTGCCTCTGCTCGCTTGGCTGTAACCTCGTTACGGAGGTAAATTCTGAACGTTTCTGTGTCTTACCCTGTATGAAATGAGGAGAGCACTCCTGACCTTCCTTGATTGCAAGGCTGAGCTAATTGATGTCTGTGAAGCGGTCTGAGATTACTGAATAGAGTTTGATGTCCAAACACGGTGCTGTTGCTTCCCATTATTGACAAGCAGCCACCTTGAAACCTGGCTGATCTTTACCCAGGTGATGGCCATGTTCAACGTGGTGTCTCTGAAACAGCTCACCCCTCACGAGCGCCTAAGAAAATCCCATATTTTGCACAGAACCTTCCAGTTCTCTGTAGTTTCTCTGTCTTTAGAAGAGAGTTTGATGTTTGGCAGGTGATGGACGCTACCAGACTCAGCACCTTCCCTGGCTGGATGCATCCTGCAGAAGGAAGGGATCCCATCATCCCTGTCCTTCTGTCTGTCCCAAGTGAGCAAAATGCACCTGGCTTGCAAGGCCAGGGAGCAACCAGCTGGGTCTTGTGCTCTCATCTATCCCTGCATGTTGGGGAGCCTCTTCCTACAGGGGCTGCTGGTGAGAAGAAGACATTCAGATAATGACTGTTGCAAGCTGCTAACATTTGTTGCTCTTTGATAATTAATATGAAAAGAAGCTAAACAGAAAATCTATCCCTGGCACGCATCTCCAGCTGAGATGTCAGCGCAGAGCCCTGGGAGCTGCTGACTTCCCGCGCTGCCGGCTCCGAGGCTGGAGCAGAAGCGTGGTAAGGAGGGCTACCGTGTCCTTCAAAGACGAGCCTCCTGCGGAGCTCCCTGGGGGTGGGCTGTGCGAGGGTCCCTCGGGACGGGCTGTCACTGAGTGTGTTCAGGAAAGGGGAGAGCTGTGGGTCTTGCCGGTTACCCCCGCAGGCTGGCGGGTTGGTGCAGCAGCAGGCAGAGCAGCGGGGGGGGGTGGTTGGCACTGCCCCGCTCCCCTGCTGCTGCTTGTTTAAACGGGGAGTGCTGCTGCGGGTGGGAGCAGAGATGTGCTACTGCGCCTGGCCTCCATCAGGGTTTTTCTTTGCCAACCTCCTTCTTCTGCAAAGATTTATGTGAAGAAGGAAGCTATGGTGCTTTCTCTTTCTTCCAGGCTTTATTACACTTGGCAGCGTTTATCCTCACCCTAGGAAGGATGGAGGCACGTTACTGCAGCTCTGATGGCGTGTGTATGCAGTTACGTGTAGCTGGAGACGGGTACCCGAAGAGGCAGGGAGCAGGGGAAGACTTTGCCCTGAGTGCTTTGTGGAAAGCTCTCACTTTGTAGCTCTAGGTTTTATTGAACCTTTGCAAATAGGCTGGATGCATCTACAGCTGTGTCGCTGGGTCCAGGTCTCCTTGCACTTGCGTTGTCTTCGCCTGGTATATCCAGGATGGCTTTGGAGGAGTTACTCTTGGTCTTTGCTGGTGTAATCAGGAGAGCGTGGCCTGGAGAAGCTGCTGTGGTGGGTGACATCAGCCGAGCTGGTCTCATCCCAGCACGTGGTTGGAAAGCAAGGCAGGAGGGCAGGGAGAGGTGAGTTGGGGTGACTCACTGGGGTGAGTTGAGGCTTGCAGGACGGGGCTTGCTCCCACACAGGGTTTCTCCTGGGAGCCTTCCACCTCAGCACTCCCAGAGCCTGCACCCCTTCGATCCACCAGTGCTTCAGTGCCCAGAGCCGGGGAGCCCCGGCGCTCACGTGCTCGCTGCAGGGAGGGTTTGGGGAGACCCCTCACAAGGTGAGCACGGATCTGGGCACAGAGGCACCAGGAAAGGCCCAGCAGAGCCTTGCCTCGGCCATGCCCAACCCTCCCGGCAAGGCAAGCGGCATGGCACCGCATGGCATCCCTCGTCCCTCTCTGTCAGCTGCCTGCCATGCTGAAGGTACCGCTCAGAAAAAAAAAGCATCGCTGCGGCGAAAACCAGCTTCTGTCTCTATAGCAACAGCGAGGGATGGCGGGTACCGCCGTGGGGCTGCCTGGCCTGTGTTCCGTGTCCCTACCTGTCCCCGTCACCCAACAGGCAGGACAGGCTGTGGCTGGGTTACCTATTACCTCCCGGGGGGAGGCAGGAGACCCCCAGCCCGGCCGCCCAGGGACGCAGCCGCGTGGGCGGGGGGCACGTGGGGAGCGGTGACAGGACAACTCGGCTCTTCCACTGACATGGTACAATCTGCAGGGACTGTCCCCAGCTTTCAGTCCAAGTAACACCGCCCCGTCCATCCCACTGCGGGCTGTGCTGGGGAGCCGGGAGGCAGCGTGGGGAGGGATTCAGCCCCCTCTGCTGCACTCACAGACATCCAGGGCCGGATCCTGAGTGTTTTGGCTCAGAGGCAAGGAGGGCACAGCAGCACAAGGGAAAGGACAATCTCCCTGGGCTTCGGGCTTTAGATCTGTGCAGATGCCATCTGCCTTCCAGCCCTCAGTTGCTGCTTGTGAGGAGGAGCGTAGATGCAGTGTGCCTGTCCCTAAAGCCCTGCAGCCAGAGGAGGGTTTTCTGCCCCCTCGGAGGGTGTTAGAGGGATGGGGATGGGTCTCAGCCCCAGCAGCGCTGCCGGACCACGGGCTGGAGGCATCGCCCGGTTGTGCTCTCCACTGGCCTCACATTTAGTAGTGGCTGGAAGAAATACCAGTGGGTCTTGCAGGCACACGTTACTCGTAAGCCAGCAGCTAAGGCCAATAATTTTTTTGCCTCATTCTCCACTCCCCTGGAGCTTGTGCTGATGCTCACACAGAGGTTTGGCCCCGGCTGTCCTGGGTGAGCCAGAGCAGGATGCCAGGGCTGCTCTGTGCAGATGCTCACCATGGCCATGTGGCTGTGGGGAGGCGAAAGGACAATTGGTTTGAGCTCCTTCAGGATTGCCCAGGAGTGTGAATGTTTTCCCTGAATCTTCAGACCCCCAAATTGAGCCAGGCAAGGCTCAGCGTGAGGCTGGGGGAGGAGTGGTCCTTCCCAAGCCAGGACACCTCTCCATCCCCCTGACTCGGGCATCTTCTGCCTTTCAGTTCATTTAACAGATGAATTAACAAAATGCCCCAGAGGAGGCAAGCGCAGCGCACGGGTTTGGGGGCTGCTGCCATCAACGCTGCATGTGTCCATGCAGCCGGGAGCGTCCCAGGCTGCGGTGGCGGTGATTTCATTTATGATTCTGCTGCGTACAGTGAAAGGCCCCTCCTCCCCTCACCCTAATGCTTATTATGCTCAGCAGCAAAAAGAGATTTTAATTTATTTAAAAAAAAAAAAAAAAAGGGTGGCAGGGCAAGTAGCAAATCTGGATTATATCTTTGGGCATATGTGGGAATCACAGCTGGAGTGTTTAGTTCCCCCCTCCCCAACCCAAGCTGGTGTTTTATTCCAACAAACTGTTTTGTATGTTTGTGGCTGGGGCTGTGCTGAAATGAAGGTGGGATAAATCGCTTCCCACATCAGGGCTGTGCTGCCCTCCCTGCCATGGGGCTGCCGAGGGGGTCCTCTCTGCTGTCCCCCAAGAAGGGGTGATTCAGGCCCCGTGTCCCTCCCGGCACGAGGCAGGTGATGAGGAGGGAAGCACGGGCACTGGCTGGCACCCAGAGAGCAGGTTGGCGGATTTGAGGGCTCGGGGGGAATTAGGAAGGCTGTTACACAAGGTCTCCCTGCAGTAGCACAGGTGTGGCTCTAGTTCACCCCGTGCTGGGGTGAACTAGTGCATTTCTTGGGCAAATGCACTCCTTTTATTCACTTGGGGTGTTTCTGATGGGGATGAAGGGACCCATGGTTTTAACCGGCTCCCAGCAGCTTGGCACAGCAGCCCCAGCTCCCGGCACAGCCCCGACACCGCTCCCTGCAGCACCCAAGCCATGCAGGACAGCCCCAGCAGCCACAAACTCCCTTCTGGGGCTCAAAGGTTTCTCCCCAGTTAGGGACAATCATCTGCGTGATTTTCAGTTACGTTTTTATATTAAAGCGATAATTAACCATGTCGTTTCCAGGCTAAAAGTTTAATATATTGGGCAAAGTCTAAAGAAATGGGATGGTTCCTCCCTTTCACATGTGTGTACTGTGGAGGGTGCTGTCAGAGCGAGTGATGCTGGAGATGGAAGATGCGTGAACACAGCCGATGCCTTTTACGTGTGTTTGGTCACCTGAAATAGAGATGTGGCCGGTTCCTGCCTCGGCACGGCGGGCTCCAGGCAGGGGCATGGACACGTTGGCTGCAGGGTGGGAGCAGGTGACCGAAAAGGTGTTTTTCTCTGGTGTCGACCCAAGAGTCCCTGGCTGATGTGCCTATGTCTGGGTACAGCGCTTGATTTAAGGTGGTGCTGTGGGCTCTGCCCCCCAGGTGGGCAGGGATGGGGTTGCTTCGTTCCCCGCCTCGCTGGGACTCGGAGGCAGCAAAGATCTCCGCGTTCGTTCCCCAGGATGCAAGAGTCAAAGCGGATTAAGGGTGCCTCGGCTGATCACAGTTATTTCATTATTTGAGTGAAATCCCTTGTAAATACCGCCTCCCCCCCCCTTTTCTTTTTATAAAAATAGAAGGCAGGGAAGAATTGGAGATTTAGGAAAAGTTAATCGCAGGAGTCGCTTGAAAACTGTTAACCTCTCGCAGCCCAAGCGAGGCTGAGCAGCGCCCGAGCCCTGCTGCAGTGGGGAGATGCTGAGTGGCCTGGGGGGGCCAGTGGTTTCCCCAGCCCCCCAAAGCAGGGTTTCCCCTGGAAAATCCCTGGTTCTTAGCAGGCGAGGCCTCTCCGGCTGGGCAGTATTACAGCCGCTTTGTTCACAGCTTGGCCGTGACGAACTGCTAATTGCGGTGTTGGAACAAATTGGCTCAAGTGCCCAGGCGACTCCAGGATGTGCGGCGAGTGGGGTCATGTCTCGGCAGCCGAGAAGCCCTGCGGCAAGTGCTGCTGGCCCCGTCGGTGCGGGCGCAGGGCCATTGGAAATGCCAATGCTCTTCCCTTTAGAGTGTGGTTACTCTGAGCCTCTCCAGAGGATGGGGATGGGTCTGGGGACCTGGGCATTGCATGGGGATCTCTCCCAGTTGAAGTATTTCTAACAAATTTCTAACAAGTGAAGCTGGCTTCCCCTCCCCAGAAACTGCCCTGTCCTTGCAGAGTCCCCATCCCTCCAATACACCCTCGCCCATGGGACCGTCTCTGACTTTCTCACTTCTCCCAGGACCAGCAGCCTTGTGCAAGACCATCGGTGCTGGCAAGTCAGACCTGCAGAGATTAATTAAAATAAGAGCAATGGGAAGAGAAGCTGAGAGCTAAAATGATGGATGTTTGCGAAACACTTGCCCAGAGCCCGAAGTGCTCTGGGCATTCAGTGATGTTTGCTTCCAGCCAAGGAGCTGTGCAATAGTTAAACGCAGTTGATGCGGTGGTGATTAAGGAATCAGCCTCTGACATCTGGGTGCAGGTCCACTGCGAGGAGCTGCGATGCACCCAGCGCTGATGCCTGCTGGGATTTGCACCTTGGAGCTGCCAGCGCTGCTTTGTCATGGTTTGCTTCCCCAGGCTGCGAGGGGGCTTTTATTTGCTTTAAATCCTAAATCTGAAGTTGTGTATTAATAGCATGGTAATGCACAGCTTTTGTGTCCAGCGCAAGCCAGGGGTTATATAAAACACAGATTAATGGGAATCAGCAAAATAGAGGAGCATGTGGAGGGATGCCGTGAGGATGTCTTGGGAGGGGAGGCAGGAGGGAGCTGGAAGCTCCAGAGGGGAGAGAAGATGGCTGAGCGGATTCAGAGCGCTTCCTGGCAGGATTTGCTCCGGTTATTGTTCTGCAGTCCCTGATTCAGGACATTTCCTGAGCCAGCGTTGCTGCGATGTGGGGTCTTTTGTCCCTGGGTGATCAAAAGAAGGCAGAAAGGGGGTCTGCAAATTTGACTGGAAATGGCTGCTTTTTTTTTTTTTTTTTTTTTTTTTGATGACATATACATCATTTGTGCCCCTGCAAACAAGCAAACAAACCACAGGCCGGAAGATAAAGTAACAAGCAGTCATCCAAAGGAAAGGCACGTTTTTCACTAGGCTGTAGATGAACCCACCCCCAACGTGGGTTGTTTCCCCTCTCCCATCCGAAAAAGCAAGGTGATACGGGGGTTAAGAAAGGCTGGGGATTGTCAGAAACTCCTTCCCACTCTTGCTCCTCGGTGCTCGGTGGGAGATCGGTGCTGGTTTCCAGGGACCCCATGCACAACCTAGAACAACAGGGCCCCAGTTTTGGGCAGAGAGGTTCCCCTTTGCAGACTCCTCAGCCCAAAAACATTCAAAATGTGCTGAAGGGGCAGCAGGGACACTAAACCGAACCCCTCCTTTTGCAGCTCCTCGGAGCAAGGGCAGGGCAGGAGAGACGAGCGAGAGAGGGAAAGCAACAGGTTTTTGGGCACCTGCCTCCGATCATGACCTTCCCTGGGAGAGCACGACCGTCTCGACAGCTCTCCCCTCCGCCGTACGGGAAGATGCCTCCCACCCCGGGAGGAAGGCACAGCTGGAATCCAACCATCAATCACATCCCGCCGGGAAGGGCTTGTATGGGTTGTGGGATTCCTGGTGGGGTTACTTTTTTTCAAAGCCTCCTGCAATAACAGCAACCGTTGCTCAGCTTCCTTTCTAGATAACCTTTTTCCTGCTGCCCAGCATGCTTATCTGCTGCAGACAGACTGGCAAGATGAACCGGAAAGCTGATACCTTATCTGTCCCTCTCAAGGAGCTTATTTAAGTGCTGGAATGTGTTGCAATGGTAAATGATTGTTAAAATCCAAGTGAGGTACATGGACCTAAGGACAGGTCCTGCTGGGAGGGAGCACCTAGACTTGCGGGACGACAGCCTTTCCGGGCTTTTCCATCTTTTATCTGCCAAAAGATGCATCACCTAAAATATAAAGTATTTGTTTAAAACCGAAAGGCATAGACTGGGTTTCTCGCTAATCTGTGGGTTAGTGCTGCAGGCTGCTCCCAGCTCCGTGAGGTTCACCGTGTCCCTTCGATACGGCTTTATCTGTGTCTCAGTTTACTCATTGCAGGAAATACAGTGCTGTGGGTCGGCCTTGCAAGGGGTGCAGCAAGGGTTAAGTCAGCGTGTGGTATCGCATGGCACATATTCCTTGCTCACCCTTTAATCTGGACTTGGTGCGGGAAGCAGTAAGATGCTAACACATCCCTAAAGGTAAATAGGATTTGAGAGCTAGCGGGCTAATTGAAATGAACGGGGCTCGGCTGCTCAGACAGCCTGATACAACGAAATGAGACCTCTCCGGGGACACAGAAGTCGAGCAGAGCTTCAGCACTTCACTTATTTCAGCCACCGCAAGTGGCAGCTACAGCAATAGTAATTGCAGACACCGGGGTTTGAGCGCTGTGACAGCAGAGGGCCCAGGGAAAACCGGCGTGGCCGGGGTGATGTCTGTAACAGCTGCTGAGGAGGGGTGAGACCGACTTATTTTAGTCCTGTCCTGGGTGGAAAAATAGACGGCGGTGCCGGGTGCCAGCCTGGAGCACGCCGCCAACAAAAACAGGGGTGCTCTCCCTCCCCATAGGCAACTGTGTCCCAGCGCACCCGGGGGTAGGATGGGGGAAAGGGGAGCGGGGCCAGGCAAAACCACAGGGGAGCAACCCCATGCCAGTGGGTTGTGTGGCCCTAAAGAGCTCTAGGTGTGAGTGTCCGGATCCCAGCGCACAGACCAGCGAGCGATGGGTGCTCGCGTGCGTGCGAGGGGTCCCTGCACCTCCCCTGCCCTGACACCACCACTGAGGGCCAGGCTCAGACTTGGGGATGGCTCTTGTTGCTCCAGCTGCTCTTGCATGGTAGTTGCTAGAGAAACTGTACGTTGGCAATGCACGCTGCTACCACGGGCTGCTGCATCTGAAAGTTAATCTGTTCCACATCACCGACTACTTTTCCATAGCGATGCATAAGGAATCGCCATCCCAGAGCAGACCTCAGCCTGTCTGTGTGACGATGCTGAGTTCTTCAACGGAAACACAGGTGACCCTGTGGCAGCCAGGATGGGACAACGCACTTTCTGGGAGGTTTGATCCAGTCCTGTGCTTGCTAGAGCTGACCCGTCCCCTGAGGCTTTTCATCCCTTGCAAAACTCTTGCAATTAGACACTGCGATGTGCATGTTTGCAAGATCCTCCAAATTCTTTTTGCATCTTACAAGGGCCTTGGCTCCATCCCTTTGGCTAGCAGCAGGACACCAGCCCCAGTCACAGCCTTTTCGAGGGTTGCAGAGGGGACCCTGCAGGGAAGCAGGACTGACAGCGAAGCCTATGGTACTCATTTTTCTCCCCATAATGTGATTTGATTATGCTGATGGGGAACGGGGCTGGTATAGCCACTACATCCTGACATAGCTGATCAATGCTGTGTGCCTCTGCCCCAGCCCTCCTTGCTTAATTCCTTTACGGCAGCTCTCGTATTTTGGGGATGTCGCAGCTCCAGTCCTCGCCCTGTGTCCCCGCTGGGTGCAGTGACCATCAAGGATGGGGCCGAGCTGCCCTGCGAGGCCCGAAGGTGCCCGGCTCCGGCTGCAGCCCCCACCCAGCTTCACAGTTGTCCCTGTCAATGTAAAAAGGAGGAATGGGAGGGGATCCATCTGAGCCGCTCGGCGTCTGTGTCTTGTGATCCTGAAACCCAAGAGCCCCCCCTGACTCAGCAGGTTATTAATAACCCCCTGGCTGTGCTCCCGCCGCAGCGCCTGCCAGCCCTGGCATCGCCTGTCTCTCCTCCGCGGCGAGGTGAGATGCACACCCCGGGCAAGGTCAGGGGCTCCTTCCTGCTGGCCCCTGCACCCCATCCCCACCCATGGGGCTGGGCAGAAGTGGTGTGAGGCTTGTGGAGGGGCCTGGACAGACCCCGAGGCCCCTGCACCTCCTGCCAGCACAGGAGAGGCTCCTGGTGCTGCTGAAATCAGCTCATCACACCCTCATCCCAAGTCCTCTGTTTTCTTGTACCTAAAACCAGCCCTAGTCCAGGCTGCAGGGCAGGTGAGTTGGGCTTCCCGGACTGTAGCATCAGTACTGCCGTCTGCCCCTTCCCCGGGCTGGGACACACCGGGGGTCCCCAGGCTGCTGCAGACCCTGGTAGCACTTGGCCCCCAAGTCCGTTTGGACAGGATGGGTCTGCCAGCCACCGGGTTTCCATCTGTCTCTGCTGAACCTCTTCTTTGGTCACAGCCTTTGCCTTTGCCCACGCTCCTCTTCCCAGGATTGTGAGGGCGAAGCAGAGGAGCCACAGGTCCCTTGGAGACCCTCCAGGTACGTGTGGGACCTGGGGGGAAACAATAGCCCATTCAGCAAAACTGCGGTGATGATGCAATCTGGGTTTGGGCTATTCCAGGGGGAGCACACAAGCTGCAGGCAGCTTTCTGGGGGTCCCTGTGCACCGAGGGGTCCCTGAGCACTGGGGGTCACTGCCAGCCCCAGGGTGCAAAGACCAGAGCTGCACAGGTCTCCTCCTGCCCAGGATGGGCTGTAGCACACCCACATCCCCGTCACATTATACAAACAACCCCGGCCCCAGGGGGCTCAGCAAAGCTGCAAGGTAATTTGGTGTGAGGATGAGCCAGGCTGTGTTTACCAGGGCTGGTGCTCATTAGCCAGATTCATTAGCACTCCCTGGGCAGGTTTTAAATAGCAAAGCGGGAGCTGCCCTTCAGGCCTGGGGCAGCCCTGGCTACAGTTGGGGTGCTGATTTCTTCCCCTTCTTTCTTCCTTCCCTTCTGCTCTGATTCTTCCTTCCCTGCTCACAGACCCCTACATGCTGCAGCCGTCTCTGCTGGGAACCTGCTCTGCAACACCCTGATGGGGAGGTTGAGGCTTCACTCTCATCATTGTAAATCTCCTGGCACTAGGAGTAGTGCCCCAAACTCCTCCGACCTCCCCATTTCCCCCCAAGAAGGCTGCGTCCTCTCCAGCCACGCAGCTCATGGGCAGAGCTGGAGCTCTTTGCTGAGCCCTGGGGAAGCTCCCAGTGCCCTGACAGCTCCATCCATGGTTTATTCCCCTCCCAGTCTCCTCCCTCTCCCCCATCCTTGGCCCTTCTCTCTTGCTCTCATGCTGAGCACAGCGTGGAGACTTGTCCCTGCCCTTGATGGGGACCAGAGCTGGGGAAGGGGATTGGAGCCGGGGAAGGGGACAGCACTGACTTCCCCATCTGTACCCTGGGCTGCCCCAGCACCTTGGCTCTGCTTCATGTTTCGAGACAGGACGCTTGGGCTCCCCATCATTGATGTGGCTGTTTCCATCCCGCTGTGGCCCATTGGGAGGCCATGTGGATACAAAAGGGAACTTCTCTGCAACAGGGATTTATTTCATCAGTGTGGCCCCTTCCCTTCTCTCCCTGTTGCTCTTTCAACACCTTCTCCTTCCTTATTTCCCTCCCAGGGCTCTCCCCCCCTTTTCCCATCTCCTCCAGCTTTCTCGCCCCCATTTCTCATCACCTCCTCTCCCCTCATGTCCTCCCACATCCCACCCACCCTGCAGCGGGTGAAGGGTTTCAGTCCACCACACCAGCCAAAAACCCGCTCTCACGCGGCGGAGCATCTACTCGACGCCTTGCCCTCCTCTCCGAATACCAGCAGTATGTGTGGGACCACCACGCAGCAGGTAAGCTGAGCTGTTCCCCCCCCCCGCCCCTTCCAACACAGACTTTTTGCTCCCGAGGAGAGATGCAGGGGATGGGGCTGGCTGCTGCCAGATCCCTGCCCGCGGGATGCAGCCCTCGGAGCTCCCCGGGCACCGGGGGCGGTGGCAAGCCGGTCTCGCAGCCCCGGGGCTGGGGAGATTCGGGCCGGAGCCCGCCCGCCGCCGGCTGCCAGGCTGGATTTGTCGCTCCCTCTAGCGGGGACACTGGAGGACGTCGTCGTCGTCGCCGCCCGGGATCCCGGGCCCGGAGCAACCCCCGGGAGCCGCGGGGCTGCTGCCCCTCGGACAGCAATACCCCGGGCCGTGTTAACGCCCTGTGCCCGTGTTATTCCCCTGGGGAGCTGTGCCCTGTGCGTTATGCCCCCACGCGAAGTGAAAGCCCCGTGGGAAGTGACGCCCCGCACCTCGCAGCTATTCCCAAAGGGCTCCCCAGCAGGGCCCGGGGAACGAAGGGCCTTCGGTGGCTGGATCTTTGGGGCTGAGGCTGCGTTTTCCTGAGCAGAGATAGTTAGCGCCCACTGAAATATTTAGGAATTGTGTTAATAATTAAAGAAGAGACTGAACTCGGAAGGGACTTGGTGTGATCTCATGATACAGAAGGGACAAATCTAGTCATGAGAAAACCCGCCTACTAAAGCGTAGCATTATTTCATAAATTCTCCAAGAAAAAGAGAATGCTGCAACTCTGGAGATGCTCCGAACAATGGCCTTTGCTTGGCAGCTCTGGAAGTGAACCCTGCAGCCCCTGTTAATTGCAAGTTACCATTTCTGTCTCTGCACGTGTGCAGGATTCACACGCTGGCTGGGCTGTTTTCATCCCATCGCAGATCAAAGCCATGCTTGTCAGGGACAGCGAGAGTCTGCTTGCTTACAGCAGGGGTTGCAGTTCTACCAAAATCACTTATTCTCATCAGCTTCATCGCATTCAGAAGCAGCTGATAGTTCCCTTTGGAGGGGTGAAGTGAGATATTTTTGAACTGCGAAACAACAGCTGTCTCGCCACACATGGAGCGGAGGAATCAGATGGTTGTGATTGAAGGTTGGAACCGTGAACCCAAACGTGTCTGTGAACTTACATTCCTGCCACATCTGTGGTCATTACGAGGGTTTCAAGGTAGGAAACAAAATTATGTGTTAGTTTATATCTGGATTGAATATTAGGCATTGCAAAATCAATTACTTTAAAGTACCTTAAAACTCCTTCAATAAATTCAGGGCAAGTATGGATTCGCCTATCCTTGTTTTCCATTTTGGGGAGGTTTCCCCCTCTTTGCCAGTGCAGGTCTTGTGGCTAACTCCAGTCTCAAATATTTGGCTGAGTTTGTCCCCAAAGTAGGTTGCGATTTTTGTGACTGGACGTACTAGAGTGAATGAAATGGCATTTTCAAAAGAGAGTGGGGTTTGTTGCAAAAATATCCGGATCAGCTCTGCAGAGGTTCGTCTCTAGTGTTGTTTGGGATAATTGCTGATCTTCAGATTTAGAGTGAAATAAGACTGATATATACCTGCGTAATCCAGTGATCTGCCTATGAATTGTCATACGACTCAGACAGGTTGATCTAACACGGGCATGTGTTGCCTTTCTCAGAAATATTCCTTGTGTTTTGAGATACACCTTCTAGGAACCTATGTCAAATCACTGGATTCCCATATTTGTCTTGATTCTTTTTCTAACCTCTTTGAAAAAGGGGTCTTTGACAGAGCAAACAAAGGTGCTAACTACAAAAGCAGATGCTCCTAGCAGTGTTTTTCTGTGTGTTCTGGGAGTGAGTGTTGCATTGAAAAAACAGGTCGTCGCCTGGCAAAACTTTAGTACTTGCACCTCCATCTCCCTGTTTTCTCCTCTTTTCTGAGTGTGCTGAAAACTCAGCATGTCACCAACAATCTTTGGTTTTTTGATGAACACAAACTGTCACGTCGTGAGAAAGATGCACGGTGCTTCTCGGATTTTTCTTGAACCTCTTGCTATTTAGACAACCAAGGCTGTGTGAGGGCTTCTGAGTGGATGCAGTAAGAAAGAGTTTGGGCTTTAAAAGCTGCCCTAAGAACAGCCTTGTTAGCTTCTGAACAGTACAGCCAAAGGAAAAATCACCAAGCCAGGATGAGCAGAAGCAGTAGTCTTGTTTTGCAGTCATACACAGGGAAAAACTGAAGTCATGGCTGATGAAGCGCCTCCAAAATACTTCAGTATCAGGCAACTGGTATTTGGTTCTCATTGCAGGCAAAGCTCAGCGCTAAAGCCAGCTGAAAGCAATTCACTTCTCACTGGAAGAATAGTTTCTTCCTTTTAATCAGCTCTGTTTTAAATGATTTCCTTTTTTAGTGCCTTAAATAGTCATTTTGGTTTGTCCTTCAGGCAGCCAGCATTCGCTCCCGAAGAATGGCGTGGGTCTACAGACTTTAAAAGGACAAACAATAGTCTGGCAAAGAGAAATGCTTCAATGGCATCTCGGTTTTATACAGAGCCTGCAACTCCCACAGGCTGCAAAGGAATAAAGAAAAGGAACAGCCTCTACCTGATGCAGCAGCTACAAGGAGCAATACCTAACTACTTCAATCTGCCCTCATCTGGGAAACTGGGGGGGGGGGGGGGGGGGGGGGGGGGGGGGGGAGAACAGCAAATGAGACCACAGCTGGGGGCACCCAGTCTCTCCTGCAGTAGGAAGGAACTGGGGTCGGTGGCTCTGTCCTGCCTTGACGGTGAGATTTGGTAGAGAGTGAGAATGGGATCATCTTAACTAAAGCACGTTTTTTTCACACCCACCTGTAAAGTAAATCTTTGTACATACAATGGTTCAGCAATCTCAAGACCAGAGATGGATTCGATAGCCTGTGAATTGGTCAACTATTCAACAAATGCTGGGGAAAAAACAAAGAGACTCAACAAACTGGCTCTGAAAGCAGAGCTATCATAATTGCATTGCAAGACACCAGATACTTAAAGCAGATGTATAGAGGGGACCATGCCATGAGTTAGTGTGAGTTAGAGTGAACATAGTGTTGCAGTCTTTGCTTTCCCTGATCACATTTAACCCAGTTTGGAGTAGAGGCCAAGATTCCTGGGTTTTCCATACTCTTTTCCCATTCCCAGTATTTCATACTCTATTTCAGCTTAGAGAGGTGAGAGGCTCCAGCTTCCTTTCTCATCAGAACACCTCTTTATTCTTCTTAAAAACAATTATGATGAAAACATCTCTATTGATATTAGGTCTTAAATAAGAGGGGGAAAAAAATAAACCTTTTATATTTGAGACCCAATGTCCCTTTGTTCTGTTCGAGGTCTAGCTTTCAAAGCATTTCCTTATATTTGGACAACACAGCATCATACATGGGATTACAGAGAACTGCCAGAGCTACTCATGTCTTCTCTCTCACCTCTCATCTACGACAGCTCAACTCTACTGATGTTCTTGCTGACTGGGTTTTGGGTCCTAAGGCCCTGTTCACTTAGTTGCAGGCTTGAGTTTCCCTGTAGCTGTCTCAGATGAGCTAATGAAGTCAGTGCTGGCATGAGGCATTCTTGATCTAGACACAACTGAATTTGAAATGGATTTTCACGCTTTAGGGCATAAACCAGCTCCTACCTCATGGGATCAGAAAGCATATTCTCCCGTGGACAGGTTACTCCACAACTGTCCACCGCGTGGTTTTTTTCCTGCAGCAGCTGATGTTGGCTGCTGTCTGAGATAGATGGAAAACTAGAAGGACTGTGACCTGACCCGGTAAAGTAAATGTGTACTTTGTGTGTGCTGAATGGCCTCTGGATGGGGAACAGAGCAGGATTGCTTTGTTTTTTCCAAAGGGATTGTGGAGTTTCGTGGATGACCACGCCGGCAGTAAGGCCCTGTCTTGTGCTGCAGGCTGCCATTTACAGCTGAGCAAAGTGATACCGAAATGGCACAGGAGCATTTAGCCTTCAGTTTGCTCCGCTGTAAATCACCCTGCATGATGCAAGCCATGGTTAGGGATTTATAGATTCAGAGCAAATTTTTGTAGCTGCTGTAGAATATAATAGTAATTCTATTATTTTTAGGAAGCCTTAGACCACAAGACATTTCTGTAGATGCAATTCTATACTAGGGCTATAAGCCCTCTGCAATGGTTATTTTCTAGTTGACAGGATTCTTCATTAGTGGAAGGATGAAGCACACAGCAGGGTTTCTGCTCTCACTTGTAATTAATCCTGGGAAGAGGAAGCAGGACTCTTTCTGCTGCAAGAGAGTTTGACTCTCTTGTCCAGGGAATAATTTGCTAAGCTTTCTGGAACGGGTCAAAAATCAGAGTGGGCGAGCAGTCCTTCCAGAATGGATCCTGCGTAGAGCTGTGCATTGAACTTCATCCAAGTGAAACCTGTTCATCAGTTTCTGCCCAAATCTCTTCTCGCTGTCGACACTCCTCCCTCACAGCCTGTTGCAGGTCTAATCCCACCAGCTCCCACCTTACACCAGTTGTTTTGGTTTATACAGAGGCAGGTGAAAGATGGTGCAGGTCTTTTGAAGAACAGCACAGGAATTCATCACCTTCTGCCAAGGTCTGATGGTGTCCCCATGGACCAGGATGTAGTGGAGCCATGCTCTTCCCTTTGGTGGTAGGGACAGACTATGTCCTTTCACTATTCAGGTTGTGCCCAGCTTTGAACAGTGAGGGGAAGAGAAGCCCAACCCCAATGCAGTCCTGAGCCATGAGACTTGCAAAGCTCTATAGACTTGGCCTCGGCACACTGCTGGGCACGTGTGGAAAAGCCATGAGTTTGTGGGGCTGCAGTGTACACACCTGGTAATGAATGTAGAATTGTCTTTCATTTGTTTACTTTGGTCTTTTGATCTCCACAACAGGTTGCATTAGTTTTTTCTTTAATTGGCGCATCTATTCCCTTGGCCTTGGATTGTTGCCTTGGAGATGCACAAGAGACCTTCGGAGAACTGCTTATTACAGCAGCAGGTGTGCATAACGCTGACCTGCACAAGCCTGCATGAGTCACCTGCTGATGGTGTGGGTTGTAGGTGGCTGCATGAGTCACTGAAAGTGAGGGGATCCCACACTGCCCGATCTCCTGAAGGGCAAGATTAATGCCTTCGGGTGCTTGTTGTTACTGTGCCTCAACAGCATACAGTACAAGGTGGTTCACTCTCCTCTTCCTCCTCAGCTGACATGGGCTGTGAAACAGCATGGTACTGCAGAGCGGGGTGGCTGAATGTGAAAAAGCAGCAGCTCAAATCAGAGGCGTTCTTTGGAAATCTGGCCGACCTGCGGCTTCTCTCATGGAGGACAGCGAGGTTTGTACGGGCAGGAAGCAAGTTAGAAGAGCTATTTGTGTGTGTGTTCGCATGTGTGTACTTGTCTGACCGATGGAGAAAGAAAAACTAAACACCCCAGACCAATGCCCCGGCTGCCCGGTGAGTCGGTGTGAGTGGGAGTTTGCTAATGTCAGGAAGGAAGGTGGGCTCCTCCATGCAAGAGGCTATAAGGAGAGAAGTGGAAGGCATTGGCCTGCTGTCTCTAGACAGAAAAAACACGCTGCAGGAAAGATGAGATGAAATACCAAAGGGGCAGGAGCCGTGTAATACTTTGATATCCAGAAAAGGAGGGGATCTGACAACCAGATGATGGCTTTCAGCAGCGCTGGTGCATCTCTTGGTAGCTCAGTGCCTGGCAACTTCGATAGCAGTGCAGATCAACTGTATGAACATCACATATGGTCCACAAAGCTGTTCATGCATTTCCTCCCTCTGCGTTATTCTTGACGACTGTTTGAGATCAGACACGTCTCTCATGAGCCGCAATCCAGGTGCCAGGCCTTACGCCGTTCCTGTAACCTGGGGAGTGGTGGGGACCATTCCTCCTGAGGCATTGCCTGCACCAGGGAAACGTGCTGCAAAATCCCTCTAAAGCCACCTTCCCTTCATAGGCAAGGACATGCAGGGTGACAGCGCATGACTGGTGACCCATGAATAAGCTAGAGTGCACTTGCAAGAGGCCAGCAAATGCCCAGGGGCTTGTCCCACATACATATTATACACATACACACACTCACATATATGTGTGTGTGTGTGCCATTTTTGCAAACTGCTGGACAGTCCCTAAGAAATAAATGCATGCATACCTGCAGTCTGGCCTTTTGTCGCAAAATGTCACACTGATAGACATCCATGTGAGTTTGTTACAGGGAAGGAGAATTAAAGGGAGCATGATCTATCTCTGTGTGCAGGGAGACCACATCTCCCAAGCTATAAAAGATCCGCTGGGCAGAGGAACTGCACTTCATAGCAACTTCTACAACAGTATCTTTAGTGCCAGCTTCTGGCCAGGAATGCTGCTCGCATCATGTTGTCCTGAAGCTCTTTTCGGCCTGAGCAGGGACTGCGTATGCCTCGTGAGGCTACTTGCATTTTATGGCTGGGTAGAGTTTTTTGGGATAGGAGTGTCTGCCTTGCTCTACTGCATTCATTTCCATCATCATTAATGAGAGAAAAAAATTATAAAGGTATTTCTGGACTGAAGTCCTTTCAAGGGGCAGTTCTGGGTTGCCTTTGAACCCACTGCCCATGAAACCAGGGAGGAGCACGAGGCTGACTTCACTGATTATCTCCCAGCCCTGCTCCTGCCGCACAGAAATCCCCACGGCCCCGTCATCGCCCCGCTGCCCTAACCGGGGTCACCGCAGCAGGGAGGCAAAAACTTGAGGGAAAAGCCTCCTGCAGCCCCCCTCGGAGGCAGCCTCCCCGGCGCGGGCGGTGGGAGCTGGGGTGGCTGTATGGGGATGAACCCTACAGCGATGAGCTCGGGGTCTCCTTCAGCACCGTGGGGCCCGAGCGCGGCCCCTCACGGGCTGACAGGAGTCGGGGTGCATTTGATGCCTCCTGCTGCCTCGGTGAGAGGCCGGGCACCCCGCCAGGCCCAGCTCCCTCCGCCTCAGCCCGCTCTGGTGGCTCTGAGGGGAGATCTCCCTCGGGGCCGACCGGGCGCCTGCTCCGGGCGTGTGGGGTGGAGAGAGAGGCTGGGGCCGGAGGCAGCCGCCATGGCTGCGGCTCTGCCCCTCTCGCCCCTCAGCACACCCCCGCCGTCTCCCCCCTCCATCTTGGGCCGCCCCTGCGGCGCCGGCGGGGCCCTGCAGGCGGCGCTGTGCGGAGGGCGGCGGCGGCGCGGCGCCCTCCCGCGCGGGATTGACAGGCCGGGCCGGGGGAGGAGGGGGAGGAGGAGGGAGCGGCAGCGAGAGCCCGTATCGGCCCGCATCCCGCCGCCGCGCAATCCGCCGCCATCCGCCGCGCCCCTCGCCCATCGCCTCTCCGCACCCGGCTCCCCAGGCACTCCCGGCTCCCCGCCACCACCACAGGTGGGTATCGGGGGCCGGCGGCGGCGGCGGCCGCGGATATTTGGGGCGGTGAGTGGGGCCGGGGGGGAGGAGGAGGAAGGGGAGGGAGAGGGAAGGTGGGACGAGGCAGCCCTAAAATGGAGCCGGAGCCAGCGGCTGCCTGCAGCTGCGGTACCCCGCGGCCTCCCGCCTCGGCCCGGTGCGGGGGAGGAGGCGGCGGAGCCCTGGCGGGTCCCCCGGGCCGGGGGCCTGGCGGTGGGGGGCCGGGACGGCTGTGGGAGCGATCCCCCCCCAATCTGGGGCTGTTGTAGCCGCCTGTGTTTATTGTGCGACACCCCCCCACTCGCGGGGATGGAGGCGCCAGGGGCAGCCGCGGGGTCTGGCCGGGCCGTCCCCGGCCCCATCCCCGGTGAGGGCCGCGGTGAGGCCCGGGGGGGGGGGCTGGCGGGAGCCGCCTGGGCTTGGGGCCCGTTGTCCGGGCTCCTGCCCCCGGGCCGGGGGAGGCCTGTTGGGCGGGTGTCCCTGTGTGCGCCAGGGCTGGAGCCCCCCCCCGCCGCCCCGCTCCCCGGAGGGGTGCAGCAGAGACTGGGGGTGAGGGAAAGCGGGGTGTGGGGGGGCTCCCCGCCGCAAAGGCAGGTTGTTTTTCTTCATCGTCTGGAGTGTGACACAAAGATATTTTTGTCGCGCCGTGTGTGTGTCTCAGCAAAACAAGGGGGGGGGGGGGGTGTGCATCCAGAAGGCTCGGTCGGTTTGTTATTGTGCGGGAGCCTACAAAAGGGTTGCTGAGGCCGAAAGCTGAAATGCGGCTTGGGGCGGGGGGCGTGCGGGGCAGCTGCTGAGCGTGGGGGAGCGAGGATGGAGTTTGTGCGCTTTGGTGCTGGGCGAGCTTGTTAGCTAGGTTTGAAAAGATGGGTTTTTTGGTTTAGGAAGCAGTTTTTCATCTCTGTGTGGGAGCAGATGTGCTGCAAGCTGGGGAAACCCTAATGCAGGTCCTGAGACACATGTGCTATGCATCTTCACTGGGGGGTGGTTCGTTTAGTAGTGTTGGTTGTGGACTAGGAGGATTTTTTTTTTTTGTTAAGGTGGTTACAATCAACCCCCTGATCCCCAGAGTCAAAGCTGGTGAAAGGGGTTTGGATGAGCTGGGGGTTGTGGGTTTTGTTAGGAAAGTTGTTTTGTTTTGTTTCTGTCTTCTGAACATGCAAAGGGTGAGATACTCGTTTGAGTATCAACTCATCAAATATTTGTATATTGATGTTACTGGTGTTCGGGGTGATAACATGTAATAAACATAAATGTTTAGGACTTTAGTAATTTTGTGTCTTTCTAGGAACAGGTATTAAGTGTAAGCACATTGCAGTGTCTACATCATCTGCTGTAGTCTGCTTCGGGGTAAGGTATCCTGGCCCTTCCAGGACTGAATCAAAGTTTATAGTGGAAGTTTTGTTTGTGTTAAGCCTTGTCTTGCAGATGCACATGGGGCCTCCACTGGAATGGGCCCTTTCATGATGTATAAATAGCTGGTCCCTGCCATGGAGAGCTCAAGTTTGGAGCTTGATGAGTAGATTTCTCAGATATAAACTGGCAAGGATGTTACTTTTGGACCTGCCTTTTCCACGTTCAGTTGGCACTGGGGTAGTTAAACCCCAGTGTCCTAAAAGCTAGTGCTCTGGGCCAGGGACTGGGGAGTAAAGTCACCTGAAAGAGGGAGGGAGGAGGGAGGCTGAGACCATGTTCTGAAAGTGGAATTTAAAGAGAGGATGGAAAGTGATGGTTTTGGGATGATTTCTGTCTGAAAAGTTGAAATATCTACCTGCATTTTTCACTCCAAATGAAGTGCTGTAAATGGGCCCGGGTTTTATCAGGAGCGCATCTGGGGTCCCTGAGATCTTTGTGGGTTCATTATGGGCGATGCTGCTTCTTTCAGGCCTGTGGCCTAAGAGGTTCTTCCTAGTTAGCAGAGTCTGGTTTTGGGGTATGATAAACAAGACCTCTCCCATATGACCTCTTGGAAATGGTCTACTATTTTTCTTATTACAGTTAAAAAGTTCAGATTAAAAATCATACTCAGACAAATCACAAATACTGTTTGAGATTGCTGGTTTGTTTGGGTTTTTTTAAATTACATGTTTCCTCAAGCCAGTATGAGTACATCTGCTGTTAGCAGTATTTTGGTTTTGTGCTTAATTTGATATGTACATTGAATATAACTTGATTCCTTTTTTTTTATTTGTTGGTCTGGTCTGCTTTTCTGCACGGCTTGAGTAGACTAGATGTCACATTTTAGGATGCTTTCAGCAGTCTTCGCTGATAACAAAATGTATTTCTACATGACTTGAGCAGATACCTTTCCTTTAAAAAAAAAAAAAAAGTAAGTAGTAAACCATGAGTTTTATGTAGGTTTCCAAAGTTGTCATTATATAGTGCCTTGGTGCCTTGATTTTTCTAAATTTGGAGAATTTTTATTGGGTCTTACAGTGCATTTTTTGATGAACTATGGGCTTTTTTTTCTTCTTCTGTGTGTGTGCATGAGAGCTTAAAAGTGAAACTCAGCCAACTGGCTGAAGCTGGAAAAGTAAGTAAATAGTCCATACAAATGCTGGAAAGGAGATGCAGGGTTTAAAAGTATTTTAGTTCCATTAAATATGAGTAATGTTCCTAAAGAATTCTTATTAAAATGATTTAACTTTATAGTGACATTTTAATAAAGGCTTTTATTAAAGCTTTGTGTAAAACCTAACTTCAAAGACTAATTTACTTGAACAACCCCCTTCTAAAAGTAGGGGTGGCGTTAGAGTCCGTATTTGTATTATGCCTGACGCAGCGTGCTGTGGTATCTGAGTAGTGGGATAAAGACCAACAATCCTCAGTCCTCGTGTGTGTGGCACTGATGCTTTTGCATAGCACCCAATTCCTGTACCTCATCCTCCTCGTCCTGCAGGGTATCGCATCTGAGGTGCAACTGGCAAAAATCAGAACCATTGTTTAGGCAGGTCTGGTAGTGCCTCCAGTTTGCCTGAGCTGTACAGTACAGAGCCTGTTAGATTATCCATTACAGAACTACCTGCCTATTTAAGATTCAAAAGTGTTGGTTGCTCAAGGCCTTCATTGTACTTACCTGAGTAATTGAAAGTATTTAAGGGCGAGCCGGGCTAACTTTCTTAAGTGCTGGTGCATTGAAAAGAATAGTAAGCCATTTTATTTTTTCTTTTATGATGATAGTCTGTACAAAGAGATTTTGCTATAGTGGCATTTCCACTTGTAATTGTGTATTTTCTTGTTGTAGGAATAGAACCAATATGAACAGGAGAAACTTACTGAATACAGGATGGTAACTTCAGGGGAGGAAGGGAGAGGGCTTATGCCAAGGGCTGGACCTCTCTGGTCATCCCTGCTCCTCTTTACTAGATTCCTCATTTATTCAGCCACTTGGTGATGAGCGTGTTGTCTCAGTCTCAGGCCTTGCTCTTCAGCTAATCATGCCTTGTAAGTGGGTTTTGTTTTTCATGTGGCACTTACTCATTCTCCTAATAGGTCGATAATTTCACAGCTCCTTGTTGCTAGTTTGTCATTTGGAACAGAAGAAATACAACTGTGAGTCTGTCAGGTATCAGACAATGAGGTGAAAGCACAGGTAAAGGCTGGGGAGGTTCAGCACGCTCTTTCCCAGAACATCGTTTTCTAACTGCTGAAATTAAGTGACTTTGTTACGAAAGTCATGACAGCATGCTCCTGGAAAGCACCTGCTGAAGGGGGTTTTGCAGATATGTGCAAACCCCATCCGGTTTGGTTAAAGAGTTGTTCTTAGCCACAGGAGGAAAAAATGGGGCTAAAGCAGGAGATTATAATATAATGTTAAGCCTTACTGAAATGTAGCTTGGACTCATTTTTAATTAGTAACTTGTACTAGTACGCAGGATGTTCTCTGTGTGCACGTATGCTTCCTGTGCAGAAGTAACTGAGAAGTTGGAGCTTATGAGCCGTTTATTTTGGAGCAAAGCTGTTCGGATGTGTATAGCTGTAAATCCTGATGTCTCTCTCCTGCCTCCCCCACCCCCCACCCCCCCCTTTTTTTTTTTGTCTGGGAGCATTGGGAGCATAATTGAAGTGGACTGGAGGCTCTAGTAGCCCTGGCTTATTCTGTATTTACCTGTGGCATTGGTTGGTTTTGAAGCTGCTTGACTTGCCGTGCTGTGGGGTCTGTGAGGACGGAAGGTGGTTTTGAGGTGTTGAAAGGTGTATGTGCAGTTTTGCAGGGGGTCATTGTACTTTACAGCCAAAATACAGTGTTTGTATTTTGGTTCTGAACACTTAAATTTTTCAGGAAAGTGCTGGTAAACTGGAAGGGGCAAGAGAGCTCACTGTTACATCTTTAAGAGACTATGGGTATTAATTTGTGGAGGACTGGTGAAAACAATCATACCTTGAGTGAAAGGGAAGAGGTAATGGCCAGATTTGAAACATGCAAAAGTGAAAGAGGAGGTGAAGGTGAGCCAGGCTAAAGTGTGAAGAAATACAGAAAAAATGCCAGAAGAAAGTGAGGACTTGCTAACAGCACCCTAGGATCTGGCCAAGAGGACTACTCTGTTGGACTGTAGTACTTCAAATGTCCACAGAGCTTCAATTAGCTGTTGGGAGCATCCTCAATAGCCTTTGGATTTCAGGTGAGTAGCACTTAAGAGGAGTAAACTATATGGTATTTGCAGAGTTAGCACCCTGATGGAAGAGATTTGGTGGAGGAATCCTTCCTGGGTAGCCATTGAGACATTTTGGACAGAAATTGTAGCGATGGTGCTGCAAGGAGTGAATAGAGACAGGTTTGAAGAGCTTGCGTTGGGACTTTGCCTCCCCCAGGCACTTCTTGTGTGGGAATATAGTGATTTTTTTGGAAGAGTTCTGCTGTGGGGTAGGTTCTTCAGCTGTTCCTACCTGTATGTGGGCTGGGAGCCCGTACAAAAGCCTTGAATGCTCTTGTTCAGAGTTTGGAGTGGGCTGTGAAGCAGGCAGGGGAGTAGGGACATGCTCAAGAAATGCTTCTTCATGGCTGGAATAGTATGAAGTATGGTTTTATCTTTTTCTGAAATAACCAAAGAATCAAGCTCCCACCTAGCAATTGAAGCTTCACGAACCGTCATTTAGGAGTGGATTCACGAGATCTGAGTGTTATTACAGTGTTAGTGTTCTGCGTCTGAGCAAAATGTTGCC
Organism: Gymnogyps californianus; assembly: GCF_018139145.2. NCBI lineage: Eukaryota > Metazoa > Chordata > Aves > Accipitriformes > Cathartidae > Gymnogyps > Gymnogyps californianus. The sequence goes on from NC_059488.1 coordinate 7,300,198, forward strand.
TTTAGTGGTGCCTGTGATCCTGTTGCAGTGAAACCAGTGTATGGGGTGGGTTCATTTAGGAGGTGTTCACAGCATTCCCCATCCCAGCATGCAGACCTGCTCCTCCGGAACCCCTCTGGAGCAGGGCTTCATGCTGCTGCTGGCCCCGCAGCATTAGGAAGGCAGTGTGATTCAGAGGGCGGTTTCCAGCCCCAGAAAGCGGGCAGTGAAGGGTCTGTTTCTTGCTCTGCCGCTGCAGAGTTCTGTGCTGTCATTTGCCTATCTGGAAGGTAGAAGTGATGACACTTACCCACCTTGTCAGTTATGCACTGCAAATATCTATGTAAATTAAAGCACCTGTGAAATGTTTTCACTTCCTGTCTCGTTTGGCGTAGTCCCGATGTCCCATGCATAGTCTGAGTTGCTTAGCTCCCCAGAAAAGCTAAAGCTACCTAAAGATATCTAAAGCTCCTTTCTTCAGAGTACTGAATCACACCTCATGTAACGTGGTTTCTTACCGCTTTGTACCTGTGTCCTTTTCCCATCAGATTCCTGTTAGCATCCTTGGCATTCATTTGTAGTGCAAATGGCTCCTATGAATAGACTTCTTGTAAGAAGAATTGCTGTGCAATGCTGCATTGCCCTAGTGTTAAAATTGGGGAACCTGAAGGAATACTTCCTTGGAAGCTTCAGCATCTGCAGTGTTTATGAACTGCAGGCTTGTCTGAACTGCTTGTAATCTTATTAATGGTTTGAACCGGCTGCATCAGTCTTGATGGCTGTGGGAAATCAGAGAAATCTGATAGAGAAAGATCTATTCAGCTCTTGCCAGGGCAGCTTTGTACCCTGCAGTGTGTGTGTGTTGGTGCTGGCCTGTCTGGTTGTAAAGGTGCCTGCTGGGGGAGCTCCCGTCAGCGCCTTGGGGAGGAACAGGACTTGGGGATCTGCTCAGCAGGGGTGTACGGGAACCTCTCCTTTGTGTGTGCATTGAGGGACTGGCATTTACTGCCTGCTGATTAATAGCATTGGGTTTTATCTCTAGTCTTTCTCTTCATAAAGATAACCTTTTGTGCATAACCTGAGTGGGAGCCGAGGCCCTGAAGTCAGCAAACAGCCTGAGAGCGTGGAGAGGTGTTACCAAAGCCCAGATCTGGTAGTGAGGCTCATCAGCACAAGGTAAACACCCACCTCCCCATTCCAGTGTGATCCTTCCTGAGACTGCAGAGAAAACAGAGCTGCTTACTCAACAGCTGATGGCATTTGTGTGGAAAGAGCTGTATCTGTTCCTGAAAAAAGAACAGTTAACCCTAAAGACTGCCAGCTTTGTTCTGATTTCATCTCTTGGAGCTGTGACATCTCTGATTTCCTCTCTGCTTGTTTGCTATAAAACCTATGTTCACTGCTGAGAGATGGAATAAGTTGCTGAGCTTGGGACCAGGTGAAGGATTTGTGAAATATTTGTGACTTCACTGGAAGCATTTCTCTGGTCACTCCTCAGAATGCATCTGTTCTCTGGCAGGAGTGGATTGCGGTCCTTCCACTTGTCCTTACCCTGGCTGTGTAGGGCTCTCCAAGGTGAGCTACGTCAAACGATTCGGAGGCTTACATTTGGATTCTGGAGCTGGCAGCACACGTGTTTCACCTATGCTGCTCTTGCTGTATCTCACCTGGGTTACATGGGTATCATCGCTGTCATGACTTTTCAAAGTCTGTGTGGCAGAAGTGTCAGGACGAAGGGAATTTCACAACCTTAAAATGCAGTGGTGTTCAGTTTAGTTGTTAGTGATGCAAGAGTCTTTGCCTTGAACTGTCAGTCCTAAGACCTGGTGCAATGGCCTGAGAACAGTTTGTGCTTGTGTGAGTGTCTCCTGCCCTTGCGGGCTCCTCTGGAGCAGTGGACAGGATTGGGTCCACTTTCTGTGCCAGTGGACAGTCTATTCCACTGGAAGAGGTTGTTCTAGACATGGCATGTGCTGCTGCACTGCATTCCCTCCTCATTTGACTTCTTTACAACTTGCTCCTTTGTGATCAAGAGCTGCATTTTCTTTGATGGTCTTGGCAGTGCAGGTTTGGGTGGCTGGGGCAGAAACCTGAGCTCTGGGACTTCTAATGCTGCCTATGGTGTTACCTGAGCAAACTGTTTCTCTGCCTTGGTTACCCAGCCTGTAAAATAGGACTGATAGTACTGGCCCTGTTACCCATCAAGAGATCCCTACCAGCTACTCGCAGTCTGTTATTGTTGCTCAGATACCTAAATGCCCAGTTTACCTTACAGTTCAGCTGAATGTTGCCAGGAGCTTTTTGAACAGGTTTTGCCAACAGAGCATTATGCCAGGGATTTCTTTTGTGTTTGGATTTAAATTGCTTGCTCGTGATCAGCCTCCATGCTTTGGTGTTGAGGGAACAGATGTTGTATCTGTGTATTCTCCCTGGACATTCAGATCTCAGAGGGAAGCAAGCAGGACAGAGTGGAAGGCAGAATCACTCTGGAGGCTTTAGGTAGTGTGCTTCAGCTCTGGGCCTTGGTTGTGGAGGAGCCAGAGAAGTACAAGTCTAAGGGTAAAGATTTGCATTTGAATATGAGCCATCCTTTGTGCAGGCAGCTCGTGGAGATCACTAGGTCACTTCCCTTTGCTCTTGTACTGGAGCAGTTGGGGTCTGGATTTGTTGAGGCCACAGGTGATTCTTGCTGAACTGAGCTGCTCTGTCCTCTGTGGGTTTTGCCTCTGAAATGTGAAACAGCAAAGGAATATGCTCCTTTATTTCTGTTGTGTCTTACTGCAGAAGTGCAAGGAGGTCATGGCTTCTGAGCCTGGCAAGGTTTATAGATAGGTGCATCAGAGTCAATTTGTGCTGGGTCTTGTCTCATTTAACACCTTTATGGCCTGGATGGGAGGGCAACAAGTGTGATGTTGGTAGTTGGTGCTTCCAGGTTGCTCCATGTGAGATACCTTGCTGCCTTCCTGCAGTAATCAGTTCTTGATTCTGAGGGGTATGAAAGCCCTGCAACGCTTCTTCTTGGGTTAGAGATACGGTTATTCCTTCCTGACAAGCTGGCACCAACGAGTCAGTTCCTTCTTTACGGCATGATGGGGCAGATGGGCAGAAAACTGGCTCTCTTTCTCTGGAGGGCTGTTGTAGACAGACACTCCTTTCAAGGAAAGAATTAATTGCACACCTTGGGTTTTCTGCTGCTTGAAAAGGTGGAGGAGTTTCATGAGCACAGGATCTCGCAAGTACTTTGTGGGCTGTGGACCAGCTTTCTGACTGGATTTTTTTTGCTCTGTGCCATTGTCTTGCATCTTCAGGATGAAGTGTTCCTTATCTTTGTCTGCATCCTCAATTACTGGAGGTCAGGGCTCCTTTCCAGGGTGTGGCATTGTCTGTCCAGCCCTTACAGAAAGGACCACAGAACTCGTTAATGTTTTGTGTAAATACAATTGAGCTCTTCTCCAGACTCCAGTCTGCTTTATCTGTTTTACAGTAAGTTACAAATCCACCCTTTCTGGCTGCCTTTGCCTGCCTGCCTGCCTTCCCAGCACTGGGAAAGCTGTTTAGCAGAGAGGTGAGGCTTCTGTATTTTACAGGCCAAACCTGAGCTTACGAAGATCTGTTTTCTCTAGAACTGTGCAGTGGTTCAGTAACAGTAATTGTGGTTCCCAACCTGTTGGTATATTTATAAGAGGGGGCAGCGGGTGAGCTTGATGAAGGCAGAGCTGAGAAAATGAGGTCAGGTCATCTTACAGGACATGCCCTTTCTGTCCCGTTTCTGCCCCCCGCCCGTCATGTTTTATCTCTGCCTGTAGAGCTCCATGCCACAGAGGTCATGATAGATAAGCTGTCCAGAAGACTCTGCCTCTCCTCTTCATGGTCCTGCTGCATGCCTCAAATCCAGGGTGGCTTGGCTTAGAGAGGCTTGATGATGGGGCTGGCCAGAGGGCAAGTCTTCTGGCAGACAGCCTCCAACAGTATTACTCGGCTAACAGCATACCTCTCCAATAAATCATGGGAGATGTGATCCTGGTGTCTCATTCCCTGTTTTTACAAGGAGACAAGGTTCATGGGAGATGCAGAGAGAAGCTGGAATTGTACAGAATTAAAAAAACTGGTACTGCCAAATACACCTATTCAGCTAAGCAAGGAGGGTCCCCCACTTGTGAATCAGGAGCTGTCTTTGCTATGGGGTGTCTGTCTTTTCTCTGCACTGCAGGCTGCTGACTTGCTTCTCCCCGTCTGGCAGGGTTTGGTGCCACATTCAGGATCTCGGCAGGCCGTTTTTCACGTGTACCAACAAATCTTGGCAACTGCCTCTGGAAACAATGCAACAGAACGACAGCAAGCGGTTTCTTGTGGCCTAGACTCTTGCTACAGCCTCTGCCTACTGCACAGCTCTTCTGCATTGATCCTATTGACTTTGTACTTGGATGCTGGTATTCTCCTGTTGCTCCCCTCCTTACTAAGCGGTCTCTTCTAGGAACTGAATGCTTATCTGGTCCCTTCCCCGCTAGGCTGATGATCCCTGCCTGGCCCAAACAGGGCTTCTACAGGATATCAGTGCATGTGGCACCAAGCCCCTAGGGCACCTGGTCACACTGTTTCACCAAAGCTCTTCCAAGGGCAGCCAGTGGTGTCTTTCATCGCTGAGGCAGGTGGCGACTGTTTCACAAATAGGTGATTCTTGGTGAGCCTTGTTCCAGGAGAAGTAGTGGTATCTCCCTGTTGACAGATAAATGTTTAGCTATGAGAAGTACCAGCAAAATTGACCATGTGTATTTAAAGAAGAGTGAACATCACTAATCTTCTGTAAAACTGTACTGTTTTTTAAAAGGTTTCATGTTACCAGTAACATTAGAAACCACAATAGATTTCAGTTTAACATCAGCTCCAAAGACTTCTCTCTTCTGAAAGTACAATTCAGCTTTTGCAACCTGTGAGTTTCTGAACAATTTGTATAAAATTGCAGGTCAAAAATCTTCCTGCTTCTGGAGAAAAGCCTTTTCACTGTTAATCTCCATCCTGTTGCTTTGTTTTGTGTTTGTGACTGCTGCTGTGAAGTGAGCAAAGAGTGAAGGTCTGCAGTGGTCTCGGGTCCTTTGCCCGAGTGATTGTGCTCAGTGTAGAGCTCAGTGGTGTGTGAGTAGCTGAAGTGATTCCTTCTAGTGTGTGTGTTACCTTTCATAAATCTGTTTGCCCTGCTCAATTAAGGCTGGCTAACTTCCAGGTATTCAAGCTCCATTGAAGTCTTGTGAATAAAACACCAGCAGCCCAGCCTCCTTCATACGTAGATTTACAAAGAGCTTTGCAGACAATCCTGTTTGTCAGGAGTCTCTCCCTTTGGCTGTGTTTTCAGCTCAGGGGTTTCCAGTTGTTACCAGTGCCAGTAACTCAAGGTTTTCACATGGCTCTTTGCGGAACAGGCTCCCCAGTGCTCGGTAGATCCCTGCTGTAGCTCCAAGACTTGCATGCTCTGGCACTTAAAATGTCACTGTTTCTCTCTGGATTAGAACGTACCCCTTTAAAAGGCAGTTAGACAGGGTCAATACCTAAACATCAAATCCAGGGCAACACCATGTGGACATGGACTCCTGGGTAGCAGAGCGCTCTGCCCAGGAAGTGATTCTGGTGCAGTTACTTGTACCCTGGGGTCTGTAATGTAACTGGTCATACTGCAGTATTTTCTGATTCCTCTGAGACACTCAGTATTTTGTGCTCCGGTGCTGTCCCTGGATATTACAGGAGACATTGCTAGTCTTGAGAACAGGAAGAGCTAAGCTCCATGGTAAAACGGATAGCGAACCTTCCCCCAAAGACCTCGATAAACCCAGAGAGAAATCTTGCAGAAATGCTGGAGATTTTTTTTTTTTATTTTTGATTTTTTTTTTTTTTTTTTTTACTTCTCTGTAATGGGGGATAATGCTTTCTTCAGGGTCAGCTATCGGACATGGTAACCCTGAGCACAGGTCAGAGGCTTTGCTGAGGCTGTCAGTTTTCAGTTGTCAGCATCGACATGTGCCTTCTGGTTCTAGCTCTCCTAATAATAAGCATGCAGGCTGGCAGTTCAATTCTTAATGAACTTGATTTTTATCAGAAATGGCTTCCCTCTGCAAGACTGGAAGGCCTCAATGATCCCTGCCTGGATTCCCTGCTTGACTGTGTGATGGAAAAACAGTCCAGTGTCGTGACAGCCTTGGGAGGCTCTATGGTCTCTCTGAAGTGCTGTGGGTGAGCTGGGTGCTGAGTGATCCCCCTGGCCAATAACGCCCATGGACTAGCTCAGATCTGCAGCTGGCTGCTGTCAGAAGGCACAGGCAGCAAGGTCCTGCCTGCGGGATGGCTCTGAGTGGGCTCGGTGCTGCTGCAGCCTCTTCACACAGTGACTGTATGGAAATTGTCTCACCTCTCCGTGGACTTGTTTCCCCCCTTGGAACACACACGTAACACACAAACAAAGCTGTGTTTCACGTTTTCAGCTTCAAAGCATTGAAGGAGTTCAAAGTAAATTTCACTTATCCAGCAGTTGTGGCTGTCTCAGAAAGTTTGACAAGGGGCTTTATCCCGACATGTCCCCAGCTCTTCTGCTCTGGAGTGGTTGTTTATTCCTCCTGCATCCTTTTAATGATATAAGATGTAATCAAGAGGCAGCTGAGACCCAGTTACATAACCGGTTGTCAGGGTTTCTCTTTGGCAGTGTTACTCTGCGTGCTGTTTGTGTGCTGAGTTTCAGGAACTTGGGGATTTTCTGTTAACCGGCTAACTCCTGAACCTGATGTGGTAGGGGTTTTTTTGGTTTGGTTTTTTTTTCTTTTTTTGTTTTTCTAATGCCTACTAATTTTCTGATTTGAGTTTTCTAAACCTCAAAGTGGATTTTATTGCTTGGGATTGTGTGAGGTTGGTACAGGATTGACGTGGTCTGGATAGACCCCGAGCCAGGCTCTCTCTGCAAGACTCAATATACCTGTAAAAGCAGGTGGCTGTGCTCTTGCCAGCACAGCTGAGGGCTGGCGTGCAGCACCCTCCGCTATTCGCTCTGGTCTGGGGCTCCCCACAACTCTGCCAGTTCAAACAGGTCATTGTTCTCAGTTCAGCTTCTCCTTTCCTGCCAAGTCCATGCTAATCAGTGTTTTTTCTCCCTTTCTCTTTTATGTCTGTCCTACTAATAAAATACAGTGGAAACTGGCAAGTGAGGGAGGAGCTATTGTTTTCTTAGGCACACGGTGACCATCTGAGCAAAGATTGAACCAGACTGGAGCCAAAGATCTGTTTGCTACTCTGCAGGAAGAGGTGCCTCAAGAATGCTGGCCAGCACTGTTGCCTCTGCAAGCCATCGTGCTGCAGCCCCATGTGGTGGTCCAGCAAAGGTGGCTGTGAGGGACTTCTGCTGGAGCCTGGTGGTTTTCCTGAGCATCCTGTGGATGCTGTTACTGAGTGACAGAAAATGCTTTTCTTCCTCTACCCTGACCACGCTGCTTGCTGCCTAGCACACAGAGTCCACAGCTTCTTGCTCCTGCCAGGCCTGATTTAAATCCTGCAATGCAAGAACGAACGCTGTATGGTGCCAGGTTTATTGGTCAGAAACTTGGTCCCTGGCAGCAGCCTTTAGATGGGCTTTACTCGGCTCGTTGCAGATCGCAGTACATTCTCAAACTGGCTGTATCCAACATGTTTGTGATCTGTGCTTTATTTTGTACATAATGCATGATGAACTAATCCTCTTACCTGGAAATCATGTTTGATAAGGCATTGCTGGTGGGAGTTGTAGCCTCTGGTCAGATACAGTTTCTTTCAGAAAGAGTGATTTCTGACTGCATTTGAAACATGCTTTCAGCTGGATGAGTTTCACAAAGGGTGAAGGGCGGGAAGGTCCGATCTATATAGCGTTTTGTATAACTCTCCAACACAGAGTTGCAACCCTAAGATGGGACCTAGCAGATGGTATAATAGCAAGTTTTAGGCTTGAAGTGGAGGTTTCACAACAAGAAATCTGGAAATCTAAATTATGTGTGAAAGGTTAGATTAAGCTCCTAGATTTGAGAAAATTTAGAACAGAGAATTATGCTTGAAAAAACAAAGGTCCATTGAAAGTAAGCAAAGTTTCTTTTCTGACATAAAAGTTGACCTGCAGTATGTGTGTTCCCCATGTTTCAGCTTTGTCCTAGGCTCCAAGAGCCAAAAAGTGGAAGTAAAGAGACTGCCTGCATGAAGGGTGTTAATCACAGCGTGTTGTGCCAGCAAAGATCAGACTGAAAAATTAACAAACCACATCCATTGTGAAAAGTATATTTATAGCTAAAAATGGTGTTGAAGGTGCCAGCAACAGAGAAATGTAATCTTTTTTTTAAAGTGTTTTCGGGATTCATGGTAGAACTGTTGAACCCATTTCATTTGAGCGGTTTTTGGACTCCTTAACTCTCTCTCATGGCCAGCAGATGGGAAAAGGGAATTTGAAGAAATAACTCTGTTGCCTTCAGGTGATGCTTTCAAAGCATTAATTGCTGGTACGAGTCATTAACTGTGGCCAGTGTGGAACCATAATCCTAAATGTTACAAACCCGGCTACCAGTGCTTCAGTGGGAAACCCAATGATAAATTCTGGTGTGGCATAAGATACAGTGCTTTTCTGTCACTTATGTCTAGGAATCCTATTCTCATACTTAAAAGAAGCTCACTTCTTTCAGCACTAGAGTGGCAGGAAAAAATTGATGCTGTGAGAAGTGTGTTCCTGCAGTTCTTTTCATTCAGTTTATGAATCTTAAATCCTACAAGCTTCTTGTGACTAAAGAGGAGGGGGTTAAAACCTTGTAACTTGGTGCGTCTGCTCACGGAATATCTGCAGTTCTAGCAGTTGTGCATGTTTTACTTTTTACTTGTCTGTGGCTAAATAATCCGTTTGATGGCATTTCCCTGGTTCTCTTTCATTAAAAGGCAGATCGGGAGCGGCGCAGAGAAATTTCCTTACTAGATGACATTTCATCGCAATGTCCGATCGTTTGGGGCAAATAACCAAGGGAAAGGATGGGAAAAGCAAGTACTCGACTCTCAGCCTGTTTGATAAGTATAAAGGAAAGTCAATAGAAGCTATCAGAACTACAGGTAAGAAATGCCTTCAGAAAGCTCCTTTTGGTGTGTTGTTGCCGAGCTAAATTGGATTATTTGCCCTGTGGGTAGGATGCCCAGTGGGAAGCAGCTGGGTTGCAGAGCTGTTTGTGCTGGTGTCTCAGCCTGTGTTTCATTAGGACTTCAAGGAAAATGTCTGCAGTTCTTTGTGCTGCTGTTATTGTAGAGACACGGAGGAAGTACGGCAAAACAGCTGGGGGACTGTTGGCCCTTTCGTTTAGCCTGCGTCCTTGCTGCAAAGCAGTCAGGTTGTAAACTTGAGTGAAAGCCTTACCGGGGCCTTAGGCTATACCAAGACAGGGCAGTTAAGCTGACTGAAGTGCCTTAGGTTGGTCAGACCTTGCATGAGGTGAGAGTCGAGGACTGAAGGCCTCTGGGGAAGAACTTGAGTTAGTTTTGCAGTAGAGATGTGACCAAAAGTAGATGGTGGGGTCAAAAAAATGGAAACATTGCCTGGACTGGCTCTGGATTTGGTGTGGGAGTAGAAAACCAAAGAAAATAAAATACCATCTTAATAAATGTGATCTGGTGGGTAGAGCAGGAAAATCTAGACCTCAGAGCTCCTGGGTTAGATTACCAGTCTGTCTGCTAAGAGGTGGGCTTGGATGGCCATTTCCCCAAGGGCGATGCTGCTTCTCCTTGGTGAAATGAAAGAGGAGTATCTACACAGGTACCTAAAAGACTCTGTGAGCATTTTCTGTTAGGGAGAATTATTTCTCTCTCCCTCCCGACTCTTGTAGTAGGAGGCTGCCTGTTAGCCAGCTGCTACGACAGACGGCTGCTTCACCGTGGTCCTGTGGGAAATGACCTGTATGTTGACATAGCAGCAGTGGTGCTGCTTGTCATACAGTTCTGTTGGGACTGCACCCAGCCACAGTATGCTAATTAAGGTTACTTATCTAGCAGGATATAGCCCTCTATGACCTGCCATTGTTCCTTTCTCACTAGTTATTCCTAGACATGGCTTACAGAGTCTTGGGAAAGTTGCTGCTGCCCGGCGCATGCCACCTCCTGCAAACTTGCCTAGCTTGAAGTCTGAGAACAAAGGAAACGACCCCAACATCATTATAGTACCCAAGGACGGTACAGGATGGGCAAACAAGCAGGATCAGCCAGACCAAAAGAGGTAGGTAGAATTACTCTTTGCTAAGTTTTGTCAGGCAAGCAGCAGTAGTTGTGCACTGCTGTGCTGTGTGTTGGACCTTACAGTGATCAGTTCTCTGTTGTCCATGCCAGTGTAGAGCCAATGTTAGCTTGATCTTTTAGCAACTGCTATATTGCTGGAGTTGTTTGTCTTCTTGCCTTCCTTCCCCTTTGATCTCACCTCTGCTGTCGCTCTTCAGTTCCAGTGTGACGGCTGCACAGCTGCAGGAGTCGCTGCCGCAGCAGGGTTTGCAGAAATCTGTCTCCAATTTACAGAAGCCGACACAGTCAATCAGTCAGGAGGTAGGTGCAAGCAGTCTCTGTGACTGCCACCCTGCTTCCCCTGTCCCCAGACAGCTTGAGGGTTTTCTTTAATTGTCTGTGTTGCCTTGCACAAGTAAGAGTCAGCAGACTGCAATTTACAGAACAGCTCCTGTATAATCAATTCTTGTAGAACTGACTCTCTTGACTCCAAGTTACTGTGCCCCAGGAATGCTGTGCTGCAGTTAGAGTGTAATTCTGTGCACGTTACCTCTGTCCCTTTCAAGTGTGTGCAGAAAGTCTAGCTTCAATCTAGAAAGAATGGCTGGAATGTGGGATGGCTGGTTAGCACTTCTAAACTATTTTACTGTGGGTCTAATTCAAGTGTCGCTTGGTGACAACAGATCCAGCTCTTGCTCCCAGCCTGATGAGACTTGATAAGAAGAGATCTGGTCATGTGGGAGAAGTAGCCAGTGTCAGGACCTGAAAAAGCTACTGGCAAGTAAGAAAGCTTCCCCAGAGAGCGCAGGGACCTGACCCCTCTGTGCTGCAGATTTCACACTGTTAGTTTAAAAAATTTTCCCAGCCCTTGAGGTTCAGGGAAATCAGGACAGGAGTTATGTTTTGAAGAGGAGAAGAGTGGTTAATGCATGAGAAAGTAGGGTAGCCTTCAAGCTGAGGTGTAGCATGGAACAAATCTAGAAGATTAAGAGGGACCATATGGGAAAATGCAACAGAACAAAGGGAAAGCTTGATTAGAGGGAGGAAAGCAAGAGGAATGGTTTGAGGAAATAGTTGAAGATGAGCAGAGGAGAGATGAGAGACAGAGCAGAGAAGATTTTTGCTGTAGCATCATAGTAAACTGGAGTGGGGAGCAGCTAACTTTAGCCCCAACAAGAAGCTGGGGAGACCTGTGGTATCCAGTGACATCTGGGTGATCTAGAGGTCTGAACCGTAGCAGGTGCCAGCCAGGAAATGAGGAAGAGTCATGAGACTTCACTGATCTGTGGGTGTTGGGGTTTTTTTTGTGTTTTGTTTTGTTTTCAGAGTACAAATTCAGTGCCAGGTGGACCAAAGTCATGGGCACAGCTGAATGGAAAGCCAGCAGGACAAGAAGGTGGTGAGTATGATAAACAGAAGTGGAGCTGGCTATGTGCCTGCTTCTCCCAGACAGGCATGAGATGGGGTAGACTCCATTTCTTCCTGCCCTCCCTGTCTAGACTGGTGTGGAATGGGACACAGCTGTCTTGGTTACAGTGCAGTGAGGCCATATGAGTCTTGTTTTCAATCTGTGTGGCGTGTTGTCTGGAATGATGCAACTGCATCTGTTCAGGTCTGCCAGTGCAAGACACAGCTTGAACAGAATGTGTCCCATCGCCATCTTGAACCAGAATGGTTCATGCACTTGGGAGGCAACAGGGAGTTCTGGGACGTGAAGGTTTTGAGGGAGAAGGGAAACATTTGCCCCCCTCATAAGCATCTTCCATCAGCCCAGAGCAAGTGTAATAAAGGTGCAGAAAACAGAGTGGAAGAGGGAAGGAATTGGTTTAGAAGACAAGAAGAAAGGAGAAGAGGAGACTGGAAATGTAGGCATCTCCATGGCTAGTAGCATGGGGAGCGTCACCTAATTAGGCAGTCAAAAGTGAGGCTGTAATGATAATACTCAGGGAGGCTGTACATAGCATCCTTGGTCCAAGGGTATTAGTGGGTGGAAGTGACATTGAAGCTGTTGCAGGATGCACTTGCTTACGCCTTGGCTGAGGCCTTTCTATTAAGTCTCCCTGAGTAACTGTGCTGCTAATGGCTTCTGCTTGACTGAGGATCCTGAAGCAGTGTTAACATAAATTGGGAGTTTAGTTGTCTTGAGATGCATCCATTTCCACACAGGAGGTGGTTTCCAGCTGCACTGAGTACTACCATTAAAATGATAGTGAGTATAACAGCTCAGTTCCACTGTTTTACTGTGAACAGACCTGGAACCATTCAGTTGTCGAGTGACATTGCAGAGAGATTTGAAAGAATTGAGACAGCTGCAGATTGCAGAAATGGAGGGGACAAACTTATCCTAAATTAAATGAGTCCCTCAATGGGAGGGTGTTTCTCAAAGGCTAAATGTTAAAGCAGAGACTTGTGCTTGCCTGAGGTTGGTGACCAGTGCAAAGACTGTGTCTTGTTTGGTCAATTAGTACTTTTTTGAGACTGTTGCTGTGTGGACCTCCTGTACAGTCGTTTTGAAATCTTGTCATCTAACAATGTTCTTAAGATTTTTTGAAAACTCATTCTAGGTCACACTTATCAATATAGAGTTCTCAACCCAAGAAAAGAGTTGCATATGTGGCTAAGAGCAGCTTAATTAGAAGGTAATTGAATCACAGAAGCATCAGAAATCTGGCTGAAAGGACTTCTTAGGCCATCCAATCCTCGCATCTCTTCTACAGTGGCATTGAACAATTGCTTTTCCTTCTAAGCTAATACAGCAGTTTCTAATATTACTGACAAAGAGGAAAGTCGTTTGCTTTTTGCTCCCTTTTAGGTATTACTGCTGTAAAATCTTTCTTGGAGGGCATATCCTGAAGAAATGTGGTCTAGTAAATTAATTATGGACTGCTCCATGCCTGTGTCTTCTGTGTAAGGGGCATTTGGAGGAAAAAAAGGTGCACCAAACTTCTATCAGTGTGATGCTGCCTAGGGTTAGAGTACAAATTGTTAATGCCTGCACATTGACAGTCATTACGCTGTGCACCCTTACCTGGGGGTGGAAGTCTCCCCTGAAAGACACTTACATTTTGTTAATATTCTGATTGCCATTCTAGTTCAGTAGAATAATGCAGTAGAAATCAGAACTCTCTGCACATCTCAGATATTTTGTGGTGTATTCAAGCAATATGCTTCTTGTGTATTCTCATCTGTCCGAAATATTTGAAGATGTGCAGCAGTTGCATCGTCTTCCCTGGAAATCTTCAGATGGGAGGTCTTGTGCAGTGTGCAAGTTCCAGAAAGTGAAAATTACTTAAAGAAGCCAATCCTTCTTGACTCTTTAGGGCAAGGAAGGATAAAGATAGATGAGATTCTTTTGTCAGGTCTTCAGTACTCATGGCTGACACTTCTAACATGGTAATTCTGAAATGCCCTTTTTAAAAAGAGCATTAGCCAAGTAACACCAAGAAACAGTTCTCAAAAAACCAACTTTTTTATTGTTTAGTAGTGCAATAATGCTGACAATTTCCTTTTATTCAGTGTTATCTTGCCAACAGGTTTAGGAGAATTGCTGTGTCTTGTTTTCCAGTCACTGGCAGATCTTTAGAATGGACAGAACGCTGTCATTCTAGGGTGGCTGATGACTCGGCAAGACAGTTTGCCAGTGGCTAGAAATGAGCCTGGCCTGATCTGTCCCGTGATCTGCATCTTAAAAATACTGCAGCAGGGAGGAGAGTGGGGTATAGCCTATAGCACTCAGTCCTTATCTGTGGTCTTTCACTGAGTATATTGCTAGAAATCTTAACAATAGACTTCCTTGGTAGAGTGAGATCTGAGCAGAAGGAGTCTGAATAGAAATGTCAAATACTTGATAACAGGGTATCATCTGTAAGCAATCTTGCAAAATTTGTATCTCTGCCTCAGTCTGAATTTTGTACTTTACAAAAATAATTGGAAGCTCGGAAAGTTCACTCTGACTTCGTTGAACATGAGAATTTAAATGAAGATCCCAAATTAAGAGTGTGGGAGTACTGGGTGAGGACATGTGTTGTTGTGTTGGTGACAGTGTCTGAGGGTGTTTTGGATGTGAGCTGAGGTGCTGGTATGATAGTAATTTGGGTTTAAATATGCTGGAGGCCCAGATTCTCAGGAAACGTGTTTCCAGGCTGATCTCATAAGGGAATTGAAAGAGTGGAAAGATCTTCTCTGAGTCCCACACTTATTTGTCTGACAGGTTCAAGGGCCTCAAGCCGACTGTTATCCTTCTCTCCCGAGGAATTTCCGACGCTGAAAGCAGCTGGCGAGCAGGACAAGGTTGGCAAAGAAAAGGGCGCCTTAGATCCGTCGTATGGGCCAGGACCAAGCCTCCGCCCCCAGAGTAAGTGAAAGATTGTGTCTTTCTGCCTTATCCCAGCCCATAACCCCATAGACTGTGTTTTGGGCAGGGGGATGCCAGTTCACAGTAGTATCAGATATTCCATCCTTACGTTTCCTTTTATCTTTTTATGAGCTCACATGTATCAAGCTGCTTAGCAAATGACCACAGATGCGCATGTAGTGCTGATGTTTGCTGGCTGAGTTCTGTGGTCCTGACAGCCAAGTATGGACTGTCATTTACTACACTGTTTAATAAGAATTGCTGTGTAATGTTGCAAAGCAGGCCCCTTCCCCCTGGGCTAGGGGAGTCACAAGTGAAATGAGTGGGTGGTGTAATGTGGCTTCTCTTGGAGTGTTTGTGCATGATCTAATTGGCCTTAATTTTGCAGAGTAAGGACTGTGGAGATGGGGAGCAGAGTTGATTGGAATTTAGGCTTATTGATAAATAAGGACACCACTGGTGCAGCAGTTACTTAGTAACGGCTGATGCTGCTGGTCTCTTAGGAAAATAAACACATTTGGAAATTTTCCTTGGTCCCTGATGTTTTTCTACATGCTTAGTGTAATTAGGGCTTGACCAGAGTATTTTGAGTTTTGAGACTTTCTGGCAGAGTGACTGTCTGCATTTACAAATGTTAACATAATTATTACCTCCTTTCCAGATGTCACCAGTTGGAGGGAGGGCGGTGGGAGGAACATAACCTCTGCCACATCTCTGACCGCCTCCCCTGCTGAGCTGGGCAGCAAGACCTCTAGCACTGGAGACGGAGCCCCCTCCTCAGTGAGTGCCAGCGATCCGAAGGAGCCGTCTCTCCGCCCAGCTCAGCCTGTCCGCAAAGGGGCTTCGCAGTTCATGGGAAATGTCTACCAACCACCTACGTACCATGACATGCTACCTGCTTTTGTAAGTTGCCCTCTCCCCACAGCTGTGTAATGTCCTTGCTTCTTATAATGTGTGTGTGGATTGAAGAAGTCAGCCGAGATATCTATTTTCTGGACTCTGAGTTGGTTCACAGGGCTTGTTCAGGGATCCTTCTCTTGATCTGTTTTTAGTTTCCCCTGTTGTGCATTTACCCTTTCATGCTAGCATAATGTAGCACAGCCTTGCTCGGCCCAAGGGAAAGTTGCTGCTTTCCCTCTAGAGCTGGAGAGGGTAACCATTAGCACATGGCCTGTTAGGCAGCCAGACGTGAAGTGTTTGTTTTTCCCTTTGTGCAGATGCAGCTACCATACTCATGTTGTAACCTAATCTGGGTAAGCCTTCCTGTGGCAAGGGGAAAAAACAGACTATTCTGCTTTGCCTTATTCCAGATGTGTCCACAACAGCCATCTGAGACCCCTGCATCGCTGGACCGAGGGTCTTTCCCCCTTCCTCAGCTTCGGCTTGAGCCCCGGGTACCTTTCAGACAATACCAGATGAATGACCAGGATGGGTAAGGCTTCCATGACTGTCCCACTTGAGAGGCAGGTTCAGGGTGTGACGTGAACCTTAAACTATGCAAGAATTTGGGCCCAGGATCCAGTTGCGTGGGTGAAGTTGCAGGCAGCCACAGAGGAAACCTGATTTTTACCCAAAGAAGCAGTGCTTTGCTCCAGCTACAGCAGCATCTGAAATGTTGCAGGACTGTAAGCACTGTGAGTCTGAAGAGCAGGTGGACGTGAGAAGTAGTTGGGTGTGATCCTGGACTGGAAGGATTGCAGATCTGATCTGTAAGCCTTAGAAGTGGGTACCAGGTAGACAAGGGAAAGAAACTTTGCTGGACAGGGAGAGAAGCTTGGAGCCATTGTATGTAAGTGCATGGTAGAAAAGGACTGATTCACTGTTACAAACTCAGCTCTGCATTCTTTTCTTTACTGTTTGCTGTTTCTAACCATTTCTTTGCATTTCCCTGTAGAAAAGAGAACAGGCTCAGCCTGTCTCGCCCAACACGTCCAGTTCGGCAGCAAGTAGAGAGGGCACCTCGGCCCACCATTATCAATGCAGAGAACCTAAAGGGGCTGGATGAACTAGACACTGATGCGGATGACGGATGGGCAGGTAAGGTGCTCCCATTCTCTAGCTTCAGGCAACAACTTAGGGGGTGAAGCAAAGTAGTTACTCCTCCCTGAAGCACGAAATAGCCAGGATATTCTGGTGGCTCTGTTTCACTGCCACAGAAGGAAGGAGGGGAAGGAAAAGACGGGCTCTGTAGCTGTGAAATTGCTGTTGGTGTAAATGATGACACAATGGATCCTTCTGATCCTTCCATCACACTGTACTCAAGGAACCGGATCTGAAGACTCCTAAAAGCTGAAAATGCCAAACAGCAGGAGGATAGTGGTATGGCTGCTGGGAAGAAGAGTTAGTCCTACCTTTTCAGTCATGGCGTTCAGTATCCAATTACACACAGTCTAGCTTGGTGGCTGTCTCCTCATTTGCAGCCCCCATTCCCAGACTGCTTGCTGCTCCTCTTCTGGGACCAGCCCAGCTGTTCAGCAGTGTGGGTCCATACTACTCGCATCATTTCCAGTACCTGTGGTGGACATTCGGCTTTCCAAGTACTTTATGCAAAGCCTGTGCATTCTCTGATTCAGTGCCAGAGAGGGCATAAGCTTTATCAGGACAAGGGGCCTGTTTCTTTCCTCTCATATATCCCTTCTCCAATCTTGCCTTTGTAGGCATTCATGATGAGGTGGATTACTCTGAGAAACTGAAGTTTAGTGAAGATGAGGAAGAGGAAGAAACTCTTAAAGATGGACGACAGAAGTGGTAAGAAGTGGCTGTATTCGCACCTACAGTTGTTTCAGTAAAAGTAAACAATACCAGGATCTTTTAATAACTTGTTCTAAATGTTGAGGCTTGATCCCCTGATTCGTACTGTGACTCTGTTGATTCCACTGGCCATTGTTTGAGTGGGCTTCAAGGATGTGCGTAGGTCTTGAAGCTGAGTGCCAGGATGGCAGGCTTTTTTCCTCCTCCCCTTTCTGTATCTCACCTTTCTCCTGCTGAACAATAGTGGTGTTAATCCTTATGCACCTTAGGAGGAAAAGCGCATTGCTTGTTCTGGTGTTTCTTTGTTTTTTCGATCTTTCCTTTCTGTTACAGTCAGTTGCCTTTGCCACTTGATAAGGCTGCAAGTGCTTTTTGAGGCAAGTAGCAAATGTAATAGCAAAGCTGTTTATATGACAGGAGCAGCTGGGATCCCAGAAGGCAGCGACAGTTGTCCCTGAGCTCTGCAGACAGTGCAGATGTCAAACACACCTTGGAGGAAGGAAAGAATTGGGGTGACTCAGCTGGCTTGTCCCGGTCAGTCCGGAAAGTGCAGGATTCACAGCAGCCTCCGAGGAAGCTGAATGGCTGGAGCTCTGCATCCGAGTATCAGGTAGGTTGAACTCATGTGAGCGGGCTTGTGCTACTGGATGCGACGCGTCACTGTCCTTAAGAGGCCAGTTTGACATTTTATTGAAAGCGAGATGCTGATGAATTTGTCAATGCTTTGTTTATATCCAGCTGGAGAGAAATCCATCTGCATAGCGCTCCCACTGGAGAAAAAAAATTGAAGCTGGTCCAGAGAAGTGGGGTTGTCAGACAGTGAGAAAATGGAGATACTGAACCAGATAGCAATAACTCCCCACCAAAAGGGGGATTTGTGTGCATGAGGATAGAGGGGAGGGAGTCAGGAGGGGATTTTCTCAGCTTGGGATGCAAAGCTCAACATACAGGAGATGTTTGGGCCATGCTTATTGAGGAATGTTTTTCCTTTGGCAGAAGCCCACACTGGGAAATATTCTCAGACAGCAGTCCCTCGAGGATAAAGAAGAAAAAGTGCCACTGAGACAGAAGTTTGTGCACTCTGAGATCTCGGAGGCTGTTGAGAGAGCCAGGAGGCGACGGGAGGAGGAGGAGCGACGAGCCAGGGAGGAGCGTCTGGCAGCCTGCGCTGCAAAGCTGAAGCAACTTGATCAGAAATGCAAACTGGCTCAGAAGAGTGGGGAGACCCAGAAACACACTGAGAATGACGACCTGCGACCCCCAAGCACAGAGAAAAATGCTGTGCAAGAGAATGGTCATGCTTTCCGTAGAGGTAAAGAAACATTGCTTGCCCCACCTTGTAAAAACTGCTTTTTTGTTATTGTGCCGATCTCTTACCTGAAGTGGGGGGGGGGGGAGAGTTCCTGGGAGGAAGCGTTCAGAGGGTACTTCAGTTGTACTTGAGAGATCAGCTGCTTCACATATTCTGCAGAGTGTTTTGGATTGGCGATGAAGGTTCATTTTAAAAAAAAAAAAAAATCTTATTAAAACAAGTGCAAACTTCTTTGGTTGCCTTTTATGCTCAGTCAGCTGTGCTAGCAGAGACCTTATTGGAACGGGCCTCTCAATCTTCTCATGATTGGATGATGATACTAAGAAAGTGCTCATGGGCCACAGATCAGAAAATCAGTTATTAGTAAGTGCTGACAGATTTAAGGAGTAACAGGAGAAATGGACTTTTTCCCCTAGTGCTTAAGTAGAAGGCTGATGGCAGAGGAGGATCTTGGAATTTATCACTAAAACAAGATGGACAAAGCCCTCTAGAGCTGTAAAGGCAAATCAGGGAGATTGTGTGAAGTGCTATATATGATTGTAATTAAGTTCAACCATGTAATGCAGTCAGGACACGCCCACACCCGTGTATGTTGTGGTGTGGTGGTGCACGCACAAGCCCTGTCATGAGCAGGGCTCATCAAGGCTTATTTCCTTCTCTGCAGCAACCCCTGAGTTTCACACACAGGATGTCTCTGTTGGCTATCTGGAAGAGGAGACTCCTGCCCCAGCAGCAGCAGCCCAGAGCAGCAGTGAGGAGGAGCTCAGAGAAGCTCCCTCCCCAGCACAGGAATTCAACAAATACCAGAAGTCTCTTCCCCCACGATTCCAGAGGCAGCAGCAGCAACAGCAGCAGGTAATAGGTGTGACACTCCCACCCCTCTTCCTTTGGGCCCCCACCAAACCGTTGTGGTTGATTGGTTCTCAACACCATCAGCACCAACTAACCAAGTGTCTTTTGGGCTGGGAGGTGATAAATGGGGGTTTTACCCTGGCCTTTTTCAGTACTTTAGATCACAGATATATACTGTCTGACTAGGGTAAAAGGCTCTATATAGCTTACCTGAATTTTACGCGCACCCTGTGATGCTGGAGCTGTTGTGGTTAGGGCTTTCTGTGGCTGGGGAGAGACGTGGGCAGGCCAGTTTTGTCACTTGCCTGGGAGAAAAGTAGACACTGCTGTCAGAAATGTTGACTTGTCTTGCACGTTGTCTGGATGTCTCCTGACAATGTGAAATCTTAGTACTATGTGGTTTGTAGCAGAGCTCTGGTTTGCAAATGTGTATATGCAGGAGAAGCTGGGGATGTTCCCCTTCCCACGTCCAAAGTCAAAAGAGCAGCAGTGGCTACCTTGGTACTTGCTGTAGGCCTGATCCAGTGAAGTCTCTAATGCCTTTGGCTGGCAGTGAACCTGGTGGACATCTGTTCTTATTCCCTGACACAAGATGAGAGCCACTGTTCTTCAGCACTGCTACGGTGACAGGGAGCTGAATATACAAGGGAAAGGAAAACCTTTGGGGATCAGCTGCTTCCATTTCATTTTGCACTTGCTGTGCCCTTACCCTGTTAGGTATGGGCAGCCATTTGCTTGCCAGGGCAAACTGTGCTTAGGTTGGCAGGTGGTTGGACTCCACTTCGGGGCTGAACGTGAGGGTTGTGAAGTGGCACACTTCTCTTTCCACCTCCTGCCTTTGCAGAGAGGTGGTCCTCTACGTCTGCTCTCATCTTCTACCTACCCAATTTTTTTTCTGTGAGGCTCTTTCAAATCAGTATTTTCTTTGCACCGTAAATATATTTGGTCTTAATTGTTTCATTGAAAAATCTCTTGTGGGGCTCTTGAGAGACCAGCCTGAACTGCTTTATATGTCTTTGCATCTTCCCCAGCCTTACAGTGCTGTATGTGCCATACATACTGTTCAGCTCTTCTTCCAGATGCAGTGAGTCTCCTTAGGGCAGCAGAGTCAAAGCAAGGGACAGAATTTCCATGCTTGAGATTGGCAATTAACTTTGCATTTTCATCATAGAATAGCCACTTGAAATGTGATATAATCAATGCTGCTGCAAACCTTAGTGAAGAGCTCACATTTGGCTTTTGCTTGGAAGCTCAGTAATTGCTCTTTTATGGATGTTCCCCTGTGCTTGTTACTGGGCGGTTGACATTTTCATGATTCAAATGTACAACAGCAAGCGCTGCTAATGTTACTCTTTAAAAGAGATGCTCTTAAACTAAAAATAATTGGATGTCTTTGCTGTCATGCTAATAATACCACAGGTCATTGCTGCTGGAAGAACATGAAATTTTCATTTTATTTTCTCTTATCCTCTGTGTTGTTAGTATATATGAGGCAGTTTGTATTTTGGCTGGCTTGTATTGCTGCTTTGGTAGCAATGGTTCCATGAAAAGAACAAAATAAAAAGTAGTGTTGGTATCATTAATGAAATATTTTCTCCAAGGTACTGAAGCACTAGATAACTCAGATATAATCTTTGCATTTATCTGAGCTTCTCTCTTGCTGTAATGATGTGTCAGGTTCAGATTTAAGGGTGTCTCTCTTGCTCTGCAGTAGGGGATTAGCTTTTTTTATAAACAGTTACAGTATCTGACACTGTAAGCTTAGTAAGAAAAGATGGTGGAACGTTTGACAGGTAAATAGACATATTTCATGTTAATTGGAGCTGTTTACCTTTTGAAAGCTTTCTTTGATACACAAAGCTCCCTTCAAATATAGATTCTTCTTGGACTTTTAGCAAAAGTTAAATGTCAGATCAGATTAGCATCATGACAATCCTCAGCTAAAGGAAGGTGGACTGGCCGCGTGGGAGATACGACACAACCCGAAGGTGTCAGCCCATCTCTGGAGGATGCACAGGAAATACTGTAAAATATTAATAGCTCTCTTAATTGAGTTTAGGTTGTTCTTATCTAATCTGTTCAGCTAACATGAGTAGAACTAATATATATGCACACTAAATAACTTATAATTGCATTTTCTCCAAAGAGCAACATCTTCTAAAGTATTTGGTTCCAATTAGGGAATTGTTTGACAGGAAGCTGTCCTGTATCTCATAGAAGCATTGAGAAAATGCAAATTCCAGTCTTGAAGCTGATCCCTTGCATTTGGCCATTGTAGTGTGGCCCATAGTGGTGTGAGATTCTGACTGCGCTTCTGGCTGCAACATATTCTGGCTGTTCTGGGTATTTAGAGAATAACAACAGCTGCCACGTTCCCACTGGGCAGTGAATTGCCCTTATCTGCTCTACCCTCCCATCTGATCTGTTTTTGAGCCTCTAACACATGGAATGTGTTTTCCTTTGGCTGGCCAGTTTGCAAGTGTGATTCCTGGCACCATGACCGTTCATATCAAACGGCCCATCCTTCTTCCCTGCAGGAGCAGCTGTACAAGATGCAGCACTGGCAGCAGCAGCAAGTCTATCCTCCCCCATCCCATTCCCATCCCCAACGGACGTTCTACCCGCCGCACCCCCAGATGCTTGGCTTTGATCCTCGCTGGATGATGATGCCCTCTTATATGGACCCTCGCATGGCCCAGAGTCGCACCCCCGTGGATTTCTACCCTTCAGCCCTTCACCCTTCAGGTAAGGTGTTTGCAGTGTTTCCCTTTATCATGGCTGCTGAGTTGGTCCATATCTGGAAAGTTGCTGTGCTTTACCCATCTTACCTCTGTCCAGACTTTGCCTTCTGGCTGGCTGGGATGCCTCTAGGGAGTTGGTTGCAATGAGAGCTGGTGAGGGAACAGAGGACGTTGGGAGGGAGGTTCTCACACCTGCCTGTCCATCATCCCCTGCACTGCAATGGGAGGTCTTCCCTGACAGCTTTGGAGCCTTAGCAGGTGTAAAAGCAGATCTTGCCCCTTGGAGGAGAAGGATCGGTTTGGGAGTTACTGTAATCATGTGAAATCTTAATAGACCCCCTTCAAGAAATGTGATGGAGAAACCCTGTAGTTCCTGAGCTGTGTGCTCCTAGCACCTTCCTACCGTGTTACTGATCTTCAGAGGTGTGAATATAGACATCAGGATGTATAAATTATTCCCTTGAGTTTGTGGTTTATTTTCACACACCTGCTTGCTTCCAAGCTGGTGATGGTGTGTAGTGTTCTGTGCAGGCTGGGCTCTGAAAGCTGTGCCACCTTCTGTATCACTCCAGGTGTATTTCCCAGCTGTGTATTTCCCAAGCACAGGCTCCCCTCTACCAGAAAGGTTTCCATGGCTGCAGTCACCCACTGCCCTGAAAGGAAGGGGAGTCAAGCTAGCTGTGGATTGTTAATTCTTCTTAGCTGTGAGATCCTAGTGTTAATGGTATGAACTCTGTCGTGACCAGGAATTATGAAGCCCATGATTCAGCAGGACTCCATCGGTGGGAGCAGCTGTCGGTCTGAAGATCAGAACTGTCAGGCAGGGCAGGCGGAAAGGAAAACTGCTCCATTGGACCCTGTGCCAGTGTGGGGCCAGGAGAGTTACGCATCTCTGCAGAGCAAAGGATACTCCCTGTCACATCAAAACCAGGCTGACAACATGACTATGGAGGGGCTGCATGCCAGGTGAGTGCAGAACTCCCCTGTCCTCACACGTGCTGTGATGGGAGGTGCTGCCATAAGTAATCTCCTACTGAAAAACAGGTGTAGAGTTGACCCAAAAGATATCTGTGAACAGGCCAAGGTACTGATCTGGTAGCACCCATACACTGTTGAGTGTTTATGTTGTGGAGGTGCTTACAGACTGGGCTATTCAGAGTTTTTCTGTCTGATGCCAGTCGAGGCTGACCAGCTTGGAGCCTGTTCAGTAGGAGAGATGCACTTGTCACCTACATGGGTAGGTACAGAAAACAATGAGTCAAAAGTTCTGATACTTTCTAGTTTGTCTCCTAATTCTTTGGGACTTTCTGAAACCAATTCCTTGTTTTCAGATCTCCACATATGTTGGAGGCTGAATCTCCCTTTATTTCTTAAGTTTGCTGCCCATCATAGGAACTGCTTTCTTTATCATCCATTGATTTGACAAACCAGGCAGTACAGCCTGGGGCCACAGCAGATCTGCCCAGCATTCAGGTATTTATAGGCTCATTGCCTCGTGATTTAGAACAAACCCCAATTTATTTATTTGTTTCCACCTCTTGTGCCCAGCCTGGGCCTTTGGAGACGTGCTGTGCTCTGCATTAGCTGACTTTCTTTTGTTTGTTGTTTGTTTCCTTCTCAGGAATGACAGTTACTCTGCTTCTCCTGGAAGGCCGGAGAGTCTGAGCACCCAGCGAGATCTCTTTGAGGAGAGAGGGGAGGAGTACTTGAATGCTTTTGACAAGAAGGCACAAGCAGACTTTGACAGCTGCCTGTCTTCTCAGAGGATAGGCCAAGATCTCTTGTTTCAGCATCAGGAGACTGTGCAGGAAACCTGTCCTGCTGGCAACCGCCATGCAAACTTGAGGTGTTCGCCCCTAGAGCCTGATTTTATCCAAGCAGAGAAGAAGCCTGAATATAATGGCTGGGATATCAGCCACCATCAGAAACCTGCAGAGACTGCAGCAGAAGTTGCTGAAGAAGTGCCCAGGGATGAGCAGCCATTCAGTGCTGACCCGTGGAAGAAAGAAGGAGCTAACACCAAACAGCCCACTGAAGAGACAACAGAGTGGGCTCCTGAGAACCGGAACACCAGTGGTCAGCAGCAGGAGCAAATGGGGAGGACGCGGCGATCAGGCCCGATTAAAAAACCAGTCCTGAAAGCCCTCAAGGTGGAAGAGAAGGAGAAGGAGATGGAGAAGGTTAAACTGGAGGGAGAGGACACCTCATGCTCACTGAAGGAGAAGGCAGCTGTTCAAAAAGTAGAAAATGAGTCGGATGATTCTGCAGCCTTACTGAACTCCACGCGTTACCTGCTGGATGACAAAGATTCTTCCCAAGCCAGCCTCACCCGAGAGGCTGAGAAGTCCCAAGAGGAAGAAGAGGAAGAGGAGGAGGAAGAGAAGCCAGAACGAACCTGGGAGAACAAACTATCCAGAGAGTCCGGTGATCTCCCTCCCACAAAAAGAAACAACTGGATCTTCATTGATGAGGAGCAAGCCTTTGGTGGGAGAGGTCAAGGGCGTGGGCGAGGGAGAGGCTTCAGAGAGTTCACTTTCAGAGGCCGAGGCACTGTTGTGGGCAGCCGGGGAGTCTATAACAACCAGCGGAGCAGCCGAGGGCGAGGGCTTCGGGAGTTCAACCAGCCAGAGGACTTCCCCAGAGGCAAGCCAAGGCGCCGGATTGCAAGCGAGACACACAGTGAAGGGTCAGAATACGAGGAGCTCCCCAAGCGTCGCCGGCAGAGGGGCTCGGAAAACAGCAATGAAGGCCCTGTGCTGGACAGGGAGGACAGTGATTTGAAAAAGGGAGACTTCAAAGAGTCTTGGAGGTCCAACAAAATCTATTCAGATGATCACAGTAGTCTGGATCCAAAGATGAGGGCTCCGAGAGCTTTTGGGAGATCGCTGCCGCCAAGACTGAGCAACTCTGGCTATGGGCGAAGGGGTTTCATGGGTAAGGAGCCCACCCAGTGGCAAGGCAGGAGTTCGGGAGCAGGGTGGCAGGAGTACAGCCACACCTCTCCATCGGACACTTTTGGGAGCAGGCAGCAGTCTGACAGGGGCTACATTCAGGATTCTTATAAACACGTGGATTCCTTCTCCAGCCGGGTTTTTGATGAGAGTCATCTGGATGACAAAAGGCACTTTTTCCAGGAGGATTACTCGGCGGATCAGGAGAACATAGAGAACAGGCCATTCAGGAGGCGGCGTCCCCCCCGCCAGGACAAGCCCCCGCGATTCAGGCGCCTCAGGCAAGAGAGGGAACTGGTCGGCCAGTGGAACCCTGAGGAGGGAGGCCCCAACCTGCTGCCCAGCCAGTGGCCTGGAAGACCCAAGCTGACCACCGCAGAGAAGAGCAGCATCTCGGGCAGACGGTCTCCTGAGTTGTCCTACCAGAATTCATCGGACCATGCCAACGAGGAGTGGGAGACAGCATCTGAAAGCAGTGACTTCAGCGAGCGGCGGGAGAGGCGAGATGGAGTTTCAGAGAGCGAAGGCCAGCTGGAGGGTGGCCTCGGAAGTGGGAGCTTGGGAGAGAAGAGGGAGCTAGCGAAGCGAAGCTTCTCAAGCCAAAGGCCGCTTGTCGACAGGCAGAGCCGCAAGGCCGAGCCAGCAGGGTTTGCAGAGCAGTCTGTCAGGACTGGTGTAGGAGCAGCTTCCAGATATGAGAGCCAGCAGAACGGGACACTGATAAAAACCAAAAGGTAAAGCTGCATTCTCATGCACAGATATCTGTCATCTGATATGCAGATACTAGAGGAGTGGAGAAGGGCTGGACTGTGAGTGAGGAGCTGTTGGCTGTGTTTGTTTTCATCTAGTGCAGGTGACTTCCAGCACCATTTATCCAACCTTATGACATCCAAGGGTTTCATCATTGTCTGTTTTACAACTGGTTGATGCCTTTGCTTCCATGCTGGGAATCCAGGTTTATGGAAGTTGCTGAGACACTGTGAGCATGACATGCTGCTCTTCTTTACCTTAGTTTCGGGCCAAGATAGCTCTCCACTCTTGGACTGCCTCTTGCTAGAGTCATGAAAGATAATGAAGGAAATCCTGGTCCTTAACTCCAAACCTATTGTGTCCTTCCTCTCCTATCATGGGTCCCCAATGGAGTGTAGCAGAGCACAGAACTGAGGGTTGGGTTTTCCTGGGATAGGTTACTGTGAGCTGTGCAGGCTGAGCACCTGGATTCCCAGTAGTGTGATTGTGGCGTGAGCATAATATGTGATATTGCCAGCCATAGCTTTGCCTGAGCAAATATTTTCTTAGACCTTAGTGGAGACTGGTGATGAATGGCAAGCAGCGCTGTGTGTTCCTAGCCTGGTAGGAGGAGTTCCTTCTGAGAGTGTTTTAAGACAACTCTGACACTAGTGATTAAGTATTTCCTTGCAAGTGTCTTTGTGAAAAATCTGGTGATTGACAGGACGCTGGGTTAGGTGGGCCTTGGTCCTGGGCCAGTTCGACAGCTCCCTTGTTACCCTTTAACAGGAACAGGAGAAGAAAGAGTCTTGTGCAGCTGTGTTGTATTGGGTTTAAAGCACTGATAAATAAGCAACTTGTTCTTTGTTTTCTGTCCTCTTGTGACCCATCTCCCCCAACTCCTGGATGTAGTAACTAATAGTAGTTTATATGGGAATAAGGGAGAGGAGAGCTGATGTCCGGAAAGATGCATGCGGGTAGAAAGGGAAAGTAAGGGAAGGGGGAAGCTTTTTTTTTTCCCCTTCTTTAACCATGCCTCTCTTGTGACTTGAACGCTTGGGAATGATGCATGGATGGTGGTCAAATGGGCAAAAAAATTCTGGGAGAAACAAAATGCGAAAAAAATTTTTTTTTTTCCCCTCAATGTCATCAGCCTCTCCCCATCTCCCTTCCTCTCACCTGACACTTGCCAAGAAATGTGTGTTAATTGCAAAGAGGAGCAGGGGAGCTGTTAGAGCAGTGTCATAGGAGGGTAGGAGACACTGCAGAGAAGCACAGAGCCCTCCTCGTAGGGACAAGCTAGGGTATTAGCTTTGTTGTGGGGGCAGCGTGTTGGTTGACTCATGAGTACAGGTATTGTTCTGTTTACATCCCACTTCCCCAGAAACATCCTTGTAATGGACTGTGTGCTCAGAATTTAACGTCTGCTTCAGTTGAGCGAAGGCTGGGGAAGGATGAGGTGCAATTAGAAAACTGGTAAAATATAGCCCATATGTTTTCTTCTTGCTACTCTTACTCATCTTCTAGTGACGAATCTAATTCCTTTCCCTTCTTTCCTTGTAGGTCTCCAGAAGAAGGAGGGGGCCTTGGCAACACCAGTGGTGGGAGCAGCCACTCCATTTACAGCTTGGATAGGGCCTCCCATGCGAACTCAGAGAGTGCTGAGGGGCCAGGCAAAAAGCCGGAGAAGGAGCCCAAATCCACTGCACAAAGAGCAAGTGAGAAGGGGGAGGCCTTGTCACAGTTTGAACTGAGTTATGGAAGTGAGTGTCTGAATTAATTTGTTTCTTTAAAGGGATAACAAACTGTGGCTGACTTCAAGCCAGACTGATTCAATCCAGTGTAATTTTAAATATCAGGTTAGATTTTTTCCATTTATTTACACAAACAAGAGCATTCTAGTGTATCTAAATAGGGAAAACATGGAAGACAAAGATGGTTTTAAATTTTAAAACCAAACTTTCAGCCAGATCTGACAGTCTCTCTAATGTTTCTTCTATAGAAAGTTTGGGTTTAGGGAGACTATTTCCATGTTTCTGTCTAAGATGTTAAATTTGAAGTCCAAAATACCTTATGTAGTGCAAAGGAAGTTGAAAGAGCATCTAGGGTGGGGAATTTGAGTCTGAGCTCATGGCAGGGAGGCAAGAAATTAGTATCTGTGAAACCATTGGCATTAGGCCATGACTCAGCTTTTTGCCGTTTGTAGAACTGAGGTTTTACATCCAGAGGTGATGGATGTGTTTTTCAAAAGTACCTGTGCCTGCTTTGTTCTTGCTAATATTTAGAAAGGTGTGAGGTTTGTTTCAACTGATACTACATCTAAAGTTACCCGAGTTACCACATGGCTCACATTCCCAAGCTCTCCTAGCTGGGGCATGCTCATCTTGAGGCAGAGGAGAGCAAAGCCCTGCAGGATAAAGCAACTGGTAGATGTCAACAGACTACCATGGCTTAGTTTTCAAAGCTTAGCTGCAGTGCTGCTGGCTGAACTTGTTTGCCTGTAGCATGGATCCTATTTGGAATGCACTCTTTAAATTACTACAATTATAAAGTGCTATATGCATACACACATGCGCTATTTTTTTCCCCCCATGTATGTTTTGTTCAGATACCATCATCGATAATCGGGTGTCAAACACAGCAGAAGAGAATGAAGTAGGTTCTATGGCAGGTGAAGGCTTCATTGAGGTTCTGACTAAAAAACAGCGTCGTTTGCTGGAAGAGGAGCGAAGGAAGAAGGAACAGGCTGCTCAGGTGAGGAGTGGGAGGCAGAAAAAGCTTAACCTGATACATTGTTTGGACTGCAGTCAGAGGAACAGGGCCCCAAAAAGTGTTTGGATGAGCAGAAAAACATGCAGTTGGTCAAGGTAGTACAGATCCTGTATTAGGCCCCAGACACATATTTTGGCTCTGATGGGCAGGGGCCACTGGTCTGAAAAGGATGGTTAGAGTTCTGACTGTTTTTGTTTTCTAGCAGAATTGTTAATTTAGAGTTAAGGAGGGTTTTCTAAAGTAATCCTCATCCAAAGCAACTTGGCTCACTAAGCCAAGTGGGATATTGGGCAGTAGTGAGCAGTGGAGGACCTCTGCACTCCTGCTGTGTCAACAATGTGTTATTGCTAGAACAGGATGTGGTAGCTTCCTTGCCAGAGGTGTCATGTTTGTGTCTGGGCACCTGACCAGAAAGAAACTAACAAACTGGAAGAAGCTCTGACAATTTCGTGTTCATAATAGGGTAAAGGGGTAGATTTACAAGAAAAGATTGAAGACTGCAGTGTGGTTAGCTTAGTTAAGTAATGTTTAGGAGGGGGACATTTGTCTACATGTACTGGAAGACTGCAGATGCTAGGGGGATAAGAGAATATTTTGACATGAAAGGAGACTTCGTGAAATCTGGAGCACTAAATGCAAATTAAAAGCATCGTTGGGAAATGCTTCCTGACAAGGAGGGCTTGTGGTAGGTTCAGAGAGTCTTGCAAGCAAAGTTATAAAAGCCTGGTTGCTTGGCAGTTTTTAAATTAAGCTGAAGACAACGTGAATGTGCAGTGGGAAAGGTCTTGCAGTTGCAGAGATGTGCTTCTCTTTCTCTTCAGATCTTGGCTCTGTGAAAAAGCCATCTCTGTATTGTGAGATTATTAATTGATTGCGTCAGCTGGAGTAAATGAGGAGTTAAGCAGAGCAAGTCTGTTGTAGTGTGTTTTGCTTTGTATCCTAGCCCCCCACCTCCCTGAAAGAAAAAAAATCTCGTGCTGCTGAAGGCAGCTTTTTTCACTGCGTTGTTAGACTGGGGGAACCTCGCAGTTGCCACAGGGTCCGTTTTAAAAAAAAAAAAAAAAAAAAAAAAAAGGGGGGGGCAGGGCAGGAGTCAGAACTACTTTGTATGGTTCTGTTACATGAGTTGGGGGCTTTTCATATTGCAGCATTTAGAAAGCCAGGGTTTGAACTTGCCAGGAGCAGACTGTGTTAGCCCAGTGCAGTGGCAGGTCTTATGGCCTGTGCCTTTTCTCTCTCAGGCACCAGCTAAGGCCCGCGTCCTTCAGTCTCGCATTCCTCCTCGATTTGCTAAGAAGCAGAACAGCTTGTGCTTGGAGCAAAGTGATGTAACGGTTTCTGGAAACAGCCTGGGCACAGAGATCTGGGAGAGCAACAGCCCAGGTAAGTTCGGGTCTGTGTTCTGGAGGGGAGCTAGCAGACATCTGGAGTAGCATCTGTTCAAAGCTGTGCTGTTCAGCCATCCTACTCCTGTTGTTGACCATGTCAGTCTCCTGTTTATTTCTTGAGTCTTTGTGTAACATCAAGATCCTACTATATAGCATTTTCTAGCCTGTTGGACTGGATCTACTTCAGCCGTTTTCTTACTTTGCCTTCCTCTGTTTTCTTATCCTCTAGCACTGAATAACTAATGCCACCCTTGTTTCTATCTCTGCCCTTTCTTTCTCCTGTTGTTTTCACGTTCCCTAAGAAGTCCCTTCCCTGTTCTCTACCCTTACTCTCCATAGCCTGTAGTCGCTGTCCTGCGTCATGTCTCAGTTGATTGGGCAACACTAGCTTTCTGAGGTGGTGAAAATATCCTTTCTCATGTCTGGAAATGCAAAGTTAATAGTGTAACATGCATGGTGTACAACGTGTGCTCACAGTTGTGTTTCAAGCAGATGAACCCTGCCCTCTGTTCTCTTCCAGCTCTTTCCGTTCAGTCTCCTGGCAGTGATTCCTGGAGCAAGCCTGTAAATACCTTTAACGGTACTGAATCTAGCACCACTGAGGTAAGTGGCACCTAATGTGCCATTCAGGTATTGTGTGTATAAAATATTAATGCAGGTGGCTTATGCTTCTTATTGCTCCATCTGTGCTTAGCAACTCTCAGCTCTGCTTGTGCAATTTTAAACTGTCTCTTTGCAGTACTCATTTGAGCTTGATGCTGCTCAAATCTTGACCTAGAGGGCCAAGCGCTGCTTGGTGTTCCATGTGGGTATAAATCTGGAGTAACGGTCTGGTAGAGCTATTCTAGTGTTATGCTCCTAACTGGATGCAGAGTGTGGTCAAGGATGGTGGAATCCCATAGGTCATGTTTGTGTGCCTCATGCCTGTGAGCAGTGTGTAGCTGTAGCCTTAATGCAGGGAGGGCAGAGGAGGTTCCTGAATGCTTCACCTCTGGAGACCAGAGTTCAAATCTGGTTTGGGTCACAAGTGAAATGAGTTTGGCAATCTCAGCCTAGTTGCTATGTGGGACAAGTTTTCCTTATTCTAAAGCCATGGTCCAGTTGGTGCATTGGTTAACCTGTCTCAGGGTTACATAGAGCTGCAGCAGCAGCCAAGGGGTGCTGCAGGTCAGGCCCAGCTCCTTTGCAGTTAACCAAGAATGTGATTTGAAAAGGGGACATGGTCTTGCTGTTTTCTGGGATTTTTTTTTTTTTCCTCCTTTGTGGAGCTGGGTTGGAGTCCGGGGCTTTAACGCATTTCGTGCTTTGCATAGCAGGGTTTTAAAGGCAGCCAGGGGGATAGTGGCATTGACTTGAGCGCGGAGTCTCGGGAATCCTCCGCTACCTCCTCTCAGCGCAGTTCTCCATATGGCACCCTCAAACCAGAGGAGATGAATGGGGCTGGCCTGGTGGACCCAAAGCCTGACTGCCAGAAGGAGCAAGTGCAGAAGCAATCTGATAAAAAGGTAATCTGGATTTGCAGCCAAGGCAGAGCACATAGTGAGAGACTTTGTGAAGTGGTTGTGTTGTTCTTGATAGCATTTTTAAGGCTTGAGATTGGGTTATTCAGTCTTTGTGTCTCAGCCTCTCTGCTTTCCTGTTAAGGATTCAGATCAAGGCTCAGGACAGAACAAGGAACACAAGCCTGGACCAATCGGCAACGAACGCTCCCTGAAAAACAGAAAGGGTTCGGAGGGAACGGAACGGCTGGAAGGGAATATTCCCCCTGTTAACGGGGTGGAAATTCACGTGGATTCTGTACTTCCTGTGCCACCCATTGAATTTGGAGTAAATCCTAAAGTGAGGATTGAATTTAATTTTATCTTCTTGGTGATTTGAGCTTGTTGAGATATGAAAGGTGGTTTGAGGCAGAAGGATTATTTAGAGGAAGCTTCCAGCTGTCGATTTGCCTTAGATTTCATTACTGACACAAACCAGGTACTCAAGATGTCTTGGCAAACATGTAATACCCTCTTGGAAATGTTGTCCCAAGGACCAGCTGGGGTGGTAACAGAGGTGAGGGACAAAATTATGGCCATCTAAGCCTTTGTGTGCCTCTGGGGGTTGCCTGCTGCTGAGTGCTGAGAAGTGTCTTTTTGTTCTCTTCC
The DNA here is from genome assembly GCF_018139145.2 of Gymnogyps californianus. Taxonomy (NCBI): domain Eukaryota; kingdom Metazoa; phylum Chordata; class Aves; order Accipitriformes; family Cathartidae; genus Gymnogyps; species Gymnogyps californianus. The sequence continues at coordinate 7,332,413 of NC_059488.1, forward strand.
AGCAAGGCTTACTGGAGGACAGTTGATAGTTTCTAGTGTCATGATTCAGGCTAAAGTTATTAACCATGAGAAGCAGATGGGTGGCCCTTGGACTTGGATTTGAATTTTGTGTGTGTTGCTTTTTCAGGACTCTGACTTCAGCTTGCCGCCTGGTTCTGCCTCTGGCACTGCAGCTAACCCTGTCACCAAATTGCAGGATGCCTTGGCCAGTAATGTAAGTATTTCTTTTTTTCTTTTGGCATTGATTCATTGGAGATACTCGTTAGTTAAACCTCAGGTGCTGCCAAAGAGAGCAAGCATATTTCTTTGCAGTTGACTTCACACTTAATGCTTAGGCAGCACACCTAACTAAAATCCATAATGGAAATCTGTGCCCTCGAGGTACCCTGATAAAATGAGCATCGCTAGCTCAGAAGCGATATAGGGAGCAACTCCATTATCATTGTGACCTGTGTAAAGCAAGAGGTGTTGCAGATCTCTGGGATCACCAGTCTCCTCCCCTGAGACACAAAAGAGCGCTGGTAATGGACATGATGCAGATAGTGGCATTTTTAGGCCCGGCTTGTCAGCTTTCTCAGAAGGTCTCATCTGCCACGGCAAGGCAGAGAACTGTAACTTGTTAGTCAGGCCCTTTTGGAGGTTTCCCAGCTTATTCCAGCCATCTGGGTATTTCATTATTATATGTGAAAGAGTGAGCACACTGAAAGCCCAGCTTGTAGCTCAGCTGTGGGCAGCAATGTGAGAAACTCACAAAGCTGCTTTTGAAATGTCTTCAAGTTTGTAGGCTGTTTGATTTTGGAGGTTTGTCTTAAAGGGTGTTTCTTTTCAGAAGTGCTCTTTCAGAAACAGGTTTTGTCTGAAATGTAGGTAGATTCCAAATGTGGGACAGGAGGGGGAACTCTTCTGCAAATTGAAGTTACTGGATCAAATTGATCTTTAAGCGGAAGCTCGTGTAACTTGACATAGAGGGTGTCATTGCACAGCAGAATGGATCATGGTTGAATGTGGTACTTAACTCCTGCAGTACCACTGAGGATTGAATCCTTTGAGGTGTAGTTACTAGAGCTGCCAGCTGAGGCTCTGCCAGCCTTGGTAGCTCATGACATTCTCATAAGAGTTTATAAAGTATTCACCGTTTACGAATCTCCCCTTAGGCAGGGTTAACGCAGTCCATTCCCATTCTGCGAAGAGATCATCACCTCCAGCGGTGCATTGGCCTGAACCCAATGTCCTTCCCCACTGCAGACCTTACTCTTAAGGTAAGCAAGCTGGCATGTGTGTTTGTCCTAGGTGTGCATACCATGTCTCCATGGCCAGAGTAGTGAGGATGGAGAGATCTTTCCCAGAGTGTTTTGTTAGGTACTGCTAAATCTTTAATTAGCTTCTGTAAAAGTTGTGCATGTATGCTATTCAGCATGGGTGGAAGGGCATGTGTTTCAACAGTCCTGGATGCTGAAGTCCTTGCCAATTGTAGAACAAGTGCAACAGAGCTTTCCTACTATTTCAGTAGCTGGGTAAGATGGCTGGTCAGGGATCCTAGGTGCCTGATGGTTTAAAGAAGAAAAAAGGAAAAAAAAAAAAACCACCAAAAAAACCCAAAACCAACCCCAAACCAAACATACATACAAACAACAACAACAAAAAACCCCAAAATAAACCAAAAGAAAAAACACCACCACCCCAAACTGCTCAGGAAATACCAAGGGGGATTGCTTGCCCATTGTAAATTGGTGTGAAACCCCTTGACCTGAGACCTGCCAGCTTTCCACTATGACTAGACTAGATGCAGTTTGAGCTAATAGATCATAGGTGAGCAACTCTAGGCTTCAGTATTGTCCTCCCCATTTGAACTGTCTGTAGTTATTGTCCTTCATTTCCATAGATGGAGTCTGCTCGTAAAGCTTGGGAAAACTCTCCTAGTTTACCAGAACAGAACTCCCCAGGAGGCGCAGGCTCAGGCATCCAGCCTCCTTCCAGTGTTGGAGCTTCCAACGGTGTCAGCTACAGCTCTTTTGGTGGAGTTTCTATGCCTCCTATGCCTGTGGCGTCCGTAGCACCTTCTGCATCTATTCCAGGTACCCGCAAACTGCAGCAGCAGTATTTGCATTGTCTGGTTGGTATCTAGGAATCATCCTCTGATTTTAGTAGATGAGAGCATGGTGAGAAGAGCTTCCATGTAAAGTAACTGGCTGGCTGGTATTTAACAGATTCTTAACAACAATTTAGTCAAGACAGAAAGAGGGACCGTCTCCCCGCTTTGAAGAATGTTACTTGAGTGTGACTGGTATAAACTTAGAGCAAGGATGACTTTCCCTGTGTAGCAGGAAGTTTCTGTGATGTCTCAATAGATGCTGCTTACCCCTCACTGTGTGCTCAATAGAATAGAAGGGAAGGGAAGAAATCTATGGCTGAGAGACTTCAGCGGTCCCAATGTCAGTATCAACCATTCCTCCACTCATTTTGCTATTTAAGTCACAGGTTCTGAGCATCTTCTGCTCTTTGTATGTAATAACAACTTGCTTACAGTTTGCAGAACTCTAGGAGGTGGGAAGGTTTTGCTGTCCCTGAGTTAGAGGAAAAGCGTAAGCTCAGTCATGTTAGATAGCGTGTATAGTTAGGGAGAACATCTGGAAAAAGGGAATGTATTTGGATTCTCTGACTCCTGGGTCCCAAAGGACCTCTCATGCATGCGCTATCCTTCTCATTCCTCAAATCAAGAATGGAGTGGAATATGCTGGACAGAAGTGATAGCGAGTGGACCACTGTAGTGACTCTGTTACTAGCTTCCACTTGGAAAACAGATTGTTCCAAGTCAGGTGATTTCCTTCCCCACCCACCCTAACTTTGCTTGTAAATCCCGTAGTTCAAATCTGCACAGAACCACAGGAGTGGCACAGCAGTTTCTAATTGGTGCCACCCTTGGGGTGAATATGGCTTTTGGATCTCTTGTGTGAAGGTCTCAAACGCCTTGTTTGCTCTTTCTGTCCCTCCTACCCGCAAAGATGAGATGATTGCGGAGCAGGTTTCTGGCATTTAGGAACAGTTTGGAGTGCAGGTCACCAGTTCCTGAACTGTTAGTGTCTCTGACTTTTTTTGTCAGAGACAAACCTGGGTTTACATTTAGCCTCTTACAGAAAGGTATGATTTCTGCTCTAAGTGGGCTGCTGGCTTTGGTGTGCGGACTTACGAGCTTTACAGGCTCTTCTGTATGGGTACTGTGTTTGTGTTGACTTGCTGAGTTGGTTGCTGAGAGGTAGGAAATAGTCTTGACCTGCAGGTCTCTGCAGTGTACTGTGCCTGTGTCTCCCCTGTACCTTGAATTTACAGCCTGCCTTCTCTGATGTTTAGGTAACCATATTCCACCCCTGTATCTGGATGGCCATGTGTTTGCAAGTCAGCCCCGCCTGGTCCCTCAGACGATACCTCAGCAGCAAAGCTACCAACAGGTAAGGGAGAAAGACAACTAACTAGTGGTTTCTCAAGGAGTCTTCAGGGTGGCATTTAAGAAACAAGGAGTCATTTATCTCTCCGATAGCCCAAAGGAGCATAGATGTGGCTCCCTTTAGGTTCCTTGAATGCTGCTTCCCAGTTGGTGTCACAGGTTGGTGAAATTGAAGGGAGGGAATTGAGGGGGTTTTCCCCTTTTGTACCAGCGCCTTTGGACTGGGTTTAACTGAAGCAGGTGCTGAGGCATCTGTGTGAGGTAAAGTGACTTTCAGTAAATTCCACAGCCAGTCAATACTGATGAGCAATTTCACTAGCCTTAGTAAATAGGGTGTTGATAGGGTTGGGGAGAGCCCCTTCGAGGTAAGAGTGCAGGCAAGTGAGAGCTGGGATTGTCAGTGCCTGTTCTGTGTGTGGAGCACGTTGATCACGTCATATGTCCATCAAATGCCTCTTCCAGGCATCAGTCTTCCCTCTTGGGTGCCTCTGCAGTATCTTCCCCTGCCAGTGTGCTGCTGTTCTGTGGAATGATGCAGGGGCTGGATAAAGGCGCAGTGTAGGTAATTGTCATGGCAGATTGACTCACGGAGGAAACTGATGGATTTTTAACAGCCTGGGAGAGTTTCTGGCTCCTCTTGTACCTCAGTCATCTTAATTTCTTCTGCAGGCTGCTGCTGCTCAACAGATTCCCATTTCCCTCCACACATCCTTACAGGCCCAAGCTCAGCTTGGGCTGAGGGGTGGTCTGCCTGTATCCCAGTCCCAGGAGATGTACAGCTCCATACAGCCCTTCAGGTAACTGCTTCCAGTTTTTCATTTTCTTGTGGCTTGATCTCTTACGTTCCTGATGGGTATGTACGTTGATAAGATACTCCACGCTCATCTTCTCTTCGTGCTTTGTTGATGTGCTGTTTCCTTCCCCTAGTAACACTGCCAGGGTGGAGAGCAAGGATATCGGGGCGCGTAAGGCGCTCTGTAGCGTGTTTCTTTGTAGGACAATGGCAAAGACCATCCTTGGGAAGTTACTCAGTTGTAGTGCCTACCCTCTCAAAGGGGGAGGCAAATCTTGGGAAAGATGCAAAAAGAGGAGGTTTGTGGGGCAGCAAGCAGACTTACTAGTAAGAAACCCAGAGCTTACAGCTTACTGCATTTGGTTTACTACTGAAGAGAAGGCAAAGAGACAGTTTGATTGGAGCTGAGTATCTGGATAGTGAAATTGAATAACTCTTTTTGTTTGATACAAATTGACAAGAACAGAATAAATGTCTGCACTTTGGAGAAAAAATTGTAAGATTCAAATAAGAAAATCGAATGCAAGTGTAACAGCAACAGTACTTGGCTACAGGAACTGCGTACTAGAATTGGATGATTGAGACATCCACTTCAGAGTTGGGCTTGCTGTGGGAATTATACTCTGTACCCCCTTTCCTGCATGAGATGAGAATGAATGATCAGAATAGTCCTTCAAGGCCTCAAAAACCTAGACACTGAGGTTTAAAAAAAAAAAAAAAAAACAACCCAAACTTTGCTAGAGCTGTTTGAATCTTTGATTCTTTTCTGCTTTGCAAAACTGCTGCAGACTTCTGGTAACCTGAATCCTCTCTTACTACTAATCCAGAGCTTATTGTGCAGGATATTGAAACATAAACTTTGGATAGGACACAGTGTCATTCTGTTGAATATTCCTGCAACACAAGGACATGGTTGTAAGGGCTTAAAAGTGGAAGTAAAAAAACCCTGTAACTAAAATGGAAAGTGGCATCACAGCTTATTTCTAAGCTGTCAGTTTAGTAGAGTCTGAGAACTGATTGCTGATTGCAGGCCAGATATGGTTTGGCAGAGGCGGGGTGTGTATAGTCTCCAAAGGCTTTCTGTGTAATGACTTGAGCATATTTTTCTTCTCCAGGTCTCAGGTGTATATGCACCCCAGTCTGTCGCAACCCAGCACTATGGTCCTGACAGGAGGCACTGCTCTGAAGCCTCCGTATTCCGCCTTCCCAGGCATGCAGCCCTTGGAGGTGGTGAAAACCCAGTCTGGGTCCCCCTATCAGCCCATGAATGGAAGCCAGACACTGGTTTATGAAGGCCAGATAAACCAGGCGGCTGGTATGGGAGCCTCCCAGATGATGGACTCTCAGCTTACACAGGTTAGGAGCAGGGCTTGCAAGCCACTCCCTTGTACAGGCTTTTTCACAGCCACTTGTTTCTGAGACTGGGTTGAAACGAGTATTTGTGCTGAGTCATGTGTTTGTGTGAACTAAGCTCTTTGTAAAGAGGCAAGAGATTTCCCTGAGAGGCTCCGTTCTGTGAACCATTGTTTCAAACATGCAGCACCTTATTTAATGAGATTCTTGCTAATTACTTGTCTGTCCCTGCTGAGATGTCATTTTGTAACTTGGAAGTCCTCGCCCTCAATATAGGCATTTCATGCAGATCAAATGTTGCAGTGTTGTCCTAAAAGTACGTCTTATGAGAGCCAAATCCCAGTCATCTCCAGATTTAACTCTGCTTCCAGGGTAACTAGGACTTTTTACTAAAAGTTCATCTATCTTCTCAATTCATTTGTTATCCAGGTCTTATTTACAACTTCTGCTGATCCGTTTGGCAGCATCTTAACAAGAATTTCATTACGTGAAAAAGTTTTTGTGAAGCATGGTTCGGATAAAGACATTGAATCCTACCATGAGCATAGCTGTGTTTGTGGACACGTGTTCTCATTCTCTGGAGAAGTTCGATACTTTTGTTAAACTCATCTTACATTTATTATGTGCAACATGTTAAGGTTTATTTTTTGTTTAAAGAGGGATTTTTATGTTGTGACTGAAAGTAACTTAGCTGAGGAAAATACAGAGAATACTGGCAAACTAAATATTTGAAGAAATGCTTTATCCATCATAAGCTAGTAACTTGGTCTCTTTTGCCAGCCTTAGAATTTTTTTCATTTATTTATTACAAAGTGTTGTCATAGAACCTCCCAAATTCAGCAATTGTGAGAACTGTCAGATGAATCGGAGGGAACAGGAGGCTCTTGAGTCCTGAGCTGCATTTTTTTTTAAGTACTCTTAATTATTACCATCATCAGTTTGAAGCTCACTGCAGAACATAGAGCCGAGGTCACCATCAGTTTCTCTAGAGGTCCAGTCCCCAAAATGCTTTGGCATGAAAGTGTAGCAGACTTTCTGGTTTGAGCATCAAAGCTGCAAACAAAATGTCTGACGCTGCCATCATGTCAAGAGAAAATACACCCATGCAGCGACCACGAGGAAGACTGAAAAACTGGGCGAAGGTTCTAGGCAAGGAGGAAAGCCCTGTGTCTGAGTGCAGTTATGTTAAATCGATGCCATGTTAAAAGCCCAGCTGATAGGGTGTTGGCAACGCTACCAGAACATGCATTTCAGTGTGGAAGTCCCTCTGTTACATTGATTTGCATTTATTCTGTGCCAGACTGCACTGTTTCTGAGCTTCCTTTTAGCAACGCTGTGCTTTCAGGGTATTAGGAGACAGCGTGTTAAACACAAGACTGTTACCGCCATTACGTTAACTCCATGTCCTTATCACACAGCTAACAATGCCTGTGCCTGGCTCCCAGCTTCCTCTGCCCCGCTATGGCTCTGGCCAGCAGCCCCTGATTCTACCACAGTCCATCCAGCTTCCTCAGGGGCAAAACCTGCCTGTAGGAGCTCCCCGAAGAATCCTCCCTCCTGGATCCCAGCCTTCTGTTCTTGCTACCAGCAGGGAGGTAAGGATTAACTCCTGCGTGCTCATCTTGGCATTCATTAACCCCTCCTGCATTGAAGTTTCGCTCCTTGATCTTGCTTGTTAAAGGGGAGACTGGCTTGTTTGGGATCCTTAAATATCAAAGCCAAGGATTGGTGTTAAAATGAAGGAGCCCTTTTCCCCTCATCTCCAAAGCGCAGGCCAGCAGTTTTTCAGGTTTTGTTGCTGGTCATCATTCTGTTTCCAGGGAGCCACATCCTGCCTTGATCCAGTTTGGAGTCTCCAGTTTTATTACATGTTTACACAGGTTTCCCCAGAGTGCTTGAGGGGTGGTGAGCTCCAGACACAGTTGGAATACTGCCCAGATATTTCACACTGTTGTGAAGCTTGTCCATTTGAGTAGGTATATTAATGTCATGTCTGGTTTGATGGATTTGTATCATAAGTTTGTCTATTATAGGGGAGAGAGAGCACAGCAGTTAACTTCCAGGTTCTGTATTTGCTTGTGCTGCTGGCTTGTTGGTTTAATACAAGCAGATTATTTCACTTACAAGTCTCACTTTTTCTTCACCTGAAAAATGTTTCTTCTTTTAATGGGCACAATGGGTAGAAGGGCAAAGATTTGGCTTAAGTGTTCATATGAAGTAATGAGTGATTTGTGACTGCAAAGATGATACTCACTCTCATTCATTTTCCTCTGTAGTCCTCCCAAATGGAAATGAAAGGGTTTCATTTCTCCGATGGTAAACAGAATATGTCCTCCGGAGGGTCTGTACCATCACCACATACATACAGGTAAAATGTTTACGGAACTTAGCCTCTGTAGTCAGAATGGGGAAGAAGTAGTGTTCCCCGTTTGCAGTGACATGGTGCACGCATCATCCCTGTACAAGATTCACTTGGGTTTTCATGTGTAGAATGTGCTTACTGTAGTCCAAATACTTGTATCAAAATGCATGGTCATGGCTTTCATTTTTGACGGTGGGCCAGTGTGTTTCTGACTTGGCCCTTTATGCACTTCCCACAAGCACAAAGTTATTTGTTTACCGAGTCTTAAAGACAAATTGGAATTGGTGTGTGCTTTTGTGTGTTCCTTGTTAAGGTGGAAAATTTGAGGATCATTGAATAAACGTTTTAGTTTCCAGCATGGTCCTCTCAAGATGAGAGGTGCTCATGTCTAGATGTACCAAACCTTCAGGTCATTGAGCCTTTTGGGACATGCAGTTACTTTATTTTTTTCTCCTAACCAATCCATATGTTATCTTTTGGGCTGGGGAGCTCATTGATCTGCACAGCACAGACTCGTGCCCTGTCTACTGCTGCTTTCTGCTGTCTTTTTTCTTTCACACATGAATAAGGTTCTCATTCCATTGTAGAATTTACTCCATGAATATTGTCGACTCTTCGATTTCCAGGCCTAGCTCTGCCAGCCCAAGCAGGAAGCCGTCTGGACCAGCAGTTAGCATGGGCTCTGTGCAAGGACACTATGTACAACAGGTAGTGTACATCAGTACTTTGACCGTACAGTATCTGCTCTTCTATACTGTCATGGTTGTGCCTTGGACTTAAGAGGAGTGGCAGAAAGGCCTGTGTACTGGAACTGTTATTTTCCTGCAGGGAGAGTGGGTAGGTGGGTGTTATACTGAGTCCAAGAGTAATGCTGTGTGATTTGAAAGTCAGGAGAGATTAGAGGATTACCTGTTTTAGTGTCCATGTTGTTTGTTGTTGAGTTTTTATGGGTTATTTGCATTGCCAGACATGTGAGACACTTCGAGACCCATACATGTGAGGTGTTTTAGGACAGCAAAAGTGTGACAGAATAGAAGAAATACCTGATTTTTGGAGCAAATGTGATGTCTTGCATGAAAGATGGTCACTGTTTTTTGTATCTGCCTAGAGGTCTCTGTGCTAGCTAATGCTTTGTTTTTGTATGTCAAAAGGCAAAGCAGCGGGTGGATGAAAATAAAGCCAACCTGGGAGCAGTAAAGCTGCAAGAAACGGCCTCCACAAACCAGATGAAGCCAGTGCGCACAGGAGCGATCAAACCTCAGGCAGTCAAAGTGGAGGAAAGCAAGGCCTAGGAGCACCTCTGATGCCCAGCTGGTCCTGCTGCCTGAGAGGCCCTGCAGCTTAGACTGGACCCCCACTGGATCTCCTGAAAATCTCACCGGATCTACTCCCTGCCCCACATTGACTGACTACAGCGACATCATCCAAGCCCCTCTCCCAACAAAGCAGTTTGAAACAGTGGATATGACATTGACCTGCTTGCTTTAAAACAAACCAACCATGTGACTTTTAAGTGGCTCGAGCCATTCTTTTTTTTTTTTTTTTGTCCCCCATGCCCCATCCACAGGTAGCTGTGATCGCTCACTTGGCAAAGCCCATCCTTCTCCTTCCCTACTTCTGTCTCAGCAGAGTGGCAACTGGGGGAGAGGGATTAGTTTGAGGTTTTTCATTTTAAAGGCAGCTGAGGTTTTTACAAAAAAGCTATATCTTTGTTTATAGCAGAACTTTTATATGTTCTCTCATTTCCCCCACCCTTCTTCCTGCTTTCCTCATTCCTTCCAGAAAAAATTCCCTTCAGCTAAAATTATGTTCTGACAAAACTCTGCTTAGTTTTATATACAGTTCTGTGCTATGTTGAGAATCATGACTCTTCTAAATTGAGTTTGTTTGGGTATATGTTCCCCAGATGATTTAGCCTTTCAGATTATTTGATTTTAAAAAAACAGGACAGTTATGGCATTCATTAATTTTTCAGTATTTTTGTTTTAAGCTAGAAGCAGTGCTTGCGTTAGAAGTAAATGTGTACTAAAGGTATATAGTAGATCAGTGCATTAATCTTGAAACTTGCACCACTTTAATTGTAGCTTTGGGGTGCCTTGTGCACAACAAAATGCGGCATTTTCGTTTTAAGGAAAAAAAAACCCGCCAAATTTCTGTTGCAAGCTCATCTGGATCTAGGGGGATTTTTTGTGGGTTTGGGATTTTTTTAGTGACTGCCAAACACACAACAAAATGTAAGTCATAGATTTACGAAATGTAAAATCTGTTAAGAAAAAAATCTCCTCACCGCACATGGGTCAGAAGAGTTGGCTAGAGCCAACGGGTCTGTATGGACTACTTTTTGTAGTTGTGATGCTCTCTCTTATGCTCCCTACCTTGGCCGCTCTAATTCTTCATGTCTCCTGAGACTTGTTCTATAGTGTGTTCATCCCTTGGGGCTGCTCTCCTAAGCTTTGCTCTTCTCCCTTTTCCCTAAGTCTTGCTTTCTGTCCCTCTAACTCATGGCCTTTTGTAAAATTTGCATAGAAACGCATTGGTAAGGGAGCCCCTCTGCAAGGCAGCCATTTTAGCACACTTGGAACCTCCTTTTTTGTGTTGGAAGCACATGGTCACAGGGGCAGTTTGGAATCATCCTTTTACTCTCCTTCTCCAGATGAACAGCAAAGGGTTCTTTACTTTTGATGCAGTTGCATATAGTGTGTATACAGTATCGTCACCTCACGCTTCCTCACCAGTATTTGATGATCTATGAAAGGAAGGTCCCGGTGGGAGGGGGTTGGGTTTTATTTCTTTGGTTGTTTGGTTTTGGTTTGTGTGTGTGCGTGTGTGTGTAGATTTTTAGGACGGACTTACAAGTTCCTGAAAGTGCTTGGAGTCCTTCAGCTGACGGTAGTCTTAAGTAAACTCAACTACTTTCAGCTAACTTGGTTTGTGTTGTTTAGCTCTTTCAAAGTGTAAAGTAGGCTGGTCACTCTGAAGTGGGGGAAAGAAAACTTCATTTCTGCAGTAGATGATAGCTTGCTGTGCTATCTGCCTCTGCTAGGTGGCAGCAAGTCATTTGGTGGTGGTTCCAAAGAAGATAATTTTGAACAAAGAATGTATTTGGGAAGGGATCTGAAAGGTGTTCTTGTTTCTTCGTTTGCTTTTTCCCCCCCTTTCTAGGAAAGATTCTTCATAACTTTCTAGGGATGCATTTGAAGTTCTAAGCTAGGTATAAATAAGACTTTTATACAGTAGCTTTAAAGAGCTTAGAAACCTAAACTAACTTAGACATAGTAATGTCCCCTCTCCACAGGTGTCCCCATTGACCATGGCAGAGAACCCAAAGGGAAAGGGATAGGGTGGTACTTTAAGAAAAATAAAAGCTCTTTTTTTTTTTCATGTTTTATGGATTTTTAACTTCAGAGCAGAGTGTGCCAGCATCTCTCTAGCGTCCTCCTTAAAGTACAGGGTTTGAGATTTAGCAACAAGTATTTCCCCAGCCTTCAGACATCTCCCAGACCTGCATCCTCATCTGCTAGTCCTGCTCCCAGCATGTCCAAAGATTGCTCCACCAGTAAGTCATCCCACCCCCCCTTCTATTTTCTTTCTTGGAATATCATGAACAACAGAATTGTCTGATTTTTCTTTTTTTTATTATTATCCTTCTGCCCAGCTGGCCCTAGCTAATACCAGCCCAGAATCTAACTGTAATGGCTAAAGAGACTTATCCGAGCCCCCCTCTTCTCATCTCTTTCCTACCCTAGACACACTACTTCAGCTTTACAAAGACACTAACCTCTTTCCTCCTGCCTGTATGACTTTAAAATGGTCAAATGTGTTGGAGAAACTGGGTTATTGCTAGATACAAGTTATTGCAGTCCCTCTGGTGTAAATGCCATCAGAACTACAATACTTCCTGTTGAAAAACATCACCCTTCTTTCTCTTTTAACCTCTCCATTCCTTCCCCCAACAGAATAAAACACTAGAATTTATTTATACGTATTTGATGTTGTAGGTCTAGGTGAAAAAGTAATTGTTTCACTGCTCTATTTATATATTATGTCTGAATTATTCTGTGCAGGAAAGGCCAAGAAATGCATGTGAGCTTCATTCCATTCCTCACCTTTGCGTGACTGTCAGCTGCAGTTGGCAAGACTCTCTTTCACTTAATGGAGTTTTGTGTGATTGGAAAGCAGTTTTAGAGCCCAGATTTCTACGGTGCAATGTCCTTCTCCGGCATATATTTTTGTTTGTTTAAAGCTAGTACACGGTTAGTGCAGTTTGTGGTGCTCTTGAGTCAAAAGGAAAGCCTCTGATCCTCAAGGTGCAGAAATGCCAAGGGTGCTGGTACGCTGATACAAATTCAGCTTGGGGAAGAGGAGAATGGAGATGTATAGGACGTGGATATGGTTTATAAGGGGATACTACTTCTTGCCGTCTCCACTGCTGAAGGGTCAGGCCCTAATGATTTATTCCTTTGCGAGTTGCTTTTGCTTTGACTGGAAATCAGCTACCAAATTGCAGGCTCCTTCTGCTAGGAAAGGTGCAGTGGGAGGGAGAGGTGGAATCCATATTTTCAGCGACAATGGGTGAAGCAGAAATATTCAGAGGCTGACTTTGCTGCTTTTTGTTCAGCTGAAGGTCTGAAGCACGTGTGTAATCGGTTCTCTTATACGCAGTGATTCATGGCCTAGCAGCTGCATTCAGTGCTGCTTTCTTCTCCAGTTCAGCCTTTTAGCTCTTAATTTAATTTAAAAAAAAAAAAAAAATTGAAGTTAGGGAAGAAAAAAAAGTGCTCCAGTATATTTTTAAATGACAAGTGGAAGCAGCACAGTCACCAGTGAAACAGGTATTATTGCTGATCTTCCATAATTCGCTCCTGGCTCTGCCGTGTGACAGCTGTACAGTCGTCGGTAACTCTGAATGTGTTTGCAGCCCATTGAACTCCCATATGTGTTTGTGTTCATGCAGAGGCACTCCATTTAACAGTGTCCTTGCAAGAATGCTGCAAAGCTACAAGCTGCCCTGTGGTTCCTGTGTATTTATGGATATATATTAAAAAATGAGCGTAGCAGTTTTGCTATGTCTCACCTTTTGGCAGGCTACTATATTCACTTTCAAGCAAGCACCACTGCATGCCAAGGTCTTGTTCTGTTGCATTTTGTTAACCTTCTGTTTTGCTTCTGGCTGGTTAAGCACAGGTTAATTCCTTGTAGCGTGGGTTATTTTTGATGTACAGCAGCCCAGTTTCCTTGTAAGAAAAATGCATTTGTGAATAAGAATGAATTTACTACAGGCATCAGGATACTTAGTTGTGGCCCCTCGACAGAAAAGGTGCATTTTGCCGCAGCAGTGGAACTGTTGACTGTGAAGAGACAGCAGCAGTCCAACTACTCTTTTTTTTTTTGTTGTTGTTGTTCTTTGTTTTAATCTAAAACCCACCAGATTTTCCTAGTGGCCACAGACACCCCCTTGGGTTTAATGGCTTGTCCTGGCTCCTCAAGATGCCTGCAGCCACAACCTTGACCGTTCCCCTGGGAATCACAGCAGCAGCAGTGAGGCGCTCACCCTTTAGCATGTCTCGAGGCGTTGTCCTTAGCTGGAATCCTTCCTCTGGTTCTGTATAAATTGCATTTGTTGTTTCTCAAGGGGATATTGTACTCCTTAAAGCTTTTAACCTCATGACCGGTATAGTAAATTTTTTTTGGCCTTTCCTCTCTTTGTCTTTTCATGTAGACCAGATATTTGAAAGGGCAGACGATGGATAATTGTGTAACATGCAACCTGTTTATATTTTTTGGAAACTTTTACTTGGACCGGAACTCGAATCACGGAATCACCAGGCCAGTTGCAGCACACTCTTTATTGCCCTTTTTCCTCGTTTCAGTACCTATTGTTTCTCCTTTCAAATATGTGATTGTATTAGCTCTTTCCATATGAAAGAATTCTCCTTATTTAAATAAAAAAAAAATAAAAAAAATAAAGCAGATTATGCTTTTCTCAAATTCCCAAGTCCTTTGTCTCGTTCTTTTGGCTAGAGACTTACATGTTTTGTTTTGTTTTGTTTTTTTCTTCTTGAATGGAGGTAGCCGCAGCACCGGTGTGGGTGGCCCTGCTATGGCAGGGACACACGAGGACACAGCTTTTGGGGTCGCGCTGGGGTTGTGGCCCGGACCCGGAGGGGCCTGGCGATGGCGGGGCCCCTCACCGCCGCCATGGCGGGGCGGGCTGCGGCCCAGTCGCCACACGCGGGCGTTGCCGTAGCAACACGAAGGGGCTCCTCCCTTTCCCCGCCCTCACGGCCCTGCGTGTGTCTGACGCCACATCCGGCACCGCGAGGGAGGATGAGCGGGGGGGAGGCCGCCATCTCCTCAGGGCCGGGGGGTCCCGGTCCCGCTGCCTGCCCCGGGGGGCACGGGGGGGCTGGTGGTCCTGCGCCCCCCCCATCTCTGTAAGGCTCAAGGGGGGTGGGGCGAGGCCTGATGGCGGGGTTAGTGGCGCCGCTTCTGTGTCCCGTCCCACCCCGTCTCCCCCCCTCGAGGCTCAAGGGCGGGGTACGAGGCCTGGTGGGGGGTGGCTGATGCCCCCACCCCTCCCATAAGCCTGGAGGGGAGGGTGGAAGGCCTGGTGGCGGGTTAGCGGTCCCATGCCGCCCCAGAAAGCGCTGAAGGGGGGGTACAGGGCTGGATACAGGGTGGCTGGTGGGTCCTGTTGACCCTGTAAGCCTCAAGGGTGAGGTCTGGGTGTGGGGTCAGTGGTCCTTCTGCCACTCATAGAGCTCAAAAGGGGGAACAAGGCCTGGTGGGGGCGTTAGTGGTCCTGCTGCCCCCTCATAAGGCTCACGGAAGGGGATGCAAAGCCTGGTAGAGGGCTTAATGGTTCCTTGAGGAGGCATGTGAGGTCAGGTGGGGGAGGTAGTGCTGCGCTCCTGCCCCAGGGTTCAAGGCCTGCCTGTACTGCGGGGAGAAGCAGCGTCCTCTCTGTCAGGGTGCTCTTTGGGGTCCCGGGGCCTGCGAGGTGATGGCAGAGCACAGGTGATGGCCTGCCCTTGTCTTGGGTCCTGCAGGTGGGGCAGTGGTGTGGTGTGGTGTGGTGTCCCCAGTACCAGTGGAGAGCACAGCTGTGCAAGGGGCTTCTTCAAAAGTCTGTTCCACGCAGTGCTTGTGTTTTGTAGGTAGTGAGAAACAAGGACGGTGGCGCTGCGCTTGGTGGTGGTGATGTGCTTGCATCTTGCTTTGTTCTCCCCTGATCAAAGCCATGCAGATGGATTTATTCCAGTAACTTTCAGTTGTATTGAGGTGAGGAGAAACAACACTGATTCCCTACAATTTTCTGACCTAGCTTTTAGCAGTTCTGCCTACAGGAGTAGAGTTCAATCCTGCTTTCAGCAGCGCTCCCCCCTAGGCTGCGCTAGAGCCCTACAGCACCTACACCTGTGCTCCAATAGCTAGCTTTTTAAGACAGAGGATGTTTGTGGGTTCTGCCCCCTGCCCCCCCAAGAGATACGCTCAGTTTGCAAGGAAGTAACTCTTTTTAAAGCTACCTGAGCGGCCTGGTGCCTGAGCATGTGGTTTGCCTATCACTAGCATCAGAATTTGGGCTGGGAGGTTTGCTTAGCGCGAAGCAGAATATAGGCTTGAATTAAGCTATTGTGTTTCTGCAGAACCAGTTTAAGAATAAGCAAAGTTTCTAGCTTACTATTGATGACAGAGTACCATATGCATGCAGAAGGAGGGCAGATAAAAAGTTAAGTGTGTTAGTTTAGTAACTTCATTTTTACAGTTACTCATGTAGATACAGAAGAAAACACATAAACGTGGAAAGCGAGAGAACTTTGGAAGGTCAGTTACCACGAGCTGCTAGTAGCAGAAAGTAGTGGTGCATGCTTTCTGTCAAATGATCTTCCGCTATCTTTGAGCAAAAGAGTGACGGCTGCTCTTCTCTGTTTGCTCTCAGAGGTTTGGACAGACCTTTGACAGGATGTTGGGATTTCTGAAGAAGCCGGTTGTGGTTACTGCGGAAATAAATATGAACCTCGTGGCCTTGACTGTGATGGGATTAATAAGCCGTCTTTGGGGGCTTTCCTATCCACGGGCTGTCGTGTGAGTAGAATAGTTTATTTCCTACTTGAATGACACAGACTTTTGGTTTTTAAACATTTGTGAGTAAGAATGCAGGAGCAGAAGAGCAGAACTTGCCTGATGTCAGTCTCTGTAAACACGGTGATAGCGTTTCCCTAATAGAAACTCCTGAGGGGAAGGTAAAGGGGCAGAGCCACTGCGCTTCGTTTTATTCTTAGCTTTCTGCCAACAAATCAGTGTTTCCTTTCTTAGTATCCCTGTAACCTGCAGGATACTTCCAGTTACATTTGACATATTTCTGCCTCTTGTGTTTCAGTTTTGATGAAGTTTATTATGGCCAATTCGTTTCGCTCTACATGAAGAGGATCTTCTTCGTGGATGACAGCGGCCCACCTTTTGGCCATATGCTGCTAGCTTTGGGAGGTAGGGCGTCTCCCAAAATTGAGAAGTGTCTGTTGCCTGTTGCTGTGGAAGAGAGAAGTGCTGGTTGGAAGTGAGTTGTCAGATCCTGTCTCTGGGGAAAAGCACAAGGCAGCTGAGAGATTTTGATGTAGAGAGAATTAGGATTTGCCTTATTTAGTATTGTTAGAGGGCTATTGCATGAGTACTGGGGAGCTGATGGAGCCGTGTATCCATTGCCTCATTGTTATGCAGTCCTTTAGAGAAAGAGAAAGGTAAGATGAGAACTGCTAGTGACTAGAAATACTGGGCAACAAGCAGACTCTCAGGCCTGAGTTCCTTTCTGTAGCTGAGATACACACAACATAAAAGTGTCTGTATGGGAAGGAGAGATTAAATATACATGTAACTTTGTCACTGAGAATCTCTTGTTCCCAATTTATATTCTTCGTGCCTCTGCACGTTATCAAGCACTGCTGCAGGCAAAACAGTACGAAAGAGGGCCCTTTTGGGAAAGAACGCTTTCATGCGTGGAAAAGCTATGTGTTTGGGAAATGGTTCCAGGACCAATTTAGCACCAGTTTTTATGGTGAAACTGGAAATTCTGAGTTGTTGCTTATGTTGTAGGTTACTTAGGAGGATTTGATGGAAACTTCTTATGGAACAGGATCGGAGCTGGTAAGAGCTGATTTTAACTGTCTCATTCTTTTGAGAAAATAAGCAGTATTTCAGTGACTGACAGATTCCTTTTGCCTGACTAGTGGAAATAACGCTTTATCTGACACCTTCAATTCTCCTCTTAAATAAGTCTTCTGCAGGTCTCTAACAGAAGTTTAAGGCACTATGATTCCATAGCACAGATTTGTTAAAACAGTTTAAGCAGTACAAGACGGACAATAAATTCGTAAGAGTGGGAGTTAGATTCAACAACTTGTTGTAGTCATAAGGAGTTCTGTATTGATCTGTCTTCTCTGCAGTTTCCAAATTTGTGCATCACTGTTGTCTCCTATTTCAGAATATAGCATGAATGTTCCTGTTTGGTCCTTGCGACTCCTGCCAGCACTGGCTGGTGCTCTCTGTGTGCCTTTAGCATACCAGATTTTGGTAGAATTGCAGTTCTCCCACTGTGCTGCAC
Source organism: Gymnogyps californianus (assembly GCF_018139145.2). NCBI lineage: Eukaryota > Metazoa > Chordata > Aves > Accipitriformes > Cathartidae > Gymnogyps > Gymnogyps californianus. The sequence continues at coordinate 7,349,961 of NC_059488.1, forward strand.
TTGGAGCTGCTCTTCTGATTCTCTTAGGTAAGATTATTCCCCTGGGCCCCATTCTTCATACAGGGGGAGAAGGGTCCCTTTTCCCCTTGTGAATTTTTAGGGTGCATAAAAGGCTGGAGTAGCATCTCCCCACAGAATGCTAACAACACATCAGAGCCCACTTTCAGCCCTGGCCTGTATGAGTCTCTGCTGAGCCTCTCTGGTCCCCTCTATCCTGACAGCTCTGCAGCAGGCTGCCATTCTAGGCTGAGGCTTTACACAAGTTCATTTCATTATTAAGCAAAGTGGGCAGCCTTAACAGCCTCACGGAAAACCATGTTTCTTGCATCCAAGGAGGCCTGTACTCTCTTCCTCAGACGTTTACAGGATGAGTTACAACATACTGGTTTTTAACAGCAGGACGACCCTACTTACAGTCAGAGCTCATCAAATTTCTTCATCTCCAAACTGCAGCAAACCAGTCTGTGTCCGTAGCACCATGATTTGACACTGTTCTGGTGTGTATAACTCAGTTGGTTTTTTTTTCTCTGAGGGTCTGCTGGCAGCTGCCTGAAAGGGAAGGAGCCTCTCAGCAACCCTTTAGCAGTCTGATAAGAAAAATCTCCCCTAGCTACCGGCTGCTCTGATTCTGGCTCAGGGACTCCTGCACAAAGCGGCTCATTGCAACTCCCTTTCTTGAAGATTTGTCATCATGCTCATTGCCTGCTGGGGTCACTGCCTTGACTCTCTTTGCCTTGAGGAGCACCTCTCTGGATTTTCCAGCATCGATTTTCTTTGCCTTTGTAGGCAAGCACAGCACCTTTATCTGCCTCCTGCCAGACTTTACTACTTGCCCACCTCTTTGTCCTTGGAGACAGTTATGGCCATGTACTTTGCTCCTCCTGGAAGGTTTTTGTCCCTTTAAACCCAACACCTCCCTAATACAGCCAGTAAGATTGAAATGAATTGGCTGTCCTTAAACGGGCAGGTCCTTCTGTTGGATAATGATGCGATTGTCTGAGATAGCACTTGCATATAGATAAGTTTCTCTAATTTTGTGTCTCTTTTCCAACAGAGAACTCTCTGATCACTCAGTCAAGGTTCATGCTCCTGGAATCAATATTGATTTTTTTTATCCTACTTGCAGTTTTGTCCTACCTGAAGTTCTACAATTTGCAAAGGCACAGGTAAAGCTGGATTGTCTCCCATCCTTTTGGATATTCTTGTGATGACTCTTTTTTTGTCACAGACTGTGTGTTTTTTTCCTGTAACCATTCTGCAACTCACTTCATCTCATCTCTAAAACCCAATGCTTTGACCTCTCATGTGCCTGCCCCAAAAGTTTTCTCTTCTGAGCAGTGTTAAAGACTGTTTTAACTGGTAGCAAGGTTGTCTTTTTTATTTTACAATAAAAATAAAATCCCTTGGGAGCACTCCTTTGCCCACCCAGATTTTTCATTGGAAAGTTTCCTTCTGTGCACAGAAACACTGATGATAACAGGTCACTTAATGCTCCTTTGTTACTGTTTACAGGCACTGAATTTAGAGATCTTTGTCTCTTTTCTTGTGACTTCACATGTTCTCTGATCCTTGCAGAGGATAAAGTAATCTTTAGTAAAGTAAAATTATCTTTAAACTGAGCCCCGCAAGTGATTCAATACATTTCTTTTATCTGTAGTATCAGAACGCAGGTAGCAGTCAGTTTTGCTTTTCAGGATACAGAGAAGTACGTTTAACAACACCCTGTAGGTCACGGCTGAGAGTTGGTGGCCTGGGAGGTTCAGAATGAGATGCCTATAAGTAGAATAAGGAATAGTGGAGTCCTGCAAGTTTTTTTCAAGTTAAATTACCTGAATTCAGGATCCTAAGAAGGTGCCCAGATCTCACCATAACATCCTTTCCTTTGTCCTTTTATTTAAGTTCCTTCTCTGGAAGCTGGTGGTTTTGGCTTCTGTTGACTGGAGTAGCTTGTTCTTGTGCTGTTGGGTAAGTGATGACGTCTTACTTTGTTTTAGTAAGCTGACTTTCCTGCCTGCCATCTGAGGTATCAGTGGGGCTTTGGATTTTCAAGGCTGATTCTTGATGCTGTTCTGAGCAGACATCTCCATGCAGACTTTTTAATGAGCTAGATTTTTTCTATAGAGAGGATGTCAATTCACAGTGGGCAATACCAGGCATTAGAGGGTACTGTCCTGGGAAGAACAAAATGCATTTCTCAGAGATGGCTTTATGTTATAAAATAGCATCTGCATTTCACCCCTCCCTCCTAGTTGCCTCAGGCTTCACTAAGTCTGAATCTAGGGACTCTGTGCTTTGTGATCTGCCACCTTGTTATCAAGAAGGTTCTCCGTCACTGCAGTTATTTAATGTAATTGGCAAACAAATGATATCTTCTGGTGTCAAAGCCTTGAGGCTTATTTATGTTGTTGTGCCAAACTTGTCATGGATCTAAGTCCTTGAATTTTAATGCGTCCTGTTCAAGAGAAAGTTTGAATGTTTATGCCTTGTATTAGGTAATTGTGTAGTTTTTAACCACTTTCACAGTTGAAAGTGAAAAAACCACAGGTTTTTTATGCACTTTCTTCTCAGAGTGAAATATATGGGCCTGTTTACCTATATGCTGCTCTTGGCCATCGCAGGACTCCACTTCTGGAACATGATAGGAGACCAGAACTTGTCAAATGTAGGTAGCACAATGTGCAAATTATGTGTAACTTTTCAGTACAGGAGCCAGCCAGGAGCCTTGCAAGCCCACAGATAACAATACAGTCTGTAGCTGTTTTTTGTACTAAAATTTCTTGCCATAGTCTGCAAACCCTCCTGTCATAGAACAGTTTCCCAGCTCAGTTGCTGGGGAAGATGGAGTTAAGTTTAAGATAAGCATGTGTGTGTGACTGGCTTTTCTGCTCTTATCCATGTCTTGGTAATTTGTGGCTCAAAACCTATACTGTTTCACATACCTCCTGCTAGCTCCAGTTCAAATCCTCGGTGGAAGTTATCCAGCTGTCTATGAAGTTATAGCTGAATGAGGGTGGTTGGGGAAACTTAAAAAAGACACACAAGACAAGCCAAGTGCACTGGTGTTTTTAATGTTTTTAATATCTGGAGCATGAAAACAGTGAGTTCTCTGTGTTCTTCTAGGTTTCCTTGATGTGCCATTTTCTAGCTAGGGGACTGGCCCTCATCATCATCCCAGTGGCAATGTATCTGTCCTTCTTCTATGTTCACTTGACTTTGCTGTATCGCTCTGGGCCTCATGACCAGATTATGACAAGTGCTTTCCAAGCCAGCTTAGAGGTAAAGGAAATGTGGTCATGAAACTGATTTATTAGGGGAGAAGAGGGGGAAATCTGTCTTGTGTTCACTATTAGAAGAAAGGTGTGCAATCTTTGATCCTGCGTATTTGTTCCTTTTATGTTATTTAACTACTTTGCTGCTGTAGTACTGCTTTAAGATGAAGCAATAATGACTGAAATCCTAATAACAGATGAAAAGCTTTTCCCAGTGAACCAAGAACAATATGTTCACTCTTGTGCTGAAGATTTGTCCCTTCATACAGGAACTCCACAGAAGTAGATACAGTACTGAACTCTTAAGTGGTGACATTGTAGACTACAGGGTGACAGTATGATTTTCTGTAGAAGAGTGCTTAGTCTGTCTTTTAGAACAGCATGGCTTTAGGGATATTCCCTAAGACCCTGTAGTCTTTCAGGCATTTGTGTATTTACTATCTGCTGAGTATGGTGCTGCAAGACTTGATTTTTGTAGATACAACCAAATGAGAAGGCATTGTGCTAAGATACTGCTATGTTAAAGTGACAGGTGACTTAATAGAATTTAAACAGCCTCTGGGTTGTTTCTTCTTCTTTCCACTTATCATTATGCTTCTCAGGGTGGGCTGGCTCGAATCACTCAGGGTCAGCCCTTAGAGGTGGCCTACGGCTCTCAGATTACTCTGCGGAACGTGTTGGGCAAGCCCATGCAGTGTTGGCTCCATTCTCACACGAATACTTATCCCATCAGGTGAGGAATCTGGTTGGGTCTGTATTGTTAGGGTGAAAGTATGCTCTGGTTCTTCATCTGCCAGTCCAAGTATCTCAGTTTGGGTCCTGGCAATCTCTTCATTAAATCTTCAGAGCACACTGCAGATGTACAGATTCTCTGTGCTCTGTAGGAATGGAGCCAGTGATCTGGTACTGGTTTGTATTGCTGTGACTCTGTGGAGCACAGACATGTACTGTTACACACCTGTGGGTTTTTTTAACCTTCTGTACAGGTATGAGAATGGCCGAGGTAGTTCCCATCAACAGCAGGTGACCTGCTATCCCTTCAAGGATGTGAACAACTGGTGGATTGTCAAAGATCCTGGAATGTGAGTATGCAAGAATTATAAATGCCAAGCTGCTGTAAGCATAGCTTCTATATGCTTCCAAGACCTGAACAGGGCATAGCTTGGATTGAACATAACTATTCTCTGCTTATGGGCGTAGAGGCCATGTGTGATCCTGAGCAAGTAATTTCAGCTACAGAGTTGCTAAGGGCGGCTCTTTGCACAATCCTCCTCAGTATGGTAAAAGCATTATTGAGGACTCCAAAATTGTGTCTGAACTGCTCCTGCCAGGACGTGGGCTGTGCTGTGCACAAGGGGAACTTTAAAGACTCATGAGACCGGTGGGAACTCTTTAGGTGCTTTGCATGAAAGGGAAGTTCTGCTTTTTGAAGTGTGTGAGCCATGGCATTAGAGTGCCTTGATGAGTTTTATCAAGCTTGAATGAGTCTCAGAAGAGAGTAGAAATCACTTTTGCAGAATAAGTATTTCTTTGTATTTAAAGTGTGGGATGAGCTGTAGAATCTGCCACATCGGGAGGCATTCCAAGTGGGTGCCTGTGCCTGAGAGGCCTGGCTTGTGCTGAAGTGTTTTGCCATTGTAATTGTCAGTGGAGAGCAGGACTCTGTTCGTGCAGTTTTGCCAATAAAAGCCCTTGTGTGATATCATTTCATACTGATAAAAAAGTTGCTTTTGTAGGTTTCTTAAGTTGCTCTGGGAACTGTATAAAGAGTCCTACCAGAACGACTGTGTGCCATTGTAAATCATATCCACATTGAGAAAGTTTGGCCATAGTGCAAACCTTTCAAGCAGGGACTCTACCAGAACCACAGAAACCCAGTATCTTCTTAAAATTCTTCAAACTCAAGACTGGAGGATGTGAAGTCCTTCTATAGAACAGTAAAGTACAGGCAGCAGTTAGGTGAACTGCAGCATTCCCCCTTGCCAAAGCATGCCTTAGCCCTGTCCAGAAGCAAGATGAGAGTCTGGTCTTCATTGTGGAGATAGCCATTGATCTCTCTTATAATTCTGCCAAAAGCGACATCAGCTGTAGTACGAACACCTGTCAGACCTCACTGAAGCACTCACTGACTTCACAGAAGCCACCAAACAGCTATGTGGTGGGAATAATCTGAACTCCCTCCTGACTGACCTGGGTTCAGACCACTGACCTAATGGCTGGGGTGTCGGTATCCTGTTACCGATCCTCTGAGTCATTCTGCCCTTAACTCGCCTTTGCCTTGATGAGCTTTGTTTCCATTCTGGTACAATCTGTAGATTGCTTTAATTTTTCTTCTTACTGCCTAAATGTCTGTCCCTGCCTGCAGCTTCTTGACCTAACAGATTGGTCATGACAAGGTTGCATTATATATAAAGAAGAATGTAACCACTTCCTCTTGGGTCTCACTCCACCAGGCAGCAGCTGGTGGTGAGTAACCCACCCCGTCCTGTCAGGCACGGACACATCGTGCAGCTGGTCCACGGCATCACGACTCGGTACCTCAACACGTAAGTCCTTTCCTCATCCTCTGCTCTGCCGAGCCTGCTGGCTCATTCTGCTTTGTTGTCCCTCAGAATAACTATTCAGGAGTTGAAGTGCAGTGACCCTTGCATTCAGATATGCTATAAACTGCCTGTTATTCATGGATTCTTAAAACGGTGAGGAGGGACCTCATGTGGTTAGTTACATAAGCCATCCCTGTGGTCCAGAGAAAGGATGCTGTATGCTTATTTATTTTTTGCAGTTGACTCGGCAGTGGGATTTGATACTAATCACAAACTGTTCAGTGGCTGCTAGCTGCTTCTGGTCTTCTCTACTAGTGGCCTTTAGAGGAGCTAGCGGTGGTTTCACCCATGTTCACATTTCATGATAGTTCTGCAGATTCCTAAATACATAGTCCCCTTGGTGAGTCTTCATCCTTGCCCCTTCACTGCCTCCGCTCCAGGCGAGTGCAGATATGTAGTATTTTGTGTGACTGTTAACCCAAAGTCAGCTCCACTGACTTTGATGGCATACTCCTGCGTGAAGGATGTGCCCTGAAAGTTAGGAAGGTGTGTTGGAGAATCCGATGTGCTGTGGCTGATTGCCACAGATTCTTGCCTGTTTTGCGAAGACTGCGGTATGAAATTGCCTCCTGACTGCTTCCCAAAGGGCGTCTGTGTGTACTTGAATATCACTCAGATTAGGAAGGGGGTTGTTCTGAGCTTGGGTTTTTGCTATGTCCCTTCCAAATCTAATTTGTTTATTATTGGAAACCCCAGTGAACAGCGTCTCTGTTTGTCACAGTCAGTGCTTGTTCTTCAGCCTGGCATAGCAGGCATCTGTATTGGCTTCCTCTGAGCCTGTTCCTGGCAGCTCTTGGTAGTGGGGGTGTTCTCTTTCAGAATAAACAGTGCAATCTGTATAAATGAGTTACTTTTTGCTTTATTACTGAATCTGGTCTAAGCCAATTCAATACCTTTATGGGTTTGCTTTTTATATGAATTTGGGAAATGGTGTTGCAGGATCTTACTGTACTTGTCTTCTAGGCATGATGTTGCTGCCCCTCTTAGCCCCCACTCCCAAGAAGTTTCCTGCTATATTGATTATAACATCTCCATGCCAGCACAGAACCTCTGGAGAGTGGTGAGTGGTAAAAGGGAAGGGAGGAACTCATCATGTTCCAGCAGAAACAGCTGATACAACATGACGATCAAAAGACATCTTTCTGTTGTAGGAAATTGTAAATCGGGAGTCTGACACAGACGTGTGGAAGACAATTCTGTCAGAAGTGAGGTTTGTTCACGTGAACACTTCTGCAGTGCTAAAGGCAAGTGGATTTATGTTTATTCGCCTATAGCTTTTGCTCTATGCAGTTCTTGTAATCTCATAAACTACGGATCTCTCTGCTCCAAAATGCCTAAACCACTAAAACAAATAACCAAATAAGTAAATAAAAGGAAACAATAAACTTGCTCAATGTGATAAAAGAGCAGCATGTGTTTCAGGTAGTCATACTCATACTTCACTCCTTTTCAGCATGCAGAGCTGTCCTGCTTCTCAGGAGGTTGTGACCACTGTACACAACCGGGGCTTAGATACTGCCTCAGAAATTGATGCTGAGTCTGTGTGTAGTATGTGACAGCAGCTGGAATAGTTAAGGATCTCTTCACAGTTTGCCAGAATCACTGACTTTATGGCTGTAGCATTTGCGGAGACAGTATTGCGTGGTGACTCTTCACATACTTTCTAGCAGTCCCTTGCTGTCATCCACTGCTCAGGCAGGGCCTAGGAACTTCCATGCTTAAATCCAAATTGGCAGGACTGTAAGTTTACAGTCATCTTTCACTTTCAGCTCAGTGGAGCATCTTTACCCGACTGGGGATACCGGCAGCTGGAGGTGGTTGGAGAGAAGCTGTCCAAAGGCTACCACCAGAGCATGGTGTGGAATGTGGAAGAGCACAGATATGGGAAAAGTACGTCTCAGCCATGTTCTCAAAGCAGATTTCTGTGCCTGGGGGACACTTCATGTTGATGGGAAGGTGGTATTGTGTGTATGTGTGTTCAGCAGGCTCTGGCTCTATCGTGATGTCAGAATCCTTACAAATCCCCTTAGAGCGCTCTTGCAGTTGGACTATGTAATGGAGAAGGGCTCCCGGGAGTGTGAGGAGCCAGGGGTATATCATATGTGCTCTCTCCCCTTTCTAGCTTTCTACCTGTTATGTGGTTATTTCTGAGCTATGCTGTTTTCTTCCAGGCCAAGAGCAAAAAGAGAGGGAAGTGGAACTCCACTCTCCCACACAAATGGACATAAGTAAAAACCTCAGCTTCATGGCAAAGTTCACGGAATTGCAGGTGAGTGTCGTGTTATTCCCTTCATCTTTCCTTCGGCTGCAGAGCAGGAACCTGAGCATTTCTGCAAACTCTGAGCCTGAGGATTCATTGTTTATTCCTTGCTGATAGAGTAGTTTGGCTTCCTCACTGGAAAAAAGTGTTTCTGAATGCACTTCGAAGGGCATTAGAGACCTATGCTATTCAGTAATGAATACTCAAGTGATCGTTTAAAAAAAGAGGGGGGAAGAAGATCAGTTGGGCACCCAGAAGCTGTCTGAAACTGAACTGTAACGTGTTGTATACGCAGTCAGTAGCATTGATGCCCCTTACTAACATTGTAGAAATTCACTACGGAAAGTTCATTATGTAAGAACAAAATAAAACCATTGTATCGATCAGTATCCAGTATGAGATATGCAAAATCTTTCTCCACTCCCCGCTTAGGAACTTAACATCTTACATCTGGAGCTGTTCACCCATGCCTGCTATCCCACTCATTGTTCCAATTCTGAAAGCCTTCTGTTTACTTTTTTCCTAGTGGAAAATACTCACATTAAAAAATGAAGACACAGAACATAAGTACAGCTCTTCTGCTCTTGACTGGATCACAATGGACACAAATATTGCCTACTGGCTCCACCCGACCTCTGGTGTAAGTACGAGCGGTAGAAGTAAACGGGAACCTGGTGAAGAAAGCAGACTTCAGGTCAGATGAGAGCTCCATGAGCGTAAGTGAGAGCAGGACTGCAGTTCCAGCCAAGGAGCTGCTCCAGGATGGACTCTTCTTGTATTAAGAATGTATTTTCCCTGAGGGTTGGGGTTTTTTTTGGCATGTGATACAGCTTTGACAGTAGTTGCTTTTAATTAAATCATGTCTTCTTGCCATATTTTTTTTTTATCTGTAAAGGAAAACTGCAGTTGAATAGTTTCCATTATTGATTCCATTTAGAAGATGAGTTCATCTCCAATAGCATCTTTTAAATGCCTTCCTTACATTGCAAAGGAGTCTTAAAGCAGCAAAGTTTATCAGCTAGCTTTGTTCCAGGAAAGATCAGGTTACTAGCCAGGCACATTCTGACATTTAATTTAGCAAGTATGTGTCGGTAATATTTAAACTTACCTAAAAGAGCTGCAGCATGTTCCTGCTTCTGGCTTAGACCATCGTCTATCCTTCAGGCCCAGATCCACCTCCTTGGGAATGTTGTCATCTGGGCTTCAGCTAATGTTGCTGCTCTGGTCTACATGTGTCTGTCCCTGTGGTACTTGATACGACGAAGGAGAAAGATTTCCGACATTCCGGAAGGTCTGATTCCATTGAGTGTGTGTGTCAAGGTGGGGGGTGGTCGCTTGTTCTGCTACAGTTTAGTGGCCCCAAAGCCACATTTTTGCAACTATGTGCTTGGCTATGCTAGCACTTTTTTTTTCCTGCCCCCTAACCCTGAAATTTTTATTAGGGTTACACAAACATCTAGAGTAGCCCATGAAGAGACTGATTATGGTTATCACAATATGACCATCACCTCATGAGACAATATAGTAGCCAGCGTAATATTTATTTGAGTCATTCCTTGGATGTAAGAAATGTCCGGGCCTCAGATTTGGATTCTACTGAGCCCTTTTGTGATGATTTAAAAGACGTAGATACTGGCTGTGTGGGGAGGGGTTTATTTTAGATGTATTCATTCCAATCGAGGTACAATCTCGTCCGTGTGGCGGGGCAGTTTTATGCTGACCTTTCTGGCAGTACATTTTGCTGTCATGCTGTGAAGATGCTTCATGTTGGCAGTAGTCTGCCTTGATAGGTGCTTCATAAAAGTGTGACAAAATGTAAGCATTTCCCTCAGTTGAGCGTGGTTAAGTTAAAGGTTGTATTAGCACAAACTGTGGAGAGTGGGGGGAAAAAAACAAACTGTGATGGTAGGCAACCTTTTAGAGACTTCAGGTTTCCAGGGACTGTGCTTTGAGGTATCTCCTGTCTCCTGCAGATGCATGGCAGCTCTGGGTGTCAGCCGGGGGGATCTGTGTTGGAGGCTGGGCTGTGAATTACCTGCCCTTCTTCCTGATGGAGAAAACACTTTTCCTGTACCACTACCTGCCTGCCCTCACATTCCAGATTCTCCTGATTCCCATTGTATTACAGCATCTCAGCGATCATCTCTGCAGGTATTTGGTTTTAACAGATAGATAGACAAGAGAAGTGACACGGTTCTTTTCTCCAGGGCTGTCACCTTGGCAAGCTGCTGCAGGGAAAGCAGTGTTTTTTCCAGCAGTGGCCATACTTTGTCATTTGCCTTTGAGAAGCTAGGCCATACGTAGGTCTTCCTTTTGGATGAAGTGTTTGGCCAGCCTTGATGTAACTTGACTGCTCTTTCCTTCTCTCATCCCAGATCTCTGCTTCTGAAGAGCATGTTGAGTGCATTGATCGTAGCGTGGTTCTCTTCAGTTTACTTCGTCTATTCCACATTCAGCCCTGTGACCTATGGGGAGCCCTCGCTGTCTGTCGCTGAACTCAAGAACTTGCGCTGGAAGGACAGCTGGAACATCCTTATCCGAAAACAGTAACAATTACAATCTTGTTACAGGCAAAAGGAAATGCCTTTTATGCAAAGCCAATAATTTATTGTTAGTATAATTGAAATCTTAACAGTCTGATCAAATAATTGAGACTAGTCCAGTTTTAATTATTACAGGAAAAGAAAATAAAAGAATACTGTTACAGAAAAGGTCTCAACAGTAATATAGCTGTTAGGAGCACAGTTCCCAGTTTCTACCCCTGTTACATTCACCCTTCCACTGCCCCTCAGGCTCTGAAGGTTGCTGACTTCAGTCAACAGCACCCCAGGTCCTTTGCTGTGAAGAGCACGCTGCAAGGGTTTCTTCTTCCTCTTTCCTGGGAGGATGTTGTTGATGGTTTCTTCCTTGCACTATGTTGCACTTAGGGCTGGTTTATGTTTCCTAGCACCTTGGTCTGCAATTCCATGTTACAAGTTACTATAAACGGATACTCTCCAACATATCGGATACTTTTCTCTGTTTTCTTTGTTACTCCTAAAAACTGGGTTTTCCCAGCTCTAAAGCTTACACATCTTTAACCATCAGTAATTGGCCCTGCAGTTTTCAGCATCATCCCATGACTATATTCCTCAACAATGCATTATTTGCCCCCACTTTCACTGCTCTGCTATCATCCCTATTTCATTACAGCATTAAGCTAAGTTTATAAATAGTTCATTCTGCATAGAATAATGACTTGTTACTGTTATCTATGTATAATCATGTGGCATAACCATAATTTTTATGAAGCGAAACAAAAATAAAACAAATAGACATTAAAAAAATTGCTGTTACAGCTAAACAAGCTAAAACAAAGCTTCAGGCAGGGCAAGAAGTCAGCCAAAGGCAGAAGAATCCTTTGGCCTTGCGGCATTCGTATGAAGCCTGTGGCCTGTTACTAGCAATGGCAGTATTGCATTTCCTGGGCTGCAGGGTTACACCTCAAATCTCGTAGGAGGAGGAACTCTGAGCAAGGTAGAGCTGATGATGCTGACAAGGAAACCTGCTCTAACTTGTACACTTGGGTTCAGGGTAAAAACATTGTAGGTAACTCAGCCCATGCCCTGGCCTGCACTGGCAGAGGAATTCACAGGGTAGGAGAAGGTGCAGGTGGAGGAGTGGGATGGCTCAGTGCAGAATTTGTAATAGCTCTGTACAGGTATTCAACAAGAGTTATAGTACCTATGCCATGTTTGATTTTTTTTTTTTCCATGTGGCTGCAGCAGCAAGATCTTGCAATATAGCTTAAAGCTGACCAAGAACAGCAGTCCTAGACAGACCAGGGTGCTTTTTACTATAGAGTTCCTTACTGCTCTAACAAATGCTATTCAAGGCTGCTTTGAGCAACCCCGGCCCCCAGAGGAAGGTATGATCAAACACCACAGTCATTATTTTGCTCCTGCTTAAATCAGCCCCGATAGCTAATGCTTCAGTGCAGTAGCTCATACTCTAAGTCTGTCACCCTGAGCTAAACAGCACCCAGCAGCAGTTAGGAAATGAACTGCTTTCTCCTCAGCATTACAGGAGCGTACCACTGAACTGTGGTAATCACCAATAGATAACAAACCTTTACCAATTTCCAGTGTTGAAAAGACTACAGGGATGACAGTACAGACTGCTTTTTTTTTTCTCTAAAGCTTCAGCCATTACAGAACTGAAGCTAACAATTCTGAGTTAAAAGGGAAGAAAGAACTGTTGAGTATGAGAGTATCTCCAGAAGTGTTCCTTTCTGTACCTTTGTGCTGGTGTAGTGCAAGTAGCACAAATACCTTTTTATATAAAAGGGTCATTTCTGCTCACTGTTGTTCATTTGTTTATTAGCCAAAGTAACACACTCACAACCAACACAGCCAGACCCTGGTTTTAGAAAATTAGCAAATATGAAAAAATTCCTCTTAATATTTCCCCCCCACCCCCATTCTTAAAATTACACCGTAGATCCAGACTCAAGAAAGGATACCACAAGGACATTTTCAAAGGCCCAATCAGCACTTCATTTCAGAATGTTTTTTTCCAGAAACTTCATGTTGCTGCAGTATCCCTTATCTGGGGTAAGCAACAGAAACTGGGATGTCACTGTTTATACTTCCAGCCTCTTGTCTGCTCTTTTTAGAAAACCAGACATTCTTGAGTTTAAACTGCCCGAGTGCAAGGCAAGCGCTTTGACCCTGTTTGAGGGTAGAAGCGTGTCCAGAGAGCTGTTTGTGCCACCAGGAGGGTCTTGCAATTCACAGCTTTTCCCCCTTGCTGATCTTACCACCCAGCTCTGGAAGTGGACGGATTCCGCCCAGCAGAATCTGCAACCAGCAGTACAGAAACGTCCTGAAAGACACTAATACTGACAAGGTCAGGTTTCTGTTTCCATGAGCAACTCAATCCAGTTGGAGCTCACACATTCAGTAACTGTGGTAAAGGAGACTGTTTGGGTACAAAAAATAATCATACAGTGTAACAAGGCTCGGGAGCTTAGAAAGGAATAAATTAGGAACCAGAATCATACAGCTTCTTGGGCCTGTCCCCCTGCTGAACTGCAAGTTCCCATTTGTCCCAGAGAGTCTTCTGTTTCATCCCTATCTATCTCAGGGGAGAGATTCCTCTACAGGTCAGTCCTTCTGCCCCGACACGCTACTACAGGCTAAAAAGGAGGCTGGCCAGCAGGAGAGCAATGCCAGAACTCAAGGTGCCAACAAGGTGGAGAAGAGTAAGAACTGCACCTGCTTGTTAACAGGGTGTGAGCTAGTCTTGGATAAAGAGACTGTTTTTCTTTTGAAAAAACAGGCAGATAATTTTCCTGCTAAGGAAGATCATCATCAGGGAAACGGGGTATCTTGCTAATCACCTGGTAGCGCTTAATTTTCAGGGGAGCATTAGATCTCACTTTGAAAATTAAAAAAAAAAAAAAAAAAAAAAAGGCAAGTAGCACTGCCTTTAATCAGTTCATCAAGTAACATAACTCCAGACATCGTAGGGAGAAAAGGGAAGGGTTTTGGAGGGGAGAGGGGCAGTAGGCCAACTCCTTTCTCTTCCCTCTGCAAGAAGTTTCACACCAGTATCCCCTCCACTGCTAGGATGATTTAAAGGGCACTTCACCAACCATTCTGTTGAAGTCCTTTCCCAAAGCTGCCTCCAGTGTTGGTCTGGACCACAGGCAAGTCCTTCAGATGCTGACAGGTTAGTGCGGACGGCTGCTGGACTCCAGGTGGGAGCGTTTGCCAGCCACCAGCATGCTGCTGCTCTCTGCTTGTTCAGGGAATGGGCGCTTGTAGGTCCGACCGTGTCCGTTCATGGCCCCTCGCTGCCACTTGCAGATGTCTCCGTTCAGGATGTCTTGAATGTGCTGCACTATGAGGTTTATAGCAACTGCAGAGAGGAACGGGAAATACAGGACACGTAGGCTTTCTTGGCTGAGCTATCTAGAAAACGCAGAACATCCAGCCCTGTTCAACTCAAGTTTTGACAACAAGCCCTTAACTGAAACTCCTCCTGCCCTCTGCAGCGAGGTCAGACCTCAACAGAAACCAGCAACTGCAACACCAGCTTTAACACTGGTGTCCTGCTCTGCATCTCCAATCGCATGTCACTTTTTCCAGCCCTCCGCAGGCTGAGCAGTTGGTCATCGCGGTCAGGCTCCGAGCAGCTCCCTCCCCTACACCCCTCCAGCAAAACACCTTTCCTTAGAAGCATGCAAGCACGGCGGTGGTGTGCCATCTGCTCTCTTCCCAACCCCAAAGGTGGTCTCCCCAGAGAAATCAGACAGAGAACCGAACTCCCTTTTACCCATGTTGTCAACTCCTCGGGGGATGATCACATCTGCATACTTCTTTGTCTGCAAAACAGCAACGGTGGTGGAGACCGTTAATGGGAAACGCCAGCTTTATTCTAGGAAGACGCTACCAAACGCCAGAAAGCTGGGGGCAAAGATGGTGGCATTTCTGTGCTCGGGAGCTGCAAGTTAAAGCTCTCAGTCATGGTAACACCTAAATGAATTGAGAAGTCATACTGGCTAACGTGCACTGGATTTAAGGTCAGGGATTGTTCTTACTGTCCCTTTGCAGTGAATCACCAGGTAGGCAGTAGGTCAAGTGTGGAGTACTTGCTTTTACACTTCTGAAGGCTGCGCTGCCTTCAAATGGGTCGCCCGCTTCGATGCTGAGGTCTGTTTGCTAAGAGCCAGTCCTAATCAGCATTTCACAAACCATTGCTAAATCTCTGTCGAGAGCCAAGGTACCCAATGTGCATGTGAAATCCCTTCCTGCCTCTGATGACATTTTATTGATCTCTACCACCATAGAGCCCCTGTTTGTTTCCCCCCCCCCCAACTTATAAAAAGGCTGGCAAATTCAGCATTTCTAATGAGTACTTCTACAATCCCAGAATTGCTTTGATCTAGAGCAAGAGGCGCCTGAGCTAACCTTTTCCATCTTATTTAATCCACATACAGGATTTTGTTCTCAAAGGGTTTTTTGCAAATTAGTTTGATTACGTGACCACCTAAATTGGCCCCGCATTATATGGCATAGCAAGCAGACGCTATAATGGTCTGCCCCAGGTTTTCACCAGCATCCCCTGTTGAGAGAGAGTCTACTGGAAACCAAGCTCTTCTTTCTTCCTGCAAGACTTCAGAATAAATGCAGAGTGGGAGTGTTTCAGTCAAAGGGATCCACGCTAAAATAGCCATGGCAGCCAGCAGTGAGAAAATGTGTGCAGCCTGTAGGGATTTCCCTGGTGCTTTGCAAAGCAGAAGGGACCAACCATTTACGTTCTTCAAACAAGCAGCTTGTAATGGTTGAATAGATGAGGCAGAGGGGAGAGCGTGGGATTCGTGAAATACGAATATCAAAAGCCACCACTGCTGCATCTACAGTGCAGCTGATCCCCAGGCGACCCTGCTCCTTCTCTTCCCCCCCCGCGCCGCCCAAAAGCACAAATCAAATTAGTGAGACATTTAGTACCGGTAAGCAGAACTCCTCAAAGGCAGGCTTGACGAACGTGGTGTACTGCGTGAGGATCTGCTCAAGGTCCCTCCCACGTTTCATATCTCGCAGAACTGGGACGGGAAGATAAAACCCCTGAGTCTTACCACATGGCTGAGGATGGATAAGGAACACGAGCAGGCTGACGCTGCCTGTGACGGCAGAGCATTACCTCTGCGGGACAGCCGGACATCGGAATCCGTGTCGACAAAGAGCCGGAGATGGAACATGTCCCGAATGTCTTGATTGTAGAAAACCAGGATCCCCTCGAAGAGAACAACGTCGGCGGGATAGACCACCGTCGTCTCCGCCAGCCTGCCAGGCAAAAAACACCCAGAGCACGTTGTTAAAGGGGTCTCGCACCACAGTCAAGCAGTCCGTCCCCAGGCCCAGCTGGGGACATCCACATCCGCACCCCAAGACTTCACACAAAACTGAAACCTACCTAGAATGCGTCACGAAGTCGTAGGTTGGTACCTCAACCGTTTTCCCCTCAACAATATTTTTCAGGGTTGTATGCATCAAATCGTTATCAAAAGCATCTGCAAGAGCAAGGTTTAAAGAGGAAGATGTTTAGATGCTGCTGTATCACATGTTCTGCTCGGATTTTCTAAACCCGAAGGAAAAGCTCTCTGCCTAGTATTACACCAGGAGAAAAGGAACTTACGCTTCATTCTTTCCTACCAGCAGCAATCCAATGCTCCTCACCCAAACCAGAATTGCTATACTTGGTTGCAGAGATAAGGAAGAGAGAATTCGCTGTTTATAAGCAACTACAATACAATGAAATTAAGAACCCAAATGCGAAGCTGGTAATTGTCTAATTTTACCAAACCACTTGGTAATTGTATAATTTTGCGCAACTCTTAGCCTGTTAGCTAAGAGTAATTTAGAAAACCTCAGACATCTTTAATGCTTTTCAAGAGTGTTATCCACACCAGCTAACCTACAGCAGGCTCTAGACTTCAGCCAAGGGCAGATCATTGTCCCGTTTGCAAGCCACAGCACCGCCCCGAGCAAGGAGAGCAGCTGTTTATGTGGACAAGAAATATCAGGAAAGGATTTGGGGATCGATGTGGTTTATTACAGAGCCTCTCAACAGCCGAGGATGAGGAGACAGCACACCGTGCAAGCCGGGATGCTCTCCAACATCGCTCTCTGCAAAGGTGTGCTAAATGAGCGGCTACCACCCGCAGCAGCGCGGCTTTTGTGATAGCAACGCGTACACACAAAAGACGAACAGACATTTTGGCGGGGGAAAGAGCATTTCTGTTCTCCCAATAACTTCTCATTTTCTACAAGCCCTTGCAGTAAAGCCCAGCTGCTCTCCGACCACTAACTCAACCGCGTTAAAAGACAGGGGAAACAGGCTGCAGGGCTTCAGCCACAACGTTACGGCGAGCAGCCTCACCCGGGTGGTCGAAGTTGTACTGCCCCTTCAGCGCCTTGGCCTGCTGCTCGGCGGTCAGCACCTTGTAGAAGCTGTCCTGGCTGAGGATGAGGACCTTCCGCTGCCGGCGGTCCACCTCGTTCTGCCCCAGCAGCTCCATGATCTTCTCGCAGACTGTGGACTGAGGGGATGGGGCTCAGGCAGAGCGGGAGCACCGCCGCCCCCCGCCCGCGCCACCCAGCCCAGCCCTTCCCCGCCGGGCAGCCCGGGCCCGATCCCCCCGCCCCGGGGCCGGCGGCGCCCGGTGCCGGAGCGGAGGAGGGAAGCCGGAGCCCGAGCCCGTCCCGCCGCCTGCCCCGGGACGCTGAGGCCAGCACCGGCGATGCCCCGGCGGGCGCCGCGCAGCTCCGCCACCCCCCCCCCCCGCCGCGGGCAGCGGGCTCAGCCCCGGCCCCAGCCACCGCCCGTAGCGCCGCGGAGCAGCGGCCGCGGCCCCGGGCAGAGTCCAAGGTCTCACCTTGCCGCTGGCGGTGCCGCCGCTGACGCCGATGAGGAAGGGCTTGGGGTGCGGCCGCTCCGGCTCGGCGCCGCCGGCGGAGGCCATGGCGGGGCTGCGGGCGGGCGGCCGGGACGCGCTGCCGCCGGGCCTGATGGGAGATGTAGTCCGCGGGGCGGGGGCGAGGACACGTGACGGGGCGGGGACAAGGGGGCGGGGACACCGGAGGCGGGGCCACGTGACGGGGCGGGGAAAGGGGCGGTGCCACCGGCGGCGGGCACACGTGCGCTGAGTGCGCCCGGTCTCAGCCCCGGGGCCGCGGTGACGGGCACGGGGGTGAGCGGGCGCGCACATCTGTACACAGCTGGAGCTTATGCTAGACAGCGGTGCCTCATATAGGCCCGTGTGCGTGCGCACACCTGTGTACGCGTACATGAGTACTTCCGCGCGTACGTAGGTGTGCGCAAGTGCATGTACGTGCAGAAATATGCACCTGCAGAAACGTGTGAGCGTACAACTTGTAAACATAAGGACATAGAAACACAAATACGTATAAGACATATACATATGGTGCGCATGCACGCACA
The DNA here is from genome assembly GCF_018139145.2 of Gymnogyps californianus. Classification (NCBI taxonomy): domain Eukaryota; kingdom Metazoa; phylum Chordata; class Aves; order Accipitriformes; family Cathartidae; genus Gymnogyps; species Gymnogyps californianus. The sequence continues at coordinate 7,368,080 of NC_059488.1, forward strand.
CTACGTGTAAGGGCATATATACATATGTACACATACATACACACGCACATACTGAGTATTGATAGATACAGCTAAAATAGGTGCATTTTTATATCCATCTGGTATATAAATAGCTGTGGCCGGAATATATAGACAGCACTTTCTGCATGGAAGCACAGTATTTTAAAAGCCGGACAAACCATACATTTTTACACGGACCAAATGTGTTCAGCCGCACGGAAGCGCACACCTGAGGCCCCCACCGTTTCTGTAGGCTGCAGCACAACGCACAGGAACGGCGATGGGCACCAGACCTGCCCGCCGCGGCGGGGGGGGGCGCGGCGGCCCGGGGGGTGGGGCACCGCAGACGCCCCTCTTGGCTGCCCCCGGGGCCCCGGCGGGGGTCACCCCCGGCCCCGGCGCCACCCAAAGCCCCCCCCCCCCCCCCCCCCCCCCCCCAACCCCGAGCCCCGGGGCGGCGGGGCCGGGTGCGGCCCGAGCCCGCGCAGGGCCCTGGGCAAACACCCGGTCAATGATTAACGCGCCCGGCCCCGCGCCCGGCCCGCCGGCGCTGCGCTCCCGGCCGCCGGCGCGGGGCCATGCGGGGGCCGGGGGCCGCGGCGGGGCCGTAGCGGGGGGGGGGGGGGGAGCCAGGCCCCCAGCGTCCGGCAAGCGGGGACCCCGCGGGCACCGACGTGAGTGGGGACGGGCAACGGGGGCATGGGGGTGGCGCAGGGGGCTTGGGGTCCCCGCGGCGGCAGTGGGGCGGCAAAAGGGGGGGTGGGAGGGGGGGGTGTCCGCTCAGCTTCTCCTGCGGAGAGCCCGGCCCGGCCCCACACTCGACCCTAATTCCGGGGGGACGTTTGGGGTCGGTGGGCCGGGGCTGTGCCCGTCCCGTCACGGCCCCGCACCGCCGCCGGCCGTCACTCGCGGGGTGTGTGTGGGGGGGGACGACACGACAGCGGGGCAGCCCACGGCCTCCCTGTCCCCGCAGGCATCTCCGCGGGATGGAGGGCGACGCGCCGGCCGGGCCCGGGAGCCGCGGCCCCGCAGCCGAGGGAGCGGAGCCGGGGGGTGGCAGCGGGGCGGCCGGGGGGCTGCCCGGCTCCGGCACACGCTGGGATCCCCCCACGGGCCGCGGGGACGGGCCCAGGGTGGTGGCGGCGGTCACCAACGCGGCCTTCGAGGGGGACCCGCCGCCCTACTCGCCCCCGGACCCCAAGAGCGTTCACCTCCTCTACCCGCCGTTCCCGGCTGGCTTCTCCCAGCAAGCGCCCGTCATCTACCAGCCGGGGCCGGGGCCGGGACCCTTCCCGCCCCAGGGCATCCCACCTGCACCCCTGCCCTACACCACCGTACGTATCCCCCATCCCGACTTGTTCCTGCCCCACTGTGCAGCGGGGTCACCCCTTATCCCCCCCTCCCGGGTTTGTGGGGTCCCAAGTGGCACCCCAAACGATGCTTGAGCAGCACAACCCGGGGGGGGGGCACAGGGGGAGGTCGCGCAGCTCTAACCACCCCCACGCCCCTGTGTCGCAGTACGACGGGCAGCCGAGCGCAGGGCCATCGCCCGCCGGCCGCGGGCAGCGCCTGCCCAAGGACTACATGGTGGAGTCGGTGCTGGTGACCATCTTCTGCTGCCTGCTGACCGGGGTCATCGCCCTCGTCTACGCCCACGAGGTAAGGATGGCGCAGTCCTGATTTACACCGAACCCACCTGGCGCCTCGAATCCTCCCTCCTGGTGCTGCGGGTCTCTTCTAACCTCTCCCCTTCTCCCCCCCGCGCCAGACCCGGGCTGCACTCAGCCGCGGGGACATGGCCCAGGCAAACGTGGCATCCAAAAAGGCCCAGTCGCTGGTCCTCTTCAGCCTCCTCTTCGGGTTGTTCGCCTCCATCAGCTGGGTCATCTATGTCCTGGTGGCCCTGTACGTATGACAGGGACCCCGAGCCCCAGGGACAGGGCGCGTGCCGGGGGCTCCTTGCGGCTCACCACGGCCCAGGGGGCACGGGCAGGTGGAGTGACCGCAGCCCCCGCGTGGCATCACCGGGGCTGCTGTGGGAAATGGGTGACCACAAAGCATTATCGGGGCTGAGAGGCAGTGTCCGTCCTTCCTGGCGGGGCGAGGAGCCGCTCCGGAGCTGCACGTGCCTTCGCCCACCCGCTCTCAGCCCCGCGGGCAGGAGGAACCCAGACCGAAGCCATGCCGGTGCCGTGTCCCGCTGGAGCCGGCTCTTGGCAAGGAGCCGTGTCGGAGCGGCGGCACCACGTACGGGATCAGGCTCTGCTGCGGGATGTTGAATCCTGTTACCACGGCCTGTCACTTGGCGGTGCCAAATGGGACTCTGGTGTAGAGGGAGCGTCTTGTAGAACTGGGGCTGGAGACGGAGGAAACGGCCAAGGAGTAACGGAGAGGCCAAGGCGTGCAGCCGCTCCGCCGGCAGCTGCTGCTCTGGGCGTGCAAGAAGCCCTCACCAGTAATTAATAACGTGAGAAGATATAAACCCACATATTTAGCTTCTACGGTAATTTTACACACACAAATACACACACACGCTGTACCGCCACCTTCTTGCTGCTTCCAGATTGAAATAAAAGACAGACGTAGCCAAAGCTTCTGTTTTCTCTGCCCACCAAGGATGTTCTCCCCCTCCCCAGCTTTTGTCCACCACAAAATTCAGGGTAAGTTCTCCTGTAATTGGTCAAATCGGGGTTTCCTCCAAAAACAGGTGGGTGCTGGGGCTCCAGCCCAAGCAGGACCCCGGGGAGACCCCAGGGAAGGGGACCCCGCACGGGGCCGTGCTGGGGATGCAGCGGCCCCAGGTCTGGGGGTGCCACTCGCAGAGCTGCTGCGGGGAAGGGGAGGACAAGCCGCCGGGTCTTCCAAAGGCTGCTCCGATGAGCCGGGAGGGATGGAAGCGTGCCCCGTGCCAGGCCCCGCTCTGCTCACAGCCTCCCCGGGGGGCTGCGACAGACCCCGCAGCTCCCTCGCGCTTTGGCCGGGCCGGTGGGATGCGGCACCGCGGTCCAGCCCCGGCGAGGGAGTGGGGGAGGGATGTGCTCGGTCAGTGTCTGGGCATCCTCCTCCCAGGCTGGCCGATGCCGATTATTTCCAGAGGAATTCTGAACCCCATCCAGGACTGAAATAGCGCGGGAGCGTGCTCGGCGCCCAGGCCACCGCAGGGGTTATTTATAGCCCTCGGTCGCCCGGCACGCGGCTGCTACACGGGCTGGGCTGCGGCCGGGCACACGCCTGCCAACATGTGTTTTGGGGAGCCGGAACCCCCCGACACGGGGGACATCAGTGCCTGGAGGAAGGTGAGAGGAGCAGATATCCCCTCCCACGTGTAGGGCTTGTAGTGGGGCAAGACCGTCTCGCTGGGAGGTAAGAGAGAGACTTATAAGGGAAAAATAAAAGGGAAAAGGGCCAAGGGCAGAGGAAAACGCCGAGGGGCACATGAGAAAACACGAGGCCACACCAGCGCCAGAACTGGATTCGATTGTCACTTTAATCCACAGACTGCTGCATGCACTGTAAACAGGATCATCAGGCGGGTTTGTTATTGGTGTTTATTTGTCTTTAATATAAAAGTTACAGGTCTGAAATGTTTGCAGGAAGATGCCACCATCAAGACTGGGTTAGTGGTGAATATATAATACAACCGAACAGCTGGGGAGGGGGGAGAGGCCTGGGAGCGGGGCAGGGGGCTGGTGACAGCGGGCATCGCTTCTCCCCGCTCCCTGCCCCGTGCGGAGAGGGGACTGAGACCCCCCCCTCCCCTCAAAAGAGAGGTGGTGGTGTCGAGGATGCTGCCTGCAAGACAACACGAGCACGCTCATGGCCAGTCTTGCAAAGGGCTGCTGCTCCGGGCTTCTGCTCCCCAGGGGTGCTGCTCCTGCAGAGCGGGGGTCTCTGGTCAGCAAACCCAAAACTGCTGTGGGCAAGGACACCCTTCTTTAGGGTCCCTCCAGCCCCACGAGCCTGGCCCGAGGTCGGGACACGAGCCGGGAGCCGTGGTCGGGACAGCCCGCACGGCCGGGGATGGCCGCAGAGCAACGGGGAGAAGTGGGGGAGGAAAGCCCAGGGGCTCGGCCCCACCGCGCTGGACGAGGTGCTGCGGCCGGGCAGACCTCCCGTCCCCACGCTGCGGGCTGAGCCTCCGGCTTTCAGGGGGGCTGGCGGAGAGCAGGGAGCAAGACCCTCCCTTTGGTGCTAAGAGGGCTGGCTCATGGTTTCAAGCGCAGGGAAGAACCTGGAGACAGCTCCCGCTCGCCAGCGTGAGAGGAAGGCGAGCATCCCGGCAGGGCTGAAGACAAGGTGCGCCCTCCTGTCCCTCGGTGGCATCGGTGGCATGAACGCTGCACCCCCGCATGGGGAAAGCGGAGCGATGGGCTGCGGGTTTAGTGCTACCACCACACACGACACTCCTAGAAACAGCCTATGCCACAGCACACCGTCCGAGGGAGGTGCTCGGAGCTGGCCGGGGGGAAGCCTGCGCCAGACACGGGGTGTATTTGCCTTTTCACAGTCTCGCCATGTCTTTTTTTTTTTTAAAAAATCTTATTTACAAAGGAAAACACAAGTATTACTTCCTGCGTGGAAGGCTGGGAAGCCTTTGGGGATTGCAAAGCCTTGGTCGGACACGACACACAGCTCTGATGCCCTCAGCGCCATAAAAATAAACCGTTTTTGAAGTGTTCTGCCTCGGATGCTGCGTTTCAGCACAGAAAGATCCCCACTCCTCCCGCTCTGGGGTTGCACAGCACGAACTGGTGTTGGCCCCCACGCTCCCCTCCCCCAGAAGATGCCCTCGCGGGCAGGGGGTTCTCTCTGCGCTTCAGCATTTGGCCGCTGCGCAAGTCCTTCGCCTAAATCCTCAGGAAAATAATCGAGCTGGGTACAATCCTGCGAACGGGGCAACGCCGCTGTCGGTCGCTCCTGCCGCCCGTCGGGCAGAGCTGCCGTCTGCAGGGAGCCGGCTAAGGCTTTGCAGTCTGTTTGTAGAAGGAAGTGCTTGCAACTCTGATTCACCCAGAATAAACAGAGGCTTTAGCAAACACGGAGCTGCTATTGAGAAATAAGTTAAGGATGCTCTGCGAAACACCCTGTCTGTATTCCTTGCGAGTTGCTGCCCTAAAACCGCAGGATTTTGTTAGAACTCTGTAAAAACCTGTGGCCATGCAACACGGTGCTGAGAAAGGCCTTGCAAGGCTGTGAAACCCTACAGCGTACGCTCAAACCCACGATCCACACTGTAAACCATCAGATGAGGACAGAGAGGAGGGACGTGAAATGGCCCGGCCGGGGCTGCACTGGGGGGGGATGCCCCGAGTGGGACACGGAGAGGGGACAGAGGGGCGGAATAAGGCACACCGAACGGATTGGGGTTAACGCTGTGTGTGTGGGAAATGAGACCCCCCCAGCCTCGCTCTTCCGTGCCGGGCTGCCCCTGCCCTGCTGGCTCCGGCACGGCGGGACTGGGGACGGGGACCTGCTGGGGCTCCTGCCAAAGCACGGATCACAAAGCGCAGCACCAAGGGTCAGCCAGACGGGGACCCCCTGAAAAAACCATTTGGCAACAGTGAGAGGAGAGAGGAGCGGGGTGGGGGGGACGGGGCAGCTCGGCCGGGCACAGGGCTCCTTCCTGCTTCCCATTGCCAACCCCAGAAATGGACCCGCTGGCTCCTTCGCCCGGCTCCTGCACCCGTTCCGCAGCCAGCGCCCACGCAGCCGCCCCGAGCCTCCTTTCTTCCAGCACTTGGAACAACATTGTCACTGGTTGTGAATTTTATACATACTGTTTTGCACTTTTCTTTTTTTCCTATAAACCCATCGGTACTCAGACATGCATCAAAAAAATCCCCAATGGATTCTAAATACTAATATTTACAGTCTCGTATACTACAGCATTTACTGTGCAAAAGCTAGTACCATCACTAACAGATACGGGTTCACAGGACAAGTGAACCGTAGTACCTCGGGTAGTCAATGTTTCCAGCGTTCGGAGGGATTACCGTTGCTTAAATAACGAGATCTGAGAGGAGGAGGGGGATACGATGACTGGAGATGGCGGGTCCCTGCCCACATTTTCAGTGCCTCTTCCGTATCTACGACCGGTGCCTTCCTCCCATGAAGAAGGCGCCAGAGATCTGGGGTAAACCGAAGACCCCTGTAAACACAAGCAGCTCTCTGAAAGCAGAGCTCCTCTGGCAGGCAGCGGGAGACTCTTCCATCCTCAGCTCCTAGGGATGAACACGTTTCGAGGTGGCATTGCAGGGGAGACTCAAACCCTTGGCTTCCACGGCTGCTGCCTGCTGACCACCACTCCGGCGACAAGTTTGTGGGTGCTGAGCTCTTGCTGACCCTCCTTTGCGGATGAAAACAAAAGCCTGGGTATTCCCGGATGGAATCGGCCAGCAAACCAGTCACACACTTGCATGGGACCCTCCTTCCACAAAGCTCTCTCCCCGGGTTTAAAGCTGATTCATGGCACAGAGGGACGGGAGGAGAAGGAGGGTGAGCGCAGCGAGCACCGGCTGATCTCTGCTCTCCGCGGCTGACACGCGCGGTCACTTCTCGCCGGCTGCGAGAGCCCGACGTTCACACACCCAGGGATCGCTGCCAGCTGGGAGGGAGGGTGCGTCATCCAGTAACAGGTACAAACATTGAACTCCAGTCTCATAGCTGCCCTCGGTGCGTCTGCGGAGCAATTCTCCTCGCTCGCACAACCCCTCCTCCTAGGTTTTCTCTTCTCGGTCTGTTTTCCGCCTTGTAATGTTCCGAGGTTTGATTTTGAGGGACAGTTCCCACAGGGCCTCCTCAGCCAGGTGGTCGCTGAAATCGTTGAAGAATGACACTATGTCGTCGTTTCTTTTGATGTCGTAATGTCTGGAAAACCACAGAGTAGGGCGGCAGTTAAACAAGGGGCTACCTGAGGACCTCTCCCAACTTTGAGCCACCCCTGCCCTGCTCTAAGGGACACCCAGCGCTGTGGGGTCTGCATTACCTGAGCCCAATACTCGTGACTGTGGTGTGACACCAAAAAGGGGAAAAACCATCATGCCCATCCCTGAACTGGGGGAAAAAAAAAAGGACCCTATCACACTGAAATCAGCAGTTAGATCTGCTGCCTCTGCTCCAAGACAGCATTGAAGAAAACCCCTCATGACCTACAGAACGTAGGAACCAGCAACAGCAAAACCTGGAGGAAAAACTGTTGTCTGAAAGAGAGTAGTGGCAAAACTTTACTGCACTGGATCTCAAAACTAATACAGGAAAAACGTCTTCACAACTTTTAGTCACAGCTAACCTAGAGAGGGAAGGAGACTGTGACCAGAGCCCTGTCCTTCCCAGGTCTCCTTACATCTCCATCACGATGCTTTGACCTTAGGCTCCCCTCCCCTTCCACGGGGGCTCCTGTGCCCCAGCCACAGCCCCCCCACGCCAATCCCCACCGTGGTGCCTCGAAGCCAGCTCTGACCCCCCTGTTGCTGCACTTACACTTGTTGGAAGCACCTCATACTGTCCAGGATGTTAAACTGCTGCCAGCGCTTGGAAAAGTTCACTTTGCTGTCAATGTAATCAGGGTTTCCCAGATGAACAAAGGTCAGGTCCTGCAGAATCAGGCCTCTGAAAGAGAGAAAGGGGCAGCAGGCCAGGGAGTAGGCAAACAAGTACAGAGGTTAGTCACACAGGGGCAGGACAGCCAGCCAAAAGGCAGCGACAGGCAACCTAAGGGCCTCCCGCTGCTGCCACCATCAGCACTGCAACTTCTAACTGGAGGGAAATGCTCCCCCAGCAGCAGATCCAAAGGTGTTCAGGTGCAAGGCACCCACCACGCACAGCTGAGGGACCCCTGGGGCAAGGCGCTCACGGTCACACTAAGGGTGCTGAGGTTGCTCTTTCACCCTCCATGGAAAGGAGGACCAGGCTGGAAGAAGGTCGCAATGGGAAGTGCCTGCCAGGGGTTAAACCTTCCTTCCAGTTTTATGCAAGAGGGTTTCCCTAGCAAGGGGGTCTGCGCTCCCTTCCTCCCTCTGCCTTCCCTACTCAGCCGTGTCTCTGCACAGCCCTGCTGTGGTCCCCTGCCAGATGAGGTGCCATGTACCTATGCAACCTCTTCCTACAGAACTCTTTCCATGGAAGAAAGCAAGACCAGGAGAAGTTTTACTGGTGTAAACCCAGAGCAAATCTGGTATCTAGATCAGAAGGCCCTTACGGAGAAGGGCAATGCCTTCAACCTTTCATCTAGAAACAGGACGAAGTGGCATGTTTGACAAGGCAGACTCCTCATTTACCAGCTCTTGCAGTCAGCAGAGCCAAAGCTGTCGCAGAGGAGCAAGCAGCAGCTCGAAGCTGTGGGATCCATTGCACCTCATGGGAAAATGTGTCTTTCTGCGCACAGACCCCAAAGAAAATATAGTTAAAAAGCGTCAGCTAAAGATCCAGACACTTGATCTTTCCTTTGCCATAGTCAATTCACAAAAGCCTTCTTTACAAAAAGACAGCTGCCACCCTGCCTTCCTATGCCACAGGACAAACTGCTCCAGAGAGGGCACGTGGGTTGATGTGGCACATTGCCACATTGTCTTATTCTAGATGTAGGGCAAATGGCGAGCGCTGAACTGAGCAGAAGCTGCTGAGAAATCCTTGACGGAACCATTTGAACGTGCAGAGGTAACGGCGGAGGAAGGAAACTACCAACTCACAGGTAAGGTATGCAGGGAGGCTCCACATCAGCCAGAGCTGCTCGGTAGGCGCGGAAGGACGAGGAGCTGTCAATCAGTGTGCAGTACTCAGCCAGGCCCTGGCAGAACACAAAGACCACGGTGACACCACTGCTGCAAACCCCTCTTCTTTGTAACCTCTCCCCAGAGAGCCACGTAGGCCAGGGAGTTAATGCCATCCTGCAAACACCTCCAACTGATTTACTCAGCCTGACCCCGAGTGTGTATACACAGAGCCTCACTGCCTTCAGCCTCACCAAGCCTTCAATTCGCAGGGAGGAGGAGGAGGCTGTTCTCACCCGTGATTGTGCTGGCACTCCTGCAGCTGTCCAGAACGCCCAGCCACGCTGCAGGCTTCCAGCGCCATGGCATTATACCCACTGGAGAGCAGTTATCCGCCATCCCTCCACCTTGGGACACTGCTGAGCTGTTAAAACCACCCAGCTGTTTCATACCATAACCGCAGTCATCTTTTTCCCCTGAAGATGACAGCCCTCGCGGCCCCTCACCTCTGAGGTTTGTTTCTGCCACTCCAGCCTTCGGATGGGTGCAGAATCCAGTGCAGAAAGAATGGCCAGATAGGAATTAAAATTATTCAGCTTTCTTAAGTGCTGTGAAGAGGGAGAATATTCCTGTTACTCTAGAGATCTGAAAAGCCTTCTAGCATCAAACAGCTCTACCAACCAGAAGGTCCCACTCCCCTGCTCCTTTAAGGAGCAGCGTGTGTGATTCACAGCAAGAACCAAGCTGATACCTTCATAATCTTTATAAATTTAAGGAGCAGCCTCTCTCGGTCTTGGGCTTTCTCTTGTAGCATAATTATTGAACGGACCCTGGAAGAACAGACAGGAAAAAAAAAAAAAAAAGATAAACCCACTTAAGCAGATCTTAGATTTCTTCTTGTTTCATGTAAAAAACTGATAACTGATAAGGATGGGCCAACAATACTAAAAAGTTCATGATACCTCCAACTTAAATGGAGCACTCTAATTCACAACAAAGAATAATTTCAAGGATGACCACAATAACCCTTCACAGAGTGAAGGCAAGGGGAATGTTTGTTTGAAGGGCTCAATGGTACTGACAATAATTCCTCTGGGTTACAGTGCCCTCCACAACCCTCCTGATTTTCTTTCTCGTGTGCTCTGGGGTCTTTGATGAGTGCCCTGCATCTATCCTGCATCCTGGCCAAAAATATATGTTGTCCCACTTGTAACAAGGGAACCCAACTCTGCAAGGAATATTTTGAATATTTATAGGGCACTGGAGGTTAAGCACAGCTTAGTGCCCTGGTTGTTCTGGGCTCCTTACCAGTAGGACATGTTATTAAAGTGCTCTGTGAACTGTGTCAGGTTGGGGCTCTTCTCTTCATTTTGCTCCTTTGCCCAAAGCAAAACTTCTGGGATCTGCCAAGGAAGAAGAGGAGAGTGGTGGGAAAATACCACACATTAAAATGGGATTTCTGCCTCAAGATTCCCAGTCGCAGTCTGCGGTGACAGCCACTTGCTGACACAAGTTCAGCTGTCTCCTACGACCCAACAGGTCTGCCTGGAGAGCTGGCAGGCAATACCAGAGATTGCAGAGGGTACATGTTCGAATCCCTCCCACCGCCCTTACCCCATCCTCATCTCTGTACCTCAATTTTATAGAAAAGTTCGGCATCTAGGAGGGTCAGCTGCTCGGCTATTTCATGGCTGTGGAAATCATGCAGGGTCCCTGGCCTGTAAGAAACAAGGACGAAGTATAAAGGCTCAGAAAATGTGACCTGTTTTCTTCTCTTTATATTTTGGACTGAGAAAACTCTTGTGTCCACAAGAAAGGGATGCCCTGTCTCTCAAAGGTCGTCAAACCAAGATATGGTTACGTGCATCCTTCCTCACCTGGCTGCCACCCCACGGGCTGCAAGAGGCTTGATGGAATTGGCATAGCTCAGCATTTTCTTCTGATCCACTTTATCAAGGATATTCTTGCGTAACACTCTGGCGAGGCTCAGCTCCCCGTTGCAGACCAGTCGGAAGACCAGGTCCATCAGCAGCTTGAGAATTTCCTCTGTCAACTCCACTAAGCTGAGAGAAAGATGGAAAACCCAGGGAAGGCATCAGAGCTACGACTCTGACTGAGCTGCAGAGTTTTTTCTGTACCGAGTCTTGTCACTCTCTCCTACAAGGAGAACCGAGTGACTGAAATTCCCCCTCTTCCCAGCTCTTCCTTTCTTACAGATTCCTCTTTACTGGTTATTTTAAAATCACTGACCCAGATAGGACACACTGAGAACCTGCTCTTCCAACAAGAGGGTTCAGCACTATAGGTGTCTCACTGGTCAGGGTAGAGGATTTCAGCTGTCATCACAGATGGGGTTTCAAAACCACATCTTCATTAAGTGCCAGACTTATGTATGGTTACTGACCCCGCACCTCCCATCCCGAAATGAAGAAGGCAACTCACCACAGCTCATCCACCACTCTCACCAGCACGAAGAAGGTGTTCTTACTGACTCGCTTCTTAAACGTGTCTGGGAAGTGGCAAAACTTCTCATATGTTGGTTGCAAATTAAAGAATCAACTTAATGTGGTCAGACCAGCATCAGTGCAACTAGCAGCCGCCTTCAGGAACATTATAATAGCACACTATTCTGTCTTGACTGAAACTGGTGTTCAATTTCCAGGAGATGAGGGACACCAATATGGCTCCAATTAACATGGTATTAAGCTGCCACCAGCTGCAGGTAGCAGGGGTGTGAGGAGGTACTTACACCTCGCAGAATTGATGCTAGAAGAGCAGGTTTACCCTGAAACTGTTCTCTCTAAGGTGGAATTTAATGAGCAGCACTGCTCTGCTGTGATGTCTCCCACTGGTCTGTGACATCTGGTCTCAACAGATCTCAGATGTCACCTCTACCTTCCTCACTGCCCAATTTGCTGCAAGGAGAATGGTGGCAGGGGAGACAGCACAGGTTGAAAAAGCTTCTGCCAGCTGGACAAAGGGAAAGAGAAAAAGGTTATCAGTAAGTCAAGTATTGACAAGGGCCTGCAGGAATGCCCCAGCCAGTATTTTCACTGACAACTGCTCTGCAGTGAGATTTGCTGTGTCCTTGGCTGCGCTGATCCCAGCAGGAGCAAGGGGAGCAGTGGCTCTGCTGCAGATGGCAGTGATGAGCTACGACGCAGGACAGGGTGACGTCAGGCTCCCTTTGATGTCCACATACAGGACCAAAGCCGACGAGGCCTTTGCACTGCCTGAACCTTTGCGCTGCCTGAGACACCGACCCGCTCAGCTGATGGCGAAAGGAGCCACGGGAAGAGAGCCAAGGGGAAGGAACTGCAGGCAGGGTGTGCAACAAGAAGCCTTCTCCATACTCTGCCAGCAATGCTAATGCTCACCCTGCCACGTAGGGGCCCTTGCCTCGTTAGCAGTTACAAGCTCGGTTCAGAACTGGGAGGCCAAGAGGACATTATCTTCTGTGCTGCATTTCTTGTAATAAGAGAGAGAATAGGTCTTGATGGTTTAGTCATCTCTAGTATTAAACTACACCTGCCCAAGCAGACAATCCCCATGGCCCCTCTGGAAGGCAGAAGGCAGCGTGATCCCCATCCTACAAATGAGATATCCCCAAACAAATGACCAATTCCCTAGTGATGTACAGAAAATCTGAACTGCTCTTCTCCCCTGCCAGGGCCCTGAGGAGACTACTCTCAGGTCCAGTACTCCACCCTGCCTGGACCTGCCCAGCAGCATTTCCCATTTGCGGTGTGCAGAGGTGAAGGAAGTCCTGCTTGGGACACCTCCAGGGCAAGCACATTACCGACCACATTGTCAGCAGGCTTTTGACCAAACAACTTGCCACCAACTCCCTCCACGACGACCGCTCGGCTCTGATTCCTGGTGGGGGTGAACTGCCACTCATGCAAAAGGATATCTGTACTGCAGCTTCTTGATGAGCTCTTCAGGGGTAATAAATGTCCTGTATGTAGTCAGAAAGGCTTCACAGTACAGCACCAGATCTACAGAGAAAGACAAGAAAGCCTCAGTCAACCCTGCTTTCAGAAAAAGGAAGCTCCTTGTAAGGTTGAATCCAGTCTTACAGGAAGAAGACATGGACACACTTTGACACGAATGGACTTTACAGAAATGCTGTGCTGTATTTTCTTACCAGCAGATGGACCCTACGGCACAAGAGCAACAGGGAAACTGCCCTGTCCCCACCGGCCTGGCTCCCATTTGCAGCACTCAGGCTTGCCGCTTTGCTTATGCGACCACCAAAGGGGTCAGTGAAAAATACCTCTTTGTGGGGCAGGAACTTTCAATAATGGGTCAAGGAAAAATGTGGTTTAGACCTTGGGGAAACTTTAAAGAGAAGATCTGATGGTGAGACGTTGGTGCCTGTTCTCTGTCTTTACTGCTTGGGCAGCACAGAGCCCTGCAGAAAGACATGGTCACTCTTCCCTCCCGATCAGGAACGCACGTGTTTCAACATGATGACATGGTGCTGCAGACCCTCTGCCCTTGCTATGTTCCAGGAAATCTGCCCCGGGACAGTATAAAGATAAGATTATTTTCAGCCAAAAGAAGAGTAAATTGCACTGCAAAAACTGACGCTACCGTGACCATGACCCTGCCACAACACAGACTCTGACGCAGTGCACGCAGACAGCTTTTGTTTATTAATCCGCAGCAGTGGGTGCTACAGGCCCCAGAATTGTAAAGGCTTTGGCCATCATCATGGGCTCAAAGGAGGGAATTTGAAAAAGCAGGAGCCGCAAATGGGAAAGAAGATTCAGGTCAAGATGGAAACTTATTCGCCCCGGTACAAAACCACGCAGCACTGCAGGCAGCATGTGCGGTGGGATGGCACACTGCCCCTGCCCGGCCCACTGCAACCGCTGGCAGAGCTTTGTTCGTGCAGACGGGGAGAAAAAGCTTCTGCCCTGCCTGCCCAGGCTAGGCTGTACATGTAAAGTTTGCTTCAGCCAGGACAGGGATCACCTCACACCCATGTGCTCTAACATCCACCCATTGCGTGTGGAAGGTGGGAAAGAGCCGGGCACGGTGTGCCAGTTGTGCCTCTCGACCTGCGCTGTTTCTCTTGGCAGGAGCCTGACAGAGATGCCGCTTCCTCCTGCTCTTAAATCAGAGAGCGCTGCTGCCTTTTGGTTAAAGACAATCAGACATAAGCTTTAAAGCCAGAGGCTGGGTGGTCATGTCAGGGGTGAGTCCTAGGCCTCATCCGGCTGTAATCCTGCACTCACAGCAAGCGCGTGTGGCTGTGAGCACTTAACTGACCATGGATTTTATTCCTAAAGACCACAAGACTCTCTTTATCCCTTATTCCATTTAGCTCTTTTAGAAAACTCAAATGGACAAGAAGCATCATGCAACAGGGCGTGGAGTTACATTTATTCTGGGTTTCCATCTGCCCAAAAGGCAACGTGAGGTAATACAGCTGGTCTGCTCTGGCACTTCAAGCTGCCAAGAAATTCATCTTTAAAGGAAAGCCTCTTAACTATACCCCTCTGTGCCGTTTGGCTGATTGATTTACAAGCCCTGAATTCTTCTCATTGTAAGCTTAATTCATTAACCCTCTCAGTCACCCAAACACTGGGTTAGCATAGCACAGATTCCTCCGTGCTCCATTCAGCTCAGCGGCTTGGCAGAGCCTGTGAGGCTAAGCTCTGCGACTATTCTGAGAAACGTGCCGCGCAGAGCTCCCTCCACCCAGCCGCTCTCCCCGTCCGCACCGCTGTGCATTTAAAATCCTGCTCTAGTTTTTCCTAGTCTTGAGAGGTTCTCCATGGCTTTCACCTCACTGCTTGCAGCACCCTCAGAGCTCCCCATTCATGAACTGGAGGTCTAGCATGCATCCCTTTACCAAGCAGCTGCCTTTCAAGAGGAACAGTTGGGTAGTTCTTCCAATGCGAGGCTTGTTCTGGAGAACAGGAGGAGTAAATCAGAGCTTCTCCGTTCCAGTTTCAGCATTTTTATAAGGGGTATTTCCACCATCACATTTAGACTTTTTTTTTTTAAATATACATATCTAGCCTTGGTGCAATCAATTGCCTCCTCCTCTCTAGTACGTTCCTAACTTTGGTCCTTTCTGCCTGGATTTGATGCCCAATGTAAACAGGGAAACATAGCTGTCAGGGGAAGGATTTTCTTGCTAGCTGAATGGTGCTCCTAAGTAATTGCAAACACCTTATGCTACAGTAAAAACCCTGCCATTTAAAAATGGACATGAAAGATATTTCCCCTTTGACTATCAAACCTCTAAAATATGAGTGCTGAGTGGTTCAGCAGGTTAGCGCTTTCTGCCTTCCATCCCAGGAGATAAGGAGATCAATTCTGGTTAAGGCTATCAGCACAAATGTTTTTGGCAGGTTCAAAATCAGTCTCTGGAAACATTGCAAAGGCTGTCTTTGCCACAGGTCTTGGAAATGAGCTGCTTCATGTGGGTGGTGACTGGGTTTGGAGACAGAAAGCAGGGTTTTAATAAATCTAGAGCTAAGGGTTGCTAACCTCCCTTTTCCTCCCCCCCACCTCCTTTCTTGTACTGTGGATTCCCTCTCTGAACTGGTCTGGGTGGCTACCAGCATGCAAGTGGTACAGAGTGGGACTGGGAAGTAACACAGTAAGTTGAAAATAAGGGGTGTTAGCAGACCAGCACCTGGATAGCTTGCCCGATGCCCACAGGTACTGCATGAGACCCAAACCAATGTCCCTCCTCTCCTACTTTGACGCAACAGTCACTCCAGCAACTCCTACATCACCACTGCCCTGAAGTTCAAAAGGCAAGAAGCACCTCTGAAAACAGGATCCACGCCACACCAGGCTGGTCACACCTGCACTCACAGAAGGCAGTGGCCTACCTCAGCAGGTACGGAGACACCAACACAGCACTGTCACCAACGCCACTGGTGTGCCTCACCTTCCAGATCTGGGCAAGGGCTATGAGGAGTTAATACCATCCCTGCTGCTAAATGGAATGAACAGGCGCTTATCCAGCTTACCTCCATTTCACCAAAGATAAGCACAAACAATCCTCCCCCTGCAACTTGGAGGATCACAAACGCAGTCCTCTCTACCCCGGCCCAGCTGCCCGCAGCCACATCACGACTGCGCACGCTGCAGAGACGCAGGAGACAAGCAGCAAAAGGCCACGCCAGGCTGCGCTCCTCAGCTCTGTTTTGGTGCATTCACTGTACCTTTCCTGTCGGTCTCTGTTGCATGCACTAACAAAATGTCTCCGGAGCCACCACGAACATCTGGCCCATCATCTCCCTGCAATGAGAACAGAAACACGTTAGGCATGGCCCAAGCTCCCTTCGGCCTGGTTTACCATCTCTGGGGTTCAAGCTCAGCAACAACTGGCAGAGTACGCAGTGTTCCTGGCATTGCTCACAGTGCAAGCCGGGACATGGTCTTCAGTGCTGGGCTAATCCTGGAATTTGAATAAAGCATTTGGTGTCCCAGATGCGGATCTGGGCTGATCCTCACTCAGGGTCTCTGACTCCTTAAGGCCAGGCTGTGAAGCTCAGTGAAAGCTGAACCTTCTGTCCACAGAAGAAGGAACAGAAATGTCCCAGACTCCCAAACGCTCCCAGAAGACCATCAACACAGCAGTAACACTGTGTGAACTGTCTCAAAGTGCAGGATCATGTACCACAGTGGCTGTGGGGTGAGAGGTCATGCATTCAACTTGCATGTTCCTGGAACATCAAAACCTAGCAAGTTAATTCCCTAATTTGGAACTATTGGGCTGGAGGTCACCTGAAGCGATCCAATAACCGCGAGCAGAAAACAGCCCTGCTAACTGCTTGACCTATGCCTTACTGCTCTCTAAAAACATCTTTCTTCTAGCTACTGCAATTCACAACTAAAAATATGCAAAACTGATCTATCACTCAGCCACGCCGCAGAAAAATGGCTCACAGTGGCAGTTCTATACCGTTTCAAACATGTAGACCATAAAGAAAAGAAAGAAAAAAGAAGTTAAGGGTTGACACAGATCCACTAGTCCCAAATGTTCAGAAATCACTGATTTTTAATTGTTTTTTAAAGGAAATATTCCTGCAGAGGAGACTGGAGTCATGTCTAGCTTCCCTTAGCAATGTCTTTGTCATTTCAATATGCAAAACACTGAAAAAACCATGGATTACAGCCATGGAGCAGCTACGTCTAAGATGTGAATTTTTCAGGTGACCCTCTGGCAAGACTCATGAAATACTACTTAAGGAATGAGTAATAGCTTCTCACTCTCTCCTGCACATCTTGGCTGACCAAAGAACACTCCTAAAGTGCCAGTAAATGATACATTCTCTCTGTTTTTCAGACTAGCCCCCTGACAGTCTGAAAGCTTCAAAAGCCTGCATATTCCCTCAAGCTGCATGTCAAAGACAGCTTGGTTCAAGAGCATAGTGAGCAAAGCTGTCTGGGAGTGCACCCAAGGCTAAAAAGCAAGCCATTTCTCAAATACAGAAACAGTTACTTTGGCTGCTCTCGCACATCAGTAATATAACGTCCTGCTCGGGAAATCTGCTAAACCTGCCTTCAAACTGAAAGGCCAACACCATAAACCCGCACCCGGATTTATTGTGCCCAGGCTCTCAGGTGCTTCATTTCAGACTGTTGCAGGCTGAAGAGGTGGGAAGGAGCAGACTGGGAAAAGGGCACAAGATGTGCTGGCTTTGAGAGAGACATCTCACATTTTATTAAAGCCTCATTCATTGCCGATGCTCCCTGCCTGTACCAGCATCTCATACTTTCACAACAGCCTGCACACATAAAGCTGCATACCACTTCTGCTGCAACCTAGTTTTTCCTATCAAATAAAAGCTGATGCCTCACTTGTGCACACAGAGCTTCAGATTTCAATACAGCTTAAACCAAAGAGTATGAAAGTAAACCCTGAATGCACCTACCTCTTGCTTCAGTGTTAACCTAGCCATAATTTCACTGTGGTCGATAAGGGATAGTTCATCTACCTCTTCCTCCAACTGTGATGATTCCAAAGCATCTGGTGACTGCTGCTGCCTGTAAAAAAAAATGCAAATACCTATCAGTGTCATTGCCCATCCAGGGGAAGAGATGCTGGGTCCACCCGAGTTCTCAGTGTACAAACCTTCATTAAACGACAGTAAGTACACAGACAGTCTGGAGGTAAATCTTTTGCAAACAAGCCCAAATGTCTAGCTCTAATTCTGTTGCTTTGTGCCTCTCTTGAAAAAGAGAAAGATGAACCTTTAGGACCTGAACACTTGTCTGCCTGCATTTCTGGCAGACAGGATTTTACTATGCCCTGCATAAGTACACACTTCCATATCTCTTTAATCCACCATATTTTTAGTGCACACAAATCTAAGCCCTTCCTCAAATGTATAGAGACTGAGCATACTCTACACATATATGTCTTAGTTCAGCTCATGACCCATTCTGCTGCTACAAGGGGAGATGACAGGCTCTCTTTTTGCAGGAAGACAGAGCAGAAAGCTCTGACCACTTTTTTGGTGTACATCCACAACTGTAGTATTCCTGCCCCCAAGGGCTGGTACTCTTGTGCCTGGACACATGCTCTCTGTGCCTGTATTCTTAAAAAAAAAAAAAAAAAAAAGTACGCATGTTCTGTATAGCTTTCCCCAGGCACAGGCCAAAATCCCGTGCACCAGTCCGTACTTTCAGCAGGTAGTGAGCTTTGCAGAGCACTCTTGCATTGTCTCCTTCACTGCAGGGATTAAAACCCTCAAACCAACTGCAGGAAAATGGGGAGGGAAGTTGACGGTCACACACAAAACAATGCTGTTCTCTATTTTTGCTTTAGAAATGCAATTGAAGAGCAATCTCAAGCAGCAGGGAAGCACTCACTCCACTCCTCCTGAAGCCCATCTGTTACAGCCTGCACCTCTTCATTTACATAGACAAACGATAGCTAAGAACATTAGAAGGGATATAAAGCCTCCTGCTTCGGGGCCTCAGCCGGCCTCTAACTAGCAGGGTTAGGAAGAAATTCCCCTCTGGAAGACTATTTCCCAACAGTGATACAGACTTCTGTTGCACGTTTCCCTGGAAGCAGGAGGGAGCAGCCAGTGTCAATGACAGGACTGCCAATTACGTGGACTTAGGGTGGCTAACACAGGCTGCATTAACCCCTGCAGGCTGGCCGAGTTAAGTAACGACATCTTGCCAGGATCCTCCTTGTTCAGCAGGATCCCACCGCTCACCAGTTGTGCAAAAAAAGCGGGCTGAAAGTTTAGAGAACATCGAGAAGGTTGAGGGCAGAACAGGCAGCCCCAAGGATGGCTTGGTAGAGGGCAGGGCTAACGGGACGTTGGTGAGACTCTGCACCCTTTGAGGCTGGGAAGCAGGAAGACCAGGGGAGTCAGGCTCACCTTTCAGCACCATCTTTGCCTTCCTTCCCCATGGCACTGCTGTTCGAAGTGGAGTCTTTGGAGTGGCCGTCTTTGACAGAGGGAGATTCCTGCAAAGAGAAATAAGTTTTTTATTATTACATGGGGTCCTACACCACAGCTAGCCTTGCATTTACAGTCTGACTGCTTCTAAACAGCCCTTTACTGTAAATTCCTACAGAGTGGTTAAAGATTGATGCAAGTTAATGCCAAATGCCAGGAAAACACAGAAGTTAATTAGACAGGAAATTTGGGACCATCTCTGGAGACTAGTGTAATTAGTACTGTTTGCTTTTAACATTGTGAAATGATGCTGAAAGTTACACCACAAGTCAGCTGTTGTCTCGGATTTTAACCCTCTCACGACTGTTTTTTTTCCTCCAGCCCTTACTGTTGAAATACACTTGCCTTCTGCTTTAACCAAAACGGACACAGCCAGCTCTAAGCTCTCCAGTTTCAGTTCCCCTCCTGGTCACAGCCCCCAAAACACCAGCCTGTCTTAGGGGGTGGATGCACACTGCCATTCCTACCTCCCTTCTCTGCCATCAGAAGAGGTTACGCAATGATGCAACGTTTCCACTTCACAATTCCTGGCTGTGGAAATGAGGCTAATGCAAAAAAGCAGAACCAACTGAACCCGTGGCATGGAACAGCAGGTAGAGAGCTCAAAGCAAAGATACAGCATTTTAAATTAGCCATTTATTAAGGAGACAAATAGCCATGAACGGCAAATGGCAATATTAATCTAACAGTGCTGGAGTTCAGAATTATTTAGCATCATGCAGACTGAAACTTGGAAATTCCACCTACTGAACAGATAGGACTGAAACCACCTACACACTATCCATTTGGCCTGGAAAACACACTGGTGAGCTTAGGTTTCTTGGTGTCTGCAGAATTTTTCCAGGCTATATCTGTAAAGCCCTTTGCTTTAAAGTTGAGAACAAGCTTGCAGCTGTCCAAAAGGATGGGCCTGCCTAGATGTGTCTCCCGAAGGGAAGTGATGGGAGCACTATCTCTTGGCATATTTAACACCAGCTCGGATAAAGGTCTCGGAGACATCCTGTAGGAGATGTGCCTTCCAAGATGAGGGCAGGCAAAAAGATCGCCACAGACCTCTGCCGCTGTCTCCTATGACCCAACAGGAAGACGGTACCTCCCTGCAATGGAAAACGCCCTGTCTCCCCTAGGAAATATCTAAGATATGAGGCTTGAGCAAAGAAAGAAACAGCGTGCGATTACAAGGCTAAATCAATCACTTCTTACGTTGTATCCAAACGGTGAAGGAAAAAAACCAAAATTTAGAGCACAGGACTTTCTGTATTAAAATAGGGAAGCCAAAGCAGTTACAAGAATAGACATGGCCCCAGGATGGTGCTGGTCAGGGTGCAGCTTTCTGGAAGGGAACCTCACGCAAGCAGCTCCAAACAGACAGCAAAGCGCAAACGGAACAGCGCGGCAGGAAAAGCCGTCCCTACCTCCTGCCGGGGCTCACCGCGACCCCGAAAACATCGCCTGCTCTCCACCCGGACCGGGAGGCCACCCAAGCCTGCAAGCCAGGAGTGGGCAAGCAGAGGGACCACCAGCAAGGGAGCCGGGGCAGCAGGACGGACACAGGAGCTCCACGGTGTGCAGAAGAGGCTGGTGCCAAGCGCGTCAGCCCCGGCGTGAACTCAGCATGCACCAGGCAGCCCCTTCCCGGTGTCCGGCCCTCTCCAGGTTACTTACTCCTTCAGAGCGAGGGAGTTCCCCGTTGCTCTGGCCAGAGGAATACAGATTGACGTATTCACCCTCGCCAGCCTCCTCACTGGCGTTTTCACTCTAAGGGAGACAGGATGAAAGGAAATACGTGATGGTGCCCCCCGCCAGCACTTAATGTTAACTGAGCACGTGCCCACGGGCTGGGAGGAGAAGTGCTCTCGGCGGCTGCTGTCACCTAACTGGGAGCCCTTCCTCCGGCTCAGCGGCCAACACCGGCCACCGAGGCTGTACCTTCCTGGGGGTAATTATTTTCTGGTTCTTGAGGACTATCCCGAAGGCCCTGAGTTGCAGCAGGACAGCAGCAGGCACTGCTTTGCAAGTGCTGCCGTGGACTCCATGTGAGACTGCAAAGGTACAACATGCACGTGCGGATTTCAAGGTTACGGAAGCTGAGCATTCAGAGCTTGACACACAAGTGCGTGTCCTACCCGCGCTGTAGTCCTGCTGCTAAATGCAGATCAGCTCTGCAGCCCAGAGAGTATCAAATGTATCTCCCAAAGTATGCTACAAGCACAGACTAGAGCCATCACGCCAGGCTAAACCAAACTCGAGGGCTTCTGGGCTGTAACAAGGACCCAACACAAGGAAGATGCAACAGCAAGGTCAGGTCCAAAGTGTGAAAACCTGATCATTTACTCTGCAATCAGCATCCCTCTTCCAAACTTTGTGAAGAGGCAGCACTAGCATGCACTGCGCTGACAGCTCTAATCCCACCAACTCTAGGCTTTGCAGCAAACAAAAGAGGAACTGCCTTGAAAACGAGGTGTTTAAAACAGTAGCTGTAGTGGACAAACCTGCTCAGAGATCTGCAAAACTGATCTGGGACCTCAAACTAGTAGTGCCGTATCAATGTGGGAACAGCGTTAGTCTAACTTCACCAACATGTGATGCTTTGCACCAACGTGCACTGCCACCAAGCGCACAGCTAGGGCTGCTGGTAACTGGAAAGAGCAGGAGCCTGGAGAGAGCAACAGGTTTATGCACAGGAGAGACAGAACTGGGCTGCACCCACTGCTCCTGGGGCTCACCAGTGACTTAGGAGGGAGCAGGGCAGCAATCACCAAATCCTGCCATGGCAGCAACGGCAGGATGTGAACCACTGTTAGGAGGCCGTGTTTAGAAACAACCAACCTCACAACACACTCCTTTACCTTTTCTCAGCTTTGTATTACAATCGCAGGAAGCTACAGCAACTTCTCCTCTCCCCTTCACCAGCATTTGACATTTTATGTTTCCTGCATATGTGCTAACGTTTTCTCAAACCTGCTGAGGTTGTTCATTTTTTCTAGCCACCATTTTTATATGAAACTACCTCTCTGCAATTCACACACACATTTGGAAACCAGACTAGATCACATTTAGCATGTATTAATACAAGAGACATTTTCTTTTAAAAAACAAATAAACCCAGCCTTGCATTAAGGTGCATTATCTCTTTGGATAGTCTCACCGAAGGCGTCTGGAGAGAATCAGTGAAAGAGGTTTCAGAAGGAAGGCAGACAGGAGCACTCCCATTAAAGCTGCTCTCCTGAGAAGAGGAGTTTGGCACATCCACAGTGCTGGGTGACTGGCTGGCTGCGGCGGGCACCGCTAGGTCAGAGCTCTGAGACGGATGGACGGGCGGAAAAGGTGGGGTGGAGCAGGAGGAGGAGGTAGAAGAGAGGAAAGGAGGTATGGAGACTTGGTTGTGAGGCACAAAGTCCTGGGAGTAGGACCTAAACACAGATTTGTACTACAGGATGCAGAGACGTACAACACAAAAAACAAGAAGATGGGGAAAGGAAAGAGACAGACAAAAGAAAAAGTAATTAGATCGGCAGTAGTGTAGCAGTGACAGCACAAGGCATTTCTAACACAGGCACCTCTCCGTCAAGAGGCCAACCTGAACAGAGGCAGCACTATTTTATCATCCACACGCTAGAGCAGGAATTGCTACCTGGGACAAATCGGCCAGCTTTTTTCGGAGAGAGGCATGTTCTTGCACGAACAGCAGCTCGGCAGCTCTTCTCAGAGGGGAAGTGGGCACCAGGGTGTTTACCTGCAGGTATCCAGCCTTCGCTAGGCAGGGGGAAAGCCTGGATATCTCAGTACTGCTAATGACAGTGACCCTGAAAATCACTTGCGTGGATGAAAGGATGCGAATGCATACAGAAACCACGACTGTGAGCATGCTGGAAATATCTAGATAGAGAAAAGTACTCCGAGTGCTTATTGCTTTTCTGGGATTTTCCACAGGATCCAAATTTAAGATGCCGTGTGCTCCAGCCCTGTAATTTAACAGCTACTGTGTCAAGTCTGTTCCAGAACACATAGCTCCCAGGGAGGAGTGGCTGGATACTGTCTTCAAAGTTACACTGAAGCATAAAGGAGATTATGCTGCTACTCCTTCCCATTTGAGAAACATAGGGAGCAAAAATGATAATTGCCCTCAGGAGCGATGAATTCCGTATCAAACCGATCCTTTAATGCAGTGCCTCGAAGAGTCAGCTGAAGAGATGAAAAGAGATCATCTGCGTAAAGCTTTATTTCACTCTCTCTCCTAATCATCAGATTACTGTTCAGATAATATTAAACAGGGTGCAGTGGGAATATATTGTGCCAAGAAAAACAAGAGCAACCCTTTTAACATCTGGTGCTAGTAAGATTTGCCATCAGGGTAAGTCCAAAACAAAGCTGACACCCATTAAAAAAAAAAAAAAAAAAGACAATAATGGTAAACCTGCTGGAGAGGAGTTTATTTAAAAACCTGTAGAGCTCAAGCACTAGCGAGATCTGTGTCACAGCCAAGTGGACCGAAGGAAGAATCACATCGTCCAAAAAAACCCACGCTGAAATGAAGCTGTGGCGGTTGCTTGTTCGAGTGATCTGCTGCGGAAGGATGGTGCGTTACAGAGCTCTCAAGAAGCACAGACACAACTTGCTCAAACCAGGCTGAAAAGTGACACCGCTGTGATGTAAAAAAGAGAAGGGGAAACAAAGGCATGAATCGGAGAATTCAGGCTACATTTTCTCTGGAGAGTTGAGCGGGTGATAACAAGCAAAGCTTAGTCTGTCACTTGAGCCGAGGCAGCAGCATCCAGTTCGGCAGTGGTAGTTTTGTTTCTACCTGCTTAAAAATCTAAACTGAGAACAGCCTCGGGCCAGAAGCCTGGGCAAAAAAGCTTTCCCACTACAAAGGAAAGGAAACTTAAAGCTCAATGGCTAAACTTTACCTTCCACCACCTTAATCCTCGAGTGGTTACTCTCAGCCGTGTGTGGAGTCCGGCAGTGCTCTGGCTGTATTCTGGGAGCCCAAAAGGAATTGCAGGCCATAATACAGAGGAGCAGAGGGAGATGCTTTGGAAAGAGAGCTTAAAAGACTACTGAAAAAGTAATTAAAATGCAAATCCCTACCACATGCCTGTGGCTAAAAGGAAACTGGCTCTAGGACAGGCTCCTCTCTCTTCCTGCCTGTTTCTTTCCGGATGAGCAGCCCTGGCTCCAGGGACACTGTCAGCTTTTGGTGCTGCCTCAGTAACAATGACAAGTCTAATCTCTGTATTTACTTTCTGCCTGGATAAATGCTCTACATTTATTCATTTTCACTTGCATGGCACAAAACACTAAATCCCTCGTAAGACGCCAGGCTCATGACATCATCTTGGCTCAGCAGATTCATTATGCCTGCCCCGTCTCCCTGGTATTTCATGATCTCACCGGTGCTAATATGCCAACTATTGCCCCAAGTCCCAGGCTAAAGCCCAAAAAAACAACAGGAGCAAAGCGGATGGAGAACGTGTACTCCCACCAACCACGGCTGCAATGGCTCAAGAAGGCACTCAACAAAGTGCTGTCCCGATAACAAGATCCTCTGCTCCTGTAAAGGAAATAATTTGCTCAAACAGAACCTATGTGCCAGCTCCCCTAGAGCTGGGCTTCCTGCACCCATGAGACAGGCGGCATATGTTGTCCTTCACTTTGTAGCTGATGGACATCTTCCACCGAGGAGTCCCAAGGGTTTTTGTCTCTGACCTGCCAAACCCAGAGAAAAAGCCAGGCTTTTGCAAAGCAGCAGTGGAGCTCGTGCAGGGCACGAGTGAAAGGAAATTACTGTCCTCAATCAAGTCACTCTGGGACAGGCAGCACCCCGTGAAGCTCTCACGCTGCGTGATAGTGCTGGCAGGGTTAGCTCAGGCCAAACGCCGGCCGCGAGGCTCGGCAGCCGAGACGCTGCCTGGTACACTGCCTGCAGGCTGAGCTAGCAGCTCGGGGAGATGAATTACTGCTTCTGGGGCAGGAAAATTTGCACAGCTTCTGCCTTGCAGAGTTTCAGAGACATTAATCCCAATTCAAAGGCAATTTAGACCTAAATATAACATAATATTGCATAAATCTTAAAAGTTTGAATGCGGATACATTACTACTGACAATCACTATACATTCATCTCTCCTCGGCCTCATCAATACACCTTTCAAAACAATATCTTGGCATGAGATGTGTTGAAAATGCCGGTTTAAGGCCCAGGTACCCAGGAAAATGCATTAAATCTTCATTATGTGATCCGCGAACAATCGTTTAACGACACAGACATGCTCTCAGCATGCTGTTAACAAAGGGAACAGTGCAGCGAAGCCTTTGGTGTGCTGGCATTAATTAGCCAGACTGCTCTCGACTTCCAATCTTGTTGTAAAGTTGCATCTTGTAGAAAGCGAGCCAGGGAGCCCCCTCCTTCTTCCGGAGCCTGGAAGCAGCTCTGGAATTCCAGCTATGCAGCCGTGCTGGGACAAGAGCCAAGAATGAAGCATACTTTTAAAGGAGAAAAAAACACCCTGCGGTGGAGATGATGTCCATATGGCACCCATTCCTGCTGCTCCCCCGTCTGACCCAGCCCAGCCCAGCCAGCAGCTGCAGCAGGAATTGCGGCAACGGCTTCCATGGGGTTTGGGTGTTGTACATCTCTTGGAAGCCCTGTCATCCTTTAAAAGACATACTTTTTTTGGGAGGGGACAGTCCATTCAACAGAACTGTCACAAGCAAACCAGTCATCCTCTAGTCCTCCCCCCAAGAAATCACAGGCAACAGTTTATCTTGGAAACAAATCAGTGCTTGTTGTAATCTGCTTCTTAGAAGTTTCTTGCAGGGTCAGTAAGGCCTTGGTTATGGCTGTACTGACACAACCTCCTACTCCATGGCTTTGCTTTAAGTGAAGTACTTCAAAATAATCTCTGGGAAAGCTAGAAAGCAGGGTGCAACCAGATCATTTGAGAAAGGATGCCTTCCTCTATCCAAACTCCGGCCATGCTGCTAGGCTCCCACCACAGGACCAGAAGATTGTCTCCCAGCATGAGTGATCCTGACCTACAACGGCAAATGGGCAACACAGGGAGAAGAGAGAGATCCCTCTCCTCTCATCAGTAAAGTGGATTTTAAAAAAACCCTGTCTGCCACTTGGGAAGTACTTCCACAAAGCGTGCTTTGAGCTTGGAGCACTCTTGTCTCCTGGGAACAGCAGGAAGCTAACATGCCTGGACCTGAATGTTTACCACACACCATGACACACAGAGGTCTTCCAGAGATGGCATCTTTCAACGTTTTCAATTTGCTGCCTTTGATTTTTTGCAATGGTCAATATTTTAGAACAGCTTTCCGTCATTAGCAGCAGTGTTACAGGATGTCCCAAAGGTCAATGACATTACGACCGTTTATTTGGATTAGATGGCAGGAGATAAGCACTCTAATAGAAAACTTATTTCAAGAGTGACGCTCCTCTACATTCACTAGGCATGGCTGACCACAAGTAACAGGGAGACAGGGTGTTTATATGCAGGGAGTCACTGGTTGCAAGTAACAGCAGTCTCCATCCTAAATTCAAAGTTGAATTCAATTATATGGCTGTCAGAGCATCTGCAGCATCAGCAGACACAGTCTTTACCTTTTAAGCACAGCCTTCTCAGTTACCCTACGGACTTCTTCTGCCAAATTAATATGCTATCCTGTCAGACACTCCCAGATCAGATAAAGCATCAGACTTCCAAAACATGAAGCTATCAGAGGAAAGGATCAATCTTTTAGATCTCCTCTGCTAATGCTATTAAGAGAGCAACACAAGCAACATGCCAGAACTGGATGCCCAAATTCTAACAGCCGAGAACTATGTTCACAAAATAGTGGGTGTTGCACAAAACTGCTACACCCTAAGAATATAATTGCATAGACAACTATTGGAAAAGACTTCCTATCTCATGACACAATGCCGGGCTTCCAGGTACTTTTGCTAATGAGGAAGGAAATGCTCCTACAATGAATGGCTGGAAACACAAGCTGCCAACAGAATGGCTTCAAGCACTGCCACAGGAAAGGCAGCAACTCCTCATGCTTGAATGTTTCTCAGCAAAGACTCTGACCTGGCTGCACAGCTGACCTCCCTGTTTTTAAGCGATGGTTAGCATAGCAGATGGATGGACAGGGTTTGCTGTTCCCTTGGGAAAGGGTCCCCCTGCTTCTGCATGAGAAAACACAAAATCCAAACTTCTTAAGTGAGAGGGATTCTTGTACATCATTGCAACAAAACAAATAAGGGGGCAGGGGGGAAAGAAAACATTTGCAAGATTTATTAACCATGCTATCATGCATCTCTCTTTTGAAACTATCAGGAGAATTCAATCTGATCGCACCTACAGCATCAACTCTTGTTTAGCTTGTAGACAATACCACCATATCTAGCAAGCAGATCTTTAAAAGGCAGAGCCTGGAGACAAAGACAAGGCTCCTAAAAAGTCAGTCACACAACAAACGTGACCTATGAAGTCAATAGGGGACTGTTTAGAGAGACCTGCACAGACACAGGTAGTGCTCCAACTGCAAGAAAAATGTATAAACCACCGGAGGAAGTGGTTCTCAGAAGCAGGATTCAGTGATGCCAGCATGCAAGAGCACTATTAATACCACTGTCCAGGCCTGTCGTGGGCAGTGGAAGTGAACACAAACACAGAAGGAACACTAAACAGGAAAGGCAAAACAATACCTATACCTCAGCAGCTGGTTAAATGGATGCAAATCTTTTTTTCCCCTTCCTTCTGCTCCAGACTAAGGAGCCAAACCCTGCTTAGGACAGAAACGAACTCACACACTATGATCTCCCAGTCCCGGTTTGATCGTGGCTGCCACCATCGGACCACCATATGAATCAAACCAGCTCAGTCTCAGCTGAGGGCCAGAGCTGTGGCGTGTGCTGCAGGCTGGAGTGAGCTACACGAACAGGAGCGAGGCGGGGAAAACATGCGAAGCACATGTCTGCATTGCGCGCGTCTTTAAACACTTATCTGACCCTCCTTTTCCTGAACATACGTTTAGTGCACACACAAGAAAGGAAAACAGTTGCTGTGAATTTTCTGTGCGCTTGCTCAATTTGCTCATGAACAGTGGGAACAAGTGAGAACTGAAGTGCTGAACTAGAGCTTTCATAAGGAAATCACTTGCGCCTTCTGCTGGAATCCAACAGCCAATTTGGTTTCTGGAAAATTACTGGAAAAGTTTCTTAATTAAAAAGAAAACGTAAGAAAAAACAGCATTTTGAGAAAGGCAAGTTATTTCTCCATAGTGGAGGATGCAGCCAAATTTCCACTAACGGCATGTACATAGCCTGGAGAAACAACTGTGTTCCTTGTTTCAGCGAGCAAAAGCTTCCTAGCTATAACCGAATGCAAGACTTTCTGCAGTCTTTGGGGGAAAATACGTGGACGGACAGCAGTAGAGCTTGTCACCAGACTGATTTCCTCTGTCAGTGCAGAGTTCCCCAGCTGCGAGGAAGTAACGAGATTTCAAGATTTGATTCCTGCCGTTCGGATACCTGCCCACCCATTTCCAGTCAAACAGCACAAGGAGTTAATAAACCAACGGACA
Organism: Gymnogyps californianus; assembly: GCF_018139145.2. NCBI lineage: Eukaryota > Metazoa > Chordata > Aves > Accipitriformes > Cathartidae > Gymnogyps > Gymnogyps californianus. The sequence goes on from NC_059488.1 coordinate 7,396,822, forward strand.
GTATCTCTGTCTTCACAAGAAGAAGGGAGGGAGGTGATCAGCTAGAGAAAAACTACTGCCAACAATCACCAAGAAGGACGCTTTCTTATTGCATCCCACCTTTCCCACTGTTTAGCAACAGAAAGTACTTTCAAAAGAGATGGGAATCCCTAGAATGATTCTTGACAGTACAATCCAGTTGTCCCACCGATGTGGGGCTTAATGGCTTAACTGTGCATGGGATGGGGAATACGATGCTGCAGTTCCTTACAGTATCAGCCCACACTACAAACACGACCCTTTGCTGGCACAGAGGCCAGACGCGAATCAGACTCGGTAAAAAACAAGCTCAACTTGCCAAACCTATGAGGTTTGATCCAGTTGCTCAAGATCTGCCTCTATCCAGTAAAAGCTATTACCTCTGACACAATTTCCTGCAAAGAAGGGAAAAGCGCGATTAGTGGGTTGACAGAGCAGTGGTGGCTTCTGGACTACAGCAGCGTCTGCAGCGCTGATCAGAAAGAAAAAAGTCAGGGCTCCAGAAAAGAAATTCATACATCAAAAATTAAAAGATTAAAGATGCTCTGAAGAACTTCACCTCTTTTTTGCTTCAAAACACTGTCTGAAAACAGTCTTTTTAAGCCCTGTAAATTAGTAGTAAGGTACTAGTCCTTTACCTGGAGCGCAGAGCTAATGGGCTAACATGCAACACATGGTGTAGGCTCGGCTTTCCTGCTGCCTGCACGTGAACAGATGTGTACAGGGCCAGGTCTTTCCTCGGGGACTGACTCCTGCTGTCCACCCCAGGCCAGTCTCCAGGGAAGAAAAAAAGCACAGGGCACTTTCTGAAAATTGGCTACGCTTGGCAAACCTGCAATGCATTGCTCACGTTGGATCAATGAACAGCCATTTCGTTTATCAGCTCTGACTTCCTGGTATCGATCTAAGGAGGTTTTTGCTTCCTGTACGGAATGGATAACAATTAATGTAGGAGACATATCATTTTAAGAGATTTGATAATCACCACTGATATTTGGGTACACAGGAGGTCAACTCCTCAGTTGGCTGGTACGCAAAAGGTGTGCTCTCCCCAGTATTAACTCCCTTGCAGGGGCTGGTAGAAAGCTAATGCTTATTTTTTAACAGGTTTATTGTTCACCACAGTGCTCATTTGAGTGGCCCTTCTCTGGTGAGAGAGGAAAAAATGAAGATATGAGAATAAGAGGAGCAGAGCGATGTGCTTAAAGCGTTACTGGGGCAGCTCGTGGCATCCCTCCCGTGAAACTGCCCGGTCTTTCCAGACAATGCTCAGGATTGCAATAGGGGCTCTGGTCCTTCTTAGTGCTGAAATGCAGGGTGTCACTCTGGAAATGATTCAAACCTTGACAGCTGTTTCACATCTCTGTCTTATTAGGGATAGGGAAAATAGGATAAACCATGGTTATGGTATTACAAGGGTCAGCTATGATGCATGTAAGGACATTGGTATTTTGCAGCTCGGAGACAAAGAGACACTGTCATAGTGAAAATTTCATTTTTGCCTGTAAAAAAGTAGACCAGCTAGAGTCAGGAGCAACTATGAGATTATCATAATGCAAAGGCATTAATGGAAAAATCACCATTTCTAATTCAGCTTATTTTCTTTGTGCATTTCACAGTGAACTGCCTAATTGTTCTCATTGTTCCTCATGCTCCAGCCATTTATTTTCCCCTCACCAAATCCTTGCAAAAACGAGTAAGGATTTTTAAATAGTTTTAACATTTCATAAAATAATATATTCACAATAATGTAGTCCAAAGCAAGATGAGACCAGGTCAGAACAATTAAGTAGGTAGTAACCATTTAATCCAACCAGGACGCTTTTTTAAATGAAAGTGCCCACATATTTTTAGAACATTATACTATCATATTTATAGCCTCTCAATTAAAACAAAAATAGTGAAGTGCTTTTACCTGGTCTTACAGTTCTGTGTTTTGCTTGCAAGGATCACTATCAAACAAGAGAGCTACACAATTCAGAACTTTTGCATTACTTCAAATTTTAAAACTGTTTACCACAAATTTATGCAAGCACTAACCTTTCCACACCTCAGCCTTTCCATTCGTGCAGCGAAACTATGATACTGCTCTCTCACACAAATGGAAGCCAAAAGCTTTAATTCATTGCTTGTGAAGTAGCACTACTTGTAAAGTACTTGAATACTTTCTTCTTCTTCGGACCCACGATTATCACTAATTTTTAGAATAAGTGTTGAAATGGGAAGATAGCAGTGGCACAGTGGGAGGATACCATTTTCAAATATTTAATATTAAACTAATTGAACACTTCTGAATTTTCTCAAGTCTTGTCTGATAATTTCTTCTCCAGAAGTCGTCTAATTTACTAAACATCCAGGTCACTGTTAAAAAATAGCCTATTCTCAGTTGTCATCACACGGCAATCAGAGCATAACCACATAGTTTTACATGCAAACGAGCCCCGTACTGATGAGCTGTTGGAATCCCATGGTTAGATTTAATTTCATTACATTAACACTTTGTTATTACTACCATTTAATTTAAGCAGCTGATCACAGATTTAAGCAGTGCTCTAAGATTATTCTTATTTTGATTTAAATCATTCTCAGCTCCTCCGTCTGTTCTCTCTTCAGACTGCTCACAAGTGCTGTAGGAGAGAAAACCCTGCTCATTCGTCAGCAAATCATACAAGCTTACTGAGCTTGTCTGGGACCACGGCGATGTGAAGGGAAGCAGACAAGCAAATATGAGATGAAAGATCTGGTAGAGGCCATTTTCTAGAAAAAAAATGAAGGAGCTGCAGCCACTGTTCCATACATTTGACTAAATCCATGTATTTCGGGGACGGCATCTTGTTATTTCTCCAAGGCCAGACTGACACAGCAGCCTTTAATCGACTCATCCACTTTGCTGACATTATGCAACTGAACAAAAAGACTTTGCAGCTCCAATGTGCAGCCTGGGGAACATGTAGTCAAAGGAGTATGCCTGGGCACACAGGCCAGCTCTCCTTCCTCAGTCCTCGCCACAAATGTCAATACTGATGTGTATATAAAGTAATGAAAGCCACACCTCCCCTGTGCTTCATTTAGTAAGATTTACACACAGTTTTTCTCACCTGGCTGATTACTACATGAGTTCAAAAGCCCCCAAAAGAACCTTCACCTTTACCTGCAACCGAGCGCGTAAGCACAGAATTTGCACACAAGCGTTTCACCGACACAAATACGCACACGTGTTAAAGTGCGGAGAGCAACTCACCGAATGCACAGGAAAGGAGCTGTGCCGGTTGAGAAAGGAGTTAGAGACTGACATAGTGAGGCCCTGAGTGGCACCGGTGTCCTCGGGGGTGAAGGGCACTTTAGTTTGCTGGACACAGTAGGAGACAGAAGAGAAAGAAGAGGCAGCATAGGAGGCCTGCTGAAGAGGGGGAAGAAAGCAAGAGACAGAAGACACAAAGAAAGAGAGCACAGAAAAGGCTATGAATAAAGGATAAATGCTAACTGTAAAACAATGCATATAATGGCTTGCTAAACAAACAGCTATTCATACAGTTCATCAGAGCCAGACACACCAATATGCCTTTCTTGAGCTCAAGAGGCATGACAAAAATAACAGTTCAAATCTTCTTTGTTTCACAAATCCCTTAAAAATAAACTCCCGCCTCCCCCTTCCAGTTCACCCATGGACAGCTGCTGTGGGGAGAGAAAAGCCGTTCCTTGCTGCCCTTTTTTCCCCATGGCGCGGGGGGCAGATCCCCAAAGGAGGAACTGGCTCTTGCTTCTGGCTGCTAAGCAGCCAATTCTTGCAGACTACTATTTTTTGTGGCAACCTGCAGACTGGGAACTTGGTCTCTCCAGTGTGAGCTATGAGCCCTCACTGGTACTGCTGAGATACTGGATAACAGTGATGTCCAGCCATTTTCCAGTCCAATCCAAAATTATATATCATTTGCACAAAAGGGAGGTATTACACTGTAAGCAACAAATAGTATTAAGGAATTTCTCCTGAATTCCACTATAGTAAGGAGTCTGAGGGAGGCTAAGGTATATCTAGGCTCTCAGCTCTGACTTGTTGAATATAACGTACGATGTTTCATAAATAAGATCTGAAGCTCCCAAGAAAGGACTTCCTAATTATTATTTTATAGAGGAGTCCATCCAGCGAAACTTGCCTACTGCTAGAGCAGCCCATGCCTGTGTGATCTGCTATTTCAGAAACTCTCACGGCAGCCGGAGCAGAGGAACAAGAGTCTGGTGGCTGTTACAGTGACTGTTGAATTAGCCATCGTCTGCTTGCACCACTCTCCCAACAGAGATGAAGGTAAGGGTGGAAGGCTGCACTTGAAGAAACCTTTGCTTCCGGGGACCTGCAAGCAACACCTTGATAGTATCAGCTTGCAAAACTACAAGAATGCCCAGCAGGCAAACCAGTGACATCTTGGCTGCCCAGATAATGATTAAAGGGCAGCAAAGAAATGCTTTGCTTCAGTCGGCAAATTCAGAAAAGGAGCAGAATTTCCCTTCTGCACAATGGCTACCGTAAATCTGTGCTTTACACACCCTCTCTCATGACCGTGTAAGACCAAGTCACCACTGGAAACTATCACTGGAAACTATCACTAGAGTGTAGCCACCTCTAGGAGGAGGAGGTAGGGCAAGGGACTACGAGGTACAAGTGACAGTGCAAGGATCACACTGACAAGGGGACCACAGACTCTGGAGAACTGCTTGATCCTTCAGAGAGGAGTCCTGTAGACTCTTCAGTGTCCCTGCAGAGCAGATGGGACACGGGCTTTTAAGGTCTCATCCCCACAAAACAATAATGCATAACACTCAGCTTAGTTTAGCTGGAAATGTTACTTTATCTTTTTAGGACTCCTACCTGCATCACAGGAATATAGTTATGCAAATCCCAAAATTAGAGTTCTCGGTTGCTTTTCCCATTTGATTAAAAAGTAGCACCCTGGGACAGTCAAACTTTAGCACAGATAACATGAAGAAATATTGCAACAGTTGCCCTCATGATGGTAAGACCATGGCTCTGTTCCCACATTTCCTCCTGTTTTGTTAAAGCCATGGCCAATTTAAGTTAGTTACATCAGCACAAAAGATGCTTTTGGTTTTTTTAAATAGAGCAAATCAGATAATTAATATAAACAAAACCCCTAGGTTGGAGTTAAAAAAAAGAGAAAAGAAAGGAAGACCCTTAAAAAGAAATAGGGCAAAATCCCAGCTCAACTGAGGTTGGAAACAAAACTGCTGCTGCCATCACTGAGGCCAGGATTTCATCCCCCGCGTGGAAAATGGCACTCGCTGTACTGTTAAACCCACCACCCAACACATATACGCATGTGGATGTGCCTTTTTGTGCTGGCAGTCTGGGAGGGCCAGCAGAACACTGAAAAACAGGTAAAATCCTGAATCACACAAGGGGACTGATGTGGAGAAAACATGCACGAGTTAAATAATGGCTATACCAAAGTTCTGTGGCTCTGGCAAAGACTGAGCCATAAAAGCAGTTATTATGTTTAAATGGTTATTATTAGTGGCATCCTTGACAACAGTTTCAAAACAGCATTGGAAACAACAGTGCAGCAATCTCTTGAAAATCATGTTGCCCAGTGTGTCAAAATCTTCAAAGCAGTTGTCATTACACAGGCCTGTCGTCTGGCACAGATTCAGCCATGCCATGTGGAAGACTAACGTTTCATTTTTAGGGCATTTTAGGACTTTCAGAGCTTATGGGGAACAGTCTGAATGTGGTGTTAGAAAGGAGCTCAAAGTAGATGATGCAAAATGCCTAAAAACATGTTAACAAGATGACAAGGAGCACGATGTGGTAACACCAACGAGACATCCTCCCACCACCGCAGCCCGCCAGAAACAGGAGCAGCAAGAACAGAGCTGTTCCTGGGAGGCTGGTGTGCCCTGCCGGGGAGGGCACCACAGATGTCACTCACCAGCTGCCGTTGTTTCGGTGGGAGAGCAGGAGGAGGTGCCAGATCTTGAGAGGGGTCTAAGCTGATAAAGGAGTCATTGAACCCATAGACTTCCATGAGATGCTTATTCTTCTGCTGGTAGATGTGCTCGTTCTGAGGGGTCTGGTAGAACATGGACGGCTGTGGTTCTGAGTAGTCTTCCACAAACTGCATATACGCCATCACTGCAATGCAAAGAAAGGTCACACTTACTGCTCCTGGTCCGCGTGCTGCAGCTGCAACAAGCAGGCAGGGTGCTCATTCTCAAAATAAAACAAGAGTAAGGGCGTGCCACTGTCAGTCGGGCTTTGCTGCAGGCTAAGAGCAGCACGGCATCCGCGCTGTGTTCACAGGTAGCTCGCGCAGTCAGTTGCCATCCACCTTGCAGGAAAGGATCTGACTATCCCGTCCTGCAAGCCAGCGCGCAACAAACATCATCACAGGCCACAAACACATCTGACAACAGTTTAAGGAACCAGTGAGGTCTCCAAACAGCTACTTGAGAAGTCTGATTCACTGAAGCTTAGCCCAAATCCCTTCCTCATGTAACCCATGGCAATTTTGAGAATATTCCTCAACAGCTAATGCCCAAAGTCACCAAAACAACAGAATAACTTCAGTCTGCTTTCTAGGAGGCACAAATCATCTTGTACAAAGATCCAACCTTGACAATAAATCTATAATAATTCTTGTGCCTGTAATAAGTCTCATACCTGTAGTCAGCAAGATTTCTAGAACAAGGAGGCTTACAGCCTTTCTCCATTCTAGCAAGCTGATAAAACTGTTATTGGAGAACACCTACCTGCGAGACTGAGTGTACCTCTCCCTCAGCTATTTATATGCCACTGCCAATGCTGGTACAAGATACTTACCTTCTAAAAGTACCACTGACCATGCCTTCCTACCCCCTTAGCTCAAATCCAACACCCTTTGCGCCCATCCCTTTTTAAAGCATCTTATCATCTCCAATTCTTGAATCCAACTGATTCAAAAGCTTTTCTGAGATGTGGTTCAACGGAAATATTAAATGGGATCAAATCTTATTTAGAGGACCTTTCCATCTGTACAATATCCTTCCAAAATCTATGAAAAAACCCACACAGGTCTGCCTATGCAGCTCTGACAGAGGCTTAGTTACTGCTGCAATATTTTAGTGTTGGAGGGGGAGAATGACACCCAGTGTCATAGAAAGACTACTACAAACCCCCAGAATTATTAAGGATCAGAAGTATACTTAATAAATGTAAAATAAACAAAGAACTCTCTTCCATATACCTGAGAACAGGAGCAACAGATGTATTTAAGTGTCATAAAAAGGACTAACCAAGGCCTTTTTGTAAATATGCTGTCATGCACAAGATACTCCATGATCATTCCTCCCTTCCTCCTGATAAACAAGCAGTTGTCAGTTTTTGTAAATCTGGTCATTAGGTGCCAATTATTCAGCTTCTGCTGGCATTTCAGTTGTACAGCTGAAATGAATGGATGACTTCAGTGAAAGCTATAAATACAACGACCACAATGCAGTATTTGCACATCGTGAAGCCGGTTCCCACACTAGCTGCAAGGCAAAACCCTCTGTTCACCTGCCAATGCAGATCTACGAGCCAGCCTACTTCAAACAGGATGCAGCCGTGCAAATGTGTCGGCAGGAAGGACTCACTTTGCACCTTGTCTTTTGCACCTTTTTTCAGATTTCCTCTAATATTTTAAACTCCATTTAGAAATGGAGCTAACACAGGTGCCCCTTCCCACAGAATGATATCCCTCCTCCAAAAAATAGAATGAAGGAAAAAAAAAAGAAAAAAAAAAAAGGTCATGGCAATTGGAGCGCAGGAAACCTCAGCTGATGGATTTCAATCCGACCGGTAACACCTGCTGTCCCCATCCTGTGACCCCACACACCAGTGGACAACCTGTTCGCGTCCCGCAGTACCGCCAGCTCCTGCACAGCTCTGCCAAGGCTGCTGAAATTCTGACCTCCAACACCCCCTGCTACCCAAGCCTTGCTCCTCTTCCTCCCCCAGCCGCCCTCCTGCCTTCCCAGCACCACTTCACAGATGTAAGTCACCACCCTTGCTGCTTCAGACCTCTCCTTCTTGAAGGGAGTGTGACAGAGGTTTCAAACTGCACGCACACGCGTGTTGGTGCGTGTTTGTGCCCGCTCATCTGCTGGTGTCGGCACTCATGTTAAAGCCAAGATCAAATTTGCTTATGCATGTGAATTTCAGCCTAAGTCCTAACAGTGAAAAGAAGTACGTTCTGGCAATATTGTCTTATTTGAAATCATGGTGAAGGAGTCTTGGTGTAGAAAATACAGAATTGCTACAATACTGTTTTCAAATATCAGCGATTCAGTTGACTAAGGTACTCCTATTAATATCCGTGCCCTGAAAAATGCCTTGGTATCACAGAACAACTTTAGAGGATAAGATCTAAAGAAGGCTTATGAAAGATATTTCTCTAGCAGCAAAAGTGAACTAAGGATCAAGACTCCTTGGAGAAGTGTAGAGGACAAGAGCTTGAGGGAAAAGACCACATTTTGAGAGCTCATCAACTGAGTAGGACAAAAGCCAACAAGTCAGGCTTGGCAGTCCTGGTATAATGCAGCAGACATTGCTAAATTCAGACGAACCCTTTCTGTGGAGTTACCTACAAAACCAGTGCTTCACTTAACATCCAGATCTGAAGACAACACTCAGGATCGATAGCTGTGAGTTCCTGGGTTCAGACGTCTGTATGACACTACAACTCGGGAAGCACTGGTGAAAAGGGTATCACATTAGACACTTGCATAAAATTAAATTACTGTAACTTAAGGTAGTAAGCTTGAATGCTGTTGAGAGCCTTAACTCAATCTGCAACGGAATAATGAAAAGGTCTTTTATCGCAGCTCTTTATGAGGCTAATGCATCCCATTGTCATGGCAGCTCCCCTGCCTTGCTTGTTACAACTAGTCCAGGGCAGGTGAGCATGTCTCTGCTTCTACTTTGTCTTCTCCTCTGTTTTTAGGTGAAGTGAAAAACAGTTGGGATGGTGAAATACGAACCTGGCTCAGGAGCAGAGACTGCAGAGCGCAAATTAAAGTGAGCATCATTAAAATGCTGCCAATCTTGAACAGGAGAGTAAGGGAGCAGGACCACTCTTGAGATTGCTGTTCGCGAAGGGTCTTCTCTCCCCCCTCTCCCTCCATCCCTTCCCCTCTCTGCTGTGGTTTTTAACAAGGCAGAAATTTAAAAAGCAGATGGGAAATTACATCACCAGCTCAGATCAGGCTGCACGCCCTGCAGTGACTCTGTGCAGAGGCAGGGATGGGGGCTGCAACCTCCAGGGTGAGCAGCCGGGGTGGAGTGACACAGTCTCAAGGCAGCACCCCGGAAGAGAAGGGAGGCATGACAGAGAAACCTCTCCCACCACATGCCCAGCTTATGTCAGTTCTGAACCCAGACAGAAAATATTTGAAAGAAAAAAAGACCATAAAATCTCAGACTGAGGCTAGGAACACCTTCCCAGCAATCTGCTTGCAGTGCCTTGGCTGTCATTTCTGAAGGAGCTAAAGCTGCTCAGGGATTTCTAGCACACATCAGTTCTGCCCACACGGTAGAAGTCACAGGTATCGCTCAGAGTGCACCAGCAGCGCGCGAGCCAGCTTGCCGTGCAGCCGGCGCTCTGCAGCCGGGGAGAGCAGCTGCCGGTCCTGGAAGCAGCACTTGGCTGCGGGAGAGGAAAGCGGCAAGCGACCTCTTGTCAGGAAAACACCCTTGGACCAGTGGTTGTTGGAGTCTGCAAGGAGTTGCTAAAAGATTATCAGCAATAAGGCACATCTGCAATATAGGTAAGGCATAGTAGTATCTGATGCGGGGGACTCACTGAAGGTCTAGCCCGACTCCTGGCGCTGTGTCAGCAGCCTGTGTTACAACTGGCCCTGCACAAGCGCAACAGATTTGTGTGCATGGGCAAGAGCCAAAATAATGGAAATTCTTAAGCTATACCGCACATCAGCTCACTGGAGAAGTCAAGGTCAAATAAGCCAGTCTTTGCTGTCACCTCTGGGAGGAGAGCTGCTGTTCAAAGAGCTCGCATTATCCGCTGGCTAAGCCCAGACTGCCCTCAGCATGGTTCCTGCAATTAAATACCAGCTGCTTACAGGGCACCAGGCTGCATTTTGTTCCCACTGACAGGGAGGGAAACATGAATAAGTGCCTCACCACTAGTTTCCAAGCTGTTTGGGGGGACGATGTTGTTATTTCTGACTCTGGGCTCTTCATGGCAGAAGCTGCTCCATGTCTGTGTCTTGTACAGCAGGAGCACGATGCTGGTGCTCAAGCAGAAGTCTGGAGTAATTTGCCCTTAGCACAGTAACATGTACTCTTACAGCACAGTAAAATAACAATAATTCATGCCAGACTAAAAGGCTTATCACTCCTCTGTTTAAATTATACAGAAGTCAACTCTTGGAGGTCCCTCTGAGCACAGCTCACAGCAACACACATGGTTAACTCAAGCAGGATTTGCTGTCTATTACCAATAAAAAGACCATCAAAGTCTCTGCTGCAACATTTCCTGCCAACTACCGAAAGATGACCCACAACAAAGTGACTACAACCAAGTCCCATCTGTGCGAGCTCTAGATCTTTTCAATAAATTCATGCATCTCCTCCGGATCCCAGGAGTTTGTTAGGGTTGTGGAAGCAGCACTGCCTCACCTATGTGATTAAACAAGAATATCTACATGCATCAGCCCCCAGGCAAAAAAATCCTGGGTGCTACCATACAGCCTGAGTAATGTTTTACTGCCCTTTTAATGTTGAAAATAAAAGTAAAACTAACAACCACAGATCTGTGGTGTGATATACTGTGGAGTAAAGACAATATAAAACAAGTTCTCAGTGTCACATGAATGCAACTAAAAAATCCATAGCAGTCAGGTATCAGCCCAAATACTACTACAAGCTTTGTAGCAAGGATGCTTTATCAAACCATCAGAGCTGACAATACATTAGGTAACAGCTTCTACCTTTCCTAACAATGCAATCTGATCAATACTCCAAGAGTTTCTGATAGTGCCAGATGACAGATGACAATTAACTCTATTCTAACATCAAAGAAAATTCACATACAAGGCCTTGGTATTGAGGTTAAAAGTATGCACAGGCAATAATGGAGAAGATAGCTTTTAAAATTGTTTTTAAGTAACTCCTTGACATCTCATATGATAACAGAAAACAAAGACATGGGGCTTAAAGAGAAAAGCAAACAGTCCAGGTCTCTCTTTCAACAGTCAAATTGCCTCTTACCCAAGATTCACCCAGGCGTCTCCCCCTACTAAAGCTGCCTACATGTACAGAGGTGCATTTCCCTGCATCCATCCCAGTCTGCATGGTGTAAAACCACCTGGACCCAGCCCTCGTTATTAATATGCAGAGCCCACAAGGACATGATCCAAAAGTAAGGAGGCTCTGTATCACATCCCCTTGCAGCTGGTACTGCAGGCGAGTTACGAGCCATAACAACCTTGGCTATGCCCTGTGCCAGCATTTATTTCCTTTCTGTTGTCTACAAACAAACATCTCGGCTCCTTTTTAGCTGCTTTCAGTATCTTTTAACTGCTTGCTTACCAGAAAGAGACAAAAGTGATTTCCTGCGTACGGGGACACTGAACTACAAGATGACCCTCACGTTCAGGTGGGTCAAGCCTTGTGCTCTGAGTAAAATCCCAGAGGGTTACAAATGTGGACTGGTCACTTAGGGATAATGGAAATGCTTTTAGCCAATGCACTTTTTAAAAAAAGTGAGTGGCACAGTATACTACCATAGGAATGGACAGAATACTGACCCTGCCACATGACACACCAATCTCACTTCCACCTTATTCTCAGTGAAAAGACTATAAACTGCAGAAATGAGTCAGAAGGCCAACTCAGCACTTTCGAATCAGCTCTTCACTTGGGCTGCCAGCCATACAACGTAACACTGTTGATCCAGATCTTGTATACGCTACCTCCTCATGCAACATACGACCGCAAAGCAAGCCAGTGACTAGTAAACTAACATCTGCTGGATCTCACTATGTAGTCCACAGCCTTCCTTGGCAGATCAGTATTGCTGCTTTTTTGGCAAGAGGTTTCACATGTTTTCAGCCATGAACATTAAGGAAATCAGAATAAGGTCGTGAGCTTGAGTCACAGTCAGTACTGGTGTGCCAGCAGTCTTGCCGGGGATGGCGAGCCTTCGCATTTAGAGGCTGCTCATTTTAACGATGTGGGAAATTCTTAGGCATCCAGAGGAAACGAGATCCATAGCAGAACAGCAGTACTGGACACTAGGTTAACAGTGTTGTCTTGCACAGCTATGTGGGTGACTATGTTCCTATTGCCAAATAACTGCTCTGGCAACGCTTGGTTTTGGACAGAAAAGCAGCCCTTTCTCCGAGCTCTTGGAGAGTACCTAATTCTTTTCTGCAGTGGGAAAACATTCATAAAATGGGGCCGGGAGGGAAGGAATGGACAAAAAAAGGGAGTATAAACCAGGAATATCTGCAAGACAGAGTGCCTCAAAGATTTGCACTCAGCTAAACAGAGAAGTAAAATAGTCTCACTATAGTAATGAAGATGCTGCATAATGCCAGCTCCCCCGGGCCTGGATTGTTCCTGGCTCCAAGAGTCACTCCCTGCCCGCCAAAGGACTGACACATCCCTTCCCTGCCTTTGACACTGACTAACTGATTTTGGCACTCAGCCTCATGTAAGCAAGGGCATTACCTTGGGGTCACCATTACTTAATGGTCATCAGAAGCATGACAACTGCAAGGAAAGGGAAAGGTAAAAGTAAAACCGAAACACAAGAACTTGCTTACTGTGTTTGTTTTTCTTCTCTGGCAGAGGTGGTGGCTTCTCTGGGTCACTGTTAGAATCTGGAGCAGCAAAGTCAGCAATGAATTCAACCGGTGCTGAAGAGTTTCCTTGCTGGAAAGGCAAAACAGCAGCAAACGGCGTGAAGGGTACTGATGGGACAGACGTTGCATTCTGCATGTCATCCTCCGAGATGTTATCGTATTGGGATGGGTGCCTCTCATAGGACGCCCTGCAGCCTGAGTTATCTGAAGTCTGAGAGGCTGCACTCCTCCTCTTCTTTTCTGGTAAAGCTGGAGGAGTCTCTGTTGGCTGCGCTGCTCCCGAGAGGCTGCAGAATTCCAGTGGAGGAGAGCTGCCCTGCGGGAGCTGGAAAGCATGTCCATGGAAAGGGGAGCCAGACTCACCCAAGGACTCTGGCAACGGGCTGAGTATACCTGGCACCTGCTGAGGTATCTGATCAGCGTTGGAGAGGTCCTGCTGCAGGAATTCATAGTCCGGATCATAGTGATCTGATTGATCTGGTTAAACAGAGAGGACAGGAGAATGACGCATTAGTTTCTCTCCTTTACTGTTCAGCCCTCTTCAATCTGCCCCTCCCATTCCATCCATTAATTAATCAGTTCATTTAATCAGAGTGGTACTTCCTTGCAGCAGGGACCATTCTGCTACACCTTCTGTAACGTCCAGCCTTAATAAAACTCTCATCATTATTTCTTTACACTAGCAAACAAATAACAAAAATTCAATAGGTAGATCATTGCAGAGATTACTTCTGTTTCATATTTATATTTTTATTTTCTTTCCTAGTACGTGGAAACATCATCGCTTTAGTCTACCAGGACTGTCATTTCTGCAGACAAGGCCGAAATCAACAAAACATTCCACTTGAGAGCTGAACTGAGTTTGAACACAATCATCTATAGCTAGGGTAACACATTCCCCTGGGCTTTTTCCTATCCAACAGACTATAATTCTGCACAGAACCGCCTCCAGCAACTACAAGATGACAGTTGCAAGCGCAGTCCATTTACTTCTGCATCACAGCTATGACAGCTCCCAAACGAGAGTGAAGGGGGCTCCTCCAGCGGCCCTGGAGAACCCCCTGCTTACCTAACGTTTCACAGCTTGTGTTGCGGGAGCACTGACCGCTGTCGTGGTCCAGAGAAGAGAGTTGCTCGTCAGACTTGCTGAGTTTGCCGATGCTACTGCATGGCGAGAGGCGAGGAGATTCCCCCCCATAGGAATGGCTTCCACCCGATAATCTTCTCTGGGCATAGCAGTCAACATCAAAATCCTTAAACAAAAAAAATCAAATCACCATCATTCTTGGCAGCTCACTAGCAAGCAAGATGCAGCTCGAGGAGCAAACACCTCACAGCTGTGTTAAGCAAGCCAGGAGGGGAGAGGATCAGTGCTGCTAGCCCTCTCTAGTTAGACAAGCTCATCAGAACCACAGAAAACCTCTAATTTGGTAAACAGCCCATGCCAGGGAGCTCTGTGTGTTCTTGCTTCCAGGCAGGGCGTGCTGTGACCCACACTGGACTTCACAGACACTGAGAACATGACCGAGTTCCTCACCGCTACACACGTCTGATGCTGCTTGTCAAGACACTGATACTAGGTAACCAGACTGCAAGATTTCTCACTAAATAACTGGGGCTTTAGCAAATATTTGGTTAGCTTAAGTGCATGCAAAGGGAAAACAAGCTATAGTGAGATACAACTTTCTGTGCCTACGACTACATTTCTATTTCGGAAGTTACCTCAAACTTATCAACCTGCGAGTGAATCCCTGTATTCCCACTCCTGCAAAACAACCTAAGTGTGATTGTACTAGTAACTGAAAAACTGCCACAGCTTTATCTGGGTCAGCCAAACGACTGCAGAGGGTCCCTAAGCCAGAGCTGAGCCTTTGGGGATGAGGACAAGATTTGATTTTGGTGCAATTTAATATGATTCAGGTCCTCACTGCTGAGTTAGTAAGTTCCTGAATGTGTAAAGCAAACTCAGCCACTTACAACCTCATAAACCCCAGACTAGCACAACCGATGGAATATGATTAACACACACAGTCTCAAGTTTTCCATTTTTCTACCAGAAAATTTACAAATTTCCCCAAAGCACCAGCACTGGTCAGAGCAGTTGCTCAAACTACTACTTGGGTTAAAAGATGTTTTAAATTGTGACTCGATGAAGACAGACTTCTGATCTCAAAATGCTCCGTGCTCCCTTGGCCTGTAAGTAAACCTTAGTGAGCTCTAGGTAAGCTCAGCCAGCCGCTCTGTACCCTGATCTATTCAACATGGCAACACTCAACCGCTACACCGTCACACTCTGCTACAGCTCAAGCCAACAAAGTTTGTAGCAATTTGTTAATTAAATCCAACAGCACTGTAAGAAAAATTAAGCTGTTCACATTATTTATTATACTGATGTTCCTGCCACTAAAACTCCCGCTCCGCAGCTCTCCCGTACAGGGCTGTTGGGGACAAGCAGAGGCGTGCAGGGAACTGCACGGCTGCAGGTCACGGCATTTCTCCAAGCTTTTGCTACAGTTCACAGCACGTTTCCTTTGGCTTTCACAAAGGGGTTACGCCATTACCTGTCTGTTGATGCCAACAGGTAAACTGGACCCACTGGTGGCTCGACTCATGGGGGCCACAACTGCCACTCTGGTTGGGGAAGGTGCTGACTGCCTTTTTTTAGGAGGCAATGCTGGTGGAGGGCTGCAAGACACAACAGGCATTGATGCTTCCATTACTTTTCCAGCAAAAAGACTTTTAGAGGTTTACGAGCTTGTTTTCCAGAAAGCCTTTGACTTGCCAGGCTCAAAGCTCACAGGTTCTTGTCCAAAGCTGGCCAGGACCTATTCAGCAAAGTGTATCCACTAACAAATACCAATTTAAGAATACTCTCACAGGTAAGGTCCTCTTCAGCGATTTATTTTTTAAGGTTGGAAAAGAGTTGGTATTTCTCAAACAAAAACAATTGCCATTTTAAAAATTATTTTTAATGGAGCTAATTAGCATGGTAATTATTTCTTAATAAAAGTGGTGAAAATCCAAAGTAAATGTTTTGGTTGACCCAAAAATTGTTTCCATTTGCAGAAGTCCCTCCTCCTCAAACCTTCCAGGTTTGAAAAATGTTCAAAGTTTCAAAAATTTACAGGACAGGAAAATTCTTTTTCTGCCTTTTTGTTCCCTGAAGTTCACCCAGGAGAGTAAGACAGTCAGTGTTGCTCTCACCATGTATACTGTGAGGGCCCATGTTTTGGCATGAATCTGTTTCAGATACACACATTAGCAGTAACTAGTGAGATTTTAGCCACTGTGCTTTTAGTTTTTGCTTCTAATGACACATAGTTCTGGTAATCGTCAAGCCTGTGAGGTTCCCAAGAGCACACATATTCTGTTCCTGGAACATACCAGAAAATTTTTATATAACCCATGAGAATTCATAAAATACATAGAAACGTGATTCTTTTTGCCAGCCACAGCCCTTGATGCTGCATTTTCAAATTAGCACGGCATGTATTTTTCACACCCTCCATTAGCACCAGTCCTAGAGAAGAAAAACACCATACACACAGACCAAAAACCTGCAAATTGGAGGTTTTCTCTTCCTTCTCAAAATAGAACACAGAAACTTTCATGTGGTTACTCGTAGAACAGGGTAAGAACAACCAAGTAAAAGATTTTTTTCACGCGCTATTGGCTCCTTTCACTCTTAAGCTGATAAGCAATGCAGAACAACCTGGATGTGCAGGACGGATTGATAACTGCCAGCTGAGGTTAACAGAGCATTTCCCATTGGATACAACAGCACAAGACACTGTTGTACAGTGTGGTATTCACATAGTTTGAAGTAGGGTTCTTATGCATTTATGTGATGCCTCTCATGCATGGATCTCAGGGCATGGCACTATACTCACATAAAAAGAAGGAAAGGACAACACAGATAAGGAAGGGTATTGCTCAAAACAAGACAGAGAGAACACAAAGTCATGAACAGAGTCCAGGAGCAGGGAAGAATTACTCTAGAGGACTGGAAATTCAGAGGCATCACTAACCGTCCTCATGATCTCTCCTGTGCACATTTTGCACGATTGTTTAAAAAACAAGAAGCAGGTAAGAGCCACTGGTATTCTTCAGACAGCTGGTTGGCCAGTATTACCTGTTTTCTGCCACACGAATGCTAGGCAGAGGGGGTTTGGGAGGGGCAACTTCTTCATCCATGGAGTCAGTCAGTAGCTCGTTGGATTGAGTCATATTAGTTGTTTTGTTGAGGATCTCCATTTCTCGGTCTGTAAGGGGAAGTTCTGATGGGCTGCAACAAGCAAAATACAGATTGTAGATCATAAAACACAGTTGGAATGCAGCATGCTGACAGACAAATACATATTTTAAATCATATGCAATATGAGAGATACCTACAGCAGAAGGCAGAATTTGCATCTGCAGGTGGAATTCCATGTATATGCAGAATACAATGTGCACATGTCACAGCCAAGCGATGTTTCATTGCCAGATTTTGGTATCTTTCCTATCATAGCATGTTCTCTTTAAGTGGTCCCACTGTAATGGATGAGGCTACATAAAGAACACTACGCTACCCCCTGTGAAGAATAACTGAATGCTTTAATTCAACTATCAGTAGCCAGAAATTATCCCTTCTATATTAGTCCTGCACACAGAAGAAATCCTTGTCAGTGACCCACCTGTCAGATTTACATGCTGGTAAACTGGGTTTAACCGGGCTTGTGGGAGAGGGATGCTCCTGCTTTTCAATTGTGAGTCTGACCAGCTCCTGATGGATGGAGAGGGGAGAAGAAAAAGAGAATAATCATTATTTGCTGAATGCTGCACTCAAACATCCTAGGACAGAAAGGGATGCTACTGCAGTAAACTCTTGGTTACCCACGTTATAGATTAACAATAGCATGGACACAGAGAAAGCTGAGCTGGGTGTAAGTCTGGTGCAGAGCTGTACAAATGATGCAGCACTGCTTCTAAGGAGCAGCCTGCACCCAGCAGTAGTTTAGCCATATTCGAGTTAAGTTCATAAACCCTGGCACTATGGGGATTCTGCACAAACCCACGTACGTGTCTTTTTGCTGTGCTTCCTCTTTCCTCTGCCGTCACAAATGTGTTCCAGTCCCCACAACACCCTAGATAGCGGCAAATTGACTTTACATACATAAATATAAGTACAGAAGTGTCTTACACAGTGGAGTACTTCACCTAGCCAGTAAAAAAATTAAATAATTGCTTTATATTTTATAAACAAGTGTGTATTTGTTTCAAAAAGCAAGTTTTCTGTAAGATGCCCAACAGCAAATTAAATAGTGAACACTTTTTAATAAAGGCCTGCTTCCCCCGAAGCCATCTTTTAACATGTTGGCAATGGAAGCCTTAATCATTCAAGGAACTACTGTAGTGTATCTGTTATAGGCAGATAAGGCTCTGGATAAAGAGATAAGGGCATGATAATCCTGAACTACAAGTCTGCCAGCAGTCAAACAACAATCATTCACGCCAGGAAAATGGAGAGAACATTTTATGGATGTCTGAGGCCTACAGATCTACTGCTCACAGATACAAACACACGTCCTCTTACAGGCAGGCTGGAAAACTGGTAGTGCTTCCTGACAGTATTGGCTTCCCAGCATATTATGCAAAGGAAACTATATGGGATCAATTTTTAAATTTTTTTTTAAAGCAGCCTGAAGTACAGTGTCATCATTCCAGTATCATCTTCATGCCCATGTCTGTTGAGCTCAGAAACAACTGTCATTGCTCTCTCAATGCAATAACTGCAACTGGAATGTCATCATCATCATCCTTCTGAGGAAGGGAAATATTCTAGTTCTTGCATTTTTATATAAGGCTCTATTTAAAGCTGAACTTCCATGGGTCAACACACACACAACAAGAGGAATAAAGTACTGCACTGGATGTGCAAAGGATGCCAAATGCAGTCCAAGTGTCCACCACAGCTGATTTTGGTTTCGATGTTCTACTTACATTCTTGGTGTGAGCTTGTGCTCGAAAATAATGTACACTGCGTCAACCAAAAACACAACAAAACACTCAGCTTTCCAGAAGCTGTCCTGGAAAATCCCACATGTAGGGAAGGAAGAGAGAGCACAAGCAGAGCACACACAGATGTCCATGCGAGCTAGTGCTATGAAGATGTTCCTGGCTGGGACAGACAGACAAGAGCCCTGGCAAGGAACAGTGTGTTCTGAGAAGTGCCCTGATGAGAAAAAGCACAGCACCAAGTTGCCCAGAGCCAACCAGCCTTGCCAGCTCCCACCTCCAAGGAGGGCCATGTCCCCCAGCCGGGAAATACTCTGCAACAAGGAGCAACAGACCGACAGGGCTTTTGACAATCTATCAGCTCCACTGTGGTAATGTACGTTACACAGTATATAGAAAAGTAAAATAATTAAGTCCCTTCAATCACAGAAGAACTATGGTGGTAACACGGACACTGAACTGACCTCAGACTTCTCTGCTGAGTGTCCCCAGTAATGCAACAGAAACTATTTTTTAAAAATGTACTTTCCTCTGTTTCATCTTCTCTTTCAGGATGAACAATCTTTAATTAAAAACTTGCTATTCCTTTTAGACTTTAGAAATTCCCCTATAAAGTCTACAGAACATCACTAGGAAAGACAACCATAGGACCTGGGAGCCTACAAACCCCAAACAAGGCTTTTCTGTAAATCGGACGATTTGGAAATTACACAGTGACACCACTGAGTCTTCTGGCTGCAGCTGGCACCACGCTCCAAGTCACGGTCAGGAGTGAGTGATGACACAACGGATTGCCACCTTCCTGCCCTCTGGACAAACTTCCACCACTGAAGAGGTTTCTGGAGACTCTCACACTTTAACGGACTCAGCGTCAGACCCTGCGGGGCTATCGGGTAACTCGCCAGCAAGAACAGTGACTCCACACAATGCGTAAGAGCCCAATAAGGGAAATAAAAATGTATGGGCATTCAAACCAAAAGCCAAAATACTCCTTAAACATCCCCCTGACAGAAAGGGCTACGGCAGGGAAAATGTAACGTCTCCTTTTCCCCACCTTTCTTCACCATGTTTAACACCTTAAACCAAGCCAAGGCCAGTGCTGCAGGCTGCAGTGGTGGCAGTTGTGCCGCAGCAGCGCTGACGAGCCCCTGACGCTCGGGGCTGAAGTGCTCAGTTTTCCTGTTTTGCCAGTCGTAATGGACACCCGCTTGTCCACCATATGGGAGTGTAGGTTATAACAGGGGAGAAAAACAATCAAATTTGGCTCAAAAGTATCTTTAGAATGATTCAAACCATTGTGGCTGTGAAAAAAAAACCAAAACACCTCCGACCAGAGGCACCAAGACATCGTATCATTGCCAATACTTGAGAGGATCACTTTTTCCTCTAAACTTAGACAAATATCACCAGATTCCCTGGACCCTGACTTTTTCTACTCTCTACTAGCCCCAAAATGAGAACTAGCATTTGAAAATCAAGCCAAGATCTTTAGTGTACACACAGAGGTAATCAGCACGCAACCGAGCCAGATGCACATTATGCTATTCCTTATCAGCAAGTAAAGAGATTCCTGCAGCAGTAATTAGAGATAATTAAAGCCTCTCTACAAACTAATGCTACTTCAGCAAGCTGGAAATTCCAAAATGAGATGGATTTTTAAGAAGTTATGTAATCAAAACAAGGATTTTTTTTTCTTTTTATACACGCCTAGCAAGGCACTAAAACCTGAGATCAAAATAGCAAGTAACACAAGTGAACAAGCGACTCCTTTATGCTCAATTCTGAAAATAAAGGGGGAAGTAAGCACTGAAACGTGGAAGTGGACCTTGTGTGATCTGCCAGAAAACCAAAAAAGGCTCTCCACAGCAGAGAAGCGTCCAACTTCTCAGTTCTGCTTCCAGATCTGAAAGCTGGCTTGGCCCTTCTAAAATAAACCTTGTTCCTCGCTACGCAGCAGGAGATGAGTGCATGCTGCTTCCAAATGCTGACCTGTTGATGGGCAGACACATTCGCATCTACCCACACTGCCACACATCTGCTCTAACCATGCTCCAAGCTGACCAGACATAAGCCAGCTCCAACTGGAAGGCCAAAATAACTTTTAGTCTAACAACAAAGTAGAGACTGATATAGCCATGCTGCTCAGTGGGGCTTAATAGCTCAGGCTTAGCACTGCATGGACATGCCTGCATCGCTTCCAGCCTAGGCTGGCTCGCAGCGCAGGCAGAGCAGGCATCCGAGACCTTCCACCCATCCGCACAGGCACGCTACTTTGGCTGGAAGGCAACAGGTACCGGGGGTTTAAATATGGTTTGAAGTGAAAGGACAGTGGGTGTCCAAGTCTCTTGCAATGAGACTACACAACTCTATCCTGGATCTGGTGATAACACGGCTCTCCACGGGACTGTGCAGATTCATTAAGTGATAACAGAGTGAATTGTCTCGCTATTTGCTGGGGTATTACAGTTCAGATGCCACAGCGCAGATTTTCACGTACTGCAAATTGCTGGTGAATTCCAACACTAACAGCAGCTGAGACTTTAGGCTAAACTCTTTTTCTCTATCCTGCTGTGCAAATTTAAGACCAGCTTTACTTTTCAAATCTGGAGCTTAAAGTTAAAGGGCATATTGTGCAAAATAATCCCGGAAAAATCTGTCTTCTTTAGGTGAAGGGAATGTTTTGTTTCAAAGATTTTTTTTTTTTAAAAGGCTCGACAAGTAATAGTAGATTTTAGTATCTATGTTTGAGTAACATTAAAGAGATATTCAGAGCATGCAAACACCACACCAAGACTCCTGATAGCCAAAGCTTGGGAGATCCACTTCATTTTTGCATTCAGCTCCAGTTAATAAAAACTAAGCTGAGTTTGAGTACAGTGAAAGATGCCTGTTCCTGATACACTAATCCAGGTTAAACACCTGCTGCAGTTCTTAAAATACTACCCCAACTTTCCTTCTGTACTTGATCTAAACATTCCCCTCTAGATTCAGCCCTGCTGTTGAAAGAGGCTTAACTTTCTCTACAGTTTTCAAAATAAAATTCCCAGGAGATATGACGGTCTCTCCACTGGTGCCCTGAGCCCAGGTCCAGCAAACTTTTAACTGCAGTGCTAGGACAGCTGAATGAACAGCCTCCGCGGCCATCAGCCCAGAGATGAGCCTGGGAAACAGAAATAATGGGTACCAAAAAGCTTACCGGGAGGTAGAAGGAAAGCCAACAGCTTTCCCTGGGTGGGGCAGGGAGGGAACGCTATAAGCAGGTCTCACAAAGGATACAAAAGTTTCTGTTAAACGTTTCCATTAGTTATGTAAGATTAATCTCCAGAAAACTGAGCTTAACTCATCACCTGTTCCACACCCTAATCCAACGGCTGAAAGCGGCAATGTATCACTGACAAATCCCTTGAAATTTATGTTAAAAGATGGAGCTGGAGTCTTTGATTCTCTGTGGGCATTGACAGGAAGCATTTCCATTATGTTTTGCCTAGACAGAAAATATGCAAACTCTGTCTTCTAATCTATATGGGACAGCGGGAGACTGGGAATGACTTGCTGAAAATTTAATACAATGCTCAATAAAGATTTCTTGCTTCTTCCAATTCATCCAAATGCCAGAGTGGGCATTTCAGAAGCGCACACTAATAGCCAAACCGTTTGTGCTAGTCTTTAACCAGCGCTCCAAGCAGGATCATTTCACTTATGGAGCAGATGACTTAAGAGGTAGTTTACTGAAGGCAAGAACAGGATCTTTATATTTTACCTGCACTTAAAAACCTCTTTCAACTGGATCTCTTCCAAAACACATTATTATATACTTTATATAGTATAATTCACAATATTTCTCATGTACCTTGACTCCATCCAGAACAGCTTTTATGACACCCTTCACTGTTGTCACCATCTCCTTGTCTTCTGAATTCACACCTTCCAGCATCACTTGATCAGACCAGCGAATTAGATTGGCCAAACTCTGGTACACACGGCTATAGCAGGATGAGATGGCAGAACTGGACGGCAGGGGAAGAAATAGTTGAGAAAAAAAGAACAAAATGAAATTATGGAGATACTATCAAATGCCAGGAGAGTGCTTGATTTAAAGTCCATTTCACACTGTTAAAAATGTGATTGTTCCCCTTTTCTCTCTGACATTCAGAATTTGTGTTTAGCCGGTGACAAAGCGGGGGTTTGTCCTCTGCTGCAGTTGCTCTCCTGTTCTCCAGCACCAAATGGGACAACAGTACAATCAACAGTTCATTCTCAGTTAACAGAATGAATTATCTGGGCTGCAGGTTAACACAGCCATGCTAAAAAGAATGTGCGTTCCATTTTAATTTACAGCTCCATCCTATGCCTTAACTTCAAAGGTAAATATTTAAGCCCTGTATTTAAGTCTAAGTTATGTTATTTCAGTATTATCCATGATTTCCTTCTTCCTTATTAACTCTCCCCAAAAACGTCTTGGATAATTGAGAGCTGACTGTATTCATTCCTTTACAAATCATTTCCTCACTGTTTATAATGCCTGAAAACATGTAATTAAAACCTGCTTCTTTACAGAAATTGAACTGAATGAATTTCAGGTTTGGAAAAGGAAGGGTGTTGCTTTGTTTTGTCTTTAATGAGAAACAGAATTGAAGCTATTGTTCTGAAGGCGAAAAAAAAAAGAATTTTGGAAGGATGACAACTCTAAATAAAAGTTAACTGTAACAACAGTGCTCACAGGCATTTTCCTGGCCATTCTGAAAACACTTACTTCATTACTAAACAAGGTGTGTTAACAGTACTGCTGATGGCAACGCTTCAACAATTCTTTGTAAAGTTAAATCAATTTCAAACTGCATCAAAACCATGAACAGATAAGAGAAGGTGTAATCTCGCAATCATTACTGATACGAGTGTTCCAAATCTTCCCATTTCTCTTTGGTATCCATTTTACACTGGCTTAACTCCAGTAATTTCATTATCCGTGAGAAGAGAATCAAGCCCACAAGCTTCAATGGGATTATTTAGGTGAATGAGGTTTGCAGGACTGGGGAAAGAACTATTGTCAAGTTACAACCAGGGGGATACAAACAACGGCAAATACTTTTTTGTTTGGTTGGTTTTTTTGTTTTTTTTGAAAGCATGCTGCTTGCCATTTGTTCTAATTTCAAATGAAATTAGCTTGGTAGGAGATATTTCCTAAATAGGGCCCTCCCTCATCTCTTTCTAAGGCTTTGATTTCTTTGCCATTAATCTTCAGTCTGCTTCCTTCTAAGGAGGCGGTAATTGAAAGCCCATTTTGTGCTAGATTTAATTACTTTTTTCCTTGATGCAAATGCTTCCCCTAAAGCAAAGTCCAACAATAATTGTAGGGCTTTCTTCCACACTGACACAAGTCTTGCTCACTTTTCTTGAGGGGGATTTGCTGTCACAATCACCACTTTGTGTCCTGCCACTACTCAAAAGAAATATCGTGCATAGGTAGGCATGAAAGGACATGGCTTTTTGAGAACGCCAGATCCCTTTTTTTTCTGTGAGGCTAAACAAGGCAGAACATACATATGGGATCAGTGCTGTAATACATACTGTTTCCAGAAATAGAGACTTATCACTATGTAGAGGATTCCATTGACTACTGACTACGAAAATTCTGCTTCTATGGGGAAATACGGATATCCAACTGTCAAGGTTGCGTTAGTTCACTACTAAGAGAGAGGGTATAAGGAACTTGAAGAATAGAACTGTCTGAAATACTGCTGTTGCTGAAGACCACTTAGTTGATATTTATTTCCAAATATATTCTTGGAAGGAAAGATCACTCAGTGAACACCCAGTGAATACACAAATCAAAGCAAGTAACTATAAAGATGACATGTTCTATCCTAAAAATATTTGCTGACATTTTACATGTTCTGCTGGTGTAAGGGGAAAGTTCATTCTTTCTTTTATTAAGTGAAAGCAGGTGCCTGTCAGGAATTTAATGGCTGTGGGAAACCTGAGAGCAACTGAAGAAACTTCTGTGTCTGTATCCAGAAGCCTGATGAATGTTGCCATTCTAACAGCTATTGCTCTTTGTAGTTCTACAGATCTAACCTAAATTGGGTCTCTCCTGTCCCAGCCACCGCTCTGATACTCACCCATTGCCTCCTTCATTTTGTACTGTCAGATACAACCCTGGCCTATGCATTAGGGCCAAACACAGCTAAGCATCTCTGTTCGGAAAATATTTGGCACCCTACTGCTGCCTTGGCCATACTAGAAACCTTTCTTGCATCAGAATTGAAATAAGCATCTTGAAACAAAAATTTTGGAGATAGTTAATGGGAAAACAAATAGGAGCAGCACAAAAACTGGCAGGATTTCAGGAACCAAACACCTGCATTTCTCTGCCTAATTTTGTGCTTTTCTCTGTCTGTGCTAATTTTGCTCTTTCCGTTTTATTCAATGATGTTTGCTTGTTTTGTGTATATCAATTGCTCCAGCATCTATGGGATGAACAGCAGCTATATCTCTATGGCTTGAGAACTGCACAAATTCTTATAATCCATGCTGAGCTTTGCTTTGGCAAATTTCTACTTCTTTTCTGGCTTCAAACCCACTGTCTAACTGGTTAAAACATAATACACATAATCTGTTAAAACATAAAACAAATAATCTGTTGAGAGCGCACAGGAATGAACTTGGACTGGTTAATCTACTGAAGTACATCTGTTTACTTCTCTCCAGTATCTGATCCAGTAAAATCAAAAAAAGCAGTTAAGAGTGCAGGCTCAGACTTCTCTAATATCAGGGTGGATAAACTGAACACGAAAAGGGATTACTCTGAAGATAAACTCTTTTTCAGGTAAAAGCTATCGGATTTGTTAGCTTTTAGGGTATCATCATGGACTACAGAAACAGTATAGCATCTGAGGAGAATCACCCGCTAGTAAATGATGAATTTCCAAGTTTATGCTAAGAATCAGCCCTTCCTCATCTGAAACCATTCCGATTTGCTTTATCTTTCCACAGCACGGGCTTCTTCGCAGCAGGGAATCTGCTTTTAAATGATGTTTGAAAACGATCACATAATTAGTAAAAATAGCAGTCACTTTATTAGCCACTGCAGCATTTCCTGTCTCCTGCGCAATGTCATTCTTCAGACACAAGACGGAGAGAAGCTGGGAGCCTGCTGGTCTGTCATAGTCCCAAAACCCAAGAAGGAAACTTACCTTTGCTGGATGCGTGGATCAATTTGCACCAAGGGTAGGATGGCTTCCAGTACTTTACTTGCTGAGCCTGGCAGCATCTCTAATACTTTCTTATCAATTGCCATTTTGTCCACGATAGTCTTAAAGTAGCGCAATGCACTGACGACCTCCTTCTCCTTCTCCTCTAGCCATGATACATTCTAAAGAGGAGGAAAAAAGGAGACAGATGTTAAAACCTCAGGATTTTTAAGGGCAAGGTTACTTTAACTTACCTGAAGTACAGTGACACTGAATGAGGTACATTCCATGAGGACTGGAGAAAACCCCTTCGACCACAAACATTTTTAAATTGAATTACTACTCTTTCAAAAGAACAGTCAGTGCAAAATTGCACCCACACTTCAACTTTCTGAATTACGTGCATTCCAAACTGAAGGCTAATCTTGATCAGTTTTAGGCCAAGATTAACACTACTGATGACGTGAAGGGCACTGCTTTGAAACCCACACGCCAAACTGGGAGGGTGAAAGAAAAAAAATATACTAAGCGCAGATAGTAATGATAATGCAAGAAAGGAAGCAACTACTGGTTTTAAATAGAGTTGCCCCTCTGATGTGATCAAAATCCTTTTACCTTAAGCACCTCTCACTATGAAAAGGTCTTTTCAATCAGTAAATGCAGTGGATCAGCCAAAGGGAAACAGAAAAACAAACCACAATCAGAAAAACTTCCAAACTCCAGAACAATCCAAACAAGATGCCTCCATTTTTGTACCCATCCCTGACAGTTTCAATGACATATGTGGTGTTCACCCTTATTATTCAGAGTAATTCTGCTGACTCCAATATGCCCATTTGTATGAAAGTCTCTCCATTCACAAATAAAAAACTCCTTTCTGATCAGTCTCCAACCTAAGTCATTTTGTGATGCTGCTGGAACAAGGGAACTCACATGCCTTCCATGGGGATGGACTGTGAAAGCTAAGTTTTGGCATTGGTGAATGAATGTTGCAGAAGGGAACAATTCATTGGAATAAAGCTGAGTTGTGGTCACCAACTTCCGTGCCACCACCACCACTAGAAGAGGAAATTCAGAAGTGATACATGGTATCTTAATGGCATTCTGGACAGGGATATTTTTAAAAAGTTTACCAGAGTATGCCTGGAGGACTTTTAATGCCACAAGTAGTTCCTAAGTGAGATTTAAATTAACTACTGAACACTGCTAGAAAAGGAGCAGAGAGCTTAGCAGAGTCAGGTTTCATCCATTATCTCCTCAGTAAATTCAGCTTCAAGAATTAATGACCTATGGGCATTGTGTGCTCCCCATACTCTTGTCAGCCGTTGACCTGCTGCTTTTCTGCAAAATCAGGCCAGCAGCCCAAAAGGTTTTAGGAAGAACAATTTATAGGCATCACTGGTTAGTAATTTGGGGCCAGTTGCCTAAAAGGATTAGAGTCCCAAGTTCCATCTAGCTCCAACTTTAGAAGTCTAAGTCCCAATCCAAGATCTGCAAACCACCCTGTCATTTTCCGTCTCACCTGGGAAGTGCCCAAACTCTGCTGCTGCTTCCACTTTTGACAATATTGCTTGCCAGGCACCTCAAGTTCTGCTCCGCAGCTCACAGCCACCCCGAATAACCTTGCTGGGGAGCATCCTGGCAACTTGCTGATGTCAAAAATGACATTTCCCATTTTTCAGGCATGCGCCCTCACCACTGCACAGTTTATTCCAGGACATGGAGAGGCTCGGTCCCTCCCATGAAGGTTTTGCACTTCATATGAAATGATCACACATTTCAGGGATGAGAGAGCCTGTATATTCCCTGAGCGGGTATGACTATGGCCCAGTGGTCAGAGCTCTCGAACAGAAGTGAAAAAATGTGGATTGCAGTTCCTGCTCTGATGGCTGTTTATGTATTTCATTCAACAACTGTTTCCTGTAGAAAGGCTTGCGACTTAATAGCTTAAACACTCTCCTGGCACATAGGAGGGATGGGCTTGACTCTGAGAGTTCGGGGCTGAGAATGACGTGGAAACACAAATCCTTCCGTTGAGCACATCAAGGCATGCAAATCCAGCCACCAGACACTACTTGGGACACAGCCCTTTTTTTGCAACTTCCCTGCTAGCTCTCTGGGTGACATTCCCTAAGACCACTTTTTCTGAATGCCCTTCTGAGGTCCAAAGGTATCCTATGTATGTGTGTATACATGTGCACACAAACACACACAAAGAAAGCCTATACATCCTACACAGGATTGCAGGTTCTGCTACAGAGCTCAGATATGTAAATGCCAGTTGTTGCTACAAGGCTGAAGTTTCTCATGTTCAGTGCTTTACTCACTGAGGCCTGAGAATAGCAGCAATAAATCTAGAGAAAGGAGTAATAACCTAGTGGGATGGACGGATATTAATATATTCCAGTGTCTGCATCTCACAAGACTAATGATATTAAGTTTTTCCACCAAACATTTTAGTGTGTCCCTAAAGCCAAAGTAAACATGCAGTGGACACCTCTGGGTTGGCAGAGAGGACCTGAACTAATCTCTCATTTCATTTCTCAGTTGAGGTGAACTTGCCCCAACAGTTACCTTACCCCAGGGAGAGAGCAGATCGGCAACTGTGGGAGCTGCTAAAGCGGCAGGACCACTTGATTCCCCTATTTCCCTTTTGGGCATTAAATGGGATAAACTTAACATTCAGGCAAAACAGCATCTCCTCTCCACTCCCCTGCCTGCCTGACACATATAGATATACTTGCATGATTTTTGAAGTTTTCCTGTAAATAATCATTACAAATGCATCGTGTATGAGATACAGCTGACCCAGAAACGGTTACAGCGAGCTGTACAGAACACACCTGATTACAAAAGCTGGAACAGTCCCTTTTTTCCCTGCATTTTGGCAGTGAAAAACCTATTATAACTTTGCATATAGTGTTGAAGGACACCACTGTTCCTACAATATGCCCTACGATAAGAATCAAAGACAGGGTCCAGTGGGCAAAAGGAGGCTCTGAAAAAAACTCCCCCTACGTTGCCCACATCTAGGTGTAAAGGGGAAGAGGAAAAGAAGATGTCTGCATGGGTTGAGTATAACCTTCAGGTTACACGTAGTGATTTTACATTAGTTTTTGGTATTGCTATTTCTGCTCTGCAGTGATTATCTACTTCAAGAGTATGAAAATAGCATCTTAAGTACTTAAGAGGGAGGAAAGGATGATATTTAGTTTATCAAGTGTGTCTTCTGACAGAAATTCTCCTGTTTGTCAACTGATTTCTATATTCCAGTGAGAGAACTTGGTGAAAATCCAGGCATATCCTCTTCCCCATTCCCTCCACACAAAGCTAATGAGCTGACTACATCCAACTAATTGATTAGTTGGACAGTAGCTATTAAAATAGATAAGGAACGAGCCAGAAATCAATAATATTTCACAGTATAAAAATGTATATAGCTTAAATAATCATGTACGGTAATAAAAATTATTGCGTTTTGTTTTCCAATAAAAAAATCCCAATCTGTACATAAAAAAAGGTTTTATGTGTTCAGCATGCCTTATCAGTAACTCCTCTTGCATTGTTTCTTAGAGGAAAGAAAGAAAAGCAAAAACTTCACCTATTATTAACATGCTAATATATATTTGCTATAGAATAGCATTTTGAAAAGGGGTCTTCATTTTCTAATTTATTTAATTTGTGGTCAGTTATCAACCTAAAGGAAGGCCTCTAAATTATCTCAATATACCATCCTGAAACGTCATTGAAACTAAAAGCCTTCAAGGAGTACTCTCAGATTTTTTTTAATTTTATTTTTTAATAGCAGTCGCAATGCAAGGTGCTTGGCTCCCTACAATCCTTAGCCTCCTGGGGAAAAAAACCCTACAGCCTGGGAAACAAAAGCCTCATCACCTTCACCTGATGGTGCAGAATAGGGCTAGGAAGCCCTGCAGCAACTTCTCTGGGTGTTAAGCACATCACACAGCATAAGATAACTGTATCTTGCCGACTGCTCTCAATAACGCTACAACAATCCTCAGCAGAGATAATCTAAAAAAGTTTGCATGTCTGGCGCTGCACATTGGAAGAGACTTTCAACAACAACTGGGAAAGATTTTGAATTATCATAAATAACCTCGACTGTTCTTAACTTTTGGCTTAAATTTATACTTGAAAACTGACTGCAACAGTATTGTTAACAGAGATAGTCTCCAGTCTACATAATCAGGTCACAACTGCAGAGCAGATAACACTTTGATAGGTTTGTGCTGGGAAAGAGTGGTGACCTCAGCTCTTAGAGGACTTGAAGTATGTTGGGTCTGAGGAACAGTGTGCTGGAATCAGCAGCTGCTTGAACGCATCTGTTTGACTCTCCCTGCTGATGTCACCAGAGATTGAGCACATCTTTGGACCAATTTCAAGGATTTGCTCGCCTGGGTTTGGGGGTTTTTAAAAGGATCACACCCCAAAACCAGGCAGTTATTTGGAAGTTGTAAGCATAACCATAGAGTGTGCATGCGGGGAGGATGTGTCAGGCCATACACTACATTCCATAACGAGATATTTAAATGCTTATGGAAGGAGGTCTCATCAGGCTCTCCAAAGGGAAGTACATGCCTTGGTTGCTCTTATTTTATACTACACAGTGCAGTTTACAACTAACCATAAAGTAACCCTGAGGATCCCTGAAAAATCTGCAGAATTCTGCAGAGGACAAAGTCACGCACCAGAATTTGATAAACTGAGTACCAGCAAGCAAGAAACCAGCAAGACGAACAGAACACGTCCTTCATCTGCTTACTTTGTTCGCTGACTTCTCTGGTGTTTTCACTGTCAGGTCAGCTTGCTTTCCTTTCTTTGAAGGGGTTCTCTTTATTTTTGGTGAATGAAACTTGCCCTTCAACTTCATAGTGAACGAGGAGAGATGGGAACGCTCAGAATCTAGAAAGACACAGAAATGCATTACTGGATTAGTGTAAATTTGTTAAAACCAGGGACGTTGTGTTACAGCATTATCTGGAAGACCAGCCTACAAAAAACGTTGCAACCATATAAATTTATTGAGTGGAACAGGATTAAAAAAAAAAAAAAATTGTGGCGCTCTATTATGTTTCCAACCACAATATCACCATCATTTCCTGCTTCCCCTCGGAGGCAGCAACGCTGCAGTGCAAAGGCAGGAACAGCGGGATTGCTACTGCTCTGTGCCTTGGAGAGAAAAGGAAAACCACCTCTCTTAAAAGCACTTATCTCCAGCAGCTCCCAAAGTACTTTACAAAGGAGGTAATCATCGTCCCTCTTTTGCAGATGAGCAACTGAGTCAAGGGGATGAAGTGACTGGTTCACAGACCTCTGGCAGAGCAGAACTGCCTGTGTCTTGGCTGGGGGTCAGCAGCCACCGTGGGTGTGCAGGCAGGGTTCTGCTTGGTACCCAGGACTGGTGGCTGCTTCAGGAAAGGAAAACACAGTCCGACGTAATGCCCTTCCCAGGCTGCTGATCTCTACCCACTTGGTAGCATCACCTTTGAATGTGGCTCCATGGATAATCTGAACAAAAATGCCAGCCCTTGTCATTCGCAATGGATTTCACTTTGAATGTACCAGACAAACCAGAGAACAGAGGAACTGCTTCAATACTGGGGCATCCTTGAAGGAGCTTAATTACAGAACTGCTCAACCCTTTTAAAAATTCGATCTTCATGGTTTTTTTAATATCTAAAAGCAGTAGTCTCAAAGGTTTGCAATCATGCCATATGCAGACTTACCGCTGAAATATATTTTTATCTGTTTAGCCACGAAGCTAAATAAAACTACGCTGCCTTGTAGAGAGCAATTTAGAATGTATTTTGAGCAAAGAGCACTTCAATAAATGAAGGTCTGAATTGCTCTCTAATGACCCAGGTAATTCAGCAGAAGATACCGAACTTGTTTTTAACTACATTATCAAGAAAAGCAAGCAGTTTTGCTGTATGTTTCATTTTTCTTTTAGATTATTTGGGAATTGACTGCACTGGCTGTAATGAGTCAAAACGACACAGTCCCATGCATGCAGCACTGCACCACCTTGTTAGCATGCAGACTGCAAACAGAAAAGGCTGCTGAGTCAAATCTAGCACCCAGAAGCTAAATACCACACTGCAGTGCAAACACCGCTCCTCATACTCAGAAATTACCTAACCACAACTCAAGGGAAGGAACCTGTGCTTGCCTCCCTGTAAGGGCTGTCTCCCTTTAAACCTGGTTTCCTGGTAGTGTGTTAAGGCCCTGCTATTAACACCTTTACCAAAGCCAAAACTCTGGTTAGTTATGTCCTCTAGATGAAGATTTTGCAAGCATCCTATTAATGGAAGCTGCATCAGCACCAATTCTAATCTAGTCTGGCTGCAGACCTGTTCTCTATTTACAGGAGTAAATGTTTTTCAGAGTTTTCTTTGTATCATAAAGTCCTGTTTAATGCACTGAGGAGGGAGGCACTAAAAACCTTGGTCACTGCAGATAAATCCAGACATACCAGTTGGCCTCTGAAGAATCACTTACAGCAGCTGGCACCCTAACTTAGCAACAATTTACGTCATTCCTTTACATCCACAAGGGGATCTCCAAACCTTTAAAACCTCTCCGGCTCCACAGGGTGCTGAAGGTCACCACTGAAAACAGTTCCTGGCTGCTGTGATAATGCTCTTGCACTCCCCTCCAAAAAAAAATTTGTATTTATTTCGCACACCATAGGAGAATTTCTATACATGCACGCGCATGCACACTTGCCAAGAGAAGTCATGGCTCTGAATTTATTTTTCAAGAACTGGCAAACAATTACAATAATTAATCTACAGGGAAATAATGGTAGCAGCAACAAATTGTGTCTGGCTCCTCCATGGGCTGCAGTGAGATCCAAACTGCTAGTCTGAGTAAGAAAATGTTCAATACCTACAAAACCCTTGGTTGCTTATGGTGATAATTTTGCCTTGTAGGGACAAGAAATTTGGAAGGGAGAAAGACTTCAGAAGACTACTATTTCCTTTTCTTTTTCCCACCAGACATCTCTACCCACCTTTATGGGGCAAGCACACGAACGGCTGAACCAGTGTGTGTGCATGGTCAGGAACCTCGAAAAGGGGATGTCTTTGTCAGCAGAGAAAGTTTCTCTTCTGCTGACAGCAGATCCCCTTCACCACCACCAGCCTAACCATTGCCCTTCACTCTCTTTACTCTTCTGTCACATCAAACACTGAATCATTTGCACGCCACGCTCTGAGGGTCACAGACCTACAGAGCGAGGACAGAAGCAAGTGGCTGGAGCAGAATAGGAACTTCTTAAAATAGTACTAATGAAGTAAACCAGCTGACATTTGCAAAAATAATAAACGTTATTGTTTGAACAGCCCTGCTAAGTCCTGCTTTGAAGATCACAAATTAATGCAGCTTTTTACTACCATGTCTTTCCATCTACAACAAGCATTTTCCAGATCTCATCTGCTCATAAGTTTCTGATGCATTTGCAGTTAAACAAATGAGTCACAAACCAATATTCTCTTACACTCAATTACACTTAGCACTTAAAATAGCACTTTTCTTGTTCCAAGCACATTACAAACATATCTTTCTCATCCTTAAACAGTTAGGTCTTAACCTTACTCTGCAGATGGGAAGCAGGCACAAAGGTGAAGCAACTTGTCTAAACAGAGCAGAGAGTGAGTCAGTGACTCCAGTACAGCATCTCCATCAAACTGCAGGCCCTCGTCCCTCTCCCCATATTCATGAATCAAGCAGTGGAGCTACTGTGATTCTATTCAGTGAATGCCAACAGACATTATTCGGCATGATGGGCTTTACGGTTTTCAAACAGATACATCATTCAAGCATTATAAACAGAATTTGCATTTTAATGAATCTGGATGAAGTGGTATAAAAGACAAGTTACACTTAAACAGGAAGGTATTCTAGCTCAAAGCCGTAAGTTACCTAAACTTTTACAGATGAAGACTGAAACTCTCCTGCAAAAAGCACAGCTGAGCAAGACTTCCTAGACTGGTTACCACAGCACTGGTCTACTTGGAGAAAGTCACTTTCTTTACACTATATCCTAATTTAAATATCTAACGTCCTATGTCTGCCCAGTTAAAAAGTTCAAACAGCACAGCATGCCTTTACAGATCAAATAATTTGATAATGCACAGAGAGAAGCAGAAAACAGAGCGATGGCAGTGCTCAAACCACTTCTGTCCCTCTGCTCCTTCCTGCCTGTCTACAGTAACCAAACCCCTTAATGCAGCATTGAGGTTGTTCCTGAGCTTGGTAGTCTGCCCGCTGGAAATTGTTCTATCGTATTACCCTTGCCTCTTATTGATGAATAACCGGCAGTGTTTAACTGGAGTCTCAGCACTGGCTTTCTAAACTTCTCTTTCTCCTTGCTGGTGCGCAGGAGGAGGGTACCCTGTACTTACTTCTATGCAGTGTCCAAATATTTCTAAGATCAATGGGAAAAGACAGGGTAATAAACTCGATGGAGTAATTTCAACTGGAAGGGGAAGAAAAAAAAAATACTGTTGTATCAAAGTGTTTCTGTCTCAAAGGAACCACTGACTTTCCGTCCCCTCATATTTCATCTGTCTGGATGCTCTGCTGCTGCACACAACTGGAAAAAAAAAAATCCCTTCAAAATTACTTTACTATGGATTTGAGTTTCTTGATTTCTGACTGGAAGTTTTAATACGTCACTTGTTTCATTGCTAATTCCATCCCCCTATTAATGAGGCTCCCACTCTGTTGTGCTTGAACACGCTCCAGCTGTTGAGTCACGGCCCTGCTCAGCTCTCAGGCTCGTCTCCCCCCGGCCGGCACGCGTCTGGGGTCCGACCACACACACAACATGAGAAAGCTCACATTACGCGCCTGCTCCAAGCAGCCCCGCTGCCAGGTGTGGCTGAAGGGGTTTTTTCGGCACCCCTGGAGCCCCCCGAGCCCCCCTGGGCTGGAGAGGCCATGGCCGGCCAAGAGCCGCCTCGTCCCTGGGTGGCTCCACCAGCTCCAGCAAAGTGGTGCCGCCCGCCAGTTTGCTGACAGAAAGCTAAATCTGGTGAGGAAAGAACTGCAGATTTTAAATGACAGCGGATTAAGAGGCACAAGGGAAGGCAGATAAATCAGCTTATGTGCTTGTGGGCGAAGAAACTAGGCTGCTTAGCAGAAAGCCGGCAAGTCAAAGCCCAACATCCACTGCTGCCATAGTCAAACGGTCACTTTCCACTTGGGTTCAAACAAACGCTAGAAATTAAGTCGAAACACACGCACGCTGGTGAATTCCACCAGCCTAACCCAGCAGCAAATTATTTACTTTAAAGTCAAAGTGAAAGTTCAGCCTTTTGCAGAGCTCAGTCACAGCAGACTTTCCAGCTGCCGGGTCCGGCTCGCCGGCCGTGCCTAACCAGCACATGGGAGGCTTCAGAGACGGGGAATAACCCCCCGGCTGCTTCTGGACCTCCTGGTCACGTTTTTGTCACTACGGCACAGCTCAGTAGCAGGCAGGCTCCAGCAGCAGGGATGGGCAATTTAACTGTTCAACTTGTCTAGTGCTTGGATCATACCAAACAAATTGAAAATAGACTTTTTTTTTATAAAAGAAAAAAACTTGAGAATACAGTACCTTTTCTTTCCTTCACCTGAAAACCTAAACCCTCCATCTTCTCTCACTCTGGATGTGTTCACACACCAAAACCCTGCAGCTTTAGAGGAGACAAAGCCTTAAAAAAGGGCTATAGTTCATTTTCCAGCTTGAACTGACTCTTGCGGCTCATTAGAAAGAACGAAGTGGAGTCTAAAAATCTTATCCCACAAATGGTTCCCTTTTCAAAGGCCATTTGGGTCTCTGCTGGATGCACATATTTAAAAGCTATCAGATTAAAAATAACAGCGGACGTCTCTCCCCATGTTATAATGAAACTATTGTGCACATTTTTAATCAACCGCTCCTGCCATTTATGCCACAAGTCCTTTGAAGGCAGAGATGACTTATGTAATGAGTTACACAACGATGCCCATTAAAATGGCATTTGTTCCCTTGGGCTCAGCTCATCATTTGTGAAAGACAAAAGGCAAGTTGCAAGGCTTCAGCTAAACCCTAGCTGACAGGGACTTTAAGAGTTCTGAAGCAAAAGGAAAAAATAATGAGCTATAGTTCAAAACGACCTTTCCGCTGAGGATGTCTGTTTGGTGCTGCGATGCAGTACCCAGCGAGAGGCTACGGGGCTGGGGCTACGGCTCTGGCTCCTCTAGACCCAATTGTGCTGTCAGAAACACAGGAGAACAGGCGATTTACAACGGAGAGATGGGCACATGAGAGCTTCCCATGATAATCACAGAACATGCCACAAAGCATAGGTCTTTCAAGATTTTACAGGAATATTGCTAGAATTCCCAACCGTCTTCCTTCCACCCTTAAGGCAAGGGGCTGTATCTACTACATACCTGTAAGTACACAGATCTGTGGGGCCTTTGCCCTGGCTAAAGCTTTTGGGCCCTCCTGTAATGCAAACATTAAAATAATAGTGATTGACAGAAAATCGAAGCCTTTGAGCTTTGCAGAAATGTTGCTCCAACCTGAAACTCAAACAGCCTCTCCCAACAGCCGAGTTCCTCCGCAGAAGAGCTGGCAGAGCTGACGCAGGAGGCACGATGTGAAGCTCACCAGTGGGCTGTGGGCAACAGAGAGCTGCCACAGGGGCACTTTCAAAAATAATTTTTAATAATTTTGTGGTGACGGGCATCTCTTTCTTGCGACAAAACGTTCAAGCCTGCCAGTGTGTAGCTATGAGGATGGAGAGGAAGCACTAGGCTTTCAAGGAGGGTTGAAGAAACAGATGAGGAGAACCCCAGACACGTTCTCGGCCCTTTCACACCTGCAGTGTGTAACTCGGCTCTTGCATTACGCAGCAAACAGCCTTCTGCTATACTTCACGCCCTCTTTCTCCAGAAGTCCTGGGGATGTTTACAAGTCTAAAAATGCTGATATGCAGCACTTGTGCAATGCTGTATGTTCTCAAAAGGATGAACTGGGATCCTGAATACAGAAAAGACAGAATGTGACAGAACAGAATTAAAATATCCCTTTAAAACGTATAAGCATATCACTCAGACCTACCAGTTCCATCTCCCTGAGTTTACTTTTCTCAACTTTGCCATTACCCTCAGAGACTGAAGCAAAGAGAATTTATTCAGAAACAAAAAAAGACCCGGTAGGGGATCCAGAAAGGAAAAAAAAAGGGAGGGTCCGGTGTCAATCAGGAAGTTTGCCCACCCTAACCTTTGTACCTTAGGTGGAGCTGTTTGTAAGCTGCTCCAAGTCCCTCTCCAGGGAATTCGATTGCTAGGAGAGCCGCCAGGTTTTAGAGGAAAACGGTGGAGGAAGGGCAGCTCGAGAATCAAACAATCGTTCTTGAGCGCTAAAGAAACTTTTCCTTTAACATCACGTCACCTTCGAAGCAGCCAGCTTTTGGGAGCGGAAAGACCGACTGCCCTTTTTCTTTTTTGGCAACATTACAGTGAATGAGTATAAACCAGCGAGCATTAATGATGTGCAATGACAGCACACAAACTTCTATGGAAAAGGGAGGCTCAGTTCCCTCTCAGCTGGCCAGGCAATGTTCACTGACTCACAGGCTTCATTATTTTTTATGCCGCCCTCTGGGGCCTCCAGAGGAAGCAAAACATTTTTATTTGTCAGAGAGCACATTTTTATTTTGATTTTTTTTTTTTTCTTTCTAAGCAACCATGAATGAGGCATCTCCAGCTGCAGCAACCTCATGTGGAAACAGCTCACAGTGTTTGCGAGGGAATTGGGAGGCACAGAGGGCAACTTATCAATTCAGCCACGTCTCCCGACTGCAGTGAAAAGGATTGGGTCAGTCAACAACATTAATTTTACGGTGCATTAGTACTACAGCTCTTCTTCCTTCCAGCTTCGTATGTGGAAGCAAATCTTCAGGTTGCGAGGAAGAGAAGATACACCAGACCAAGGAGCAAGTTCAGAGCAGCTGACTAGGTTCCCTCCTAGTCCTCTTTTAGCCTGAAGTATTTCAGAAGAAAGAAATCTCCTTGCATGCAGACACACAAAGCAGGAATCCTTTAGCTGCTGAAAACTGCAGCAATGCTACCCAACCGATTTACGGGGGGGGAAGGAAAAAGGTACAATTAATTGAACAAGGAGGGATTTAAGGGAGTAGAGCTTTGCTATCCAAGTTCAGTTTCCTCCAGCACACCAAAGCTGGCTTTGAGACTTCTTTTTGAAAAAGATACTGTAATTTATTGATAAGCAGCAGACAGGACTTTTGCTCTGTTTTATCTGAAAGAAAGCTGCTCCAGCAGATTGGTCCCATATCAACTCACAAGCAGAAATGTTGCTGTTTACCGAATCCCTAGCAAACCTTTGTGCGGCATCTGGTGAGTCTCTGGTAATTTCCCATTTAAGTACTGATTTTGTACAGCCCTGCAAGCCCGAGAGAACTAATGGGATTACAACACTGGTAACATGACTCGTAACTCCCCCTGTGCCAGCAACACTAAAACAACAAGCGAGTCAAATATCCTCCAACATCAACATGACCGCTGTGGTCCATGCTCACCCTGCTCTACACATAAAAACCACCAAGGTTGTTAAATAAACATTTAATTTTAAATGGAAAAAAATAATCCAGCTACAAGGCATAGCCTCTGCATTACTTCAGCAAACAGCTCTGAACACAGAAATTGCAATGGTTGCGAGGGAATCTGTTGAATTTCTCTGTTCACCAAACATGACTTAATATGGGGTCCGTGGGCATCCCCACTCGTCTAGCGGCTTTATGAGGATATAGTCATGACAGTGATTCAGACATCTAAAAATAAAGCCCTGCAGGCACAAGTATGCGTGCACACTACCTGAGTCACTCCAGGCTGCAGGGAGCATGTGAGCCAAAGCTAATTTGTTTCATTCACAATACTGCCATGGCCAAGCAAAAAGTCTTGTCACTGAGCTCCACTTAAACTCTTTCTCCCCTCCTCTCATTTTACTCGAGCACATCTAGACTCTTTCCACATTGAAAAACCTTTGCTAGGCTTGGGTTTCAGCTGTACGGCTGTCAGCTTTGAAACTCAGACCTGAAAGGTTATAAGCCGATGTTGCTGAAGCTGTTTATCTATCTCCAAGGCGACAGAATGTCGTCACTGGCACTCTGCAGGACGGCAAGCAGAAATGCATTATTTTAGATGCTTTAGGGAAAAGCCTAATTGCTCACAACCTACCTACAGGTTCAATAGCTGAAAAACAAGGTTGTAAATGAGAGTCTTGACTTTGCGTCTGCCCCACAGCACCAGTTTTGAATGGGAAAAACTCAGTCTTCTTTCATCCTTGGAGAGTAACCTCAGCTCTCATTCATTAGGCAATGGAAAAAAAGAGAAGCTGGCTCGGGTCTGCCTGACACAATTTCCAGTTGCTTTGGACATTACTAATTATAGTCATCTTTATTTTTGACCTCTGATTACAGACTCTTTGCACATTCAGTCTGAATTGCAAAGCTAACCCCTCTTTTCTAGTAGGCTTGGGAGGAACCTTATACCCTGCCCAAAAGCCACCGCCCACACTCATCTGAGCTGAGCACAAGAAATAAGATCAAAACATGGAAAGCATTTGCTTAAACATGCTCAATTTTATTTCCTTCTTTAGCAAGTGCCATAGATTAAGGGCAACAGTCCAGGTGAGAATGTGATGTAAGCTCTTTTCCATGCATGTTAAGAGATGAGCTAACTGCTCTGCAAGGAAGCCTCATTTCTCACTGTTCTGACTAGCACTGTATCCTCGGGGCTCAGATGCTGAAAAACAGATATTCGGTTCAGTAAGATTAAACGTGTCTGCACAACTCCAGTGCACCATGCTGGGGGCTCACATCTCTGGAAGAGAAAGAAAAATGAATTTCAGGAACCAGGCCAGCACTATCTCCTAGAGGCACTGCAATACCAGTGTAAACGTCCCTAATATTGCTTACTCAATGCAACAAGGCATCACAGGAGGGCTATGCAAATCACTATAAACTTTGAAGTACTACTATAGTGTTGCCCCAAAGGGCCAGCTCTCTATCTCCAAGTACACAGACAAGCATGTGTGCAAAGTGATGCAGTGGCACCGCGGGTGTGAAATTTCTGATGTAATCAGGTCAGAAGCTGCTTCTACATTACTGTTGTGCTGCTTGCATAAAGGGTTAAGAAGCTGCAGGCCATATCCTCAATTCCATACCCTATTCTATACCTGATAGGATCTGCAACCAAACCACCAGTTTTATTGCCTGCCTACAGGCAGTAGGAAATTTTAGTCTTCTATAAGCACAATTTGAAACATCAGTGCCTCCAGCAAGGGGAAACCGAGATGTTAATTGAACTGAACAGCCCAGGAGGGAGCTAGGTCTTTGTTAGCTGTAGGATTAGCACGTCCCTACACCATCATGGCAGGAAGCATGAGGTAGCTTATGGAGTCTAAGTGGGACGTCTATCCACTCTACTGCACACAAACATTAAAAGTTACTTTAGCAGTAAAAAATTATTTGTGACAACTTTCTATTTTGTCCTGTCTCCTCATGCCTGAATTAAAATCTCCTGGTTACATCGGTCCTACAGACAACAGGTTTCAAGAAGGCATACTGCTACAAAAACCTGCAGTTCTCCCCAATCTTTTCAGCAAATCCCGACTTTAAAACAAACAAAAAAATCTTAAAAAAAGATATAGAAGAATGAACTTCGACAGAAGTAAACCCTAGCAGATCTGTACAAGCATCAGCAGAAACACAAAGGGAATCTGAAGGAATCCATGCCATCTGTAACACAACTGAGCCTACTGAAGACTTGAGGCTTCAGTAGCATGGAAACAGTCACTAGAATTTTACTTGTTAATTTAGTGCAGAAGAAAAAGCAGCTATTCCCCAGCTATTTCAGAGTATTACGTAGTCTAATGCAGTGACAAGTTTGGAAACCCACTTAACGAGGGGATAGCTGAGCCTGATTTCTTTGGAGCTTAATTCTTTGCTAGCATGCAACATTATTTCTTGTATCACCCTGGCTATCTGTATTTAAACAGTTACTGTTATCATTAATGGAAATTACCAAAAGTGGGCCCTACTAAGAATCAGTTTCTATTTTTTAATGAGCTTCCAGTTTACTGATACAGGAAGCTGGCCTGCATTTCAAGAAGAAACACCTTCAATGCTCACATACAACAACGGGCCAATAGCTAAAGGGAACTAAGCTGAGACTGTATTTTACCAAAACCAAAGTTGAACCTTATCTCAGCATCTCTTTACAATCCTACTGAAACAATTCTTTTATCACCAAATAAATCTTGGTGAATTAACAGCTACTTGAGTGAGGTTTTTACTAACAGCCCATTCCCTTATCATATCGCATCCCATGCAGAGCGTGCCATCAGGTTTCGAAAGTGAGATCTTGGCCAAGAGCCATATCTGCCAGGGAGGCACAGGATGCCACATGAATGCATTCAAAGACCACGATCCACTCCATGAAAAAAAGCATGATTTAAAACCCAGTGCCCAGATTCTGTGGCAGAGAGACCTTAGGATTCTATAAATAAGAAATAATTTTGTACAGTATTTCTATTTAATTTGGTTTTGACAAAGCAGCAAAACCACAACTGCCAAAGCTATTTAAGCCTCTGCAACACAATACGTGATTGTGTGGTGATCCTGCCATCCAGCCCTGAAAGGTGAATCAATACTAATTTCAGCGTGTGATACATTGAGCAATACTTTGGGAGCTTAGGAGGTCCGTTTGGAAAACACCAACTAGTCTGTAATGAGAAACTTCAGCTCCACGAGGCCTCAAGACATGCGGCGCTGGGTCTGGCAGTCCCGGGAGGGCTGCGGGTCGCGTCAGGCTACGCTCCGTCACGTCCAGAGAGCACTGCCTCTTCGGTCAGGTTAAGCTTGGTGCTTTGTCAAAGCTTCAGTGTGATTAACTTTATGCTCTTTCACTGTGAAAAACATTCAATAACCTACTGATTTCTGCAGCGGATTTAGTATGTCATAGCAGTTGGATTCAGAAAGACATAAAGAGCTGTTTATAAAAATACCTTTGGTGCCATTATTAGAATGTAAATACCTCCCAGACCTTCTGTGCTTAATATTATCAACTGGTAATGCACAACCACCCTGCACAAGCTTCATCCCTGTCGGATTCTGAGAGTCTTCAGCTGGGTCCAGCCAATGAGTCAAAAAAATTACACTAGTAAAGCAACAAGAAATGCTGTACACCATCTTTCAACTAATAAACAACCACCTATAATGTTGCAAACACAGAACTGACTTTGTACATACGATCCATGTTTATTAATATTATTTTGCAGTATAAAAAGCATCTAGTACTAAGCTTTGTGGCAGCCTAGTTAAAAACCATTGCTTTGTAATTGCGATCTAATATCACATGAGGTAAAAAATACTTATGCATAGGAGATTATGTCTGAGACTCTGCAATAATAAAAAAAAAAAAAAGAAGAGGCAGACTAGTAGCCCCACAGACCTTTCTATTTTCTCTGCTCTTATCTGAAAACTCATGGGGGGGGGGGGAAGGAGGAAGAAGAGGAGATGGGGTGCTGCTCGGCAGAAATATCCGTGTGTTGTGGGAGGGGGTTGAGAGGAGTTGAACACTGCAGCCATTGACGGCAGGACCTCAGCAAACATCTGCTCCCCACAAGGAGCACTCTCCCATGACGCCCTGCACGACTTCACAAGGAGATTTCCAATCTGAGTTTGGACTTCATTTATTTTAGCATGTGTTTTGGGGAAACTTCCCTTTCCTTTCTACCCTGTTTACAAATTTACACAACAAAATCAATTTGCCCCTTTCCTCCAACAAACAAATTTTGCCTTTTTTCTCCTCTGTGTACTCATGAACTCTACTCTGAAGCTCAGCAAATAAACTCTCAGCTACATCTACTTCTAAACTGCTGATTTCTGTAGAAGAATGACAGATGGAAGATATCTCTCCTGCTTCAATTTTGGCAACTCTGCAGTCAGGAAAGTCGGAATACACTAAAAGTGCCATCATTCTTCATTAACCTGAAAACCAGCTATGTATCTATTGCAAAGAGCGCAAAACTGGAAGATGTCTCGAACAATCTTGGAAAAGGCATTTGGGA
This sequence comes from Gymnogyps californianus, assembly GCF_018139145.2. Classification (NCBI taxonomy): domain Eukaryota; kingdom Metazoa; phylum Chordata; class Aves; order Accipitriformes; family Cathartidae; genus Gymnogyps; species Gymnogyps californianus. The sequence goes on from NC_059488.1 coordinate 7,440,031, forward strand.
AAACCTGCTTCATTACAATGTGTTGAGAGTCCTGAGTTCCTCTGCAGAAGGCTCCTACAGTCTATATGACTTTAAACAATACCATTACCATGTCTATCCTGATATTACACACAAGCCATCGGTACAAAACACCAGTAACAGCTTGATTGCTGCTATTTGATAAAAAACCTACACTACATATAGCAGTCACAATGTTAAATTATGAAACTGAACCCACTCATATGGAAACTTTGAAAGATGCCCCTCACAGAAGACATTTTCAACAGGGATTCAAATCACTTACAAGAGAGAACTAAAAAATATACAGAAAATACTTCACTACTTCAGGTACAGTCAAGTTAATTTGCCATTTGTTGGCAGAGAACAGAGCAGGTGAAGAGCTGAGCTGGTTTTCTGGCAGCTGTATGAAGCTATACTTCTAGGGAGATCGCTTGAAACTATACTACACGAGTATTTATCACAATAAAACGTACCAACAATCAAAGCCACGAGAACCTTATAGCTCAGACTTTATAATGAGAGGGCTTTTCCATCCAGGAAAGTTAATTCAAATCAAGGTGAAGGTTGGAAACTCACACCCATTATTCCCAATTAACTCCCTACACAGTTTCACTTTGGAATAAGACTGTCCACATGCAAAGTGGATTTAGTTAATTAGAAGCCAAACTGGCAATAAAAGGGCAATATCTAGGGATAATTCTCATATATATGGGAAGTTGTTTCTCAAACATAAAAAGATAAAGTCTAGCTTTGTCGAACAGAAGTAGATGACAAACGTCCAAGGAGGAGATTTTTCTTGTAGGAACTCTCCCTACAATCCAGCAGCCTGTTCTCAAAATTGTTTGCGTATATTTCTTTTTTCCCAGTTGGTAGGAGTGATTTTATTTATTTAAAGGACACTCCTATGGTACTATAAGGAATCAGGAAAGCAGAGGAACTAAACCTGTTCCTCCAACAACAAAACCCCAACATTTTCCATTGTAAAGCAGAAATTCCTGTTTCGTGCTCTCCTGTTAAGAATTGGGTCTGCATTTGCAAAACAACCCAACAAAGAAGTGCCAGCTCCACTGAAATACTTTGTCATTCACAAACCCAGTGGAAGGGCAGTCAACTGTAGACCTAGCAGCAAAGCTCTAGGCTTACGTTTAGACAATAGTCTAAACAAAGCCTAACCTAGCACCAAACAGGCATCTAGTTTTTACATAGGAATTTGCAGTGTTTCTTTTGCCCCTTTAATGTCAAAACTGCCATCTCTGTGCCTCTGAAATGACTGTGTGATGGTTTTTCATTTTACACAGCCAGAAATTCATGACACAAATGGATAAGAGGTGGGGATTCAGAGCAAGTGACACTTGCCATCAGTCACATGAAAAGCTAATGCAGAACAGACGCAAAAACATGTCAATATTGGCGGAGGACCTACCTGGATGACGGCAGCTCAATTCTTGATGTCACCATGAGTGGCATTAAAGGACAAAACGGACTAACCGTGATCCTGAAGTCACATAATATTCCTATAATTGGCTTGAAATGCACTGCCAGTCAACAGGCAGCAGACAGTAAACAGTTTGGCAAAACTGTACAAGCAACAATCAGGCTACTGTGAAAGAAATGACCAATATTCACAGCAAATGACCCAGTATAACCAATCTCACCATCCCTAACAAGCTCTCAAGATGTAACAGTACAAATGCTTACAGTCACTTTCAACATTTCAAACCAAGAAACCACTCCCTCGTATTCTTAATTGCCTCCCACAGCAAAATAGACAGGGATTTGGAGTCTCCATAAATTCTTACTACTAGAGAAATCATCCCATTAATTTTCTAACATTAAGTCTACCAGGCTTATTTTATAAAATTACTAGCCAAACCAGAGTCTGATGATCTATTTGGAAATAATATTTTGCTTGGAGGAAAAAAAGAAACACCGTTTTCATCTATAACACCCATAAATCACTTTATTTACAGACTACAGCTTGGGGACTCAGGGCCAATCGAGTGATAGGATTTCTCTTCTATTTGCACCATGTTAGCATCTGCTCTCTTCATGTGAAAACAAAAAGCTGCCCAAGGACATTATAGCACTTCCACGCCCTGAACCACCCATATCCCAAAGAGTCTGCCTAGTTCAGTTAGTTACAAGCACGCTACATTTTGCATTTCCTACCATTTTAGTATTGAAAGCGTTTAGGTGAATATATGATAACACTGACTGGTAGAGCAGCTCTTGTTCAACTTCAAACAAATATAAACCACTTCTTTATTTGAAAAGCTGAAGTCAAATGCTCCAATGCTTCTTTCAGACAGTGATCATGCGGCAAAATGATGGGCATACAAGGTGAACACCAGTAAATACAGTCAAAAGTACATCCTCCTCTCCCTAGACATGTTCCTACTGTTCAGTTATACTGTGGCAGACATGGTTTGTTAAAGGATTTTCACACGTGTAAGGAGCCAAGTCTGGCAGTGATTTTTTTTTAAATTTAAATAAACGTTTTACTCCTATATATACACAGTGCTTTTAAAGAGAAGCTCTGTGCTGAATTACTGTATCAAGAAACAATCATCTTCAAGGTAAAAGGTAACAGCCAAGCATGAGAAAAATCACAACAGGAAGAAGAGAAATTATATTCCAGATATGAGAGCAAACGACACTGCTTTCAAAGCATGCTAGGGGCTATACAGAGCCCACTTATTGCAGATAAAAATTCAGATTGAATTTTGGAGGTCTAATCTGAAATACAGAAAGGCATAATATTCCTGGGGGTAAACAGCTCCAGAGAGCATCAGTGTTACAGGAGGAGGCTTCTTCTACCAAATTACCATCACTCTTACTTGAATTCACATCTTCTGGTTGTGTATTAACGTAACAATCTTGTATTATCTTAACCTCAGTCGATCATTTTACCTCCACAGAAGCACAGGCCAGAAAGGGAATTCCAGAGTTCAGGTCCATTCTCTTGCTGGATCATAAAAATCACAGTGTAACCGTATCACACAAAAGGTCACCCACTGGGACCTGATGCAAAACAAGGAAAGCCAAAACAAGGAAACCAAACAAGGAAACCAAACAAACACGGAAAATCCTTAAACAAAGAAGGAAAATCTTTGAAATCATCAGTCCATCCACTTAAGTGCTGTTAATTCACAACGATCTTGATTCTTATAGCTAGTTCTAAATTTTCAACAAAGTATGTGTCATTTTCTTTAAAAAATACGACCTACATTTGAATTTCTGAATAAGAGCACAGATGTACACAATGCTTTGCATGTTAAATATGTGGCTTTATAGTGGCTTAAATTTCACACGTGCCCATCTTTTCAATGGCAAATCTGTTCTGACATTGCTTATTGTTACAGGATCTAAAAAATACGGAGACACAGAGCGCGCCTAACATGCGAGTTTTGATAGCAAACAGGCTATCTACAGAGAGGCTCAACAGACAGAGAAGGAAAAAAGAGGCCGCTCAGTCGTCAGTCAGACTCTTTTTAATCAGGTTGAAACGCTTTGCTGCAGAGAGGGGGGTTCAATCTCTCCAATCCACATTCCCATCGCTCATGCTGCTTTCTTAATTAGCAGCAAGTGGACAACAGCTGTCAGTAGCCTGGAGGCCAGAAAGTTATCAGCAAAAAGGGGCACATGTTAAAGAGGGAGGCATGGGCGCAGCCACAGAACGGGTCTGTTAAACGCATGAGCGGTCAGTACACGCAAGAGATCCGGCCGCAGCCGAAATGGCATACTGACACACCGCCTCGTACGCTGACCCCGAGAGGATGCTCTTCCTGCTGGCTTTAGTCTGGTTGTTTTAACATATGACTAATTGCAATTCAATTTTTTTTTTTATTAGTATTCCCATAACAGGAAAATTTAAACTGAGAATAGAAGGAAATGGGAAGGCCATCCTAATGTCTCGATGGAAATACATGGGGGTCAATTCAAAGGCACGGTGTAATAAAGTCTTCAAGACTGTTCCTGAGGTTTTAAGCATAAAAGTTGAAGCACAGGAGAGAAGAGGGAGAAAAGACGTTTTACTTAAACAGCAGAGAGAAACTTTAGCAGAAGATACAAACTTAATCAGAGGTAACTAGAAGCCATAACCTCAAATAGCACGAAATAAAAAAACTCTACTCATTCATTATTATTTGTGTATTAAATCCTACGAGCCCAAGTCATTAGCCCAAGTCACCTAATTGTGCCACATAATAGACTAACGTGGATCAAAAAGAAATTTCTGTCCTGAAGAGGTGATACCGTCTGGTCAAGCCATGTGCTTATCTGACAACACAACTCCTTGACTCTCTGGATGATCATGAGTCTCCAGATGATCAAAAAATAAAACAATTGCTTCCCTGTTGGATGTACTGATTACTGTCATTTGTGGCAATGGGGGAACTCAATGCAGTTGTAAGCAATAAAATGTATTATTAAAATTTCCCACTGCCCATTTGTTAATGAAAAATTGCTATCACCCTAACTTCAACTTCTTCAAAAAAGCCAGGCTTCTTTCAAATTTGGCTTTAACCTACCCAGAAAGCATAGATTTGGAGCAATTTTCTGAGGCCTGTCTGGCAGGATGCAGTTCTGCCAGTTCTAAATATATACCAGCTTTCTGAGCTTGAACCTACACAAGGGAAGCTGGGCTGAAGATGGAAGCATTTCCCCAAGCTGCCAGTAGACTAGCAACACATCTAAAAACCCTCATCAAATTAAGTGCTTAATTACAACTCAGACTTTGAGACTCTGGAAATTAGGATAATCTTCTGGGAAATTTATTAGTCTCCCACAAAAGAAATTGCAACATACAAGCCAAAAAAAGCTTAAGAGAGCTTGGAGAGTGTTAGCCCATCAAATCACACCTTGTACTAGACTCCTCACCCTAATTCCCGGAGAATGAGAGGTGAGATCCACAACTTAATTTCAGATTCTTGAGCCTCTGTGAAAGATTAGGATCAACATAACCAGGAGGCTAAATCATGAACAGTAGTCTCATGTAAAAAGCTGAGAAATGTTTGCTGAGAAGAGTTGATGGAAAGCTAGCTGTGCATGGACCTTCTCACACTTGACTTGGTGTGTACTAGAGGCAGGGCCACAAAGGGCACTGCCTGGAGAAGGTCTCAACATAGCCATTGGCACAGCCACCTAAATTTTGCCAGCAAATCATGGCTACAGCCTTGCCGGCCCAGTCCATTCCTCTAGGTGGCATGCTCTGTGCACACAATATTACCTGCATCTTCCCACAAATGGAGAGATGCCACCACTACACAGCACTACATCTTCCATTCGCACTACCTAATGAGATCTCAAATGCCTTAAAAACATGAACTAACAACCCACTCACAGGGTATACAGCTTCAGTGATAAAATGAAAAGCCCACAGAAGCTTCTGGAGAAGTAGACATCATCTGACCAAAGTAACAAGTTAAATCATACCAGTAAGTGAAACAAGGGCAGAAGTTGTATTCACTAGTCTCACTTCACTACAGACAGCACTTTCCATCACCACCCATCATGAAGTCAAAAGTACAGAATAAATGCTTGCACAATGCTCTAAAAATGTAAAGCTCTAGATAAACACTATGCATTACACATTTTCCTTTTTGATTCATGAAATTATTGCATCAAGGGAAATTGAATCTTGGTCTCAAAATAAGCCAGAACATCCCACTTTTCCCATTGCTACCACCCTCATGAGCTATGGCCTGAGAACCACATTCAGCAGCAAGAGAAGCTCTACTGCTTGGGCAAGATGTGTATGTATGTTCCTTTGCTGTGACATACGTACCACTATTTGCTGGCACATCCCTATACATCTCCAGGACAACCCCGTTGAATCAAAACCTTGTGACACAGGCTCTTAGACATGATGCACTACCAGCAACATGAGTGTATGCATCAAAAAAATTGTAAACTAAGAGAAACAAAGGGCAGTGAGAGGTGACAAAGAAGAAATCATATCCTAGTATAAGAGATGATAAGGAACAATACAAAATGAAAAGCAATTCAAACACAGAGCTCAAATGTAGAACGAAGGAAGTAACTGAACTTGGGTTGGAACTATCTCAGAAGCTGAGCTAGGAAACTTACATTGGGTTCACTTGTATAATACATCAGCTATAGGTGAAAGGGTTTTCCCCTTGCGGCTTATCTCTGCATACTCAGCTTCCAGACAGGTTCACATTTGGAGCACAGTACTTCTTGCTTACTCTTTTTTTTGTGAGCCAAAGGTCAGCAGTTCTGCTACAGCCACCCGTACCCAGGAAGAGCCCACCGGAGCCCAGCGCTTCCTCTGCTGCTCTGATCAGCAGTGACAGCAAGCACTGATCAGAGGTTTTTGGACCAAAATCATAATTTCTTTTTCCAGAAAATGTCAGCCTCAGAAATTCACTGAAATGTCCATTAATTCAAAACAAACTTTTTGGTGGAAAGCTATGGAAATCTATGTACCACTCTCAACAAAAGTCAGCTCTGTGATTAAAAACAGAGACAGACTATAACAAAAAAGTCCCAACTTACTGATTAGGAAACTCAGGACAGGGAGATGACTGCATTTCAAGTGTGTGCCCTGTCTAATACGGGCCTCAGTAGAAACCCAGTCTAAGTAACACTGGTGCTACAATGCTAGGAAATGCTAAAAGCCATGGAGCCAGCTGAGATGCCTACTTACAGAGACAGAAACAACCACATTAACTCAACATGGGATAAATCAAATAAATTTGTACCCTGGAGCAAGAGTCTGGGGAGTGTCCAGACAAGCCTTTACAAATATTAACTAGCCTGAAGTTAAATACCTCTCTGTAAACTATCCTACAGACTTTGATACCATAAGAACCAGAAACTTTTTCCAATATAAAATTCCGAGCAAGTGAAAATATGAAAGCAGCTCTTGATACAGCTTAATCACACTTTGGTGCTGATCATTTAAGCTTGCGCTGCTTCCTACTGATATTAAGGCTTTCACGAGATTTTTCATATGGCTTACTCATAACGAACAGCTGCTCTGGCAACTGCTGGAGTCAGCATGTACTTCCTGCTGTGAAAAAAAGTCATCAATATATCTCAGTACAGAAAATCATACTCTCTTTAAAACAATTCATGATAGGGTTTAGATATCAACTGGCTACATGCCACCGACACTCCCTTAAACAATGGTTACACCCTCTATACAGCTAAAAATGAAATAGCTGAAAGGGAAGACGTTTTATACAAGTTCCCAGGGTAAAACACATCTGAGAAGCACTGGTCTGGGACTGACATTGTTCTACTAAAAGAATAAATATCTGAGTCCAAATCATATTTCCTTCACTACCTTCCCAGACTCACACAAGAAGAAAATCTATCTGAGCTTTCCTTTTACACTTCTGGTGCTCTCTAACAGAACGAAATCCCAGTGTTTTATAAAACTGTTAAATAAATTTGAAGTGCTGCAGATTATGATTTACGCTTTTGTTAACATCACTTGTAGCGCCAGTGAGACCGTTTGCCAGCTAAGGAGAGGTCTGAAACTCTTTCAATGTTGACTTTACGCTGAATACATATGTTGAGTGATCTGCCTGTACAGTGAGTCCTCAACCACAGAGATCTCCTTGCGTAGCAATGCTGCTTACAATGCCGCCACAGTGAGACAGGGTGTCAAGACGAACATCATTGTATTAATTACATCTGTTGATTAACCAGGCCAAGAACAGCCTTGTTTCAATCCCAGGCTTTATAAGACAGTACAGAAATGTTACTGTCAGTGTTGTGATGGATGAGTCAACAGATAAAATACAAAAGCATTTGTAAGGAGACTCTCGCTGGAGTAATTTGATAAGCTGCACAGCTACACAAAATGATGGTCTTTATTGACATAGCTTGCTCATATAGTCCTTAACTTGGTTTTATGTTTCAGTCTTGTTTTTTGCAAGCTTTCCAGTCAAAGCTAGGCAAACACACACGTACTGTTACCTCTGCAAAGGTGAAAGATGGGTGAAGACCCGTAACCAATCTGAAAATAGTTTAAAAAGTCGTATTAGATACTAATCCTTCTCACTTGGGGAGTTTACAGTGGCTCTCCTCTGTATTTTGGAAGCTTTCCTTGACCTTGTGGAGTGAAAGACCTTTCAAACCACCAGGTAAATATAACAGTGGGGGGTCGGGGGTCAGACCAACACAGGAGGCCCTGGTCGCACACCACTGGCAAACCTCTCCTTCCATTCTTACTTGGCTGAAATGACCTCTGCAATGCCACGTAAGGTCAGTAGATTCAGGTTACTGAAAGAATGACATTTTAAACCTGATATCTCTCTCATCCAAAACCATCTGCAATTCATCTTTTAAGGCTGAGATTATTCATTCTGAGGGAATTATCTACTAATCAGTTTTTATCTCCAAACTAGGTCCTCACACTTGCAGCTAGTCAAGAGCTCAGTCTGGCAGAGGTTTTTGTTCCCTCCGCTCTCTCTGGAGGCCACGGTAACACAGAACAGTCTCCCACAGGACAGGCTTTAAAAAACATTTGATGGCAACTCCATGACAAAAGGCAGGTCTGTGCTAAGGAAACTGGCACCAATTTACCAGCCACCACTACACGTAGCCAAGGTACAGAGGCACAAAGCAAGGCTTCAAGTTATGAATTGCCTTTACTGGGCTGGGCTTAGTTCTTTACATCATCTCGTACAGAGAACTGCTGCATGTGGTTTTGCCCCACCATGATTTTTTCAGTAGGATAAAAACTAAGCAAAACCAGAATGCACAACAGGAAAAGGAGGTAAGGACTACAGTGTTTCCCCCAAAATACACATGCCCAGAAAGAGGTCAGCACTGACTTTTGGCTCTTAAGCACACTTGCTCACTAGCTTGGCTGCTATTCTGTTCAATATTTGTCACAGTCAAGTGTGAAACTCCTCAAGAGAAGCATGTGGTCAAGTGAGTCAATACCCTGGGTTCTGCAAATCCTTCTCCCCTACTTATTATATATAGCTCATCCTTTTGCTACAGCCCTGCCCTGTTCCAGCAAAGCATTTTTTATCGACTGCTCATTTGCTACGAAAGCAGTTCATTCCATTCACTCGTCCATACTGTGTACCAGCATGAAATTCATTTACATCTCCACCTCCCAGAGCAGAGATCCCTGTTCTGCAGGGGCTTCAAAATAAGACGTGCCCTTCATTTGCAATCATCACACAAAACCCCCCAAAATCCAGGCAGATAAGTTGCCTCCTGCATTTCACCCAGAAGCCAAGGCAATTACTGCAAAACTTGCAGTTTGCATCAGTAAACACAGCAACGTAATAATTTTGGTTTATCTAATTTTCAATTTTGAGGACTATGTAAAACCAAAACCAAAACCAAACCAAACTCAACTGGATTTCTCCTGACAAGCAAATTGTTGAACTGGCCAAAAATCATATTTTACCCATTGCAAAAGAGAAATTCTGGAGATTCTTCAGCTGGTATGATTCAGGATAAAGGGCATTTTACAGCTGTACAAGTGAGAATATTTTGAGAGAGATATATGTTTTTAATTCCCTCTGGTTCATTTAATAAAATCTAAACATCATAGCGTAAAATAATCCTGACAGACAAAGCAGGCCAGACCTTCCTATCCAATACAGCATAACCATGTACTGCATCAAAACTATTCTCCACCCTCTCCTTGGGTAAAATAGCAGGGACAGAGAAAAAGAAACCATTTACACAGAAGAGCAGAAACCTCTCTACCCAGACCCATTTGTTTTACTCTGCAAGTATTGACAGATGAGTAATGAAAACTCTGCTGCAGACACAGGCTCTTCTTCAAGGCAGTATCAGTTAATAAACCACAGCCACAGCTGCAAAAATATTAAGGAATTTAACTAAATGACTCCTTCAAGGGCACGGGATTGCAGGAGGAGCCAGTTTTTGTGCTTTGTTACCATCCCAAAGGTTAAGATCATAGTGTGCAGCATCAACACAAACCAGTGTTACTTTTCTGGATAGAAGAGCTTAGAATAACAATTTCATTACATGTGTACTACTGAGTACTAATATTTCTAGCACGAGTTTTTTCTCCATTATGATAATATTTGAAACTTAGTATACTATGTTGCCAAAGCTTTTAGATGTGAAGAACCTAATCTGAGAAGTATTAAATGATAAAAACAAATGAAAATAATAGTAATAATAAAACCCACAGCCTGTTAGCTCTCCCCGCAGGACAAGCCACAGCACTGGTAACATTGCAGAGAATGGTGTTTTGCATGAGTTATCAACTTTGGATGCCAGACTCAGATCAGGACCTCGATCAACAGCCATGTTAACAGCACATACACGCTGGGAATGATTTCAGAATCAGTTATGCTTTCACTTGATGGGGGAATTTTTTTTGGATATTGCCAGTGGAGCTGCTCCAACAGACTGGATGACCAATGGCTGTAACCTTAGATGCTATTATTTATACCAGCCCTAAGTACTTACAGAACTTGAGGAGTATCAAAACAATGACATAAGCGATCAACAACCTTCCAACATCATTTTTGTTGTTACTAACACTCTTACACACCTTGTTGCCAGAGACTCTCAGGATTTATAGATAAACTCATCTGCCCAGATGCCAGAAATAATCCTTCAGATGTTTCCTTAGTTTTCCCTTCCCTATCATGTTAACTTCAGCCAGAACAAAAAGTGTGAAACACTCATTTGGGTGGTAACCCTGAGCACAGATAACTGTGGTGAACTGCCAGGTAAGCATTTTTTCCTTACGCACATAGTAAAAAGCCACAACGATCCCGACAACCCCAGGCAATGACGCGGGTTACACCAATGTCTGGTCCGAATGATGGTTTTGATCCCTTGGACCTTGGCGCTCCCCAGGCTGCCAGCCAAATGGAAGCTCAGAGAAGTTCTCCTGTGTATCATTTGCGGTATACCTGATGTCTCCAGGGAGCCCTAGAAGTATTACAGTGAAATGTACACCTCAGATTTGAGGTCTAATGAACAAGGCTGTAATTCAGGATAAAATCTAAGAGTAAGAGCTGCCAATGCATATTTAAACAATTTATACAAGTGCTTTCACCCGAGACAGACAGGAGCAAACCCATCTTTGTTTAAAGCCTACCTGGAAATATACACAGACATTTAATGAGAACCAAATTCTCTCTTTGCATGGTTTTTAAGTGTTCATTTGTCCTGCCATTTTTCCAGGATACTTTGGCTTTTAACAGCAACCCACCCTTCACTGCCCTCGATTGGCTCCTCTGAGCTGTCCTCAGAAGACACACATATTTGCTTTTTTCCAAAGGATTTTGCTTTTCCTTAGCATTCCCTGTTCCAGGCCAACCAGTTCACAATTCAAGTAGTCTTTGTTCTAGCAGCAAAGAAAAAAATTTTTTATCAGTGTTTTTACCTTTCAGCCTGATGCCAAATCATCGGCTAATGGAATGCAATACCTCGCGTCTCCCTGGGCTGAGCAGCACAAGCGAAAGCAAAGAAATTCAACTTTAAAAGGTCTAGCGTCTGTTTCATCTTCGGGAACTAACAGCAAATTACATAAAAATGTTGCCAGCTCACAGACCTGCCACCAGCAGCGGGGTTAATATTAAAGTGAGCTCTTGCAGGCATCCCCTTTGTGGTACGTAACGTTCTTTCGTTAGTTCTCTCAGCAGTGACTTGCACGTGAGATGGGATTTTTTTCAGAGGCAAGGGGTCTTCTTCTAACCCTGGTTTCCTCCCCAGAGCATCATGCAGTCTGAGGCGTGAACACCATGGGCAAACAGCACGTTTGCTTTAGCGCTGCGAGAAACAGGCATGCCAAAACAAGGGTGGTAGTGAAGAAATGCCTTCCCCAGCTCTGCCTCTGCAAAGATGCAGCAAGCCGTTTGCTAAATCAATGTATTCAGCTTCATGTAACTATAGTATCAAGCAATATCTAAAATCTCTTTGAACAGCTCCCTAACAGGACAGAAATCTGCCCCAGGCTGGGATTCACCTCCCTCAAACTTAGCTGGGTAAATGCTAGGCATTAGGGTCTATGCTAGTCATGGTCACCACAGGCTTTTCCTATAGTCTCTGGTGAAAGATGGGCATTTCCAAACCAATATAACCATATTAAATCCTTTTGACAATCGCTGGAAACCACGAGGGACCAGAAATTATTAGAACAAACATTATACATAAATAAAAAATATTTTAGACTTTGTATACGCAAAATTGTATCTATTTCAGTATAGGTGAAATTTTGAGCCAGCTTCACAAAATTGACTAATTCTGAGCAAGGATATTCTCAAATCACCATAAATCTCTCTTTTATGAATTTATCTTACCTTCATAAATTTCGAGGCAAAAGCTTAAATGACACAATCAGTTTTTAACTAATACAAGTGTGCTGGTGCAAGAAGTTTAGTGGAGAAATGAAGAGAAGTTTCTAGGCAATAAAGAATTTATATCTGTTCATTCTTAGACCTTGCCTACACACGAAGGTTGCATCAATTAATCCAGCTGAGGTTAAACTAGAGTAGCTCACTGCACAACTTTCTCATATTTTTTCAAAATACAGTCAGGTTTATCTCATCTCTGTGAATTTTACACTGCAAGATAAACTAATATGAGGCAAGTTTAGACTGACAAAATGCCTATGCAACTGAATGAGCATAAGATCATAACCTTAGTTAAATCATCAAACAGCAAACTACATCATCCAGGTCTTACTTTAAAAAAAAAAGAGTATTTTTCTATGAGCAGCAAAACTAGTGAAGCTCTATCTAGTCTTCTTCCAACACAAGAAATCTAGCTTCCTCACATCTCCCTTGGCACCCCGCTGAACAAGAAGCACCACGTGTGTTAGTGATTCTGAAATGACGTGTGTACCAGTTGACACCAGATGGCCAAACGGAGTATGGGACAGATACCTTCTCCTTTTTGCCATAATGAAGGCACTATTTGTGGTCTCTTTGTTCCACTCAGTCTTCTACAGAAAATGTGCAGAAACTTAAATAAATTTCTAATATCGATTCCTCTGCAAAGTTTGACTGAAATTGGCCAATAGGTCCAAGAGTTCTAACAGAACATGGATGAGCCATCACTATTTCCTTATGAAAAGATGCTACAATTTAAGTAAGAGAGGTACAGACATAAGAAGCAAGCTTACCTCTGAGCAGACATGCCAAGTTATGCATCAGGACTCAGTGGTTCTTCTTTAAAGGGATACTGTACACCTGAATATCACAAAATTGGCCATATTTGAGAGCGCCAGCTCCTTGTAAACAATGTACTTTAAATACCATTCCTTATATTCATTAGAACATTTTAACAGGGTGGTTCTACAACTTTCCGAAGTGTCTCTCCTGTAAACTACAACAGATCAGACTGATAGAGCAGGAGACAGAAGTGCCACTGTTTCCAGTGACAAAGGGCAAACGGCTATTCATAGAGCAAACAGAAAAACTAAGCTGAAAACAGAGAAACTCCCCACCTCAGTTTCTGTCAGTTATGTTCTCCTAGGTATTGCTCATAAAGAGACAAGATTTTTTTTTTTTTTTAAAGTCATGTGACTTTCAGATGTGTAATGTTTTTGGGTACTACAAATTTCTCCCATATAATAGCCCTGGAGAAGCAATTCCAAGCAGTAAAAGAGTAAACTCAACCCCTGCACCACCCTTACCATGCTCCATCAAAAATCTGGCGTCAGACAACATATGATTTCATGTGACCTTTGCAAGGATATTTATACAGACAAACCACCTCCTGCACAAACCAGTGCTCTACATTTTCTGTAAGTCCCTGTAAATTCATAGATGAGCTCTAACTAAACCTGTTGGTAGACTTCTCTAGTTCCTCAAACTTATTATTCTTGTATATAATTCAGTTTAAAGCTTCTTCTAATTAGAAAAGCAGAAAACATACACTTAAAACAATTAAGATGGAAAAAATATATCCAAACGGGGATATTTCATTTCTTTGTACATGAAATTTGCAGCACACATCGCTCCCAACAATGAAATGCAAGGTTGCATTGTTAAGCAAAAAGTGGATGGGAACCATCTGCACTTTATCTCCCCATAGTCAAACTGACAAACTTAATATAGTTAGAGGACAAAATGAAAAGATAATATATCACCCAAGGAAAACTGTGTTTTAAACAGTATTGTCCTGCTAACTGAAGCCCATCGTTGGATGGGTTCACTGAGCACTGCTATCTAGAATTGGTTGGAATGTACTATATAACCAGAACTAAACTATTGATTTCCCTGGGTGCCCTTTATTACATGATGTTTGGTTCGTAAAGGAAACTTTCTAAATATGGAACTAATTCCTGAGGCTATTTTACCACCTCTTGGGCAGTATGGACAGGACAGATTGGTAGACTGAGAAGCACAATAAAAACATCAAAAGGTGGGGGATAAAACAATGCATGCTGTACATTGTGAACACACTCCTTTTGCTCCCATTTTAATTATTAAAGACTACCTGCAAACTACAGTTTAACAGATATGGAACTACATATTCAGTCTCTTGGTAAAATTCTATCAAGGTTTCATCAACCAAACAAGTTGCAGCATCTGCTTACTCCAACTTTACCAGCTATGGGTAACTATTCTTTGATTTTAACCTCTACTGATTTTTATCTTTCTTTCCAGAAGCCTAAAAAGAAAATTCTCATCTTTTCTTTCAAAACCCAAGATTTTTATACACATGAGGGATGAAATTAAAGATCTTGTTTAGAATATAAATGGGACTGGTTCAGTGAATATGTTAAGTATGCAACAAAGGGCATCCCCCCATGAAGCCTTCAGAGAGAAAGAATGAGAGCATGAGAGTGCAAGCAAGCTTTAACCTTTCTCCCTTAGCAGAATAATGAATTAGTATTTCCTTAGAGGCACTGATGGCCACACCAAGATGTTAACTTGAATCACAAAATGCACAGTATTTTCATGACACCAGAAAAGCTCTACACAAAGCAGCAGAGACCGTCACTCAGGTAAAGTAAGATAATGCAAAACATGCATTTGCTTAATTCAAAGAGCCTCAGCCCCATAATTAAGAAAGCTCTTCTTCAGGTGCCACCCATGCTCAATCGACTCTCTCAGTGGTATAAAAGGGGAACCAAAAAAATGAAAGAAACGTGAAACCAAAATGCTAGCCAAGACTTAGAATCTCCATACAGCTCTTGTCAATTCTCAATCTTTTAGATTATTTTCCTAAATATGATAAAATAGAAAGCAAGTGTAGGAGAACCGATTCTCCCAAATACCGTCGATATCGTATCTATCTCCCACAACACTAAGTGAATGCTCTGATACAGACCATCTTTTTCTTATACTTGTTTCTATTCACTTCTTCCTTGCTCTCAATATGAAAACATTATCTTACAAACTCCAGAGAAGGTGAGCTATGGTAGCAACTAAAACAGCAAACAGATTTAACATCCAGAGACTGTTTCAAAGCTGAAGAGCTTTAACTGAAATATGCAATGTAAATAAAAGCAGACCAATAATCTGATCCATCAACTTTCTCAGGTTGCTTCACAGAATATGTGGGGACATCATTTCTCTCTCACATAGATGAAATTGTTTGCTCTATCAGTATCAATGTCACGCACCATAAGAAGAGATCAGAAATGTATTTTTAAGAGTGGATGCTATGGGTCAGGTAATACAGCTGTAAATTTGTCAGGCTGCGGTAACGTGAATAGCAGAACTGCAGAACATTCCTTTGGCAGCACGTCCCAACCTGCAGGATTCCTGCAGCTTTTCCGGATTGCTGAAATTCATCTTCTGTCTCTTTGCCTTGGAACAGACTCCCATGAAAGCTGCTGGGAGCCTCCTTCTTGCCCGGTTTCCCTTTTTGCCATCCCCATGCCAAAAGACCCCTCTCTTTTCCTATCTGCTCTACTTGCACGCAACTTAGCCCACCATTCCCTCCTCTTCCAACATCTGTGGGTTGGACATCCTCTCACTTCTTTTCTGGTCTTTCCAATCATTCCATCAACATCTCCACTTGTGATGTCCCTTTTTCCTTCTCTGGCCACCTTTTTACACACCTTGGAGTTCTGGGGCTGCAAATTCAAACTCGCAAAGGTGAATAAATCCAGTTTTCCTCGAACCAGCTCGCCCTTTTCCTCTAATCTCTACTAAAGCACTGAGAACGACACACTGTTCTCCATTACCATTCCCTCATCCCATTATGTTCTACAATATTTCTCAACTGTACACCATGAAAGCCAAGGTTTGGTTATTTAGACAAAACTGACAAATAACAAAGCTAATATTCTTGCAATAGCTAGGTGATTTAAACACTCCTTCCATACTGCTTCCATGACAATGGCTGAATCCTGTAGTTTGCTCATGTTAATAAATAAAAAGACAGATGTAACACCAAGGCAGAATTTCCCATATATTCAGGCACTTACAGCACAATAAATTTTCAATTGTTTTCAGAGAGAAAAGCCTATTCTGTCACAAATTTAAGAAGCTGAAGGACTCCTCTCCATGCACAGGTTTTCCTCTAGATAATGTAAAGTCTCCACAGGAAGGATACAGACTGGAAGGATTCATTTCACTGCTAAGCAACAGTACACAGAGGTCAATAGCTTGGCAAACTGGCAAAAGACCCCAAAACTCCAGATCTCTAGTTTCAGCAGAAAAATGTTGGGATGATTTGCCTTGGAAAATGGAACAAGTTATATCCTCCACATGTATCGAAACTATGCAAAACGATGGGTGTGGTGAGGAGCAGGAGAGAGGAAGAAGGCTATTAAATCACCTTACCTGTAGCTCTGACATGTAATTTGTTGTTTTTAATATACTACATAGTTTCTGGAGTTTTATCTGGCACAAAGACAGGAGATGCTCTCTATCATCTTACCTTTGCTGGGGTACAAGGATCTTCCAAATCTGATGCTATGGTAACAAACAATTCCAGCTATCACCTCTCAGTAGCCCAACTGAGAGCTACCTAGACATCTCCTGTAATACACATAATGATTGAGTGCTTGAATTAAAGCTGATTAGCCATCAAATGCCTCTGCCAAGGAAAGGTATAAGATCTCTCTAGTTTCTTTAAAATAAAGTCTAGAAAGTTAACACTTCTTGTTCCTCCACTTGCAGTTAAGATGCTCTAAGCTTCTGAACTGAATGCTCTCCTTTCAAAGGATTTGTAAGTCAACAGCAAAGCTCATTTTGCCAATTCTACCCACAGGCTTCCAACTTTGGAATAAATAAGGCGTTAATGTATGTTTTTTTAAAAAGACCCACACCTTTGCATCAGAGTCTATCTGCGCTTATAGATAGTTATTAGAATATCACATGAGGTATCAATTGCAATTCAAAACTTCCAAAAAGATGAACAGAATCCCAAGGAAACCTGAAAAAGCAGCTACAGATTTACTCCCTTCCCTAGAAACAAATACCCAGGTTTCTTCCACTCATGCAATACATTGCAACAAGTAAAGCCATGCTGACAGCCTACAGGTCCCTTACAAATAGGAAATGTTCTCTGCAAGTGAAGCAACAGACCTAGATGAGGGACATTTGTGTTACAATCTTGACTGACAGTGAACTTCCACTCATCTCTCTGCTTGCCAGGAGGTTAGCAAGAGCCACGATGAGTTACCACCACATAAAAATCACACCAATAGATATATTTAGTCATTGCGGTTCAAGGAAAACAATTGCTTGCACTGAAAATAAATTTAGCAATTGTTTCCAGTTTCTGCTTTTTCACTGACTAAGGCACAACCCAGCTGCTTCACATTCCAGTAGATATCAGCTGTCTTTTTTCTCCACTCCTTGTCCACTTCCTTCTTACAACTGCTATGACCATCTCAATCTTGCAGCAGTTATCCCACAGGCTACATTTCTGAACACTCCAGTCTTGAAGCTATGCAACAGAACACCTGTCAAGCCTACGACGACTTATAAAAATTGCAAAATTCTGCTCTTTGTGCCATTTTGTAGGAAACACTGAACAGTGACCATCTTGTACCTGTATTTTGCCTCTACACAAAACTAGACTGAATTGTTGATGCTCTTTAAACGAGTTACAATAAAACACACGTGCGATGTCACTGTCCGAGCAGCGTATAGTAGGAAATGCAGTAGGTGCTAAAAGCCCAAGTAAGGAAGAATTGGAACTGAATTGCCTTTACAGTTGTGAAGTGAGTCTTTAGAAGAGTTTAATTTTCAGATTCCAGGACAAGACATATCACAGAGAATTTTTACTTCGTTTGAAAACCACCAGTAGAGCAGCACTTACATTGGTCAACTGCAAAACTTCTAACTTGAAAGCCCTCACTTATACTGAAGAACGTGGTACAGTGGTGAATGCGCAACTGAACTGAGAAAGAGTTCTGCCTAGTAACTCACCTAAGCATAACTTAGATAAAGAGAAACTGCAGAAAACTGTACAGGTGTAAAAAATATGCAGGAAATTTTCCATAGAATGATCCAAGAGATGATGACAGTTCAAAATATATCCCCCCCAAAAATAAGATCCCCGGGAAACTTCATGTTAATACAAAAAGTCACAGATGCACAATTCAGCATCATGTAAATTGGCATGGAGGACTCTGGACAAACATTAAGTTCCTATAAAGATGGGAATAATCTGGCCTCCTGAATTGTTTCTTCTTTTCTGCCATTTTCCTTAAGAACAGAGTTCTCCTGGGATTACCCCCAGATGTTTATACTGCCAATACTAAAGGAAGAGAATTCAGAGGTGAATTTGCTTATCAGGCAAATGCTTACGAGTAAAAGGTGAAGACAACAGCATTTTCAGTCTGCTGGGAATAAATACATCCAGTTGAGTCCTGAGCAGAATAGAGATAACTGACTGCACTCCAGGTAGCTAACACTTGAAACAGTTATCTCAAACAACCTTTAGCAGACAGCTATTGAAAAAGCAAGCTTACAAGGCATACGAAAACCCTGCAAGAAATTACAAGATTAAGATTGAAAACATCAGGTAGAATAAACCTTCAGAGTATGGCACCCATATGTTCTTTGGTTTTAATAAAGGGCATTCTTGAATGGACCTGCTTCACGGAAGGGCTTTTGTTTTAGACTTGATGGTGTCTACCCACTCCCTTATTCTCCCTGAATGATGCAGAATAGTTCAATTCCCTGGAGCACATAATCCATCAGGTAAATAAATACCGGAATTCATGTATTGCCATGGTAACAGGAAACCCAAGCAGAATCTGCGACCTTCTCCACTCTTTCTTGGCATCCCTATTTTGGATTTTAGATCAAAGCTGTAAGACTAACTAGGGTGAGAGCAAATATTTTCTGAAAGTCACAGTTCTAGAGTAAAGAAAAACCAATGTTGGATGCCATTCCTTCTCTTCAAGTCAATGAGGGTTCTGCTTTGAAAAAGTATTTGGAAGTCTCCTGGCTGGAGCCTAACAAAACAGGGGGTCTAATAATACTCACTAATACTAGTGAAAACAAAATATACCATTTTATTCTACATTACCAGATGGCTCCCTTTCACTCCAAAGCAGTGCTCTGAATCACTCTACAGTGACCTTTCTGTTGATTAAACAGCAGTACTGAGAGGCTCCAGAGGGAGCCTTGTCTGCTCTTCCTCGGTGGACAGGACGGTAGCTGTTATCTCTAATCATTTATTATTGGTTTTTATTAAGTACCAACAAGGTGTTTCATTTAAGGACCCAGGGAGCAGATGTATGTAAGATCTCTAAGGATCTAACCCTATAAGGTAACACTTCTTTTCCCAGCAGCCTGACTAGATGGACATGAGAGTCAAAGAAAAGCCCGAGCCCATTCCGAAGTTTGTCAAGATGGCTTGTTATCAGGAAACAGCCTATTTTATTTACAACATAATGGGGTTTGCATGTATTTCCGTTCCCATAAGAAAAAAACAAATTCAAATGTACACAAATACGCAGACCTTAGACCTCATAGCATTTGTTTCATGACTCTGTATCCTTTGTTCTGCTACTGTATACATTTTGACAAATATTATCCCAGAATTACTGCGGTATTACAGACTGTGTTTATTCGGTGATGCTATTAACCAAACTGTTTGTGTCAATCAGAAGTTCAAACACTCAGAAACAGTGATCAAGACTGTACTGCACTGAAACAGCTGGCTTCCAGCCCTCCTTCCCTCCCCTTCCCCGTCTCTTCCCCTCCAGTTTATACTTGGACTGATTTTTTTTTTTTTTAAATACTCTTCTTAAAGAAATGAAAATACAAGCAGTTGAAAGAGGACAGTTTCCCAGATTTAGTTTCTCTTGTTCAGCAAATCATCACTACGATACATGCCCACTAGAAAGAATGCCTCCGCATCAAGGCTTCACCCATTGCATCTTCAAAACTGTACATTTACAGCACTGACCTGGGGACGGATCCTGCATGATGTCTTGAGTTCTTCAATGGGAGTTCAGTGTGTTGCAAGGTCGGGTCTCTAGGTTGCGCAGCATATGATTTTTGTATGGTATTTTTGGCCTTTCTGTTCTATTGTTTATGGAACCGCACTGCGTTTGTGTGTGTCTACAGAGTCATCTTCCCGTGTTTGAACTCTTCACGCTGCTTCGCTGATGTGGAGTTATATTTACTATTCTCACAGGGTTATTTACTGCACGCGAATAAACAAAATGTGATCACTTATTTATACATCTGTAATTACTGTCTACAGCGCTATCAGCATTTACTAAAATCCCAAGCCAAATTCACCTCTAGCATAAACAAGTGGCAATTATTTTAGAGCTGGCCCCAGGTCTATATATGCTGCTAACACCTTCCTTAGTTACCCGCTTCCCGGACAAACAGTTGCAGTGATACACCAGTAAAGCATTGAAAAGACATAGCCAGAATCCCAAAGCAAAGCGTTATGTTGCGATACTATGTAAGGGATCGTGCATCAGATTAACCTATGATATTTCTGGAATAACATTTGTCTCATGATGTGATGCACACTTGTTAGACAGTAACTTAGCGCTAAGAGCTGGAAACATGCCTACGTACTGCACTTAAAAGCAGGCTGCCAGGCAGCCAGTCTGCTTATCCCTGGAGGCCGCTCCAGAACCCGTATTGCAGGAGAACGTATTCATATACAGTGCAGCGCAGAAGCCAGAACAAACCAGGATCGAATGATCACAACCAGAAAGCACTGCTACCAACTTTACTCCTTTGAAACAGGAATCTTTCCTGAATCGGTGGCTGCTGTCCTGGAAAGCCTGAACGCTGTACTTCGCACGTGCCCACTCAGACCGCTACCCTACGTTCCCCAGTAGGAAACTGCCTAGCTATTCCTTACAATAAAAAAATACAAAACGGCATTGATTTTTCTCTGCTAATTAAATGCAACATAATTAAACTAAATAACTCCACTGCTTGATTTGCAAAACGCTAATTGAATCTTTAAACATACTACTCCCGCTACACAGAAAAAGAGGGGCATTCAACCATCTAAAGTGACAACTGAGAACCAGACACGACTCCAGAAGCACAGAGAGACAATATGATCCGTGCTTGAGCGCTTCCTTGTGAGAGCAGAAGAGATCTCAGCAGCCTCCCCCGACTCTGGCTCTAGGCGAGCACCCCAGGCAGAGGGGCGAGCTTTGCAAGAGAGAGGAAAAAATGAGCAAGTTCCCTCTGACATTTGCCCACGGACTCATCTTTTCTGATCTTGCACAAACACCAGAAGAGGAAAGTTGGAGAAGTTGCAATTAATCATTGCGTGTAGGCCCCAAAGCGCTGCGGTGCCCCGGCTTTGCTGATGCTTTGCTACATGGAAAGGACGGCAGGGGTGCGGGAAAATAAAAAAAAATAAAAAAGGAAAAAAAAGGGGGGGTGGGGGGAGGAAAAAGCGGAGGAGAAGACAAAAAGCCTGACCCAAACGGCGCCCGGGCAGCCCAGGACCAGCCCCTGGCAGCGCGGCGGCGGGGCCGCCGGGCAGAGCATCCCCCCCACCGCTCCCCGCGCCGCCCCGGGCCCAGCCCCAGCCCCGGCCCGGGCCCCGCGCCGCCTTGACAGGGGACTCCCGCCGGCCCGGGGCGCCGCAACCCGCCGGGCGCGGGGGGGGGGGCCCTGCCCGCCTCCCCCAGCCCCGCCGGGCCGCGCCAGGCCCGCGGCAGGCAGCACCGGCAGCTCCGGCGGGCCGCGGCGGCGGCGGGGCGACGCTGAGGGGAAGGCGGCGAGCGCGGCCGCCCCGGCGGGCTCCCCCCGGGCCTCCCGCGGCGCCCGGCCCGCTCACCTGCTTTCTCGATCTTGCCGGACATGTCGGAGACCGGGCTCGGCGCTCAGGCCCGGCCGCGCAGGTAGCCGGCTGAGCGGCCGCGGCGCGGGGCTGCCAGCCGCCGCCGCCTCCTCCCGCCTGGCTGCCGGCCGGCCGGCCGCGATCCGGGAGAGGCGCTGCGGCGGCGGCGGCGGCCTGTGGAGGCTCGGCGGCGGCGGCGGCGCAGGCAGCGCCCGCCCCCCGCCCGCTCTGCCGGGCCGCGAGGGGAAGAGGCGGCCCGGGGGCTCCCGCCGCACACGCACACGCGCCGCCCCGGGCCGCAGCGCCGCCTGCCGGCCGCGCCGAGGAACCGCCGCCACGGCCCGCCGGGCGGGGCCGGCGGCGGGCAGGGCCGCGGGCAGCGGGCAGGGCCGAGGGCAGCGGCCTGCGTTTCTCCGGGGGTGCCGGGGGCTCTGGGGCGGGGGAGCGGCGGCGCCTCAGCGGGTCCTGTCAGGGAGCGGTGGCGTCTCGGGGGCGGTGGCGCTGGGGACAGGCGGTGCCCTCGGCAGTGCCCCCCCGGGAGCGCTGACAAGGGGCAAGCAGGGCCGCGGCGGGTGCTGGCAGCGGTGGGCAGCGTCCTCAGGGAAACCCTCGCCCCTGTCCCCGGAGCTGTCAGCGTGGTGGGGCAAGGAGCGGGACTCGGGAGGCCCTGGAGCCCCGGGCAGCGTGGTGTGGACCGGAGGGCTGCTGCAGGCCCGGCTCCTCTCCCCGGGCCTCCACCGAGGGGACGGGGGAAACCCGAAAGAAAGAGACGTCTCCGGGGGCAGCCCTGGGCCTCTTGGGTGGTTTGCCCCCCCCCAAATGCAATCCTCTGCGCGTGGGTTTGGGAAGAGCAGGGACCCGCCGTCCTGCGCTGCCCGGGGCACGTCCAACCGACGCTCCCGGCCCTTCAGAAACTCATCAGGCCTCACAGGCGCACTGTGTTTTTCCAAATTTGCTGCTATGGCAGAATCTTTCTCTTAGAGGAGTCAGCAGCAAAATTACAATTAAGCAAAGGGGAACGAGGGTGGGATTTGTGCAAACCCCGATGTGTTTTTTTAACTCAGACCAGACACTGGTGCTGCTGCTGCAGAGCATCCTCACAGCATCCTATAAATACCCCAAATCCAGCACACGCACCAGTCTCGGCTAATGTGAATCCGGGGTTGCCCAGCACGGCTGCTGGAAGCCCTGCAGGAGCTGCAGACAAGCGCTGTGCTCCAGCTCCCGGCTGCCTCACACCCATAGCTCCGGGTTTGCCATCCTGACCCAGGCGCTTGTTTTAATTTGAGCCCAGGAAGCGGTGGCAGCTCCCTGGGGAGAAGTGGGTTCCCTCTAGTGGGAAGCGACAGCAGAGCTGGTGGGGATAGCCCTCGGCAACAATAAAAGGATTATGGTCCTATCTGAAAATTAACTCATTTCTACGACTTAATTAGGGACAAACGTCACAGCAGTACCTTGACTTGCAGGTAGTGCCCTGTGCTGTGGGCCAATAAAGCTCTGAAGCCTGGTGAGCTGTCAGAGGCTGTTTACTTCCCCCTCTATCAAATAAATCATTCACGAGGCTGCTATTTTTGTAAGCTTTACACACAACTTTTAAAGTGACTTCATCGGCTCGTCTAAACATCTCACACACCTTGGGGCTGAGCACAAGCTAGTGAAGGAAATCTCTAAGAGGGAGAGTATGCATTTTTCTCTCCTTAATTTTTTTCTGGAGAGGTTTGTGGAGAGCTCCTCAGTGCATTTTCTTAATAAATCTAAACAAAAAAGATTTTTGGGACAGGTTCTTCTCTCACTTAAACAGGTGTGAAAGGTGGCTGTCTCGTAGCCACGCTGAGCTGTGCTGACTCACTCATATTAGTGAGCGGTAGTAACTAGGAGCCGTAGCGGGTGATGCTAATGCGAGCAGACCCGACTGTGAGTACACACACAGGAAGCAGACAGATGAAGTAAGAAGCTGCTATTCTTACACCCTCCATTTTCAGACTTGGGCAAGGAAGAAGGAACGCATGTGCAATAATGTGTGATATGAACACAACAGCTACTAAATTGGAAGGTCTTTTCATAGTCTCTGATATAAAAAGCCCTGTTCTGCCCATGATGTATTGCCTTCGGGGGATGCTGGAGTTTCTCTTGTGCTTTCTGCATTAAAATGTAACTCACAACGTCTGGAAAACCTGATGCTTCTAAATATCCCATTGAGTCAGCTGGGGAAAAACGCCCTAGAGCTGAATGCGTCAGCGTGAATGTGTTGTTATGGACAGAGCCGGGGCCAGGAGAGCGGGAGGAGAGCTGTGAAGAGAGACGTGACTTTTCATGCTGTTACAGAATGGCGTGAGGTTCTGCGGGGATGTTTCTTGCTGCAAGCTGGGGAGAGAGGAAAGGGGATGACGGTAGCTGGTTACCTTCAAGAGGGAGCCATTCTGAAGCATCCTGCAAAGAGCCAATTTTTCAGGTGCCGATGCTACATCAGGAAGAAGAGGAGAAGAATATGTTGGGTCCTGGTACCGATGTGCATACCTGCTTTGCTATCAGATGAGAGTGCAGTGCTAAAGTTCACCTAGCAGCAAGAGGCATGCAAGGGGGGGCCAACAACCGGAGCCTGCTTCCCCAAATGTTTCTTTGCTGGGAGAAACTACCCGGCAGCAAACCTGCCAGCAACACTCAGCAGGCAGTTGGTGTCTGCGTGGAAACCCCTCCGACTGAGCCTGCTTCAGCCCTGTCCGCCGTGCTGACAGCAGCGAGGGAAGGCCAACAGACATAAACTGCAGCCCCACAGGGTCATTTCCTGCAATGAGTCACTGAACTTTACAACCGACCCACTGAACAGGGGAAATTGTGCAAGAAAGGCCGAGAAAATTATTGAGAGCTGCAATTAGAAAAGAGCTCTCCTGCCCTCTAGTGCCCTTCCCCTCTCCCGGGTGGCTTCCTCCCACCCCAGCCCTTGCTCTCCTGCCCTTCCCCGGCTTGGGGGGCCGGGGCCGGGGTGATGCAGTGCCTGTCCCTGCAGAAATGCCAGGAGATAGCGGCCGTTCACTCCCAAACACAGCTGTCCAAGTGGGTTTCAGTAGCAGGGAATAACTGGGATTACATAGGGAAATGGGATTTAGCCAGCTACCTTCTTGCACGATGGCTTCCAGACCAGCACTGGCCTTGATAACGTTGCTGGTCAGTGTGGTTGCAATTTGGTTAAGACGCAACCAGCTCCCTGTAAAGACCTTATTCAATACGCACGAGGATCCCCAGGTGACAGATACACACCACAGGGACCCGATGTGCCCCTGCCACCACACACGCTCAGCCCTCAGGCTGGAAGGCTTTGCAACTGGGAAGAGGTGAAAAAAAATGTAGTGGAAGGAACTAAAGCAAAAGGGCAAAATTCTCACCTCCTGTTAATGGATGCAACTCCTCTGAGGTCTTCAGTGGTGGAAAAAATAGTAGTGAGATGCCAGTATAAGGGGGAGGAGAGGAATTGTTCAGGGAAGGAGAAGAAGATAGCATGATTGCGGGGGACGGGCTCTGGGTGAGAGACTCAGAGGAGCGATGCAGAAGGGGACAGAGCTGGGAGCTGAAGTAGGCAAGGACAGAGCTTCTGTATCAGTCCCCTGGAATAATATATACGTGATGTGGGCTGCATCAAACTTCATAGGAGCAAAAAAGCCTAAATGAGAGACCTTGATTTGGGGTACGTCCCCGCTTTCACCTCCTTGAGGCAGCCTCGGTGTTTTGCAGGTTTTGTTGGTGCAGCAGCTAACAGTACGTGCCTGGTGACCCCAGCTGCGGGACAGACCCCGGTGCTCTATGTTCTGGAGTGAGAGACAAGCTATTATTTGGAAAGCTGGTGGTCTGGGCAGATGGGGCAGGCGGAGACATGGTTTCCCCCTGTGGATCCCCCCCCTCCTCGCTGCAGTCTGCGGCCGTGGGGGCTGGTCCCCCCGTGGGGGTCTCACCCTGCACCCGCACGCTGCCGAGCCCCGCGGGGAATTTTCTCTGGTTCAGCCACTCTGACACATGATTGACAGGACTTGCTTTCTACCAGCTTTTTCCTTTAAAAAAAGGGAAGTTTGGGTGCTGACTCTAGAGGGCAGCATATGCCGGCACATGGGGCTGGGGGGGCCGCCGCGCTGACACCCCCCTGCGCCCGCCGCAAGCCTGAGCCAGGCAAACTCTCCGGTGCAAGGAGGAAGAAAAAATCCCGGCACTGGTTATCCCGAGGAAGCAGCCGTGAGGATGCTCACCAAAGGTGCACGCTGTCCTTTGAGCATCTGAGCACAGAAAAGGGGGACCGGGAGGCAGGGAGGCACCGGAGCGGGCAGCGAGTGGGTTCACCTCTGTCTGCAGGAGGGACATCCCAACCCTGAAACACCTTGGTCCCTTCCTTGCTTGGTCACAGACTTTTAATTTGGTTTTTTTTTTTTGTTGTTCCCCAGACAAATCTCTGAAAGGGATGAGGTGCCAAAACCAAACATGGAAAATCTCAGCCCAAATCCCCACCTCCTGCCTAGCCCCGCGAGCACGCACCCCTGCCAAGGCAGGGCTCTGCAGCCACAGACCCCCTGCCTCCGACACATCGCTGGCTTCAGGAGTCCAAGACCCACAGATCCTTTGGCTGCTTGAGATGTGTCGCTCACTATTTCAGGGCTCCCCATCTGTAAAGCACAGACAGCCACATGGGCAGGAGGGCAGGGACCCAACGATGCTTAGGTCACTGAGGCTAGGTTTTATTTAAAAAAAAAATTGCATCTTTGGATCTATTAAAGTGGCAGCTTAAAATGAAGCATTTTGATGTGCCTCTCTTAGTCTTTTGTGAAAGGAAGTAAATAGGAAAAAATCTTTTGGTCTCACACTGCCACAGAAGGATGAGGTGGATCTGAGGAGGAAGGCTGAGAAGAACTCCAGGCCCTGGGATCATTAAAAAGAACAACTGAGAGAGAGAGAGATAACAACTTTTGAGAACCCCCTTGTACATTTAAAGTAATTAGGCAGGTGAGGGTGGAAGGAGAAAAGGCTATAAAGGTTCTTTCTCTGGCTTAATCTTATCCCTCTACTGGGGACTATATTTCAGAGTGGAAAAATAAGCATGTGAATCACCACAAATGCTAACACCGAAGGGAGAGGCTAACAAGCTGTCTGGTACCCCAAGGTGTTTCTGTCAGCACTTCCTTAGCGGTCAGACGTCTGGCTGTCCTTTCACCTCACCACGCGTGGAGGTTCACATCAATAGCTCATCCTCTCGGGGTCTGTTGAGATAGTGGCAGGTAATTCAGTAAAGATGTTTGCTGTGCATGGTTGGAGCTCAGCTGCTGACTTTGCTGACCAAATCATGTGTCCATCCTTGCTGTCCCTGAAGAGCAAAATGCAGCTCCGAGCAGGGACTCTGGAGCCTGTCCTGACTCGTGTGCTGTGGGTTACCTTCTGGCTCTGGAGTCTGTGTTGCTGAGGACAGGACAGGTAGGAAGCCCCCTCTTTGCTTTCAGAGCCCAGGGGACAGTATATCCCGGGCAGTCCTTTCCACTTGCAAATTCTGAGGGCATCTTCCCAGAGACACAGATGGTCCCAAGTCCATCCCTGCAGGATGGCTTCAACATCAGCTAGTGACACTCTGCATCGCAGAGGCCGTAGACAGGCACTGTAGCTGGAGCTACAGAATTAAATGAAAAAATACAAAAGGAAAAGAAAATGTGGAGATTTTTCTCAGCCCACCAGCTGCTGCTGTTGCAAAGGGAATGGGCTGGGCAGCATTTCCCTGTGTCGCAGTGGTCCACTGGCAGCAAAACGGAAAGAGAAGTAACTCAACCCACTGAAAACAGCACCTGTGTGTTTGCCCACAGCCAGCGGCCACCAGCTCTTACAGACCTTGACCAACCTCTGTGCACTGAGCAAGCAGAGGAAAGGGAAGTTCGTCGTATGCATGGCACAGGCTGCCGGCTGCATCTGGTCTGCGGGAGATTTACCTTAGACTCTGCCTGGTACAGCTGAACTTTTCCTTCATCTGAAAGGTCATTACAGATCACCGCTGAAGACGGGACACAAGGAGACGGACACACTTCTGTGGCAAACCCTCCCTTTCAATCAGAAGCTGGTCCTGCTGCCTACAAAGATCGGAGGAGCTCCACATCCAGACCTGCTTCATAGCGGTGCAGTTCATGTCCACCTCTGTGAAGGACCTCCTGGAGAGGGAGACAAGTCACCACGTAGCCTGGGGGTATTCAGGAGGGACAGGATGGAGGGGCCCAATTTAGAGCGTCAGAAGCAAACCCAGCCCATACACAAGCGCTCTTTAAAACCTTGCTTTTCTTCCAGGTCATTTTCTATAGACGAGTGACCCTTCCTTCCTCACACTACAGAGCAAGCAGAAGTTGAAGGTGACCCAAGTCACTCCCTGCAGGGAAGAGTGAAACCAAAATGAATCAAAAAAGGAAATAAAAATCAATATTCCAAAGTCAAATAATAAAAATTGTGTTATGGAAACGGAGGTCACCCAGAGAAAAATGTAATCGGACGTGACAGCCCAGCTCTGATTTCCTCTCTCTGCCAAGCCCAGGTGGGGAGACCTTGTGCCCAAGCCAAAGCGTCACCTGCCCACGTTACCGAAGCACCATACGGTTCATACAGCTGACAGCAGATGCACAGACCTGGAAGGATGGGGGAGAGAAACCTGAGGGAGCTGGGTGAGATGCAGAGGGTCGTGGTTTGAAATAGCAGAGGTCTTGCAGGGCAGGAACGAGCCGTGTTGGCAAACCCACCTGAGGAGCCCGGCACTGAATAAACGAGGCTGTGGCAGGTCAGGATTGAGATGTGCTGAATCCTGAAGACTGCGTGAGAGCAAAGGATCCAGGCTCGGGAAACGCAGCGCTCCCTCTGAGCAGTGAGTGGCACCGGCACAGAGGATGTGCATGGGAGAGAGGGGATGCGTTTGCTTGTGGAAGGGCATCACTTTCAGTGCAGAAAGCTAACTTGGGGCAGGCGGGCCTCTCTGTGCCTCAGTTTCCCCTTTTGTAAAAGGGCCTTTCACCTTCGCAATTAGACAAGAAAGGCACAGACTCCTCTGGACCTCATTTATGAGAACAGCAGCCGGCCTGGCAGCCAGTATGAAGATGAACCAGCAATCCTCACCCAGCCCCTCCAAGGTCCCTCTCAGAAGTGTGCGGGGTGATGGGCTGCAATGTCTCGTGCAAGTCTCTATTTTGGCTCTTCTGTCCCTGAAGGAGGGACTGGCCCACCCCCATGCTGATTCCATTACGCCGCACAAGTCCCAGCTTGCATACATTTCAGACAGCATTGTAAATGTGGGGCACGTAGCTCTGATAATGATGCAAACTTCAAACCATTATTTCTCAGCCCAGAGCGCTTCTCTTCGTTGTCAAGCCAGTGCTGATGGGTTGTTTAGGGTAGTTTTTTCCTCCTTCCTTTTTTTTTTTTTAAACTTGACCTCATGATTCTGCCTGGGAATTTATGTTGGATTCTTTTTATTATTGCTTTTTTTTTTCCCCCACAAAGTTAGCAGCAGGGAGATAAACTTCCCACGAAGTCCATCTGCCAACAAAGCTTTCTTTAGCAGAACAGACAATGGAAAAGCAAAACTAATGCTCTGGCTGGACACGACATTTCCAGCACCATGGTGACCGCAGGGGCTGCTCTCTGTCCCCCCGCAGCCAGCCCAAGGGTGACCTACAGCTCCATGAAACGCTGATTTCCTTGTCAGCCGTGTGCCTGCCTACCCGGGCTGAGGGGTCCCACCGCAGAAGCTAGAGCTTCTCAACTGTTTGGCAGCCCCATCTCGGCAATCGCCTCTCCAGCTTCATTATTTGGTTTTGCTTCTTTTGGTCTTCAGTGCTTCCCTGCAGGCTGGGGTATTTGGGGGATGTCTCCTGTGTCCTTAGGGGTGGCCGGACTTAGTTGAGGAATAAGGAGAGAAAGTAAAAAGTGTGGTGAGGTGGGGGCACTGGTGAGAAGGCATAAAGCACACAAATCTGAATTCTCCCCTGTCTATCTCTGCACATCTAACTGGAGTGCCTCGAAGCAGCCAGCCTGCCCGGGGAGCTGTGATCAGCCCCAGCCTCCCGGCTCTCCGAGCTGGCCCGTGTCGCCCGAGCTGGAGCCCTGTGTGGGGTGATGGCGTGGTCCGCGGGGAGGTGATGGGTGGGCGCAGCCGGCCTGGGTGCTCCTGCCATCTCCTGCCTGGAAGAAGAGGCACAGATGAGCTTCTCAGCAAGAGCAGCCCCTGCACTCCTGCAGGTCATTCAACCTTCATTTCTATTACCACGGGGCCAAATCCTGTTTTCTCCCCAGCTTAAAGGTGGCCGGGGTTCAGCTCCGTTTCTGATGAAACTGATACAGTTGTGGTCTGGATGGCAGAAAACCCAGCGTGCAGCACATTTCAGATGGACATTAAGACCCATTTCCTTGCGGCTGTGACAGGAAGAAAATAAACCTCTCATTAGCCCCCCCAGCAAGCTGCAAAAGCAGTAAAAGCCAAACTCCAACTTGAAGGAGACCCAAGGGATAAAATCAGGGAATCATAGACCAGTCACCTTCCAGTAACAAAAAAATGAACTGATTTAACTAATAAAGTATCCGGGTGAGCAGGACGAGAGGGGACAACCCCTTGGCAAAGGGGCTTGCCTCCTCTCAGACACCCCAACAGCAGGACACACAGTGCAGGCAGTGGGGAGCTCTGCCTGCTGCCTCCCGGGCTTACAAGGTCTCCCAAGGGCCCAAATAATTTTGTATAAATTGGGCCACCTCCCCAGTTAAACGGGAGCCTGTGCACTGCCTGCATCCCCCCCACAATGGGTTTGGTTTTGCAAACACAAGAAGCTGCTGAGGCTGTGGATGTGCCGGGAGAGAGCTGGAGCTCGGCAGAGGCCGGGCAGGAGCGAGATGAGGAGGAGGAACACGATCGCTCCCCATTACGCAGGGATGCTGCTAAGGCACCGTGCAGAGCAGCGGCATCGCTTCTGTGTCCGGAGCATCCAGAGAGGCTCTGGACCGTGCAGCAGCAAGACCTGGAGAGAGACTCAAAATAGCTAGCCGAGTCCCAGCGACGGCTGAGCAATGCTAAGGAGAACTCAAAAAAAAGAGCAGGGGCTGGGCAACACGACTGCGGATCTCAACTACTGTGACAACTCCAACGCAAACACACGGAGAAAAACACAGATCCTTCTGCTGGTGGATGGGGTCTTGCTGAGCAATAAGCTCTCAGGGAAGCAGCCTGGGGATTGCTGTGGGCAGGTCCACGAGCATGCAACGCAATGGGCAGAAGCAGCCCCTTCCCCAAAGCCAGCGGGTTTGGGCAACGCAGGGAGAGGCGGCAAACCTGCAAACGTTGCCGTGACTTTATAAACTTCACCTTCAGTGGGAGTCCGCTCTCGTCACCCCATCGTTTCAGCAAAGATAGAGCAGAAATGGAAAAGATCCAAAGAAGTGCAACAAATAGTATCAATAATCCATGAGAAGAGATTAAAAAGATTTAGGACTATTTAGTTTAAGAAGAAGAGGGGGTGGGATAAAGGAGAAGATAAGTAGGGCATGGCAGAGGCATACAAAGCAATGGCTGGTGTAGAGGAGGTGCCTGGGAGCACAAATTTGCCCCTGCAGCACCAAAACAGGAGACATTCAATGCGATTAGAGGACAATACCTTTCAAACCAAGAGCAGGCAGAACTGCAGGACTCCCTGCCACGAGGTTTCATGGGAACGTGGAGTTCAGCAGAATCCACAATGCCAGCGGGCATAAACCAGAACACCACCGCTGTTTGCCAGGACTAAATTGAATAAGATACAAACTGTCCTATCCAGGATTTTGTACCTTTGAGGTCTCTGGTATGGTCCCTGCTGAAGACAGGACAGTGGAGTGGAGAAACAAACCCCCGGGGGTAATTCCTATGCCTCCAACAGCCTCACATTAAATAGCCTGAGGACAGGACAGTGGGGTGGAGAAACAAACCTCCGGGGGTAATTCCTACACCTCCAACGGCCTCATGTTAAATAGCCCGAGGACAGGCCCAGAGCTACTGATGGGGAAACAGGAGCTGGATTTCAGCATCTGCCTGGAATAGATCCCGTAAGCGTCCTTGAGGGACTTGGCTGTGAGATGAGAGAAATACATTTGAGGACCTATAAAAAAAGCAACAGTGAATAATAATACTTGGCACCTACAGTGTACCCTTCATCCCTGGATCTCAAAGTGAGTGCCTGTGACTCTCTCATGTGTGCCTCGAGAAACTGAGGCACGATGAAACATGGGCACACGTACGGCAGCTCAGCCAAGAGCCCACGGCTCCTGCACACACGTGCAATGCACTGACAGCTTTCCCTCCCTAGAGCTGCACATCTACTTGGCAGCAAGGTATGTAAATATGAGCGCTGCGGAAAAAGGAAAGCAGATTATAAATTCAGGGCCAGGTGGCTACTCAAGGAGGGCTCGGGGATGGAGGGAAGGATGCTGCCATGCTGGGGGGCTCCTGTGGCATCGGCTGCATCGGCTTGCCCCACTGCCCTGCAGCAAACAGCATACCCCGGGTCATGTGGGGACAGTGGGGTCTGCAGCCAAAGCAGCTCGGATGCCTCCTGCATAGCGAGAGGGACGGTGGCACCGGCGGGAGGAGGGACAGGTCACGCCTGGCTCGGGGCGATGGGATAACAGGAGCAGCGGGGACCACCTGCTCCACCTGGTTTGTTTGGAGGGTTCTGCTGGTTTGCTGTAAGAGGCCAGAGAAGAGGATTATACAGGAGCCTGTCAGGAGGCCAGTGACATTTATAAAGTATTAATCCCTGCAGCGTGTCACTCGCCAGCGTGTTTGATAGCAGCTCTGTGCTGGCTACCGTGGTCTCTCGCTTCTCTGACGCTCAGGAGTGGTTTTGATATGCTTCAGGGACTTGCTGGATATTTTTTACCCCCAAGTTACTTTTTCTCCCAGGAATTCCTCCTCCTCCTCCTGTCCCGCAGCCGGTCTCTCCTCCTGGGTTCACCTCGTGGCTTGCTTTGATGGTCTGCTCCCTCCCTCCTGCTTCAGGCCCCCAACTTCTCTCCTCCCCAGACACAATCCCCAGTGCCGGCTCTGCCAGCTCAGCCCTATTTCATCTTTAAACGAGGCTTAAAAGACTCTTTACAGGGGTAACGAGCGGGAGAAACAAATATTCTTCCTCCATACATATGCTGGCACCCCCCGTGCCGATTCCCCGCCAGCCCCAGCCCAGCCCACCCGCGCTGGGGCTCAGGGAGCATCACACCAGGTGACACCGCGGTGACAGCTTCTGTTGCTCAGCCGCCCTCGGGGAAGAGAAAATGAGCAACTGTAGCTTTAAAACAAAGATTAGATGCAATTCGCCCCCCCTTGCCTCCCTCCCTTTCTCTCTCCTTTTTTAAAGGGAACTTGTCAAGGTTTCCATCAATAATAGATAATGGTGCATCACTCTGGCAGGTTACACCCTCCGGCTGTTTTGATATTTTCCAGAGAATTTGTCAGCAATCTTACAGCAAAGGAGGGCTGGGGGAGGGGTGCGGGGGGGGAAAGGCCTCATTAATTTTTTGTCATTTGCATTCCCGCTGTTAAATAATGTATTGATTGCTCTTTCTCTCTCCCTCTTTAATTCTCTCTCTTTTGCGGCATCTCACAGTTGATGGTCCTCACTCCGTGACAGATGAGTTTGTCAGAGGCACCAGACAGCTCGCGCTCCCCGGGACGGGGCTGGGACAGCTCAATGTGACCCCGGCGCCGGCTCCAGCATCGCCACACAAGTCACAGCTCTGGTGGCACCAGCTCCTCGCTGGGGGACACTGAGGTCTCCCTCAAACCAGTTGGTAAGACATCCCAGTCCGTGACTTAGTGCTTCACCTCCATACCCAGCTCCTGCGGTTCGGGAGGTCAAGGGCAACAGCGCATGGGTCCCAGCACGCTTGGATGTCATCAAAGGAGGAATTGCTGGAAAGTTGGAGGAACGATAGCAATGCACAGCCGGGGAAAGCATCGCCCCTGCCCTCATCTGCTGCCCCGCTGCTGGCCGAGCTCCCCGGGCAGCTGCGGGGCTCTGCAAGAAGGAGCCACTGGAAAAGCCAACATGGGCAGCTCTTACCTCGGGAGGGCAGGAAAATGGAAACGCTGAGGAGATTTTGCTCCTTCTAACTTCAGCAGGAACCTGCTTCCCCGTCCCTTCACTAGACCTGAGCCCAAGGCCCTGGGAAGCCAGATACAAGGTCCACTGAATTGGCAGCTAAGCTAAACAAGAATTTGCACAATTAGGATTTTTCTCAGCTTAATGCAGCTTGGCTTCCTTTTTAATTAATAAATACTTAATTACATAGTTAATATTTTAATATTTCCTTTTAAAAACGTCTGATTTAATGGAGTTACTGCCAGCTATTTGTTTTGTAGGACTTTTACGTTTATCTTCCTCTTTCATTTCTCGTTTCCCCCTCCACCCACTGCTCTAATCCCAGAAGCTCCTGGCTGATCTTTGCTACTGGATATTAGCAGCCGGGCTTTCAGCTGAAATGGAATCGGGCCCTTGGTGCTGACATCCATCAGCCAAAGGTGCTAATGTGAGTTATTAGCACTCGGGTACTTCACCGCAAATATACCAACCCCTGGGGAGGAGAGGAGAGGGGAGGTGAGATGATAGTGCTGGGGCCGCCGGGGAGGGGAGGTGGGAGAGGAGCTGGGGTGGTGAGCAGGTACGGGGCTGGGGCAACCCCCAAGGTCAACCCCAAAGATGGGGAGAGCGCTGAGCCTGTGTTTGCCTTCCAGCCAAACCTTACCCGCATGCACTGCTTGTCTCAGGAGCAGCACGCCTGTACCCAGGCCAGGATGGAGAAGGGCCCCAGCAGTGAGGACAGAGGGGAGATGGATGTGACCTGCTGCAGCAGCGATGGCTCCACACCTCTTCTCCTAAGCCCTTGGCTCCTTACTCCAGCTCCTCTTGGTCCAGGGTCATGTCCATGCCAAGCCCCGCACGCGAGTGGGTGGATGCATTGTGAAAGACACTGAATTAAAGCAGCTATGGCTTCCCGCACCCTCTCCCTCCCTCCCTCCCCAGGCAGTCCCCTGCCTCGCAACCAGCCCACCCGACCCGCAAAGCCCAGCCTCAAAGCAGCGTTCCCACAGCACGGGCGGGCTGAGCCGTGGGCCTGTGTCTCACCTGGGGTGGGATATCTCCTCCAGCCTCTCCGGGGGAGCACGCAGTGGGGAAAGTGGGTGTTCTTGCAGTAATCTCCATGAGCAGCCTGTTGGGATAATAAAACAAATAAAGAGAAGAGTTATAGCCAAGGCACTCGGGGCACCATAAAACAGGCTAAAAGCAAATACAGCGTCGTTAATCCATCATAAAATAACAGCCTCTTACGATCCTGAATGCATCAAAATGAACAGGAGACCAGCAGGGTCGCAATTCAGCCAGGGACGTGTTGAATGTGAAGTAGGGCTGTAAGCGGCGCGATGGAAACAAACCCCAACCCGCCGGGTACCGGGTGAATCAGGACTCTGGGAACGCAGACATTCTGGCCCAGGTGGGTTTAAAACCAGTAACACCAGTTTAGGCCAGGAAGAGAGGTGCGCTACATGCACCTTTGTCTTGTGGTTTCCCTGCCTCCCGTTGCCTGAGAACTGGGATATTCCCAGCAGGGACGGTGCTAGCAGAGGCCGGCCAGCTCGGTGCACGTCTGCTGGTGAGAGATGCAAGCACAGCCTTACCATGGGGCTGGAGACATCGGTGGGGTCCCCATGGCTGGGCAGGGGGAGCAGGGGGTGACCCGAGTCCCCGGCAGCACACGAGCACCGCAATGCCGGGGGGATGCTGGGTCCCAAATCCCGGTGGTTGTGGCAGGGCCTCTCTCGCTCTGCCGGTGAAACTGGAGGTGATGGGGCCGCATGTCAGGAAAGGAGGAGATGAAACAAGTTGGGATAGAAACTTAATGGGACTCTTAAGTGCTCCGTCTTCCCCACTAATGAGGGTTCTGCATGCGCAAGGGCGAGAGAAGAAAACCCACCGTGCACTAATAAAGCCCCGTGACTTTGCTGACTGGAGGCACTGGCGCTAATGAAGTCACCAGAGAGTTGGGATTCCTTTGGCAGGTCTGACATTGTTCTGTATAACCGTTATTTTACTTCAGTCTGAGGAAACAACAATAAAAATAAAAAAGCCACGCGCTGGTGCGACGTGCCCGGGTGGCAGCTGATCCCTCTGGTTTGCCCCACGGCTGCAGAGCCCGGGTGGGCGATGGATTTGGGAACGGGGATGAAATGAGCTCCTCGAGGGACGGGATGCTCAGGTGACCCACGGAGAAGCTCAGGTCACCCCAAAGCTGGGCGGCGAGCACCTCCCGGGTGCTCACCAGGGAAACCCAAGCCCCCTCCCAGAGCAAGGAGATGCTCCGGGGCTGTGCCAGGAGCCCTGGGGGCACGCGGGTGGCAGGAGATCAAAGGCATGGAGAGGAGGACAGGGACAGACAGATGGACAGACACTTACTACATTTGATTTCAAAGCATTTCATAAATGCCATATGCACACTCGGCGTGGCTGACAGAGAGCCATCCTTGGAGAAAACGCCCAGGAAGGGCCGGTTGATAACGCTGCAGGTTGAAGGTTGTTTCCCGAAAGCAATGGCTTTATATATATGTGTGTATATATATATTTAAATATGCACGCTAAACATATTAATATATTAGTATGTTTATATTTAACATATTAATATATTAATAATATCCCTAAATGCACACAAACACATATATATAAAATAAGCTCAGGGCCTTAGTCTGGCACTGACAGCAGTGACTTTGGCAGAGACTATTTTTGGAAGCCTCACAAATGTCCGCTGGGCCCCCCATTTCTCGCTGCAGTGTCTTTTATTTGAGCAGAGACATTAAGGAGGAGCAGCTTCACTGTCTGGGAGCTGCCAGTGCCCGGCTGTCCTCGCTGTCACCTCGGCGGGCAGGGAGGAGCGGACGGACGCCCCTTGGGGTCCTTTGGTGCCTCTCCTTAATTAGAAACCTCGTCTCTAAGTCTTATGTGCCCTTCCGCAGGGTTAGTCGCTCTCACCTGCTTAATCCTGGGAGATTATTTTCTGGTCTCTTTTAAAAAAATAACCCAACCACCCCAAACCCTTCAGTCTTCTTTCAATTCTTTTCATTTCACCTCATTTAATTCCTTGCCAGCTTAATGACTTGGTAGTAATGAATAAGATGAAAATTAGGGCTTAATAAGTGTTAAGAAAAGACAGTTTTCTTGCTGATGAAGGGAGCACGCTGGTGGGAAAGCGGAGCCTGGGGAGAGCACAGAGATAACCCTAAAGTTCTTCCTGACCTTGAGACAGGTGATGCCAACTCCGAGCTGTAACTGGTGACAGTGACAGGCTGCAGCTGGGACCAGGGACACACCAGTCCCGGGAGAAGGATGCTGGAGGGAAGTGGGATGCGATGGACACAAGGAGGGGTTTGAGCTGGGGCTGCTGGAGGGGAGGTGATGGTGCCCAGCTCAGCATCCCAAATGCCCCATCACTCTCCAGCCAGGGCAGGAGCTGTGCTGGGGGTGCAGCTCTGTGCAGGCGAGCCTCACGGGCTGGGAAAGCTCGAAGGCTGCAGCGACCCCCATGTTGGGGGAACCCTGCACCCCACCTGGGGAAGCAGCTTTGGCCTGCAAAGCCCTACAGCTTCTGGTGGGGTGGCACCCGCCGGGGCTGTGGCCGGGGACCCCAGAGCCTAGCAAGGCAGTGGTAAATCCAGCCCCAGGGCTGCAGTTATGGGACCAAAACTGCCGTAACATCACCACACAAGATGCTGACCTGCCATCGAGTCTGCCTGTGGGGCCAAATTCTTGTCTGGTCACCTCTGTGCTGGCGTTACACCGGGATCAGCGTCTGGCCGCAGATGGCATCAGACTGGTAGAAACATAATATTGCACCCGCTGCTTTGTTTGCGGGTGTTCCCCCGCCGACACAGCACCGGTCTTCCCTCGGGCACAGCCCGGCACCGGTGAGTGGGTGGGATGGTGCTTTTGCTGACTCAGCCGGAGCGAGGAACCTGCTGACTCAGCAGAGGCAGTGCTGGCAGGAGCCGCTGTGTAACGCTGGCAGACCCGAAGCAGCCGACGGTTACCGGTACCCAAGCACTGCAGGCGTGACCGTGACCCTCAGCACGGGCTGTGCTGGTGAGGACATCGGGGTATGTAATCAGATCAGCCCTGGCCTCTACCACGAGCGTGGCTAATGAGAGGCTGCTCACGCTACATTAGCTGCCTCTGGACGTATGCTCTAGTTAACGATAATATTGCAACTGACAGGTAGATCAGGAGAAAAAAGGTGCAGAACTAATTGACCTGCCAGAAAACGTGTCCAACGAGATTTACCCCCCCCTGCACACACCCAGCCCCTCCATAACGCAAACACCCCCTGCTGCCCCCCAGCCAAAAGCGGGGCAAATGCCGCTGGTGAGCCCGAGCACCGGGTGCTGGCACGGCCGCACCGCGGGCAATACTGATGATTTCCTAATGGGCACTGAGAGCCATCTCCATCTCTGGATTATTTGCGTTATTCAAGCGAGCGGCTCCTCGATCATCTTGTTTGCGGGACCCCCGGCCGTCCCCTGCTCCCAATCTCTTTTCAGTGCCGCCAGCACTTTTTCCTCCCAGAGATTGGTTTGCTCCTTCTGCTCCCAGGTGCTGTCACTTCGGAGATGCTGGTCATATTTTAAGTGCATTTCTTGCTCTTTTGATCCTTATTTTACTTCCCTTGGAGTAACTGGGCACGACCGAGTGAGAACAGTGGATCTGAGCCCCAGTTAACTCGTCTGCGTGGATCCACAGAGGGCTCTGAGTGCAGCCCAGGTTAATTTGGGGCAGGGCTGTTTTGGAAGGAAGGTTTTACCTGAAGCAAAACCATAAATCCCAACGCCTCTAATTAACCCAACGAGCCTGCCGGGTGGCAATGCCGGCAGTCCTGGCTGGGGCCGAGGAACGGGTC
The DNA here is from genome assembly GCF_018139145.2 of Gymnogyps californianus. Classification (NCBI taxonomy): domain Eukaryota; kingdom Metazoa; phylum Chordata; class Aves; order Accipitriformes; family Cathartidae; genus Gymnogyps; species Gymnogyps californianus. The sequence goes on from NC_059488.1 coordinate 7,479,157, forward strand.
TGGCCCTGCCACCGTCCTTGCTTCACTTAGCTGAGTGGGGCCATGCCAAGAGCTGTGCATCACCACGAGGCCACGGAGGAGCGGTTTGGGTTCAGTGTAACAGCATTTCCCATTAAAACCGTGCGTTGGAGGACCAGGGTGGATGCACATCCATACACCCACGCTGGGACCATGCGACATTACACACATGCAACTTTAATTCCAGCCTTTCCAGATGCAATGAGACACTGAAACCCAAGGACCGCGAAGTGTGTGCAGGTATTGCAGGCAGCAGAGCTGCCGTCCCATCGCCGCCTCCTTTTCCAGATGCAGAGGGGAGGATCTGGGCAACGCAAGGGAATTTTAATTCCCCTTTGCAAGGAAGAGAGGCTTTCCTGGTGCAAGGACTAGAGGCGGTTAAATGGGTTTTCCCATGTAGGGGTCAGCTGAGCTGCTGAAATCCTTACCAAGGGTGATGCACGTGGGAAAAAAACTGTGGGCTGAAGAGAAGAGTGGATGAGGAGCTCAAAGAGAGGTGGGCACACCACTTCAGGCTCAGGAAATTCCCTGAGCCAAAAACAGTTGACACTAAAAAACTATTAGAAGGCTCAAACACAAAATATAAGGGGGGATCAAACACCTTGACCTGTTCCTGCTCGCTCTTGTGCATCTGCTTATGGCTACTAGGGGAGACAGGAGACCTAAAAACCACTAAAAAGCCACTATTCTGTGGCAGGCATCTCCAGCAAACCTCAGTGGAAAGGAGCATGTGGGAAACCCCGGCCAGGCGAGCCGGTGCGGCGGAGCAGCTGGAGGCAGCGGTGGGAGCTGCACCGGGCTGGGCTGTGCTGGTGGGTGCCCGCCGCCACGCACCCGGGCTGGGTGATGAGGGGGTGGGTGCATCTATTTCGAGGGGAGTGCGTCGTGCTGGGAAAATAACTGATTTGGATGGGGAAATTTATTCCTGCTGGCACTGCGTACTATAGATCCGTAAATAATCAGCCCTTAAAAGCAATTGCCTCAACTAAATCAGAGAGGCACGTAAACATCCCAAAGCTGCATGACTAATAAGGGGAAATTATACTGTAGAAGAGGCTTCGCTACTCGCCTTCATGTCTGCGCGGCAGAGCCCGTCCTGGAGAGCCTCTCCCCATCACTTCAAACGCAGCGGCGCAGACGGCGGTGGTGTGAAAGCTCCCGAAAGCTTCGTGCTGGCAAAGGTGCCCCTGCGGCGGGGAGCAAACCCCCTGACAGTCCTGTTTCACCGGTCATGGAGGAAACAGGAGGGAAGGGGAAAGCAAATGCTGCTCTTCTTGCAGGAAAAAAGGCAATGACCAAGGAGGGGATCTGGGATCTGTCCCACTGATGTTATCCTTGTGCATCCCCTGGGTGCTGCAGCGGGAGCAGGATGGGCCGTGTCCGTCCCTCCAAGCACCTCCACGCACAAGGCTCTGCCAGACCAGCAGCAGCAGAGAAACCCCCAGAAACCTCTTACCTTTCTAGTGTCACTTTGGAGAAAGCTCTGCTTGGGTAGCGCTGGAATTATTTTCCCAATGTCCTGAGAGACAACGTGCCCCATGGTGGAGAAAGGGACCTGCACGTGGGACATCTCCTGCGAGGAAGGTGCTGGGGCTGCTGCCAGGAGAGACGTGGGAATCGCCGGGGCGGACGTGAAGGTGCACGTGGGCATGCACGAAATGCCGGGTCTGCGAGACCTCGTCGATGGCATGAAGCCGAGCAGGGAGGAGCCTTCCCCCTCCCCTGGGGTCTGGGTGCCACAGCATCCCCATCCCCTCCACCTGGACCAGACCCTGCGTGCCCCGACCCACTGCAGCCAACAAGCTTTTATTCATTACCAGACCAGAGAGCAGCGCTTGGATTCAAAAGGATGCTCCAATCCCCAAACGTTCTTTTTATTTTTTTTTTTAATATTTTTTTTTATTATAAGCCTTATAAGCCTTCTCCAACTCTGGTCCCGCTGTGACAAGTGGCTTCAAAGAGCCCCTCAGCATTAAAATCGGATGCTGCTCCCGCACAGCCCGAGCTCAGAAACACCTGCAGTGGGGATCGATCGCCTGATTAGGGGGAAATTGATTGCCCCAGCCTCATTAGCATATCATTAGTGCTGACCCCGTGGCTGGCCCCACTCGAGCGGGCTGTGACCTGGATGGATTAAAAAGCGCAGTGCACCGAGGAGGGATAGAAAATCAGTAAACAGGAGAGGGGAGGCGAAAACCCCGGTCGATAACATCCACCTCATTACCCCGCCGAGGCTTCGAGTGCTCGACACCCATCCGCCCCCGGAGCATCGCAGGGGGATGCTGCTCCTGGGGTGCGGTCCCCTGCCCATAGCTGTCCCCAGGCAGAGCATCCCCCGCGGGGACCATGGAGGGTTTCTTTGGGAGCTCCAGCCCTTTTGAACGTTGACTAACAGGTTTTTTTTTAGTGCCGTGAGTCAGTAGCCCCATATAGGATTTCCATCTGCGCTGTGCGAGGCCTCGCCAGACTGTGTTTTAGGCCTCCGTCCAAATAAAGCTGAAGAACTAGTTGGGTTTGATTTGTTGGGTTGGTTTTTTTTTTTTTCTTTATAAGTTTTGCACACAAAAGAAGGGGAGAGGAGCCCGGGCTGTTCCTGAGGCCCCATCCAGCTTGAATCTCCCCAGGACCCACCTTGCAAATGACTTACCCAAGGTCAGGAGGCAACCTGCAGCAATGAGCCTGGTCCAGCCCGGTACCAAACAGGCAGTGGGTCGCACCGAGGGCATGGAGAGCCCCCAGCGCCTGGCTTTGCAGAATAATCTGCGTTTGTCCTGAAGACTTGGGCTGCAGCACATCACAGCTCTGCTGTCAGCATCTGAGGGGACACGGAAGGTATTTCAGTTTGATCAACTGGCCAAGGATGAGCCTCTGGGAGGGGATGGAAGGAGCAGCTTCATCCAGAGACCTGGGATAGCTGCTGCCCAATGCCCCAGGGTGACATTCACCCCGAGCCAGGCTCCAGCCCCATCCCTGGAAGCACCTCGGTCCTTTCTGGGACTTTCAGGCTCTTCTCTGGACTGATTTGCACGGGAGTCCCTGTGCATCCTCTGCTTTCAGGTGGAGAAGTGATTCCCAGCCCCAGGGAGGGCAGGAGCACTAGAAATGCAATCAAACATGCAGCACTGGCCCTAATATTTGACTGCAGGCTAATGAAATCCCGGTGTTGGGCAGGAGCAGACCAGGCGTTTTTCCAAGGCCCTGTTAAGCGCCTGGGGCCGTTCAGGAGGCGTCAGTGCCAGCAGCCAGCCCGAGGGTCCCGAGACCCCGGAGAGGTCATGGCCATGTGTGCAAGAGTGGGATTGTCGGGAAAGTCTGTTCTCAGACATCCTTTGAGCACCCAGGATCAGTTCTCTCCTGTTTTTTTGTTTTAAAAGTCTGATGTGCAGTGAGAGTTAGGAGGAGCCGGGATGCTCGAGGACCCACGTGTGCAGCACGGGTGACCTTGCGCAGGGCAGTTGTCCCCAGGAGGTGGCATTCAGGCATGGAGACCCAGTGCCCATCTCGAGTGACCACACCAGGAACCAGCATGGGCTGGACAATGCCAGGAGCATGGGGGGTTCCCTGCAGCCCCCGGCCCTTGCTGTGCTGGGGGGATGTGGGGATCCCACCTTCACCACCGTGCCTTCCCCGTCTGCAGGACGGAGGTGCCCATGTCTGACTGCCCGCAGCGCTGTGGTGGTTGTTCAGGTTTATGATGCATTTTCAAAGGAAAAGGTGCTAACAGCAAATAAATTCTCTTTTCCTAAATAATCAGCACAGATTTGGCAAAAAAGGGGTTTCCTCGCTTCCTCACTGCCGTTTGGGACATTGCTGCAGCGAAGCTGCCAGCTCCAGCCTTGGATGCAGTGGTATTCCCACATGGGATGAAGTCCTCCACGTCGATGCTGTCCGTCAGCTCTCATTATGGTTCGTTTTCTCTGTTGGGTGAATTATAGCAGGAGAGTCCTTGCCGGCAGTTCGTGTTCAGCCCTTTGCCGGATACTCTAACACAGCAAATTAATTAGCAGCGATGTGATAACTACCCGTGAATCTCATAACTGTAATTGCACCGCAGTGCTCTGGCGAGGAGCATTTGATCTCCTATCGATTAATGAAACAGGTTTCCCCCTTTCACAAGATGTCTCATTTCCCACTGGCTTTCGTGCCACCATTTTTGAAGAGGAATAACTTGACCGAGGAAGAGCCGGAGCACAGGAATCGCAGCTGCCTGTGGGATGGATGCAGCAGCCGATGGTCATCACCCTGGTGCTTGCAGCAGTACTGGGGGGAGAAGAGTGCACCCAGGGACTGTGCATATCCTGCAGCATCTCTCAGCTCCTACAGATATCCCAGGAAATGTGGGACAGAGCCCTGCTCCCTCCCGCTTTTTGGCTAACAAGCCCTGAGGAGGCACCTCCGAGGCATCCTGGGCACACAGCTGGCATGGAGGTGAAGAGTGATGCTGCACAGACCCCACGGATACGGCTCCGAGACAAGGTGCTCACTTTGCCCCCTCTGCAGTGGGACAGAGGGGGAGGCTGCTCTGCTCTTCGCCTGATCAACAGGGACCATGTTTCAAGCGGCTTTTTCCAAGAAAAAACCTTCCTGAGCTTTCCCTCTGTTTTTCCAGCTGCAAGAAAGGCGAGTGCCCCTGCTCCCCTCCAGCGCCGAGGAGCCTCATCCCACTGAGCGCCGGGCTCCACCGCCCCTGAAATGGAAACGAGTAAGCAAGATTCATCTGAATTACAGTGACCCTTCCAACCCCAACGCTTTACAGGAATGATTACACATTATTTCATGAATAAGTAATGTCTCGCCACAGATTTCCACCTGTTCTGAGCGTCTCCCTGTGATCTCTGTGGCTTTCAGAAAGGAAGTTGGAAACAGAAATCTATTTTGCAGGCAGCAGAGATGTTTGAAGTCTCCTTCATCCCACGCTTCAAGTGTTTATCTCCTTCTCTCGGTGCAGCTGTGCCTCCTTCATGGCAGACGGCTGTGACTGAGCAGATCAAGCTCTTGACATAAAAAGTTTTTGCCGCTGCAGGTCCATCTCCCGGTCCAAAGGAAAAGTTGTCATGAACATCATTAAGCCACCAAAGAGCTAAATGAAACCCAGCTAAATTGGGTTGGCAGAGACTGATTAATTAATTAGCTGATTAACCATCCATGTGTCCAACGCGGGCGGCTTCTGCATCGCTTTGCTGGCCAGCGAGGGGAACCCGGGATCTGCAGGAAGGTGCTGGGATGGCAGACGCGCTCGCTGCACTGCAGAGGGCAAGGCAGAAAAGCCCTCGTGTGCTCGGCACGGTGCAGATAACTTACTGTTGTTTAAATATCTTCCTTCTCCTCTGTGTAACAGGCCAAGAATTAAATAGCAAATATTGCTTTACTGTCCCCTACCACCTCCACCCACCCGGCAAAAGGCAGGGTTATAAAAACTGCTGCGGCCTTCAGAAAAAAAAAAAGAAAAAAAAAAATCCCCCCCCAAGCTTCCTCTTTCCTTCCCTTGTCAAAATAAGCAAATGAAAAAAAAAATACTGAAAATGTTTCACCACCAAACCTAATGTCTCAGGCTGTTTAGGTATCCCCCTCTCTATGAAATTAGTGTTGGCCAAATTTAGTTATTTTAACATCATTTCAAAACAAAGAGTCAAGATACTCCATTTTTTAAGTATTACGAAGAAACATTTTGACACAAAACCCAACCCCCCCATTCATCAACTCCTCATCTAATTCAGCACAAGTTCATGAATAATTTCCATCAGCCTGAAACCGCTTGTCACTGATGAGACTTAGCCCAAAGTGCCCATATCGATATGGGCATTCTCTCTGCTCTCGGGAGATCCAGCAGCGAGATGCCCGTCAGCTCCTGGGAGCCGAGGACCTGCAAGACTTGCTGGGAAAGATGACCCCAAAGTCCCTGAGAATCTTCTCCTGGGTCCAACGTGGAGCAGACTTCATCCCGTCTTCTTGCTCTACAGCGAACAAATGAAAACCTGGATGAGTTGGGTGAAGTGGTGCAAAACCTCTCAACACACCTTCCTCCCCGCGACGTGGAAATATCCCGATAAACGTTTTGCACCAGTTTTGCTGTTCTGGCAAACAAGAGCTGTTTGGAGCCACAAAGAAAATCCCACCCTGGAGCGAAAGCCATGAAACAGGGGCCCATGGGGCCTCTGAGGGTCCGGCCCCAACCCCAGCCCCTTCCCGGGGCAGAGCGAGGGTCTGTCCCTGCGCCCCTGGAGAAGACCTCGGCCGCGCTGAGCACGAGGGGCTGCGATGGACACATCTCCGGTCTCGGCTCTTCTCTCTCCACGGGGCTGCAGAAGCCCCCAGCTCAGCCTCGCCCAGCTGCAAACCCCGCGCCCCGGGAAGGGGCTTTCTGGGCTCGGACAGCAGCGCTCGGGGGGATTTGGGGGGCAGGAAGGCAAAAAGCTCCTGTCTCACCTCCCTCCTCCTCTCCATGGCAGGCTGATGGCAGCATCGGTGCACGCTGCCCTCGTGGGCTTTCAGACGGCTCCACACATACCTCAGCCGTGCAGGGGCTGCCTCTTGTTCTCGTTTGCCTAAATAAACTTCTCTACAGCAAAGATTTTTCTGCACTGATTCGTATCAGCATTAGCAGGTCCCCCACAGATTCGGATGGATCTGCAGGATGCCTCCCGGCACCGCCTGCCTCCGCTGTGAACCCGGCTGTAAACCGATGCAGGAATCTGAGTCTACAACTTCTGGCTGACTTGCAACAGAATATTTTTCTCATTAATTTTTCCTTATGAAATCTTTTGAACCACATTTTCCCTTCCCGGGATCTCCTGGAGTCAGCACGTGGGTGTTCAGTGCGGTTTTACAGCATCCAGCTTCGCAGCGGGTGTTGATCAGTGGGGTTAAGCTGGAAGCTCTTCTCCTTATGCCGTTCGCAGCTTTGCACGGTTGATTTTGAGCTGTTCACGAAGACCTAGCCAGGGGTTCCAGCTAAGAAATGCTACCAGATAACCTGGGAAACATTAAATGCTGGTTAAAGCACCTGTATGTTGTCACAGGGGTTTAGCCCAGGGGCCGGGGGCAGTTTTGGCAGCCCGGGCTGGCCCTTGCAGCAGCCGGGCGGATGCTCCCAGGGGCTTTGCAGTCCGGCTTTTCTAGCAACATGCCCTGCCCCGTGCCCAAACACCACCAAGGAAGGGTCCTCAGCCCCCACCGAGCCTCCCCAGGCATTTTTTGCCACCAGCCCCAACCAGCCCCTTTCCCACCCGTGCCGCCATGCACAGAGCTGCTCCGACCCTCGTTTTCCAAGGGGATCCGTGTGCTGCCCGTCGGGAGCAGATGGCAGCGGAGGAGCTGTGCTGCAGCCTCAGTTCCTGGGATGGTGAGGCAGAAACTGAGGTGTTGTCCAAACCCTCTGAACTTCAGGGCTTGGAGCAGCACGGGCTTTGCAGATGCCGGTGGTCAGACGTGGATCTGAGGTGCTCCACGGGCACCCGTGAGCAGGGGATGCCCTTGGGAAGCTTCTCCCTTCAGGCAGAGGTTATAGTTTCACCCAGCGCCGAGACGTCAGACCATGCCCTGGCACAGCTTGGCTGGTGGAGCCATCCACTCGCGGTGGGATGCTGCCTCTGCCACAGCCACCTGCTGAGAACCAGAGGGACAAAACAGGCCTGGGTGGGGGAAAAAAAATAAAAAAAAATAAAGAAGAAGAAAAAGAAAAAGGAGATTAGAAATTATAAACGGCAACAGACAACAACAACAACAAAAATATACAGCTTTCTCCTCAAACTGTTCTTTTAGTCCCAACAGCGTCTGCTGTGCAGAGCTCACATCTCAAAATTCACAGCTGCTCAAAAAACCCAAAAAGCTCATGAATTATTTATCCCCGCTCAGATCAATCCTTCAGCATGCTGTCAGTGAGGAATCAAAGCCCCAACAAGGCAGGCAGGGGAGGAAGCGGCTTCCAACCCCCCCGAGCGGCCGGCGGGTCCCTCGGCTCGCGTGCCGCACCTCGCCCGCTTCCCTCCCCGTCCCCATCCCCGTCCCCATCCCTGTCCCTGTGCGGCCGTGGTCCCTGTGCCGGCAGGAGCCTCACGCACACACACCTTGTTTCTGAGCTCCTTCCAAGACCCTGCGTATTAATAATTGATGGCGAAAGCTTATTTTAAGGCATGTAAGTCACCTTGTTCCCAGGGAGGCTTCTCTCCCTCACCCCCAAATCCAGCCTGTTTCCACCAGCATAGCACTACTTGAGGGCGCTTTATTCCCCGCTCTGCCTTGCCCACGGTGACTCCGTCTCCTGCCTGCAGACTCTGAAACGCTCAAAATCCTGGACCTCTCGCTGCAGCCAGCACCTACCTCCCTGCCAGCTCTTTCCCCCTGCAAAGTGACAGGGAAGTTAAAAGAGCAATTGCAGGAGCCGAGGGAAGGAACCAGCCCTGTCCCCAACCCCGTCCCCACCGCCCCCCGTCTCTTCAGGGCTCTGCAGGTGTCTTTCATGGAGCTGCAGATGCAGAGGAGAGCAGAGGATAGGGGCACGCGGGGACTGGAAAAATACTGCTTGTCCCCCCTGTCTGGTATGGAAGAGGGACGAGGGTGGGATGGAGAGAGAGGAAATGTTTCAGCTTATTTTTCTCTTTGCTTTTCAGAGGAAAAATCCAGACCTGCAAAGAGAGATGGGCAACCTGCCTGCAGGCAGGGATGCTCCAGGCTTTGAATCGCAACCGGGAGTGCTTCCAGGCTCTTCCCTCGTCGCACCAGCGAGGCCGGCTCTCGCAGGAGGGCTTGCACAAGGTTGGCTCCCGCAGGAGGGGTTGCAGGGGGAGCGGTGCGAGGCGATGCTGGTGCCAGGGCAGTGGGGACAGGACGGCAGAGCCGCTCGCTAACCCGCAGTCCAGTGCACGGCAGCAAAGCACCCCAATGTGCTAACTCAGTGCCTTGCCCGGTTACTTTGGAGATAGGTGAGAGGAAACCATCCCTGCCCACCATAATTTCTGAATTTCAGGACATTTTACATCTTCACTGACAGCAGCGAAGAGCCCAGCGCAGTATCTGCTCCCAGAACTGCTCCCTTTCCCATGGGCTCCCCAAACCAGCCCTAATTCACTTGGGGGCCCCCGAAACGCTGCCCCATTCCCAGGGTGAAGACCTCTCCTCCTGAAAGCACTGGTTTTGGTCTCTCTGTCTTCCCCACCTTGAGACTTGTGCTGTCAGAGCTCTGGTTTCAACCTCCTTCCTACAGCATCTCTCTTCCTAGAGCATCTCCGTTTTCCTGGGCGGATGCAACGCTGCTTAATTAGTCCCTGCAAAGCGCTTGGGTCCGTCGTTAACCACCGTCCTGCTCTCAGTCCGGAGCATGTTTTGCGATGCCGCTGCAGCTCCGCTTCTGCAAAGCCCAACCACAGCTCGGCAGTCAGAGAGAAAGGCAAGAGCACGCGCGGGAGCTGGCTGCACCCAGACCCCATCCCCTGCCAGGCCCGCAGTCCTGCACGAGTTTGCCTTTGCACAAGCCTGCTGGCAGGCAGCTCGCTCCCAAAAAACCAGACAAACTGCATTTCCCACTGCCTTAACCTGCCTGTACCCCACCGAGCAAGGGGTGGTGGGTGCGCGGGGCTCGGCTCTTCTACCAGATGCTGCCTCGGCCCCCCGGCCCCAGGCTGTCCCCAGCCAACACCCCGGCGATGCTCCGGGAGAGCATCCAGTGCAGCCCTGAATTCCCGCAGCACCTTCCCTGGTGCAAAGCCATTTATCACCACGTACAAACAGCTCGCTCGCTAAAGGCCACGCCATGACAAAATGCCAATAGGTGTATTTACATTCAATACGTCCCGCTAATCTGGCCTTCAGAAAGCGTCTGCTGAATCTGTCCTTTCGTTCCTGGGCATCACCTCTTTAATCAGTCTCTCGTTACTGATCACAGATTGATTTCAGTTCCAGTAGCCAATAGGTTTTCCTTTTAATTTTCAGCATCACGTTTAATTAAAGCAAGGTGGGTCTGACCCCATCAAATCATATCAAAGTCTGTCTAAGCCCCAGGTGAGTGAAAACACCAGCATAAATTATTGATTAATCTTTGTTCGGATTAATCTATCACTGCCTTTCCCTGGGCAGCGTCAGGACGGAGCTCACGAGATGTTTGCCTCGTGGCAGCAGTTTTGCGGCTGCTCAGGACACCGTGGTGTCTCCAGCCAGGGAGGCACGGCGAAAACCTGCTCCCCGAGGGCATCGCATCCCTCACCCCCTTCTCCCAACAAATAAATCCCAGCCTAGGGACACAGCGGGTGCAGGCTTCACCCTGGGAGATGTTGCTAAACTTCCAGAGCTTGTTATCCTCTGGGAGAAGGATGCAAACCGCAGTGAAAAGCAGGATTAAAAAAAAATAATCCCTGTTTCTGCACAAAGCCCAGACTACAGGCCCTTGCGCTGGAAGAACAAGTGGTTTTCCCTGTCTGGGAGGCCTTGGAGCTGAAGGGTCAGCGGGAGCGATGCTCGGGGCAGGGAAACCCTTCTCCCCTGCCGGGCTGCTGCCGCTGCCACATATTACCAAGTGATCAATGGAAACCACCACAAAGCTTGTACCTGGAGGCGGTTTTATGTCAGCGTGCAGAGATGAGGACTGACAAGAGGTGGCTGTGACGGGGGAGAGAAAACTGAGCAGAAGGACATAAAGGGAGGTGCCCGCCGCCGCTCAGCCAGCTGCTGCCGGCGAGGTTTGTCCTGGGTGAGCACCACCAGTGCCAGCCCCGAGCCGGGAGGATTTTCTGCCCCTCCTGGGCTGGGCGAGAGCCTGAGCTCAGAAATGCTCCAGAAATGCTAAAAACCATCAGAGCCTCATAGCGCCCGAGAGGTCCTCTGCGGCTCGGCCGGAGCCGGCTCCTCCGGCACTGCAGCAACCCAAGCCCAGAGAGCAAACACGCCTTTCGGATTATGAATAAAGATCGAGCCAAGGCGTCCCTCCCGCTCCCGCCAGCAGCCGGCTCTCCTGCCTGAATACTAATAGCTAGCCTAAGCTGAGATCACTTAAAAGCATGTTTGGGGCCAGGGTCTGGAAGAGGCAATGGTGTATTTGCCCCTTTTGGGGGAAAAACAGGTGGCTGTACTGGATCCAGAAAACTTCTCTTCTTGGAATAAACTTTGGATGCTGCCAAAACCTGAGAGGGGTGAAGGGCTGGATAGAAATAGCTGGAGACTGGGGAGGGATTGCCAACAGCATCAGATCAGCTTGTGAGTCAGCAGCATTAGCTCTCACCTCAACAAGCAATCTGCAAATCGTGCAAATCTGCTTTTCACAGCTCACCTCACCTGCTAAATGGCCTCAGATTTACAGCTTGGGTGTTCACGCTCAAAAATGACTGAGATAATGAAGAAGCAGAAGGGAGGGGGGGAATTAAAACAAACACACACGAGTTTGGATTTCATTTGAAGAGACGGCTGCAGCCGTCCCGCGTGAGGTTTTATGCCACACGATGCTCGGCTGAGCTCGTTTTGCAGTTACATCCCCAGAAGCACCTGAGACCGGTTCCCGAGCCGGGCATCCCTTTTGCTTCCCTATTTTTCCACCTGCTTGCTGCAGCTGCAGCCCCTGTCTGAAGCCCTCGCCGTGCAGGGGGATTCTTTGATCAGGTAAAGATTTCCAATCCTTCTGGATTAAAACCCACCCATTATCAAACGCAAACCGGACAAGGGGATCAGTCTATGCAAGAAGATGAAAGGGGCCGTGTTTCCCCTCCCTTTGTAAAGTGGCGAGATCAATACCACGTTTCCACTGGGATAAAAGAGCCAGCTCGGCTGCGGGGGAAATTGCCTGGGAAGGAGGAGGCAGGAGAATGAATCGGTGGAAAGAGCCACCCCAGGGTTTACCTTTAAAGTATTTTTAGCACCGAGCTCGGGATAAAAAGCTGCAACCGAATAGTTCAGAGCAGGACAAGTAGAGGACATCTGCGTCTCCTGGAGTTACCTTTCTGCAAAGGTCCTCAAAGCGGAGCTGGGGAACGAAGAGGGAGCTAAGGAGAAGAGAGAAGGTCGCGGTGAGTTCGGCTGCTTCTTGCGCTGAGCTTCTTGAAAGCGTGTGAAAGGAGGATGGTGGCTTTAAAGCGTCCCTTGGGGTCTCACCCCTTGGCTTTTAGATCTTTAAAAGAAAATCTATCAGCTCTTCATGCAGGGCTGTGTGTGGGAAGGTACCTGTTAGTCCCACGTGTCTGAAATCTCGGTGTTCAGAAACCCTTGGGTGATGCGCTTGATAATCTTCAGCATTTCACGGAGCTGTGCCACCATTTGGCCCCTTCAGTGCCATCCTGGCCCCGAGGTTGAACCACCGTCTCTTTGAGCAAAACACAAGTGCCCACGCTTTGCTGCGGGCCAGGTTTAATGCCAGTCTATGCATCAGGGGCTTTTCCGCGGGCACAAGCAGTCGGTCACCTTTTCCCACAGAGACTGGGAATGTCAATGCCATTGCAATCCTTAATTCAAATGGTGTTTGCTCTCTTTCCAGATAATGTCATCTTAATGTTCTCCAACTGGCTACTATTAATCTTGCACCGCAGACAGACAGATCATTATGAATGGGGGAGCAGGGGGCATCTGTAGCACAGATTCATCAAGCACGTTACAAAAAAGTGATGTGATTTATGTCTATATTACACCACATATTAGGCTATTTCTTTAAGCCAATCCCTGAGCAAATACAAGTACATGCCCCACGCACAACAGCATTGTTTCTTTAACTAGCTGTGTAAATACAATGTGGAGACATTTAACAGGGTATAATTAAAGCCTGGTGGGAGAAACGCCTTCCTACAAACAGTGGTTGGAAAAGAGGACAGGCCAGTGCACCGCCAGCCTGTGCTGGGGACCTGACACCTCCCCTGCCCCAGTGCTGCACATGGGGCAACGCACGGGCTGCCGGGTCTCCCCATGGAGTGACCCCCCCATCCCTCTTCTTGAGGTCTGGACCCTCCTCTTTCTTTTTCTCCCGCCGCAGTACCAGCCTTCATTCCCTCTTCCCATGCAATGCAACTGTGAGATGGGCATCAAACAGTCCATCCCTTCTCATCCAGCAGCCCGAATCCCAGACCCCATGGACACCCCTCGGAGCACGCCACCCCTCCAGTGTCCCTACGCCCTGCGCCGTCCCGGAGGTCCCCGGCACACACGTCTTCTGCTGAGCCTCCGTCCTCCAGCATGTCCCACGCTCAGACAGAGACCGCAGATGACATCCTTGGAGGTGTTACTAAACCAACAGTGGGATCCAGGCTCTTTGCCCAGCCCCGTCTCTGACCTCTTACTGCTTCAGGGGTTCACAGATGCCTACCCACGAGCTACCTCTATTTTATTCAGCCTGATAAAGCATCTCTGCTTGTCTTAGAGCATCACCTCATGAGGTTTAACAGCTGCTGCATTCCCTCCCAGAGATCGTTGCATTGCTGCACCCTGGGACCAGTCCAAGATCTATTGAAGCCAGTGGAAAGCTCCCGTTGACATCAATCAATCCAAGATTAAAAAGGGTTTGTAAAGCCTGTGATACCTCAGGGATGAAAGATAAAAATATAACTATTTTCAAAATTTACATTTTAAAGAAATCCAATTTTCCATGGCCAATAAAAAACCAGCATTGCCTGTTGTAATGAAAGTCAGGAAATCGTTCTCGTCCCACAGACGCTGAGCACAGGGGGAAAGCTGCTGAAATCTAAGCACAAACTGGGAGGACGGAGTGGAGCCCGTGTGCCAAAACCCACTTCTGAACTCACATCGAAGAATGGCACAAGGCAGGAGACTCTTCAGCACTGATGGCCTTTGAGTGCAATAAGAAAGAATAGCAAATAAACCCTATTTTTTGCAGCTTCCTCGAAATAACAGAGGAAGAGGACAAAATGCCAGGTACCTGAATGTGTAAGTTATTGCTTTGGACTAAGAGTCTAAAAAGGAACAGCTTTATCTAAAGCCGGTAAAACAACAGAATTAAAATAGCATTAAACCAGACCAAGAGCATGGTACTCTGCGCTAACAGTCTTACAAGAGAAAGTTTTGGATGGCAGCACCAATTTAAAATGCAGCTTACAAATCAGTGACTTAGAGGTGGGGGGGGTTGTTTCTGTTTTGTTTTTTTTTTTATTTAATTACTTTGCCTTCTGAATGCCCTTTAAAATCTTTACTTTTTCCATGCTGCGTCTCTACCAAGCAGTTTTCACACAGTGCTTGCGCAGAGCTCTTACGGCACTATACTTGGGGAAAAATAAAGTAAATCCACTTTTAAACTCAAGGGCTGAAGGTGTTACTTTTTGTTTATATCACCACTATTTAATGATAAATATTTTCAGCGCTTCTGATAACCTGGGTGAGGGTGGATCGATTTCTCTACCTTGTGCTGTAAGGTGGCTTGTATTAAAAAAGAGATAACTCAGCTCTTTTCTCATTCAGAGCCTGCTAGGAAAAGGCCCGTGTTTGACTGCTTTTTAAGTAGTGGTGAACCACCCCCCTTCTCCCATCCCCAAGAAAATCCTTTAAAAATGTTCTTAGATGAAGAATAAATACTAACCTTTCTGCTGAATTCTGTAACAGTCCATTAACAGTAAAACAACCAAAAGAATTATTAACAGCAGCAAACAAATTGGTTTGGAAACTGAGATGTCAAACGTGGGACTATACTCAAGGATTAGAGCTAAATTTGTGAAGAAAATGTAAAGTTTTAAAGTGGAATTTCTTTCTTGCAGAGGGCAGTATCCCCTGCACACTTGCAGACTCTCCTGCTATCAGCTGCAATGATATCTGAGAGCTCACCTCTGATTTCCCAGTACAATTAACACAGTTGTCAGCAGAGTTTGAGCAGGACTTCTCTTCCTTACTGATCACCCGCTGCTCCTTTAAGGATGGAAAAATGTCGTATCGCAGTAATTTTAGATGTTTCATAGCCCAGCTTCTTTACTCTCTTACATCAGCAATTTGCAGTTTTAATTTCACGGATGTCTATAATTACGTGAGTTTAGCGAGGTGCACAGTAAAAACAAAAAGAAAATCTTAAGAGCTTAGCAGCTTTACTTTTTGGCATGTTTTGTTAAATACTCTCGGTTTAATTTCCTCCTGTTTTTCAGTAGGAGAAAAATATTTAATACGAAGAATCTAATTTGACTGTAATCTTCCACGGCTGTTGCCTCAAAACCACGTGCAGTGGTGGAAATTGAATTGAGTGGGAGGGTAAGATCATGAGCACATCGTACATCAGCATCAATCACTCCCCTCCGTAGTTACCGAGGGGGAATTGTCATCCAGAACTCGGAGGTGAATTCACACGGTGCCTGAGCAGAACAGACCTTTACGCGAAGGACCGGTACGGTTTCTCTCCCTCCCCTTAGCTGGGGGCACATCTGAGTCAGAAAACCAGGTTTTGGGAAATTTAGGAAGAAGGGGTTTGGAAGTGCGTGAGCGTTTCATCGGAGCAGAGTCACCTCTTGGCTCAGGAGGAATTTACCACGAGAGCAGGATTTATACAAGAGCTGGGCAAAAACTCAGGGAAAGAAAACAAAATGTAATTAAGCCTCCTGTTAAGGTCCTGTTCTAGCTCCAGCATTTTGGGACCTCACCTGCCTCCGGCTCGCCCTGACCCCAGGGGCTGGCCAGGCTCTTTCACCCCCCCCAGGGACCGGCTTTATTCCCTCCAGCGGGATGCAGACAACAAGCAGCCCCGCGGCAGAGGTTCCCTGATTTGCCATTCTCATCTGACATTTCGCTTTCCTTCAGGTCCCCCGGCGGGTTCCAGCCTCTTCAGCTCTAGGAACCGGTGACTGGCTGACTTTTTCATCTCGCAGAAAATGAACGGTGTCCACGGGTCACCTCTCCCTGTAGCTGCTCTATAGATTGTTCTGAACCAAGGGGAAGAGACACAGCCCCATTGTCATCCCTGAGCCCTGGCTGGTGGGACTTCAGCGCCTTTAAAAAAAAAGGCTCCTGCTTTCTTTGCAGCATTTTAAAGAGGGATCGTCAACAGTAGCAAGGCTATAAGGAAAGAAAAAGGGCTAAAAATACCTTAATAAAACCAAAACGCATGCAGGAAGTGCAGATGGTGAGAGACAAGGGCATGGCAGCGCTGCACAAGCACAGGCTGCTTCTCCCCGCTATCAATTTTATTTTTATACCAAGGCTACGGTGAAATTTCCTGCTAATAATTCTTCACCTGCGGATGCCGAATGAGCAGCTTGTTGCAAAAACTCAATAGCTGAAATGTTGGTACCGTGGGTTAATTGTAATTGAGTACATAAATCCCAGCCTGCGTTGCTGTTTCACAAGTGTAACTCTTATAATCACGTTCTTGATGCAAATATTTGTTCTCATGAATTCAAAATTCTCTCACCATTAATATTTTTCACATACTTGTTCTTTTCTGGAAATATTCCTCAGCTGATTTGCAGGAACTTGTTGGAGATGTTGAACAACAGCAGACCCGAGCGTGGTGCACGCAGGCACGTTTAAACCCAAAATGACTAGTCTCAGCATCTGAATAACGAAACATCTCCGTCCTTGATCCTAGCCCTCTGGTTTTCAGAGCAACTTTTTGATCAGCACAAACCCCTCTGTTACCAACTACCAGGACTCCCATTTTAAATTAGCCTCCTTATTAACATAAAAAAGTAAATAAAATGAGAAATGCTCAGCCGTCCCTGGGTTCTCACGATTCAACGTACAATAAAAGACCATTTACATTCCTATGCCATACTTCATGTTTTTTAATCCCCTTTCATTTTTACGACACAAACCTGGTAATCAGGTATTAGTGCCACTGTCGAGCTTTACAGAAGATAAAATGCCAGATGATAAAAAACCCCTCGTTGTTGCAAAGGCATACATCCCTGACCTCCCAGAGGGCTCACCGCTCTCCTCGTGTTAACAAGGAGCACATCTGGAGATGTCTCTTGTTTTGATCACTTGGTTATAAAAGGGGAGGAAAAAAGACGACCTCAAAAATTCTAACAAGTTCATGACACATACAAGTCTTAATAGGAACTAATTATCTGATATTGAAATCAGAGTCCCTCAAAGCAAGAGAGGTGACACCAACCCCAACGACTCCGAGCCAGCTTTGTTCTGGGGCTGTTTCTCACAAAACAGCCAACTCCATCTGTACCCCAGCTTCTTCCGACCAACGAATGACCACGGGCAAAACAGCCGACTTCTGATGCAGGGAAACCCAGCCAAAGCCATCACTTCCCCCGTTCATTTGCAGCAAATCTCCTCTTCTGAAGGACAGCAGGTGAGTTTAGGAGAACAAAAGCCCTGCCTAGCAATGGTGCATTCATGATAAACTGGGGGAACTGGAAGCCTCGGCACGGGCTGTGAGGTTCAAACCTGATGGAGGAGCCAGTTCCCAAGCAGAGTCAGGGCAGGGAGTCCGGGACATGGATTAAGGTGCTAACCTCACTGATGAAACCTGCCTTAAGAGCCCGCTGTGAGGCTGATCTGTCACCCTATTGCATGTATTTGAACTAAATCCGCAGCATGAATCTGTACTGAGGTCACGCAGGCAGAGGTGCGGACGGCGATAGAAACATTTGAGGTTTCCACGCAGCGGTGGGTAACAGCTATTGAACCAGGCAACTCAGCCTCCCGCTTCACCACCTCGCTGCGAGCGTGCGGAGCCACGTCTGCCACCTCCAGGGGCTCGGCTCTGTGCGTGCGTACTGGTACAGAGCAAGGAGCGACTGATTCCCAGGTAACTGCTCACAGAGAGACTAGTCACAGGGCCGTTACGGGGGTGTAAACATGCCTGGCCCTGGCACTGCCTTTACGCAAACCCTCCATCGACAGTGGCCTGCTTCCTTCGGAAGGTTTTGCTCATCTTTGTAATTCACAGATCTGGAGACATCAGAACAAGCAGTCGAGCCAACGCTCAGGATGAGGGTCCTCGACCCATGCTACAGTTCACCGCTTGCGCTCTCGCGGCTCAGTGCTACCTCAAGGACCAGCACCTAAGACAGGACTGCACCATCACTGCACAATGCAGAGCTCTAAGGCTTCCAGTGAGAGACAAATATCCTGATATTTAAGCTGCATTTTTACCTTGAAAAGCAATTTGCAAACCCACAGAGCGATTCTGACAAGCCTTACTGAAACCACATGTCCTGAGTTTGTAAGAAAGATGCTTTTACCCACCTGCCAGCCCTGGGAATCAGGTCAGATGAAATCTCCTTTCACTTTATCATCATCACTGCTTAAAAATGTCCTACAAGACAAACCGGGTCTCACGTATACTTGCAGGAACTCTTACGGTTTTCAGAGCATGCAGGCAGTGGCATGTATGAAACCTGATGAGCACAGCCTGGTACCCAGAGCCCAAGTGCCGTAGGTACGGCCAGGGGTGCCGTACTGCTGCGGTGGGCTTCCTCTCTTCTCAGTAAAATTTAAGGCTATTGGGAGAGACCAAAGAGAAACGGCAAGCACCCAAAGTCTTCTTTAAGCCCTCCTCCAAAAGCTTGGGCATGAATTACTCCGGCTTTGAAACAAGGGACCGTACCTAGCGCTTCCCGCTCTCTCTCTTTACATTTTATGAGTTAATATTTTGATGTGGATTGCTCTCGGCAGTGCGTAGCTCCCAATTAACCTAGGGACTAATTAAAAAAATGTGTTTGTTTCCAAGTAGACATTAAAAACTTCCGAAGAAGGTAACAAATACACAAGAAAGGGAAGAGAACTAAAAGGCTTTGGTTAGAAAATTAAAGTTGTTTGCCATGGCTTGATGGCTTAATCAGTCGATCAATATTGTTCACAGGGCAGGCAGGGAGGGAGCCATGAGCTGTGATGAAAAATGCATGAGGGGACAAGGGAGACCTGGGAGCAGAAAATTAAAAAGTCAGCCTGTTACATTTGTCCAATATTGGCAGAGAAATTAAAGTGGTTTGGGGAGGGGTGCTGGGAGGGAAGAGGGGAGCCGGCTGCAATATGCACTGCATATCTGCTGCGGGTTCCCTTCACGAGAGAAACTTTCACATTAATTAAGTTGCTTTCTTAGCAAAAAGATGGATTTTGTAACCTTTAGCACTTGCAAGCGCCACAAGCACAGTAGGTGGGGTTTGCACATGGGAAAATAAAATGGGGTTTCTTCACATCAGGGATGCAACAGAAGCCTGCCTGTTCTGATGAGGGCGATACCAAGATGATGCTAACCAGGGCGAGGCGATGCACTTTTCCTGCAGTATGGGGAGAGATTAATATATCATTGCGCTATAAACAACAACGCTGGAACGACGCAGCTCTGTAACACACACAACCTGAGCCACTAAAACAGTGCTGTTGTTTCTGCATGTAGATTAGTTTCCTTTTCTCTCTCTCTGTTAAATTCGGCTGCTACTGATTCTGCAGTTGTGCTTGCCTTGCAGAAATAACTGTCAGGAGAAATGCAGTTCTAGAAGGTGTTCTAGAAGAGGTGAGAGCCAGCCGCTCTTTAGGGATCACAGTCCTTGCTGTTTGCCTTAAAGATGAGCAGTTTAAAAAGCTGCAAGAAACTCCAACGATAAAAACAGGAAGGTTGCTCATCCTGCAATTAAACTGCTTTTTGCCACCCACCCCTTTTCACTAAGGGTGGAAAAGTAAAATCATAATGTCCAGTACCCAAGCTACAAAGCTGAGGAAGAACACCAAAATGTTATATGGTGAGGATGGCTTTTTAGTTAGAATCTCCCAGTTTCTATTCCTCGCATTCGAAACTCAGAGCAAGCTTCTGCTTGCCTTGGAAATCCGCATCTCGGCAGTAACCAGGCACTGGCCACCCAGCATTCAGGCTCCCAGGACAGTAAGCCCAGACAAGCACATACTGCATCCAAACTGCTGAAATTCCTAAGCTTTAGAAGAATTTAGACAGTTGAATTCCACTCCCCAAAATGGAAATATTCCAACCTGTCACACTTACAGGCTTGCAGAGAGGGAAATCACTGTTTCTCCCTACGAGGGGAGATTTCCTCCTCCCGCAGTTTTCTGGGGGAAGGAACGTGACAAACAGGTTTGCGTTGCACTTCTGTAAGACAATTATTTTTGTACGGAGGTACCTACAGTGAATTTTATGACTCTCCATCAGGCTCGCCAATTACAGGTTTAAAATTACAGGCTCAATTAACACACAGACTGGCTGATGCTGTTTTCTGCAACTAATTATCTCCAAGTGCCAAGACATGATTCCACATATAATACTTTCGTGAACTTCAGGATTTGCTTTCTACACCATTATTTAAGTATAAACAGAATGGAGCAGACAGCAGCACCTAAAGCAGGTTGGATACCATATTATGACCTTTCTATTAACAAAAAAAAAATGCTTACGCTATCAGAAACCCAGGCCTTCTAATTAGTACAGTTAACGGGACGGATAGCAGGGCCGCTTATTTACAAGGCTCTCTCTCATCTAAGATGCACACATTGTTCTGTCTTGGGTGATCTTTGTACCGAGAAGGCTACTTGGGTCAAATAATAGCACAAAAAGTTTTCATTAGGTAATTCAACTGCAGCTGGATTTGAAATGGCCATTATCCCACTGCTATGGCCATGCTTCTGTTTGGTGATTGGGAATAATAACAAAAAAGTTGGAGGGGAAAAAAAAAATCAGATCTCACTTACCAACATCCTCAAACAACTATACGCTCGTTCTTCATACACAACGTTGTGCCTCCAAAGGAAGTCGTAAACGTGTATTTTCTTTCAAGTCCCTCTCTCTTTTTATGAGCCAGTCTTGCAGAGATTTCTATACCTAGAAAGCTGAAATTCCCACATCACACACCGTCCTTGCAGGAAGGAGCTGTTGTCTTTGGGAGCTCAGCCTTTTATGTTACCAGCAAACACAGCTAATTTAGTACCACACAAGTACACAGGGTGATACTCAAGTTTCCTCATTTTTCAGTTTCCACAGCTATGAAACAGGCTGTTTCATAAATGCTGTAGGTTCAAGTTAAACTAAACAAGTGCTTTAAATTCTCTGAGCACCTTATTTCAATCGGCTGCAAAAAAAAAAAAAAAGCTCCCTCCCTTTCCTGCCCTGTTTCTGTGTCCCCCCCATCCCCTTCTTTTTATCAAATGTGATTAACTTCACTCAACATTCCTTGCTGAAAACCAACCCAAACTGTGCCACCACCAAAGCCTTTGAGAGGGGTGTCTTTTCTTTCTGCAACAGAAGCTTTTCACACAGGCAGAAGGAACCGCAAAAATCAGTCTGCAGCGCTATACCTTACTGTCAATTTATTTGAAAGTTATCTGAGTGACAAAGCTTCTCCAGACCTCCCCCTACCAGCTCCCAAAAGCAAGCTTATTACTGAAGCCTCTGTGGCTTATAAAGGAAACAAGGTGTGCTAGTGGGAATGACAGAAGAATTAATCAAACTGGCTATCAGGAGATGACAGATGAAACGTACAGTCCTCAAGAAACTACCAGAGAAGACACTTAACCCGCTACAGCCCCAGGCCAGCGAGCGTTCAGCTGGGACAGGACCAGGGACCTTCCCGGTCTTTGGGTGAAGAAAAAATGGCTGAGGCTCGTAAGAGCTGAACACTTCCATCCATTCCAAGTGCAACAATTACTGGGAGGGATCTTACTCTTCGCTGGCGTGTTGCATGTAAATTTTAAATCATTTAGGAAACATGCTGTATGTGTCTGCGCTGCAGAAGCTGTGCTTTAGGGCTGAATTATTTTACTACTTTCAGTTCTAAAACATGACAGTGTGTATGTGACACACACACTGTCACTGCACATCACACGTTTTCGAACCACTTAATACATGCAGATTTTGCTAACATTTTTCATTACAATTTTCGTAAAGGGAAACATCTGTTTCCCCCCGCCTTAGAAAGTATATTGCATCTTCCAAGCTGCCACA
Source organism: Gymnogyps californianus (assembly GCF_018139145.2). NCBI lineage: Eukaryota > Metazoa > Chordata > Aves > Accipitriformes > Cathartidae > Gymnogyps > Gymnogyps californianus. The sequence goes on from NC_059488.1 coordinate 7,500,977, forward strand.
TGCCTTTGAAATTCCATGTTTAATCAACGCCATAATCTCTTCCACAAAAAACCCCAGCACTCAGATAAGCAGCCTTGCAAAAACAACAACCCCCCCCATCATATCAGCATGCACGTTTAAATGTTTCCAGTTTTTCTAAAGAAAAGAGCAGCGTTGAAAAATCCACACCAAAACCAAGGATTTTGTTGATCAAATAATGAAATAAATAGCACAAATTCTGGAATACAAAATTTATTTCAAGCTTATAAAAGTCTTCAACATTGCAAATTCTGTCACAAAACACAAACTGTACACAGATATTTTCATTAAGGTTTAGAATAATGACTATTACTGTCAGATCTCTCCAGACATCGTTTCAGCTCAGAAGCGCCAAGCGATCACACACAGCTTCTTACCATCTTCTTCAAAATACGTCTCACATGTGCCTTGCAGACTGACGGCTTTTAAAGCGTCAAATGTATTAGTGCAACCTCACTACTTAGTACAGGATGAAAGGTTCAGAAATGGAACCACCTATTAAACCATCAGCTCTCTTCCAAGCCCGACAGATTGTTCACTCCTCGCATTATCAACGGCTGGGCTACTATTGCCTGCAAGTGTCATGAAAAGCTTCAAGTGTTCGGAAATCCCTCCATGTGGGTGGCAGGCCATCCTGCAGAAACTTTCCGCAGCGCTGGCATGGAGCCTGGAACAGCTTTATGTAACTTCTTAACCAGGTCTAAAAGGAAAAGGGAGAGAAATTAAGAAAACTGGATATGGACGTTCCCCTTTGTCATCATTCTTGTCAAACAGTGATAGCAAGGGCAGAGAATGTACTTTGGCGAGGCCCCAGTGAGGTATACAGTGATTTTATAAACAGAAACATGCTGAAGATTACAAGGTCACTGTATAGCTGAATTCCCACTTTATTAATCGTCTTTTGCTTTTTTAGTCACTTAAGCAAATTTGTTAATAGAAATTCATGCACTCTGAGCAGGAGGTACTCACAGTTAGAGAATCACAATGGAAGGTGAGTATTGTAACGCTCCTCATATTTTTACTGGAATATAATTGTTCTTGATGGGTACCTTCTTCAACCGAATATTGGTTTCTCTCTTCCTATGATCATCTATCACACCTCTGCTGCAATCATACTGCAACGGTCTGAACTCTTCATAGCTGAAGATATAAGGACTTTCACAGCAAGCTAACTTCCTTCCTCTCTAATGCGATTTTAAGATCAATACTCATTGTTCATAAAAATACCATACCATTTTAAATCTGATTACACTGATAAATGTATATATAAAAGGCTAGCGCTGAACAACACAGAGTAAGTTCAGGTGTTCCTAGGTAAAGTTCCTGCCTCTAAAGTGGATTGTTCCCATCGTCATACATAGCAACGGGCGTTACATAACTCAATTCCCAACTCGAGGAGATACACAACTAAAAACCACCTAGACCAGCAGATTTATACGGTGAAGGATGCACATGAATCTTGTCATTTAAAGTTCTATTGAATTACATCGATAAGAGAAAATTGTTCTCTGAAGAAGAGGTCAGCTGAGTTTATTGAAACAAATCCTTCCATCTTCATCAGAGCCTTCTCTATAGCAACCGAACCTTTGGCCGTCAATAACTCTCCTCCAAAAGAACTAGATCTTCTCTGGGTTTTAGCAGTAAATACGGGGACAAGGGCAACAGAACACTACAAGTAAATTGCTGTTATTTACTTCAGCTTGGATGGGCTTTGCTTGCACTACAGAGAAATCGAATTTTCTGAACCATAATACAAAAATAGGTAAATGAAGTTAAATTGTGCACTTGAGACATCTGTTGAAAGAAAAAAAGTGTTCTTCACTCCCATCAGAAAATTAAGGCTTCACTACACCCTGTCATGTGGATTGCACAACTGACATGTGAAAGGACCAACATGTTGACACTTCTAGTGTACATCTGGTTTTGCTTTGTTAAAAGTTTTAGTAGTGTTTTATCGAATCAATAAGGCAGGTCCACGGCTTAAACAAACGTGCTACCCATTCTATTAAACATTAGTTTTCAGAAACATGTTGAAACACGGATTTGACCAGTAAGAGTTGCTTTCGCCTCTCAAAACCTATTATTTTAAGATGCACTCCAAGAGAAGAGACCTTCGCAGATCTCTCATCTTAGTGGCCTTTTTATTAAATAAACAAACCAGCACAGCACGTCTGTTCAGGCCTGACTGGTCTGAAATTACACAGTGGAAATTAAAGACACAAAAGAACCAATGCTACTGTACCCACCTAAAGATTGTGAATGGCAAAATTAGATGTTTGTTTTCAAAAGTCTCAGTTACATTGCTCCAGGTGAAGGGGTAACGTAATGGAAGTAAATGAAGGAAAAAGTCTGAATTGCAGAGAAAACCTCTCCCAAAAGCCTCCTTTGGGAGGCTGCAGCGGAGAGAACAGCAAGAGTCTCCACTGCCAAAATTCATCTTGGTAGAACGAGTTCTGAATCATAAACCCTTGTTCTCACCCTCTGATTAACAGGGCTGCTTATATACAAGTTTATTTCACCAATACAATTCTAAATACAAACAGAATTAAAGGTGATAAACTTAAATCTGCGTATCAAGGTAGAGTAGCACTCGATTAATTTTATTCATTAAGAAGACAGCTTATTCAGTAAGCATTTCCTTGATTCTCAAAACCACCTGCTGTTGTGCTGGGCGAGTACATGCAATTCCTTAGGAACAAAGTCTGGGCTGAAAGTGGATACAGCAAAATGGACTCTTCCCCATCACGTTCCTGCCTCTCATCATTCTCCAAATAACGCACATCACTTCCCGTACTGGGCAAGCTGCCAAGCAAGCTGCCAAGCAAGCTGCCTCAGCTGGAGTACACTAACTGGGAATTTCCTCTTACCAGGGAACTTCCAGTGGAGCAGACTTGCTACATCCAGAACTCAACTGCTTGCACAGTATGAACAGTCTGAAAGGGCTAGGCCAGAACAAAGAGTTTGGTTGAGAGAGTTTTTCCTACTGTCTTCGGAGATGACCCAGACCAGCTTTGCAAATAGGAATCATCAAGCTAATATTGAGACCTGTGACAGAAGAACCATATACAGCTCAGTCTTCCAACACCAATTATCCCAGGGTAATGAGAACGAGCTCTTCACCCTTGTCCAGGTATGAGATACAAAGAATTACAGGCAACCTCTACTGTCTAGCTTGTTTAAATAGGAGAAATTACAACTGCATCAGAACTGCCTAACGTGAATCACTGTAAGCATGCTGAAGTCTATCTGGAAAAATGTATTTTCCAATACACTTACCATGAAAGATCTCACTACGACATCTGGCATTTGAGGCAGCTGGTAGTGCAATAGGGCAGTGGTCGCATGATCTGTCACCTGTATCAGACAAAAGGAGAATATACCCTTATTCATTCTGTATTTCAGACAAAGCAGCGTTAATCTGCAGGAAAACGGTATAAATTCCATGGGGAAGTAGCAAACCATGGATTACATGACTGTGAAGACATTCTCAAAGTAATTTTGGGTAGCTTTTGCCAGCTAGCTTCCATTCCCTCTGCCAACTTCACACAAGAATCAGCTGAAGCAATCATGATAAATAACTTCGTACGCATACAGTAAAATCAAACACACCTTTGGAAGTTCATAAACGTGATAAAACCTAATTGTGTTGGTAAAAGAAACTAAACCGGTGGCTAATGTGAGCCAAGGGATGAGGACGGCATCCCGCTCTATGCCACGTGGAACAGCACTAAATTAACATGCTTCACTTCCCACTTTGGACTACCAACCCAGCCATAAAAAGGAAAAAAAATAAATTTTCTGTACCATGTAAAATAAAAGCATCCATAGCAAATAATTTGCCTAACTTTCAAATGTCTACAGCATAAGAGCACAATCTCTGCTTCTGCGACTGAAATCCCGTATGTTCTGTGAAATCATAAACAAGCAAAGTCACTAAATAAATCCACGTCAGAGGAAAGCACTTTGGTTTTCTCTTTGTGTGTTCTCATTTTTTGCTTTGGTCATTTTTTATAGACAATATATTCTCTTAACCTGTGATGATTTGCTCAACAAAAGAAAAAACATTGTCAATAACGTAGCTAAATTAAATACTTCTGGAAGACTAATTTATTATAATAGAGGTTATGACTTCCAAAAAAACCAAAGCTTCAGTTTTGGTCTGTTTTATTAAAAAAAAAAAACCAACCCAAACCACCAGGATAAAACACCTCGATTTGAAAATGTATTTTAACGGAAAAAATGAGTATGTTCCCCTCCATTTTTTTAAATGGGAAAACTTAAAATATTTAACTCTTGTAGTCCTGTTTCAGGTTGCTTACATTGAACAAACAGGAATCGAGCTCTTGGTTTTATTTCCTCTGAAACCAGGAATCAATTAATATGATTATGGTTTATAAATACTTGCATTACTAAAAGATTTCTGATAGAAAGCTTTTTAATTTCCCAGATAGAGCCATAGCAAGATCTCACATCTGGGAAATACAGCTAGACAGAATACATATAAAATGTATATTTAAAACAAGAATAATTAAAGAAAAATCAGGAAAACTAACCAATGCTTTGATTTTTTTTTTTTTTTTTTTTTTAAATCACTACCATTTTGAAATGATTCTGGAAGGGGGCAGTTTCTGACAGCTATGATACAATTCACTAACAATATGCAGCCTGTCAGCTTCCTAAGTTATTAGCACAGTCAACAGCTTGCTGCTTCTCAGAAATTCTAGGCTAAAGGCAGAAATTATTAGCAAAATTCTTTGGGCTGGAGTATTAAAGAATTCAAGACAACACAACCACGAGAGCTCTTTCACATCTTGTAAATCTATTAATTGCCCCAATTAGTAAAATCAAAGCATCCAACAAACTACGTGATTGTCTAGTTAGTGATTAAATTGTATTTTCCAGTTTTAACATGGAGAAGTAGTGCTCTTCTCAAGGCTTGTCTATATATTTCCCAGGGCTCGTCTATATACTATAGTAAATTTTGAGTAAGATAAAGTGTGAACTGAAATTACAATCGCTATTCCCAGCTAACTCTACTTGTTCCCGATTTGTAGTTAGTCTAATTCAGCAATGTGAATTGTGCTGAAGCACTCAAACTTTCACTGGAGAAAGAGAGCCTCATGCTTGAAGCTATTCAGGGAGGTGAATCTGTAAAAGATATGTTCCTGAATAAATCCATGTATAGACAGGCTCTAATTCACACCATACAAACTTCCTCCGCAGAACACTACATCAAATCAGTCTGTCCTACGCTGAATCCAGTTTTAAGTTATGCTACAATTTTAGAAACAGATTCTGCTCCCCATCATTCGTGCACAACTAACTCCAAAAGCAGCTCCATTCAGCGTCAATAAGGACACGCGATTCTGACATTTGGAAGGGAAAACTTTTGGGACTGTGGACATTCTGGTGAGTTTGTAAAAATATTCACAAAATGGACCTCAGCCTGCTTAAGCCATTTATATGTTACCATATAAAAAAAAATTAGAAATAACGTGATTAACAGTGCATTAATAGCACAACATAACTCAAATTAGTAATTTCTTTTAAACACATCCCATGTAGCGTTCAGAAATGCCTGTAATCCAAGCCCTACTAGCTATGCGAATTTTTTTAAGATGGTGCTTTTACAGGATAGTACCAGACATGACAAAGAATAGAAAGTTCTGAAGATATTTATGAGCAGCCGCTCTCCTTCTGCTGTATTTTGACTTCTAACAAACTGTATTTTTTTTTTTTCCCTGAACAACAAAGTTGTTTTCTCTTGGCACTGAAGAAAGTTGCTTAAAAAAAAATACTGCTATTAACAAATTTAAATGGACTGGCCACTTTGGCAAAGTTGCACATATGCTGTTCCTATTGTAATGTAAAGCTAATGAGATTCCACAGGGAGATAAAAGCCATCCCAGCATCGCTAGAACACTAATAATGTTTTCTGAACAAAAAAGAGGCGATTTCTACCATAAGCAAGCACTGATAAAGTGCTTCTAAAAAAGATCAAAGTGGGTGTCAAATCTGAGGAAGAGGAGCAGGGGAATGACACCCCCCCACCCCCCAGCAAAGAACCCAGCAAAGAACATGATGTCAAACAGAAGAGAAAAGAGCTGGGCAAATGATAAACTGGCCAGTGCTTGGGAGTGAAGGAAGAATTAACCCCCCCCAAGATAACAGAGATGATGAGAGAAAGTACAAACTGGCCAAGATTAAAAAAGAGGGGGAGAAAAAAAAGAAAAAAAAAAGAAAAAAAAAGGGGGGGGGGAGATCAATACCCAGCTTTACTAATGGCAATACGATTTCACACCAAAGCAAAGCAAAACAAACTGCATATGCGCCAGCTCACTTAAGGGACACACTTTTTCTTCCAGCCAAGCTGGAATCACAAACTAATTTATTCTGGGTGTAGGATGACATTTTGTACATTTCAGGGTTTTATTTTATTAACTTCACTTTTATTGCTCTACCTTACCTACTGCTATCTAAGTTATCGGTCACTTTCTAATTTCTGTACCTCTTTTTATATGGGAACATATTCAGAAGAGCACACATTGATTGGGATAGCTCTTGCTCTGGACCTTGAAATAGATTTTCAAGAGATCTTGCAGAAAAGCTCAATATTTCACGATTCATATATTGAAAAGCACTTGAAATTTTTGTCCGGAAAAAAAGGCAAGACAAGGCAATCTCCTGAAGTACAATTTTGCTAAATAAAACAGCTACTGTTTAACTAAGCACTTTGAGACAAAGCAAAAGAGACTTCAGTTACATGGGAAAAAAAAAATTCTGGCAAAGAGACTCAATTTGAACAAGAAAACTTCCCTTCTTGTTAATAGTTAATTATATCACCTGAGATTTTTTTTTTTTTTTCCTCCTTTTCACTTCCCAATTCAAGTTGGCTATAACCATGTACTTCTTAAATGCATCTTTGCTCCCTTGTCTAGGGCACTGTATACATCAGGAATACAAATCAGACTGATACCGGATCAAACCTCATCTTCATTGCGACTTTGTGTAAATTAAATCCTACGTACTTGTCACTCCTGGCGAACAACCAGGCCCCAGCAAGCCAGCAGGGCTGTCTGGGTACCAGCCTGCTGCGAGAAACTACCTGCTGAGGCCACGCTGCTGCTCTGCTCTGCAGCAGAGTGGGGAGACACGGACTCCTGACTTCCCTCTTGCAGCCGACCGCTCAGCTTGCCTGCTCGGTAAAGTTATAAATAGCTCATGAGATCAACACCCAGCAATGAGCGGAAAACAAAATCCCTGTTATTTGTCTCAACCGAGCCAACACCAGTCATTTCTAGAGCATTTCTCTACCTGCTTGATAGTACTGCTCTGCTGAAACGTGCTTTCCAAAGGTGACACATCCAAAAAATGGCATTATTGGGCCTTGGTGACACTTGTTAGCCATACAGCATTCCCAAATTCATTTAAAAAAAACCAAAACAAAAAACATTCTACAATTCACAGGCTGAGAAAGCTGAATAAGTGCTTCCTCTAACTGGAATAAGAAGCACAAAAGCAAAGACCTATGGTATAGCTTTGCTCCACCATACACTAGGTATGTTCCATAGATGTATGAAGCTATTCCTGGCATAAAAACTAAAACATAAAAATACAAACATCACACGACTAAATTATAGAAGCTGTCTCTCTCTTCTAGTCTTTTATCTCACTGTCAGTATATATGCTTTTCAAAAGTAGGTGCAAAACTTCCTTTAAGAGTCATAACTTTCCTTGCTACTTACTTATTGGTTTATTCCCTCAAGTATGGCACTGACAACTCCATCTAATATAAAGGGATTCTCTAAATCCCCTGAAAGTTTTTTAATTTTTTTTTTAAACCCTGCTAAGTTCATGGCCTTAACAGTAGCCTGTAGCAATGAGTTCTGGAGGATGATCACAGCACTAAAAGGGGGGGGGGGGGGGAAGAGGAAGTTTTTTATTAGTGTTTAGACCTTATAAAAGTGCAGAAACCTGCATGAGTGCCTTTGTTCATTTCCAAGGATTCCCATTACTCAGCCTCCTCTCCAGGACCATGTTTGAGTCTCTCTGGAGGGAATCCGGTGCACAGAAGCCGGTGCCCGAGAGGTGCTTGAAAGGATGATAGATGGTGCCTCTACGAATGGGCACTGATGAACTCCACACAAATCCTTTACACACCCTTCCCCACTCCCAATTCAGTAAAGCACTCCCAGACTTTTCTGAAGCGTAGGATTTATCACTTGTTTTCAGAGCTCACAGAGTGTTTGAGTTTTTATTTTGCTTGTTCTGCTTATTTGGACTGGGTCATAGAGATTTTATTTCGCCTAAGGAGGTCTTTGAACAGAGCCAAGTACTGATCATGCACAGGAGCAATCATGCAGGTGACCCTGGAACAGTCCATCTCCTCTCCTTGAACAGACATCATCAATAGCCCAATATTTGTCTCATGCATGCATTCATCCTGCATGTGATTTTATTCTGAGATTATTGACAAGAATACATCTTCATACATTACAATACTTATGTGCCCTTGTAGTGGTGAAAATTGTGCTCCTGCGTTCCATCACTTTGGGATCACACAGCTCACAAACAGCTGGATAGGCACAAACAGCTTCTCAAAGTTCAGGTTAAAACGTGCCTTGGGAAGAAGCATATCAAGCCAAAACAAAAACAGTTTGTGGCATGCTGAAACAGACAGACCACTTCGGTGAAAATAAGAATGGGACTCCGAGATCAGAATGAAATATATGGGTTTAAAGCCTATGCATATGACTTAAACAGCCAAGCTCATCATATTACACAGCAAAACCAGCTATGCTGCTCTTCACTGAGCAGCTTGATAAATGAAACAGTTAATGTTTGACACCATCTCCCATTTTGATCCACTCAGCCGTTCCACTATTCTGTATTTTTGCCACTTTTTTGAATGCAAAGTTACGAATATTGCACCATTCTCTACAATACATATTTTTTTAATCTTCTGCACAACGACCTGGAATTATGCAGCCCTCATGTACACTCTTCTTCGCACCAAGATTTAAGCCCCCAAATATTTCCTTATTTCCTGTTTTGTTCCTCCTCTTGCGCTAGTGGCTCAAGAGATGCAAGGTGTTAAAATAAGGAGGTTTAAGATCAAAACAGTTGCCACTCCTGTGGAGTTTAAATGTCAGACCAACATGGAAGTCTGAAAAACCTTTTCTTTGCTCCTTGTGCTTTTGCCCTTTCAGCCTTCCCTCTCTTATTTCCCAGCTCCATTCTCTGAATCTAACCCTGCTGGTGGATTCAATGCCTATAAAGCTTATTCACCCCAGGACCAGATTCAAGGAGTCTCCAGGGAACTTAGAAAATGACTGTACACTTTAACAGTAATAGGCCCTCCGGGAGCCGTCCCCCATCAAATTATACACACTCAGGTATCCTGCCTAATAAGAAGGAGAGAGAAAAGGCTTGCTGACACAGCCAACGTTTGCAAACAAAAAGTCAGGACAAATTTAGCTTCGTTTGACAGGGTTGGATTGAAGATCAGAGGTCTCTGGTCCTTAACCTAGAAAGTCATGCTGCAACCCTGTGAGAATTTGACAGGCCTGCAGCTACCACAGGCAGGTATCTCGTGAGCTCCAGATGTTGCTATATTATCATTGAAGACAGAGTTTGAGAACTTGGTCCAGCTTTTAAAGAGAAATGGCCCTGCCCTTCAGAGGGCTGATTGATTTTACAGTGTTAAAGGCGGTAGAGCTGAAAGGGCTACCCAGCCTCCTCGCTGGGAGCAGCTACTCATCCGTATTTTTCCTTCTCAGCACAGCACTTCCACATCGCGTTCCTAATGACTGCCATGAGAAATACATTTCAAGAACATTCAGATGTGCTCCGACACATTTACTGATGATTTTTTTAATGGCATGAAAATATTTGTTCTGAAGATCCTGCACTACAGATCCTACACTAGTAACAGAGTATAATAGTTTCTTCAACACTATTTTATTTATTTCCTTCATTTTGCTACAGCTGAATCACTAGTTCTGGGTATTATAAATGGATACAAGTGCAGCTTCAGAGAATAACAAGAAAACCAAACCAAGCACAGCACCACAGAGAGAAAACTTACTATGCTGAACTACAGCATTTTTTATCATCTGTTTGAAAACTTGACTTAGGTCCTAGCCTTAACTTCTTTACCTACCAGCTCAATAGTACAGAATCTGTTGATTAGAAAGTACCATCACCTTGCATTTTTATCACATTTTTCATGCAAGAATCTGAGAGCACTATGCAACCAATTCAGCAATAGCTCCTGTGAAGTCAGCAACTATTACCCCAGCCTAAGGGATGCAGAAAACTCATCCAAAGAGAGGTTAAGTTGCCCAAGGTAACACAGTGACAGAGCTGGGAACAAAATGTCTAAATTACTATTAAAAAAATGCAGACAGCTATTCAACTGGTTTCAGGCAACCCTTTCTCCTGCAGTCTTTTCTTTCTGATTTTTTTGGTAAATATTAATACATTTGGTATTATTTACCAAGAGAGAACTGGACAACAGGAACTTAATATTCAGGTTGTATCACATTATTTCGGAGAATTAGGAAGAGAATAAAGATTCTTATTTATCCATAATGCAGCTGCACAGGCAGCAGTAAGAGGGGCATTTCACATTTCCTCACTGACCTCTTTCACTTTTGGTCTGAGGGCCTTCACCTGGACCTGAAGAGAAATTTAGTCTACGTATTTATGCACCCCGAGTCCTGAACTTTGAATCCTAAGCAAACCTGTACATTTATCCTACTCCTACCTTGCATATAGGCAATTAAAATTATGTAATCAAATCCTCAGGATTTGTTATCATTTAGCACAAATGATGGCAATATGACTTAACCCTTCCAAGTTATTCTAAACCAAAACATCCAGGGAAGACAATCTTATGCCCAAATGAGCTTACAACCTAACACACATATGGGGGAATTGAGATGATGCACTTAATTACAGAACCTTAAATGTATTCCATTGCAAAAGTTACTTAAAAGCATACTGATAAACAAGTTACTAAGATTTACGCTGTTTTACTTCCTGCGGTATTACCCTACTTGACACTAAGTATTTTTAAGGAGTGAGGAAAAAAAGAAAGAATATTTAATCCACTAATCTCTGGGGTAAAGAATCAACTGCAGCAAAATTTTGCTTTAATTCTAGGCAGAGAGGGAGAGCAACCAACCTCCCCAAAAGCTGTCCTTTGATCTCTAGCAGGTTAATATCATAGGTCAAACGTCTTCCCTTCTGACTGCATCTGAAATCTTGGAAGGAAGATGCACAAATACAGCCAATATGCCATACTTTTGACCCCTGCTTTTATGCCCTTTTGAGTCCCTGACCCTTATTTGTTACACAAACTACAAAAGCAGATGAAAGGAAGCTAGCGCACTAGCTGGAGACTCAAGCTCCTTGAACTGTGGCTTGAAGGTAAGGAAACCGGAATTTAAACCCAGATCAATCTGAACTTACAGCATTTTGACAAGAGGCCTTCAAAGAGAAATCTTCTCTTCCCTGCCTGGAAAATAGCGAGATATAGATCTTTCCAAAATACACTTTAACCTTCTTAGTAGCTTTATACGTATTGCTCCCATTTTCTCATTGGTCTGTTCTTACTTTCTGGAATGGCATTCATTTCAGTAAGTTACTCCTTTTGCTTACACCATCATGGGAAGAGAAGCAGGCAAAATAACATCATGGAAAAAATTTCCAAATTCATTTTGGAAAGTGAGTTCCACTGATTTATTAAACTCAAGCCCTCAGGAGAGAGGGGCAACCAAAAGCAATGAAAACAACAAAACAAAATCCAAATGAACCTGAAACAGTCCTTTCTCCTCCAAAAGATTTAAACTAAAAAAAAAAGAGTGCTTGAAGATTCCTCATGAAATTTTAAGGCTAGAGTAGTATAATCTCCAATTTCCTATTCCAAACGATGGACTGGAACTGTGATGGGAAATAAATCCAAATTAAATAACAGCAGAAGTGATCTCCTTTTCTACTCAGTTTTCCATTATTACAGATTATTGTTTGTTATTTGCAAGTTGTGATGACAAAAGAATAAATTCTGAATTCTTTTACATAAGGGCCTAGATATTTAAAATAAACTCTGCATATCTCCTATACACATTATGTAGATAGAAATGATGTGAGACTTACCTTCTGAAAAACTTGATAGTTGGATTTAGACCATATGTCAAGCTACAGTAGGGAAAAAAAGAGTTATATATTACCACACGTAAAGAAGAAGCTTTACAGAGAAAAAGAAGCTAAGCAGTTGTTCAAATTAAAATAGCAGGCAAACAGATCTACGGAGACATACTTCTCAGTTCACTATTTTGACCCGTTGCCTTCACCTGTTGCAATCCAAGAAACGGAATTAATGGTATAAGATTTCCTTTGTATTGCAATGAAGAATGAACATAGCTCATCACAGTTTCAATTAAAAAAATTATATATATATACAAGACCCGTTGAATTAATGTGTTCTCTTTAAAAACAGCAAAATCTTCATTTGTATGGGTTTGTGGCTGATCTATGCAAATAATTCATCAGCTTCAGTCTGTTTCTAAAATGAGGGCATTTTTACTAAGCTTATGCTTGTCTTGTGTCTGAATAAGTGATTCAGTTACAAAGGACACAAAGAACGTTTAGCTGAATTAAGCCAAAGCACTGGTCTACTGGGGCTAAATAAAACATCCCTTAGGAAACTGCATTTACATTTGCAGACAAAAATCACACTAAAAGAGATTTAAGGTTGTAGATAACTGCACAGATCCATGACGTAAATGTGTGCTCAAGTATATACAAACTAAAAGAACAAAATTGAAATAAGTTTTATTAGGCCCGGAAACCAGAAGATAAGGCTGTCCTTGTTAAACAACCAAATGGCTCACATGTTAAACAATCTCAACTGACATGCTAATGCTCTTTTAGCCCAGCCCTGTGGAGTATCTTGTACTCTGTCAAGGAAAAGCAGCAGGGAAAAACCAAGAGGAACTTCCATCAATCCCAGACTTGCAAATCACTTTTTGCCTAAAGATCCCACTGTACTCAACAACTCTATACGCATAAAACTTGTCACAGTAAAGGTGTTTGATACAGCGTTAACCTCAGGAATCAGTCTAGACAGAGGAAAATAATTTTTTTTGAGTGAATTCATGAAGCAGGGATAGCTCCTCTAGTGCCTGGTACCATGGTTGGACACAAGTTTTCCCACAATGGGGGTTTATCTTCTTTACTATAAGGTACAACTGATTATTTTAATTCTGTCTTATGTGCCCATAAGTCCTAGCTGAAATTACAAGTCTTTTAAAAGGCACAAAAAGAGTCTGAAATGAAGGAAGTCATGTGAAGTGAGTAAAACACACTAGAGGGGGGTGAAGGAGGAGAGGGGGAAGGATGCTGAACCCAAGTAATTAATTCACATTGCTAAAAATGTTCAGAATGCTAAAAGTTCCCATTCTTTCAAGAGTAACACTGTTAAGTGGCCCACTTCTAAATACTGGTACAGAAGCGACTCTTGAATCCCCAGTCCTCAGTCCAGAGAGGAGGCGATGTTAAAGACTTTAAAAATCACTTCAGGATAATGTTTCATGGCTTAGTACTGCTGACCTTGCTGTGAGACAAAAGGCAGCTGATGTCTCAATGCCTTTTCCTGGTTAGACGAAGACAGAAGAACCCTGAGGCATGTACCTACAAACCTTTTTACATTTACTGGCTCTTAGGGTGGGATCAAGAACCTGTGTGAACACCAACAACGCTCAGACACTAGAGTCCACAAGGGGCAGTTCAGCCTGGACTTGGACCAGAGCTTGATTTACACTGTAATAACAGACCTGTGCCTGTCGGGAAGGAAGCATCGCATTTCCATATTAGAAAAGTCTACATTTGAAAATAAAAAATTAATGCATATTTTTAAAAAGCTGTTTTCATGTAGTTTAAGGCTTTCTCTGACTGCAGACAGAGTTGCTATAATTGGAATGTATATATGGTTTTGCTAATCTCTAGTGATCAAACCAAGTATGTGATCCTCTCTAGTTAGACTCAAGATCTAAAAAAAAAAAAGTCCACTTCAGTTGCTGCATTAAGATGAGTCCAACAGGTTCTGAATGTTCATTAGTTGGCATGAAGATTGAAAAGCTGAAAAAGTAATGAATGTCTGTCTTACAGACATGATGTTATCCACATTAAAAAAAAAAGAAAAAAAAAAGAAAAAGCTACCAAACCTCCCAAACGACATGCATACATCCTAAATGACTGCCCACCTTTCCCCCTGCAACAGAGCATTAAGGCAGAGGCGGATTAAAGAATGCATCGTTATAGGTCTATTATTCTTCAATTTTTCACTTTCAATCAAGACACACATTTGTAACCAAAAAACTGCTGAAAGCACAATTTCAGGGCATCCTCTGCATGTGAATTAAACTGGGGCTTTTTTTCCCAATGCCCCACTCTCCCCACCCACCCCCAGCATAAGTAACAAGAGGCCATTTTCTGAAGGTCGTCTGAACGATTTCAAAGGCGATAACAAATCAGAATGTTCCCTGCATCTAATATCAAACAGGTCCGGTGCCAACACTTATTAGAGAAATCGGATTCAAGCCCCCCTTCACCCAAACACACACACATCCAGCTTTGAAGTGGAAAGAATGCAGGGATCAGAAATTACCCGAGAGACAGCTCTGCCTGTCTTTGAAGCTTTCCTTTGATACTACTATTTCTTCTCCTCTCTTACCCTAGGAGGCTAAAAGCTGCCTTTTCTTATTGATATGGGGTAATTAATGAAGCCATAGCATTAACATAACCCAAGTTCCTTAACATGATAATTCAACAGAGACACTTCTGTTTCTTTAGTTAAGTCTAACGGATGCAAAAATGGGAATTTGGCTAGGCAGCGATGTTAAGTACCCACTCTAAATACATCCTGTCAAGGTGGTTCTTGGTCTCTGCATCCAAAGAAAAGCACGGTACTATTATGCCAAAAAATCCCAATATGTTTTTATTTTTATTGGCAGACTAGGGCTACTAATGGCTCAGCTGACAATAAGCCTGCCCTGCAAGGGTAAGCTGCATAGCTACATTTATTCAGGAATCAGGACAACACTAGTAATTAATTATTATCCATGGTTAAATTCCAATGCACTATGAGTATGTCAAAGTTTGAAATTAAGGGTGGCACGGTGCCATCACTAAAACCACAGGGCTAATTAAAATGCATCAGTATGTGGTGGACACAATGGGTTAGTATGGTAAGCAAGAGAGACTGCAGAGCCATCAGCGCACAGAACCCACGACATGACAGAGGCTGCCAGATCTCACCTATTGTTTTTGCAAAGTGTCACCAACAATGTCTAAGTTATGCAGCTGGCAACCTGGCAAAGACATATTCTGCAGGGTTTGTGAATAATTCACGAGAGAAGTACATGAAGCACTTAAGAAATGCAATGATTCTTCGTCTGTATAAGCAAAGCTTGAAAATAAAACCCCAGAATGTAGTGTCTTATTTTACTCACTGCAAGCCTAAGACTTCTATTTTTTCACCTTAATTTTGAAAGTATTTAAATCTGTAAGAGGGAGTACCCAATTTAACTAGACTTCAGTACAGCAGAAACCACGTGAAGCTTTCACAAAAGTACTGGTCAACCTACACAGCACAACATACAAGCACACAGCAAGCTAAAGCAACCTGGATAATGCAATGTCAGCCTTCCTGTGTAACTGCTAGTATGCAACCATGCACAGTTCCACAACTATGAGAAACACCCATATTTGTTTCTTTCTAGACTTGCCTGACTAATGGACCAGAAGACTATCAATGCCTCTGCTGTTTGCACTCATCTCTTCCCTTTTTCTTCCCAGTAATGCAAAATTTGATAAAACAGTTGTACGTTCAGGGATAAATGATGACTCCCCTGATCTGCAAGCAAATTGTTGGCCTCTTCCGCGCACAGTCCATTTTTCACTTATTGTCTGTGTGATCATTCAGTCTCCCAATGATGGCCATTTCTTCTTTTATTGAATACTGCTGAATGTATTTTGTTGCCCCAAACCCTGATCTACTTGGAGAAAGCCTCCCACTGAATTTCACTTTTGTTACTTAAAGGACCTTCTGACTTGTGCAGTTAGGAGGATGACTCAACAGACCCTCCTTCAGCTTTTTAAGTGTAAAGGAGCACAACGACTTATCCAGTGTCCCCTCTTAAACATGGCTTACAGAAAAGACAGGAGCTTCAAAATTGCCATATTGTAGGATACCACCTAGTTAATCTTATCGCTGCTGTTTACAAATATTAAATGCTTCCTAGGAATACATAAGCTAACCCCCAAATCAGCAATTACTGTGTAAACTGCTCACTGGAAAAACGATCACCTCCTACTGTGATCCTGAGGGTTCTCTCTATTTTTGTTATTCAATAAAGATGATACTCGCTGATCTCCTTTTTCATACTCTTCTGTGTCTCTTCTGAATGCTAGTGCATTTTTCCCCTCTATCAGGCTAGAAACTGAGAAGCTAGAACAGTATGGTGAAACCTCACTGGAGTACCTTCCCAACAGCATCTGTTGTGACAGAGAAGGAATTGGAATGGACTATGTTTGCAATTGACTGTAATCGCTCATTCCCAGCAGGCACAATAAGTAAAGCGAATCATTGCAAGAGCACAATCTTATTCTTATTCTCCAATTATCAGTGTAGTTAATTAGCGAAAAGAGGGAGCTCACTGTTTGTCAATATGTGCTCCAGTTGGCAAAACTAGCAAGCTACGCATTTATTCAATCTTCTAAGCCAAATTTACTCATTATTTGAGTAGCTGCAACTCCAATTCTACTTAAGTCAAATGAAATATTCCTATTTATACCTAAAGTGCAGACCTTCAGGTTTGTGAAAGCCCTGGGATGGCCCAATGGAATAGCAAACTGCCACGTAAAGGTCACAGGTTCATGCAGCCTTGTGGGAGCAGTCACGTAACCTAGCTTTGGACACAGAAAGCTAAATCGGTAGAAAACAGGCTCCCCTGCAGACTGGCTTAAAGCAAGAAAACAAGCCAGGTGTCAGCACCGATGCTCTGGAGAAGCTGAACTGCTCCCCACTGACAACAGACAAAGGTTAGTGCCCCGTGCCCAAAGCTGGCCTTGGTGAGTCCTGCTCTCCCCTTCGCAGCAAACGATGACAGAGAAAAGGTACCCGGCTCTCAAGAGAGTTAACCTTGAGCTAAACAGAAGCCCAATGCCAGATGCCGACTTTCAGAAAGGAACTCTTTTACTTAGCTTTTCAGCATATATAGCATTATTATATTTCAAGGGAGCTTCAAAGGAAACTGGATTCATCAGAGAAAATAAGCACACCCAAACGAAGTGTGACACAGGAATCCATCAAGCACTGTCAGTGCTCTTTAGGCAGACTATCATTTCACTTCCGAGCAGAACTTGAGGTGAAGAGGGGCTGGTGCTATAAGTCTGTATTTATATGCTAATATACAGGGAATACAGTGCAGCTGCTTCTGCGGCAAAGTAGCATTTAAACCTGCATATTTGAATAATGCAAATCAAAATCAGGCAATTTTTATTTTACTACTTCTTAGGCCAATCCCCCACCCCTCGAGTGAGAATCTCTCACCTGGGAAATACAGCTGTACTATTTCCTTCAGCAGATCAGCTCCTGGCCTTTTCTAGAGAACAGAGGTTCAGACTCAGAGCCACTGAACTCTGGGTCAGTACACAACGTGCTTCTGTGTGCTAAAACACGGTTATCACTTTTGAAAGGGAAAAAAGTCTCACCTCATTATAACATGGCCTATGGGTGCCAAGTACTCATCTTGATATAATGAACTTTTTATTTTAATAGGCTTCATAATCAGAAGAGAAAGCTCCAGAGAGAAAATGTGAAACATGGAGGTATTTAGTACTGTTACTGGCAAAGGAGAGTCCTGGCGGATGTCTCGGTAAGAGAGACCATTCCACCCTGAAAAGAGAAACAAGCCGAGCTGAAGGCCGTCAGGTCCCATTAACATCTTCTGATGCGCTGAAGAGAGCCATATGGAGCGTGTGCAGTCAGATGAAATTTGAGGGTTCAAGCAGGGTGAATTGTTCATAAAATAAATCACTTGTGGAAACAGGTAACACTTGCTTTAATAGCTGCTGTTCAAGATGTGCTATTATTGACAAGCAAATTATTGAGGACTACCTACCAATGATTTGCGCAGTTGCGTTTATCAAGTTGAGCACAAAACTAGCCCAAGATTTCCCAATGGCTCTCAGAAAAGAGAAATCTGAACCTTGGGCTGTTGATGTGCTGGTACACTGAAAAAATGTTTTCTCAGTAGACACTATTAACTAGGCAACTGGGGTCTAAGGTGATAAATTAGAAATTCAAGCAAGGGCTTCAGAGCTTAGAAAGAAGTCAGACATTTGGGTACGAAAAATCCAAGCAAAGCATGATAAATTTAAACCTGAGTATTTTGTAAAACATCCACAGAGTCTTTTGACAGTTTCATGTTTCTAGCATACTCGTGATGGGATTCCTGTTCTCTGTCATTTAAATACCAGGTAAAAATAAAATTTAATGTTGCTGAATATACAATAACCTACCTTGCCATCTTCAGTATAGACATTTTCATTGTACCCTTTTACTATTGTCCGGTCAATGAAGAGGCTCCGCATCACCACTATCACTTTTAACACTTTTCCTAAGGTAACCTGTGAAGAACACGAGAAAGACAAAAACAAGCTGAAGCAGAGTCAATGGTGTCTGAATTCACAAGACCATCAAGTTAACAGCTTAAGTTGATGCAATTTCAGTTTTCAGTATTTTATAGACAGACCAAAATAAAAGATCTAAAACCACTGTGTGTGTTATGAGGAAGAGATAGACTATAAAGTGCAGAACAAACAAACATTCATTTGCAACTGAAAATGTATGAATTCACAGAATTCCCTTGACACTGCCAAGCAACTCAATTTTATTAACACCACAACTCAATAACTTGTCAAAAACAATGAGCAAATGTGATTATTTTTGATGTATTTGATATTCTCCAATATAAGTCCACTTAGAGAAAAATAATTTGAAAGAAGAATTGGACTCTTCTAATGCTAGCTTTTAAAAGCATGCCATAAGTTTAATGGAAAACATTTTAGGTCCAATAAAAATGTAAAATTATTTAAAAGGAAACTACAGCTAAAAAGTAAAAATGTTACGTTTTCAAAGGTTTAATTTTCTTCTGCGAAAGCTGTAAAGTGTAAAGAAAAAACTAGTATCATGGAAAATATATAGAGTCAGTGAGAGTATAACAACAGAAATAAGCCTAAATTATATTATTGACAAAAATGCAATAATGAAGGCATTTTAATCTAAAAATCAATTTACATTTCAAAGATGAACTTGCACTTCAGTATTGTTAAGATGTGTGTCTAATTCTTTGTGTTTTGTTATACAGAGATTATTAGTTTTTCCTCACCCACAAAAGCATAAAACTGAGATAAAAAAGAAACAATTAGTTCATTTTAATATTTCCCAACCAGCAGCAGCTTATCTTCCATTGTCTGTGCTCCAACATTTCGTGCAGTATAGATTAACACACGCTAGAACAATTGTGTTTTTACTGCTAACCTCAGCAGACAAATCCACGCCCAAAGAAATCAGTCAATATGCGTCTTTATTGATTTGTTACATGTTTTTCCTTTTTAACTTCTGCCAATGACTCCTACTTACCACCTTGTTTCAACACGAGTAACCTCACCCTGATGCTGACTAACTAAGAGACTAACAGGCAAATCAACTCTGAAGTGCCAAGATGCTTTTCCCCCAAGGAGGAAGACAGAAAATCTGGCACAGGCTCCATCCAACCATGCTGCTGAAGGAGGGTTAGGAGGTGAAATGGTGGTAGGAATGGGGTGACAACACAGGACTTTGCAGAACAGTTACCCAAACTACGGTAAATGCTGCTTATTATATCACTATGTAGCAGGACAGAGTTACAAATCCTGAAAAGAACTGGTGACAATTCCTTGGCACGGGACACGGAGAAAGAAACTCTAGGAGAGAAGAGTCTGAACAACAGGGAAGAACAAGTTGACAGCAAGAGAGGACGGGGAAACGAGAAGGGAAAAAAAGAGTCAATGATAGACTTCAAGACAACAGGCTACTAGGCATAATTTTGCAAGAACATGAAGAGAAAAAGCAGGTCAGAAGAATAGGTAAATTTTTGAAGAAAAACATTACAGGCTGAAGTAGGGTAACGTGTATCAAGGCCTGAGTTACACACATTCCATGAATAGCTTTTTCTGGTTCCTACTTTCTTACAATAGATTGGGATTTTCTGAACATATATGGAACTGCCTAGTGTTCTCAAGCAACCATATCATGATATCAGGTACTGTAAATTTGGGTCTAAATGTAGTATCTTGCTGGGATACTCTGTAATAAGACCTAGTTGGTCTGCAAATAAAGTAAACTGACAGAGTTATTTCAGCACTTACCACTGTATCAACTAAGTTAAATACAAAGTCATGACCCAGAGGTGCCTTGATCTATCATGCCAATCATCCACTGGAATCGGAAAGACAGTTTTGCCTTAACTGCTAAGATGAGGAAATGGAGTCACTTTGAAAAAAGTTGTCAGCACATTTAGAGTTAAAAGTTTTTTATTTATTTTTCTACCTTAGTAAGACTGCCACATCGCTAGGATATAGGTCTACTGAGAGAACTCTTATAACTTCACACTAGGCATCAACCATATACAGTAAAATTAAAAGGAGGAAAAGAAGAAATTTTAAACAAAAAGAAATCTTCTTAATGGAAGGGCAAAAAGGCTGCCTTACAAACACCCAGACCCAGCTTTACGTATAATATTTTCTATCTCCATTGCTTTCACACACTTTAGTGGATGCTCACTTCTTTTCTCTTCCCTTGCATTCTGCATTCATCATATCTCACATTGCTGCCAGGTAGAAAAAAAATTGGATGAAGTTGATCTGAAGCCTGTGTGGGATGTTCCTGAAAATCCTCAGAGTGAACAGTGGAACGCAACAAGCTGAAAAATCCTATGTTTGGCACTTCAGCTTGCTTGAATATACTTATTGCTGGCCTCAACCCCCCCCCCCAAGATTTACCTGCATAAATGCTTTCAAAATGCTTCTGCATTAGCTCATTGCCTTTTCCCAGGTCATCCGTTTTCACACCCTTCCAATGACTCACTCCACACTTTCAGAATCCGTCACAGCTACCCAGACCCCAGCTACCATCCATCATGCAACACTGAAAGGTCAGATTCTGCAGACTGCTCTGGGACAGTAGCCTCGATCACCCACTTCCTTGAACGTCGAACAAGCAGGGTTACTCTGTCTCCCACGTGTGTAAGGAGCTGTGTAAACCCATCCTCAGATGGCTACCTAAGACTCTGAGCTCCCTGAGGAAGGCACTACTGTTCCAATGTCAACTTAGACAATGGTTTGTGCAAGGGGGTCCCCTCTGGGAGCAGGGGCACCCAGGCATCGTGGTAACACAAATGAACACTAGAACACATTGCAACTTTGGCCAGGTTAGCGCGAGGTTGTCTGAATTAGCTCTTACAGTGCTCTGGCACTGAAATAGAAAACTTTCGATTTTGTGCCGCTGTTGTTTTGACATGGGATTCCTGTAGGTTTTATACTGGCTGGAAGAGAGATCGGGACTTTCAGATGATTTTTGTAGGACCATATTATTAGTTAAGTCTGACAGAAGCAGAAATTTTGTGAAACTGTGCGTAGCTCAGAGAAATTATAGTTCATCATTTTAACAACATTGAAAGAATGAGGCTAGTAGTACAAAGAATGAACAACAGCCTGTCACTAGACTGGAGGATGCTGTTAGATTCGGAAGCCAAAAGTATGCTCCACAGCTATTTTCAGGGTAAAGCACATTCCTTATTGTACACAATAAATGGGATACCTTTTATTTTTTCCTCTAATAATCAAGACATGTACCTGTTTTCAGGTCTTAATGTTTTTGTTCACCTCAACCGTATTTTACAAATCATGTTTTCCAGCAAACCATTTTCTTTCAATGCCTGCTCAACTTAGCTAACTGGAGTCCATGTTCAGAAAAGATCTATGTATGGAATATAATTTACACCTATAGTCATACAACTGTGTCCCTACAGATCACCTGAAAGAAGGCAATAAAAAACTAATGGCTCTGGTAAAAAAGTAATTTGATAGTACTACTCTGAGCTCCAGTAGTGCATGCAGGTCTCTCCTTCTGGAGGTCAAGACTCACCCAGACAGTCCCTATTTAATGGACACTGAAATGTCCCTGCATTTCCACAGATATCAACTGAAAGAAACTTCTTGCATTATACAGAAAAGATACCTTTCAATTCTGACAAAAAAGCAACAATTTCCTTTCTAAGCTAACTTTTCCTATTAAATTTCAACTTCTTCTGTCGATATCCTGTTAAGACAGCACTTGGCTTTTTAATATTTCGCCTGAAGGATATATGCCAACTCGTCCTTGATGTAGAAAATTTTAATTCAAATCAATACATGTACAAGGTCACTTTAAAATTCAATTAATATGAATGAAAAAATATGCCCCACAGTTCTGTGAGCTGAAAATGGAACAGCTGCAAGTTAAACACTTCTGTAGCTCCTGTTTTGGTCTGTGTAATAACAATGTACTTCTAACTTCCTTTTAACTAAAGTATACTAAATTCAGACAGTTAAGTTATTCATAAATCCCCTGCTTCCTAAAATGGCAAGCTCCAGAAGAAGGTAGGACAGGCAGCTGATTGAAATCTGCAATATTATGCAGCTTTTCTGACAAAGATATATAAAATAAAAATCTTCTTGAAATATCCCAGTTTTAAAAATATTTTGTCTATCACCAAGATAATTCTCAAAGAGCAGATGACAGACACTGTATGCCAAGAAAGGGGGAGGGGGAAACAGAATAATCAGTGAGAATGGCTTAGATAATTTCTTGTAAGACTGCTAAAAAAGTTCCCATTTAACGTCACTTATGATTGGAAAAGAAAGAAGTACCTCTCCAAATAAGTCAGAATCAGGGTCAAAATGAGTTTACAAAATGAAAAGGATCAAAATTAATCTACCATGCCAGAACCCTGCCTGGAGGAAATAGCTTGAAATACCCCCTTTAGTTTTGCCTCCTCACTGAAACTGATACCACATGAAAAGCCCTTTTATAAACAATTTTAAAAAACGCACTGACAAACATTCGTTCTTCAAATTTATTTGAAAGTTTGATATTAGGAAAACATATGCTGACAACACCAAGCTCCAACACTGCAAAAAATTCCCGAAGCTCCAGATTTCCTCTCAGCATCCCAGGGAATTTGCTGCTGATTTGAGCTGCAGATGCTCTGCAATGCAGAGCTAAAAGATAGAAAACATTAGTTTCAGTTAACATGGGTACCTCCCTGCTTGTGTAAAAAGGAGCACAAGTTTGTATGCGTTTTTAATTCACCTTAGAAAACAATAAGGCAACATCAAACCAGAGATGTAACCAAGCTGTACATATTTCCAGCAAAAGGCCAGACACCTGCTCCTTGCCATATAGCCAGCCATAAGCTTGTCCTCCCACTTGTGTATCTGTCTTACCAAATCAGTACAATGCCTGGACATCATATTTATATATCCTGAAAAATAAGGTTTTGTATTAAAAATACACTAAAAAACCCCACCAGTCAGACTGTCACCTAGTTATTTTTTTTCCTAGGTCTCATCTGCTGCTGGTATGAATGCTGCGCTTTCCTTCACATACTCATTATTCTTTAATGATGCCTATTTGTAAATAGCAAGATAAGATGCAATTAAGCCATTAGAGTCTAAATAAACAAACATACTAATTAGGTTCTTTACAAGGATTTCTTCTTTTTATGTAAGGGCTGGAATTTACCTTTCATTAGTCTAACCTAATTGCAATAGTGCATGATAAAAAGTCAACATAAATGAAGGACTTTAAATGATTTCACTGTATTAGGGATGAGCTGGTGATCCTCTCCCTCGGTAACATGGCATATTGTCTTAATAAGTCAAACAAACTTGCACAGAATATTGTTCAAAGGCTAAAAGACAGATTTTGCCAGCGGCCAGTCACACTTATGGAAGGGTCACGCTAGTCCAGCATTGCTACAGATGACGAAATGGATTCTGTCTCCTGGTGTGCTATAATTTAGAATGGAAAAAGGAATTTTACAGGGATGAAAACAATGTCTGATCTTGCAGAATATAAATCTATGCGAATATCAACACAGACCTGGGAACTTTTGCGACTGGACAGTAACCCTGGGGCACAGTAACCTTGTGAAGGGAACAAAGCTGAGCAAATTTCTCACAGATCTTTCTCTACTTTTTCTACTCTTGTTCACTTTCCCATCAAAAGACTCTTCCTCATCTTCCTCATTCTTATCTTAGACAAGCAGAGAATAATTTACAATTTACTTGCCATCCCCTGCTCACATACTTTGTTGATTCAAGACGTTCTTCCTCTGCATATGCGACCTCAAATGTTGGCTTAATGCTTTTTAAATGTGGGTTCTCAATCTTAAGAGACAAACTGTGAAGCCACCACAGCCACAACAGTCCCACCATGAGCTCAGAAGTGATTCCTCAAGATCCAGCTCACACAACAGATCCTTAACCATCCCACTAGTTCCGTCAAACACCAAAACCTAGCTAGTGTCTCCAAGAGAGTAAATCCCTAAACGAATATTCACCCTATGTGCCTAAAATTAGCTGCCTAAGCCACCAAATGTGATCATCAGATCTATATCCCTACCGTGAACCTGCCTACCTTTATCCAGTGCCTACTGTGCACTAGTTTCCTAATGAGCCACCAGACTGGTAAGGAGGAACACTTACACTGCTAAGCATTTTGGAGAAAAGAGATTGTTTTGAAAATAACAGCATTAAATTGTTTCCAATCAAGTATGACATAAATACCGATTTCAAATCACTTAGCAAATTTCCCCCCTTCCTCCCAGTTCTTCAACATCAAGGTCTCTTGAACAAAAATCAGTTTGGTGGCCTTTCTTTATAGGCAAATAATAAATTTCAGAATCCATTTTTCCAACAGAAAATAATAATGATTTTATGTAAAACACTGATAAACAAAATGAGACACAAGAAATTATTCAGTTTCAGTGAACAGATGTCTAGCCTATTTGCAATTAATACAGCCCACTTCCATACAATCAGACTGTTTAAAATGCTTGGAACAAGATTTGAAAGTTCAAATGCAAATGTGTCTGATTTTATGGAGAATGAATAAAATTGTACAAAAACATGTTTCATATTTTTATATGAGATATATTAAAAATCTAGGCATCAGTATACATTTATAAAATTAATTTATCATCAAAAATTTGTAAGATAATATCAAAAGAAGAAATCATGATTTCTGTCATGAGCTTTGGTTTGGCAGAAACAATTCAATTTTTCAAACTGGAAGTTAGTTATACATATCATTATGCGTTAGAAACAGCTCAAATTACAGAAACCTATTCAATTATCTGCAAAAATATTTACCCAGTGTTTGTAACTTCTATAGTAGTGCTTTTACATAGCTGTACAAATACTGGGGATACAAACGATTTTAAAGACAAAGTAGTTCCCAGATGAAGACAAGAAAATAAGTTTCTACACCTGACTAGGACTAGCTAGGTACTTGACCTTAAGGAAGTCATATTTGTCAACTGGAAAAAGTGGGGCTAATGTTTACTGTTTTCTAAAATATTTCTGATATTAATGAATGAATTTTACACAGAAATTGTTTCACACAAAAAAAAAATTTCCCAATTTTGATAACGGAAACAAAGTGTGTGAAACAATCATATACTAATCACACCAAAAAACTATTTTATTAGAAAAAATAATGTATATCTAGGAATACAACTAATCATTCAAAAAAAGCAAAAATCTAGGTATTTTTCATTAATTAAAAATCAGTTCGTGTTTTCTTAACATACAAGATGAGGTTTATTGATTTACAATTCCTGGCATTTGACCAACAAAATCTCACAAAAACCTTAAGGAGTCCACAGTTCCCTCTGCTGCTGCTGGAAATTAATTTTACATAACACTGTTATTAAAGCTGATATAATTCTATGTTTAGTCTTTTTTATGCATAGTGCGATTAAAAGATTAATTGAAAAATCACTAGTGAAGATTGGGATTAAACAGCACCTTGAAATGCCATGATAAACTGCTTTTAAAATCAGTTGAGGATTTCACACAGCTCTGAAAGGTTTCAACTATTTGTGTGTTTGGTCTGTGTAGCATAAATCCAGACTAATGAGGTACAATTGCTGTGTATAAATCTAAAGCATAAAAAACCTCCTCATTGTCTGGAGGAAGCAGTAACCTCAAAGGACTAGGAGGTAGCAATCTTTCAAGACACAGCGTTCATGCTCTCAGGAATAGTTTATTTCTCTTTTTGCTTAAAGTTCTCAGCTTATGTGAAAGCTGTACCCTGGTTACGGAGAACCCGGCTTAACACAAAGGTTATGCGCCAGAAGAGTTTGACCAGCAGGCTCACACGGCTGCTAATTATTCCTCTTGAAACACCGGATGAATCTTAGCCCATGAAAGTCCCACCTCTACACCTAAGGACATAAATTGATTTCCATGTGCACATGAAGTTGTAGAGTCTGGGGCTGAAACTTTCTGTATTAGGCCTTTTTCCTAAAGATGATTTGTTTGGCAAAGTCTCCAGCTATTCTGAAGTTTCAAAGAATCTCACAGGCACTCCCTTCCCCTTCTCCCCAATCTCGTTCCAATCATTTGCACATTCGTAAAATATGTACAGTGCTTACCAGTGCCTTTGAAGATGAGTACATGTTTTTTCTGGTAAACGGAATGATTGTGTTTAAAGATGTTTTAATATAACAGCTAGACCTCTGCGTCAAAGACCTTCATAAGCAACGGCAGGTATGATATGAACAGTCCAAGGATGAAAATGGTTGAGATTATACAGTTAGTTAACTAACTGTGGACAAACAGTATGGTTGTAAAATACTTTTAAATAAAATAAGCATTATCTGAATCCTTTGGTATTGTGGTAAACCACGCTGCTGCAAGGGAGCAACTCCAAATGTAACCTGGGATAAGTTCAGAGTGAGAAATCACAAGTACTGAAGAAACCTCCTTTCTTCTGGGGGAGGTGCTCTTCACACTGCCCATCCTGCAGCACCTTTCACTGAATGATTTGTGGCTGAAAACAGCAAAAGCTTTTGTAGCAGTCAGGGCCAGATGGAAAGTGCCATATTGGCAACATCAACTGAGACAGATGGGAAAGAGGGAAAACCTGCCTAGAAGAAAAAAATGATAAACCCATCACACAATCACATACAAAAATACTTTAAAAACAATCTTTTTGATCTCTGATCCAAGGAAAATATGCATGCCACTGGTTCAATACAGGGCTGCTATCTTGTAACAACAATAATGTCCTTGATTTAGAGAGCAACTGCAACATGGAATTCACTAAATTACTACTGCTTGTAAAAGGGGCTTCTTTTACAGTTACCATCCTTCTACCCTACCTTATTCCTTATCAGTCACATCCAAGATAATTTACCTAATTTCCTAATTGTGCCTGAATCTTGAAAACCATCATCTATTTTCTGACCTCAAAAAGCCACGAGAAGTGGAACATACTTACTATATGCAAAGAGGGGCTCTAAGAGAATGGAAAAGGTTTCAAAGTAAGGAAGTAAAACCAGACATTTTTCTATAGCAAAATAGTTAAATATAAAGTCAGCTTAAGAGGAAATGCAAAAGCTTCCAAGACTTATAGCTTCTTAAGACTGCACTGATGAATTCAATTCTTTTCTGGAATATATTGTTCCACTTGGTGAATCCAACAATTGCAGATTAAATGTTTTAATGCCAGCTGTTTATTTTAACTTCTGACTCAGTTAATCTCTTGCAAATTTGGAGCTGTTCAAAGAAAGTTAATAATGGCATGTTAGACAGTGGATTAATTAAAACCAAACATAATCATAGCTATGCTTACTATAGAGAAATTAACAGAACCTTTGAAAAACAGAGGCAAAAATCTAACCATAACAGTGTTTTGAAATCAACAAACTCTAAAAACAATATAAAAATCTAAGGAGCGATCCTAACATTGACTTATATTGACTCAACAATATTGTTTTCACAAAATATCTGATTTTCAGATTCATTGTACTGTTTGCTTGGAAACAAGAAATATACTCACATGTACATTACATCCAAGCCTTTTGTAATAGCCTATGTGAGAAAGGAAAAAATAAGAGGAAGTACCATGAGAAATCTGAGATGGAAAAGACTGATCTGGTCTCAGTTCTTCACCTGTGTATACAGTATATTTTCTAGTTTTATTTAAAATTTGGCAAAAGATGCAACTTCTGCCTTTCACCCTACTAGAGGAAAATCGGCATCCAACTGCCACGCTACAGACTCCACTTCCACATTTCTGTCTTAAAGTAAAAGCTTTAAAGACTTCTCTTGCTATAAGCACAACAGCTGCCTGTGAAAACTGATGTGAACAATAGGTTCTTCTGGAATGAAATCTTGCTTGGTCAGGCAGAAATAAGTCAAATGTACTGGACTTGTTTATCTCTAATCCAGCCTTTACTGCTCATTTACTTCAAAGGCAAATTCTTGACTTCATCATATAACAGAAATTCACTGACCCAAGAACAATTTGAACAAATTTAAATCATATTAGTTTCCTTCTTCTTTTCTTCCTCCCATCACTCTTTTCCTTCTTAATTATCATGATTAAGACTCACTCATTGCCAAGACTGCTGAAAAACACAATGAATATTTTGAGTTTGCGCTCATATTTCTACAATCACATTTAACAGTAAAAAGTAACAGATCTTTCGTTTAAAGGTGAAATTCTTTTTATCACTCATTTGCCTAAGAGCAAGAAAGATCCTACATTGCTGTGACAAATGAAGAACAGTATGTTTCTGGGAAAAGAAAAATAAAAATCTTTAATAACCTGCATTTTAGGAACAGTAATTCAATCTGTTAAGAAATCCATCTCAAGGGATTAAATGATCCAACTTACCAGAAGCATTGCAGAGGTTCCATTTGGCCGGGACAGCTGGATAGACATTTCAGGGAACATCCTATCAATCCGATTGATCACATCATCAACGTATCTATCAAACAAACCAAAACAACAGAATTAACACACATGCTTTTTGTCACAGACTCGGATTATTACTCCTTTTTAACAATGTCCACAGGACTTTCCCAAATTAATTTCTCTGATACCTGCATATTCTTAAAAAATGCATTGAAGCATAATTCAAAAAGTTATTGATAAGAGGAAACAAACGAAAGCCCTATGTAAGTTGTTTTGAAAATTAATAACTCTGCCCTTAAAAACATGCACTCAGTTTTTAGTCCAAATCTGTCAGCCTCAAACTCCTGCCATTGTATTTCTATACTTTTCCCTCAGGGGGTTGAAGGATACATTATCAAAATTACTCTTCCATCGTAGGAATTCATAGGATGTCACCTCCTTACTCTCTCTTTGATAAACTAAACAGATAGAGGTTTTACCAAAGTCTTCAGACTATTCTTAGGGATTTTTTTTTTCTGAATCTTTCCAATTTATTTCATGCACCAGTGACTCTGAAATTGGCTAGTACATGCCAGGAGTTTCTCTGGGGTGATCAAACACAGAGGTAAAGTAACATCCTTTCTGCGGGGTATAATCCTTCTGCTATTGCAGGCCAAGCAAGCCAGCATACAGTTGTCTCGGTTCCCCGGTATCGTATTAAGAGCTGACATCCATTAACAGTGAAAACTTCCTTTCAGAGACCTTGTTTCCCAGGACACATTGCTCCATCCCATGGGCATATCTCACATCCTTCAGCCATTCCTCTGGACACACTAAAATGCACAGTATTTGCTTTAGCAGAGTTTATGCAAGAGTCTGTATCATCTGGGCACTAATCTGTCCTCTGGTACTACTTCCAGTTCTCCTGAACTCCGCAGAAGAAGGGAGGGGCACTGCTGCCTCGTTACCATATGCCTCTACAAACTCTGCAACTTGATCAGATCCGTGAGTGAATTTACTGATAAAACTGTTTTCATGCTAGCCCGCGTACGTGTTCTGAAAAAAAGATTTTGGAAAAATCGGTTGCCCCAGTTAGATTAACAGTAAAACTGAAAAATCTAATTATTTCCCTTTAACCTGCTTAAATGAAGGCAAAAAATGTCGAATTCTTGCTCTTCCAAGTTTTTCAGTTCTAATGTTAGTTGCTAAAAAACTCCCCCAAAACAATGAGATGCTGTGCTCCAATTGCTATTTTGCAAGGGATTAAAAATCATCAGAAAAAATAAAATAAAATCAAGAAAGCTACACTTACACAGCTGGTAAAGTCAGCCCACTTTTAAAAGTAACAAAAGAATGGAATTAGTTATGACAATTTTGCATAAAAAAATCTTAATCCACACTTCTCGTTGCGCAGAAAAAAGTTTCCCCGTTCACTGGAATGGCTCATTAACAGCTTGCTTGCTGATAAGCAAAGTTAAAACATCCATAAGCCAAGAACTTCCTTAGCACAGTGAAAGAGGAGACACGTAAGACAGCGCTTCAGGATGAGTAAGCTACGCATCAACAGTACGCACCTAACTAATTTTAAACATTACTGAATCCCATACTTTTTTTATACAGCATGAGAGCTTATACTGTTTCGTAAATGCAATTACTCCAGGCTCTGCAAACAAATTCAGCTATCGCTTGTAAGTGAATAGAGATGACTGATTGTGACACAGGCAAGGAGAGATTCTGTGTTTCTTGATCAGTATGTGGTTAGGAATGTGTCTTATAGCCTTGCACACTATGATGCAGATTATTGCATAACTTAAGTTTTCTAGTTTTCCAAGCTTTGGGCAATAAGTTAAAACCAAACAAAATACGAAGTTGCATAAAACAAGACACTGACGCAGTCTATATGCACTAAGGAAGGAAAATTCAAGTAATTTTAAATCCTATAAACAGTAGTTGGACTTGGGCATTTAATCTGTTTAGGTCCTTCTGAAAAATCCCAGTGGACATGTACATTTATCCTTTGAAAATGTGATCCAGGCTGGCTGGAGGTAATAAATTCTTCAACTCTTTCTTAGATATGATTATTTTTTAAATGTAAAACTTGTCTTGACCACGTGCCTTAAAACTTGACTCAAACCCAACTGTCACCTTGTACTACCTGAGCAGTATAAGGCAGAACAGGGAATTCACAGGGCGCTTGTGAAGAGTCTTCCCTTTAAGTGAAATCACACATACAGCAAAACAGAAATCTTCTAATTTGTATTAACCACCTTCTGAAAGAACTTAAAGATGAGTTACTAAGATACTTTGAGCTTAGAAGCCTGTTAATTTTGTACCACTCTTCATAGGTCAGTTGACAAAAAAAGAAAAAGAAAATTAAAACCACACACTTAAGGAAATACAATGTTTTATTTTGGCAAGGCTCAGCAACTCTATCCGGACCATCCACATAGGTAGCCTTTTCCTTCTCTTCTCAGTCAAGAGGATATCAGAGAAAATCCAAGACCAATATGATAAAAGAGCATTGATGTACATATCATTGTTTTGCCCCTTTGCCTTTTTTCAAGTAGACATCAGGGTTTCCTGAGGACTCATCAGAACAGAAGGATTCTTCAAAGATGCATATATAATTACTAAATTAGCCTGACTACATGGCGGCCTCAAATATAAAATGACAAACAACCTAATCTAAGGCAAAATTCTTCTACAGATATGCCCTTCAGAGAGGACATCTGGTAAAACATCTTGCGAAGGGATGGATATGATAAATCAGATGCAGCAAAGTAATGTAAAAGTGTAACTGGTGACGACTTCAGAGAAAATTGAAGAACATATGATAAAGACAAGATAACGTACACTCCTGAGGCTGTCTGGAAAGAGGGTCAGAGAAAAAGCTGCTGTCTGGAACTTATTTTGCAGAACTGAAATACATTAATTTGGTGCCAAAATAAGCAGTCTCACAATTTACACATCTCTGTCCAATCAGTTTTAGCTCAAAAATATGATAGTTCCTATTTATGTTACAGAACCTCTTATACAGTCTCAGAGAAGCATAGTGCTTAAGGATGGAGAAAAGTCTAATTTTACTTTGCCAATAAGCACTTCTAACTTTTCACGTACTTACCACATCTCAGTTTTCTCCTACTTACAAAAGATGCTGGGTGGAACGAGCATTTACAAACCCAGAAGAAATAACGCAAAGCAGGGAAAAGCAAATGGAAATAGATTTGCTCAAACATTTGACATATCTTAATTTCAAGGAAAAAAATATTCATGGAATTCTCAGAATTAAATACAAGCTGAAATCATATGGTAGTAGCTTCTCCTCTTGTCCTAGAACAGGCATTGTTCCACCTATGAAGGTGGACATACTCCTTCCCCATAGCTTCTCTATCATGCAAAGCATGCTCAAAAAGGTCTGAAGACAGACAGCAAATGACTGCAAAAGATCTTACCCAGTAACCCCCATATTCAATTACAGCACAGTATTTAAACTCTTTATAGACAGAATTTCATCCTACTTATTCTTCTAGGCCTCAAAAGACAATACATTAACACCTTATAACTGCAACATCCTAAGTTAGTCCCTTTTTATTCAAAAAAGCTTCAAGTGACTTCATCAATACCTGCGTCCTAATCCAGATCCGTATGCATCCTAGTCAGAAAAGAACAACAGACTCGACCAACAGGACTTCCGATCATTAAATAATATCAAATACTAAAGCAATTTTGCTAATGTAATTTTACCGGTCAGACAGAGGATTTTTAAAGAAGCTGTAATAGCAGGCTTGTACCAACTTCCCTCTCCCATTTTTTCTCTTCTCTCTCCTTCATGACTCAGATTCATGATTTTTAAGGAGGTTTTAAAATTATATTTTTGACAGAAAAATCTTTATTTTAAAAAATGATAATAGTATCATTCAGGGGTATGCATCTGAATGTGCAACAGAACCAGCCAGTAAGATCAGACCTGACACCAGATGCTCTCCAAGGCTGACAACACTATAAATCATTATTTTCACTTTAATGTAGCAGAATACTTCTTTTCTATAAACATGCTATATTAATACTGCAAAAGTCAAAACACAACAATCTACTTCATGAACATTAGCAAAGACTAAAATTAATTCAAAATGTTACACTCCAAATGAAGTCTTGCTATGAACATGCAGGGGAAAAAAAAAAATCACCATTAGAATAAAGCGACAGAGATATTCTTTGAAAAAATCTCTCTGCCATTTTGCCAATAAGTGTATACATAAATCCCTTAGTCCGTACTAGAGGAACTGGATGGATGGAACTGGTATGCCTGCAACAGACAGAAGACACTTTTGAAGCCAGTTAGAAAATACTGTTTATAAGGGACTAATTAGTTATGCAAAATGCTAAGCGAGAAGTTTCATACTAAAACATCAGGTCGACAAGGTAGAAATAATTCAGGAACCATCTTTGTAGATAAATGGTCTTGTAACATCTCTTTGATTCACACAAAGGCCCCCCAAAAGACAGTTATATAGGAAAGTAATTCATTATAAATGCCTTTCAATTCCACACTGGACAGATGGCTTAGTTCTCTAATGTGACCTCTCTTTTATTTTTTTTTTTTTTATTTTTACTGGATTAGATCCAGCAATCCAATGTTAGTGTGATGTTTAACAGCTTAGACAAGATTTAAATAGCATTTATCCCACACAGTGTTTAACTTGCATGCTGTTCATTTTTTCCACTCAATACAACAATTTAAAGATTAGAAATATAGGTATTAATAATAATTTTCTGAGGAGGTCTTTCAGAAGAAAGAAGATTTTCCTAAATGATCTTGGGGAGACAGAGAAAAAGAGAGAGAGGAAAAAAATACACATTTGTAATATAAAAGAGCGTAATCTTTCCTACACACTCAGTGGAAAACACCACATACGAGATGAAGAGAAACTCTACGACTCTGTTGAATCTGGATTCATGATATTCTGGACAGCAATAGGGGAAACTCTCCACACATTCTCTCACTTACTAGCACAGTATTTACTTGCTCCCAGATTTTTTTTTTTGGCTTTCAGTTACTATTTTCAACATGGCTAATAATTTCTTTTCACATATCTTACATTTCAGAAGCATGGGCTGGCCCTGCAGACTCTTGCTAGCATCTGTAGTGCTCGCTAATGAAGGCATCGGTGCAAAGAGCTTGCCTGCACTCTACTAAGACCTATGGAACAGCTATTTTTTGCAGAACCAGACTAAATATATAACTTAAAGCTTTTAGCAGTAGCAGGATTTTAAATATTATAGATTTTATAAAGAGACTAAATAGTTTTCAGGCAACCTGATTAGAGAAATATTGTATTTTAAAACATACAAGGTAGTCACAGTTCTAGTGCGATTTATTAATCAATGAATTAAAAGTTTTAATTTGATTCAGCTACCTGTTGAGCAAGTCTCTGCAGGCAGCAAATGCAAGTTGATAGAAGGCTTTTCAGAAACATCAATTAACAATAGTTATTAAAACAGTGACCCCTGCCAGCTTTTGTGAGATGACACTTCCTGCTTGGATAGGCAATGAAGAGCGTGAAAAGGAATTCAACAACTCTCACACTGAGAAAGCGACCTCACGTCTCAAGACTAAATTAGACAGCTGGCACAATCCGTGACATCTGTACATCAATCCTGGAAGTCTCTGTCCCTTTCCCCAAATTCCACAGGTTTTGTTGGGGTTTTTTTTAATTGTTAATTCAGGCTCTTGCCTTTTCTTCTGTAGAACGTCTATAAAAATGCTCATGTTTCCTGGCTCCAGTACTAAAATCGCTTGTTTTGACCAACTTCTCCTCCAGCTATAAGCTTCCTTGCCAGGCTGTCTTCTCTTACAGCTGTTAACACTGTCCTCTTGTCCTTTCTGAACAAACTGCTTCAGCGGTTTCCTCTTTCTTACCCAATCTCCAAGTTTCTGCTGGTGGAAGACTCCAGCCAGGCTCCTCCTGGCTCGTCTTGTTTCCTTCTGTTCCCTTCTCATCTGCACACTAACTCGGTCTCTGCTACTCCTTCAATGCCTCCATTCCCCCTGTGAAATCTTTATTTATGATACGTCATAAACAACAAATGTTACCTCTTTCAAATAACTGACTTCTCACTACTATGAGGTAAGTTGAAGGCAGAAGGGGCAAACCTGAGTCTCTTGATTTATACACAGTTCTTCAGTCTTGGGGCTACAATATATGATCAGCACGCGGGAGTTTTGGCACTGGAGTGTCTTGGTAATATGAATCCACAGGTGTGGGAAGAAGCAAGACAGAATGCGTGGATTGTAAGGAACAAACTTGCTAAGATACCTTGGACAAAGGTCCTAAGGAACGAATTTGCTAAGATTCATGCCCAACTCCACTCCACGCTGCAGAGGAGAAGTGAGACAACACACACCTGAAAGCGCTGAAAGATTCAACTCCAAACCTGAAAGAAGACAGATTTCCATTTATTCTTGCAAGTTAGCTTGCTTTCAACTTTGCTATGGATGTTATTTTGGTCATAGAGGAATTATGTTTTATTATTGAGTGGATGCAAAAGATTAAGTTATGTGCCTAAATAGTCTAGAAGTGTTTACATATAAACACAGGGTGGTCTGCTTCAAAAGCATATGCACATATAGCTGTATCAAACACTTAACCATCTGCACTTCTCACTCACAAAAGGCCAAACCTGGTACAGCACTTAAGGATGCATGTGAAGTCGTTTGGACAGTTCTCTAGAAGCCAAGACAGTGTTTAAGGGTTGGATTTACAAAGACATTTAGAAACCTGAGGCTGTGATTCAACAATTTTCAGTCTTCAGCACCAATAGTGACATAAGGCACTGACACATCCCCTCCCGCACACTGCAGCATACAGCCCCCTCAACTGTGCTGTGCTGGAAGAGCTGGATCACACAACTGATCTGGCTTTAAAAAAAAAAAAAAAAAAGAAAGAAAAATGTATTCGTTTAAATCTAAACTGGTTTCATGATTCAGCTCCCTATGTGGCTGCACACACTGTGTGCCAGCACAATTCCTGCTGGGACCATGCATCATGGGCCAGGAATACTGTACACTGGGGTCATTCTACTACAACAAAAAAATATTGTTTTGTGATAAAATGTGTTACTTATACTGTATTATTTATACAACAAACACAATTCTGAATTCTTCAGTGCTACTGTGAATCCACTGATAAGCAACGTGGCATAAACCTGTGAGGAATGTCCTCAAAGGTATGAGCTGACAGTAATTCTACAAATGCACGCAGGTTCTCATGCTGAATGCTTATGAAATGCAAACCTGCCCCTGAATCAGTCTCTGGACATCTGCACATTTACGTTAAATGTGAACAGCTCTTTAATGCACTCTGAAAACACACATGTTGTCAGTGCATAGTTTGTCTTCTAAGAGCAAAAAGACATCTGTTCACAATATCGAATTTCAGTGCACCACCTTAAAAAGTATAACTTTAATAAGGAAAACTAAGTTACAAATAGAGACCTTACAGTCAAATTCCCATAGATATTTTATTATATTGTTGAAATGGCTTTCTTTGTACTTATGTGGAATGCTCTTCAAAATGTCTTTAATTCACAGCAGTAATCAAGGGAGGAATATGGATATTAGAATGTGTGAAAGCTGGTTAACAAAACAAACATGCATCTACTTTACAGTCATCACCAGGATCTTGTCTGAGCCTGTTACTAGTCTGTGCTTTATGGAAAACATTAACTCCTTTATACATACCTCGAGAGGAAAAACAGCCCTCCCTAACTATGCAGCATCAGTAGTAATAGAATTTCAGAAGCAATACTTCACAGCATATATGTATTGTTTATATTTCCACTTCTTCATGAAACTAGATGTTGCTCCACAGCCCAACAATAACTGCTAACAACAGTAATTTTCAGGGGCGTGGATGAGAATCAGAATTATTACATCAGTGTTTATCTACAAAGATGGTTCTTGAATTACTCCTAACACGTCAAGCAATTTGTGCCCCACCTGTTAGCCTAAATTTGCACAGGCACATGCATGTTTCCATACAGTAAAGCTGTGCCAAAAGGCTTGAGTTTCTCCCGAGGACAAGAGATCCAGCCGGCCTTTAAAAAAAAAAAATAAAATAAAATAATGTTTGCACAAACTACACACAGTTCTCCCCCACAGGGTTTCAGAGATGGATAATCCCCACCCTCTCCACCACCTGTGGTTCAGCAGAGTTCATCTGAGGTTGCTCGGGTCTGCACTGTAAGGTGAAACCACCTCTCCTGCACTCACTAGTCAATCATGGAGCGAGGGAGAGAGGATTAAACTGTGACATGCTGATGTTCAGTAAACACCACGTGGTGCTTTGACAGAGGCCTCAAAATAATGCATCAAGTTCAGTCCTGCTTCTAGAAAAGATGATGGGCTGGGCTGGTTTACAGCCCACCTGCCCAGCCAGATTCCCGAACAAAGTAAATGGGGCTCCCTGCAGATGGGAAAGGTCCCATTGTGTGGACTGACCGCCTGATGGGATCCTGATACTGCACATTACTCCGCGCTGTCATTCCTGAATTCAGCCTTCTAAAGCTAGAATTCAGTATTTTATAACATGTTATTTTCAGCTCTGCTATTGAAGAATTACTTCAATAGCAAAGCCTTCTCACTTACTTTCTTTGTGCTTTATTTCTCCCTCAACAGAGCAGAAATTACAGTACTTACCTCCTTTTATGAAAAGCAACAGATGATGCATGATAGCTGTTATGTATTCTATACCTATCAAAAGCAGCAAGATTTTACCTTTGGGTGGAGAGACTGATGAATAAGAAACATAGTATGTTGTGCACAGCTAGACCTTTTTATACACTGTACTTGACCATATGACAAGACTGCTGGAAGGAAGATATCTTAGTGATCATTTACGTTAGGCACATCAAGTCCCAGAACTTAGTGAAGGCAACACAAATTCCAGAGGATGGGAGGAAGGGAGGATTAAGGATATAACCCTCTGGAGAATGACTAACATATCAAAACA
Source organism: Gymnogyps californianus (assembly GCF_018139145.2). NCBI lineage: Eukaryota > Metazoa > Chordata > Aves > Accipitriformes > Cathartidae > Gymnogyps > Gymnogyps californianus. Next base: position 7,539,065 of record NC_059488.1, read on the forward strand.
GGAGAGCAGAGCAGACCATTTCATAAGACAGGTTTTGTTTGTATCAGTTAAGTTACCAAAGCCCTGACATTTTCTGCTTTTAAAAAAGTGTCCCCTACTTAAATCACACTGTGATAGTTTCCAGGCAGTATCATGTGGCTTTAAAACATTCTTTAAATTCGCAATGGTGCAGTACTCCGAAAACCTATCTCGCTGGAATTTCTCATCCTTACCATATATTTCTTTTAACTTCAGCTAAAACCACAATAGCTTATTATCTCTGCCATGTCTGCATCTAATGCAGGCACCAGCATCCGTATCAGAGCTTCAGCCTTCGTTATTTACTGTATGTAGGGTGCGTTGTGTTGTACGGTTATTGACTCCATCATACCTACTGTTCGTGACCTGTTAGAAGCTACTGGGATGAAGATACTCAACTTTTATGCAAAATGGTTTCATTCCTACAGATCCAGGCTAAGACGTAGTGCTATCTATTACCTGAGAATCTGCACTGGACTCTTGTTGTATTTTGCAAGTAGATTTCTAAAACTTGTAACCATGCTAACATTTAAGCATACTTAGATAATGACAGAAGTGCCTGAAGGAGCAAATTAGGCAAGAGAAAAAGCACAACCAAAAAACCCATCGTAGACATGAAGGCATTAAAAATATGGCCTCCATCATTTCATTCAAGTCCTCACAGTGATGTATTATTATATTTCTAATTTCTTCCTTCAGAATTATGTTATTCTTATAGAACAAGATGTTGGAATACATAGGACTAGGAAGTAAAGACTCAAATTTTAGGCCTCACCAACAGACTTCAAGCAGCCACTCCACTTCAAGATCTAGTGCTTTATTAAAATTATAAACTATGGTAAAAACAGGTAAGTCTTAATAGCACTAGTTCTAAGGGTACTTAGGATACTTGATATCAGCCTTTAAGGACACTTAAGATCAATTTGTTCTTGTGTAATTAAGAGAAGTAAAGGTGAAGAAAAAAACCAGAAAAGATGAGATACTGTAACAAATGATCGCTTTACAGCCCAGTGCAACTTATTACACAAACTTTTAACCAAATACCCATTTCAACTTTTGTGATCACCTACTTTAAGTTTTCTTGAGGAAATTTCATAACTAGTCCTGATTTTTTCTCTTCAGGATTACGCTCTGACCAAGTATTTCGATCTGCCTGTGATAATGCAGATATAAAAATCTATCATAAAACTCAGAGGTTTAACAAAAGACTCCTTCAACGTCACCTTTACACTCCAGTCTGAAAACCGTATACAACAAGTACAATTAGGCATTTATAAACCGAAGACTCTCCCAGTACAAACATTTTGGAGACAGAAGCCCTTCAAAATATTATTTCCTAAAAAATACACTTTCATCACTTCTTCCTCCAACATGACAAGCTGTTCCTTAGGTTGGGATTTTTTATAGGGCTCATGGAAATTAACCGCGTGGCTTCCACTGAAAGTCATTGTGGGGGAGGAGGGCTAATTCCCTTAAGAAAATTCTCTGAAAAAAAATTTCTCTTTAAACAACGGGGTTGGTTAAAGGAAAGGGCGTATCATGGCAGTTACTCTTGGGCTTGCCAAACACAGTCCAGACACCTCAGCAAAGCAACCGCAGAAATTCGCTGCGCCTTTTTGGCCATTTTCCCACTCTTGTAATCAGGTTCCCCCTCATTTGATGTTATTTCCCCTCGCACACAAGGATCAGCGTGCAACCACAGCAGAGATCAGACAGGCTTTATGTTCACTGTGGCTTTTTTAAACGCTGGAGCCTCTTGCTTTGCCTGTGTTCCTCCACTGTGCGGAACAGGCAGAGCAGAGTTTAAAGTACTTTGCAGGGCTGAAACCTGGACTAAAGCCAAAGTACCACCATGGTAAGCAAATACAGTTCTGTTCTTAAGTATATTCTTGCACCTACATCAGTTTACATTACCTGCAGAGCTTGCCTAAAAATTAAAACCTAAACCAGCTTTTATGCCAAGTCTATCTAAAGTAGACTGACCCCTTTAGAACTACTGTGTCTGGTGCTACCAGGAAGAAATGTTCAGCCTATTGAAAAATAATACAATTCTGTTTATGTAAGTATACTAACAGAGAAAAGTGCCTAAGTAAAAAACAAGGAATGAAGATCTCCTTAGGTAAATACAAACATGATTATTAACACTGCCTAGCTTTGTTCCTACATACGTTTCCCTAATTCTGAGCATCCACTTCATGAATATCGAGCCCAAAACTTGTAAAAAGCAAGTTCCTTTAAGGAACATGAACTTGGTTATCCAAAGTAAAGAAATTCCAAATTGTCAGATAATTTCTAATAGTAAACAGGTACAGATTAAAAAAAAAGAAGAAAACTCTCTATGCATTCACAGTCCTTAATTAAAAAAAAAAGAAAAAACAAAAGACTGCCCACTGTAATGTGAATGAGTGGTATGAAATAATCCACCACCAGTGATGGGACTGTACATGGTCACAAACGAGAACGCGGACGCTGCCAAACAGCATCTCAAAAGTTCTGCTACAGAAGGGACAACAAAAGATTTATTGCAGACTGAAGACAATACCAGCCTTATCACCCTTTTCTAATCAGCAGCCAAAGTGTCTCGCCTGTCTGTCAATGACAGTGTCTCTCAGCAGGGAGTGGTTTATTATTCTAATAAGATGCTCCAATAAAGAGGGTCAGCTATGAATCACTACCATGAGAAGATTTAATTAGATTTTTACACTGACTAAAGACATTCCCTGCACACAGACAAAATTTTAAATATGGAGATAAATTATAGTGTATTTTAAGGCAAGGTTACTTTTTGGTTTTTTCTTTTAAACTTACTGTTTATATTTTTCCTTTTCTGGAGATGGCCGTTTACATTATACAGTTACACTGTCCAAGCTTAAAGATTTCTTGTGAAAAAGAGTTCAATAATTTTTTGATTAAAAACTCTCTAGGCAAATCTTCTGAAGTATTCCACCCAACAGAGATCTATATTTTCCTAGGAAAAGGTCTGATGATAGCATAAACAAAAAAACTTATCCAATTAAAAAAAAAAAATTAAAATCTCTGCTTCATCACAGAGTAAAAACTACAGAATAGTTTGATATCAAACACATGTACAATATATACCGATGTATTATTGTAATATGGTGTTTTAATTAAAAATATACTGTATAAAGAAGAGAATGGGACTCAGCTATATTAATACACACAGCTGCAAACTATCTGCATTAGCAGACAGAACTTTCATTAAGAGTAACCTTATATCAAAGATTTTTCTAAAAGCAACCAGGGGAAAGTTGAAGTCAACCATGAGGGCCAGGGCTATTACAGCTATTTCGATCATTAGGAAACCATTATCTCAAATTCATGCTGCTACCAGGATACAGGTTCACCTAGTAACATGACAGCAAATTATATGATTAATTAGCTAACATGTAGCTACTGAGAGTCAACCAGTTGAAGCTGATGCCCTACAGGAACAGATAAAATATTACCAAATGATATCTATCACCTCAAAAGATTGTCCTGCAGTTATATTTCCAAACATCAGTGAATTTGCAGATGTTTCAAGGGAGCTCTCCATTCATGCTCGCTTTGCATTCACTACTCACTGCATTGACACGCATTTCTGCATTTTACTTTTGTTTAATCATTTAATTATTTTTCACTTTTTGCCTAACTGCAATCATCAAGTCTTCTGTAGATTCAAAACACAAACACAAAAACACTTGCATTGATCTAATGTCAGACACATTCTTAATAGCACTTCATAGGTATTTTTGAAAAGGAGACAAAAATATTAGCCCTTGGTTGTATTGTATAACTATTTGGCAAAAGACACAATGAGACAAGCATTGCACAATATCTCTGAAAAGGAAGCATGAAGACAGGAAAGCAGAAAAAGCAAGCTTGACTGAAAACAAATCAAATGTAGTTACAGTTACATCCTCAGCTGCACTACCAAGAGGGTCGCTGCTTTGACCGTCTTTCTGCAACCCATCCCATTATACTGAAAACAGACTTCTTCACAAGCTGCGACTAGTGAGAAGTCAGCAATAGCAAAAGACAGAAAATATGGGCAAACAAAACAAAGGGCTCATTTTACTCTTTGCAAGTACTTAAAAAAACCCCCAAATCCTAAAACATTAGCTTAAATACGTGTGTGTACATCCATTTCCCAGTATCACAGGGCAGTCAAGGAGCACTTTCCATCCTCGCACGCCACACTGCATCAGTGCTAACTGACAGATCTGGAGGGGCTCTATGCTCAAATCCGAGCTGAACATTTCTCAATATATCCTCTCCTTCACACTCAGGAGATGGAAATGAACTACTTATTTAGGATTTGAAAGCAAAGGGAGTCAACTATTTGGACAGATCTTACATGAGAGAGAAAACCTCTTTCTTGAAATTCTCTGAAACAACCAACCAGAACAAGTTAACAGATAAGGAAATACTTGAAATGACCTGAAAACTAAGGACCATCCAACAACCAGGTTCTCTATGTAGCTTGTTTACACCAGCATTTTAAGATGTGCGGAGAACAACTTCAGCAGAAGGTATTCGAGAGATTTGCAAAATGCAGATCTTTAAGATCCAGTATATACTGACACTTTAACAAAGCAATTAATAGCAAAAGCAAACAGTGGTTCACTTGCATAAGAGCTTGCTGGTGGAAGGTGACGCCTAAGACAATAAAAATTAAATGGCTTAAATACATATACAAGCATAGAAACAGATGATTCAATCACGGTACTGCAGACGTGCAAAAGTACGTAGCAGGAGAGAAAGAAGGATATTACAACACTCAGGCTTCAATATCAGAATTTCTATCCCCATCAATGACTTAATAAAAAACAGAGAGAAGATAGCAATTGTGGAACAACACAAAGAAATTAGTAGCAGCAGATAATATTTTAGCTGTACTAGCAAAAATTATAATTGATTTTCTGTCTGCGGTGTTAAAGTTGCTATCTTTGCACTGAAAATAAATTTTCATTTTAAAAGCATAATCACATGTTAAAATAGTTCTACCTGGCATTTTCTCTCAACAAGCTCATTTTACAAGTGGCATACAAGAGCCACCAATACTCTGTCAAGAAATTCGTTTCACTTCCTTAGAAATATCTAAGATTAGATAGCACTAGATTTGCTTATCATCTATCATGCTGTAAAATCACACTGTTGAAGAAGTAACCTTTTGTCTAAATGAAGAGCAACTTTCAAAGTAGAAAGGATCATGGAAGCATCAACATGTAAACTGCTTTTAAGCCAAATCTGAGATTAAAAAAAAAAATCATAAAAATACTATTTTTAATCCCAAACACTCCTCCTTGTAGCATCCCTTTTAGTTATCTCATCTGCTTCTCGCTGTGTTTTTTTAAACAGGCTACTATAGTTTACATTACTACTTAATGTAGTTTCTCCAAAAATATCTGCTTTCTCCCTCCACCAGCTCCCCCCCCTTAGAACAGGGTTATTTTCAAGATGCGGGTTTTCAGCAGACCTGTTTAAACAAGAACAGCACTATTTGGACCTCTAGAAGCAGGTGAACTGCTTTGATGATAGCTACAAGTGTAGTCTTCCATCTCTGGAGGTTTTCAGGATTCAGCTAGGCAATGCCACAGCTAATCTGATCTAGTTGTGACAAGAGATCATCTTTGAATGGGAGGCTGGACCAGATGACCTCCTGAGGTCCCTTCCAACTCAATCTCCAACTAGACATCAAAGAGGATTCAGAGTTCAGAGTCTGGAGCACCCACTGCCACAGCAGACTTTTCTAAATTTTCCAAATTTAGATCCAAGTTTGATTTGTCATTCAGTCCTTCACAAAAGGCTTTTATAAGACCTGTCTACAAGGCGCATAGAAATTTGTCATGAGCAAAAACATCATCCTTGCTGAGCAACTGTCAAAATACAAAAGCCAAAATGAAAGAAGGTTCTGCATGTAAAGTAGGAAAGTAAAAAAGCCTGGGTTTTGGCTTGAGGGGAACTCAGTTTTATAGTGCTATTTTGGACACAGATATTAAATTCTGACTTAAAATACATCAAAACAGTAGGGTATTTTTTGCCACTTCTAGAGCACATTTGATTTTAACACCAAACACTGAATGCAACAATCAGCAAAAGAGCTCAACAATTTAGAGATTCAAGAAGTCTAGGGAGCTTGACACAGACTGACAGGCTCCAGCCAAGCTTGCTGTGTAATTATTTCATGTGTCTGCACTTTGTCTTCCATCACTGAAATGAACACCTAAAGGCAAGAACACAAAGGATACAGAATAATACATCACCATTCACTTATCAGAATGAACGCTGACAGTGGATAGTTAGAGCTTCCTATTAGGTCTTGCAAGTAGGAATTATATGGTCATTCATTCTTTACAACATGTCACTCCTGGACTTTGAATTTTGTAAAAAATTAACTGGTCTTGAACAACTGACAATAAAAGACAAAAATCCAGACTCTTCCCCTGGATGAAAGCATCTGCCTTAGAGTTAATGCCTTCTCTTATCCCAGCTTTGTACAAATATTAGTCGAGTCACTCTCAGCACTCCCGCGCAGTTCCCAGATGATACAATTCACATAGTTCACATGGGGAAACAGAGGCATAGAGCAACTCAACAAAATAGTAATTTGCTCTGCAATAGCTTATTCAGGAACCTCTGTATCTTTAAGTGCTTTCAAACATACATGGACAGAATGAAAAGGCCGAACACCATTCCACAGTCATATTTTGGATTGGAGGGATGGAAACAAAGTATTATAGGCAACAACGGAGCACAATGATCATACACAGAATGTAATCTTTATTTCATTTCATTCAAAGTGTCCAGGTAAACTCAGCAAAGGTTAAATAAGTGATTAACTACTTTACCATCATCTCTGTGCCACACTCTTACAAATTCTATTTTGGGAAAGAAAGTAAGAACAATCCTGAGCAACACAAAAGAAAAATTTAATTTCAATGCAAACATTGCTGCATAGAGATGCTTTTGGTTGCTAAAATTAGAGAACTTGCTACAGGATTCCCTTGGCCATGACTCTCAGACAATAAAGAGAATGCATGCAGCCACAGAAAAAAGTCAAAACTAAGTCTGCCAATGTTAACAAGGTCTTCCCTGTCCACAGTGTTTTACTCCCTATGTTACCCATGCAAAGGTAAGAATCAGGAAAATAAACTAATAATGAGGCAAATGTATCTATGTTCAATTAGAAATGTGCATTACACTATTAATACACTTGTTTTCAAAATGACATACACATACTACTGAGTAACATTACTGAAATTACAAAGACAGTGTTAGACTCTATTAGGTAAAACCTATACGGCAAAGAGGAAGTGCCTTGCAAAATTAAACTATCAGGAATGAAAGTAACAGTAGAGCAGCATCTATAAAGGAATGAAAACCAAGTCACTTCACCCAGTGAAACTTCTAATGGTTGCATTTCATTTATTTTTTCCACTGGCAGTTGGGAAAACGGGACTAGCAAAATAAGTGTACCAAAATACTTCAAATCTTTACAAATTAAGATTATGTTTAGAGGAAAACTCTATGAAGTCATCAGCTGGAATCTGCTACCCAAGCTTTCTTCATTTAACCCATCCATAGGGTTCCTCGTAAACACATGAATACCCAGAGAATGCCCTAAAGTGAAATTAAAAAGTAATAACAGTTATTTTTAACATCAAGTAAGGAAAGCAGAGCAAAGCAGTTCTCCTACTCTGTATCCTTTCTAGTTAGAAAGGGCATTTAGCTGTCTTTCTCAAACTCAAAAGTCCGGTCAGTTGACGGGTGCTGAATACAGCCGCCCGAGGCAGCGCTGGAGCACGGCCAGCCCACCCCACCATCCACTGCGGTCCTCAGGGAAGGGAACAGCCCCTTTAGTCCCCAGGTAAATCCCCATCTGCAGTTCATTACTCGGTAAAACTCTCCCTTTTTGTAGAACTACAGGGGACTTTAATTGCCTTTATTTTCAGGTACGACTTACATTTCAAAGTTTTTTTTACTGTGATACACATAGAACTTCCTTCTCCTTAACAGTACAGGTTTCACATTTGAAGTACTTTTGTCTCCCCTCACAGTATAGCTGTTTAGTTTTCCTCTCAAATAGCTAAAGGTTACTTGGAATCATGTAGAGGAACAGAAATAAAGTAATTAATAAATACATTCACAATACATTCATATCGCATCACATTATACAATATGATTGTGATAATGCCATTCTTCCTAAGCCACCAAAATATAAAGACCTTCTCCCTCCACCTTATTACAGCTATGCTCTTTCTGCTCATCATCTTTGACAAGGGAATATACAACCAATGCAGATGGAAACACTTGCTGTAATGCGTTTCTGAATTTGGCAAGCGGCAGTTTTAATTTATTCTTTTCAGATTGATTGTCTGCTGCAGTAAAGCAGCCTCTAATCCCCCTCCCCCAAATAGTAAAGCTAAAAAAAAAGGGGGGGGTTAAAGCAATCATATGATAAAATCACAGCTTTAGCAAAAGCTTTGATATCATTATTAAGTTCATACAAATTTCCTCTCTTATCTAGCTTGTTCTTCACTGTCTAATTAGTCCAACCACTTGTAGTTTGTGTTCCTTTTTTCTTTTTTTTTTTTTGACACAGAAACAAGCAGTTAAACTAGTATTCGCAGTCTTTAATTACAAATTAAAATCTTCATCCTTAACTTTCTTTTTTACTGAAAGTACAGGGATTCCCTACAGTGCAGTATTAGTGTTCTGCTCTAAATGCTGCAAGGGCATCTTCTAATGGTTGGGACTGTGGAACAACTTTTAATTAATTGCCACCTTTTAATGGCATGGTTCTCACACAAACATTACCTTTAAGGCAAACATACATCAAAGAGTCAGAAATCTGCTCTTTTACAACACAGCTGCAATCCCCAGTAACACTAACATTCACTAAGGGCTACACACTGCTCCGGATCTGTGCATATTCCGGAAAATGAACGCGCAGATCAAGGCTGGTACACGGCCCAAAGTTTCCAAAAAGATACAGCTTTTTCATTTCCCAACTATGGAGTGTTCCAGCTAATCTTAGCAAAGTAGATGAGAATTACTTCAAATCACTGTGCTCAGTCACACAGGGCTGCACATCACACTCGCAGCAATCCTATTTGCAGGATTAGTTGGGGGAATATGACACCAAAATATCAACAGCAATCAGCCCCAGGCCTCTTTTGGCTAATGTCTTCAAGACAGACATGTTCATGGAGGTGTTCACTACAAGGACATTTGAGCTAAGGCTACCAGTCCATAAAAGCTCACAACACATTAGTAAGTGAAACTCTGTACACTGTAAAGAAATGACGAATTATTCATTACATGCACTCTCTTTCCACAGTGGTTGGTTAGAATATTTGTTGAAAAGTGAATAAAACAGATTTTTCCTCAGTATAAAATACACTGTAAAGTTTTACAACACAACTAATGCACATTTCAGTAATTTACCAGGAATAAAGTAGCATCCAAGATCCTTGTCTCTTGTACTCGTATGGATAGAAATTATTATCCTGTTAATGAATATCATTAGGAACATTTGGTTTTAGTCAAAATCTTTCCTTTGGACAATCTGTGTTGATCAATGCCTGCTGGTTTTTTGTAATTACTTTGTAAGAAAATATGCAGCTGTATAGTACTTAATGGAATGAAATGAAATTCAGCATGTAACTATAGCCAAAGAAAAAAAAAGCATTGATCTGGCATAACAAAACAAAGAAGATTATTACAGAAACCCCTGCTGTCAGATATATCAACATATTAGGAGATTAGAACAAGATTAAAATTTTTAAAACAATCATATTTCTAAAGATGCATAGAACAGCAAAGGTGTCGACTCAGTACTGAGTTACCAAGCATCACCAGCCTCAAGAATGGCAGCTGTTACAAAAACAAAACAAAAACCCAAAAAACTTCCACACAAATTCATGTTGTACCCGAGCAGTGGCAATGTGGAGTCTACCCAGATGACTACTAGGCCCTTGGCAACACTTAGTGAGCTTCCACCGAAGTCACTCCATGACCCATCTACTGACTACTGCAGGAGGGCGCAGAGCACAAAGCAGGGCAGTGCCTCCTCACGTCACACACACTGGGACCAGATCTGCTAAAAACCACAACAGTTTATTACAGAACTGCTCCCTCTTACCAGTGTAAGGGTCTAGTTCGGATCCTACTCAACTTCCCAAGTCATACAGCTCTATCTGGGGCTCCAGCACTTCTACTGATCAGAGTAGATCACACAAATGAAAATCCAAAGTATATTAACACTGTAACAGGGTTTCTCCTATTGTCCAAAAGCTGGTTTAATACTGTTGAAGTGATCAAGTTTACAGTGTAAAACACAATTTGATTTACATTGTATTACAATATGCCATACAAAAATTTAGAAGTCAGAGATACAGAAGTGGGCTATGGGTCCCAGCAGCTATCTGTTGTAGGACTGAGTGCTATAGTACATTTTTATCATCTACAAACTTCAAAAGCAGATCACGTTTTTTCCTCAGATTTCAGATTCTCATCAAATCTGTGTTGGTCCACTATTCAAAATCGGCCCTAACTAAAGAAACGACATACATCCTTAATAAAGTACAGAAAAGGACAATCAACTGACCTCAAGAGCCCCACAGACCGAACAGGGAAAGAAAGAAGCGGGAGGGAAAAAAAAAAAATCTGCCTGCCTTCTGTATCTTTGGTATCTAAGCAGGTTACACCACACATGTATGGTTCCGAAGTTAACATGATAGATAACCCAAGTGAACAGCAGCGAAAACAAAGCAGAGACATAAAACAAATTAATAGCACCTTATTTTAAAATTTACCTCTCACACAGAAATAAAAAATTAACTGGATTACCCCCTTCTCTCTTTTTTGGAGCAGAGCTTGGTAAAGTATCTTTGGCTACAAACAGTAAGATGACTAATCAATGTTATACCCCCGGTAAGTTATTGGATTTGATCTCATCGGAGTTGTCTAATAAAGCCGCTCATGAATCAAAACAGTACTTTGGATTTTTTTCTTTTCAGTTAAATTATATTGAGTGCTAAGCAGTAAATACCACGTAACTAGAAGAGACAGATGCTATTACATTTAATAGAAGACTGCTTCCCCCCCCCCCTCCCCCCCCCAGTATTTAAACAAAACACACAAAAAGAAACAGGATAAAGCAAGGGCAGGCCCATCACCGCTCTGCGCCTGAGAACAGCCGGCCACTGAGCTCTACGAACTGCTTGTCACTGCTGTTGACATGGGCCATTAGGAAAAAAGTAAAATAAAATAAAATAAAAAAATCTCTCTTTAAAAGCTTAGAATCATCTTTCATCCAAATGACAAGGACCGGTTAACTCACCTGTGTTACATTTGAAAACCAGAAAGAACAACGTGACACCCACATGCACAGCTTTCTCTTGATAAAACTCAGTTCAAGAAAGTTTAATGATATGTTATCACCTAGGAATTTACCCTCATAATCTGTAATACAATATGGGTTCAATCATGGCAGATGCTTCCCCAGCTTTGGGATCCGAGTGTCCCGGCTACTGAATTTGAAGAGAACCAGATCAGCTCCAAGCTGTCTATTAAATGGTGCCATTGAATTTAAGGGTAACTTAAATCAGAATTTCTGATACTGTGGTGGCAATGTACTTTGCAGTAATCCAGACAACCAGATTTCTTAGCTCTCAGTGGTGGGGAAACATTGGTTAAGATGATATAATTATAACTTTTCCTCCCATGCCCTAGGATACAACTTTAATACTTACTGTATTTAAGGAAACTAGAAGTACCCAGCGGTCTCACTAAAACTAAAACGAAAGGTGTACTCTTTCTCTAACAGGGTCCAGTCTCGTTTCCATAAAACAATTTGTCTAAAAGCAACTGTTGTCATCTCTGCTTGGTAGGCAGAAGGGAAACCTGAAGAAAAATCCAAAACAAACCAAAACATGGCTGTATCTTAAAATAATCTGAAACTATCATGTTTTCAATAGCTGCTGAAATTCGTTATGATCTGAATTTCTCAGCACTTATCTTCCTGTAACAAAGCTGTCAAAATAGCGGTTTCCTGTTTGCTCGTTATTCTCTATTATATTCTACATGGTTTGAAAAATTCACTTGAGGACGTTGCTACTCTCTGAAGCACTGTTGTAGGCAGCAGTTTGAATAGGTTCATATTATTCTGTAGTTTTCCTTTAAAGAAACTAAATACTACATATACACTATTTGTATTCCTTTGAAAAATTCTAGAGGAATGCATACCATCCAATCGCATCGTTACATCAAACCCCTTCACCACTACTATATTTAGAAAAGAATGGAATACTAACCCCTGAAACGCATAGCATGGATTTTATAATTGAAATAGATTTTCCTCTAGGGAATGGACAAATGCTCACAAAACCACCTGTTTAATGAGCACAATCCTTTTTACCAGAGGTTACAAAGAACTAGTACTCTACCTAGCTAGATTAGCTTTGACAGTTAAAATACCAATATTTGAGGGGGGAAAGTCAATATTTTGGACCTTCTCTGCAAAATTATGGAACTTATTAAAAAGCAAGACAAAGAAGTATTTAACAAAGATTGACCACATACACCACCACCAAACACATGGGCAGGAAAAAAAAATAAAAGAGCAAAGAACCAATTGGCTAAGATTCTTTAAGGGAAAGTAAGAGTTATTTAACAAGCTGATGAAATACAATATAGAAAGTTTTAAAGAGACTTTCTATTTAGTTGAACCAGGTGAAATATTAGAGACTTGAGTATCAAAAGATCCTGCAAGGTGTGCACATAAACTCTGAACACACTAAAATCAGTATACCAGTTGGGGATAAATGCAATCTCACTGTATGACAATACACCACAACTTACAGGAAGACAGCTCCACAAAACAGCTGCAGAACAGGTGTTCATCAATTTACTAAAAACAAAAAGAAAACAGTACAACAATGTGATCCAAACTGTGCACAAGATACCAAATACTAAAATTAATGTTCGATCTACATGGTACACGGCTGCAGAGTAATTAAACCTATTCATGTAAATATTATTGTCTTACAATATAAAGAACTAATTTTTAATCTTTTTTTCTTCCTATAAAAAGGGATTAATTTGTGGAGCAAAAGGGTCACGTTATTTCAGCAACATGTTCTTTTACAGTTCTGGTTGCACTGTCTTGCCAAAGTCAAGCTAAAGGAATACCGTGAGAAACTTAAACATGAACAGGGATATTAAATGAGCTCCTAGTATTGAAAGTTATTGAAAACTGATCTCTTCCTTATTAATACAATTCCCCATCATGTACAAAAGATATCTCCATGTTCCAGAATGCAAACAGAGTTTTAATCTTTAATTATATTCTCAACCTCAACTCTTCTGGAGAGAAGTATAGATGTGGGCCTGAGGATTATTGCTTTATTACATTATCATCTCTGTGGTATTTAATGAATATTGATACTTAAGGCAGCTTTGCCAGTAGGGGGAAAGAAGAATTTTAGAACTGCACAAAGAACTTCTGACGACTTTTCTCAAAACGGAAGACACAGCCACACACTTCGCTCTTCTACTCTTGAATACTTCTAAGAAGAGGCCCAAATGTTAGAGTACAGCTCGTAGTACTGAATGGGGTTATTGCAATAACAACACTTGAGTGTTAAATAACCACATTCCCCACAGCCTATATACAAGCTGTCACACTTAACCAGTACATCAGATGCTTGGTTTCAACGTACGAAACCCTGGCTGGGATTTCAGACCTCTATAACACAGTGAGGTCAGACTAGATAAGCATAATTTAAACATACAGTCTTAAAAAATACAAAACCTATGAACGTTTATTGGCTTAAGCATGCTTTGCCATTATCTTTAGAATAATCTGCCTTTCTTTCGTAATGAAAATCCCTGAACCTAGAAAGCAATAAGATGCTGTTTATAAAACAAAATGCTGGAAAAAACCTTTCCTCCAAAAACTCTTGGCAAAGGGCTCATCAGGACTTTTCTTAATGAAAAAAATGATAAATTACACAAGTTAAGTTCCAAATAATTTATTCTGGCACATCTGATGACTGGGTGTATAGTTTATATATATATATACACGCATACCTTTCAGTTAACTGTTAAAAATAGCAACTTTTTTTGGAATACTACATCACTGACTATTTTAAATTAAATTCCTTCCTCAAGACTCAACTTGTGTGTCCTGAAGAAAGCTCTTGAACAAATACAACAGAACCTTACAGTACTACTTATATGACAGAATCATTAAAACTGATAGAGTATTAATGCTGTGAAAGAACACCACTTTGACTATGCTGGTATTGAATCAAGCTACAGTAAACACAGAGTTTGGGATATCTGTAAATTCATTTTCCAAATCCAGATGAACAGATACCTGCTGAGCCAGTAAATGAAGCTTTTAAAGGAAACCACTCACTAAAGAGCATCTTTTGCTAATGTAGCTCCAAAGGATGGAGCAAGTATGGACTTCTTTTGAATATCACCATCTTCTCTAGAAGAAGAATCCAGATGGATTCTGAGGTGTAGAGAGCAGAATAGAGAACTCCTCCATCTCACCCCGAACAAGTGGCCGAAACAACCTGGCCCTCCTGAGTCTCTGCCCAGCACTCTATCCTCAAGTCCTTATTATCTTCTAAAAGAAAAATTATCATCACAGCTTTTTGTTGCTCATTTATCTAGAACAATATTATGGGCAGCACTGTCTTTTTTTTTTTTTTTTTAAATAAAGGAAAAGTAATTTTGCTGGTCTGCTCCTAGCAATAGAGTACAAATTCACAGAGATTTTTACTCTTTCTATTACAGTGTTTTCAGTCAGGTTAGGGCATACATCAGAGCACAAGAGATTTACAAGACAAGTTGAAGAGCCCTAAAACAAAAAATTGGACTCTCTTTTACTCAAGCCTCTCTGTCCATTGAGCTTGAAGTTGTCAAACAAGAACCAGACTTCCACCTGTTTATTGTTTATAGTGTGCTTATTTCCCCAAACCTGCAAATGTCACAACAAATGACCCTAAAAGGCACCATAAAGGGCAAGAGTCTCAGTGCTTTTTGTGGTGAGCAAGTTCTTGTTCTGGCAATCTCCTTCCTTCCAGAGAAGACAGATGATTAATCTGGGAGCGCTGAGAAAGCCCCACGCAACAGAGCTATCAAAGTCACAAGGTTTTCAGCTGAGACCCCTAAAAATTCCCATTAAAACTAACTGACCCTCTTGTGTGTGCCAATGAACACAACTGCAAGAATATAGTCAACATCCTGTGCTTCCTCTTTTCTTTCGTCCTCCTCATCTCACAGTGACTCACTGCTGTCATTTCCCAGCTAGACAGTGACATACCAGAGTCTATTGGGCTCTCAGCAGGGTGGTCCACTGGCAGGGACTACCTCCGTGGGCTCACTGCTCTCAGCCACCCCAGACTCTTTGGGGCGCAGCGTTCTGCTCCCGCAGGGTCATGGAGACAACTTCATAACTGGGAAATTGCTTTTGAGATGCGGTGCCAAGCAAAAGAATACAAGATTAATTAACTGCATCAATTACTACATTTCAAGAGGAAAGAAAAAACCAAGAGCCATAATTTCTTATCGTATTTATTTATTTATTTCAAACCAGAAGCAGCCATCCTGGTTTTCAGAAGGGTTGCATGTATATGCTTTCCTAGTCACTTGGAAGGAGCTGACAGCTTTCAGCACTTCAGCAAACACTGCTTTGAGATTCTTTAACAGAAGGAAGGAACCGGCAGCCAGATGAGAATCATGTGAGGGAACGCATCTATTAGCAAGTACAGGGAGATGTCTTGTTAATAGAAGACAGACGGAGGGACAAAGCAGGGAGAGAAAGAAGCCAGCAGTTAGTCATTTTCTCATACAGATACATTTGGCTAGAAGTGAGACGCATATCAATCTAGCATTCCCTTCTGCACTTTGAGCCAGTGAAAACCAATACTGAAAAGCAAATCTGAACACCAAAAGGCCTCTCTTCAAAACTGTTCGGCATCCTTAGAAGCCCTCAGATAATGAAAACAGTGAAAAAATGAAAATTTTCCTGGTACTGGTTGCATAGGACAGGGACCTTCCATTTTTAAAAATACATTTTTGATTCAAAATTGCTGCTGCTGTTTCAGATATCTACTAGTAAAAAACCTAGAGCTTCTGGCCTCCAAACCAGAGCACATCAAAAGATGGACTAAGGCTGGCAAGGGACAAATGAGTGGGCCCACCAAGAATCAGCTTTGCCATGAGCAAAACCCCTTCTCTGGCTCCTTCTGCGAGCATAAAGTAGGAAGGGATGGCTGAGCCTCCAAGACAGGCTGAGAAGGTTTTGGGGTTGGGTTTGCTTTGGTTTTTTGTTTTTTAAAAAAGCCATTTTGGAGAGGAAAGGAGAAGAAAAAGCAGAGCAGGGAGAGAGACTAAGGGCTCAAGTGAACAATGAGTTGACACAGCACAAGAATCAAGTTTTGTATCACCACCCTTCTGAGAAGAGACACCATTTGGGTACGTTCAGCCTGTGGAATAAAACTCAAGTCTCATCATAGCAGTAAAGATCAAAGACACTGATTAGTAAAATAATTGCTCCACTTGCATCATTGCCATTAAGAATGTAATGTGCAATAGCAAAAGTTACCCACGCAGTTTCTTCCAGGAACTGAAGAACAGGAACAGGAATAAATAAATTTATGTTCCTTCAAGGAACATAAATATATCTATATCAGTAACATGCTCTCTAATGCTACCTTTAATTCAAATGAAGACATGTTTAATATCAAACTATCCATATGCAAAATCTGCATAAAACAGTTTTTAGAAGATTCTTTGTCCTAATCACCACCTATGCTACCTCCCGAGCAACAGTGTTTCCTGCATTCCTTTGCTGGCTGAAAAGGATTACTGCAGTGTTGCTATTAGCTCCAATCTGCTATCCTAAAACGACATTTTGGCATATAGCCGGTTTTAACTACTTATGTTTAAGAAAAGCTCCAGATAATATAGTTGCTCTGAACAACATTTAATATATACTTGACTCATAGCCCATTGTTATTCAGCCCAAAGACTTGTCATTGAACTTAATTTTAATAGCATACATCAAAGCAAAGAAAGACAAAGAAATAGTTACCCCTTTCTTGACTAATCAATAAAGCTAAAAAAAAAAAATCCCTGAATTGCCATGGGAAAATTAGTATGCACTATGCCCTTTCAAGGAGATATGTAGTTTTGCACCTGGATGTTTTCTTCTTTTGTATTTTACAGAGAATGAAGAGAAAGGAAAAAAAAAAATCACAGCATGATTCATCATTATTTGCATGAAACTACAGCAAAATCAAGATACTAAAATCCATTTGCTGTACTTTTTTTTTTTTTCTTTTTAATACTTTTCATAAGCCTATTTTCATAAGTCTTTTCACAATCTGCTTCTGCCCTGTGTTGGAGACATGATATTGAGCTCAACAGGTATTTGATTTGACTTAATATAACTATTATTATTAAGACACACCAAGATAGCAAATAAGGACAAGCATGGAAAGGTCAAAGCCAAGCCAGAGAGGAGGAAACCAGGGACAGATAAAGGGCCAGCTCAGCATAAACATATTTTCCCTGTGAATAACACTGGAAGTGGTAATAAGATACTGAAACATAATTCAACTACTAGCTAAAGTTTAGTTACCACACTAAAAGTTCATTCTATCTGCAAATCCTAGGTAAATGCACCATTGAAGGAAAAATGACCTGCAGATAGAGAGGAGACATACAATACTTTTAAATGTGTATATTATATACCTCATATTAAGATTTATACAGCTGCAACTGTTTAAGTACAGACTTTTCTATGCAAAAATAGAAGCTAGCTCTTTCTCTCTCACTATATGTATTCCTAGTAACTGGAGAAGCCACAATTAAAAAAAAAAAACAAACATCAAAATATTTCAAGACCTCTGAATAAAAACTGTGACAACTGGTAGCACAGTATTCTAGTTCATAGACTTCTTGGAGAAGTCTATTTTAAGCTCTGGATAAACCTGATACCCCAACAAAGGAAGAAAGCTAATTAGCCAGTTTGTCACAATATATCCCTGTTCTTTCACAGATATAAGAGAAACAACATCTGGTTTTCAAACCTGTAGTTCTGCTAGAGCTGCCCTTCTAACCATTCTTCTTCGTCTGACGTATCGGTAAAATAGAACATTTTATGGATTCTTGAATTAGCAGCCCTTTAAAGTTAATATACAAGGGGAAAGCTCTGTTGACACTGATTTTTTTTGCATTTCATATAAGGAAAAAACTCTAAACTTCCTTTGATTCCTTCATCAACTTAGGCCTGTGGACTCTGGTGACAACACAGACTTTTATTATTACAACTATGAAGTTTCTAGTAGCATGGTGTTTATACATCAGTGACTCTTGTTCTGTGAAAAAAAGCAGGCAGTTTCCACAAACTACAAGGATGCTCAGTACAATGAATAATTGCTTAGTGCTTCATTTTCTACATAATAATCATTTTCTTATATGTAACTAAATATTTTAAGCATTTTATTAATTTATAAGCTTAGTTGTGGACATCTCTGTGTTTTTGGCATCAGTTCACAGACTGCCTAAAGTGTTGATACTCTATGTCCTCAAACATAGAGTTTCTAAGTGTCCTCACAATTGCTTGTCACCTGTAAAAGAGGTTTAGATCCAATGCAAAATTAACATATGGTGAACAGATGGACTCAGAACAGACGTTTGTCAAGAAAGTACTCACACCAAAGACTTTTTGGCTTCAGCCTTTTAGGACCTTCAGAAAAGTCCTACTTGAAGCTCCAAGTCATACTAATCAGGGGAACATCATTCCTCAATGACAACCTCATGCTGCAAAAACTTTTATGACCTGCTACAAAAAAGAATCCTTGCAACTTTTCTGTTGTCACAGTGCCTCCATAAACAGAAGAAACAAAATATTGTTTCCATAGGGTACCCCACCCATCCAACAAGGATAATTCATCTTGTATGAAACAAAAATGCAAGCACAAAATTGTTATTATGATGATTTTAAAAAACAATAATAATTACAATTAAAAGTTTTTTAAAAATCTGCCCCCCACCATGCAAACTCTTCAAAATATTCCATTACTTACTGAGGAGGTAAGACAAGAGTTGTTGGCTGGGCTTTTGGTCTGCGTTTTGCAGATACTCCCATCTGGTTGGCTGAACGTTTCAAAGACTGCTGATTCAAAAGGCCAGATGCTAGCCCGGCATGGTACTGCAACTGGATAATAAAAGACATATATATTAAAATACACACCACTGCAGTACTCTATGTCAGACCTCTACTATCTGTACCACCTGATTCAAATTACAGCCAGTCAGTAAGTTAATGTATGGTATTTCATATATATTGCTCGGATGGAAGACGATACAAACAAAAGCATATAAAAGTAGTCTGCTGTGAAACAGGTATTACAAGGAAATTATGCTATAGGGCAAGTAAGATGATGAATCAAAGACTTCCTCTCAAGTCCTAACCCTCCTGAAACTTGAGCTTGCTTTTAAATGTTAAGACTGTTTCTCCTCTCAAGGGATCAAGCATTCTTACTTTTTGGAAGAAGCTAAGAGGAAGAAAGATGCAACCCTTTCACTATATAAACCAGCTTTTTAGAAATAACACTCATCTTTTTTCTTAAACATAGAAACATTCGCAAAGAAGTTTCTACCACTGTAAAGAAAAATCTAGCCTAAAAAAACCCTGCTGCATCTCCATAGCATTGCAGAAAGATTCACATTCAGTAGCTTTCTCCTCTAACCTTTTATTTTACTTGCCAATGAAAGACAAATTTATGAAGGACACAGTATGAATCTGTAAGATTTTGAGTGCATTCCCACTGCTCGCAGATTTAAGAACAGCTACAGTGCTGTGTCTGTCCTGAAACCAGCTTCAAGTGCAACAAGTTACAAGCTCACCTCTAAACACTTTCAATTCACGTTCTTAGCTCCCCATTTTTAAAGAGAAGGGGTGGGGGGAAGATTCAGCGTCAGACAAATGCCATTTCCCTCATCATTCTAGTCCCCACATCAATGTGTTCATTAAATTGTGTAAGGATTTGTTCTGAAAAAGGTGAACTGTTTAACACGTTAACAACTCTAACCCCATGGTCCGCATCTAAAAAAAAGGTTACAGTTAGGAAAATATGACTTACAAATGTTCAGAAAATAAAGTAGTCTTAGGCAAAGCTATTCTGCAAGGTACTGACTGAAAATGAGGGAAACAAAGCTTGGTAAAGTGATCTACTTGAAAATGGCTATTAAAATGAGTGAAGCTATCCCATGAGCCAATTTGACTCAAATGTCAATGCTCAGAGCATCCATAAGGCTTTTTAACAGGCTCCTGATTTACTCGGCTGCTTTGCCACGTGATCTCGGCCGTGGCACAATGTGAAGACACATTGCATTCCTAATGGCAAGAGACCCGTGCTCTGCCAGGGAAGGGGGGGGAGATTGTATTGCCCCAACAGCTCCGCTTAGACCAATGAATTTTGCTCAAATTTTTTTTTCTCTGACAGATTTCTGAAATGAAAAAAATCAATGAGAGCAATGGACGGTACATGTTTGAAAGGCAGTGTTTCAAAGTGTCAGGGGCTTAGTTTTCAATCTTCACTACCAGAATTTGCAGTGAGTGCAATATGCAGCGAATTAGAGGGAAAGACAGCTCTGGCAGAAGACCCCTCCAACTCCAGGAACACACTTTTCCCTTTTCTTCTTGCATCTTATTAAGAGCAGCCCTCCTTTAGCCATTTTGTGCTGTTGACACCATTCACTTATATTCACTGCGCAGAATGGCACTGACAGGTATTTCAAGTAAATAACATCATTTGGACACTTGCTCAGAGATGGAGGTAATCACAGGTGCTAATCACAGATGAATTTTAAATGCAACCTTTTAAAAACATTTCATAACCTCCCAGCTAATCTGACATTTAGTGGTCAGGCATTTAAAAAAAAAAAAAGGAATTATAAATATATCCTAAAAAACAATTCTGTCCTTGAAGGCTGACTCCCAGTGATTAAGCTATTTTTATTAATTATATCTTTATAATCTACCTTTGCTCCTAGGAATGCAGATCCAACTGTCAAAATCTATAAGGGCCATTAAATATTTACCAAACCATCCTTATAATGGGAGAAAAGGTCAAAGTTAATAAAACTGACAGGCAGCTTCTGTCCAACTTGATTTATACATTATTAAAGTATCACATACTGTATTGCACAGAATGCATTCCTTTTTGGGGGCAGAGGGGTCTTAACTGAAGAGACTGGGAAATTGTTTCTTAATCATTTGTTCTGAGGAGCAGAAACAACACTGAAAATAGTGCCAAATCAGTACCACTAGCATGAAAACTATAGCCGGGAGATTCAATGGTCCTGATGGATAATAAATGTGCCATTCAGTTCCTTTTTCCTCTTGCAAAATAAACACCTTTGTCTGCCAGCATCGGCCATGACAGCAAATCTCAGCTAAAAAAAACATACCAATCCCCTCAAAATTTTTGCTTACTAACAAGGGAATGCTATTTCCAAACATATTCTCTTCACCTTAGGGAACACACATGAAATATACCATCACAGGATATTATGGGTGCTAAAAGGCTCACGCAGGGAAGCTGAGATAAGCTCACAGGACACAAACCCTTTGAGGGTTAATAAACACACAGAAACCACATTTAGCTCAACAAGTCCCTGAGCCAGAGACTGCTGATGGCTGGAAGAACACTAGGGAGAACACTGTAAACAGGCATGCGCTTATAGGTGCTGGTGGAGATGAGATATGGGGCGACACGAGCCTTTGGTTTGAGCCAGCAGAGCTGTTGTGTGTTTCAGCTGTTGTGTGTCTACAGAGGGGTGGTCCACGCCGGTCTAAGAGACCCTGCGACCCAACGCAGCCAAAAGTTGGGCACTTGTGGATGGTCACGACTACCTTCTGTAAGTGTATTCCCAATGACCTTCCATCTGCTTTTGACAACTGTGCTCCTTTAAACGAGCAGAATGGTAAACAGCAATAGCTTTATCCATAAAATATGCTAAATACACACTGAACTTGAGTACTGGTGCAGCACTAGGTAGTATTGCAAATCAGTTCTTTATCAGCCGCTAAGGAATTCCCCATCATTCAGAGGCTTTATTACAGCAAGCATCCATGTCTTTTGGCTTTGGGGAATTCCAACTGGTTTATGTGAAGCTAAGCTCTTTACTTCCTAATGAAATATTCCTCCATAAAATTTCAACAAGATTGATCTTTTTTCCCCAATACATGCAGATGAAACATAAAATCTATTTCAGAAAACTAAGAAAGAAAAAGGAACAACAAAAAAAAAAATCAATTTGTAACACTTAGCAGCTAGGATATACACCAGTGCCAACCTGTACAGTTTTATGATGAGTCTCATGATAGCTGATATTTTTCTTAAAACTGTGGTTCCAAGTAGATGTGTGAATTCCACATTTTAAAATCATAAGAGACTCTAGTTCTCAAGGATGTAGGAAAAGTAGTGAAAATAACATTTCAATACATACAAAAGCTTTACCTGAAGGTAAATAAAAACAGAACTTGGATTATTTTTAAATTTCATTATTTTTGAGATTCATTATTTTTTCTATGTTAATGGCAACATGGCCTATATTTTCTAGAAGAAAAGATTATCACTAATGTTTTACAGGTGCCATAATTCACATTTTCACAGTGTTCCTGAGTATATGAAAACTACATTCATATATTAACGGCTCTCAATCTTCCTCACAAAGTGAAATACATCATAACAGAGATAGCACTTTGGAGTCACTTTTCTCACAGTTCTAATTGTAAGGAGGGCAATTCCTTCATTCACATAAGATGTCTTTGGCTTTCCCATGAACTATTTAAACAGAGAAGGTGTATTAGAGAAATACAGACCGGATTTAGTTCTGAAAGCATTAATATTTTTTTTAGAAGTTAATCACATAATATCTTTTATTTACTCTACCCTGGTGACTCTCTTCTTACCAGAAACAAGGAAATGCACCCCTAAAATAATCAAGACAAACTAAAAAGAACCCCTCCATCCCCCCAAAAGATCCCATTCTCTTCTGCAGATGATCTTTAAGGTTTGGAGCAGACAGATAACTTCTGCTACAGCCAAAGGGCTTAAACCAGGACAATGCAGTAAGGCCCCTTCGTTCAATAGAACTGTACCGACCGTACTGTGACAGATTATATTTTGGCCTATAGGATTACTCTACAGTGTATGTTATGAAACTACAAACATGTACACAGTGCTAATTTAAAACTTTTAAAATCAAAGCTTCATCATTAGAATTATGCTGGGTCTAAAGGTCTTTAGTTTACATAATTCATGGGCTGGAGATTTTGCATGTGCTGACTGCTGACCAAACAAGTCATTACACTCCACTTACTGACAAGGCCATTTAACATTGCAAAAATTGGTTGGGTAGGAAGAAGGTAAGAATCAGGGGAAAAAAGAAAAAAAACATAAAAGAAAAAAACCAATCACTTGGAGCATTTACGATTGATCATGTCAACTCACAGTTGCACATTAAATTTACATATTACCATTATTTAAAGCTTTTTAAGCACCAATAGGTTTTCTTTAAAAAGTGAAATCAGAAGAATGACTTTTCTTCGTGATCATATTACCCTGGTGTGATTTTTTTCCATTCTCATGTAAATACTTACTGATCACATACATAAACAGAAAGGCATTTTCTCAGATATAGGTAATATAAAAAAATGTTTATTTCCATTCCTCCAAGAAATGGAGTTTTACAGAAGTGGCTGACAGATACTTACCCATCATGGAATTTTCTGAATTCACTGTAGTACTGGTGAATGCATATGCACATTTGCCTCCTTTTAAGATGCACAGTACTTTGCCCCTCATCATTAAACTATTTCTCCCTTACAGCTAACAAGGGATTTGTCTATTATGATAAAACTCTACTTGTTCTTTTGAAAAGAGCAATGAGCAAGCAAGCAGGACACTCCCACAGTTTCATCTCTGCAGACTAAAGCAGGCAAGAGAGAAATTAGACTACCTTAATTGTTATTTTTAAGCTTCTCTCAGATAATGAGGCTGGTTTGGAAATTCTCTTTTTCTCCAAACAATGTTTGATCATTTTAGGACAGCTGAATTCTTGACTTGGCCAAAACAGCATCAATAAACCAAAAGAGCAGCCTCCAATTTCTATAATCATTGGTTTTCCTCTCGTGGAACTGGGTTGCAGGCTTCTCAATTAATAGAAAAGCTAGACATTGTGCCTTTGCTCTAGTTTACAATTTAATTAGGAGACTTTGTTCTGTTTTTTTTTTTAAAAGCATTTATGCCCCTCAAGCACTTTCCAGTTTACAAGAATATTTAAGCAACAAATACCTATCCGTGACGGGAACAAAGGCTACCCCAATTCCATTCTTTTTTAAAGTCCTGGACAAAAGTTACTGCATCTTTTCCTAAACACCTTGATCCAACTAAACTGTGAAACTAATGAGCTCGCACTTTCGCTAAAAGCCTCTTGCATGCGCGGCTCTTATTTGCATTGCATTGAGATGCACAGTGCCACTGCCTCACCCTGGTTAATAAACCAGGAGATACAGAGCATTCTGAAGACATCTACCTGCACATGCCCCTGCACAGGCAATCTTGCTTTTCCCTCTCCTCCTCCCTTCCAAGGCTAGGGAGTTGAAAAAAAAGTTTAGATTTTATATATATATATATTTTTATTTATATATATATATATATATATATAAAAAAAGATACAATAGTAGGAAATGCATTGATACAGATCCCTGTTTCTTTTAACGTCTTGTCTTCACCACATTTTTTTATTCCATTGTCTTTGAATTCCTATTTTTGCTGAGAGTGCTGTTTTAATTAGTGTTAGATTTCAGCCTTAAAGTGTGTTCTTCCCATACTTTACTTTCGAAAACATTGAAGTTCGGCTGATGAATGACTGCATCAATGTTCCCTCACTCCAATACTGCTTGCAAGTCTTCAGCTTTTTGCCATGCAGAGATAGCAAATCTGGCGGCACTTTCTTCAAGGAATTGGTCAAACCTTCAGCATCTGCATCCTTGCTGCCAATAAAATTATCTGCGCTGTTCAAAGTCTCTGCAAAAGCCACTACTCCTCCTCCAGGTTTTTTTAAAAGTATTCTGGAATCCATTTAATAGTTACATCAGTGACATATTCTTGCTTTTTGGATAATGTCAACACAAAGGGACACTACACAGCCAACAGACTCCGAGGTTTAAAGAGATCTAGTATTTGAAATGGATAAAGAGGCAGAGTAATCATAATCTGGGGCTACACACTACTTTATCTACCTCTTTAGAAGAATAACTGTATTTTATACTTAAGATGTTTATAAATACCTCCGGGTGCTCTGAAGGGCTTGAACATATATATTTCCTGAAAGATAACTAAATGAACTGGCATTTCATTGGATATGCAACTACAACCCAGACACATAACAGAATCACAAAAAGCAGAGTAAAATTATTACATTGCATTCTACATCTAAATGACAAAATAAAACCACACGCAGTAACAAACAGTAGTATTTTCAAGTAACCCTGAGCTCAAGGGTAGTAGTTGGTACGGACGTTGTCCGCTAATAGGCAAATGGTCTCAGTGTCGCTTTATGTGACATATTCACACTTGTGCGTTCACTTAGTGGATTTCATTAAAGTCCAGAGACCCAAGAAGTGCACTTGATCAATATTTGACAGAAAATCTGAATTCCTTTTTGACAAAAGTATTATCTTTGCATAGGACAAATAATCTGCAGCAGGGAAAAGTCATTATTAAAACTCAAGACTGAATAAGGACACAATTAGTATCTTCCCCCAGTGCTGCTGTGCGCCCTTAAACAGCCACCAGAACTTTGAACTGAAGATACTGCTCTCACGCTAAAATTAATATTTTCTAAAGCCCTAGACTAAATCTTTGGTGTCAGGGGCTCAGGTGGCAGCTATGTCACTATAAAGAATGTCCTGCTGCCTCCGTGACAGGGGATGCTCAAGTGCTCATATAAGAAATGTGGAGATACTTTAAAACTGAGTGGTAGAATAAAGGGCTGCAATCGGCTACAGAAACACTCTTCAAATTGTCTAGCAGCATGCCATGATTTGCAGCACTGTGGTTGGGCTTTACCACTATAGCAAACAAACTACTTTTCAGACAAATAAAGAAATGAATACTCTTCTTCTATAAAATGTCTACAAGGTGCAGCTTACGTAAATCCAACCAGCCCAGTTGCACCATCAGACAAAGGGGAGAAAGACGGTCAAAGAACAGATGAGAGGGAAATCCATTAGTGTATAAGCAATGTAGCAGTAATGACCCTGGCTGGTACTTGTGCCACTCAATTTTTTTTTTTCCCCTAGCTCATTAAATTTAATTAATTTAACTTCTGTTAAGTGCCTTTCCTTAGCTTTAGTCACTCGCACCATTAAAATGCACAATATATTTAGACTAGCAAATACCCATACTGAGTGTCAGACAATAGCTATTAGCCTAGCCGTGGGTCTTTCTGCCAGCATACGGAAACCTGGCTTCACTCAGTCTCCCGTGGCCTTCCTGAACGGGAAGTTGCACTCGGAGATCAGAACTCCAGCGTACAGTTCATCCTGACACAGGTATGCCATGGGCAGATGGATACGCTCTGCCAAGCTATACCAGACATCACCACTCTCTTCTACTAGAGGTGATCGCACTACCGTGCCAGCAGAAGGGGTTTCATCAGTACGGTTTAAACTGAGCTGAACTTGCCAAATTAGGAGAGAATTCTTTCTTAAATGGTTACTTTTGCTAATATCCTCTTTCTTTACATCTAGCAGGCATCCCGAAGCAATGCTGCTGGGAATGCTAATTTCCAGCCTGCTAGGAAGGACAACCAATTAAAGCCTGAAGCAGGACAATTAGATCTGGAACAGAATGTATGTGGCCTGTTTCCCTATATGAACATTCCTACTACAGCTTCAGAATATTCATGATCGGATTAATTTATACTCCTTCCAAGACAGTATAAAGCGACCCACAGAAAGCATTCATACACAAATAATGGCAACCAATACAGGTCACTGTTATAAGTGGTTAGAGAAAGAGGTTTCAATTCTCACCCTCGCTTGTAACACAGGATTTTTGCACAGACAAACCCTAGAATCACCATAGGTGGCTGGAAGTTAGAGATCAGCTGCATTCTGGAGGATGAGTGTCAAAAAGAAACACATCATTTTCCCCCTTTAAAACATATCACATTCAACACTGAATGGACATCTCTAGAATACTTGTTGGAAAAATGACCATAACCACTGTACTTGCAAAGCAGAATGCTGAAATGTAATGGTCAACAAAACCTGAAACTTTTTTTTTCCCCACAAGGCAATTAAAAAGGAGCTTCTCTGCCCTTTCTCAAGTTTTCTGTGTTCAAAAATTAATGATATATATCTGAATCCTGTCTTCAACCTCACATTGACTTTTGGGAGACAGAGCAATCCTGCCTATCACTAGCAGCAGTGTGAGCTCTTCCTTCTCTGAGAAGTTTCACTGAAAATTTTCTCCAGCTAAAACAATATTATGCATTAACTAAGAACTCTAAATCAAAACTGATAAAAAAAAACAACCAAAAACCAAACTTCAGAATAGCCATTTATAGCTTACAACATGGACTTCCGGGAATTTTATCTGAAACAACACCAGACTTAAGAAAAATTAGCTCTCTGCATTTAATTAGGACATTTACATGAGAAGTTGGATAATCATAAATCTGCAATCCTTGTCATTTGCATACAAGGTAGAGAAATCACCTTACTCCATACTGCTAGAGACCAAAATGAGTTTTACTACATCAGTTTGTGCAATGCACTATTGAAAATAGCAACATATGGCCAAACTTTATTTTTAAAACATAAATAAACCCCTACCCTTCATGATTTTTGAATGTGTCTACTTTTAGATGATCAAGCTGTAATGCATGAAAAAGCCAACTTTTGAAAAATCAGTTTAAAAGACATTTCAAGTTAGACATCCAAAAAATAGACAGACATTTATAAAAGTCTTAGTCAAATTATTTGTTTAGACTTCAAAGAGTTAAGTTATGAATGTTTTCAGGAATGAAAAAATAATCTATCAGGTTTGATTGATAAAAGTGTAGCTTTTAACTAAGACTGAAAAAAACTGAAGACTGGCAACGTTTTTTCCAGAATAATATGCTTCCTTTGCTTTTTTTCAGCACAGTGCACATAAATCAAAGAAATGTTAAAGAGGCCCATACATCACAAGCTGGCATTTCTAAACTATTTACAAAATCCGTAATAGTCAAGAGGATGGAAAATATAGAAGCGTGACCAGCAAAGTTACTGAAAGAAAAAAAAGGCAGTTCTACCATCTCAGAAGGGTTAATTAAGGTTGGAAACAACTCTTGATTGTAGAATTTAAAAATACTAAACCAAAACAATCCTGATAATGCAGGGTTACAAAAAGGAAACAAGACAGTATATCAGCCAAAACAGAGAGAAGGTGGATTTGAGCAACATGCTTGTTGCACAATTAAGCACGCGATTCTGAAAACAGATAAAGCAAATGCTCTAATAAGGCCTGAAGTATGTACAAAAGCAGGGCTGACTTTGCATCTGCAAAAAGACAGCCCCCAAAATATCAGTAACTCCAGTGCTTAGCTGCGTATCCATCAAATTTTCACACCCCAACATCTAAGCATACAACAGACTTATACAGATGAGGTTTTCCTCAACAACTTTTACAAATGAGAATCTCATCTCCTCTTCTGAAAGGAAAGACATGGATTATGGAAAGTTTATCTGTCCATCTGTTGAAGATGTCACACTCTGACTAGAGAGTGCAAAAAGCACGGAGATGTTTTACAACCAAATCCAAAACTTACTGTAGTCTGAACTAGTGTAAAAGCCATATGCTTTGCAAAAACACCTCTTTTGCTACACATTTTTTTACCACAGCACAAAGAGTAACAGTTCGGAAGCTGCTGTAATCTTTATTTCTGAAAATAGATCACATATTCTTACTCTCATCTGCCATGCTCGGGTAAGCTAACCGATCAGAAACCAGAAAAACAAGGAAATACTACACTGCGCAATGAAAGTTAAAGACGACACACTCCATTGCAAGAAGTTACCCATAGTTTACAGGTAAAGCAGCAGCTCACAGAGCCTGAGACCAGGAACAGGATGATGCGCCGAACAGAAGGGTTTGGTGGAACGGCACATAAAGCGGTTTTACAGTTTTCTCCGTCAGCGTTGAAGACTTCCAGTAGGAGTATTTCAGATGAAGCTGGGGGACCTCAGAAATATCTTTAGGAGTAAAACAAATGCAAGACACTTCATATTATTTTCATGGGAGCTTGTAATGATATTATAATTAACTCAATTACACCACAAGATTAATAGCCTTTAAAATGCTCCCAGTCATTCATTACAGGCCTAATTAAAACTCTCTTTTGGTGCTGAGCCAGCAAGAAATACGAAACTACTTGCTAACTAACCATATATAAGTATATATGGTATTATCCTTATCATGCTGTTTGTTTCCATGGTCACAATTCAGTGAGCAGTTTGGTTTAGTTTTTGAAAAAAATAATATAAAAGACAACAAGAAAAATGGACAAGATGCCACTTCAGAGGCTTCAACACCTGCAACAGCATATCAGCTCACTACAGCTAACCAGTTTATTTTTAGTTTTGCTGCAACAGTTAAGGGCTTCTACAATAGCAGATGCCTTTCCTCCCACACATCAATTAATTTGCAAATGCACTCAGGTTGTAGAAATAATGAAGTGCTGAATGCTTTTCTATTGACAAGTTTTGCTGTCAGGAGGTGGATGCTGTAGGCGAGGTGCTAAAATGCGCTGCTGCTATATGCATGCCAAAGGAAAGACATGCCACATGAAACTTGGTCGACAGCTAACAGGGCACATCAATTATTTTATTTACCCCTTTCTCACTAGAACCAAAAGGAAGAAACCCTCTCCAAAAGCTTTTTATTGTATTTATCTAGGTATTTATAACACACTGTTTACAGTGAGATCCGAGCTTTTGTGCTGACCCAAGAAACATTTCATATTCGAGGAGAAAAGCAGTGTTTTGTCATGTATTGTTATACATACTAAAAAAGTTACATTAAAATTGTTAAGGTTACAAATGAAGAATTCAATAACTAGGAAATGCTTGAATTCATATTGCCTATGCAATCTAAATCAGTCTGCTTGTGCTAAGGATTCAGAGTTTGATTACGTGCTTCTTTCCAAGGGACCTCAAATTACCACAGTATGCAGGATCGCATGGATGAAGAGGCAGTTATTCAGCACCCATTTCCATGCAAAGAATGTTATTTACAGTGTTTTACACAATGTCCACACTTATCATAGAAGACGTATGAGAAGATATTTTCCTGCTTTATCTTGCTTCTTTACAAATACTGTTAAATTTACCTTCACAATTCTTATTCTACTCACGCTGGGAGTGGATCTGAGGAATCTCAGATTTTTAAGAACACTAAATGTTTTTACTACTTACTATATTTGTAGTAGATTTCTAATAGATAACAACTGCAGTCAGGTGCTCAGCAAGTCTTCGAAGCAGCCAGAAAAGGCTTTAAGCCAGGTCATGGCAAGGTTGGAATCTCTATCCCCACTTCTATCACTTGAAATAAAGGATTAGTTGGTAGCAGTTCACCATTACTTTCTGTCTTGATAAGCCACTAATTGGAAGTGAAGCGCATCTTGCCAGCTATTCTCTGAAAATAAGTTAAAAACCAAGATTCTGAACTTTCAAATTAAATTCTACGCTCTGGAGGACAGCATGTTCTCATGGATACAGACCCTTCTCATTTTGAGTCCTCAAATTAGAAGGCATATAGTTAGTGAGCACAGAACAGACAAAAAAAAAAAAGGCGTTACATTATGGTTAAGAGCCTGGACAGTTGGAGTTGATCCTTTCTACAGGCTTCCTAGGAAACAGTCAATCTAAAAGAATCTTTGCAAACATTTAGTCCTGCCTCTTACCTAATTCAAGTTACTTTTGTGTTTATAGTTTAGCAAATGTAGTTAGAAAAAACCAGAATATCTATGTGCTCACCTTTCAAGTCTTCCAAGGAAGGCGAGTCCCATACTATTCCTCTCCAATTCTTCCAGTGCTTAATTACCACGAGTGTTTAAACCATGCACCTCAGCTGTAGTCTGAATTTGTTAAGCTTCTACTTTCAATTACTGAATTTTTTTTGTCTTTGCTTGCGATAATGAAGAACCCTCTCTCATCCACTTTTTCCCCCTCAATAAAGATGTTAGTACAAAGCGAGTCATCTGTTTTCTTTTATGAGTGAAATAAATTGAACTTGTTTGATCATACAGAAGGAGCACAGGAACCCAAATGCTTTTGATCAGTTCTCATGTCTCTCAACTAGAAAACCCCAAATTAGCAGGCACCTAGACAAATGGTATCTAAGTAGTTTTACAATTAAAATAATGCTTAAAACCATTTTCAAGTGTTAATAATGGAAAATGTTATTAGTACAGGTACTAACAGGTAAGGAATTTTGTTGTTAAAAATAGATGATTTTCTGTTTTTTAAAATGCGCGATTTTCAGGCTGACCTTGTCCCTTTTAAATTTTTATAGCATCTTCAGTTCTAATTTGAGATTTTCATATGGGGTAGGCAAACCTTCTTACGTTCTATACTAAATGCAAGACACCTTCTTGGCATGATCTGCAATATTAATAATATAACAGTACCAATTTCAGGAGCAGCAATGTAGCATCAACACACGCATACCTACACGAACAGAAATTTAACCATGTCTATCGTGGAAATCTTTAATGCATCACAGCAAAAAAGCAGGTCTAAGACAGCTCAAACACAATTTGAGATTTCCTCTTTTGCCATACAAACACGTGACCTTGTCATGCTTCACAAGGTAACACCAACGTAGCTGATGCAAGAAAACATATGCTTCTCTTTACTGAACTCAAAATAGGAATAGAGGGGAAAGAGAATGATACTCAGGGCCAAACCCAGGTTTCTGAAGACTAGACTTGCAGCTGTCACTATATTCAGCACCAAATGTCCCCACCCATGCAAGCCCTACAGTACTCCTATCACTAATTGCCACAACAGAATTTGAAAAATACTTTTTGGAAATGATAAACACTACAGATTCGTTATTTAGCTAGGAATTTGCACTGATGTTATCAGAAGAGTTTTAAGACTTTGAGCCATTTTTAAGTTGCTGTGGGACACAGTTAAAGCCACAGGAAAACCTAAACGATTAATTTTTACGGATTTCAAAAGGAGACAGACATACATTTGACTTTCCATGCATCGGCTGTCTTGCAGGCACTCTTCAATAACCCAATTACCACTTAAATGTCTACTATCTAAACCACAGACATTTCAGCTCCTCATCTAAATCTGGACATACCTTATTTCTATATCTTGGTAATCACTAAGAAAATCTTACTGGATCAAAAAAAGAGTAGTTCATCAGTACCCCAGTTTAAGGCACCAAGTAAACAGACATTCCTGCCACTGCTTATGGACTTCATTATTAATGAAGTAAAAATTGCAGACAATAATCTATTGCTTCAGGTGGCCATCATAAGAAAAATAAATAGGAAGTTAATGTGGCTGGCCACAGTGGCTTATCTGGCATATTTACTGGAAGGTAAATTAAGAGCACTAATGACCACAGTGCTACAAGCAAGGTAATAACATTGGATTGGAATAGAAAATTCTTCTATACAGCTTCATCTGACCAAGAGCTGTGTTTCCTCCCTCAAAGCGTAAGACAAACTTCTGTGATTGTTTCAACTACTTCACCTTTCTGTACAGAAGGCCACGCTGCCTACAAGCCCCAATGATGTATTAGTCAGAACAAATGGACACTACTGGCCTTTTTCTCTTTTTCTGAATGTTTCCCATTACCAAGAAAAAGAAAAAAAGGGGGGGGGGGGGAGCCTCACAATATTACTTAGTCTCTTGAAAAAAGGCAGGGAGGCTCTGAGGGGGTTCTCCTTCCCTGCACCTCTGTCACCCAGCTCACAGCTCCCCAGAAGGGAGCCCACAGCGAACGGCAGAACCGCCCCACGGCACGCTGTGCCGCGGCAGAGGCTGCCCCGCGCAACGCTCCTCACTGCTGTACCCCACAGCCTGACTGAAATAGCAGCAGCAGCTCACCAGGCTTCAGATGCTATGGAGACTCAAAGCCTTCAGCTAGATTTGAGCTGTCTGACATTGCATCTGAAATACATAGAAGGCAGAAATGGTTTCCTTGCTGTTCAGTTCATTTTATGGTATGTTATCAAAACCACCTCTCTATCCTGGGCTGGAAAAGTCCAGCTGACACAGGGGAATGGCACCAGTTTCCCTACACACAGTTTCCATTGTACCAAAATTTCAGTACCACCCTATTGTGAACTGGAATCTACCTCATCTTATCAACTGCTTCCCATAAAATCACAATGCATTCAATATACATAGTCTGCTGCCCTCCAAACTTGCCAGTCCTAAACAGCCACAAAATGCTGTACCCTATATTCTCACTTATTCTTACCTTTCTCACCTCAAAAACGAAAGCAACCCCTTCTCCTCCAACAGTTTTGAGCTGCACAGAAGCAAACACCTTATAGAGCTAAGCATGCCACAGTGCCCATCGCTGCAGCTACAGTGGGTGCAGAACATCAGAGAACTATTGGAAGTGACGAGTTTAGCCTGAACAGTGAATTGAGAATGTAAAAACATATTATACATAAGAAAAAAACCCAAACCTGCATCTTTTTGGTCTTAAAGATAGACAAGAAAATTACATTTAAAAAAACTACACAATTGTTACAATTAGGTTTCAAAACAGACACAAGCTGATAAATTCAGCATTAAGTTTTCCAAAAGTATCCTTAACCCTTCAGCAGTGCACGTACTTACACAGCCGAAAAGGATCTTTCTGTATGAGATCATACCGCCAGCAATATGACAAACGGGTGTGCATTTAAGGAAACTGGGGCGGTGGGGGAGCAAAATACTGCTTTTCGCAAAACATGATTTTTTAACTTGTTTCTATCACTTCTCTAGCTACAAAATCTTTTGTAAATGAGGACACTACCTACCTGCCTACCTCCCAAAGTTTACTTTATCAAGCCAATAATTCAGCAATATGAATGACCGACAATTCACCCAACTATAGTTTTTGCCTAAGGCATTAAAAAAAAAAAAAAGAGCAAGGGAAACTTATAAATGGTGCTGAAGAGCTGAAGACTTGCTGCTGGCACACTAAACAAACAGGAACAATTGAAAGCCACGGAGCAATTAGTAATTTATACTACTGAGCCTAATGCTTGGACAGTAAGGAAAACAGATGGCTCTGCAATATGGAGAAGGCTCCATGAAAAGCAATCGGCACAGGGATGCTGCAATAACATAGTAGCAATAGTTTGCCCGGT
This sequence comes from Gymnogyps californianus, assembly GCF_018139145.2. NCBI lineage: Eukaryota > Metazoa > Chordata > Aves > Accipitriformes > Cathartidae > Gymnogyps > Gymnogyps californianus. The sequence continues at coordinate 7,573,565 of NC_059488.1, forward strand.
TGTTGCAACAGCTACAGCAAACTGAATTGCATCATTTCACGGTATAAAACAAAACAAAAGCAAATGAGAGTAAAACAAAATAGAACTTTTTATTACAGTTAGCTCATATTCCTTGATAAAGCATAGTCTAGTTTAGAGTTTTTTGGACATAGTCCTGCACTCCTGCATAGTTCTGTGCAAATAAATGATCCTAATCCACCCGGCACTAGCAGTGCTCCTCTTCCTGTCCCGTCCCCCTCCCAGTAATTCTGCATCATACTGAACGGCTATGAACGTCAGCTGTTTAGTTCTACTTTTAGCTCTGCTTTAAATAAGTGTGCTGAGTGCAAGCTGCATAATGAAGGCTCAAAACCATGGAGATGGCACAGACTGCAACTGGGCAGCATTACCAAGCTGTGGGGTTTTTAGTTTTTGTTTTTTTCTTACTGGCAAACTTATTTAATCTGTGGAACAAAACCAAAGTTTGCCAAGGGAAGTTTCCAACTACATGCTGGAGCAGACAAGCAGCTGGCTGGTTTCAAATGGAAGTCCTGTTGCAGACCTTGAGGACATACTCAGAGGCAATGGACTCGCAGTGCACATGCACACAAACACACGAAGAACAGATGAAGGACTTCTTGACAAATGTGTAAGGAGCTCAAACTAATTTGCTTTAAGTATTACATTTCAAGGCCATCATGACCAAGCAATGTATCAGTCATGCAAGGACTTTTAATAATCTAAAAATCTAACCTGCAACTTTTCAGAAAGGCCAAATCATTATAAGCTCTTTGACCACAGGAACCTCCTAAAAATATATATACCCTTTCTAGGGAACCAGAGCACAGATGAAAACCTAGGTTTAAAGCCAAGCATAAGATTCTTCTTCCTCTGCAACTTTCCTACAATAAACCAGGTTGTTTAAAGGGCAAGGTCAGTAGCTGGAGTTAACAGAGGAAGTATCATCATGCCCTGCACAACGATGCTATTCAGCTACAGATTATGCTGACATATTCTCTGTTTTAGCAACAAGACTATTTTAACTTTAAAAAAAATCCATTAAAACAAGTGTTTTACTGTAGAATGTGTCTTCTTTTCCTTAAATCAAAACTCACTGACACAATTGCTGATGCTGATATAAGGCAGTGGAAACCAAAGGCCTCAGCATGCAGTTTTACAACATGGTTTAGAGCCAGGGAATTTTTGTGGAAGCATCAGCCCCCCACGCCTCTGTGAAATATTTTCCACATCCAGACTTTCCAGAGTTCAGGAATTTGATTAAAGCAATCTCCAGGTATTGTTTACTCAATAACATTATCTATCAGTGTTTCCTGAAATCCAAATGTTTCCCTATGGGGCTGCAACTACTTCTGGAATGCAAATTCCAACACAAATCCAGCTGAAGATGAGAAAAGTGCAATTTGTTGTAAATACACCAACATATTCATGTTATTACAGATTACAACTGGAGGCAACTGGAGTTTAAAAAAAAAAAAGGGCAGAACAAATTTGTCTGAAGCATTTCCGAAGTGCAGGGATAGTGCACTGTCTGAACACTGACGAAGGCATAAGCTCAGCAGTGTTATGAAAGAAGCCAGCGTTAAAACACAACTGACTGCACTTGTGTTTAGTTTGTAAAAGAAAGACGAAAGCACAAGTTTATTATCTCTCTCAGTGAGCAACCAGATATTATTGTTCTTTAAAGTAATAATCAAGTAAGAAATTAAAGCAAGTTCATTTTAAGGAAGATGCTTTCAAAATACATTTCTCTTCTTCTGAACTTAAGCCTGAGGAGTACATTGTACAACAAGAATTAGAACAGAACCTGTACGTATATTCACAGCATTTTGCCTGCCATGACTGCTGCTACTGGTATTGATCTTCTCAAGAAAGCAAACTATTAAGACTGATTAAATACCTACTTTTTTTAAATATTCTTGATAATAAAGGGATTTTTCTTCCCCTTTTCTAATGGGTATTTTACGTTGGCAACTGATGGATCCTATATTAAACTGTTTTCATCAAGAACAGCAATCTGCTGCTAAAATTGTCAAACTGAAGAAAGGAGGGATGCTAGAGCCCTGTGATTTGAAGGGAAAACAAGGGGAGAAAAAGGCATAAAGTTCACATGACTGTAATAATCCTACTGACAGTTTTTTTTACCTTGCAAACTTCCTTCCACACAGAAGCATTCTTTTATAAGGTGACAATTCCCTGTAGCCTGGAAACTTCATGAACACATCATGTACTCTTCTTTTTAACCTCTTTGAAGTCCCTGCAAAAATGTCTTTCTAACCTACTGATCAGGATGACATGCAACTGCATACATGAAAAGAACAATCACATTTCCAGTACCCTACACACACTACTTCTGCACTTTAGAAAATTCTTTGTTTCTGTAAGTACCCTTTTAATGAAGGCAGGCATCATCAAGAGTTAAAAAAAAATAAAAAATAAAAAAATCAAGCAACTTGCAAGAAAACAAACATCAAATCAGTCAGTCAAGGCACTGTTTGACTTCATCAGCCACTGGGAAAAATCACAGAGGATTTGCTGCTACTCTGATTTGATCATGCAAGCCTCTGAAAACTTTGCCTGGTCCATTACTTATTTAAAATAATACTCCTTCCATATTTACCATAAGTGTAGAGAACATGAAACATTAGTTTTCCAGGCTTCACATTGTGGCTGACAAAGCAAAACGCATACTGAAGTTAGAAGGCCATCAGAGCAAGACTCTCTGAAAAAAGCCACCTTAAATAAATGCACAATAAATGTCTCCTCAGTCCACTCAAGCAGTCTTCAGCCACTGCTGTATGTCAGTGTCTATTTTAAAAGCAGGTCATGGATGCTTACAGAAAAGCCACAGACCCTTGATTTCTATACATCTGGGAATTACTACGTTTTGCAAGTTAGCACATATGAAAATGCACTAAGGACAGTACTCTGAGTTAATTTAGACTCTGGGAGTTCTACTACAAATAACCTTTGTAAAACAGTTAATATTCCCTACAACAGATTTTTTTGGGGAAAGTGACTCTTAAGGGAGTCATCTTTCCGTGTACTGTTAATGCAACAAAACCCTTACTATAGCATGACCATCATCAAATATGCATTTACTAGTCACATAAAATCATAAAGTTACTTTGAAATTTGTTTGAAGATTAGCTAAAAGCATTTGCAATGCAATATTCTCTGATTGAGGAACATTTCCCATGCCATTAAAGTCTATTCCATTTTAAACACTTTTTCTCCTCTGTTGCTCTATCTTTTGGTTTATCAACTTAAATTAAATCCTCTTTTTCCCCCCCATCAACCCCTTTTTCATTTCAGGACTCCTTTTGTTTTGTTGCAGGGAAAATGAATTGTATCTGAGCAGATGAACGTTGTGTGTCCGTGCTGCTTTTAGTTCATGCAACCTGCCATGGCAAAGCAGTTGTCTCATCTGGGTTCTTGCAAAAAATTAACAAGAAATTTATTCACTTCTGTATGCAGATATGGTTGCCTATTACATGGAAATATGACTTTGAAACACCATACTTACAAAACATAATATTCCAAAGCTGCTTGGTCTCTGTGGACATCTATATAATATCAAGCTGCCACATAAAACACTACTAATGAGATGTTCTTTTGATTCCCCACAATCAAAGGCCTCCACCCATTAAGAGGGTTATGCCGACTCTCTCTTCCATCTGTGCTGCACTTTGAACGGACAATATCATCCCTTGGATGCATCAACTCTAGCAACCAAATGGATCATCTAACAAGACTGCTAGACGGCAGCTTTCCTCACAGCCTTCCCCTGAAGAACAGACTACACTCTTCCATTTCTGTAGAGTGTAGTGGACGACTCCTCTCCGCTTCAGGTCTTCCAGAGGGAAGGTATTGGCTGGAGGAAATACAACTAACTAGCTCCCTCATCAACAGGAGAAAGTACGCACATTGACGTGTGCCCTTTATGTATTGATGCTCTAGCTGAGTAAATTAAGATGTACAGGGGAAAAGCAAAGAGCACCAGAAGTGGGTATACGACCCAGAAAAGCATAGTAGAAATTTTATATCTTCTTCAATCTTCCTGAAATGTGATTACAGTTGACCTTTGAATCTAGTAGATCAACCAATCAATTCTGCTGGAACAACCCTGTATATGTGATCTAAGAGCATATCCATACTTAAAAAACTTCCAATGGCTGCCTGGCATAGTCATTTTATTTTGCTGTAAAAGTTACCAAGATTTGTCTCAATTGATTTTACTTGCAAGAAAAACACAACATCAAAACTGCAGCATCAGCAGACACTAAAGGTCTTAGCTTCTTGCAGGATGAATGCAATATCAATAGTTATTAGGATGTATTCATACAAGGTACACAAGAGGGATGGAAAGAAGATGCTAGTAATCTCACTTAATCCTAACGCAGTCCCAAGTCAAGTTCTTTAGACTGTGGGAAAAAAAAAAAAAGCAAGGAAAACTATAAACACTCCAAAGTATTTGCCAGGAAAAACACTGAATTTGGAACTGAAAACATATTTAACAGCTCTAAGTAGTAAAGCTTTCGTGTTGTGTTAGATGTTAGTTTTATTTCAGCTGATAAATTGTGCTTTAACAAAATAACCCAAAAGAGGCTTCAGGATGTTATTTGTCCATAGTGGGCTCACAAGCGAGATCAGCAACCACTAGTGATCCTACTCATATGCAGCATCTCTCAGATTTCTCAGAGTACTCATTCTGTACCACAATCCTCATTTTATAGATGGGAAAACAAAGACATGCATAACAAAGTGACTTGTGAAACCTCATCCAGCGAGCTAAGGACAGAGGAAAGAAGAGGATGTACAACTCCAGAGCCCCTCCAGTCCCGTTATAAACTTGGCAACACTGCCACTCCTGAACCTTCACCCTCCCCATCAGAAATGTTTTGAAATGTCCACACACGGTGTCATCATACACTTGTGTTCACACGGTGAACTAGATAGCACGCTCTTTTATGCAGAAAGTCATTAACTTCACTCCATATTACATGCTAGGGTGTCCAAAAGAACCAGAAAATTGGAAATGAAAGGTTAGCTTGAGAGAAGCTCAAGCTTACAAGAGCTTAGAGACTTACTTGGCTCTATGATCTATTAAATTTCTACAGCTTTGGAAGAGGCACCAAGCAGTGCAGCCAGCCAAAAAAAAAAAAAAAAAAAAAAGAGAAAGATGGCACTGAGCAAACTGAAAATGCTACATTGAAAATTCTGAAAATACAAGATTTGACTCCAGAGTAAAACTGAACCATAAGGCAAGCCAGAGAACTTGTTAAGTCTGAGTGCAGAGACAACTGCAGAGAAAACTCTAAATAGAACCCAACTGAAAGCATATGGGTAGGGCAGGGAACATTAGAATAAAAATCTAACTAATGGTAAAACACACAGTGATGTTTTTTCTTAAAAGTCATGTAGGAAGAGAAACATATCTGCAACCTCATTGAGAGATAACCTTGGGGGGAGGAGGAAGCTAATATCCTTATAACTGCAGCTTATTTGATACAAAAGTGACATTTTCTCTGAATGAAGAATTCTTTTAACATAAAGAAAAGCCAACTTCTGAAATGAGATAGAGCCCAGTAACACTGCAGTAGTTGAGAATGTCATGATTTCCATCAAAAAACTGTTTTGCAGAGATTAGGAACAGCTGTTTCAAACTGAATTAGACCAAAACTGGAAACAAGCTGTCAAGACCCAAAAAATATATTTTATACATAAAAGAACGTATTTGATTCAGCTGTTTTATCGTGGTGGTCAGCCAAAAGAGAGAAATAGAGTAACATTCTGAGATTCCAGACGTTGTCACAAAGACTCTCTCATTTTTAACACTCTTTATGTAGATTTATTCCTTTGAGCATTTGGAATAGGAAAAATGTCAAACAGCTCATATCACAGATTCTTGAATATTTTCAAACCATGGGCAGCTTAAAACAGTTTAAAGACACCTGAGGACTCTTTCTGCTCTAGTCCACATTCTCTGCATCTTCTGTAGCAGTAACAGGATGTTGCAATAAGGAAAATATACTCAATTGCTGTTGACATGAAAAGATTAAAATAATTCACTTTAACCCACCACTTGCAAACAACAGTACATGCATACAGCTCCTTTTTGTACATGCTTGCAGATCCTAGGATGCTTTTAGTGGGTATTTTCAATATCAATTTCCACAGGAATTGCAGTTTCATATAATGAGAAGTAAATACATCTATTTTAGAATATACTGTAAAATGTCACATCTAGATACAATTCCTTTGTGTCTAATGGCCCACACAGTATGCACAGCACCTCTTATACTATGCCACTGCCAGTTACAGAAGCTTAGAGAATCCAAATACAACAACCAAATTAATCAAGACTGGTGCTGGTTTTGAATAGAACTGTTTGTTCCAAAGCACAGCTCTGAACATCAAAGACCCCTGTGATTTTATTACATGCCGTAAGATGTAGCCGTTATACTCTGCTTTCCAATCAAATCTAAAGTAATCTTGAAAATATCCTTAGCATTTCAACACGGTCATTACTTTTCATAATAATGATATATACTAATTCTACCCAATAAGTATATTAGTTATTACTGTCAGCTTGTCAGTATATGTGCTTTTGAAGAAGAGGTATCTGGGAACAAGCCAATTTATGAGCATATAAAAAAATCCACGCTCCAAGAAATGCATTTTTAACTCACTAAGACACCAGGCAAGCGTGCAACTGCAGTCATGTGCTAGTTCACCTTTCAGATTACTGACACGGTCTAGCTTTAGGCATTTAACTTGAGTACTTAAGTTCTCAGCAAACTCAGTGGAGCACCGCAGCATGACTGAATGCTTCACACTAAGCCAAGAACCTGACAAAGGAGCACAACAAGATAACTGCTGCTCAGGATACATAAACTTTTGATCTTTTTGTGAAAAGATGAAAAATGTGAAAGACTAGCACCTGGTAGAATCAATCAGCTTTCATTAAATCTTCTTTTATTAATTCAGAGGACATCTTTTTCTAGGTATACTGTAACTGAACAAATGTCAATGGCTAAAAGATTTTATTCATGTTTTTTGTTTCTTGTGCAAGTGGAAGCCCTACATTCAGGCATTTAAAATCAGATAAAATGAACTGCTATACATGCTAGGGCTAATCTTGTATCTGCAGAGAAAGTGATAACATGTACTGATAAGTCATTTTTAGCTCCAGAACTTCAGGATTTTACAACTCTAATAGATTTAAATGTTAGCTCATACCAAGAAGATGTACCAACAACAAATGGAGTTAGGAGTGAAGTAGCTCTGAGTGCAATGTTCATATCCTCATCTCTACTCTATTCTCCTATCAACCCCCAAACCTGACCGACTGTGGCACTACTCAGACTTCTAGGAGAGCCAAGATATGTTTCTGCAACTACCGAACAAGCCTGACAGTCAGCCATAAAGTTACATAGGCTACTATTCTTAGTACCACATTTAGAATATTGTTTTTCCCCATTTCTACTCCCAGCTGACCCAAGACAGAAGAATATAATTACAGGGGGCAGGGAGGAAGAAAAAACCCAAGCCCATTTCTCAATAAGCAGCATTTTACAACAGAAGCAAAGTCTTGGTTTTTTTCTAGAAGAAGAGTCATTCATCAGAGCTCCAGCAGAAAACAGAACACCAAATTCAAGTATCCCTAAAAGCTGGGTCAGATATCCGGCCAGATCTGAAACAAAGTTCACCTGCAAAACCAAACATTTTCAGAAGAATGTAAAATGACCACATCTACTGCAAAGAACAGACTTCCTTAATGGCTTGTTTAACGTTACTAGTGAAATCTTACAACTTTGGGGAGAACAGACAACTTGCTTCAAATTATCAAGCAAAATTTTATTTTACTAATGGGAGTGTTTTCAAAAGAGCAAGTTCACTCTGAAAGGTCATCTGGGATCAACTGCACATCTTTGTCAATACACGTCTATCTGTGTTAAACCCAAAAATCAGGAACAGATATGAACAGTAATGGTAGCGATGTCATGGTCTGTAATTTCTTATTCACATTCTTCAACTGTCACAGCATCAGAGTCACAAAACAACAACACTCCTGCAGGGCAGGATTATTCTTTCCTCCCAGGAAACTAAAAATCAGTATGCATTGATCCCAAGAGGCAAGAGATTTCAAGAATCACCATAGACCTCTGGGTTACATGCCTTCACATCAGAAGCTCAGTATTAACTACTGCTGAATATAAAACTGCTGTCACATGTTTGCCAAATGTATATTTCCATGAAGCAGTAGCCAAACCAGTGGTCTGAACTGCACTTTTGACTACATACAGCTCCTTACACAGACTATTTTCAACTTTATTAGCTATTAGGCGATTTCCATTTTTTGTAGCCCAGTTATCAACAGTATCTGATTAAGATACAATGGGGAAGAACTGAGTATTGCTTACATGCAATTCAAACAATTAAAATCACTCTGTGAACTGTCTGAGGGGGCCAACTTTAGTAACTCCAAAAGAGAACTCCAAAAAAGATTAGAGATGAGCGCACTTCTGCATTAATAAAAACAAATAACAGTCACACAGAGACCTGACCACAACAATAGTAGAGAGCAACAGGGTGACATCATTAAATTTTCCATTTTATTTGATTTCCTCTACAAGCGATAAAAAAAAAATCTTTTCCATATAAAGAATATCAATGGGATGCTTATCACCTGTATCAGTTATTTTATATTACTGTTTGTATTCCTTCAATGCCCTTCACATGAAGGTCCCCAAATGCTTTACAAACATCTTTAATTCGCCTCAAAGAAAGTGAGACACAACTTTGAGCCTCTGAAAACATCCTCTGTGCTTTCATGGTGGCCACCATCCACTAGATGGTAAGTCAGGCTTTCATCACCAGTAGCAAGTCAGCTTGAGCCAGAGAGCTGAGATAGCAGGCAAACATGAAATTCAAAGGAATGCTGGGTCCGAGGGTTTCTTACAATGCTGCTCGTTCTGCAGTCCTACATATTCTTCATTTAATCCCTAGACAACATGATTTCCAGTTATACTTTGTTATATTTCTCAACCTGTAAAAGTAAAGCCTTTTCTTCCGACCTAATGGTTGTACCATGACTTATTCATCTACATACTGCATTTCTGTGCCTGTGCATGGCTTAGTTTGATTCAAAGTCTGTTATTAATACAAAGCAATGCAGTTTTAACCAATTTGGTTTGATGACCACATTTTACAGCTTAGAAAGGGAAAGTGATCACTGACTTACAAACTACATAATTCAGCCATCCAACATGAACCGTATGAAGAGATCTTGCAGAGGAAAAAAAGGAGTTCGGGGAGGAATAACTGGGAGTGGGCAGAAGTGTTCTGGTTAAAATAGACCAACATTAATCATTTCTATCCTGAAATAGGCTAACAGCTAGAACATTAATACTTATCAAAGAAACAGGGGGAAAAACCCCCATTCATTAGCAAATAAAGGTGTTGCAAAGCATTAAATAATTCCCACCAGCTGACAAGGGGGCTGTGATTTATAATAGTGTGTATTGATATATAACTTCCCATAATTAGGAAAAGTGAGACTGGTACTGCTTACAGCATTATTTTGATCAAAGCCTTGAAAAATTGTTGTTGTTGAACAACAACAAACACCTGGCACAACAATAGAAAAACACCTTATCATGCTCTCAGGCTGCTTCAGATTTGAAACGAAGTATTCTAACAAAATCCAGTAAGAAAGGCAAATTCTGTTTGGACACATATAACCTTATTTTACAATAGCATCCTAGTGTGAATTATTACTATAACAACTCTGGGAAGATCACAGATAAAAAACATTCAAACTACATAACAGACAAGCCAGAATCAAAGGCTAATTACTTCTCATTTTTTTAAGCAACAAGTTATTCATCATCACTCTTCTCTTCCTGAAATAACAAATTAACCTCAGTCTACTAAAACGTCAAAGAAATTTAACTAACCTGTATACTGGCACAAGGTGGCATATGTGGCAAATTCTCACCTGCCATAGCATCTTTCCGGTAGTGTAAAGGAAAAAGAAACTGCTAATTTTCATTTCCTTTTGTTCCAATTATTAGGCGTAAAAAACACTTTTATAGTTAAACACGGTAACAATAAAATAGTTAAGATAGCCCTGGGTTGGACTTTTGTTCAAAACCAGCATAGGAATCAAAGGCAAAGAAACACAAGAGTCCAAGAGCTGAAGATTCCAGGGACTCCCAGCTGAGGAGGAAAGATGCATCCTCCAAAAAGACGGACATAACTGATGTTATCCATCCCCAATGCCCCCAGATGCTGCTTTAGGCAGACCTCTAGGGAGAATAAAACCCATCCAACATACAGTAGCTGGTGAATCTGCCTTTAACTTTTACTGTTGCTATTATTAAAAGCATCCCTGTTTTCATTATGGTTTTCATTATTTTCACTATTTTTCCCTCTCACTATATTCTCTTTTTTTTTTTTAAACTATCATTGCATAGTTCAGAGACCCTCAGAAAAATTTCACCTCCCACATTTTTCCTTCTCCAGTAAAGAATACTTAGACTATCGTAATTCCTGCCCGCCCGCCTCCCCCACGCCCCCTTACATTTTGGTACAAGCACTTCTGTCCTCATCATAGCTTTTCCAGTGCTTTTTCCCCCATCACTGTAATATCAAGGATAATTTGCACACTACCTGAATTTGCCACCCCTACCATTGCTGGTCACTAAAATCAACCCTGCAATAATAGAAGTCAATATTCTCCAGGCAGACAACTGAGCAATAATTAATAACTACAGCAGTTGGAAGCAGAGGTAACCACCTGTTTCCCAGTCATATTAAAAAAAAAAGAAAAAGAAAAAAGAACATTAATGTAATTCTGAACAGCAAGGGCATTTCACCAAAACATTTGCCTAAAATTGCACAAAATTAAAAGCCCATAAAGGGCACCTTTCAAGACTGCCAGGCAAACAACATTAGTCACTAGCTGTATAATACTTGGCATCTACAAAGCATTTCTGTCCAAAGAACCCAATGCACTTGAGACACATTTAGACTAGAAACTCTCCCAAGAAGTAGGTTAAGTATTATTATCCTATTTTATCTATAAGAAAAATGAGGCACAGAAAGAATCATGCATCCTGTTCAAGGTTACAACAAAAATTAATAAGAAAAGCAAGAATAGGATCCAAGTGGCCCAGCTCCTGTTTTGTGCCCTGTATACAAGAAAACACCAGTTTGTGTATCATTCATTTCTCCAGTGACAGGAATATAAACTCCCATGGCTTATCTGCACAGGAAAGGAGTCCACAGCCAGTAATCCCTAAGAGCCTTTCCACTCCAGCTCCCTCTATGAAGCACTGATTCTGCTCTTACAAAGCAGATTAAAATGTGCTCTTCAGAGTGCAACAGAGATATCCTTGTAGGGACTTGTCACTTTGCTTCAATTCAAATCTTATTTTATTTTTTCATTTGTTCCCTTCCGTGAGCAAACCAAGGGATTTCGGTCACTTCAAATCTTTTCTTTAAGTAACTACTTTAGAGCTCCAGTTCACTGAGAATACCAGTATCTCAAGCTGCACCACTAACCTTCCCACTCTTATCCCAGCAAGCACAGGTCATCTTCAAAAGCAACCTCCAGAAGCATTGGGCAAGCAGATGATCCAGTTACCATGATACAGTCTTCCTCAATGCCACACATCTGTCATTGATATTACAGTACACCCGAAAAGAAAACGTTTCCCAATTTGGGTGGATGAAATCTCAGCAGAATAAGCTGGATCTCCATGCAACAGCATGTCACAATATTATAACACTGCATTTTTGTAGAAAAAAGTCCTGAAAGGACAAAATCTTGGCCATCTGCCTGAAGTTCCAAAGAACTGCCAACATAATAATTCAGTTACATTGTCCATGCTACTGTAAAACTACATTAAATTCGAAATGTTAGAGTGCATCCAAAATTTAAAATTAATGTCCCTGGAATGAATACTTTGTTTTACAATCAAGATGAACAACAACAACAAAATATTACTTCAGCAGCATTCCTCTACTATTATGGTTAACATTTAATGTCATTTATTGTCATTAAACTCAATATTTGTGTCTAATCAATACTAAGCTATCAAGGGCAGTCGTACCGAGTCTGGACTTTCTCTACAGGCTGTATTGATTTCTTTCTTTGAGACCTACAACAAACACAATTTATACAAACAATTTATCAGGGAACACATCAAAATAATTTAATAAACAAAAACTATATATTCCTTTTCTCTTCTGTCATGTGACAGAAAATAATTTGAACTCATTAATGGTAATCGCAACAGCTCAATTTTAAATTTATGTAAAAACAAGAGGAAGCTATGAAGTAATAAATTTAAATCCAAATAGTTTTTAGTGTATTTCAACATGCAGATGAACAGTAATTTTTTTCATTCCGTATTTGCCAGCGTATTACTTTTAAATAAATTTATGACAAATCCTGTCCAGCTTTGTTCACTTGGAATATTTACAGTACACTGATACTGTAAAGTTTATACAAGTTGCCATAATCCTCTTTTTCACAGATGAGTAAATAATTTGATCTAAATGCTACTCACCCAGAGAGTGACAAAGTCAGCAAAGTTGATTTTCTGCTTTCTGCTTGAAGTGGTAAATAACAGCCTTCCCAAACACACCATCATCACAGTTTTTAAGTACCATCTCATGATCATAAAACAATACCACCACCACCACCCACATACACCTACGCACATAGGTTCAAACTACGTAAGTGCTGGAACTGGAGTAAAGCAAACAGACAAATGCAACTCTGAAAACAGTAGAGCACACAACACTGCACTTCAGTGAAGTTAAAATCAAGGAAGACATTTAAAGTAACATCACCTGTTCAAGACTACAATTATTCTAAATTTCCCCCACTTCTACTGCTGTTAATAATATTATTCAGAAGTCTGAAAACAAACTCTTCACTGCAAAGGGGAGGGAAAAAAAAAAAAAAGGAAAGACGACTTATAGAAGACAGTATTTTCACTTGGGCAAGTAACCTCTGTTAATACTGCTATCACTCAGCAACTCAGGGAAGACTTAGTTTGCTGCTATCCAATAAACTCAATGTTTCCGGTACAAAGAGTAATTCTATAGTGCTGGTTTGGTAGTTTATCCATTTTGCATACACCCTTCAAATAAACAAACAAAAGCACATAAGCAAAACAAAGCTCTACCAGTGATTAAAGCTCAAATGTTGGGCATGAACTCTTTGACAGTACCCCATTAAGAGAGGGGAAACTTGCCCTATAAAAGCATTTGCGTTGCTTAGTGGACATATAATATGCTGTATATTTTCTGTTCCACTGGAGTCAATGGAAAGACCTTAACAGACACTGCCTCGGGCATGCACAGGGTGAGGGTATACAAATGCTTTGCCAAGGGCAAAGAGGATAAACAAATACCCACTACAGGCAATAAATAACCTCACTAAAGCAGTAGACGGAAAACAAAAGTTTATACCACTCAAAGAATGAGTTCAAGCTCCTGAATTCCAAAAACCTGCATCTACTCTGACCGCCAGCATTACTGTAGCTGGATCAGGCAACCACACCATCACAAGCTATATTAAACATTTTATATATGGGTAAGTATATAATATTGGTTTAATCACATCATCAAGTATTTTTTTCCCCCACAAAACCCCTTTGCCACCCGGTATTGAGAACAAATATCAAGAAGCACGCAGTTGCTTAGTAAGTGATGCTCTTACTCATGAGATCATGGTCTCATCTACTGCAGAAAACAAGAAGCACCCAGGAACGAGGAAGGACAGCATAAGGGCACTTGTTATAGAAGTGTCCTGAAGAGCAACAGAAGCGAGTTCTTCCAGTGCTCTGTCACAAATACCAGGTCACATCTCTTTTTTTTTTTTTTTTTTAAAAACCAAAACTTAATCAGTATTTCAGTCTAGTAAGTGACTTTTAAAAATTCCTTTCATCTAAACTTATAGCTGGTACATTCTCCCCTGTGGCAGTTTCCCTTGAATTCCAATATAATGCAAGAAGCAAGCACCTGGTAACGAGAGGTAAGGCAGCAGCACCCTGCAGATCCAGTCCTGACTGTTCCAAGTAGCATCAGGCCACACGCATACAAAACAGAAACCCTTTCGACTGCTACTGCCATCTTAGATTTCAGCTGCTCAGACACAACAATCATATTACAAAAAAATTCAACAGCTAGGATATACTAAAACCAGAATTCAACTACAGTTACTAAACAGAGACAGTCCACATGAAAAAAAACCCTACTGATTTCTACAAACTTCCTAACTTACCAGTAATACTTTATCTGCATTACCCACACAGAATGATAGCTCATTTTTATCTTATCTAATATTGTATCTTCAGTATTACATTAGAGCGCACATATGGATCCTTCCGGGAAACAGGACTTCAACTGTAATGAAGAAAACCTCTTTTCTTAAATAAAATTGAAGAGGAGGGGGGAAAAAAATTATCAAGTAGACCTAAATACTGTTCCATGGCTACTACATGCCTCCATGCACCTCACAGTCAGCAAAGTAATTTACTTGTATGATTTCTACTGATACATAAAAGAAGCTAAAGCAAAGAAGAAAAACTATTTAACTCTCACTGGCAGTAAGATCAACTTAAACTTCCTGTATTTTTCAGCTATAGCTTGTGAGCTCTGTTAAACATCTGGAAAAGTAAAGTTTTTTACAGCTGCATATGTATGTAATTAATGCATTTGACAAGCTGTTGTGTTCCCAAACAGCTGCTTCCATTATACAGACAACTTTACCATCTGCAAAACTATTGGGTAAACTACAGTAAGTAAATATCAGGATAGCAGGTGCTAATAAATAACAAGCCCTGCCAAGATAACACACTTCTGTAAGAAAAGTTTTAATTTTTCCCACTGTACTTTTCTGTACCCCTGGAGCAGGCAAACTTAAGATACTCACAGAGGAACTAGTGTTGTGACTCACGGGAGCAGTAAAATAAGGTTCAGGGCAAATATCTCTGAAATCACAATTAAATGCAACCCACCCCTACTGCACTAAGCCAAAGAGTTAGGTCAGTAAATCTGCACCTAAAAGTGGGTCTTCTCACAATACATAACCAGGCACAGCTGCTAGTATTGTGATAAATAAAACAAGTTGAAAAGTGTCAGGTAAGTCTAATCTCCTATGTTAACATTCACAACTTTAACAGAGAATTTTCTATTTATCCCTGTGAGTATGATCTTCACTACACTTCACACCCAGCACTGCTACTTAACCCAAAAAGCTCGTCCATGCATCCAAGACCAGACCAAAATTGGGTATTTGTTTGACCCAGCATCAAAACAAAGCTGCAAATATAAAGAAATAACTGTTCTAACATCCAATATCTCGTGAACCACAAGGAACAATGATTAATACAGCCTCAGCTGAAATTTAAGAAAACAAAACTAAAGAAGCTCTTACTTCTGCAACCAATTTTGCCGGAAAAAGTAAGAGTCATATAGGTAGATATGATACACCTCCAGATTTACAAAACTGCTTAAGTTTTAGGTACATTCATCCACCAAAAAAAAAGAAACAATTTGGTAGTACTACGCTTTAAAGAGCTTCATGTGGTTTATGGTATTTGGAAGGTTACTGTTACTATATTCTCCAAAAACTGGCTGAGACTATCATTTCCAAAGCAGAAATACTGATATAAGCGGACCACAGCTTTTAAACAAACAGACTATTATATAGGATAACTTTGAAATGCTGGGGGGTTTTTTGGGTCAGGTTTTTGGTAATTTTTAAAAAAAAAACCCAAAACACCATTTCAGGCCTCTAATTGTTCTTTCAATTTTAGATAAAAAATAATGCAGCAAAGCTTTTTTTTTTTAAATATATAGTACTGTGTTCTGTGCTTTGATATACTGAACAAGAATTTGCTTCTCATGATATAGCCCAGTTATTATTACCGACCTTACTTATTTTTGTCCTACAAGCTACTACTACCAGCCTCCCCATATTTTAAAAATAAACAGAATGCATTGAAACACACAACAAAGTCTATGTACTCATTTTCCCTATATTTCATGAATGTCCTTTCAGAATTGCACCATAGCCTCAAAACTGTACTCCATCTATCCTCCCCTGGCAGCCATGTGGCCATTCATGCCATCAGTAATGCATGAACAATCAAACAGAGAGGAAAATGCCCTTATCTCAGCTCATCAAAAATACAAGCAAGCAAGCCACAAAGGGGTCACAAATTAAAAATTAAATACAGACAGACATAAAGTGTATTGACACATCACCACATCTAAATCCTCCCTTCAAAGCAACAGAAGACACCAGACAAGAACAGAAGGCAGCCAAAAGATGTAATGAAATAACACTTAGTCAAGAAGTGTATTTAGCAATGAAGAATTAAGCAGCAACATACACGAGCATCAGTAGGGTCTCTGCTGCTAATGGTAAATCCAGCAGCTAATACCCTCACACAGGCAACACATCTGCTGGTAGAAACAGGGGCAACCTATCCATGCCTGCTGGCTATTGCAAACCCTAGAAAGGATGCTAGTAAAGTTCAGAAGAACCATTAGGTAGAAAGTAGCTATTTAAATACAACTTAAACAGTATCTTTTATTTTAGGTAAAACAGAAGTCAAAGACAACAGAGATAAAAGAAAGGAAAAAAAAAAAAACTGGTTTTCTCCTGGAACATTAACTGTGTATATGAGTGCACAGGATACTAAAACTTTCTGCTTTCTGAAATCAGAATCCAGTATTACAAAAAACTGCTCTTCAAAGCTCCGCAACACTCTAAGTTAACACAGAACTCCATTAGAACAACTCTGTCAAAGCTATTTCATTATCAACTGAGTTTACTCTGATAATGACCTAAAGTAATTAAATCACTGAAGACTTAACAGCATTACAAGTTTAGAAGTTTTCATGTATAAATGTTAGATGGTTTTATTTCTTTCTGAAAGTAGCAAATGAATTATTTTTTCTTCAGTGCCAATAATCTGCTGCTAACAGCAAAAAGCACAAGCAAACATGAAATATTTTCTCAATTAATAAATCTCTACTTAAAAATCCTTCCTGTCCCCCATTTTCCAACCATACCAAATTTCTATCAACACTGAATTCTACTGATTTTAGAAGATGTTAACACATATTTGTATTCTGAAAAGTGACTGTACAAACATTATTGTGGTATTCATACAAACATTACTGTAGTATTCTATTTTAAATCTGAATAATATTAGATTGGTTGGCTCAATGTATAAGAAGAATTTGCCTACAAAGTATTTGTGTAGTCTGAAAGTCTTACTTGCTCATGTACTGTAATAAATAATTTGAAGTAGAATTGAAGCCCTAAATATTTTCAGATGTATTATTCCTGCTTACTCCTGCTGTCTTTTATAAGGTTGTTAAAAGCTACAACTGTGGACTCTCCCATTAGTAATAACTATCATAACAGAAATGAATCCATCTTTTACATTTTGTAACAGCTCACTAATATTTCAAACATAATTTTAAGAAAGCTTTTAAATACTTATTCATTTAAATATTTCTATAAAAAGTAATAAGCTTGCTCGAAAAATTCAGGATGGGAACAGGCAACCTGAAACATAACGGTGCTCAGACAGAGACCAGTAATAATTGCAATAATGCAATGTTTACTTATTTAATAAAATCAGATGTGAGGAAAGGAGTATTTTTGACCCACAAGTAGACTATGTTCAGAGCAGAGAAGGAAACATACCCATGCAATTTCTGTCTCTAGATATATCCAGCATATAGGTTTATGAAGCTGAATTAGCCTCATGAGAAAGAAGTTTCTGTCAACAAAAACAATTAATTTTTTAAAAATGTAAAAAACTGCATTAACATTATCTGCCCCCCTTTTTTTTTAACATTACTTAAAATTCAATGCAATATATACAATCTGAAAACACTAGGTATGCCAAAGCTGTTGAATACAAAGTTACTTCTGAGACCAGGTGCAAAAGTTTTTTAGCAACAGAAAACGGTATGGAAGGCATCAAGATTTCTGATGATGACAACCTCCCTATACGTTTCTTTCGAGAAATAGGTTTGGAGGTGACATAACCTCTTGCTTCTCTGCTCTAATATCCCACTGCCCTCTGCTACAGTGTTTACTGACAGATGCAAGGACACAATATACTTTTATTTTATATCTACATAAGATGCTAAACAGCTAACATGGAAAGTACTGTTCTGCTTGGGAGCTAACACCCCCTTCGAAAAACAAGTGCACACCTCAGTATCGCAGAAAAGTCTCCCCTCAATCAAAACATCATTTTTACCCTTGAAAGTACATTTAGGTACATATTATGCTCCTCAGCTTCATAAAAAACTCAGCAATTTTGACAAACACTCGGAAGTCTACTGTATCACAAATCAAACATTCTGTAGGAATACACAACTAAATTACGTTGATGTATTCTGTTACCTTATTTGACCATTTGTAGGCTTGAAGAAGTTGGCTGTAAAGAGGTGTTTTGTCCTGAACAGGATCGAGGCTCAACAGTCCGCTATTGTGCAGGGGGTGGTTCTCAGACGGTTTACCAACTAGGTTGCTCAGACGCTCCAGTTCACTGAAAGAAAACAGAATGGCATTTTTTTTAAAGTCAGATCTGCAGATACAGATATCCGAGATGTACAATCCTCCTGCAGGGACAGCATGCATGAACTCTATTTTAATATCTAAGTGAGTTTTAAATACCTCCCCAATTCGATAAAAAACATAATCACTCTCATTATCCAAACAATTTAAAGTGGTCTGTTAGTCATTAAGCTCAGTGCTTCTTCGGAGAGAAAGTACAAGTCAAGAGTCTTTGTAAGACAACCTGGAAAGAGTCAAACTACGGCAGGTCCTGTTCACAAGCACTTCCAGAACCCAGGGCACCTTCTGAGCAATGCATACCCTCACAAACCACAAAATTCTCACTTTAGCATTGCCTGCAATACTAGAAGTATTTTTTTAACCATCAAGCAGGCAGAGGCCTCATCATTTCATTAAAGAACTAGAAATTAACATTGTCCTCATATAAATATACAGAAGAACTTGCATTAGTTCTAAGCCTGGAGATAGTCCTGCAAAGTTTGTGATTACTCTAAGCAAGTGTACACATTCCAAGTTCTTAGGGCAAGGAAGCATCTTCCGATTTCCATGAGCAATTTGGACATTTTTAGACATGCGTAAAATACTCACTAAAGCATAATAAGCACCATTTTCCCATGGAAAAAATCTCACTGTGAAATCATCTATTATTGCTTCACAGCTCATTTGTCAAACACTACATTTAATAATAACAAAAGCAATTTTTAAAACTTGCATTAATCAACTGTAGAAGACTGGCTACTTTGCACAGATATAAAATGAAGTTTTTCAAGTGACTTGACTAATCAGGTGCCTTTCCTTTTGACTTCTGAATGTTACATCCTACTCTGAACTTCAGAACTTCCACTAAATTAAAAGCGGGATTCAGACCCTTCAAAGGGTGACTTCTGAAAAATCACTGTAAAGAAAAAAAACCAAATATCTCAATTTGCATTTAATGGAGGTTACGAAAATAAATGCCAACAATCAGAGAACTGACAGTTAAGAGACTTCCACACATTACTACCACAAAATTCTCCTTTATTAATCATCACTTCTTCAAGTTTCCATTGCCTACGTTCTTTCTAAGCCTCTGGTGCTGTGAACACTCGTGAATGTGCGTAATGTTTCTTGAGAAAAGCATACAATAAGATAAATGTGAATAGACATAGTAACTAAGGATTTGTTGAACAGAGATCCCAGTCAATACTTTCACGACGTGAGCCAAAGTCCAGTGATAACATTAACTTCAACACACCTTGGAGCATTCCCTCGCTACTTGAAATCTGTGCTTCCCAAACATGTAACAGAAAATGTAACACTTAGATGCTATATAAATTACAATATTTTGGGGCAGTTATGTCTCAAAAAACACAAATTAAATATACTCCAAAATATTAAAAAAAGTTATCTTGCAAGGAATCAGGAAAGAAATGCTCACCAAAGCACTGATAAGCATACCCACTAATGCTGTGGAAGAGATGGTGAAAAAGGAACTGGTGAAGTTTGATGATGAAGCTACTCTCAGCTATGGTAGTAAGGACAGGGACTGACTGCAAAGAATCGCGCAAGAAGTTCACAGCACTGAAATACTGGACGATAAACTGCAAAGTAGAGGAGTGTAAAATACCACACACGAGACAAGATAGGTCAGAGCCAATTGCTATCTATTATTGCTTGGGAACAAGATTTCGGGGTTATACCAAATAATTCTTTAAAAAGCTACTGAGCAAGACAAGAAGGATAACCAAAGGAAAGGCACTGCTTCCATATATGGAACCACGAAGCCTCCTCAACTTGAAAACAATAAAAACCAAAGGGATACAACAGAAGCCTATAAAGCTGTGTACAACATTATTCATAAGAATTATTATCTACCATCTTTCCCAACAGAAGGGAAGAAGTAGGTAAGAAATGATATTACCATTATCAGAACTAAAAATCAGCAAGGCCTATTAGCCAGCAAGAAACAAATTCTTGTAGACAAGACCCTGAACACCACCTCTCTGGAGGCCAGAAGATGTGCTGGGAAAGGGTGGTCACGCGTTTGGCCAGCCCTCGGACACTTCCCTGGACAGCGCTGATGGCTCCCAGTAGGATACAACCGAACCCAGCAGTGCTCTGGCAGGATCCACATGGACCATCAGCCTCAACAGTTTGCCTCTATTTACATTAAAAACATCTGCTGGTATTGAACAACTATACTTATGTATACTAACTTTCCAGCCTCACAAGTCTTGGTAATGAAACGGTCATTCTTGAACCACTTGGATGCTACTCAGAGCCTAGAAAGTGGTGGGTTTTTTAACAAAAAACTTCAAAAAACAGAGAAAAATCTCCCTGCAACCAAAAGCATTCACCTTGCCAATGCAATCCCACCTACAGCTCCTTTTTTAAAACAAAACAAGGACAAAAACCAGGTAAATATTACAACCAGCATTCATCCCTTTGGAAACTGTGGAATGAAACACCACGAAGGGGTAACGCGCACGAGGCTGGAAGGAATAAAATGGAGCGTTTTCGCATTTATTTGCCTAAAACTTTCTCCGGGAGTGGAAACGGAGCCGCCGGGCGCCTCCGACGGGACAGGCCCAGGGGGCGGCGGGGCCCCGCCGGCGCGACCCCGGGACTCCTCTCCCTCCCTCGCCGCCACCGCAGGGCCGGGGCCGGGTGCCCGGCTGCACACCGACGCGGGGGCGAAGCCCCCTCAGGGCCGGCTGCTTACCCCAGGTCGCGGCTGACGGAGTGCAGGCTCTCCTGGAAGGCGGCCACGAAGCCCTTCTCGCGGCCCTCCAGGGTCTCCTTGTTCCGCATCCCATCCTTCAGGCAGTCGAAGACCCGCGTCACGCTGGAGCGCAGCGCCTGGATGGCGGCGATGGCCTGGGAGAAGGCCTCCAGGTTCACCCCGGGGCTCAGCACCCCCTCCGCCATCTTGGCCGGCCGGGCCCAGCCTCTCCCCGGCGGCCCTTGAGGAGCGCGGCGAGGCCGCGGCGGCCCGGGGCACGCTGGGAAATGTAGTCCGGGCTCTTGAGGAGGCGGGGGCGAGCAGCGGGGCTGGGCGGGAAGTGGTGCTTCCCTCAGGCGCCGCCCCGGGCGGGAGAGCCGGTTAACCGGCACCATAGGTCACTCTTGAGCCTTTTATCCTCTTTTTCTAACATCAGGGGTTTCTTCAGCAAAGGCGGGTCTGCCCCGAGGGACCTGTGCCCACTGCTTGTGACAGGAGCTGCTGAGGAGATGTCTGCCCGACCCCGGGGCAGGAGCCAGGGGCAAAAGAAAAGAGCACTGGCCTATGCATCTCTAAAATACCTCTGTCCTTCTTCAGAATAATTTTTTCCAGTCAAATGTCCTCTTTTCTTCTATTTCCCTGTGCTGTGCATCATTCTCTGCTTGTAATACAGGGTATATTCCCTCCTTTGGATCTTCTGTGGATCTGTATGGAGTTTTCCAGGCATAGAGCCAGAAATAAAACCATTTGAAATAGGTAGCAAGGGCCCCTGTCCTGCTGCAACAACTGCGCTGAGCTTGAAGCAGGCAAGAACACTTCTATAAGCCGTATGCTCGTGGACAGACTGAAGATTTGAAGGTTGGGCCCCGTGGTACAGTTCATGTGTCAGTCGTGATTACTGCTGAAATCAACAGGACGGGGACCAGGCCTTCATTATTGAATGTTTGCAAAGCACTGCAAAGTTCGAGAGTAAGTAGTACTAGTTTGATTTTGTAGGAGCTGCTTATGTTTCCAATGCCACCGCCAGCTCTTTTCACCCCTAGAGTGCAGCTAAAATAAATAGAGCTAAAAGAAATGAAGCGCTGCGCAGGCCAATAGTCGCTCCACACAGAGTAAATTGCAGCACAGGGCTAGGTTTTTTGTTTTCTCAACTTCTAAAGTAAATAACAACCTCTTTCATAAAGGTATTAATTAAATCCAGTAGGCACAATCCACATAGTCAGATCCTTTAGTCAGGGCAGCTTTTTTTTTAATATGTAAAATGGAAATGAATACAACAAGGAACAGCAGATGTGTCAGTGGGCAAGTGAAGTGAGGCTTTGCCCTCCACTCAGTGATACTTTTCTGTCTATTGTGCGACGGATTCTGAAAATTGCATCCAATCAATTAAAGGTTCTCGGACAACATGCGAGGTATTGATAAGTGAAACCCTATTACTTAGCATGAAGAATGAGAAAATGGAAAGGCTGCGGTTCTGCTTCTCTTGAGCTTTGCAATGCTGTTGTATCTGAGCACAGAAGTAAAGCAAACCTGGAAGCAATATAGTCTGAAGCAATGTAGTTCAGCCTACATAAACAGTGAAATATATAGTGGTGTACTTCAAAGAATCAGCAATGGACTGAGCACACTTAGTAAGGCAAATACGAACAAGATAGGAATCATTCTTTATGTA
Organism: Gymnogyps californianus; assembly: GCF_018139145.2. Classification (NCBI taxonomy): domain Eukaryota; kingdom Metazoa; phylum Chordata; class Aves; order Accipitriformes; family Cathartidae; genus Gymnogyps; species Gymnogyps californianus. The sequence goes on from NC_059488.1 coordinate 7,596,569, forward strand.
AAAAAGCACTGAATCAAAGAATAGCAGCCAGAGGCAGAAAGGACAAGACTATCTCAGCCAGACTGGCAACTTAAACTGTTTATGGATCTATAATATTAGTTATGTTAGACATAAGACACCTTTCTTTGGACTATAATAGATTGGTCAAGAAGGTACTGTGTTATTATAAGGGAATACTTCTAGGCTGAAAGATCATTCCTGCATGGTATTATTCTTTTTTCCTCTCACTGCAAAGTTCAGACTCTGGGTGCACATTGCAAATGTCTGTAACTTATTTTATGTGTTATCCCTTGGAAATGGGTGATTCTTTTCCATTTCTTCCCCTCTGATGTAAGATTTATTATTTTTAAACATATATTTTCAGCTGTTAATATCACCTTTACTTTAACTGTCTCCAAGATCCCCGTCATTGTGATGTCCGAGTGCAAGGATTTCTGATTTTACATCCTACCTGGAAGAGCAAAAGGGCTTGACAGTTGTTTTACTATTTGTAAACTGTAATGACAAAACAGTGGCCTGAAAACAAACCCATAAAAGTATAAGGAATCATTTGGAACTTGCCCCTAAAGAACAAAGAGCACAGCATATCTTTGGCTTAGAAACGCAAAGGAGGGCGTTCACATTTTTTGCTCCAGGGGTCTGCTTTTCCTTGCATAAATGAGGAGCCAAGTTCTCCTGAACAAACAACGAGCAATTCAGAGCGCTAGGAACTCTGTTGGCTCCGTGGGAAGTTGAGGCAGACTCTGCTTCAACAGGAGTTCCTGTTCCCCCTATTACTCCTCCTGTTTTGCCACATCTAGAAGGAAAAGACTGCGTGATTTGGTGTGCTTATTTGTAGGGCATTGCCTTGCCTAAGTTGCTCACTGCTTTCTTTTAAGCGATATTCCCTAAGTGGCAGCTTGTCCAAACCAAGGCAGTATGCTAATTTCATCTTCGTTATAGGTATATTGTAAGTGGGCATTATGGCTATAAAATACGTCAAACCAGGATATATCCAAGGTACCGATAGATATCTTTTTGCCTTAAAATCACTAGTAAAACATAAAAGCAAGAATCCAGCTGATGTTCAAAACATCCAAAAATCTTACTATCTGACAGCTGTTGAGTGGGCTCCTGCAAAATTCTTTGGGTGGCCCAATATGGACACATACCCACACCTGAGCAGGCATCAGAATTGGCATCTTTTATCCTCACCACCAGAAGTTCAAGGACCTAGTGATCTCCCTCCAAAAAAAGATCACATTTAAAGCATATGGGTTATATCGACATTGCACAACACAGCGTCATGTAGAGAGATGCAAACAGCAACTGCAGTCCTGGAAGGAGCCTGCTCTGTTAGTTCAGCATTCTGACCAGACTAATAAACCCTGCCTCTCGGCATTGCTAATTAGCTCTGGCAGACCACTGTGCTAACACGGTGATACTACAGCTAGCCCAGTTATCGCCACACACTGCTGCACTGTGCCGTGTAGATAGACGACGAGATGGAATAGAGAAGACTGCAGTGAACTGCCAGTTCCGGATCTGTTCTGTGGCTAAAGAGAGAATTTCATTTTGGGTGCTGTCAGTCTCATAACGTACATAAGCTCTGAACTCACTTGGAGAGAAGGGGGGGGAAAAAAGTAACAATCCAACCTGGCATCACATGCAGCTTGACAAGAGCAGTACAGTTCTCTTCCGAAGCAGAAGCTTGGCTGGGGAGCATGTAATTAAGATGAACCTTTCACAGCAAAGTATGTTATGGCAATATTACTCAAATTGCGGCTACTAAGAACCAAGGGGGCTGTAATTAATCGGCAACATCAAAGAAAAGGGATGATTTCAGAATCCTTGCAGAGGTACTGTAAACAATTTGTTAGGGAAGAAAGTGCCCAATTAGAAATGCATTCTCATTTAAGAGAAATTAATTTTGTTGTCAGGAGAGACAACTAATGGTGACTACTGAGTTTCGTACCAAATGCAGATAATCTCTCATGAAATGTCTGGACAGGACTCAACATTTGGAATAACTGACATCATAAGAAACAATCTTTATCTTCCTCTGAGACAGATAAATGCTGGTATTTATTCTGTGGCAAGCTGGACTGATATTCATCACCAGGCCTCTTCATTTCTTCATACTTCATTGCTACATACTTGACAGCACTTCAGATAAATATAATAAACTGATTTTGTTTTTTCAAATAATTGTGACTCTCAATAGTGCAATTGGTAAGATATTCTTGCTATTTTTACATTCCTATTAATTTATTTCAGGTTTGCAGTCTTCAGTTAGCCACAGAGTTTACTGCACAATGCATTATTGAAACAGAAGAGACGGTGGGGGTTTTATCGACTCATCCTTGAGGCTTCTGCCAAGAGAAGGGAATGCATCCTGCCTCCTTTTAGACAAGGTTGGAATGGCAAGACATTTTCAGATGGGTGGGGAGCCTTGATCTCCAGTGCTATTTCTTTCCTATTGTTCCCTGAATCAGAATCTCCCACTATATCCAACAATAGTGAGCGAAAATCTTATCTGAACACTCCTGCCAGAAGAAACAGTGAAATAATGAACTGAGCTGACAATGATGTAGTTATCATCAGATTTCCTGTGGGATGAATAGAGTTAGCTTAGTATTGTTTCAGGCTCTCAGGCGACCAGGCTCACATTCGAAAGGATCTTCCCCCACATCATTCTGTGTGAAAAACAGACCTGGAGGCCTCCCAGTCCCCTTACGCGGTCACTGTAACTGTAGGAACTACAATTTTCAAGTGGCTATTCAGTTCCTTATCCAGAGTGTTTTGTTTCAGTTTACGGTTATAAAATGTCCACATCACACAGAAAATCCAGCACATAACAGATTTGTCTGCAGAACCACTAAGGATTGGATGGATTATGACTCTTTGATTCCCTCTTGTCTGATGAAAATGACACCCTTGATATCAGTTTTAAGATAATTCAAAGAGATCTGCTGTTATGCTGTGCTGCTTCTGGAGTTTCGGTCCCTAGGGATGTCAACTTAACACCTTATCCCAGCACTGAATTTACATGAGAAGTGTAAAGCAAAATACAAAAAGGAAACCGTACCCAGCAAAACTCATGATGTTATTTTATGCATGCGGAATTGTGTCCCAAAATATGTCAAATTTTACTTGCAAAAATAAAAGGCTGCTGTTTTATTCTGTATGTGTGCAATCTGCAGAGAAGTACACTCAGCCACTTCTTTTCTTTAAACATTCAGTGATCAAGTGTGGAATCTGATGTAAAACCGAATGGGAAGAAAGTATCATTATTTAAAGGCTACATAACTGCTTAAAATTAGAGCTGTGAAGGCATCAAAAAATACCAGAAATCACAGATGGTTTGCAGATAAATTCACATTGCATTTAGTCCACTCAACATCTAAAAAAAAACCTATGCTTTTGCCTTGCTTTTCAGTCTATCTGTTGATGCCTGCTCAAAACATACTTTCTTTAAATTGGGCTTTGAGTCCTGTTCTGTTGCCCTATACATTCAGATCCTAGTCGCTTTGAAAAATCTGCACAAATACATGTATTTTTAAATGATGTAGTTAAAATTTAATATATTTTGCACATTTTCAAAATGACAACTATCCTGAGCAGGTTAAATAAGACATTAGCAGGGATGAAATAGTAGCGAGAACAGACAAGTAGTTCTGCAATATGCAAGTGGCTGAGACAGAATGACCCAGTTGCTTCTTCTTGACTATATTGATGATTCTGCAGTATTAGAGTCGGTTAAACTCGTTGTTTTCCCTATCCGAAGACTGCAGAATCAGGCTTTTACATAATTCTGGGATATTTGTGTATTCTGTAATTTAACTAGTTAAAGCCTATTTGCCTTTTTTAATGCCTGGGCTGTATTTTCAAATGTTCTGTCTTGTCCCCTGGGTTTTCTCTCTGACACTGGTTTGCTCTGGGGAAAATTCCACTTCCATTATCATGAAAGACCAGGATTTGGCACAATCATTCCAGCCTCACTGCCTAGCAGCAGTCAGCAGAATTTGTTGAATATATAATGCTTGAATTCTACTCCTTACCAGTTTCTTGCGGAGGTAGGATTTTGCAGCAGGCAAGGGGAAGCTTGAAACACGGTGGTTATTCAATACATGGTTGAGCACATCCACTAGCTATTGCTCTTCATTGAACAGGCGCATGAAAGTTTTAGATGGCAGTGTATCCGCTGTTATGACAGTAAATATGATGGAGTTCATGGTACGATATATGGTATTTCGTCTTGCCAGGAGCAAACTCTAACCTGCAGCTTGGAAAAACAGAGGCTGCTTTTCCCCAGGCTCTTTAAAAAACCTGACACAGTAACAATCACTGAGACAAGTTCAAAGAGTTCTGAAGTTCCTGATTAGTAAATATTATTTGAGAAAAGTGTAATCTCAGGACAATGAGGCCTGACATGAACCAGATACAGGCATGATTTTGGCAATCTTTAGCTTTATTCCTTCTAAATATGAATGCAGCATGCCAAGCAACCATCCTGCCTAACTCCTGAGCTTAGCTTTCCCCATTCCACCAGCCGCTTGCCAAGAGTCATTTGCTCCAGTACTTCTTACAAAAGCCAAGCTACTTCTCATAACTCTCCATCCTAATTAAGCTACTTGCTGGCTTTTATAATCACCTCTCCATAAACCAATCAATCTCAGCAGGATTTTTAAGAGATGAAACTGGGCTGATCTCCCCTTAAAGCACCAGCCATCCTGAAACAAAAGGGTCTTATTCTTTACTCTTTAGCTTTTCTTGCATGCCTTCTTTCATTTCTTTTCCAGCTGTAAAAGAGAGAGGCCAACAACAAAAATAAATATACTCAAATATGCTTAAGGCTGAATGAGGGCGTGGAAACCTGCAGTTTTCCAGACAAGTCAAGCAGTTCTAGCAACTGCATAGATCAGTATTTTCTTTCAAGCTGTTCCACACTCAGTATTGTTCATCAATCCATTAAGGAGGACAGGCAACCATGCTTTTTAACAGAAATCCAGACAAAACAGGCAGAATAAATCAAAGTTCTGGGATATTCAGAACTTCAGCATTTCAGAAATTCAGTACTTCATCTTGACCTTTATTCAAGAAAGCATCTGAACCAAACCTGGAGCACATACAAAGGGACTTTTAAATCAATAAGCCTTTCTACACCACTGCTGCCTGCTTCAAGACCCTATTTCTGGAATCTGTAGGGCAGCTAAACTGAACTCAGTTCACAGAGTCCGCAACCGAAAGAGCCTTTCCTCTGGAGCGGGCTCCGTGTGGAAGACACACATCTGAAAACTGTGCTAGAGCATCCTAGAGTCACTGCAGCACTCCACATGTTAGCAGGACACAACTGGCATTGCTCAAATTGCCACCAAACTGGATTTACCCAGAAGCTTCTACCCCCACAGACATTGCTATGGAAAACATCCTGCGTGAGGAAAAAAAAAAAGTTAATCAATTTGGTGTTGTCCAAGGCATTCTGGTGTGTTTCTTGCTGTCTCATAATATGGGATAAAAGGGACATCAATGCTTGGAGACAGTGGAGGCACCATATGATGTGGAAACAAATTGGCTTCAAATAAAAGACTACCTTCATTTTGTCAGGACAGAAACACGAGCATATGCACACACAGTGGGGCCGCACTGCTACCAGCGTCCCCAGCGAGTATCTGCCCCGTTTGGGTGTTGCTCCACCACGACCAGCAGACCCAAAAGCAGCACGAAGGAGCGTGCGTTGTAGGTGCTGGCCTGCTGCCCCACTGGCATACGAGCTAACAGCGTCCATGGGATAGGGAGGAACCAGAGCCACGTGTGGTATGGTCAGCAGATACAGAACAGATTGGATTCTTTCCAAAGGCTGTTATCTGAAAAAGACTTTGCTTTATACTTGGGCCAATATGGTAAACTGCGTCCAGTTAGCTCAGGGAAAGGTCAGAGATATTTTAAAGTGAAGAAAGGCCATCTCTGGCAGCTGTATCCAATTCAGAGAGATATATTATCCCCAAAGGAACATGAGAAAAAAAATCCTTATTTATTTTATTTCTGCATATTCCACTTACAGTTACCCTGGTGCATTCATGATATGGAATTGAGCAATGTTTTCAAGCAGAATCCAGCCAGTCTTTCCTAAAATGAGACAGAGGTTGTCTAAACAGACAATCACTTCCTGGAATTTGCAGGTCTAATTCCATACTTCAGTATTTAAGGTCTCCAAAAAAAGTGTCATCCATCTTCCCGCTTAAAAAGAAAGAAAGAAAGAAAGATTTTCCTTCTATCTAGAGATTATTTAGTGCTCTGTTATTGACACTGCTTCTATTGAAAGATTTAAAGATAAAAATGCAGTGTATTCAAGTAGCGATCATTTTTCATCGTCACTTAGTGACAGTACAGCCTGTAGTCAATTGCAGCAGATTTATCTTTTCTGCTATTGATCGCGTGTGGGGCTAAGCAGTTTGCAGGTAGCTGGCTGTATCTCTTCTGAACTGCAGCAAGAAATGCAAAGGGAGTGAACAAGAGTGGTGCCAAGCAATCTTGTTTTCATTCTAAAGCTGTTTAATTATTTTCCTGTAAGTGGTGAGATAAGCTGCTAGAAGATAATTTGTTTACGGACACAAGGCATTTCCTGCCGGACAAAAGGAACAGCATATAAACACCGTTTCCCTGTGTAGCTCAGTCTACAAGGTGTCACAGAGAACTGGGTTCAAGACACTAGATGCAAATGAAAACTTCGGCTATCGGAGGGACAGATGTTTTGTGAAAAGCAGAGGCTGCCAGTCAGGTCCCTAAAGCAAACCTCCCATGACCTCCTGTGGTGAAGATGCTCTCTTGTGCTCTCGTGAGGATTCCCATCACATCATGGAGAGGTTCTTTCTGCTTTTTGAAGCCCACAGAGAATGGAAAGTATTATCCTGAGGGTTGGGAGCACTCCAGCCTCCAAAGCTCCATGAACAATTTTTATACTTAAGACACAGGGATTAATTCTGGTCACCTTCTGAGTTTAGAGTGAAGCTGAAGGAAAAAAAACCCAAAACATTCAGATGCAAGGTAGAACCTACTTGTTCTCAAACAGTACAATATTGGATCCCAGACTCTTGTCTCAAACACATCTACTATTTTAAACAGAGCCAGACTTCTGTATATGCTCTTCTTCACTTAAGCCAAATACATCGGTAAGTGCTGATACAGAGGCTGTGAATTTGATGGCTGAATAATGCTTGCGGGAATCCTTAAGAGACCAAGAAAGCTTTCTCTAGAAGCTGTCATGCACCTCCCTGATGGATCACAGCTCACAAACCATAAATGCACTTAATGTGGGGAGCAGTCAGGACCAGATCTTCAGCTTCCTACAGCAGTTGCTCTGCTACGGAGCTAAAAGGTGCATTTGTGCTTGTTTCTCTTACCAGGTACCAGCTGAAATGTGACCCAGACACCTTTAAAGTTTCTATATATCAGGTGTAAGTTTTAAATATAAGCTGGAAGAGAGGCATACAAAGAGCTTCAATGAATGAACAGACCGTGGAGCCTCAGTGCTATTCGCAGCTTTCTCATCCAAGTGATGCCATTTATCCACAGTCCCCACTGTGACTTTGGGTCGCCCCCTTTTTGGATATTGCCCATATGGATTAGAAAAGGGAAAGGCAAGCACTGGCCATTGCCTGGACAAGGAGACCTATTCTATTTCTTGTGCCCCTTGCTTTTTCCTTCTACTCCTGCTGGGGAGACCCAGCAGATTAATTCATACAACAGCAAAAAGCCCCGAACGTTGTAACTGCAGGAACTACCTCGAGATGAAAATCACATACTTTATTCTAGAGGAAGCGACTTAACCAAAAACAAGCAAGCTATACAAATAAAACACATATATAGAGGTTCACCCCAAGCATGAACTTTACAATGTTCTAGCCCTTCTCTCCTTCCTTGTTAATCATGTGCTTCTGGGGTTAATTTTCTAATCACTTCTATGAAAGACGTTCTTCTCCTACAGAGACCTAATCTTTTTACACTCCTCTGCAGCTAGCTCTGACTCCCTTGTCTGTTCCTGATCCAAACCCTTTTGATTAATCATCTCTTAACAGGTTTATCAATCTGTTCTGAAGCCCATACACAGGAACATACATGTTCAGCAGATATTTCCTCTACACCTTTCTCTCCTACACTATTTTGGAGAACTGTTCCAAACTGTGCCAGCTAACTCTTGCTATTTGCAGACATGGGAGATGGGATTCTAAACCATGAGGATTTGCCAAGGTAGCTATATGAGTATACTAGCAAAAGGATATTTCTCCTGCTGTATAGCTCATTCCCGTTCTTCAAATAAACTGTACTAGTAGAAGGACTTCCACTGCCTCTGCAGAAGGTTTTTGTTGATAGGAAATTAGTTTCACCTCTTGCATTGCAAACCGATATAGCAATGATAACGCAGCTTTTGACCAGGATGATTTGTTTTCTCCTCAGTATTCATAGCTGCCAAAAAAGGAATATGATCACTGTCTTAAAGAATAAAAAGTGGCTTAATTTTGTCCCCCAAAATAACCTGCACTTTTGATCCATTCTGAATTCTTTTTCTTGCAAGGCTTTCCTGCACAGATAACAACGTTAAACAAATTAGCAAATTACTCTCTCTGCAAGAGCCAGGTCATATTTCACCATTAGAGAAGGAGTCTGATTTTTGCTTGGGTGAAAATAAATCCACAATAACAGTATTTGCTATCATTCATGTCTCAACATTCCCCCTCAAAATAGTTTCATTTTGTTATATTTAATGCTTCAGCATTACATCTTAAAATAATGTCAATAATTACAAATCTCACTGTTTTATTTTAGGCACTGTTCTCCTGGAGTGACAGAAGCACACAGATTGAAAATGTTGCTGAAAAGATTGCTGGAAGATAGGAAAAACACATCTAAGCTTTGCCTAAGTGGCAAAAAGGAAAGAGACGCTCTTTGGACACAGTAGCAAGGAGATAAAAAAGTTTCCAATGTTCATCATTTGCTTAAAGCCCAAACAGGATTCAGTGAGGGTAAACTAAAGCACTGCAGTGTCGTGAGTTCATGGTGTAATATTTTGGCCCTTGTGGGATGTTATACTGCAATATTGAAATGAAGGATCCTACTCTGAAGTCTGCAATCTGGTGCCCCTCTCTGGCTGTTATACCTGATTCTAGAGAGAAGAAACCCAATAAAGCATATTGATAAACTCTGTCTGATGCGTCAGTTAAAAAAGAGCCCTTCATATGTAAACAAAAAACTACACAGACCAAAAAAAAAAAAATCTTCAAAAACTTCCTCTCCTTCAAGTTATTAAAGCTCTTTCTGTTGCTATACAATATTTTTATAAGTTTTATGAGCTCTATCACTCACCTATTCATTTTCTAATGCCTGAAAAATTACAGATCTTCTCTTGCCCATTGAAAAAAAAGGCAAAGCCCTTTACAAGCCTATTAGGAAAACAATATTTACAGCAAAGTACCAAGGAAAATACTCCCATTAAATTTTACAGCAATTTCCTTGGAAGAGTCCTTTCCACTGAGAACAGCTGGACTTAATTGCAAATGAGCTGACTGAAGGAAGTACATCTGATTGCAGATGTAATAAAATTCATGCTTGACACCTTAATTTTTTTAATATATATTGGCCACCATCAAATCACTGCATTTGCTGGTTTGCAGGCTAAAGCTATCAAAGTTCTGGCAGGAGAATAGACAGGGAATGGAAAAGCTTGTGGAGTCCTTCAAAGCTTGGTGCTTAAGACACAGCTTTTTAATGCTATTGATTCCTAACAATCAATATTTTTTTCAATAAGAAAGTCTCATATTACCCCTTTTCCCAACCACCCTTCACAATGAACTTAGTTAGGATGAAAAAGCACTTCATGGCTTTCTTTTGAGGTCTTTTTTTTTTCGTGTTCATTGCAGTCTCTTCTTCCTTACAAAGTTCACCTCCCTCAGCCCTGCTGGCTGATACTACGTGGTTGTAGAGTGGTTGGCCAGATTTCCTCCGGTGTAACAACCTGCCATCAGGCTATAATTTGACCCAGAAAAGCTAATTTCTTTGAAATTAATGAAATCGCCACCACATCAACCTATTGCCTTTAAGGTTGTTTGCTTAGAATCTACCACAAAGAGCAAAGACTTCTGCTTCTTCCTCATTCCTGTTGTATTTCTGTGAATAACTTAGCTACCAATGAGCTTCATGAACAAGGTTTTAAAGTACCTTTTTACCGTTAAATTTGAACCAAGCAGTCATTTCTGTTGGGAGCCTCATACGATGACTTTTCAAAAAGTAGGACTGGCCGTCTCCTGTTGGCAAATGCAGTCCTTTTGCATCACAAGAATATGAAACTTTGCTGAGAGAGCGAGCAGAGGGAGCAGGAGCTAAGATTGCTGCCACCTGAGATTGCCTAAGAACTGCATTTCATTGCTGACTAATTGCAGGCAAATTGCTTCTGCTGGAATGTATATGGAGTGAAGAGCAGCAACAGTGTTTGCCTGTAGAGCACTAAGTTTAACAAGGATGGAATAAACACTAAATGCTGCCTGAATCCTCCCGCAGTGGAAGTATATAGTCCCCTTTGCTTGTCAGTCTGTGATATGGGAGAGTGGGATCGTCATCCCATTCTCAACGTTACTCCATTTTCTGCTGAAGAAAACATTGGGATACTCTTCCGATTCTCTCCCGTCTCCTAACCTAACAGGATTATTCCTGGACAGAAACACACATTTCTGTGAAAGGAAAATAGTTCTTTTTCATCAACGTGTTGTGAGTTGAAACTAATGCTCAGGGCTCATTACAAATGGAGGCTCCTTTTCCTTTCATTTTTTTTGCAGAGTAACACTGTGTGTGGCATCCCAACACTTCAAAAATAACCTGCCACTCCACTGGTACCTAGCATGATGCTAATAAGAGCTTCATATAAGAGATGCTGCAGAATCTATAACAACAAGCTTCATTTTTTTTAAACGAGTAGCATTCACTGCGTGCTTCTGTACGTGGCTGTTTAACTAGGCCTACCAAACGTTGCAGATATACACACAAATGCATTTTAATCAACCACAAAAACACTCTGTGGCATAAGTAGTTACGCAGCTATGCCCCCAAGAGCACAGGTAAGTAGGCTAGTAAATATTTGATAAACTATTGTTGCATGGGATACTAAACATAAATATTTAGTATAATATTTATTTACATTTATATCCTATGTTTAGATAATATTATGTCTAAAGACAAGTATACATTCAAATGTTTGGTCTAGTAATACTACTCATAGACATGTGCTTAGGTACGATATTTAGTACAGTGTCATGATGCAGGCAAGAAAATGAAAGGATTAGTTTATAGGATATATACACAGACACACAACTATACACATATTTAGTTTTCTTTGTAGAGTAATTGCACTATGAGAAACAAATGCAATATAAATATCAGAATCTCTTTGCAAGGTGGTATATGTTGGGCTTTTAACATATGACTTGTCAGTTGGTAGGGAATGACCTTGGGGGTTGCATTACAAAATGCTGGACTGGCATGAGGGCCGATTTTCAATGAACACAGTATGAAGTGCAAATATCACTCCCCCAAGGCGTAGCCCCAAGCACAGACAGATTTCATGCCTTTCTTATAGTGTAAAATGGAGTTTTTGGTGATTCTTTAGAGAAATGCAGGATGCAATCACTGCAAAGATAAAAATTCCTTACCAAAAGCCCTGGGAATGCACTAGCTTCCTCGCAGGGCTGCGACTCATCCTCTGTAAGGCTGTCTTTTGCCTCCATCCTGAAATAGAGGTGGCGTACAGTTTGACACATTAATATTTATTACAGCTTGCAGTGCAGCAATAGTCCTATATCAGAGCTGACTCTATTATAGAAGAGACCTGCATTATAGCGAGAGGTGGCCCTTTACAGGATTTGGTTTTTCTGCCTGATAACACATTTTGGACTACAGAGTCTCTGTATACATTGAAAATTCCTTTTACAGCTACATTGCATTTATGATGACAGACAGCCTTTATCTCCAGTTGAGCGCCTTTTCAAAGAGTTCCTTGAGTTCTGTTTTTTTTTTAATGAATTAAATGAGATTTCTTGCAAAATATGTATCTGTATGTGTACGTGCAGGCTTGGGTACTGTTTAGCGCCATTTGTTTTGGACCCCTGACCAAAGCCACAATGTCAGCCTGGCCGGAATATTTTGTGCCAAAGTAGAGAAGTCATCTCTGGAGGACCAGTAAAGCAGTAAAAAGCATTTAATCTCTAATTCATGGGTTTGCATATGGCCCATATTACTCAGGACTGTTATCACAGCTACTCCGCGATGACCTCAGTGAGATGTGGCAGAGCAGTAGTTCTGGTCTTAATGGATACTAGTTGCCTGTTGTACCAAAAACGTCATCACTGTTAGTATCTCTGCCAGAAAGACCTATGTGAAGTGTTGGGTTTTGTTGCTTTTTTTTCTTAGCATGCACTGTCTTTTTAGCAATATGCCTGCTGAATATTAACCACCCTAGCAATCCCGGCGCAGCTCCATAGCACCGCTGCTTCCTTTAGTCCTACCTGAAGTGATTTGCTGCCGTTGTAGCAGTTTCAGTAGAGGGGCCAAGGACTGGCAGAACCACAGCAGCTGAGCAACCTTCCTCTTCTTCGCCGGCAGCTCACAGCCAGGCACCAGTGCTGACGCACAGCGTGGGAAGCTTTGGTTGCCATCGTACCTTATTGATACTAATTCTGTGGTGCCTGTGCCTTTAGACCTGGGCTCTGCCGTGCACCGCACAAACACAGGGCAAAGAGATGCTCAGTCCTCTCAGAGTTTATCTCTGAGAGTTAAGGACTTGCTCACACGATCTCCTCTGGATGCAGCTGGGCTGGCTGACGTGGCGGCTGTGTTTGGATGCCCACCTGGTGTGGTTTAACCCCAGCCGGCAACCAAGCAGCACGCAGCCGCTCGCTCGCTCCCCCCACCCAGTGGGATGGGGGAGAGAATTGGAAAAAAAAAAAAACCCTCATGGGCTGAGATAAAGACAGTTTAATAGGACAGAAAGGAAGAAAAGTAATAATAATGATAATAATAATAATAATAAAATTACAATAATAATACTAAAAGAATTAGAATATACAAAACAAGTGATGTACAATGCAATTACTCACCACTCGCTGACCGATGCCCAGTCAGTTCCCGAGCAGCGTCCACCCCTCCCAGCCAACTCCCCCCAGTTTATATACTGGGCATGATGTCATATGGTCTGGAATATCCCTTTGGCCAGTTGGGGTCAGCTGTCCTGGCTGTGTCCCCTCCCAGCTCCTTGTGCCCCTCCAGCCTTCTTGCTGGCTGGGCATGAGAAGCTCAAAAAACCTTGACTTAGTATAAACACTACTTAGCAACAACTGAAAACATCAGTGTGTTACCAACATAATTCTCCTACTAAATCCAAAACACAGCACTATACCAGCTACTAGGAAGAAAAAACTCTCTCCCAGCTGAAACCAGGACACCATCCCTGCAGGAGGACGCTGCTTTCCCTTCTGTCCACCAGCTTGCCTGGATGCAAGGGGTGAGGGAAGGATGTTCTGGGTCACAGGGCCAGCATTTGTCTAGCAGGGCTGGGGTGAGAGGCAGAGGGTGGTGCTGGGTGGGGGATTACCTCCAGCTGGAGTACGAGAGAGAGGGAGTGCAATACACAGCAGAGAGGATACAAGGCATGGTGGGCGGGAGCAGGATAGAAAATGAGTGAGTAGGAGGGATTTGAAAGAGCATGAGGTGGTTTCTCGAACACTCATGGAGGAATTCCTTCATGGAGATATACTGGGAAGTCAGAGAAAGGGTGCAAAGAAAGGTAGAAAACACTTTTACCAGCAGCTTCGGTAAGAGCACAGGAAGACAAGGCCTGCGTCAGTCATGGCCAAGAGAAAGGATGTTGGTGTTATCAACACACAGGAACACAAACCACAAGATTAAGTCTAGGCCTGAAATTCGTCTATGTGGATGGATATCAGAGGCTGCATTTCAGAGATGCTACACAGAAAAAAATCCATACAATCTAAACTGGAGGTGAGGACAGGGTGGGAGATGCAGGACGGATGGGGCACTGTGGCAGGCTTGAGTGAAGGATTGGCATGACTCTGATGAAGGGAAGTCTGCAATATTTGTGTTTTGGGAACACCAGATGAACTTTCAAGGGCATGAAAGGGACCTTGTACAGGAAAGGTACCACAGAGCCTAATCTAGAGCAAGAAGGGGCTAGGAAAGTTGTCAAAGAATTTTGGAAGCCAAACCAAAAAAATATAGTCCAAATAACAGAAGACCATTTGAAGTGTCTTCTCCATGACCAGGAAATACCAAATCCATAACTGTCCTTGTGGAGATGAGCAATGAGAAGGAATCATTTTAGTCTGCCAGTTTCCTGGGTGAATGAGGTATTGCCAGGTAGGGAATGAAACCACAATACTTTCTGTCTTGAAAAGTGAGCAGATCTGGGAACAGAAGAGGCAGGAGGAACTAACCAAATCGATCTCTCCCATGTGCTGTCAGCATTTTACCCCTTCAAGCGCTGCTGTTCCTTCCACCTCGCCCAGCTGCAGCCAGGACATGCTGTACCATCCAGGGGCACTAACCCATCCGAGCCTCTCCTAAAAAAGGGTCTCCTCTCTCTCTCTGACTTGCCCCCCAGCCTCCCCCCAGGCACACTTCATTTTTCTTTGACTGACTGATAAGGTTGTGCCTGACTTCATTGAAAGGCTTTTAAAATCTTAGTCTTTGCTGTTAGTATTGATTAGCTTTGTCCTCTTAATGGGCTATTTTTTTGTCTCCTGGCTTGTTGCATCATCAGGTTGTATATTACTCTTCAGGGTTCTTTATATGGATTCATAAATGTGAATACAGTTGGGGACCAGCTCTGAGAAGAGATGCCAATCTTCTGAACAACCCCCCCAAGGCACCTCTCAGTGTTTAGGAGACCATTCACAATGAGAAAAAGCATGAACAATCTGGTCATTGCACTGGGGGGCGAGGAGAAAAAGAGAAAAGAGGGAGAGCAAGTTGCTCTTCCACAGGGAGAGGATGGGTATTCAGTAACTTAGTGAGCCAATGCACCAACTTCATCCCTGCAGCCGTGGGTTCTCTGCTTAAAAATACAAAAGTAGTAATTAATAGTTTGCACTTATGTAGCATTTTTGCAGATTAGCCTCTCCACTGAAAGTTCACCTAAATCTAAATGCAGCCCTTTCTGGAGTGGAAAATAGTGGGAGTTTAATAATGCATAGCAACACCATGCAAGAACTCAAATCAGGAATATTATACAGAAATAAAAATGCAGGGGCAAGGTTCATAGTGAGAGAACTCAGCTACTCTGGCTAGAATTGCTTCACGCAGTCCGGCTAATAACCTGCCTTACAAAGTTGTTACTGAATTGTTAAAATATTACAAGTAGGTATTACAAGTACACTTCAGTTCCATATCTCATCTTACAGCTAGCATCTCCCAGAGCATGGTGCCTCCAATCTAATTCCACTGCATTAATCCAATATTGATTCTAAGGAAACAGAGCTTCTGAGCCACCCAAACAATGTTTTGCAGCGCAGGTTTCCATTGAGATCTGTCCTCAAGCCGCTGACCCAGCAGCCCTGTTAGTTTGTGAGAGCAGCAAATATCACATTGCAAGGTGATGCGGGTGCAGCCCATTGATTTGATGGTCTCATCCTCATCCTCTGGGAATGCATCCATTGCACAATTTAGCCTGGATGTCAGAGAAGTACTGCAGGCAAGAGAACTGCCTCAGAAACAGATGATAGTTTTCCTGGTTTTTCTATTGCTAGAAAATGCCATTTGCCATTTCTACTCCTCATTCAAAGTCCTCAGCACTGTTTGGCATCAGTTGGTTGCCATGGGATGGGGATCAGGCGTCACTTTTGGCCCTCTCCCGTGGGCGCTTGTGCCTGGGGTTTGACATTCAGTTGCCTCACTCACATCAGCTCACTGATACCGGCAGCGGGGTCTGTTCAGCAGCACCCATTAATGCAGGCTGTGAGCTCTCCGGCAGCGCGCGCCTTGGTCCTTCTACTGCAGCGAGGATGTCCTGTGACATCTGGAGCTGGAGATGTTGCTCGTGTGCAGTGAGTTCAGCTCGTGAAGGAGGGAGAATATACTAGCGATGGGGCGTTCACTCGTTAGCTGAGCCCAGGTATTCCTTGTCTGGACTCTGCTTCCCTCAAAATTGTCTCTTGAGGGTTGAGCTCTAATCAAATTAATTTGTCTGTTGGCCAGTGAGGAATAACAGTAAATCTGAAGTCCTGAAGGCTTATGGAAATTTGCCCACATGAAGCATATAATTTTTAAATACAAAGGAGAAAACGGATTTGCAAAGGAAGTTTCTCAGCTGGCAAAACAAGCTGTAACAGAGAGCCCAGCAAAAGGGAGAAAATAGTCTAGAGAATACTGCAATACAGCTTGAACACAAGGGTTTTGTCTGAGAAAAGCAGTTTCTTGTAATTTTACTGGAAAGGCATTTTACTCTGAAAATGAAATCTAGACAGGATGTTACTGATGGTCCACATCTTATTTTCAATAAATGATGAACCTTCATGTCCCATGAAATATGAAAGTAGAAAGCTGCATTCTATTATATTCAGCAAAGGTTTTTTTCCCCCTTTTGTTTAAATATATTCATTATCAAAGGTATAGTGCCCTTGAGAAGCTGAGGCAGTTGCTTGTATTGCTGTGCAAGGAATTTAAGACACTTACTAAAGTTTTTACGAACAATGATGCAGAGATGTGTAGCGTGTCTTTCAAGACCCCCAATCCATCTATTCAGAGCTGACACTTAAGCTGTAAAGAGACATCCTTGTCAAACTACTTACATATTGCATATACAATGAGATAGCTCTCCATTTCTAGCACACTAGTTGCAGGAGTTAGAATTTAAAGCAGAAGGGCTCTAGACTTCTTATTTCAGACTCTTGTGGCTCCATGTGCGGAAATCACATTGGCAATAATGAAAGTTCAGCATTTACATTGAATGCATAGTACATGAGAGGGCATGAAAATATTTTGATGAAAAAGAACCTGGCTAGATACAAGAATGTTTCCATCCTGTGCTTCAGAAATTGTTAGCATGCTACAAGTTTGGGGGGGCGTGAAGGGACGATACTTGTTTGGGATGCAGGTTATCCCCATACATCCTTTGTTCTTTGTCCTGCTGTTCAGCAGTGACACTAAGGAAAATAATTACATTTGTATGTACCGTACCGACCTACAATACCAAAGAGAGAAAACTATCTCAACTGGCTGATTTCTGAAAGTCAGTAAGAATAATAAGATTCAGTTCAGCCCTTAGATACATATCAATGGTTTCATCTTATGATTCCTCTTTACCTTTTACACCTCCTGCTTTTACTATTATTTTATTTTACTAACACTTTTCCTAACTTCTCCCTGTCCTTTAGACACACTGATTACTATTCCATATAATATGTTCATCTTTAATATGTGTGATACCCTCACACATGGTTTAAAAACAGGAAGAATTATTTATCTTCTCAAAAAATAACAAGGGTTGCTATTAGCCAGATTTTGGTCTCTGCTGTGCAGTCCAGAAAGGGTGGCTCAAGTGTCTTCAGTAGCTTATAACTCAGGAACTGAAGTAACTAGATGTCGATGCCTAAGTTGACAGGAAGCTTCCTTCTATGATTACGTATTTCAAAGGAAAGTGCAGATGCCAGTCATGCTGGGTACTAGGAGAGTTTCATCTTTATGCCAGTTTTTGTCCATGACAATCTCATCGGCAGCCATATAAAACTATGTGAAAAATCTGAAAAAGGATGTTACTAATTCATTTTCTAAATTTGCTTAGTTAAAGTAACTTAATAATTTCCACGTACCAACAGCTTGATTGTGCCTGCTAGAGTTCACCAGTTAAGTAGTTCTCCCCATAAGAAAAATCTCTGGGTAACATGGGCATCATCTGAGCCGACTCATTCACTGCCAGGAACTGGCAAGGTTTCTTAGAATAACAAAGATCTAGGCAGCTTTTTTACAAATCAGTATAAGTTCAACTCCTGTGAAAAGGGTTTTCTGGGGAAGAACTCCCGGGTGCAGCACTACTCTGTTTTGGAGGCAAGCAGGAGTTTAAGATTTCCTTCTGCCTCCACGACTCCATGGGAACGGTGCCGTTCCCACAGCACCGTTCAGAGCAGCAATAACCCTGCACAACATCGGCTCAGCCTTACGCAGGCAGCCTCCAAAGGCTACTTCAGCAGCTGGAAATCTTTAGAGGTGCTTTATAAATATGCCCCCTCTTACAGCAGGTGCCACGTCCTATTCCACCAAGGAATTTTCCTGCATCTGCTCCACAGAGAAATCCATGCGAGGCTGAAGGTCACAGCTCTGAGAAGTCCTTGCGTTAAGTGACCTCAGCTGGCTAGGATGTGGTCCCGGGTAATGTCTAATGGGTTTTGTATGACTCAGGTTTTTCTCCTTTGTCCTTCCCTCTCCTTCACCAGCGTGCATTTTGCTAGTTAGTGGTTATGCAGCAACAGCTGCAAAGTACCATTGTAAGGCAAACGATTATTAATGTCACTTTGCCAAATTGCCACAAACTATTGAACATCATTCTTCCAAGCAGCCTGGTCACTACAACCCTTTAAGCAGAGCATGCATTTTTATCTTCACGTGCATTTTTATCCTAAAACGGTGGTGCATAAGGATAAAAGTCAGGAACCTCGCCTGCCTGGCAGCAGAAGCCGGCGGTGCTCTGAGCACAGCTCCCGCCAGCCCAGGCTCCCGCTCTCCCGCTGCAAAAGTACTGAAGGAGAAATCTGCTGTAGCGAGCAATGCTTCTGCGATGTGGCAGTTCAGTAGGTGGCACAGGAAAGCTAATGCTCCAGTGCGATACTAGAGGGCACTGTAAACCTGGCAGTTTTGGCTTCCGAGTGGGACGAAGTAAAAATTGAAGTGTTTGCTATTTGCGGTCATTAAAGCTCTCTTGGTACTTAGTGCAAAATTAGCGCTAACCCCTGGGTCTTGAACAAATTAATTTGTGGAATTACATTCTGCTGTCGTAGATCCCCCCCCCTTACACTTACAGTACAGGATCCTTATTCAGTGCCAGGCCCGGAGCTGCTGTGTCCTGCTGCTGGAGGGGCTCCGCTTCCAGTAAATGAGCAGTCGGTATAATGCTTGGAGGAAAGCGGAGCGAGAACCATTATGAGAACTCAGGAACTTTTTTTAAAGCTATCACTTAACAGTAATGCGTTCATTAATTGGCAGCCAGACCGCTGCCTGACTTCATTTAAAAAACCCGATGCTTTCCTCTTATTGTGGTGGCGCAAAGTTTCATCCTGTGTCTTTCGTATATGCCAACATCAATTTTTCTGTGTGCCTGCTTAAGGATACACACCTATCAGAGAGTAGGAGAATTCCTGCACTGCGATAAAACGAAGTTGTTTTTAAAAGAGTCTTTTAAAACATATTTAAAAATAGGAATATGCTCTTCTAAATTAAACACTCCAATCAATACGATTGATAGATTGATAGGTTTCAGTATCTGTCTCCTCAGATATTCCTCATACACCCATCACTGTAGTTTATAATTCAGTATTCAACTTAAATTAGTAAGATTTAAACTGAAACAACAACAGACTGACAAGTAAACAAGACTTCCCAATTTAAATGTAAAATGTTTACCCAATATGCAGAATCAAGCTCTTCACTCTCACAATATCACCGCCACGGGAAATACACATAGAACCACAGGGAGTAAGAGGAAAAGGGATCTTGAGAGGTCACCTAGTCCATCTCCTTCCCCCAGGGTAGGATCAACCCTGCCTAAATCGGTTTTGACAGGAGTTTCTCTAACCTGTTCATCCCTGGAGGTTTTTAAGGAGATTCCACAAGCTCCCCAGTCAGTCTATTCTGGGTGTCAGCTATTCTTATAGATGGAACATTTTCCCCAAAGTCTAACCCAAATTGCATTTGCTGCAGTTTAATCCCACTACTTCTGTCCTACCCAGGTGGATGTGGGCAACAGTTTATCACTGTTGTAGCATCTTTTACATTTTGGGAGGTTATTACTGTATTTTTGTCAGCCTTAAGTAATTGACCGCAGTTCTTTCCTTCTTTCCTTCTTTCCTTCTCTCCTTCTCTCCTTCTTTCCTTCTTTCCTTCTCGATAGGTTTGTTTTCTAGAACTCTGACCATTCTTTTCATTTTCTGTATTTTTCTGGAAGTCTGATGACCAAAACTGCTCCTCCCCAACACTCAGTACAGATGGGAGCAGTGTACCATACCACACTCTCTTTACGTACCGCGGTGTCAGCTTTGCTTTTCTCACGCCAGGGTACCACAGTGGGCTCAGGGTTAATTTCTTGCCCACGATATTACCCCTTTCCTTAGAAATGCTGCCTACGCAGCCATTTCCTGACATGTTTCGATAGTTCTTGTACATTTGTCCTTTTTGAACGTCAGTCTATTCTTTCCAGCCTGTTTCTTCAGTTTGTTAAGATTTTTGAATCTTTCTCCTGTTCGCTGAGAGCACTTGCAGCCCCTCTCAGCTTGGTATTGTCAGCAGATGCAGTAAGTCTACTCCATATTCCATTACCCAAGTCGCTAATGAAAATACTGAGTAATACCAGACCCTGCACAGACCCCTGCAGCGCCGTACTCAAGCCATCCTTCCACTTCCACAATAAACAGCCGATAGCTTTTCAGTATGCTTTCCCAGCTGGTTTGGTACCTTACAGCATTTCTCCTCGACCATATTCCCCCACCTTGCTCCTGGGATCACCACATGAAACAGTTCCAAAAGCCTTACTGCAGTCAAGATGTATCACGTCTCCAGCTTCTCCCCTCTCAGACCTGCTGCCCTGTCACAGGAAAATTAGATTGGTTTGACGTGATTTATTCTTGACAAAACCACGGCTTGTGGGGCTACTGTATACCTTATGCCAATGCCATGCCTTGCCTTTGGATCCAGCGAGCAAAATTCTGTCCCCATTGAAGTAAGGGACAAAACTCCCAGCATCCAAGAAGGGCTTCACCGTGTCCGGATTCCACCCAGCACGCAGAAGCAGTGGAAATAGGATTGCGTTAGTGCTCACGTGGGTAAGCAGCGGTTTATTTCCACTGAGAGCTGCAGATGCGGAACATAGTACAGGGATATCGTACATGGGTTTGAGCTTTGTACACCCCGAGTACCATCACCTTGTGTGCACACCGTCCCCTGCCTCCCTGAAACTGCATTATCTGGTGCTACATCATTTCATTAGTATCCTTGGTGCAATGGGTCAGATTCAATATAGGTGGAAGCAGGTATAATTTACACACTGAAGGGAGCTGGAAGAAGGTGTAAATTACTCAAGCACAGACTACCTAAGATTCACTTAAAATTCACTCTGAATTTGGCACCAGATATATAGGAGATAATCAAGTTTTCCTTTTCGAGATCTTGTATATTTAAAACCTGCTGTGTTTAATTTTTGCAGTCACAACAATGCTCATTCATAAATATTTCCTAATGTTTCATCCTACTAGTTATATGCAGCGCCGTGTTTGATTCATGGACTAGAACAATGGGATCCAATATATTTTGGGCTCCAGAATACCACTTTGTAATGCCTAATATTTCATAAGATTTTACAGATAGGCTTGTCTTCTGCCTAGATGTGATTGCACTTGAATTCTGAGAAACTCAGATACAGAATTTGGATAAGATCTGAATTTCAAGTGAGTCCTAATTACACAGCACGCTGGACCAAACCTTGAGGTCTGCACATTTCCAGCGTTGGATTCTTCGCAGCTCAGATGCAAATGCTGTTTCTTAGCCCTCTCTCTCAGGAATTTGTAACATATTCATCAACTTGTACTACCTAAGAGCCCTGTCCGACTGTATTTGGAAGACCTTAATTTGACTCCAGTAGGAGTTTAACAATATTAATAACTAATATTAAACTGGATTCCTAACGGGGATGCTAGGACAATACCCTTTGATCACCGCATTAATCTGGTGCAATTGTGTTTATATCAGCCTTGTTCATCCCATGTGTGCTTAGTGCCATCTTGGCATGAATATGAAATATGCAAATGTGGGGGATACACGTTAATAGTGGGTCCATCTGCTAGGATCTTTTATTAAAGAGAAGTGTGAATGCAGTTGCCATGCAATACACTCTTACACACAAAGACCATGAGTTACGAAAACAAGAGAAAACATCTCATGCTTTTGCCTGATCGGTATTTCACATTCATCTTTTCCGCAGCCGATTTTCATTTTAATTTAGAAATTTTCACAAAAACGAAATTTGAGGGAAAAAGCTCAACAGTTAGCAATGACTGTGCGTATACACGCACGCACATCTCTTCCTCTCTAGTGACAGACAGGATATTACTTTTCCACTGCATATGAAATTAATACCAGAAGCACAAGAAAAAGCATGTAAATTCCAACCCTTAAAGCCTGATCTGGATCTCACTTCTCCTGCTTAAGACAGCTATAACCTAGAGGAAAACTATCTGTTCAAGTTAAAAAGAAGATAATCCAGAGCTGCTGAACGGAGAGTCAAGCCCAAACTTCAGCTCAGCCTTGAATATGGAGTCATAGCCCCGTGCCTCCACAGGATACGGATGAACTGCTGTCTGCTGCTATTTCACTTTTTCTGTAATAAACAACTCTTTCAGCTGTATCCAAAAGGAAAAGCTCCTGTGGCTCATTGTTCTTGTGAACCGCTGTGTCCTTAGCTTGTCTCTCCCGTGGATGTGTGCCGTTCCATGCTAATAGTTTGGGGGGGAGTATGCCGTAATTTATTTAACAGTTGGCAGGTCAAGCCTCCGTGCCCTAGATATGCAAGTGCTGATTCGGATGTGGAGTGGAGAAGGTGTCCTGATGACATAAAGTCAAAGTATCCATCCTGATGAGCGTTCTTAATCCAGGAACTGCCTTTTGTCCACCAGCCTGCAGATATGGAGAGCTTTTGTCACCATAGCTAGTTTTGAGTCTCGCACTCATCCCAGAAGGCTGGATCAAGCAATCGCTCCTTTATTCAAGGGCACTGGGATCTCAAGTACAAAGAGGGCCCATATTTTTCTCCTTGTTTCACAGATATTTGAGTAGGCAGCAGAGTAAGCAAGAAGAGAGGTTTTTTCCATATCTTCAATATGCAAATAGATTAGTGAGCTCAGCTCTCTATTCATTGCTTCCAACATACATGACACAGATGATGCTGTTCCCATTGTCAGACTAAAACTGGAGGCTTGATGACAAGAAATTCACTGAGTTTCCATCTGCATAAAGCTGAGATGATGGTTGGGTAGGGAAAGTCACTGCACTGGAGTATGTCAGCTCCACCGTCTACATCCACAATTTATTAGCTGTGTTTGGGATCTGAAAAGCCAGTTAGACTCCCAGTTATTCCTGCACGATCACCTCTTAGTGCTGCTTGGTGTGGCCTCATTTGTATCTACCCAGGGACCGCCACCTTTCTCCCTACTATAGGCACAGCTACTGTAATCTGGGCTACAGCCAGTGAAACTACTGAAGAGAGTATTCAACCAGCACATGACTCAGGAAAAAGTTAAGTGTTGAGATTGATTATATATGTATTTATTAAGTTCCAGTGGTGCAAATAGCACATTAGCATAACTGGGTCAATTATTTGGCAATCGGCACGTGTGCGCCCGGGAGGGAAGCATGTGCATGTGTCTGCTGGTTTTGTGCTGCCGAACACACCACCTGCTTGGAAAAGAATAAACGTGTTTATCCCAGTGCTGAAAAAGAGAGAAAAAAGAACAAGTCAACCTTCCACAGCTAGCTGATTATGCATTTTCCACATCAAATTGTCAGCATTTATTCAATTACTTCACTCATTACAAGTGTGTTCTTCAACCACTAACCTAAAAACCCTCCCTGCTGCTGTCAGCTCCATTAGAAGTGACACGTTCCTTCCTCAGGTTAAAAAGCGTTTGTGGAAGGCGTCTCCTCCCAGCGTGAGGCTCGGGGCTGCCGAGGAAACACAGCCCCGCGCTGGGAAGGGAGCTCCTGTCCCCATCGCCGCCCGCCCCGAGCGAGGCCAGGGGGGCAACGCTGGGGCTTCCCATGGGAATCAATCCATGGGTTGAGGTGAGCCCTCCGTGGGGTGGCAGGAGTTGTTTTTAAAGCACAGACACGCTCCCAGGCAGGGATTAGAGGAATTCGCAGGGCTCTGTCAAGGATACGGAGGAGATCCCCAGAGCCAAAATCGTATACTCTCAAACACTTGAATTTTAATAGTAAGTTAAAAGGAAAGTTCCCCTTCTGTGGGGTTGTTAATTATAGATCCCTCCTTTAAACGCTCCTCCTGTTTTTATCCATACTTACTCCCCCACAGCTAGTAAAGATAAGGAAAGCTCTACCTTCCCCAAAATCAAATATATCTTAAATGCTTCCTGAGCTGATTCACTTGGCTAAGCTCTGATTTGATATATGAAACAAAAGACAAGGCAAAAGACAAGGCAACAGAAAGCAACATATTTTCCCTGTGTCAAGGTGAAGTACTTCCCATCACCCAGCCAACCTCTGCTGGGGTTAATATGCATCAATAATATTTAAATGATCAAAGTTTTTCAGCGAAGACAGTGATGGGTTTTTTTCTGACTTGTCATGCTTGTTTTCCTTAAGGAGGCACTGACCTGCCTTAGTTAAGGCTTGCAGTTTGGCACGCAGGAGCATTTTGAGAAGCGTTATCTCCCTAACAGAACAGCAGCCTCATGTTTCCCTGCACAACAACCTTTCTTAGCCTAAAATGCTTTGCATCCCATTTCCTTGATCTGGCTAAGTGCTTGCATGCTGAAAATCCCACCCTCCCTCCAGCTGTCCTTCTGGCAGGAAAGAGACAGCATCTTCTCTCTAGAGAGTACAGTCACTGCTCCTTTGGTTATCTAATCAGGGAGGGCAAAATTCACCGAGGGCCCTGTAAAACCCTCTGAGCTGCAGAAAATGCGTCCGAGGTCTTGCGCGGGAGGGTGTGAGGCAGGGAGCTGGGGGAAGGCTCCCCTCCCAGAGCAGATGCTTTCTGCCATCTCTCCCGTAGCCTTTACAAAGGAAAAAAAGCGTGGAGTACTCCAGGGACTGAAGCATCCGGCTCTTCCCTCTCCTCCTCACCGGGGTATGTGTGTGCCTAAGAGCAGGGGACGGGTAGTGCCTGCTAGTCTGGCCCCCAGGCTACAGCAGTGGTGTGCGGGGAAGGGCAAGAAAATAGATATCCCCCACCCACCCTCCTGGACTGCGTGTACCAAAGCTGTCTGTTGCTCAGTTTCTCAGGCTTTGTGTGGGTTTGCCAGCATTTCTCCTAACTACAAAATATTATGTCTCTCTTCCTTTTAAAACTCAGTGGTTTTGTCTTTGCACCATGCACAAGGAACTGGGAAGCACAAACCTGCCCATTCTGATCAAGCCAGAAGCTTTCTTCACGTCCACCTTGCTAAGAACAAAAGGACAGTACAAGGGTGGTGAGATAAGACGAATCCCCCCTTGAAAAGGTTCAAGCAGCCTTCCCTTCCAGCATCCCTAAAACAAAAGCACCTTTAGTAATTTCCTCCCCTTTTCTCTGCGAACTTCTCCCCAGAGGTCCCAGCAGGCTGGAGAAAGCCACCGCTGGAACAAGGGGTCGGGCCGGGCTGTGCTTGTCAAATATCAGCCGAGACCCTCCCTTGCAAAGGAGTCTCTCACCTGCTCCCACGCTCGGAGCACGATTATGAGCCTTGTGTTTCCACCTAATAAAATGCTTACTCACTTGCAGCAGGCACTTTGACATCCTTGGCCGCACATTGCTAGATAAGGACTATAAAAAGAACGTATTGCTATTATAGGTGATACAGCAATATGTATCCTCAAATGAAAGATCCTTTATAAGCCTGGTTATTATTCTGGCAGTAATCTTGGATCTCTCTCCACGGACTCAACTCAGCTCCAGCGTTAGCAAGCACATTGCCACTGCGAACGGGGACTGCAAGGTGTCACGTTTACCTTCTGTTGTTTCAGTATATCCTCTATCATCCCAAGTCGGGAAAACACTTCCCTCTTCTCCCGTGCATGTCAAAAGCTCCATTTGCCATTTAGATTTAGGGAGCCAAATATAGCCATAGTATAAACAGGTGCGAGCCCGCATATGTCAATAGAATTACACCTGCTTATAATGGGTTTACATTTGGCCCTTGAGCCCCGGGGATCCCTTTGGGAGCAGAGGCTGTATTAAATATTAAGGGCCTTACTCTCCACCCCTGCCTACGCTGTAGTAATTAAATCTCAGTGCAGCCCCATTGATTTTCAACCGCGCTCTCCTTGCGTGAGAAGGTAGTGCTCAGCGCGAGGGAGGGGGCAGAGCTGTCCCCTCAAGGAAAAGCACGTCCATTTTGCTCCTCGCACAAATTTCACCCAGAAGGAAACGATACCCAGCATTAAATATTTGCAAAATGTGCTTGGGTAAAAGAATGCAAATGGTCTAAAATTAAAGATTCGCTGCAACTCTTCCCCATTCCTTCCCGCCTGTGACAGCAGCACTGCCGGCTGCTTTGCAGTCGCTTCCTTTGGGCTCCTGTGTCTATGAGTGCCACAGATGATCTCTCTCCTTCCCAGCATAAGGACCCTCGGAGCCAGACCTGTCTTTACCCCAGGAGGAGCGTGACATCCCATCCTCCGAGCCTGTTCCTGGATCTCCTGAATCGCCGCGTAACCTTGGACGAGCCACACAGCCGCTGCCAGCCTCTCCGGGGTATTACGCTGATTAGTTAATTCTGGTGATTTGCCTGGAGCTAGCGCCTTTTACCTGTGTCTATATAAGTATTATTGCTAGCTTCTGATCTTTTGAGCTTGCAGGGCTGAGAAAAACGACTTTGGTTTTTCTTTAAATGCCATGTAGTTTAGAAGTGTGACGACTCACACTGTGCTGTTATTCTTTCCAATTGAAACCTAATGATGCGTGCATATCACTTAACTCTGATGTCAATAATCAGCGCACCACTTGGTCTTTGCCGTGGCTATTAGAGGGAATGAAAATGAAATACCAACTCCTTTTTATCCTGTTACTGTACCACAATAACTAATAAAGGAGTAATAAGTGAGACGTGGGGAATTTCCAGGGGAGTCATTACTACAGAGAAGACCTAAAGGCACAAAGTGAAATCCAGGAATATTAGCCAGCCCTGAATTCCCAGCCAGTGCTTCTCACTTAAGTAATACTTCTGCTGTAAAATAAGTGTTTGCAGAAAAAATTACCATGTGGAAAGTATCAGTCTGCGCCCTGACCAGAGGAGTGGAGATCGAGCCAGAATCAAAGACAGCCTTGCAGGTAAAGATCACCCTGTGCATCTGTGTAGCATTTAGGCTGGGCCACAGTCAAGATACATGCCGGCATTTCATAAATCTCACTTATACTCCAGTATACGGGAAACGTTTCCCAGAAGAGCTCTGAATCACCTCTGCCCGGTCACAGGATGGATCGTGCTTTTTCCAGGGACTCTTAGATGGGAGAAGCCACATAGAGACCTCAGGGCAGTGGGCCAAAGGAAATCATATAACAAAATACTGAGTTGATGAGATTGCAAACCACATGCAAGTTGGACAATGCACTTTCTGGCTTAGAAATTATTGAATTCTTGATTAGGAAGGAACAGTTTTTGGTGGTCGCGTGCATCAGGGGCAGTGGGGATTCTTTGGTTTTTCCTCCCCGTAAATGGACTGTCATTTATCCATGTGCATGTCAAAAACCTGTTGCTGCTTAGGAATGATCCTGTCTCCAGCATCTGCCTGGTGCAGGGAAAACTTGGACCTTTACTGCCACAGTTTTATCCATCCTGTCCGTAGCTGGAGCCTTCTCTGCCCCTCAGCGTGAACGCGGAAGAGTTGACCTAAGCAACACCTATAGCTTCTGCATCCCCGTGCTGGAAGGTGTTATCACACCTTACAGCCCTGCATGTTAATCCCCTGCCTTACCAAAAAACACCCTGGTTTGGTTAAATCCCAAAGCACATTCCCACCATTATCAAAGCATTTCCCAGCCATCTGATTTCCCCATCTCTGAGTTCCTGCTTTGTTTATCCTATTAATTCCAACCACCCCCTCTTCCCCCAACACACATGCACGCAGCCTCATTTACAGCATCTTCGCCAGCAGAAGCCTCCCCAAAATATTCAGGGCACACCACCGAGAACTTACACGTGCGGGGAAACCCTCGTGACTAGAGCTTTTTTTTCCTCCAGCAAACATGATCGCATGATTTTTTAAATTTTTTTTTAAAGCTCTTAAAGGAAAAAAAAAAAAAAAAGAAAAACCACCAAGGAGTGGCACTCCCGGCTTGCCGTTATCTAACCGGAGGCAGCGAGCTCTGCCCGGCAGCCGGGACGGCACGGATGCTGCTGCCGCCCCACCGGGAGCCGCGGTACCCCCGGAGCTGCCGGGGCTGAAGGCTCCCCGCTCGCAGCCTCCTCTTCCTCGGGTGGTTTTTCTCTCTCCTCCCTCCTCCTCCTCCATCCCTCCTCCCTCCCTCCCTCCCTCTCCCCCCCCCTCCCCGCTCGCATTTCCTCCCTGCACCTTTAAGAAGCACATTGCTCGCCGGTGGGATGGTGTGTGCTAAAGCTGCACAGAGGAAGTTACGCAGCCGGGATCAGGCACGGAGATAAAAGCTCCGATTGTGATTGAAAGTGAGAGCAAAAGGGATTTCAGCCTCGGCATTAACTTGCGAGGGGAGCCGGGGATTGCACAAAGCTTCCCCGGCCATCTGCCCTTGGGGGCCGGCGGCGCAGCGGCTGCCCGCCGGGCTGGAGGAGGAGGAGGGAGGGGGGGGTGTCTGGGTGTGTGTGAGGGGGTTCCCCCCGGCCCCGAAGTTCACTGCTCCGCTGGGAGCCCCGCGCCGCAGAGCTCCCTCCCGGTAAGGACCTGCAGCGCCGAGCACCGGCCGGGGGGGCGGGGAAGGGGGGGGGAAGGCGGGCGAGGGGGAGCGATGGGCAGCGCGCGGTGCCGGCAACTGCCCTCTGCCCCCACCTCCCAAATACCAGCGTGTGTGTCCCCCCCCCCGAAGTTGCTCCGAGGCTCCCCGGGGTGCCCCGCTGTGTGTGTCCCCCCCCCCCGTCCCCGGGAGCGGCACCGGCTCCCCGCGACGGGCTGGATTTTATTTTTCCTCTTCGGAGTTTGCAGATGCGGGCTGGGAAGCCGGGGATGCTCCCCGCACGGGGACGGCTCTCCTCCCGCTCTGCCTACTTTGACCACAGCCCTTGCAGGCTCCCAAAGTCCTTTAGTGGAAAAGAAACCGGGGCGGGGGCGGGGGGGAAGCGGCATCGGTTTTGCCTGGAACCGCAAATGCATGAGGGAGAGCGGCTGAATGTGAGCGAGCTGTACGGGTTCCTCTGTCGGGAGCCCGGGGCTCCTTTGAGCTTTGCAACGTTATTCGTAGGGTTCAGCCTCCTGTCACATCGCGGGCAGAGCGGGGGTTTCCTAACTTTGCTTTCAAGGGTGGAGAGGAAGGGATGATCAGCGTGGAAAAGAAGAGGAAAACTCGCGCTTGATCAGTGTAGGGGGGGGAGAGTGGCCGGGGTTTATTTTGAAGGCAACGCTTCTGAAAGAAAATTGAAAACTCCTTCATTGAGTTTACTTTTTGTTCTCAATTCCAGAGCAGCTCAGTTGTTGCTCAGCGTCGTCCCTTTATTTCAATAGGGTGTTAATCCAATAATAAAAAAAAAAAAAGAAAAGGAACCAGCTAAGTCAAGATACAATCTAATTTTGTGTTCTTAATACTCTGGCTATCAGTCCCCAGTGATTGCTGAATACTCTTCAAAGAACACAAAGAGCATTGATTCCATTTGTTCCCATGAACTGCAGTTTCTTAATAACATCAGGTGAAGATTTATTTTCTAAGAATCAAACCAAATCAAACAGGGCAAAACCTTTAATTCAGAGAGTCTCTCTCCCCCGTTTGCAGTATGCTGGCTTATTTCAGAGCAACGCTGTGCAACTATTTCTGCAAAGGGACTGTACCGGCTCAGTGTTGCACCGCGGACTTCGCAGGGAACCTGCACGCCTGGCTGATTGACTGACAGTAAATACGTTTTCCAGCAAATTTTTATTTCCCTGAGAATCTATGACATTTAGCTGGCATAACAAGACACTAATAGATATTATAGATCCTCTCTTCCTGGGTTTTTCCCCGACAGCCATTCAAGTGCAAAATATAATTGTTAAGGCTATGAAAATAGATCCATAAACTTAACAGCACTGGAGTCCTCATTAAAACTACCCTGCTTGTTTTCTATACAATACTGGAGTCTCACGCTCTCCGCTGTTATTAGGCACTTGGCCGTGACCAGTTTGATGTAATAATTAGGAACTGACTTGTTATAACTGAAAAGACAGCTCTGATGTCAGCGGGACTTACAAACACTGTGTCACATCGGTTTATTATTTTTACTACATTTACTCATAATGTAAAAATAGCAGCCAGTCTATTCTTTCTTTGGGAGTTTATTCAGGTCCAACGCAGCTATAATAGGCTCTTCTTTGAGAGCTGGTGATGAAGCATGAGAGATAGCGTCTCTTTTCTGAACTCATTCATCTCAATCAGTAATCTTTCAACCAAAAAGGGGGGAAAGGGAGATGGTAGCACAGCGATGTGAAGCCCCTGAACGTGGATCAATGCATCTGTTAACCTGGAGTTTCTGAGCTTTAGTAACTGAGCTTTATGAGAAAGCAAATACTAAACAGGCTGTTGAAGCAGACATCCCTAAATTGTGGAAGAAAAGTTCGGGAATCAAATAGAAAGGGAATTATCCAGAGTTAAATTTCTGTTCTGGATACGTGCCTCCCACCTGCTCGTATGAGATCTCCCTCCTGGATCTAATGCTGAGAGAGGGTTTGATGACTTTTTTTTTTTTTTCCCCTCAGTTCTTTGTCATTTTGTTTTGTAGTTACTTAAGATTTTTATAGCTCTACTGGAAAGACGACAAAATTGCAGAAATGTTGCTCTAACCTGAAATGAGTACTGGGAAGGTCATTGCTCTTTGTATTAGGTGAACCTTAAATGTTATTAGGACTTTAAATTGTTTCTTATTAAATGTTATTGTTCAGATAAATCATATGTGGGGATGCTGGACAATGTATCTGTCTCCCCAGCTGTCTTATTTATTTGCTTATCTTTTTAAGACTATCAATTTGTCTGTCTGTCCCTGCTCTGTGTCTGCATATTCTCCATCTTCTAATGACCTATAGCTGCTTCTTGATATTATTTGAAGACCCATTAGAGCTCTTGTTGTCCAGCTGCTGTTACAAACCAGATACCTCAAATGGGGCAGCACTCCTTCCCATCTCCCAAACAGCAGAAAAGCCATAAGCACCTTACTATGGATTTCTTTTTATTAAAGTTGTATATCTCCCTTTTACAAAAACCTGGCTTGGGAAGCCCAGCTGAGGGCTGTGCCTCCTGGGGGACCCCTGTTCTTACAAGTCTTGTTGCTCCAACTGCCCCCCTTGCTCCTAGCTAATTTGTCTTTCAATTTGTTGTAGGTGCAGCCTGCTAATGAACTCTCCCTTTGCCCTGACCATGAAAGAGAGCGGAGACCTCAGGTAGCAGCATGGCTTGCAGCTGAAGGCTTTGGGAACTTGATGTTCAGCTGCCAAAAGGCAGTCTCAGACGGAAATCCTCGCCTGCGAGTGCCTCGCCACCACTGCAAGACGCAGAGGGAGAAGCAGCAAGGCCGGCGCTGCTCCTGTCAACCCCCTGACCACCCAGTATCCTGCTGGGACCACTGCGGATCTTGCCACCCAACGTGTTTATGTTGACACAACCATCCTTTGGGAGAAGGGAATTGTAACTCCAAAGAGTCTCTCTTGTCAGAGCTGTACTGATGACCAGATGCTATATTTATTTTATGTATTAATGTTCAAAAGCTCCAATAATTATTTAAGGCAGACCACAGTTTAAGGCACTTCCCACAGCGACGCATTTGCGGCAGACAAGAAGGTTGAGGAAAACCTGATCCAGCACCATCTCACGGCCTCTCCAATTTACTCCTATCAAATTTCATCAGCGACTCAGAACTTGATCTTTCTATTGATTGACTGGAGTCACCTCTAGATATTTTCATGCTGATTTGGAAGCCCTTTCATACAATAAAAGGGGGGAAAAAAATGAGGTTAAGGAAGACTTTTGACCACTGATCAGCAACTCTGGCCAAAACTTTCCCAACCAAGTGATTTGCAAAGTTGGCTTCTATGCTGAGAGAAACTTTCCACATCCAAATACAGCGTGCGGAGTGGGATCTTTCCTGTTATTGTCTGGATCTCCTTTGACTGGATCATTTTTAAATGAGGAGTTTCCATGCTGATCCCGAGAGCAACCCCTAGCCCAGTAGCTGCCTTCCTCGGGACTCTCGGCACTGCCCTCGCCCAGGGATCCCGCACTTGGCCGCAGCTGCCATGCTCTACCTGGTTGCTCTCCTCTTGCACTGTCTCCCCTTGGCCATGGGACAGTATGACATTTGCAAGTCCTGGGTGACCACGGACGATGGCCCGTCATGGGAGTTTTATGCTTGTCAACCCAAGGCCATGCGGATGAAGGATTATGTGACAGTACGGGTGGATCCGGCAGGAATCACTTGTGGGGACCCGCCGGAGAGGTTCTGCACCCATGTAAGTGTTTCCCTCTTTATTTGACATGTTATCACAGACTCTGCTTGCAGGTGGCCAGAGGCAGTGTCCTGCCGAGATGCCGATATAAGGACATCTCGGTTCAGGGTGGCAATGGTGGCTGCTGCCTTGAGCTCTCAGTCTCCTGGTCTGCAAAATGGGGAGAAGGTGTCCTGCCCATCCCGGTGCTGTGCCGACGAGAGGTCGGCCCTAGAGCGGGGATGGTGCCAGCACGCTGAGGGGAGGGCGAGGAGGAGCCAGGGAAGGCTGAGCAAGCCCTGGTGTGGGGTGGTAAGGTCTGGGTTTTGGAAAAGCTCTGCCCCCAGCGAGCACACAACCTGAGCTGCTCTGAGCACGTCCCTCCGCTTGCTGAAGCGTGTGGGGTGTGTTCACCTGTCCCATCCCAAAAGGCTGCGCCGGCACCGGGGTTTTACCAGAGGTGGGTACATCTTCTCGGCGCGAGTAAGAGCGAGGGGCAGGGCGGTGGAGGCCAGCGCGGCACCCACACGCCGGCAGCTCGGGCAGTTGGTCTGACAGCCACAAATTTCACTGAAGTCCCTGAAAATGTGGTTCTCCCTCTCTTCTAGCCTCCACATGAAAAGACTCTGTGGACAAACACTTGCCCTTGTAATTAAAATCTTTAACTTATTTTCTCTTAAATATTAATCATTGCATTTCATTCCGTGCACCACAAAGCTCAGCAGGAACGTTTGATTTATAATTCACAAGGCTTTACATTGTTAAAAAGAGTTCAGGGGTCAAAGCAAAGAGCAAAACAGTATGGCTGTAACGTCCCCTCCCAAATGTCCTCCAGGAGTGGTCCAAGCACACATTTAAGGCACAGGGACCAAGTCAGCCCATGCTGACAGGGTTTCCACTGGGGTGAGCACTGGACAAGGAGTGTCTTCTAAAAAAGTATATTATTCTTCTATTACCTATGATAAGAAGGGGAATTCTCCCTCTAAGTCAGTGGAGGGAGTCCCATTTTCTATTACCAGCATTATCCAGGCTTGTATACTCCATGTCTGTATAATCCATGCCTCAGCTTGCCACCCAGAAAATGCACGAACACCTAGAAAATACCCTGGGCCCAACCAGCTCAGGGCATCTCTTGAAAATCCAAGCGAAAAATGCAGCTTTGATACCAAGGGATGCTAAACATTTATGACCATCAGAACATGCTGCCAGTAGTTACCCAGTTCCCTCCAGCCTAAGGGGTCTCATTAGTACCAGGGAAGACATTTTCACTAATTCCAGATAAGTAGTGGCTTTTCCTTTTAAAAGATCATTTGAAAAGAAAGATTAAGTCAAAGGTTGCAAATAAAGCAGTTAACTATTGATGGGTCAGTCTGTATTTCCATTTATCTGACTGGCTGCGGAGGGATTAAAAGGTGAACACCAGATTGCTTTCCGCTACATTCACTGCAGCTATTTGCAAACCCTTTCTGGCTAAGGATGCTCCAGACTTCAGCTCCACTGACCTCCAAGGAAGCAAAAGACACCAACTGCAATCAGCTCTCTACATCTCTTGATTCAGTCGATACTGAGCTAAAATCTTTCTATTCTGGGCATCAGCAGTATTTCCTCGTAGCGTACGCCTGCCATGTGCTGTAACACTTGCAAACACCATGTACAGCCATGAATGGGAGTTACACAAATGCAAGACATGGATTTGCCTTCCTGTCCCTGCCTCACCCCGGGGTGCGCGCCTGGCCCAGCTCTCATCTCCCGAAACAGAAACCAGCACTCACGGCAACATCCCCGAGCAATTCCCTCATGAAGAATTCAGCTAAGAACAGGAGTAGTACATTGCAAGTTATTTTTTAGATTTTTGGGGGTAGGTTTATGAAATGCCACTGTATTCATGGCCCTTTCTGCCCCATCTTACACCAGCACTGTCCTCTCCAGAGGATTAAAGAGTTTTAAAGATGAAGCAGATGAAGAGCAGTCCTGCTGAGGTGAGCAAGGAACCCACCTAGCACTTAGTGCACAGAGTAGGAGATGGCTGCAGGAGAGATCCAGGCTCCAGTCCAGCCTAAGGACTTGAGTGGTGTGTGCTGGGAGGCCATCAAGGTAAATTTTCACAGCCTCTGTCACAGAGAGTGACACGTGGCCATTTACTGCTGAGCATCCCCTTATGGTCAGTAGAAAGTGGAATCAGCAAGAAATGGCCTTTCCATCACCGGTCCTGGGTGGTGACTTGACACCTATTGACATGCAGAGAGAGGCGAGCAGAGCCCGCAGAGGATGTGAGCGGAGTTTTGCTACCCCTGCGCAAAGGAAGTGCTGGACAAAAATCAATGTTGCTGCCCACCGATCGTTATGACCTCCGAGCCCCAGCCCTTGCTGCGAGAGGGGAGGGTTAGAGGCTCGCGTGAACTGCCTCAGCTCCTTGCCTGCCAACCTGCTCAGATGTCTTTCAGTGTCCTGTTATCCTTTCTCTTCAGGTTTTAATTATTTTTATGTAACAGGTGGGTTCTCGTAGGAGCCTGGCTTTCCAGCAGAGAAGTTCTTATGGTGGCTATATTGCTTTCTTAGGTGTCTTTCAAAACAGCAGGGTACTGTCCGTGCAGTTAAACTAATGTTACTCAGAATTAAGCGCAGCCCGGCAGGACGCCAGCACTGCTCAGACAACTGAAATCAAAATTAAAGACAGAAACATCCCTCCATGCTTCAGGCAGCCAGACCAGAGGGAGCTGGATGATGTCCCCGTGCAGGGCATCGCTGTGGGCAGGCAGAGGAGGAGAGTCCTGGTGAAAGTCAGGACCCTGTAAGACAGCGAGTGTTTCCTACGAGGCTGTACTGGTACCAGGGAGGCATTGCACAGCTCACAGCATCGCACGCTACGGTTGTAACAACTTCGAGCAGCACTCACAGAGAGTTCTGCAAAAGGAGGCGTCTGGGGGATTGCAGGAATTATTTGGAGGATTGTCTTTTCTGTTTTACAGCAATTCTGGTCACATCTGGCTGCTCCCTTCTGGTTGGGAAGTGTTTTGCTGCTTATTAAAGTTGGGGGCTTTGCTTTTCCACAGTTTCTGAACCTTCTCCTATTCATGTCAATGCCTTTCTGGCAGGGTCACCTGAAAAATGAATTGTACTTTCCCTTCTGGCAGAGCAGGGGGAGTGGTGGGAGCAGGAAGACAGATGGATAAGTAAATAAAAGCCTGAATGAATCTAAAAGCGTGACTGAAGACTAATAGGGAACAGAACTTCTAAGCGAGGATGTTGAGAGAAGGGTGAGCATGGCACAGAGTGGCTAAATGCAGATGTCAAATGAGAGGGGTTTGCAGGACAGGCACGGCTGGGGAACAGCAAAGCTGTACGGGCTGCGTGGGGCAGAGGGGAGATGTGGCGTTCCTTCGCCATCCCACCCTCCCGGGGAGGAGGAGGAGGATGGCACAGCTGGCAAGGTGCTCCCAGGTATTGAGATATTCTGAGATGCTGAAGCACTTCTTTGATACCGAGCAGGGACCTCTGAGAATTTCACTTGCAAGCGTCGGCGTTTTGCACACATGATAAAAAAATATGCAGGTTTTGTGGGCAATTTACACAGGGGGCGGGCGGCGGGGAGCAAGCACACACGAAAGCCCCAGTCCCTGCTCCAAACAGGTTTGCAGCTCAAGGGCTTTGCAAATCATTCTAGCAAAAGGAAGGTGGGGCATACAGGAGAGGTGTCCGGAGCAGACTGCCGGTGAGACAACAGCCATCACGTAATGGCTTTGCTGCTCCTTGACACGCCGGTGAGAGCTCCCCGCACCCGGCCGGCAGCACAGGGAGCCCAGCTCGCCACCGGGATGGGAGCCCCTTTTTTTTCACCCCCCCAGAGGTGTCGAGACAGTATTTCTTGTTCAGACAATGCTCTTTGATGCAGGGCCGAGCTCTTAGCCCATATTGATGGGTCAGGGGTATTTTTATTTGGCGTCAGCATTGTTTCATCAGCTAATAGAGCTTGTTGATTTTGGCACGGGTACATGAAAGGAAAAGGCTTTATTTATTCATTACACATTCAGCCAAATTTGATGTTTAGTTTAATTCTTAGTGAAACTTTTCTGAATGACATGTGGTTATAAGGCTTATACTAAAGAACTATTTCTCTTATTAGACTGGATGCTAAAATTGGAAAAAGCAGACAAACTTTTGGGCACAGAAACCCTTTTCCCGACATTCTTAGCCCATCTCATACAACTCGCCCATCTCGTACAACTCAACCCAACCATATCTTCATACCCCTGTTTAGGTGCAAACAAAGGATTGTGAGTTTGGGGATGATTAAAACTAAAGTCGAAGTTTTTACAGTAAGAAGGAAAATGGAATTGCTTCAGAGATGCTCTGCCAAAAGCATTTTTAAGGCTGCAGCATGATCTGGTGGTTTAGAGATGGATTCATCCCTTCTGGTACCCTGAGCAGAGACACAACCCGCAGCCCTTCCCCAGCCCACCCATCCCACGGGACGTGCCCGTGCTGCCCCTGCCCCTTGTTTCAGGCAGGCGAACCAGGGGGGCAAAGTGCGAGGGGGGGCAAAGTGCGAGGGGTCCTCAGCCTTGCGACCGCCCCAGGGTTCAAGGGCAACCTTTGGGCTGAGCGGAGCCTGTGTACAAGTCAAATGGAAAATCCTTTCCAAGAAAAGTGGATGTTCTCCCTCCTCCTTGAATAAATCGGCATTACCCACTGTTGGTTGCAAGCCCATCCTTGGCCTTAGCAGAGGGCTGGGAGTCAGAGCTCCCCTTTGCCCTTCCTTACAGGACCTGTATGGCATTGGGGACAATCACTTTGCCTTTATGCCAAAATTCAGCAGGACAAGAAATCCACTCTCCGCTGTCAAATTGCCCATGACATCTTGGTCAG
Source organism: Gymnogyps californianus (assembly GCF_018139145.2). NCBI lineage: Eukaryota > Metazoa > Chordata > Aves > Accipitriformes > Cathartidae > Gymnogyps > Gymnogyps californianus. The sequence continues at coordinate 7,634,018 of NC_059488.1, forward strand.
GCTTGTGGGGACGGAAAGCCGCATCTTTCTTTTCACATCTGTAAAGTGCTAACAGCCCCTCTTCCCCCTTGAACCTTCCAGTGCATTAAATTAACGCCTGGAAAATACTCCCCTTTCCTTTGAGGAGAGCCTGGAAAAGGCAACGGCTGCCATTTCCATCTGGATGAAGGTTTCCTAATCCACCCCTTGCACCCGTCGTGGCATTGCTTTCCAGCGTGGGAGAAAGGGCTGGGGCCTTTCGGTTTTATTCCCACCCTTAATCACTTCTCAGTATCAGGGTTGCTGCAGAGAACACTACTTGAAGTCAAGATCAGCAGCTCCTTGCCCTTGGGACCAGACCCTTGGATTGCATGTTATTAGCTGCTCAGCAAATTACACACTACTCTCCTGCCACAGAGGCTACTCTGGAGCGCGGCAGGATCTTGGTGTTATAAAAGCAGAGGCTTTACAGAAAATGAAAGAATACAATTCAGCTTTAAATTAGAGAGTGCTGAGCAAACGGGATTTCCCCTCACAGTCCGTAGCAATTTCCTTAAATGCCCAGTTCGGGATTCATCTTGTTGTAAAGTGGGATGCTGCTCCCCTAACAAGGATCATTTCCACTTGCTGATGGAAAAGACACAGCGATAAAAATTAAACTGTCAAGTAGATTTAATTGGTACAGTGAGCAGAAAGTTTACCCCCATCTTGAAAGAGATGGAGAAGAGTAAACTGCTTTTAAGAAAAGCTTTGCTCTTCAAAGGGAACAGCGTCCAGATGGGAAAAGCTGGAGAGAACTGACTCCAAAGACTTGCTGGCGAGCTTGGCCAGAGCTGGGAGAGCAGCTCTTACACTCACTCATACATCAGCTCCAGGTATCACAGTTTTCCATATGCAACTTTAGAAGCTGAAGGCATTCAGGGAAGTCCTTCCTATTTATTTTAAAATCTGTATTGTATTCTATAACATAGACATGATTTCCCATTAAACTTTAAAAGGGATTCTCCCTACAGAAAAGACTGCCCAAGTGGGAAGGAGCGCTCTCCTACCCCACCCTGGTTTCCCTAAGTGAAAGTCCAGTTTTAACCTTAGTTGAGCCTGATTACAGTTTCAGACCCCAAACAACCTTTGTACCATCAGGATTTTGAGGCGTGGGGCTTAGGCTGACCCAGCCCCACAACCCTGCCCGTTGTCCCACGCAAGCGACAGCCACGTCCCCACTGTTCCCCCTGTGGCAGCACTACGAGCTGCGGAGGCACAGTCGCTCAGACCAGTTCACTGATCCGTCTGAAAATTACCTCTGCAAAACGACCCAAACCGCTTTGCTTTCCGCTCCCGCAGCAGCTGCGGGGCTGAGCGCTTGGCTGCGGGGCTGCCTGCAGCAACAGCAGGGTTGCCTGCAGCAGCGACAGGCAGCAAACTGCAGAAGCGGGGTTGCAAAATCACGTACGGCACTGGATGGGCACCTCTCCCCCCGCGGTTACGCTCTGGGGCGGCGCAGCGACGAGCAAGCAATCCTGATGCTCTCAACGGGGACCGTCCAAGCTCTGCACCGGGTTCACCCCATCGTTTTGGAGAAACCACAATGGAAACATGCCCAACCTGCACCAAAACCCCTGCCCACGGCACGAGCGGCTCAGCAGGGTACGGAGCTTACAGCAACACAGCGATGGCTGGGGGTCCCTGAGGTTAATGAATTCCTCCTCTGACCTAGATGGTGAGCTCCATCAAGCGTGAGCAACAGCAACTCGGCAATGCTTGGCTAGCAGAGCCCGAATTTCTGACTTGCCGGGGTTATTATGCACGTGGGCTGTTGCTGACCTGCTTAGCAGGAGTTCTCCACCGAGGTGGTGTGAGCACCACTGCTGCTGCCGCCCTCTCGAAGGCATCCATCTCCTCAGGCACCCAGCCTGCAGTGCTGAATACACCCTGGGTGTTACTCGGGCAGTTCAATGCAGTGCACTGGTTCCTGTGCTGGAAAACACCAAAGGGGCTTTTTCCTCTATGGACTGGAAAGCACTGCTTGATGACCATCCAGGAGATGTCTATGGGGAGAAGCCGATGCCTGCAAAGCCCTGGCTAAGACCCACCAGCAAACAGCAGTTTGGACTTCCAGCCTTCGCCCCAGGCAGATGTGCCATCCCCTCCCACGCAGTGCCCTAACTCTGCCTGCAGCCTCAGCTGTGTCTCGGGAGGTCCCCACAAGTCCCCCCATCTTTCAGGCCGGGTCACTGGGACCTGCAGAGGGTGCACGTTGCAGCACTGATCCCGCACCCGCCCTGCTCCACTGCCCCGACCTGCGCTTGCTCCGGCGTTTGGCACCGGTGCCTCTGCACATCTGCTCTGTGCTACGAGCAGGCAGGCTTAGGGAAACCTGTGGCTTTTGGCTCCGTGGGGGTTTCTCCATTTGTCAGCTGTCCCCAAAGAGGCTCCAGCCGCAAGAGGGGACTGGCAGGGGCTGCTCGTCCAGGAGCTCCATGGGTGCAGGCACGCAACGATGCAGAGCTACCAGGTTGGGTCTCAGCCCAGCTGGCTCCCACCTCTCCCGCTTGCTCACATCTGTGCAGAAGCCACTAACGCAGCAGCCTCCCCTCCCCGGAGCAGCTCCACGCACGGCGCTGCGACTCCAGCCTCCTCCTCCTCCTCCTCCAAGTCGCAGGAGAAGGCGAGTGCCAGCGTGTGATTAGAGCAGTGCGGTGATGGGTGCTGAAGCGGGCAGCAGGATTGCACATCCATGAGTGGTGCCGGGTGGCTCCAGCACCCACGTGCCCTGGGCTGGCACCCATTTTGCTGCATGCTCCAGCATGGGCAATGGGTCTCTGCTCCCCCGGTGCTGAGCTCCGCGTGGATGCTGCCACTGCCATGTCCAGTCCTGCCCTCAGCACCTCTACGTCCCTCTTAGGGGGAATATCCCAAAGGGAGAACTAGCACAGCTTCAACTGGTTTTTACTCCCAGCCAAAGGGTTTGCAAGCCCCCATCCCCGGCCAAGTCGGCTGCTTCAGCTCCATGGTGCTGCCATTAAGGGGGTTTGGGGGAGCCCTCTAAAAGGAGAGGATCGCAGTCCTGCCCTCGGGGACAGCCAGGGCACGTTTCGGGCTGACCACAGTGTGGTCCCAGCCACCAACAGGCACCTGCTGAGTTGTTCCCCTAAAAGACAGCATAAAGCAGCCAAATACTTTGCACGCAACAGCAAAACGAGTGCGCTTGACGCGGCAGACACAGGAGCCCTGATCAGAGGCCAGAGGTGGGTGCAAGGGTATCCACCACCCAACTCTGCTCCCCCCGCGAAGGCTTTGGGGAAGATCGGCACCTCCATTTGATGACCACAGCAGAGCCTCCGCTCCCTCCCCTTTCCCACCCCCATCCTCCACATCCTGCCCTCCCCCATTCAAACTATCAGGGCCTCTCTTACAGAATAAAATATTAATAGTGGCGTAGCGAGCCTCTCTGCAAAGGCTGCATGTATTGAGCTTACAAGGCGCACAAGCTTTTAGAGAGCAGGACACTTTTCCTACTTCCTAAGCATTTTCTTAGTCCTGAATCAATAATGCACTCGGAGCCCAGCACACAGGTTGCTGCTGTTGTGCTCCTGCTGGTAGGGGCTGCAGACACGGATACATCTCTGTAGCAAGATGCAAGGGCTTGATAATCTGGCAAAGAAGGGATGGGGCAGGATGCAAGCAGCTCAATTTGTAGACAAGCTTCAGGGAAGTGCACTGGGAAGAGCAAAGCTTGCAACTCTTGGGTACAGAAAGTCCGGGTTTGGAGACAAGCTAAAAAACAGTCAATGGGATTAAATGCCTGCGTTTTTGAACATGTGCCCACGGTTGCTGGCTGAGGGGTGTCTGGTTCATCAGCTTCTGATCTCAGGCTCTAGGTCACCCCGTAATCCACAAATTTGCAAAAGGAGCGGTTGCAGGGGTGCAGCCCCGGCAGGGAGGTGGGTGCGGAGGTGAGCCGAGGGCGCCAGGAGGGATGGGGTTAGAGCAGCTCACTGGGGATTAGCAGTTCACAAGGAAAGAGCTGCTCAAAAATTATTCCATGGGAGGCCGGGCTGCGGGCAATGCGTGTGCGTGCCCAGCACAGATGAGATTATCTGCTTAGGAGTGGAATTTTCCGGGCGGCGTTAACCCTTGTGTCGCCCACACATCAGCTGCACGTGCGTTTTTTCAGGACAAGGTGCTGGGCAGCAGATCCAGCAGCAGAAGCCAAGCTGCTGCCTGGCTGTCCTGGGGCTTTGGAAATGGAAGTGCTGCCCTGAGGTCACCCTGCAAACGGTGTGCTCGGGGCCCTTCTTGGAGAGGTCACCTGTGGACAGGGCTGATTTCAGTCAGGAGGTTAAAATTCTTCATGTCACCAGATTTTCTGACCGTTTCTGGCTTAATCAGAGTGGGCGTGAAGGGATTTGTGTCTGTGCACGAGCGGTGCCGGCTGCGTTGCGAGGGTGGACAGGTGACTTGGGTCGGTCCTTGTGCACGATGGGCAGTATCCCCCTCCGGATCCTCCCTTTGCGGAGAGGATGCTTCCTGCCTGGATGTCAGCCTCCTGCAGAGGTTGTGTCATCTACGGGGCAAAGATCAGTTCAGACCCTTTTCATGGAGGTACTAAGCAGACCATGGGGAGAGTTTCAGAGACAGCGTGGGGTGAGAACGGAGATTTCCTCGACCATCATGGTTTGCCTTGACCCTCACGTCAAGATTGGGTGAAGGAGCCACTACTTTGCCCAGCTGCAGGTGCCTGGGGGAGCTTGATCTTCAGAAAGGTGGAGCCCCCAACGCTCCTGGTGAAGCCCGGACCTGCTCCTGAAATCCCTCCCTGCCTCAGTTTTCCCGCCTGGAATTAGGACATTGCACTGCCACTGCACGACCCTGTCTGGCACTGTGATGTTTCCCCACGGCTGGTGGAGAGAAGGGCACAGTGCTGAGCTAGGATGAAATACGAATAAGATGCTTCTCGAATTCAGAAGCAGAGGGGGAAGGGGAAGAGCAGCCGCAAGTAGGAGTTGAATCTCTTCTCTGGCGGAGAGACGGGCCCAAGGGAGCCCGAGAGCCTTGAACAAGCGGCGTGCTGTTCGGTGAATGAGTATCTGCTTCAGGCCAAAGGGAAGAGGCAAAAAGCAAAGCAAAATGTCTCGCTGAGCGCGTCCCGGCGCGTGCTCACTAAGAGCCGTACCGCGAAGCCGACGGTGCTGGTTTCTGCTGACTCACGCTCTCCCGAATCCCACACGCAGGCAAAGCGTGTCCTAACGCCCGTGCCGAGGGGTGACCTTGCACTCGGACAACCTCCGATCCGGGAGGAAGGGGAAGGAAGCGGAGGAGCAATCAATCCCCCAAACAATGGCCGGGGGGGAGATGGAGGGAGTGACATTCGGCTGAGCCAGAATTAGCAGCAGATCTGTGGAGGGACCCCATTTCCACCCTATTAATAATTCATTCCAGCTCTGCCTTTACCTGCTCATAAACAGCAAACAGCTTGTTAGCGAGGACGGTTTTCTCCCCCTTTGCTGTCTCTGCCCTAATAAGAGCCCCTTGCAGATGCCTGGGGGGAGGGAGGTGGTGAGGGAAGGGCACATGAGCGAGCAAAGCACCCCACCAGCCCACCCTGAGCTTCCCATCCCATCCCATCCCCGCAAGGCTCCCTGCCCCGGAGCCCACTGCCTCCCAACTGGAGCTGCCCTTCCTCTGCGGAGGTGAAGCTGCGAAATAACCCCTCACTGAACCATGGATGCCTTGCCAGAACCTGCCTACACGCACAGGACGTTTAACAACATCTCTTTGGAGGGTTACCACTAAAAGAAGAGCAATGCCTGCAGGGTGTGCGGACAAGGGGTTTGCTGGAGCATTCCCGAGCACCTGAGCAGCTCTCGGGCAGCAGCCGCACAGGCAGCCCCTGGGGAAACGGTATCTTCTACCATACGAGACAGCTTCTGGATTATCTAAAATATATAGAGCTTGACCAAAGTGGTATTTAAAAAAAAAAAAAATAGAAGAAAACATAGCATCTTGAAGAAAGCTATTAAAATTTCATTTCAAAAAGGCTCATTTCGCATTCAGAGCACCCCCAGCATCTCCGCGGTCCAATGCTACGGTGCGTGGTCCCATCCAGGACCCCTCCCCTCGTGCCAACAGGCATCCCAAAACCGCGCAGGCAAAGCTGTTCCCGAGACGTTGGCCAGGTTCGAGTCACAGCCGTGCTGCGGGGAAAGCCTGCTTGGGCACTGGGGGACGGGGTAGTTAGTGCAAGAGGAGCGGACCCCGGCCAGGCAGCTCCGTGTGGCCTCCCCACGGCTCCCGGCGTCCCCTGGAGCATCGAGCAAGGAGGGCACAGACCTTCACCCGGGCTCATGGGGAGGGGCCAGCGCAGGGCTGTTTGGCTCGAGAGGGGCCTCTTATTTCTCCTCAATTATTTTCCGTGCTCCCAGCCATCTCTGCCGGTGAGTTATGCCACTTGCCAGCTGTTGGAAATAATCGCTGTAAATTAATTACGGTTGTTTCACCCCTCTGATCCCTCCCAGCCCATGAATAGAGTGAAAATTAATTGTCAGAGAGTATTTCCAGTTCTCTGGGAGTCCCGTCCTGGCCACTGGCAGGTTATGGTTTATGCCCTGAAGCATGAGATTTAATTACCCACAAACATTATTTTTGATCATAAAATCACCTTGTCTTTCCATAAATCCAGATAGAGCAGTTGAACCCTCAGGTCAGAAGCAGCAAGAGTGAAAATACCCCGTAATGGCGTTAGGACGAGCCCACATTTTCTCCCAGGTAAATTCAATTCTGTTTGGGAAAGAGCATCGCATCCTGGAGCAGTTATTGGAAGAAAAACCAAGGAAGTTTCCCGAAACGCGCATCGCTCGGTGTGGCCCTTGTCAAAAATTTGTATTGCAGAAACTAGATTTAACTCTGTATTAGTGGGGAGGATAAAGGCAGTTGTCACCGGAACTGGGTTGGGACGGCATCTTCCCCACTCGGCACGTTATTTCTCAGTGCTGAATCGTGGTGCTGACAGGCACCGGAGCGAACCCGCAGCCCAGCCGGGATGGGGACAGGGACAGAGATCCCTGCAAAGCCCCGGCAGAGCCAGGGAAGCCAGAGCAGGGGATAGAGGTGAAGCGAAGCCCCGTGGCTCCGTCCCAGCGTGAATTGGGGGAACTCAGCTGAGCATAAAGAAGCAGGAAAGCACATGCACCGAGACGATCGTTTCAGCTTTATCCTGCAGCCTACTGAGCAAACAGATCCAGCTTGGTGCTGGACGGGGAAAGGGAGGGGGAGAAAATAAAACTTAGGGGGGAAATGTGTTCCAGAACACCTGCAGGAGAGGCAGGGATGGAGCGGGCTGGCCCCTGCTCCCCTCCGCGGGTTGGGGACCCCCGTCTCCCATGGCCATCAGTCCTCCCTGTGATGGGAGGTTGTTCAGGGAAGGGGAGGCTGCAGGACACCCACGGTGGCACCGGTCCACGGCAGGGACGTTAGCAGGGCAGGAGGGATCAGGTGCACGCGAGGATTTTGCTGATGCGGTTGTTTTGCAGGATCTGGAGGAAATTTGATACCAAGTTAAGGACTTTGTCTCTGTGCGAGGCAATGTGGGGACTCTGTGAACCTCATCAGCTAACCTTTAAGTGGAAAAATCAAAGGCAGCGTTGTAGGTGCCCTGCAAGAAGCAGAAGGGCTTTGGGATGCACCCGAGAGCTCCTTAAGCATCATGGCTGCACGGGGCGGGCGCTAAGGAGGGAATTGTCCCCTCCTGGGTGGAGGTGGAGGTTCAGACCAAGGTTTCCTTGCCACAAGCACTCCCGAGAAGGAGGGAAGGAGGTTTCTGTGGCATCGCCCGCCCCACTGAAATTACTCCAGCAACCACCTGACTCGCAGGCCAGCAAAACGCTGCTTCTGCGCAGGGATGTTTTTCCCCTGAATTACTTGTGCCACTCAGAAAAACTGGGTGAAAACCTACAGATAAGAGGGGCAGCGCCATGCAAACCCTCCTCACCCACAGCCCCTCCACCTCGCACAGCGGTGGAGGGTGCCGGCTGCTGCCAACGGCCCCGCGAGGGCCAGGAGGGACAGCCTTCGGTGGGCACCAGACCTTCTCCTGTCTGCTCGAGGAGCCTAGTCGTTAAGCAGATCTCTCATTTCAGAGTCTGCAGGAAGCTCCTCCTCGTGTCGAGGGAGCCAGACCCAGCTCTTCAGGCTCTTTAGGCTACGGAGGGGGCAATCAAGTGACCCCCAGTTCCAACCAGCGTCAGCGCTTGCAGGAGAGCCTGGAGAAACCCAAGGTCTGAGAGCTCTCTGGTTGGGTTTGAGAGCCAGTTCTTGGGGAAAAAACCCACTACAGAAGAAAGGACCCAAGAGAAACCCACACAACAGCATAGATCTTTGTGCCAAAGAAATGCATTTAACTTTTTTCCCCTTTGATAAAAATCTTCCGATAAAAAGCCAAGGATTTCCCTCCCCGAACTAAAAAAATACAAAGTTTGGGCTTCTGAAACTAGTCCAAGTTGATGAGACCTTGTCATTACTTTTAATAGGAGACTGATTGTAATTAAAAACAAGTTGGTCCCAAGGTGACCTAGGTTTTAGCAGAGGCCTTGGCTTAAACACCACAATTCCATCAAGCAGAAGAGACCCCTGAAAGGAAAGCAACTCCAGGGGGGTTCCCTGGGCCAAGACACCATTAAACAAATCACACCGGGTTATGAGAGCTGTGATGAGCATCCTTGGCCGAGCAGTACAAACTTTCACATCATCTACTTATTTTTCCTTGCTCACATCTTGGGTTTTTTTTCCCCCTTTATTATTATTATTATTTTTCTTCATTGTGCAGCTAGTGGTTGCAATTGCTTTCCAGCTTCCCTTTGGCGTGGAGGTTTCCTGAAAGCTGCAGTTTTATTTCTGTGCGGCTTTCGCCATTCACAACAGATGTCTAGTTTGTTTAAAATATTCAACAGCTTAATGATTAATCAAGTAATTTCACCTACAAAAGTATATAATTTTATGCTGTGAGGCTTAAAAATGGCATTATCTGCCAGGAAAAAAAAGCAAAACAACTTTGTGCGCTCATTAAGAGCCCCAGAAACCAGCTGGGCTTTGTAAACCCGGCGCCTTTTGTTGTGGCTCTTTTCCCCTGTTCCCTCCCTCCCCGGCAAGGTGGGGAGCAGCTTCACTGCAGCATCCTGGATTCCTGTCATCATGCCTCGTCAGACCAATATCTTGTTTCTTAAGAAATCCTCCTCAAGGAGCAAGTCCCCGCTGTCACCTTCAGAAAGTCCCTTTTGCAGCATTTCTGCCCGGCACCGACCCCAGACACCGAGAGGAAGCAAAACCCAAGGGCTGGGTCTGCAGTCACTGGGACTGGAACACATTTCCAGCTTGAGAAGTGAGTCCATGTGAACCTCGTGAGGTTCAACAAGGCCAAGTGCAAGGTCCTGATACTGGGGATTGCCCCGACCCAGGTGCAATAGAGGCTGGGGGATGAAGGGATTGAGAGCAGCCCTGCAGAGAAGGACTTGGGGGTACTGGTGGATGAAAAACTGGACATGAGCCGGCAATGTGCGCTCGCAGCCCAGAAGGCCAACCGTATCCTGGGCTGCATCAAAAGCAGCGTGGCCAGCAGGTCGAGGGAGCAGATTCTGCCCCTCTACTCTGCTCTGGTGAGACCCCACCTGCAGTACTGCGTCCAGCTCTGGGGCCCCCAGCACAGGAAAGGCATGGACCTGTTGGAGCGGGTCCAGAGGAGGCCACACAAATGATCAGAGGGATGGAACACCTCTCCTGTGAGGAAAGGCTGAGAGAGTTGGGGTTGTTCAGCCTGGAGAAGAGAAGGCTCTGAGAGACCTTATAGTGGCCTTTCAGTACTTAAAGGGGGCTTATAAGAAAGATGGGGACAGACCTTTTAGCAGGGCCTGTAGTGATAGAACAAGGGGTAATGGTTTTAAACTAAAAGAGAGTAGATTCAGACTAGATATAAGGAAGAAATTCTTTACGATGAGGGTGGTGAAACACTGGAACAGGTTGCCCAAAGAGGTTGTAGATGCCCCATCCCTGGAAACAGTCAAGGCCAGGTTGGATGAGGCTCTGAGCAACCTGATCTAGTTGAAGATGTCCCTGCCCATGGCAGGGAGGTTGGACTAGATGACCTTTAAAGATCCCTTCCACCCCAAACCATTCTATGATTTGCCCCATGGAGGCACAATCTTGCTATGATTCCGTTTGTTAGGACAACTTGTCCTCAACAAGGGTCTTGCAATTTGCCCCCGGGTATTTGCCCCTTTGGGCTGAGCTGGGGCTAAGCAAGGTTGCGGTGCTCTTTGGTGCACTCTCAAGAAACGAGCAACCAGAAGAGCATGCTGGAGAGCTGGAAACCTGCAACGTCTAGTTGCCCTGAGGACACTCACAACTGATTTAATAGTGTGAGACTCAAAGTGAACTGGTTTATTTTAAGCTCGCTGAGACCAAGTTTGCCTGGCTAATGCGTTCTGACTTTTAGATTGAAGACGTAAATATCTTGAGACTTTGGACAGATTCTTTGGAGGACACACGGCTTGGAGGAGGAAACCAGATTCAAAAATAATACCTGGAATTGTCTCAACAGTGCTATAAGTGATCTTACCAGGACCAACGGAGCAGCCAAAGTATGGCCATCTGTTTCCGCTCCCTCCTGCCCTCCCGGCTGACTTCAAACCACCCCACCAGCAGAAAATGCATTGAGCATCCCGTGAAGGAAGGACAATTCAATAAACCTAAAACCAAAAAGGAACACTTCATTTTAGCAGAGGAAGCCATAGTGACGTGACTCACTCAGTGGCTTTTGAGGCTCTCTCCCACCTTTCAGCACTGTCACTTAGAGGTTATTTTTGCGTTTGCCCTGTTACAACCACGCAGCTCTCGAGCCATGTGCCGCTCCAGAGCATCGGGGTGGTTAAAGACATCTTTGGGCTTGCTGCCTGCTGAGCTGAGCGTGTTTACAGGTTGGGATGTACGTGAGCCATCAGGGATTGTGCGCTCCCATTCCCTGATCTCTGGGACGAGCATATGGGAGACAGGCAGAGTTTTGGCTCCACTTCTCCCTGCTCTTGACCCGCCAGGTCCCCTGCCAGGGACATGCCTGGCCAGCCCTGTCCCTCCAGACGGGACACTGGGAGGGGTATCATGCTTGTCAGACTCGGTTGCTTCCCTCACTGCTCCTGGGAAACCTGTCCCGCCTCCCACCCTGGCCACTCTTTACTCGTCTGGGTAATGTTTTCTTATTGTGGTTTGGTCACAGAGTCCTTCCCTTGTGTAATTTGGCCACTGCTTAAGGAAGCCTCCAAAGAAAGCCCTGCTAGGAGCATCATCCATAGCCCTGAAGGTGAAGCTGGCCACTGTGGGGACAGCTCAAGCAGCAAATACTCAGCGGAGATTCATTTTACACCAGCTGAAGGGCTTTGGCAGCCCCGACGGCTGCCACACGCAAAGAAAGGAAGCCACGCGGCAAGAGCACTCTTGCCAGGACGGCTCCATGCACGCAGACTCCTGCTCATACAGAGCTGGTCTGAGCAGCAAGGCGGGTTTATCGGGGAGTTTTGTGCTGCCGCCTCGAGCCAATTCCCCACCTGAGCCCACCGAGACGCTGCACTGCTGCACCCTCCTTCAGACAAGAGGTGAAAATGGACCTCCAGGATGGTCTTTTAAGGACCGTCCTATTAAGCCATCTGTATGACCACATTAGCAGTAGGACCATACTGCAACACAATATGTTGCCTCAGCACAGGAAACGTACTCAGAGCCCCCAGCACTTCAGCTGATGGGGATTTTTCTTCCTTTTCCATCAGCCAGTGCTGTAAAAGCTGCGCTAAAAGGCAGCTACATCCCCCAGCAGGAAGCTGTGTCTCATTAGCAGAGGTAAACAATTCCTCTGAACGTGACGAGTCAGGAGAGCATATTAAATATGTCAATATCTTAGGTTTTTTTAATCCCTGCTCCGGAATAGCGTGTCACAGCAGGAGAGGACCCCTGCCACAGCCCAGCTGGCATCTCCCCTTGCTCAGGACATCTCCCCCTCTTTGGGAGGGGTGTGGGGAGCGCCTGGGCAGGTGCCCTCACCCCTCAACCTCACCCACCCGAGCAAGCCTGAGCAGTTCATTGATTTCCCTTGCTCAGCTGGCTCAGCTGCAAGCAAGTAAAAAATAATAAAAACTGTACAGCCATTTGCTTTTAAAACATCAACCGAAGCATCCGTTTAGTAGCCTCCCTGCTCCGGGGATGGGCACCGCACCAGAGCTCAGTAGCTCCGGCTGCAGCCCTTCCTCCCAGCGCACACGGAGATGGCAAAAGCCACATGTTGCTCAAGTTAAGGTTGTAACAGGAGGAGCAAATCCCAGCACGGCACTCATGGCTTTACCGTCAGGCAGGTGTGTGTCTGAGAGCAAGACAATGTTGAAAACAGTATGAGTTTTGCCCTGTTTTATCAACTGGCTTCTGCTGCTTTCCCTGGCATCCTCGTGTACACACACAACAACGCATGCTTTATTTACAGGAGTCCCCTTTTCTCCCCAAGGCTGCCACCGCATCCCCTGCAAAGGAGCCTGGTGCTCACGTACAGATCGGCTGCTTGCTATTTTGTTTTATCCCTGCTGCTGTGGAGCGGCCTTCTGCCTTATTTACAGCGTGCTACTCACACGCTGCTCAGAAGACAGAATTATTTATGTCCTCCTGAGCTTTCCTAGGCTCCTCAGCACTGTGGGCTCCACTCGCTGTGCAAACAGTTGCTGGCATTCAGTGTGTGTCTCCGAGCTGCAGGGAGGCACCAAAGGCCCATTTTACAGACATGGAGTGGGGAAGCTCTAAGTAGTTCCCAAGACTTTTGGTTGCCCAGCTGGAGGTGGCAAAGCCCAGATTTTCCAAAGCACCTCATGTTACACAGCAGTTTCCATGTTCAAAGCACAGCCCCACTTTGCACTCGAGAGCACCCATTTGTACAAGCCAGATCCCCTCCTCTGCTTTGCCCGGGGCACACACGGGGCACCCTAAAAGCAGGTCACGAGCACTTAGACTCCAACAGTTTCCCAGGTCAAAGCAAGCGCACGGTGCAGGATCAGTCCCCAGTGCCGTGGACACAGAACCAGCCTCTTCCCTTGCTTCCCCACGCTTGCAGCAGGGCTCTCCCAGCCCTGGGACGCAACCAGCCTGTGCAGACCCCAGCCCCGCACCTCATTTGTTTGAGTCCCCAGGTACCAGCATCAGCTCCCAGCACCCTGGTGCTGCAGAAGGTCCCCAGGGCCGGGCAGGAGCACGCTGCTCCCTGCCCGCAGCACCTTCCCACGGCCTCCCGACCACACACAAACCATTCACAAACAAAACCACAAAACCCGGCTCGGTTTTACCTTGCAAGTCCGCTGTGCTCGGGAGGGCCAGACCTCACACCCCAGCAGGCTCCTCACCTCCAGCCCTCAGCTCTGAGCAGCTCCAGCTGCTTTATCACCTCCTGCCCTGCCAGGTGGCTCTGCTTCCCTGACAGGGGTCCCGCCGCAGCAGAGCCCACTGTCATACCAATCCCTCTCCTCCCTCCCCGATCCTCTGGATTTTGAGTCCGAGAGGGAGGTAAAGCGACAGCAAAGAGATGCTTCGTATGCAAAAAAGATTTGCAGTGTGTTGCGGAGGTTTTTTTGCGGATGGTACCCACTATAACACAGCCCCACATCATCCCCAAGGCAGGTCTGACCCACACGCTCCTGGAGGCAGGGCCTGCAGGGCAAGTAATGACGGGCTTTAACACACATATGGATGAACAATAAACCCATTGGCGTAGCTAACCCTGATGCCCACCTCCAAAACTTCAACATTTGGTGTGTGACCTTGACGATATGTCCTTAGTGCAGTTCAGCGCATGTGGATGCGTGCGTGTGTCCGTGCAAAACATGCAAGCTTGGCTGTGCACTGTCACTTGTGGGCAAAATGGGATGGCTGGACCTTTTCTTCCATTGCCCAGGCCTGCAGGCAACAAGTGACGTAGCAGCGGACACTGTCACCTGGATGGGATGAGCCATCCTTCCCACCGTGGTCCCTGCGGGCAGGCAGGGACCATTGCACCTCCTGCCTGCAGCTGGGGAAGGCAGTGCGGCTTGGGAAGCGCCTGTCCCCGTGGGCAGCGAGGCTGCCGGGCACAGCTACGTAACTTGAGTTCTGCAAAGACAGACGTTAACTGATGTTCCCTTCTGTTTGCCACGGGCTAAGGGCACCCGGACAAGCAGCAAGAGGCTGGGGACGGTGTTCAGACTGCGGGAGTCCCAGGTCCCTTCTGGGTGCTGGCGGGTGGGCACAGAGCCGCCTGCCCCGTTCCCTTCCTGATCCCCTGTCAGCTCAGCCTCTGGTTAGTTTGGGTAGGCTGAACTGAGGAGTGACCAGCAATGGTCATCACATCGGGCTGAGTGGGTGCATCCCGAGCGTACCCGCTCTGCACATCCCCGAGGCAAGGATGCTGTCCTGGGGACAGCGGAGACACCGGGAGCGCAAACCTCTGCTCTCTCTGCTACCGCCCAGTCCTGTCCCAGCTTAGAGCTGGGGAAATGGGGTTTCCCTCCTCTAGCCGTGCTCAGAGGCGCTGGGGGGACGGTGTGTCCCCAGCCCGTTCGGCATCAGGAGCCATGAGGCATGGATGTGCCTTGGGGATTTTAGCCATTCGGTTCTTGCAAGGGAGCAGGGGTGAACGCAGCTTTCCGTAGGCTTGTAACTTGGCCAAGCTTAAGCGAAGTTTCTCAGAGACTGTCTCGGGGAAAGCGCTTTCTATGAAAGTTGCCCCTGTGCCAAATTGAAAGGCCCTTTCCCAAAGGGCCTTTCAAAGGAAACAGCTCAGCCGTTCTTATAGCAAAGGCAAAGCCACATCTTTCTGTCTTAAATTCATGCTCAAAACCAGCATCATCCAGAGCCAGACCCCCAGCATACTCCAGTTCAGCCCAGCAGTTAGTGTTTGACACAAGCAGCTAAAACCAGGGCCCGGTAATGGTGCGAGCTCGGCCACGTGCCCACGCAATGCCCAGGCGTTGCCGCCTTCTCTCGTGACCATTGTTGTTGTTCCAGGAGAACCCATACCTGTGCAGCGATGAGTGCGACGCCTCCAACCCGGACCTGGCCCACCCGCCGAAACTCATGTTCGACAGCGAGGACGAAGGGCTGGCCACGTACTGGCAGAGCGTGACGTGGCGCCGGTACCCGGAGCCGCTGCTGGCCAACATCACGCTGTCCTGGAACAAGAGCATCGAACTGACGGACGACATCGTGATAACCTTCGAGTACGGCCGGCCCACCATCATGATGCTGGAGAAGTCGCTGGACAATGGGAGGACTTGGCACCCGTACCAATATTACGCAGATGACTGCATGGAGGCCTTCAGCATGCCAGCACGGAGGGTCCGGGACCTCTCCACCACCAGTGCCAACAGGGTCCTCTGCACGGAGGAGTATTCCCGCTGGGCGGGCTCCAAAAAAGAGAAGACCGTCCGGTTCGAGGTGAGGGACCGCTTTGCCATCTTTGCTGGCCCTGACCTCAAGAACATGGACAACTTGTACACCCGGCTGGAGAGTGCCAAAGGGCTCAAGGACTTCTTTACCGTGACCGACCTGCGGATGAGACTGCTGAGACCGGCCCTGGGGGGCACCTACGTGCAGAGGGAGAACTTGTACAAGTACTTCTATGCCGTCTCCAACATTGAAGTCACCGGCAGGTAACGGCTGCTGTATTTCTTTGGGCGTCTCTTCTCGGAGGGATGAGAAGAGGGTTACTGCTAGAAAACTAAGCCATCAGCGTTTCTGTCAACCGATAAGATTATCAGTGTTTCTCCCTCTAATACCCTTTCTCCCCAGGCAGGGCAGCATCGGTAATAAAACAGATGTGTCCTTGCAGGGAACGGCTGGGGCACCTCCAAGGCTGTGTCTGAGAGAAGGGCTGTGTCCTCCGGGAGCTGGCGCGGGCGGGAGCTGGGACATGGCTTGGATGGACGGTCGGGGTCTGAGTTCCCTCTCAGATACCCTGTCCCCAGCTGTGCAAACACGGCCAGCCTCTGCCCAAAAATCTCAGGGGCGATGCCAGTGGATCTGGGGGGGAGGTGAGGAATGAGGCTCGCCCCACTAAACTCCGGCTCTCTGCCAGTACAAGCAGGATGGGTCATCCAGAGTCAGTCCTGCACCCCCGCAGCAGCCCCGGCTCTGGCAGACAAATTTTGGGGTGAGGGTAAACCACCCGACAGATCTGGGGCAGGGGAAGGCAGGAGGGGGTTTGTTTCTCCTGGTTTTTGTTTTTCATTTCTCTGTACGATGCCATATGTTACGTTATGACATCAACTGAAAAAGCAAAGTAAGGTGGAAAAATGCCGAGATGGCTAATTTCCCATCCAGCTTGTGGATGCAGCTTGTGCGAGACTTACAGGCGAGAGGGGAAAAATCTCCCCATCACCCACCCCGTGCTAACAAGAATCACCACAGCGACAGAGGAGCCATTTGTATCGGTTCCAAACTGTTTCCTTCTGAGACTTGCAAGCAAAAATGTTTTGCAGGTGCCACCGACGCTGGCTTTGAATGGGCTCCAGGGGGAAGGAAGCTGCAGCGAGGGATGGGAGAGCCCTTTCCTCCCGCGGGGGCAGGCAGGAGGCAGCGGTGAGGGCAGCAGCAGGCAGAGGGGCTAGGTCTCTCTCATGGCATGGTTGCCTGTGTGGGACGAGCAGCCGCGGCTCTTGGCTGGGCTGGCAGCGTGTTGGGGTGCCTGCTGTCGGGATTGCTCGGGGGGGAGCCCTGGGGAGCTCAGGCACACGGGCAGAGGTGCGGGAGAGCACCTCCGCACATGTCTGCAAGCGCCCAGGTTTCAGTGCAATGTGCTTCTGGACAAAAATGTGCAGAAAGAGATGTTACACCTGCCCATAAGAAGTATTGCCAGGTGTACTAAATATCCACCGTCCTTGAACAGCTCAGGATGGGGCAAAATAGCAAAGTAAAGAGGGTGGAAGGGAGGGAAAGCAGGCAAAGGTGAGAGAAAAGGCCAGCGCGTTGCCTTCCCCTCCACCCCAACCACAGCCAGTCTTGCCCCCTGCTCTGTCTGCCGCGGCCCCGCTCCTCCTGGGCGGCCAAGCTGCCCGCGGGGACGCTTGATGTTACTGACAGTGGGGGAAAGCCACAGGGATCAATTCCCGGCCAAAGCCCACACTGACCAGGGCAGCTGGCAGGAAGGGTTGGAGCTGGTATATCAATTTATCCAGGCTGGTTAGACTCTGTAACAGGGACGCAGAGTTTTCAGCTCAGAAAGTGGTAAATTAGAATTAAATATTTGATGTCAATGCTTGTGCAATGCTTGTGCAATGACCTTTGGCTTCCAAGCATGGAGATAACTGTGCAGATAACCAAGGACTTGTTAGTGCACCTACAGCAGCTTTGGGATACTTGATGCTTTAAGATACATGTTAAAATACTCTTGGTGTCCCATGAACGCCTTCCTCCTCAGAGCCCTTTACCTTTTCTGCCTGCCTTGGGCAGGATATGTTGTTTCAGTACTTTTGACTTCAGGATTCTCCACAAACCATCACCTTGCTGGCTGTCAGCTGTCTGCCTCCCCTCATACCCAGTCCCCACCAGCTTTCGAGCTCACTGGCCAAATTTAATACCATTTAATGGCAGCACAGATTGTTTCAAGAGATGAAATCCCTACAAACTTTATGAAAAGAGAAAACTAGGGCAGGGGAGGAAAACTCTTTCAAACACCCCGGGGAGGGGGGGGCACAACCTCTATGAGACATCCAAGATTCCACAGCCGCCTGCACCCTGAGGACAGCTCTGGCGAGGGAGGCTCGGGCTGCGAATGCCCGGTGGAAGCTGCAATGCTGCTTTTTTGCTGGGGCCAGAATGAGACAGGTTGGGGTTTGTTGGCCAATTCCTGGCGGCCTCGCCCCGGAGCTGGAGCGCTGCCCGCGTGGACGGCTGCCTGCGTGGACGGCTGCCTGCGTGGAGGGCTGCTGCAGAGCAGCAGCTCCTGCTCGCCTCCGCTTCCCTCTTGGCTCCGCTCACCATGAGCTGCCTGACAGTGACTACTGCGATGCAGCAGGGCCTCTGGGAGGAGAGGGCTTTTCCTTGGCCGGGGACAAAGAAAACTCTGAAATCTGCTTTTTTCCGGCCCGAAGTCCAAGTCCTGAGCTACAGCAAGACCCAGCTTTGCACTGCTCCAGCTCTCCCCATCTGTCCCCGCTTGCTGGGCCAGTCCCCAGGAGAGGGGGTGACACATCCTGGATGGGGAAGAAGTTGATGCCTGTCCTGAGCTGACTTTTCCAGCTCCGATGGGCACAGGGCAGGGAAGGATGACCGGCTGAGGAGCTGTGGATAAGTGGTGTATAAGGTGGAGAAGCTTCATGTGAATTAACTCTGCTCCTGTGATTATTCTGGTCCCAGCAAGCAGGTTTTTTTGCTGGAAAGCAATCTAATTCCAGCTGTAAGCAAAGCCAGTTACAGTGCAGGGACTAAAACCAAATTAAATCTTGTGTATGGCTCAACAAGGGGTGGGTTATTGAGAGGAAGAGAGGAGAAATCAATGTGAGCCTGACAGGAGCGGTGCACGGGGAAGGGGGGAGGCAGGGCGGGCAGGGCTGGGGATGGACACATGCTGCCTCTTCCAGGACATGGGAATGACCACGTTCGAGGAACAGGAGGAAAGTGCCTAGATAAAATGGGGGGTGGTGTTAGGGATCCACTACAGGGGTCATGGGAACGAGAGGGAAGATGATTATGAAGAAATGAGGGCTGAAAGGCAAAAAGCAGCCAGAAAATTCCACCCGGAGAACAGAGATGTGAGCAGCCTCAGGAGGCTGGAGGAGTGGTGCCCAGCCGTGGAGTGTGGCATTCCAGGAGCGGTGCATGCCATCAAAGTGCGTGGCACCGCCTGTGCCCCTGTATGGCACCAGGATTTTGGCAGGCAGCTGGCAGTGCCCGCAGGCGATGAGACACATGGCAGCTCGTTTCCAGTTGATGTTCACGGTCAAGGGAAGAGCAAAACGCTTTGCCCTCAGAGCAGACCATGAGCCTGGGCGGTTTCTTATGCCGCAGCCTCAGCTGATGGGTTCAGAGAGGTTTCTCTGATCCCCTCGGTCCATGTGCTCCTGAGCCCCCATCCAAGCACGCCCCATCCTTCACCCTTCTGCTTCCCACCAAGGAAAACCCCTCACCGCGATCTCCCAAAGCTTTTGGGAAAAGCAGAAAGAGACGGAGCAAAGGACATGGGGAGAAGGGGAAGGAGTTTGCTGCCTTCTCTCCTCCTGTAGGCCAGATGGACCAGGGCAGTTCAAGAGTTTGCCAGGATATCCAGAGGGTCTGGTGAATCCTGAGGGTCACTGCATCCTTCCTGGGTGTTGGTGCAATGGGCTGGTGCTTCAGGGCCTCCTCTGCCCACTCCATCTGTATCTCCTCCTCCCACAACCTCAACCAGGACCATTTCTCTGTTCATGGCTGACAGTTTATTTTTACTCTCTTTCTTCTCGGTATCTTTTTCTTTTCGGTTTTTTTTTTCTTCTTCCATCCTGTCCCTATTGATCTGCAGAGTAACTGGAGATGCAGAGGAGTCAAGACAGGAATAGACACGAGCAAGCCCTTGGCCTGTGTGCTTGTGTGTGTGCCAGGCAGGGTGGGGAAGGGAAGCGGAAAGACTTTTCCCCACAGATCTCTATTCACTGCTTAGTTTTCTCCTCGGCGCAGCAATGAGCTCGGTCATCTTCTCGGGAATGGGTGAATGAGCTTTTCCTGGCTGCCAGGACTGACGGCCGGCGTGATGAAAGCCGCCGGTTCTCTTTCCATTACACACCGTGTCTCTTTGGAGTAATTTTTTCCCCTTCATAACGTCAGTCACCGCAGTGCTCAGCAGGGCACGCTTCATCACAGAGACATTAATAAGCCATAATTGAAGTTAATGTGCCATGGCCAGGACATGTGGATCCAGTTAGGAGAAATCAGATTGAGCAGAAGTGAATCAATTTTAGGCTGATTATTAAGATTTCTCTCCTTCGTCCTCCCCTGCCCCAGCGCATGCTCTGTCTGTCTGTCTGTCTGTCCATCCTGCTGGTGATGAGCAGTCCCCGGAGGAAGGCAGGAGGAGGGAGTGTTATTCATCCCTGAGCAGCTCCATGTAACAGTGCCTCTTCTCACGCTTTGCTCAGGCCAAAGAGGCACCAACAAGAAGATGAGGTTTCCAGTTTTGTAACGGCATTTCCTTTCCTCTCTTAACCAGTTGCCTTTCGGAGGGTTTCCTTGGCTTCTCTTTTGCTTACACAAAAGAACTGAAGGGAAAAGCCCTCTATGCCTCCCTGCTTTCCCCTTGTGTGGTTCTTGGTGCCGTGCACAGATGCTCTCTGGAAGGCTTTGCTCTCCACATGACTTGGAGTGGAGAGTTTGCGCTAGTGGAGCAGAACGAATTCACCCAGCCTGTTATCCTGGTGCCAGAGCCAGGATCAGGCACTTCAGTCCTGAAGGATCAAGGCCATCCCCCAAAGCACCTCCTCCAATAAATCAGGCTGGTTAATCGTCAGTGGTACCCACATGCAAGGGATAAATTTTTCTGCCTTCTCGGTGACTCTCAAGATGCGGTGATGCTCAATGCTGTATTGCTGTTAAAGATGAAGCAATTCCCGCTCAGCCTGGTGGCTGCCTCCTGCTTCTGTCCTCCAGGCCAGCACAATGACGGCAGCTCAGCGTGCTTCCCCTCCGGTTGTAGCTCAGCTCGAACCAGGGGTGCCAGCGCAAGGCGCGTCCTGGCTGCCCTGAGGCTGCTTTGCCCTGCTTAGACATTCCTCCTTCTGACTCTGTTGATGAAGCTGTTGGAGAGCCTCCAGCTGTAGAGGTTTGCAATCTTGACTTCTCCAACAAAGCTGTCTCTAGAAGGGAGGAAAGAAGAAGTTTTGGTCTGTGGAGCCTCTTGTTGAGGGTCTTAGATTTTGTGTAATGACCGGTGCCCTGGTTGAGCGCCTTTCCCTGAGGAGCAGGGTGGGACCTGCTGGCTGCACCACCACTGCTTTGCAGAAGGGGGATAGGCAGGGACCTGGGCTAAATGATCTGTGAGAACGTGGGCTTCCCCAGCCGAGCTTGCCCAGCCCCAGTGCCAGAGCATCACCCCCAAAATAGCCATGGGCTCACCCAAACATCTCCCAAGAAGTAGCCCAATGCCCCTGCAGCCCGTGGCCAGCCTCTGCCCGCACTCAGCAGCTTTGGGAAGACCACGAAAAGCAGGGCAAGCACTGCCTGCGCCTGTCCCTGCTCCTTCCCCCACAGCTCCTGGCAGCCAGGCTTCGGGTCTCAGGAGGTAACAGCATCCTCGTGTCAAGGACGGCCAAGTCTGCGCCAACAGCGCGCCGCGTTCCTCGGCCCGTCCTCACCTCCGTGCTGGGCAGCCCCCGAGAGCTGGATGGCTGAATTTCCCTGGCATTCCTCCAGGCTGGAATTAGCTTGAGTTCAAGCAAAATCTTGCTCTTGGTCATATAGTTAAATTAAGTTAATGCGCGGCAACTGTTTGCTTGGCTTTCCTTGAGTCTCGTAAAGGTTTTTACTCCCACTGCAGCAAGATGGAGGGGAAACTTGCTGAGCGGGAGGGAGGGAGTTAGCGAGAAACCCGGAGAGCTCCTCCTTCCCCCAGACACTCGTGACACTTTGTCAATAGCCGGAGACGGATGCGCAAGGTCCTATTACCTGCTCCTGACTTCGGTTTGTGAAGGTTTTTATTTCCCCTCCGATTTTGTTGCCGAGTTGCGTCCGGCCCTGAGCAGATAATAGAATTTCATCGATAGACTGAGAAGGTGATGTATGTTAAAGCACTTAATATAAAGAGACTTCTACAGGAGCCCAAATTCAATTTGGCCAATGAACTCAATTGCAGGCATTATTGCATTCCAGGAGAAAGACCAAGAGCATTTATACACATTACTCTGCAAATATTTATGTTCACGTATCCGTGTGATGTCCTCTTCACCCTTCCTCCCTTCTGTTGCCTGACCCCCTAATGGGGAAGTTTGGTTTCGTGTTTGCTTTTTAAGACAGCTCTGAATGTAAATAATGTTCCACCAGTCAGCAGGATCTTGACAGCTGGTGAGTGTCAACTTATTTAAAATAAATAGCCTCTCGAATGGGAACAGCCAGCTAGCGTGCTCTCCACTTTGACATCTTTTAAATTGTCTCCTCTTTGTAACCCAAACCTCAAATCATTTCAAAGGGCAGCGAGGAGGGTTCCTCCCCGCCAGGAGGACTCATCCATCCCTACCACACAACCAGAAGTGAAAACCCGCAAGGAAAAAAAAACACTCACAACATGTCCCTCTGACCTAACCCAGGGTTTTCTTCCAATTTTTTGGCTCTGCAAAAAGCAGCGAAACCCAGAAGCCTCTCTCCCTGGTTTGAGCAGAAAGAAACATCACGTTAAAATGGCTTTTCCTCCCCTTTCAGCCCCTGGACCACAGCCTCAGTTACGCTCCCAGTGCTGCTCCTGGGATGAATGAGCCATGGTTGCCTTCTTCAGCCCTTTCAGCCCTGCTCTGGTCACTGGCAATAGCAAACCTCTGCTGGAGCGATCTCCCAGCAAGGCGAATCCTAATATAACTGCTCTCCACAAAGGGACGGTGCTTCTTCCGTGGCCCAGCCATTAGAAGCTATTTTTATCTGCTTCTGCACGCACAGATGGGCCAGAAACAATCCAAGCTCAGCACCCGTTATGCTTTGCCCAAAAGATTTGCTCCCTGCTTTTGCTGAGCTGCCAAAACAGTTGCAAAGGAGCAGGTAAAAAGTGGGTAAGTCACGGCCAGGCAGCTGCCAGAGCATGCTGCAAGCAACGGCTGGGGATGACAATAGAGAGATGGAGAAGAGTTATTCATGTTTCCCCGAGAGCTGAGATCAGTTGAAACATCATTTTCCTCGGGGACGGAGAGGAAAGAGCTCCCTTCAAACACATCGTCCCATGAGACTCATTAAAGGCTCATCAATTACAGCGAGAGCAAACAATTCAGGGGAAAGCTATCGTAAGCCTTCCTTTGGATGGCAGTCATTAGCAGCCCTCCGCTGTGCGCTGCCTCTCCCCAACGCCAGCTTGGGCGAGTGGAAAGAGAGCAGGGGGGCACCACTGCCAAGCCAATGGAGGGGGAAAGCGGGAGCCCGGTGGCCTGGGAGCCAGCAGAAGGGGACCAGGTCTCCACAGTATCCCTGGGGCAATGCAGCCGTGCAGTAGCATCCTCATGGCGAGCACGGGGTGGAGATGAGAGCACAGGCTGGACTGGAAGGAGACTTGGAAGGGAGGTGGTGGCTCACTGTAGTGGACTTCTGTTGCCCCATGTCCTCGCCCAGGCTTTTTTAAGGAGCTCGGGGCAAGGCAGGATTGTGCCATGGTGGGAGCTGGGTGAGAGGTGCACGGGGACGGAGCAGTTCTTGGGGTCTCCACCCAGCAAGCGGTTTTTCCAGCCATACCCAGCACAGCAGAGGGGTCACGGCATCAGGCCTGAGTGGGGGGTGCCAGCACCCCAAGGCTGGCTCAGCCCCACGGGATGGGAGAGGGATGAAGAGATGCTCTTTGCCTTTCTCTGCCTTACTTCCCTGCTCTGCAAGTGGGGTTACGGACAGGAAAGAGGTTGTAAAACGCATAAGAATCTTTGGAAGGAAAGCAACGGGCTGGGGTGGCTCTTTAAAATTATTTCAGAAGTCATTATTAATGAAAGCTCAGGGACAGGGGCTGCTTTTCCACTCCCAGCGCGGCTCCTGCAGGTTTGCGGCACTCACCCCCACCTTTGGCCCCTTCCTAAGCCTGTGCACAGGCGTCTCCTTCCCTCGCACACGGGCTTGGCACTGGATGCTTCTCCAACCGCTTGCTGCTGTGACCTCCAGGATGCTGACTTGGAGAAACACAGGGATAGCAAACTGTTCTTTATGGCTGTAAAAAAAAAAAAAAAAAAGGAAAAAAAAAAAGGACACTTTCCTGTAAACTTTCCTTGGCGCTCCAAGCTCCGTGATGTTCCCTGGTGGAGGCATTGGCAGCGTCAGACCACACTGCACCACTCTGAGGGAGGGCAGCAGCTGAACGACCTGCACTAAAATAAACTCATAAATACCCCGTCATGCAAACTGTAACGTCTTGGGCCACACATTGCTCTAGCCACCTTTGCCAGGAACGGTGTGAGCCAGTTTCTGTTTAATGCAAAATGCAGTTGTGTGCACCTACTAACAGCCCAGTGCAGGACTTGGGTGTCCCCGGCCTATGGAGGGTGCCTATGGGTGCTGTAGCTCCTGCTGGGTGCACACTGGGGCTGCTCTCCTCCGGGCTGTGCCCCACCATGGCTGCATCCTACCTGGGCTCTGAATGCTCACCGAGAAACAGCACTGTCACCGCTAGCCTTGACCCATGAGCTAGAGAGGAGAAACACTCCCAGCTCTTCGGATCTCCTCCGGAGCCAAAGAGACCATATTGCAACCAGCACTTTGCTGGAGCAGCCCTGGGACTGGAGCGGGGCCATCGCCTCCTTCTGCAGGACACAGCGCAGGTGTCTGCCCCACTGCTGCTATTTAAGCAGCATTGCTAAGCAGCTCCTAACCTTTCCCTTCATCCTCTCTTTGCTGCGATGGCTGGCCGCCCGAGGAAGATGAGCGGAGGCAAGCAGGACTAGCAGATCCCACCCAGGGGACTGGGCTAATGCCATTTACTCCAGTCTCCACCAGCTGGATCTTGGCTGGGGAAAGATGTTGTGCACAGACCGTCGGCAAGCGCGTGTCCTTGGGCTGCAGGCCCAGCGGAGGAGGCAGAGAAGCCTCAAGAAGGGGTTAAAGCCGAGGCGCCGAGCCCGAGCAGCAGGGAGGCCCGGATGCAGAAACCTTTGCACAAAATGGGGTTGGCAGTCGGGGCTGGCTGAAGGCGCTCGGCTGTTCGCTATTAAATAATGCAGCCTGATTGATTGGGCTGAAAAGTGCTGTGTTGCAGGGTCAGCTTGCTGGGGTTATAGTTCTCTGCTTAGACTGATAATCCTCAAAGGTCGAATTCAGAAAGCAATTCCCTGGTAAAATTGATCCTTTGGATAACAAAACTTTTGCACAGTGGCGAAGGGCCGAGCAGCAAGAAATGTAAAAGTGACCCGGGCGCAGGCAGGCAGGGTGACGAGCTGCCTCTGCTTTCTCTTTATTTAATTTTCCTTGTTTACATCAATTAGGAAGTGAGGGAAGTGCTCTTCTGCGGGAAGAGCAGCGCCCCATCACCCCTACATGCAGTGGCTGGGGGACGTTCATGAGCACCCACTCCATCCCCATCCTGCTGGCCGGGGAGCATGGGTGCCTTTGCAGGGGCAGGAGGCAGCTGGGGGCTGTCCTGGGAGCTGGTGCTTGGCTCCCAGCCCTCCTCAGCAGCAAGCGAGCGGCATGTGCGTATGAGGAGGCACCTCTGACTGCCTCCTGCACGCATCCATGCCCCCCTCTCCTGGTAGCAAGAAGGCTGAGTCCCACTGCTTGGTGGAGGTTTTGTAGCTGGAGCCAAATTAATGGCGAGCAGGTTTCACCCTCCTGCACGGCAGCAGCTTGGAGCCAGCAGAAGCACCCCAAAATGGCTGCTTGGCCCTCAACGGGGGATGCAAGGAGCAAGGATGCGCTACGGGCAGAGATGGGTGATGGAGGCTGCCGCAGGCCACCGCGGGGACCAGGCGGTGGTCACCCAGGGCTGAGGTCCCCACTGCAAGACTAGTGGGGTCAAGGACAGGAGCCAAGTGCTACTCTCCATGTCATCGCAGACTTCAGAGAAAACAAGGGGAATGCCAGGCCCTGCCTTCCTTGTATCCCCTCCCCTGGGGCTCTTAAACTCCCTCTCAGCTGGATTTTAAGGTTGCACCCTGGAGCTAGCTCCCATCGCCTTGCCCCCGCCAGCAGTAGGAGAGAGGAGAGCTGCAGCTCCCAGAAGCTGTTGCTCTGATTCAGGCTGGGCCCAGAGCAGCAGCGGTTAGGCTTTGACCTGCTTTAACCCGCTATCTTGCCTGCTTTCCTCCCGTCTGCTTGTTTTGAAGCGATAGAAGGAAGCCGTGCTGGGCCGACACTGAATAATTCAGAGTCAGGCTCCGCAGCATCCCGAGGCTGGGCATCGCCTCTGCCAAAGGGCTGGGATGGCTCAGCCGAAATCCTTCCTCATCAGAGGCAGAGGGGACACGGAGCGGCTGAAATACAGCATCCCTCCTGTGTAGGTACCGGCCAAAGCCACTTCCTTCCCCCGGACACTCGGATTCACGGCTTGCTCCCAGAGCACTGATGCTTGGAGGCTGTTAGTGCTTTCAGCCGTGATGCGGCATCTCCAGTTCTTGCTAAGACACAGATTCAAATGGAGCATGCTGAGTGTGTCTGCCTCTGCTCCATGGACCACATTTTCTTCCTTCCTCCCTTTTAGAGACTGCAATATTCCCTCCTCTGCTTGGTCAGAGACAGGGCAGGGTTGTAAGAGGGGAAGAGAGACCATTCATCCAGCTTATGCTTAGCCTCTGAGCAGGGTTTGCTAGAATTAAGGACAGGGAGGGGAGGGGGAGAAAAAAAAAAGTCATACGTGAGGTCAGCTTATCCAGCCATGCGTGAGGAGGAGCACAGCAAAGGTGCCTCACCAGGTCAGGCAGGCGGCTGGGGAGCATCTTTGGGGGCTCCAAGGGAGAGGGGGAGAAGCACCAGGAGCTGGTGGCCACGCACGGCACCAGCAGCCAGGAGGGACCAGGCTCACGGCTCCCAGCCTAATCCGGGTTGTTTATCCCAGTGCAGACAGAGCACAAGAAGAAGCAGGCCATGTTTCCTCTGTCTTCTCTGCAAGCGGTTTGTTCCCCTCAGCTCTGCATCTCTTGTGCCATTAGCCCTGTAAAACGAAGCGCTGCCCAGTCAGACTTCTCCACCCATTCACATAAGGCACAGCATTACTGTTTTCTAATGGTTCTGCTTCCGAGAGTGTAAATTATTGCACGAAGCAGTGAAAAACCAGCGGGCTGTGCTAGGGATCCACTGTCTGGAATGAAATGAGAGGTTTTGGTCCCCGAAGTCTCCAATGGCCTGAGCTCGGGCCTGGGAGTCCCCATAACCACGTGTGAGTTATGGGCTCAGCCTCTGTGCTCTGCGCAAGTCACCTCCAGAGTCTGAGCAACAGGAATTATTGTGCACAGAGATAATTATTCCCTGCATACTGCACTACAGCTCGTTAAAAGTTTGTTAATGTTTGCAAATTGCTGAACAGTGGTTTTCATTGTTGCCTTCTCTGATGAGGCGGGGACTACAAGGCAGATTCTGATGGTGACTTGTTCTCTGCGTTATTTTGGTCACAGCAGGCTGGGACTGTGCTGCACTTAGGGAAAAGGGTTTGTGTTGTGCAACTTCACACCACTGGAGAAAACGCTCTTGACTTTAGCATGCTGCACAGGGGTCAAGGGGCTGAGTCCCACCAGTGTTAGCCATGCTCCTCCATCTAAAGCATGAGGTTGTCCTCTCTGCCTCCAAGTAAAAGCCTCCATCTGAGCTCATCACCCAGATTTCTGTAACAGCCTGCAATGTGTGTGACTCCTTCCCGGAGTCTCAGCTGGAGATGTTGACTTACCATTAAACAGTCTGCGCTACCGCAGTTGGATGGTGGGAGTAAAGTATCTCTCATCTTGGAATAGAGACTGCAGATCCACCTTGGGCGAGGAAGTGGACATCGTAACCCCAGCACCAGATACCCGGGGAAAACAGCTGAGTTCAGTGAAAAAGTCCTGCAGAAGGAACAGGAAAGGGGTAACCAGCCCAGCTTCACCGCTACATTTTCATGCGCACAGACGGCACTACGCCAGGGGCAAGGAGGAGTAGCAGTAATACCTGACAGCTCTTCTCCTGTCTTCCTCTTCCAGGTGTAAATGCAACCTCCACGCTAACCTGTGCACCTTCAAAGAGGGCAGCCTTCAGTGCGAGTGCGAGCACAACACCACGGGGCAGGACTGCGGCAAGTGCAAGAAGAACTTTCGCTCTAGGTCTTGGCGAGCAGGATCCTACCTGCCTCTCCCCAACGGGTCCCCCAACGCATGTAAGTAACCTGCAGCGAGCCAGCCCTGGCCGCACTCCCACCTTGGGCTGCACAACGCCCACAGATGGGAGCAGATTCTCATCTTGTCCTTCTCCATCTCGAATCAGTGCAAGATGCTCAGCTTTCGAAAGGGAAGCAGGTATTTATCCGTGTCTTGGTACACAGAAAAATGAGAGAGGATCTGGATGGATGCAGAGGTGGTTTGTTGGCTGCTGGTGGATGGGTGATGAGTCCAACCGATTGTCAAGAATAGGAAGGATGACCTTGGGCCAAGGTATAGGTCCATGGCTTTGTGGCAATGCAAATTCCTGTCCTTTGAAGAAGATGTTATTTAGCCACAGTAGAGCACTGGCTTTCAAGTAGTCCATGGGCTCAGCGCTGGCACTGCTCAGCTGCGGGAGTGCAGGTTGCTTTCTGGATCCCGTTCTGTGTATGTCAGCATTTCAGGCAAGCACCGCGAGCTGCAGTCCATCTGCGCAGCTCCAGTCGCATCCAATTGCCTGCTGGAGCAAGGCACTGACAGAAGCAAAGGCGCGCAGACGAGATGAAGGATGTATACCCACCATCGTTCAAGCAGGGGAACTGGGGCAGGAAACATCACAGATGGGCCAGTTTCTCCTGGGTTTCTGTCCGGTCCACATTAGCAGACTCGTTTAAATGCCACGGAGCCACAGTAGCCACTCCAGCCTTTCAAGCAGCAGCTTTGAGCATTACCAAAGAGAATCTTTTCCCTCCCTCCCCCCAAATTTTTTGAAAGATTTATGTGCTTTAAGATGATCAAAGCTGAAATTCAGGCTCCGAAGGCCGTGACGGGAATGTTTTGTGTGTGCCAGGGCTGGTAGACGAGCAGGTTCTTTGAAAGGGAACGAGCTTGTCAGCTCCCACCAAGCGGCTGCATTGCTTCAAAGGAGCCTGGGAGAGTTTCTGGTGTTGACAGGCACAGACATCCTGTTCTCTCTCTTTCCCTCCCCTCCGTTCCTTGTGTCTCTTCCTATTTCTCTTTCTCCTCTGCTCTTTCTTCTCCCATTCATCTCTCTTCCCATCTGTCACTCAGTCTTCTCCCCCCCCCCCAACCCTAACTCTCTCTCTGTTGCTTCCTCCTTCCCCCATTGACATCTTCTTCCTCTACAACAGAGGCAGTTCTCTGAAGTCCCCTCCTCTTGGTGGTCCTGTGCTTTATGTTCATGCAAAGCTGAGACTTTCCATGATTCAGCCGCTTCTTACAGTAGAGAGGAGTATGGCCATTAGTCTCCTGGATTCCAAAAGCCAGAGGCTGGTCCTTGGATGGCCTTCGACTGGCGGGTTTGAAGCCGGTGGCTTCGCAGCGTCCTGTTGAGCGAGTGCTGCAGTGGGAAGGGCGTTCAACCCTTCTCGCTCACAGAGAACTGCCCAAGGTGCAACAAGCTGGTTCAGACCCTACAGTTTGTACTTAGCAGAATGAACCTCAGCAGATGTGCTTGTCCTTTGCTGGGCTTTAATGGTAGGTCAAGGAAATGGTTCACAGAAAAACCCATCAGCAAGGACCAAGCTGGTTTTTCTTCGCCAGGTGAAAAGCTGGAGATGCCAAGACCCCAGACAGCACTGTCTGGTTGCCTCTCTGGTTTGACAAAAGCAGCTTTTAAGATGTTGGAGCAAACTGATATGCCTACGAGCAAGACCCCAGCTAATTAATTGCTGTTTGGTCCCACGTCGTGTATCTGTTTGATCTTCTGCTGGTATCAGAGCTGATGGCGTCCTGCTTCCAGTGACCGGGCTTCTTCTTGTTTCTTCCAGGTGCAGCTGCAGGCTCAGCCTTTGGCAGTAAGTAAAAACATAACTGAAATGCTGGCATTTAACACCTCGGTGCATGGTCCTTGCGGATGTCACTAGACAAAAAAAAAATGGTTATTTTCTGTCCATTATCATTTTCTAGGCAATAAGTCTTCCCTAATTGTGCCTCATTTTCCGTCCTGTCAAAGAGTCTTATATTTTCTTCCTTTGACTTTAGTAGCCTCATTTTGCCTCTTCCTCTGGCATGGTTTCCCCCCATGAGGTTCGTTAGTATGGCAGCCAGAAAGGAAATAAAAAAAGACTCTTCAAAACCACCAGTGCTCGCTGTGAACTTTCCCCCTCAGTACTGCAGACTTCTGCTCTGAGAAGGAGCTGGGTTTGAATTATTTGGCATAGCATCCAGTCTGGGTCACCTTGGGCTATCGATAAAAAAAACATATACAGAGTGTGTGTACATCTGTATGTACATGTGTATGTATATAAACATATGTCTATGAAGTGTCGGCAGCAAAGACGGTAGAGCTCAGCGGGGATTTCTGTTGAAAGATTGATGGTATGATAGGACCCCTTATTTAACAAAGCTGGAGGTAGTTTGATATCAAAGAGCCTTGAGGTTTGGGTAAGCAGAAGCCTGGGTTTGAATTTTGTGGCTCAGAATTACCCTCCAGAAGAAACAAATCGGAGAGCTGAATGCATAATGAATTCTTTGGTTTGCAGGCAAGTGGAAAGAATTGGAGGAGAAACAGTTTCAGAGAAATGCAAATGCAATTAAGAAAAATGCACCTAATTGAAAAGTGGAGGGTAGTTTTTCTGGGTAAATGAACCATATTTAGATTCTAAGCAGTTAAATTTAAATGGTTAAAAATTTCAAATAAAAATTGAAAGGCTTCCTTAAGTAATTTAGGATTAAAAAAAATTAAATGTTTTAACAGTCCGAAATATTCTTTGCTTTTCTGGTCAAAACCATTTTGATAATTCTTTTTTTCCCCCTTAACAGAGCTTGGCATCCTCAGTGCTACCTTTGTTTCACTGGAAAATGTTTCCCACCACATTTTTCTGCTAGGGAGAAGCTGGGGGGTTGCTGGGAGCGATGCGCAGGAGGTGGACAGGAGGGATTTGTGTCCAAGGCCAGTTAAGGAGAGATTATTTAGCCTACATAGGAGACTAGAAGTGACCTAAATTAAGTATTTAAACTAGCTCAGGGCTATTATGAAATTAAGCATGATAATCTGCATGAAGCAGTGGGACAAACAAGGACAGGAGGGCAGGAGGTGTAAGTTAAGTAGGAATTTGTGTTCCGAGTGTTATTTTAGTTCGGGCTGTTGTGGCGAGGGCGGTGGGGTGGGCACCGCACCCGGGATCGCTCCTGCACGGCTCCGCGGGGGCTTGCTGACGTTAAGCCATCAATTAATTTGCCTTGCTGAACGAAGGGTGCCAGTGGAAATTAATACAAGCCAATGGTCCAGGTTGGCTTTGATGGTGCCAGGTAGTTTACTGCCTGTGGGGTGGCAGAAGGGACTGGTGCTATTTATGGAGGCAGGTAGGCAAGGCTCTGTCAGCTGGCATGTAGACGTCAAGCAGTGGAAGCCCACCTCCCGGCAGGGCGGGCTGGGGGCTCCTCTGTACCTCCCGCCCGCTCTTCCCCCCATCTCTGCCCAGGCGTGCTTTTGTTTCCCCTTTTCAGCTTAATTGGCAATTAGTTTATGATAGAGCTGTAAGTATTTAAGCCAATATCTGCACCAACAGAGTAAGCTGATACAGCCACAGCCTCCGGCCCCTGCACGCACACACGCGCTCGCTGCATCCAGTGTCATTGAGCCACCATTGCCTTAATCCTCTCGGTGCCCCAGTTGTAACCATGCTGAGAAATCGATCACCAGTTCAGCCCAAGCAGCGTCAGCCTTACGGGTGTGCGGGCTGGCAAGGAAACCCTCCATTCCCCCCCAGTAAGTGCCTCCCACCTCTTCTCTTTGCTTGCTAGTTTATGAGCGACCGCAGCGGGTTACCACCGCAAAAACCACCACCGCAAAAACGACCACCACTGCAAAAACGACCACCACCACCACAACCACCACCACCACAACCACCACCACCACCACCACCCCCCTACCTGCCACCACCACCCAGCCAGGTGGGTGCCATGCTCCCTGCCTCGCTCGGAGGACCAGGACTCCACCGCCGGGCTCCTCTTTTCGGCTCCTTCCCATCCCAGCTCCTCTGGTGGTTGTGGGGAACGCATGGGGCTGCCATGTTGGTGGCCCTCGTTATCTGCTCTGTAGGATGATAAAGGGACATGGATAAAAATCACCCTGACTCGGTTCACGTCCCCCAGCCTCTGGGCAGTCCTGGTTTGCTGTTCTCTCTATTCAGTCCAAGGGCACTTTGACATGTGTAACACGGGCTAGGAGCAAGCATTATGGTCCCTATAAGCAGGGAAGCAGCCACAACGAGTCCACCTCAAAGCCAAGAGACAACCACGCCATGGATTGACATCCCCCCTCACAGGCTGATCTCACTCTGCTGTCGCTCTGTTATCATCAGGGCAGCAAGAAGTGAAGACAGGACTGGATGTGGGGGAAGCAACGCTTTTCCCTTTTTTCTCTCAATTTTGTTTTTTTAAAAAGAAAAGGTTTTCAAAATCCATCCCTCCTAGAGCCACTTGGCAACGTTGTCCTGCACAGGGCTGGCACAGCTGCAAGAGATGCTCTCTTACAGCTCCCGTCGCAAGGCAGGGCAGGAAAGCAATGAAGGCTTTACTGTCCCACCGTAAAATTAAACCGCGTACCCAGTCGTGCCTGGCTGGAAGGAGACTGGAATTGTACCCCGTCCTGCTCTATCCCCGACCTGCACATGCGATACCAGAGCAGGCAGGACAGTTGCCCCCACTGTACTTGCAGGGTGCTGCTCCCAGAGCGTGACAGGGAAGGCTGGGTGCTGCTCTGCCCCACCAGCCGCTCACTTGGACGGGGAACCTTCCCTGTGGAGGGCTGCTGCCTTGGCACACGAGCGGCCACCTCCTGCCGCTCGCCGGCAGACTCAGAGCAGCCCGCAGCCTTTGCTAAGCCATGCCAGGGACGGGCCGTCAGGTCAAGGGAGAAGCTGGCTTTGTCCTTGCTGGCTCTGTCCTTGCTGGCTGTTCCAATCCTGCATCAAGTCCCCATGGCCAGACTCAAGGATGTAATGCAGGCTGGCTGCATCTTCAAGGGCAGTTTTCCTAGGGCAGAGCCGCACTCTAACATTCCCTAGGCGGCCGCTGTACAAGCAGCAAGGGAGCGTGCAGGGCTGGAGCTCACACACATGCCAGAAACACCCTTTCCTAATTTCTAAAATCACCCCGTGGAGAAAAACTTTTGTCCTTTTTCCAGGGGTTCCTCCTTCCCTCCCCCCGTGAACAAGGAGACAGCGTTTCCACTTTTCTGTTGGAAATGAGCAGATAAAACTTAACAGCAGGACATTTTTTTTAAGCTTCTCATGGGGGAATTAGACACGCATTCCTCTCCTTGCCATGCTTTCTGGGCCTGATATTTCCCAGGAGGACGTTTTACACCCACAGTATGTTAGTAACAGTCTGTCTGGGGGAGCTGCCAGAAGCCAGTCAAAGGGATGAGGAAACTTGATTGCATGTTTATGCAAATATAGATATATTCATGGAAGTACCCTGCTTGAGTAGTTAATCAGGAAGCTGAGGGTTTAACTCCAACTTCCATGCAGCTGGACTGACCCTGGGCAAAAGAGTGCAAGTCTCTGATCTGTTAAGAAGGGCTCCCCACCCAGGTCCATGTTGTACATGTGCAGGAGGAGGTTCATCCACCAGCCCTGCCCAGAGCTCACACCATCGCCGTGGCCCCAGCAGTGACAGGGGAGCACGTCTACATCTGCACCACACTCTTGGGGTCATTTGATTTTTATCCATGCTCACCCATAGCAACATTTTAGGTCTATTTTTTTGCAAGTGCTGTGTATGTGTGGGTGGCGTGTTCAGTGTCTAACTTGTGTATGATTTGCAGTGTTCTGCCTCGCTTGTGTCATACATCTGGGGCGGGCAGGATGGCATCTGTGTGGGGCCGGGGGGGGGTGGGGGTAGTCTCTCCTGCCAAACTGCTCTGAGGGACCTGGAAGACGTCATGCACCTCGGGGTTTATTCCTTCTCCAAAACCTGCTTCCTTGGCAGAGAAGATGTTTTCATAGTGCTTTCATTAACTGATGGCAAGGGACAAAATAAATAAATAAATCGCAGTCCAGCCGCCACATCTCTGGCTTGATATGGTCAGGCCTGAGCTCGGAGCTCCTCGCCCCCATCCAGACCCCATCCACGTTTCTGCAGAGCCAGGTCCCACCCCAGAATGGTGTGCCTGGGGATGGAGACGGTCCCTGGAGGGGCTGCTCCAAATGAGAAGGTAGTCAGGGCCACCCGGCAGCTCAGGGACCTGCTCTCTTACCTGGGCAGCATGCTGGGTTTGATGCCAAAGGTCCATTGTGTGCCTTTGACCAGCAACAGGGAATCAAGGCACAGCCTAATTCTGATCTGCTTTTGACCAGAGACGTTCCTCCCCCTGCGGTCCTGCAAAATGTAAAGTACTTCTTTAAATACCGTGACATCCCCAAGGGGCTGTGACTCTAACTCGCCTGGACCTCAAGGGAAACACCTTGTTAGAGAGATGACCCTTCGAGCTCCTGGTAAGCTGCCCGTTTGCAGGAGACGCAATAACCCCAAGCTGGGTCAGAGTCCCAAAGTGAGATACTCTGTTGTTACCTCCCTTCTGAATTTTAGAAGCATTAAACAAATCCCTCCTTGCTTTAAAGCCAGCTCAGCCAGCCCGACATTTAAAAAACAGTCCTGTTAGAGCCCTGCCCCATCCCTGCGCTGTTTCACCCTCTAATTTACACACTGTCTTCTGCCCTCTGAATTTCTGCTTCCCACCATAAGCAAGCATCATCAGACCAGCCTCTGAGTTCACTGCCTCTGTGCCCGTGAGAGAAACACAGAAAAAAACAGGTATTTAAAGCCAGACCGATGTGTTTTTCCCTTCTCCTTCATGCCTCCGCACACTAGTGGGTAGCAGCAAGGCAGAAAGCAACGTAGCACGTAGGCTAGAGGAATAGATTAGATTTGGGTTGTCTCTGGGTTGCACGGATCTGCTAGACATCTGCTTCCTTTGGCTGCTCGTGGTGTTTTCCGTGGTCAAGGTGGAGCTGTGGTCATGTTCGTAGGACGCTTTTGTGCTCGGTCGCCTGCGGTGAGAGGGGGGAGAAGAATGAGTTTATGGGCACTGTCTGTGGTCTGAAGGCAGCGGAGGCTGCCAAAATGGGTAGAAGGAAGGGAAATCGCAGAGTTACCCTAAGGAGGATGAATTAAGTGCTATTCTCATTTGCCTCCTGCAGTTCTGTTATTTTGAAATCTTCCTTGAAGCCTGTCAAATTCTTCCTTGCCATTTGTTATATTTTTCCCATGTTCAAAATAAGCAAAAAAAAAAAAAAAAAAAAAAAGGTGGGTTTTGGGGTTTTTTTTTTTCCTGCTTCCATTTTTCCCCCTCTGGTTTGTAGCAGTTTCAGCAGTGCCAGTTCACCTCTGGGGAAAAAAAAAACCCAACAACCTGTGCCCTGCTTGATGGTTAAGAGCTCCAACAGAAAGAGAGCACCAAAAGCCTGGCTTTGTGTAGGTCCTGCAGAAAGAGGACCCTGTGTTTATGTTTTGAGAAGGACTTTTTCGGGGTCCTTACCCACTACACCAGCGCTGTTTGCCCCAATGGTTTTTGCTATGAAGCGTGACTTCTTGGTTCAATTTATTCTCCTTCCCTAGACATCCACCAAGGCCAGCCACTTTCACCAGGGCTGATACAAGCCCCCGAGATAAGAGCCGCCCAGTGTTTCCCCTTTGTATGAACTGGGTCTGGGGGTGAAACGTGTCTCTCCCCATCCCAAAATGTAAAACTGTCCGTTAATGTCCCAGAGCTACAAGGGAAAGGTTCTCAGGATAATGAGCATTAATAATTTTCCTGACTCTGTAAATGCGATTGAGTGGAGGTGTATGTGAATGACTAAAAAGCAAAATGCCTCCAGGGCTGTTTTTTATTGTGACTCTAATTAAACCCTTGCCAATTTGCACAGGGCTTTTTTCATATTCTCTTTAACACCATATTAATATCAATTGGTTTCCACTTTCCAGCTGAAAAGGACAATGTCTATCACCTTCTCTTAGAGCTTGTCATTAAAAAAAATAATTTTTTTTTTCTTTTTTATTCTGCATTGTTTATCATCCCCTTGACGAGGCTGGGAAATCACATTTCTCTCCTACTTGGGTTTGTCCTTTGAAACTTGGCAAGGATCAAGAGATTTTTTTTTTTTTTCCCTCCTCCTCCTTATGTTACCCAACTGGAGCTTGAAATTATTAATATGGCTTTTAAAATTTTATTCCTTGGTTTGTTTTCTAGCAAACCTGAAGATTGTTACCAATATTGAGGAGATGGGGAGGGGTATGGAGCCAGTGGGGGTGAGGGTTTGCAGGGAAATCAAACAAGTGATCTATAAATTTCTTACTGATTTAATTTCTCTGCAGTGGCTTGCAAATTCTTTAACTGGTATTTCTGAGGGACGAGCAGAGCCTGAAGGAGGGCCTAGAAGTTTGGATTAGAAACCAGGACTTCATGTCTCCATCCTAAGACACCTGTGCTAATTCTCAGGTCCCTTATTTCAAAGCAGAGGGGGGTGCAGATCAGTCGCTGGGGTCCTTATGCAAACAGACAAACAAAACACCGTGCATTCAGCTCGGCTGAGAACGGGCAGCTCAGCACACCGCTGCCATCCTGCCCTTTGCATCGCAAGGGCTGCCCGGCCCCTCCAGTGCCGGAGGATGCACCACTGCCCGATACCAGCAGCGGCGTTTGTATCGAGCAGGTGTGAAAACCTGCGCGGCACAGGGTTGGGTCTGTTTTGTCCTCCAAAGCTCTGGCCCTCCATCAGAGCGCTGCAGAGCTCCTCGCTGGTTGCCAGCTCCCCCAGCACACCCCGTAACACAGCTTTCCCCTTTGATCACTGCAAGACTACACCGGCTCGGCGGCGGCTGCCCCCCTGCAAGTGGGCAAGGCTGGCCCGGGAGCAGAAGGTAGGAGACGCGTGGCTGAGCTGGGTCCTGCCAGCGAGTACCAGCTCCCGACGCTCGGCGAACGCTTTAGTTTCTAGTTCTGCATCTCTGTTTTCCATGCATCTCTCTCTTCCTCCCGCCTGGGAAAAAGCTCAGGGTTTGTCTGTGCCCGACACGCAGCTGGGAATCTGGTGAGGCTGGATTGAGCCTCAGGGTTTAGTCGTATACATGAAAGATGAGGATGGTAAGTGGTAGAAGAGATTGTTCACAGCTTGCTGCTGGGGTGAACAGAGAGGATCATGGAAATCCTGTCATCTCCCGAGACCGGAGTCTGTTTGTAGAGCAGAATAACTTTGTAAATAGATAGGCCTGTGTCATTTGTAGCATAGATGCCTTCTTATGTATTTCCTTGCTTCAGGTCTCCTGCTTGGCTGCCTAAGGTAAGCTGCTCCTGGTGGGAACCTTGGGAGGCTTCATGCTGGCTGTTGAGGCTGAAGTTTCTTCTCCTCGGGGTTCCCAAGAGCACACGCGCTTCGGCGGTTGCCCGTTCGTGCTCACCTCTTGTTTCCCAGCTGAGATAGCTGTAGCTCATTCCAGCCGTAGACATTAGCATCCCTTCCAGTGCAGGACATGACTGCTGAAGCTGGGCCCGGGACACAACCCAGTGTTTGGAAATATTCAGCTGGGAAGCAGAAAGTGCTGAAATTGAGGCTTTTTGGAATTGTGCTCTTGGGGCTGTCTCTGGCCTCACAGAGAGACAACATGGTATTCGATATGGTAACAAGAGATAGGCCTACACCGTGGGCATCAATGCCAGGTGATGCTGACAGTCTGTGCTGAACAAGGGGGGCTTCTGAGTCTTGATAGTGGTCTGCAGATTCAGCTTCTCTCCGTGCTTGGGCAATGTAATGACCACATGCCAACACTCGCCCATCCAGCAGCTCCTATGCCCTCCCCTAGGAGCACTTTTTCTGCCTCTCTTCACATTTAAAGACTCTAATTTCCAGGAGACTTTGTCTCTCATTCCTGCTTCAACACATCCTCAACCAGATATGGCTCCACCAACCCACCCTAGATACCTGCCTAGAGCTTCCAGTATCCCTTTGCCAACTTTTTAAGCAATCAAGAGGGGGATCTGTATTAAATCTGATGTTCTCTCTAACCGATGCCACCGTAAGCTGTTCAGCGCCCACCAAACACAGCAGCACTTGGACCCAAGCCGAAGCCACCCGACCCTCCCGAGAACATTCGAGGTAAGGCCATGCCTGTCCCCAAGGACAGGACAGGACAGGTTTCTCCCCCAGTGCCCGTAGGCCAGGACAACCCACCCATCCTTGGCATGACCCACCATCATACGATCTGCTCTCTTACTCAGAGGGTCCACCTCAGCTCACTTCTGCTCACCCAGCCCCATGGAGATCTTTTTGGAGACGTGTTTGGGGGTGGGATGGTGGCAGGGGTCTTCCTGGGCCCCAAGAGAGCCCATGGGCACCTAAGCTGCTTTGGGAAGGGGTTTCTTGCCACAGGGCGAGGGGCACGCACCTTCCCGCGACCAAGATTAATTGGGTGAGATTAATTGGCCTGATCAGCTGCTCTGGCCCAACAGGGCCAAGCCTCGTTAGTGGATCACCCTGCTCCCAACACCCCATGGAGCCTCCTCACGGCCATGGCCCCCTTCTCATGAGGGATAGGCACAACTGTGGGGGCTTCTACGCAGGGATATGGCCCCCAGGGCCAGCTGCAGCAGCCAGTGCAGAGATGTGGGGCTTTGGAGCACCCCAGGAACCCACTGAGCTGCTCCTTCCCCTCTGGGCTGCCCCACTTCCCTCATGGCAGGGACAACAGGCCCCATTCCCCCTGGACTGTGCCAGGCCGCTGCTGAGTGCCCATTAGGAGAGGCCACCCTGTTCCCTGCTCAGCCATCATGCCAGGGGATAGAGGAGGCCATGGTGGCAGAGCAGGGCCTGGGCACCATGGTGACTTGTCACAGCCATGGAGGTTGGAGAGGCCGTGTTGGTGGAGGAGGGTCTGGATACCATGCCAGCCCACCATGGGACCAGGGGAAGCCATGGAGACCTGAGGAAGCCCCAACACCACAGCAGCCTCACAGATGGTGTCAGAGGCAGGAGTGGGCCCGCTCTGACCACGGCTGAGCCCTGGGGGTGGGGAGCATGGCCACCTCCTGCCATCACTGTCACAGTGGGGACGTGACCGACACTGGTGGATGTAGCCGGCAATGCCCACCCCTGAGCACCGCAATGCTGTGCAAGGGGTGGCACACCACGAACACCGGTGGGACCCGTTCCTAAACACCCTGGGGGATCTCAGCGCTGCTCAACCTTGCTCCTTACTGGGGTTACCAAAGCCCCCCAAGCACCAAACCCCATCAGCTTGATTCGGAAGTGGCGGCCTTTACCCCCAGCGCCCTGGTCGTTCTGTGTGGGACGGGGCTCTGGCTGGCAGCACAGCCCCGAGGAAGCACCGTCCCGGCCGGGGCAGCCCCTTACCCTGAGGAATTATCCCAGCCCAACCGTGCTGGGCTGGCCCTGGCAGCCCTCTCCCCACCACAGCACTCAGATGTGTTTTATCATCTCGCGTAGCGGCTCCGAAGAGCAAAGCAGGGCGCACAGCACACTCTGCAGGCAAGAGGCTCGGGAAGAAGCCAGGTACGTGCTGGCGGGGGACGAGCCAGGCTGGAGCGGCGCGTGCTCTGCTGGACCCTGTAGCAAGCCCTGCCAGATACCACCTCCGTAGCGTTTGTCCTCCTAGCTGTACTCCTAGCAGCTTTTTGGGTGCCAGTTGGCGTGACCTCCATCAAACTGAGGCCATGGCCAGTAGATTTTTTTTAAGCTGTTTAGATTCGCAGATCCTTATCCCGAATAACCCAATTCGTGCCACCGAACGTGCGTAACAGGGGGATGTCTGAGTAGCTCCTCTGCCTCACCCTCGGCTCTGTGCATTGCAATAGTGCGGTGCATTGAGTTTTTCATGCATCAGACTTTGAGGAGGGGAGAAGAAGAGGAGAAATTTAGCAGCTACCAGCTGTCTGGTGCAGAAATAGATGCCAGCGCTGCCAGAGCGGTGTTCTTGGCTCGGCTCGGCATTGTTCTCATAGCAGAGCTGCTTGCGGTAGAGTAGGACGCGGAGCGGTGCTAAGTGGCAAGAAAAAGCGTGTCTCTCATTTTTCTCAAGCATCCTCAAAGAGCTCAAAACTCATCCGGCTCAAACCAGACTCTGGCCCAGTGGCTCCTATTGAAACATATAAAGGTAAGAGGAGGGAGCGCGGTGCTCCAGGGCTCCTAGTCTTCACC
Source organism: Gymnogyps californianus (assembly GCF_018139145.2). Classification (NCBI taxonomy): domain Eukaryota; kingdom Metazoa; phylum Chordata; class Aves; order Accipitriformes; family Cathartidae; genus Gymnogyps; species Gymnogyps californianus. The sequence goes on from NC_059488.1 coordinate 7,674,177, forward strand.
CAGGTGATGCGGTCCAGCAGCCTCCGACATGGAGAAGATGGGGAGGGTTTGCCTATCCCAGTCGTAGTTAGCTGTAGGTAGGAGTGCATCCCTAGGGTGAAACAATGCTTTGGAATTGCAGCAGCCAGAAGTATTTGAGCTGAAATTCTTTGGGTATTGGTCAAACAGGCAGAAGTTGTTTCACAGAGGGTCAGGATTACAGCAGACTCTCAGCTCCTCCTCAGGCAGCTGTGAACCATGGGGAAACCTCTGCCCTGCTCCATCTTCCCTGGTCATCATTTCATTGAGACAAGTCTCTTCCTCCAGTCGCATGTGCATGCCAACCCACACCCTTCCCTCCCATCCCTCTGCCATCCTTAAATGTTTAATGCTGGAGCTTGGAACAAAACCCCAGCTCTGAGCCTCCCTCCTCCTCTCTGAAGGCTGGGGAAGCTCAGACCTAGCTGACGCTGTTTCTGCTCATGTTATCCCCTGCCCATGCTGGCTGGGACACCTCCTGACCAGGACAGCTGGGCCACAAGGCAACTAGGGTACCTCCTCTCCTCCTGCGTTATACTTTTAAACTTCCAGACAGATCCACCATCCTGAATCTAACACTGCAAAGCAGTCACCATCCCGTCATGGTAATAAAAAGCAAACACAAGGAGCAAGTAATCAAATTCCTCTGGCTACAAATTAAACTTAGCTGGTTGTTTTCTAACACGTGCCCACGGCTGAGAGAGCTCAGCTCTGGGGACAGGAGCAGTGCTCGGCCAAGCGATGGTGGCACCTCCCACCCTGCCAGCAGCCTTTGCAGGCATCCCTGTGCTGTGCCATGCAGCCCTGGTTCAAACCTTCGTGCACTTGTCCACCATCTTTTGAAGGACCCCACGCAAACCACGCTTCCTCGCATACACTCATTTTAAGCATTTAACCCGAGAGTCACCATATTTCGCAACCAGCATGGATTTGGGAGGTACAACAGCAAGGGGGATGCTGAGAAGGGACACAGAGAGGAAAAAGCCAGAGAGGCAGCGAGGTTTTACCTGGACACGCAGCAGCTTCAGCTCCGCTACAGCCTTGTCCAGGGCCTTCCCATCGCTGGAGGCAGCAAGCGCTGCTGCACCCTCTGCCAGCCCCGTCCCGTGGGCCAGTCCCCTTCTTGCCGCAGCGAGGCAGAGCGCAGCCTTCGGCAGAGCCTGTCCTGGAGCTCTGCACCCCAGCACAGCTCCCTTGCAGGTCCTGCAGCCCCACCAGAGCCAAACCCAGGCACCAAGCTGGGCTCTGCTCATTAAGATGGCAGCTCTTTAACACCTGACTCCCCTCCACAGCCCACTGCCTTCTCCCATGATTACGCATTACCTTAAAGAAATTGTGTCCTGGGACAGCCGGGGGCTGGCTCCTGCCTGTCCTCACCCCGAGGGGACAGAACCCCCTGACCCCACTCTGCTCTCTGAGCAATGGCTTCCAGCCCGATCCACCCGAGGCAGTAAAGAACGGCAGCCGCTGTCCGCACTCATCCTGCCCAGTCCACCCCAGCCCTGTGTCAGCAGTGGCCATTGCATTTCACTGGAGCAGGAGCCTCGTCCAAAGCCTCGTGGCTCCTCGCCTCTGCCAGGCACGAGGGAGGATGCTCCCGGCCCAGCTCCCCAGCTCTCTCCTCCTCTCCGCAGACTGCGAGTGCTACGGCCACTCCAACCGCTGCAGCTACATCGACTTCCTGAACGTGGTGACCTGCGTGAGCTGCAAGCACAACACGAGGGGCCAGCACTGCCAGCACTGCCGCCTCGGCTTCTACCGCAACAGCTCGGCGGAGCTGGATGACGAGAATGTATGCATAGGTGAGCGCTCTGGTGGCCTCCGGCAGCGGCGCTGGGACGTGGGATGGCTTGTGCGGGACCTCGCTCTATGGGGTGGGCTTCAGTTCAGCCCCTCTCTGGAGGGTGGCATGCCCACCTGCATGCTCCCCAAGGACAGCAGCCATTACTGTCTCTGCAGCCTGCCAAGGCATCTCTTCCTTGAAAACAAAGCCCAAATAATATCTTTCCAACTTGATTCGGATGCATTGCTCTACCAGGAGGTGCTCAGCTCCAAAGGGGGGTGGTCTTTGCACCCATCGCTGTTTGTACTGTTGGGGCCTCTCATGCAACCATGCCCTCCCAGCCCCTTGGTCTCTAAGGTCCCTCCCGTAGCACGTAGCCAGGCTTTTCCAAAGTCCCCAACACCATTAGCGGGCACAAAGCCTCCAGGCAGGACAGGCACTAACAGCCCTGTCTTTGGCCAGAATGTAACTGCAACCAGATCGGCTCCATGCACGACCGCTGCAACGAGACCGGCTACTGTGAATGCAAAGAAGGCGCCACGGGGCCCAAGTGCGACGACTGCCTGCCCAACTACTACTGGAGGCAGGGCTGCTTCCGTAAGTACCTGGGCCAGAGTGACGGAGGGAGGTGTGAGATGGGGGGATGCAACAAGAGGGGGATCTTCAGCACTGCCTGCTCGGGTGCCCTGTGATGCTCAGGGTGTAGGGTGAACAGACTCCAGCCATTCCTCCCAAATCCAAAATGACTTGATAGCTTTGCCCCCGGAGTTTGCAGCCCCCACTATGTTCCTCTGGCCTTAGGACTGCTCTAGCACTATGAGGGTTGGATAATTTAACCCCTAGGAGCTAGAGAAGAAAGCCAAAAGCTTCTAGTTTCTGCTGCAGTCAAGGGGTTTAACATACCCCAGATTAACACACACGTCCTTCCTTCCCTCCCACCTCGTAGCCAACGTCTGCGATGACGAGCTCCTGCTCTGCCAGAACGGCGGCACCTGCTACCAGAACCAGCGCTGCGTCTGCCCCGTGGGCTTCAAGGGGGTCCTGTGCCAGCAATCCAGGTGCGAAGCCGACAAAAAGGACTGCGACGGTGCCCCCAGCGCCTGCGGCAGCCTCGGCACCGTCCTCCTCGGGGTGCTCGCCCTCCAGCTGCGCGGCTGGGTGGACCTCTGAAGCCGCAGAGGAGGGAGCCCAGCCCAGGCACGTCACCCAAGGGACCTGGGGAGACTAAGGTAACGGGTGGCTCTCCCCACCGTCTCCTCCGCCTTCCTTCACGCTAGGACTTGCACAACGTCTTTTGGTCCACTTTCCAAGCAGAGAGGTATGCAGAAAATCAGGGGCTGACTCCTGCCCACGAACCCGTCCCGGCGGCAGCCGGGGTGGCCGCAGCGCGGAGCCGGCTGCTGAGCAGCGGCGCAGGGACTGCACCAGCCTGTGCCGGGGCCGTGGTCCCGCAGCCCAGGGGGGACACGGGGCCCGTCCTTCCCTCCGCACAGTGACTCTCCTTCCCTGCTCCGCACGGGGCGACCTGGGGCCGGGGCCACTGGGGCCCTGGTGAAATAGTGCCGCAATCCAAGGGATATTTTTTTTATTATTACTTTATTTACTTTGGTATAGGCTGGGGTGTTCTTTTTATTTTTCCTCTTCTTAGTGTCCTGTTTTGAAAGAGCCTGTCATGACAACTCCAGAGCCCCATAACACAACAGGCAGGGGAAGGGGAGGGAGGGAAGGGGGGACTCTGGTCCATCCTTGCTGCATAGTCCCACGTCCCACCATCGGCCTGGCCGGGCCACGCACATACTGTTGCCTACAACTCTAGTTGCTGCATTCATTTTGTATTTTCATTGCTGGGTTTTGTTTTCTTGCACTGACGGAGAACGCAGGGGCCGTTAGGCGTATGGTACGTGAGGAGTGCAGTGTCTTATCCACACATGTCCGTATAGTGTACGGTTCAAATACTTTTTTTGGTAGAGAGTTATTTTTGTTTGGATTAAATGTTACAAAAGAACCACAACTTAAAGGGACATTTTGCCATGAGCGTTTGATTCTGGTGTATCCTCCTCCAGTAAAGCAACTATTAATGGCTGCTCGATCACCACGTTTTCCTTTTTGTGTGCACAGTTAATTACAGGTAAAGACTTATTTTTTGATTCATAATGTCCTCTTGTGTTTTCTGAGTCACTACCAAGGTGCACCACATGGTGAGGGAGAGGGGAGGGAGAGAGAGGTTGCCTCATCACTGAGAGCTGTTAATTATTTCTCCTAATTACTTTGCTGAACCTAGGTTAGACTACTAACTGTAGACAATGAACAAAGCCTGAGTGATATATTGAGCACCGGTCTTGTGTGGAAAGGCCATTTCCAAATGAGCCTGCGGCAGGAGAACACTGGCTAGTCCAAGGATGCTTCTCCAGGGGGACCTCAGCTGTCCAGCCCCATTGCAGCCCCCCCCCGAGCTGGTGCCATGATGCACCTTTGCAGAAAAAGCTGTTTATTTTGAGTATTTTTAAGCAGCCCCAGTCTGGAACTTCAGTATAGAGCTCACAGGGACTAGATCAACTCATTTAGGGCTCATAAACATGCCCCTACCTGAGGAAGCATTTGCAGTCAAGCACATAAACGAAGGCAATAGAAACCAGAGACAAGAGAACAATGGGAATGTCATGAACACAAGAGCTTCAATTTTGTCATGTCCAAAGATTTACCAAGCCAGGAGCTGACTGAGTGGAGGATTAGAAGATGGGAGACACCCCCCACCTCCAGCTCGTTCAGTTCTGGGCTAGTTGTCTTGCGAGGGCGAGCAGCCCTTGGTCACCATCCCAGCTCTATGCAGCTCCCTGAGCCAGCCCAGGAGCCCCGTGCAATCCAGGCTTGAGCCTCCACTGGCATTTCCAGGTCTGGTGTCCTTGCCAGAGTGGAGCTCTGCTCCAAGAGCTTCTCTATCAACATCTGTTCTGTTTCAACACTGGGACTCCATGGTCCTGTCCCTACAGCCCATCCTGCTCAGGGGGGCCCGTGCTGGGAGCAGCCCACGTTTCAAAAGTGCAAGAGCCTGCAGCATCTTCCAGCCTAACCTTGCAGATACGGCGTACACAGCCAGTGCCCCCAAAAAGCGGCCACCTCCACGGAGAGGCGGGCAGTGAACTCGTACTTTGAAAAAGGAGAAGAAAACAGGAGGGAAGGTGCAGGACGGATATTGTCACATCAAAGAGCAACACAAATCTGGTGCACGTTTTGAGCAGCATTTAACATCACAGCGGCAGGTCACAGGGCTTAGTTAATCCACCATAAAATAAATGAGGGTTAAACTCACCCTGCTGAGATTTGATCTTTGAGGGAGTGGGCTGGCACAAGCATTGCCTCCCTTTCTTTAATGCAGTCAGTTGCTGTCCGTTGGTATTGACACTCACTCTTTCTTTGTACTTTCTGACTGCAATAGATTTAAAATCCTCATGTTACTGTTCTTACAAGTAATAGCATAGAAAAGACTGTAACAAGATCAAGATCTCTAATGGCACTTCTGGAAGGTGAAGCAACATTCTCCTTTCCCTGCACTGGTGTTTTTCTCTAGAATATTAGATTAAGCAACAGCAAATTTACTACTTCATAAAGCCGTATCCCAGACAAACTCTGCACCCAGCAGATTCCCTGCAAACGCAGACTTTTATTGCGATGCAGGCAGGAACGTGCCAAGCAGCAGCACCGAATTCCTGTAGGAAATAACCTCAGAAGGTTATTCACAACAAAGCTCAGAACAGCCCAGGACTGAAGACTGCTGAAGGTGATAGACCACTGCACTAGACCTTTTTAGGTTTGGGGGATTTTCTCTTGGTTGATTGGGTGTTGGTTGGTTGGTTTGAGGGTTTTGTTTGTCTGGTTTTAAGATAAAACATCATTGGCTTCCTAACTCAACACCAGAGATGGTACCACCTCCCTGTGAACCCAGAATACCGGTAATGTTCAGTCCTGGACCTTCTTTAACCAAAGCCCAATGAATAGTTCTGTAACATCAACCAGAAGCAGCAGGTTGTGGTGCTAACCCTCCTGCAGCTGTGCCAAAGGGAACCTGAAACGTGTTCAAGATGGTGGGGAACAAAACACAAGTCCGCCCTCCACACTACGTATACCATTCCTAGGCTCTTCCTAGTCACGCAGAAGCAAAGCCCTCTGTGAAATAGTAACTGCAAAGGACAAACTCAAGATGCTTCATCTCGCAGAAGAAATCAAATGGCCTTTAGGCTGTGAGCAAGGGCAGAGCCAAAAGAGGGAGGTTCAGACTTCCCTCCTGTGGCTCTGCCTGCAGACGGGGCAGCACAGCTCATCTTCAGGCTCAGACACAAAGCTGGCCCCGCGTGTCGGAGATCAGGATGGCACTTTATCTGTCCAACGGTGCCGGAGAACTTGCAATCACGTAACACAAACCACTGCAAGACAGGAAAAAACCCTCTCACGCAAAACTTTAAACTTGGTATTTAAGAAAATAATTTACAGCTTCTGAAAGCTTCAGCACTGAAGATCCATCAACTGCAAACATCCGTTAGCACATAGGTGTCCACACAAAGAGAATAGAGCATCATTGAAATAATACAGAGAGAAACCATCACAGCAAGTACCCGCAGATCTGAAAGTTCATCTTCTTTAAGATAGAAACATTTGTACATCAGTTAATGCTTCCAAATGGGAGAAGTTGTCCAATGAGCTTGATACTTTACTTGTGGAAAGGTTAACCAAAAGGTGCTTCTCTTTCCGAGAAAAGACACTTGTGCTCTTTCAAGAGGTTTTCATGTGTATCCTGTCGCCGGCATGCAGCCGGCAGTTGATTCATTTGAAAAAGTTTTTAAATTACACTTCTGTCTGCAAAAAAGTGACCTCTTCAAACAGTACAAGTAGAGCTTTTGATTTTTCTTGTTTACCTCAAATTCTACTCTGATTTTAACTATTTAGCGTACTGACAAATCTAAATAACCAAAAACCCCGAAGCAACAAAAATCTGCCTGACGTGAGAGACCGCTGCGGCCAGGCTGAGTCCACGGCCCCAGCTGCAGAGGAGTCAACAGCAGTCTGGCTTTATGCGTATTTGCTCACTCGCCAGATAAAATGTTAAGCCTACAGTCCCTGGGAGCTGGAGACAGGAGGAGGGGGGGAAATTCCATTGGCACTTACCAGGTATGTTATTTGGTTTTTTAAAGATGAGGAAGCAGACATCTCATCTACAAGAGTGATTTGTAAGGAGCCTTGCGGAGGCTGGAGTAGCGAGAGAACCAACACTTTAGTGGTAATAAAATTAACGGTTTCACCAACCGATTCTGTTCTATAATCGGCTTTTGTGAAAAGTCCCAAAGGTAAATAAAACAAAGTATAAAGGAGGAGCTGAGCGTTCTTGCTCAGAAATAAAAACAGAGCTGGGTTTTGAAGAGCTTTGTATCGCCATCTTCTCAGCCCTTCTGGCAGGGAGTTGGAGAGTTTGGCCACTATCACGCAGAAACTGGCTAAAAATTGCACGCTGATTTGAGATGCAGAGAACAGCTTCAGACTGTCCTAAAGGCTCCTTTGTAATTTTGATTCTCTAGGTGTTGTAACAAGTTTCACTGCAGGGTGAAACGTGTGAGGAAAGCCTAAAACCACCCATTTTTATCACCTAACTACCTTCTCTCCTGGCCAGCAACAATACTGGGCTCCAACAGCTCCATCCCGACCCCGCTCTGTGCTATTTCAGGGATGAAAATAAAGAGAGGGGAAACTGATGGGATTTCTGTGTAGCAAAGGGAGTTCTTGCTTGATGCAACAGTGAAATCAGCGGACATTGGACAGCCACACCAGCGTAGCCTGCCAGGCTATAAAACAAGGTTTTCTACGTTTTCACAATACCAAATGTAATATGCCCTCAAACCATTTTCATTTTCAGTTCTATCACTATTTGCCTGGGAGTTGGTGGCAAATTAGTCGAGGCCTTAGCAGACAGGTACATATGGCTAGAAGGTCTCGTGTCAGCAATATTCCATGTACAAGGCTGCTTAGCTTACATTTATTTGCACTAAAGAATAAGGCATTGGGCTCCTTTCCAAGCATCTTAAAAAGACAAGAAAGGAGACCTTGTATATAACTTGGGAACGGACCCACTGTGGCAACTGACTGTATTATATCCTTGACATTATAAATTCCATTTACAATACAGCAGTCATTTAATCCATCATTTATTCATGCAGACTAGAACGTCTTGCACTTTTAGGACCGTGGTTCTGCTTATCTTTGGTATTGCTACAGCCGCTGGGCTGTGAATGAACAGCCCAGCTCCAGCTGTTGGCTACTCCGCTCTCTCCCTTCTACACGCAAAAGTAAACCCCCGTCTCTCACCACACTTCAGTAACTGCAAAAAAAAAAAAAGTCTCCACTCTGAAATTACTGGGGTTCCGTGTTATTTTTCAGATGTCACCTGGGACCGGGAATGGCGTTTACCCTCAATCAATATGTTTGGTCACTACAAGTTCTCTCTTGCTCTGGAGGCACGCGCTGCGCAGTGCTTCCCCAGCATCAGGGTAGCAGGGCTGGCGGCTACTTCCATTTTATGGACTAGCACGAGGAAGAGGCGACGTGCCTTGCCAGCCTGCACACCTTGCACAACTCAGTCTCCCAGCTCCTGTGCCTCCATCCATTAGACCCTGCCGCTAATTCGTTACTGCACTCAGCTTATCTATCAGCCAGTTCTGTAAAACCCATTGCCCCACCAGTCCTACCAGCACTGGAAGTGTGAATATAAACGAGGGACTGGGAGGAGAGGCTGATGTTTTCATCCCGTTCCCCCCAGCAGCGTGGCGCAGCTCTCGTGGCTGCCGTTCGCAACCCAGAGGCACCACCGGCTCTCGGCATTCCTCAGGCCCACCCGCTACCACCACCACCACACCGAGGAGCGAACGCCCGCCCTGCTACGCTGCCCAGAGCGGCTGAACGCTCCCGCAAACTCCTGGTTCTCCTCTGGCGGGTCCGCAGGCATCCGTAGGTACAACTGATAAACTCACCGTTAGTAAGCCAGCACTCCATAGCATAGTGCATGTACAAGGAAACATAGGTAAGAAAAACGTATTAGACAAGCACCTGTTTGGATATCGCCATTATACATACGGCTCTGGTTTGTTCTCACATCACCGTAATTTGGAGTAATGACATGGAAAACAATTACAGTAAACCTTAAAGGAAAAAGGAGTAACCAGAATCATACTCCACCTTTACTGGAAAGCCTACTTTGTGTACAAAGAATTAAAAAAAGCCCCAAACTTTGAACAAAATACAGTCCAACACTTACAAGAGATTTTCCTTTCTTACCGATAGCAAAGATGAACAGTACCACAGAGGGAACTGCTTTTGCACTGAGAATTAAGCTGCCAAGCATGGAAGAAGCATGGAAGCCTCTGTATAAAAACCCAAATACTGCTTCTTCCAAAGTTTTCTGGCACAACCTCCCATTAAACTGTTTTACATTAAGTTGTGTTGAATATGTTCTTTACTGATTTTTCTGACTTTAACACTCAGCAGAAGAGAACAATCCCTGAACAACCTCCTCCAGCTGTCACTGGTTCTGAGATATTAAATGAATAAAGCAAGTCTCCACTTAGCTTACCAACACTGACTGTCCATCACTACTCAGCATTTTATAACACACAACAGAAACAGCAGAGAAGTTATGAAAGCTGTACCCTGTTTGTTCCCCAGTGTAGATTTTATTTTAATCAGTGAGAAGTGTGCTTTGAATTGGAGTTTGCTTGGTTTTCCATGTTATGGGTGTAAAAAAGAGGGGAGGGAAAAGTTAATTAAAGCTACAAACCTACTCTGAGTGGTCTGTGAAGAGGGAAAAGTGTTCTAAGTGCAACAACCCAAACATTTTTTTATTAAAGAACACACCATTAATGACACAGACTGATACGGTAGCAGTCAGCTGTCAATCTTTCAGCGGTAGCTTAAGTCAGAAATCTAGTATTAAATAAGCAAAAAAAGTCTGAGCCACTGACCACGCCTCAAAGATGATTTATGGAAAAATACAGGCGTTATAGAGTACATGGCCTATGTGCTGTGTACAAAATACAATAAAAATGAAATGTTAAAACAAAATTCCTTCCAGCATGCGGTAAGTATAGCTCTCAGAAGAACACGTTCTGAAATGCAGATTAAGGAGAAAGAAAATTAGAAAAAAAATTTCAGAGAAACATTCTTTTGACAAAATTGTATTTAATGGCCAGAAAAGCATTTCCTCTTTCACACTGTTGCCAGCTTCACTTTATTTACATAAAGACAGTCTAAACGGCTTCCACAGCTACAGGATCCTACAGCCGTTCGCAGAATAGCAGCCCTTTTAATGTGCTAAGTAGGAACAGCAGGCAGGTCAGCACAGCCCTGCCAAGAAGAGCCAAGAGGTTTGAAAGATGACAGTATTTCTAAAGATTCCTATTAACATAAAGGGAGATAACACATAGGGCATCGATTCTGTGCTGTGGGAGTGACCGAAATGTCCAATTTGTGACAGTCAGGTTTCATTCAAGCAGCCTTCCTTCTCACACAAGGTACACAACATCAAGAGTCACAGCAGTTTTAGAAGAGCATATACTGCTGACAAGAGGTGGTCAGGGTTCACTGAAGCGATTAAGATTGCAACATAACGAATAACTAAAGCTAAACAATGCACATATGCTGATTTCACTTCACGGGCATCTCAAAGATTCTCCCCTATTATTTTAAAAGGCTCTGTACTACGCAGCACAATGAGCTGAACTGTCACAGACAGCAACTAAAAGCCTCCCAACACACCTACAATGCAGCTGGTACCAGTAAAGCACGTTTGTTCTGGGCTTGGATGCATTAAGGATGTAAGTTTTACTGGCAATTACAGTTTGAACCACGACCTGACGTTTTGTACGGTAAGGCACCTGTATTTCACCGAACTGGATCGCACGTACCTCTCCAGCAGCGGGTTAAAAGGACAAAGCTAACACTAATCATTGCAATGAATGTGTCGGGACAGAAAACATAACTAAAGATGATGGCTAAATTCTGGCCAGAGAAGTCTGGCAGCTCATTTGCTTAGGGAAAGCCACGGCCGTTATATTGGTTAAGCATGTCAGTTAGCAAGGGACAGCAGGATACCGCCTGCTTCATAAGCAGGCTGTGTTTTAACACAGATGCATGGAGATAGCAACCTGGCCCACCCACAACTCACCCACCTTGTATTACATGGGAAGGTGCTGCATTCTCAGGCCAAAGTGTGCTAGACTATCTCCACGCAAAACTCCGTGCACATGAAATGTTGCTCTTCACCTCGAGACAGACACGTACTCCAGAAAAAGTGATACTTGTGACCCAAAGGCATTCTTAGTAGAAGTAATTCCACTTTTATTGTGAAATGTTATGATGAGAGGAAGGCTGTCTTAAAAATAGTTCGTTTTTCCCCCCCACCCCATTTTACTGGTTATATATTCAACACCACAGTAGAAAGAATCCAGTAATAACACCTAGAATGACCTGCTTGCCCTTTTTATCTCTGTAGATCTCCAAAAGCTCTATACAAAGAAACTCAAGTGTCATTACCAATAAGTGTTAACTAGATCTTTGACTAAGATTCCACAGTGCTGTTGATTATTCGTCACATGGACTCACTGGGACCAAACAGACCTCGTAGGCTTTAATCTGCAGTTTGTGTTGCCACTGCAACAAGAAAAAGATTCCAACCGATGAAGCAGCAGCAAGAGCAAAACTCAAGGCACATTTGTATAAACGAAAGCTCTTCTGTTCCTATAAAAACAGGCAATAAAATATACAAAATAAGTAGAATTCTCTCCATTCAACCAATGTACATCTGCCTTCAGTCTTTCCTGAGGCACTAGTGGAGCATGAGGAAGAATCACTGCTACCACATTTTCAACATTCACTCTTTGCTATCAAATAAATTAGACTTACTAGTGCAAAGGGAAAAAGAAGTCTGGCTGTTTTTTGGATTTTTGGGGTTTTTTGTTTGTTGTTTGGGGTTTTTTTTTGGTTTGCTCTGGTTCTTCATAAAAAATTACATCACTAAGAAATTAGCATTTGCACAAGGAAACAAGCAGCTATATATTTGCCAAATTAAATCTTAAAATAATTTTGTATACTGTACAAATATACATCGTTAAACATTTACAACCTTAACTTCCTAGATGACAAAATTGCTCTTCCAAGCAATGCAGCTACCCAGCTTTTCTTTTCAAAAGCTCAAAGCTATCAACTGTCAGGTATAAAGTCGCCTTCACAATTAGGGACAGGATGGGAAAAAGATGCATCTACTGATACTGGTATCAATATAAGGGAGTTCCAGGTGTAGTAAATAATTTAAAATACAGTCCTTGCTAGACAGAAATCTGGGAATAGATTTTCAGTAATGAGCCAATACTAAAGTCAGTGAAAGGTCTTTCTTCGCTTGGCACTTGATTCTCTGTTCTCTGGCAATTCCTCTGATGTTCTCCTCGTTAAAACACGAGAGTCTTTGTTCCACTTACTGCTATTACTCTGACCTCCTTCACTGTGGGCTTTTGAACTGCTTTTCGATACAGAAGCTCTCCGGTCACCCTCGTGCCGAGCTGCGTAAGGCGACGTGGAAGGCACGTTGCACTGTCCCATCGTTTGCTGGGGCTTCTTAGAAGTTTCTGTTCTGGAAACCTGATCCCTGGCAGCTGAGGACACATCAAGGCCTTGCTGCGACGTTGATCCTGGATTGCTCTGGGCTGACCGACTGCTGTCTTTTGAGGCCTGCTCCTTCCCTTTTGTTTCAGTTCTACTAGCCATACTTGCCAGCCTTGGGTCCCGCGGTTTCTCTTGATCAGCAGGAAGCGCTGCAGCCTCCACGGGTGCAGAGGCACTGCCTCTCCTGGAGTCTGCAGCCTGAGCCCCCTGTGCCTGCTGGGGCCCTCTGCTTCCTTGTGGCACTGCGTGGCCAGCACCAGCAGGGAGTTCCCACGGGCTGCTGGCCTCCCTCGGATTTGCAAGCTCAGCCCTCTTGCTACTGGAAGAACAAGCCTGCAACAGAGATTTCTTTGTCCCTGCTTTGGCTGGGGGCTGTACTGTTGCCTTGAGCTTCAAAATCTTAACAGCATCTTTCCTGTAGGTTTTTTCTGATGTCTTGATAATGGCACCTCTTTTCTGAGCATCCTGAATCAACTCATTCCAGTCTTTATTTTCCTTTTAAAAAAAGAAAAAAAGAGACACACACACCCCCCAAAAAGAAAACAGTTATCAGAAAGAAATCAACACAAATGGACAGAGGTGTCAGAGGATGCACAACCCCTTTAATCAAGGTACCTGACACAACTGTCATGGAAACCACTGTTATGTTCCTTCTGGAATGGAAGAATCTTATGTTTCACTTGCAAAACAGCAATAGGCACTCTGGCTGCTGTAACACAGGGAAGGTACTTTCAACCATCAGTGAGCTACTACTTAAAATGACAATTTCTATATTTACGAAGGCCAGAAGAGTTCTTTCATACAGAGTGTGAACAGGAACACGGCTTTCATGCCCTCTAGTGGTGTAGCTAACACCCCCCACCCTTGGAAAAAGAATAAAAGATCAAGTACTGTGAGACATTCATTCAGTCTATTCAAGAGCACTCCCTACACATTCAGTGGGCCTTTGTAGTCCCCCAAATATGTAGTTCTGTTTCAGAAACATCTGTTTCAAAGAGTACAACCAAAGAGTATCCTCAGAAACCACATGATGACACAAAGTAGCAGCAAAAACAATGGTCTGAAGATCAGGGGAATGTTTTGGGGTGGTTTGGTTTTTTTAAAATAGTTTTCCTTGCTCAAGTATCCAGTGACAACTGCAATAGCTGGAGCAACAGTAAGGATCAAGCAGGGAAGTATCTCTGCCATCATCCTATCTTACCAGTAGAGAAAAGATTTTTCACAATCCCCACACTTGAATTGTAAAGGACTGTGCTACAATTTAGTTACCAAAACCACTGTGAGAGTAATTTCTAACTTTCCTTCTTGGAAGCAAGGAAAACAGTTAAAGCTTTTATGACAGTTACAGCCAAAGCTTTCAAAGAGAAACCTTCAGAGGCTTGGATTAGTACTAATTTAACAACACACTAGAAAAGGGCCCCCTTTCATAGACCGGAGCAGTCTGAGGATGGTTTTCACTTCCCCAGCCCTGATTTGACCTAAAAAGGTGGATCACAGAAGATCATTTGATTAACACTGTACCTACCATGAGCGTTTTCAGTCTTCCAAGGATGAAGAGGCTGAATCTGGCTCGGGTAATTGTAACGTTCAGACGCTGAAGACTTGCCAGAAACCTAGGTGACAAGACAAAAACTAAGCTCCTAAACTACTTCTTCCATGAGGTTTAAGTGTTATGAGAAAAAGAGATAATATTCAATTTCAGTGAAATGAAGATAACAGAAGCAGTTACAAAGGCAGCGGCCGTTCCATGACCCATTCCCAGATCCCACTGCAGCAGCCCTGCCTTACGTGAAGGGCTTTGCATGAATTGTGCTTTCTTTCTTTCACCAGTCTGATTCCTTGCAGGGAATTCCAGTTCTTTCCAGCTCTTGCTGTTGATGTTTCCTTTCTTAGGGCAAATCCCCTCTTAATGCCAACCACTGCTTCCTTAAATGTTCCTCAAAGTACAGCAGACATCAACCTCACTTCACCTATCAAGACTTTAAGCTTCTTTTTGACTTGAACTGAAATAGATTAATAATATTTTGCACGATTAATGGGAAAATTTTCTACTGAAATACTGAACGCTGGACATGAATATTTTATTTTAAAGGTGACCTGCACTGGAAGCACATGAAGGAAGACTTTTGCTTTGTCATGCTTCAAGAGTAAAAAGTATATTCTTGCAGAAGAAAGTCTGTTTTTGTGGGATCACAAACCAAGGTACTGAAACCTAAACAAACAAATGCTTAGTGTATTCTTAAAGGTCGATTTCTGCTAGGGCTTATTTACCAAAACTCAAAAAAAGGTTTATGAAACTAGTATCAACTACTACTTCTCTGATGAAAAAGCTCCCAAAATGCACAGCTTATTCTACACTAACAAAGTTTGCAACACAAAGTCAAGTCCTTGTACAACTTAGTTTGAGCAGGTCCAACATCAATGCCTGATACTGCGGTCATGGCACTGAGACCTGCTCTTCAGCAAATTCACAGCCCCTGCAGTTAAGACTGCAAAAGCCCCAGAGCCACCGCAGAAAATTTGGGCAGTGCAGGAAAACAGAGAGAGGCAAGAAGCAGATCGGGGGAGTGGATCCAGCAGCACAGATATCATAGTTCTCTAGGTCTTGGGGGAATAAAAAAAAAAAAGGGGGGGGGGGTGTCTTGAAAGACTACTAAATATTCCTAACAGCTTTTAAAACTGAAAGGCAACAAGATTATTTTCTCAGGAAAGGAAAAAAAAAAAATCCATTGTCATTTCTTGGAGTTTTCTCCTCCCTTTGCAAGTTACTTTCAGAGTAAATTTAATGCTGGACTAGCAACCCTGGAGACCAAAATACTTTGCTCAGCTACAAGATCATAGGTAAGGGTGATGCAAAATTTCCTATCACACCTTGCCAATGACACCTGACCCTGAAACAGAGATGTCCAAGTCATCAGTATGTACAGCTTCTAAGGCATTGCACCGCCAAAGCTTTAATACATAAACCTTCAACACAGTAAGCTGGAAAGTTTTCTTCCAAAAGAACAGATAGAGGTTAAGTCCCCTGTCAGCCAGAAGAACTAGCAGGTTCTAGCTGCCTTCAGTTTCCAAACTCAATCAAGCAGATTAAGAAATCTCCAAAAAGCATCATTGTGGTTTACTATAGGATTTGGATTCTTTCCCTTCCTAAAGGAGCATGGATCAGCACAATTAAAAGCCCTTTATCTAGCAATCAGAAAATTAGTGAGAGAAACATAAGTAGCTTAGTGAAACCTGGTATGTAGAAACAAAGATTTTTGTTTATGTGAACAGACTTCCCATAGTTTAACTTAAAAGTCAATGAACTATAAGAAGGCATATTTCCACTACCAGTTTTTAAACTAAAATATGATCCATAAGTTACAGAAACAAATCAACAACTGCTGTAGTGGTCTGGGGGTAAACAGCACACCCAGTATCTAGTTCCTTCCGCTTCAGACAGGAAAAACCCATACAAAATTATCAAATCTGCGATCTTGAACCAAGACTTCCTGCAAATCTCCTCCTAACTCAAGAGACAAGCACATTCATTTACAAATCAAAGATCCAGCTCATCTGCATCACATTCCTAGCGACATATATAACTAGTTAACAATACTTTTACAGACAGAATGCTATATTAATAGGATAGCGACAGCCACAGAAAATGGACTTCATTTTAAGAGAGCAGCATTCAGAAAGTTACAATATATATCAAAAGCTACAAGAAAAATAACTGCTGCAGTACTAATGCAAGAGCCAAGTTCCCAAGACCAATCCTGCCAAACCAAAACAGTGACAGGCTAAGACACCCATGCAAATTCATCAGCATGCAATGCAGAACACAATACTTAGCATTTCCATGTCCCTTTTGTTCAGAGACCTCAAACCAGTAACATTAATTCATGCATGAACATACCCTTTAATTTGCTGGCTGTAGTGACTTGCTCTCTATAATTTTATTACTGGTCATATTAAAAATATAATGACTATATCTAGAGTGTCACTGGAAATGGGACTTGCAAATCACTGAAGAGAAACATACCCAATTGACCCTTTAGTGCTGTTTGCCCGGACACATGTCACTATGATGCAGTCTTTCTCTCGTCCCTGGAATGCATCCACTGTGTCCACTTCTCCTGGGCTGTTGAAGAAAGAATTAGCAAGCCGTTAAATTATGTTAGTTGAATTCTTAAGCAACACACTGATGCAAATAGCCTAAACACTATCCTTAATGATCATCTGTCAAAATAACCCAGGGTAAATTTCTGCTTCAGTGTATGAAAAGATTCAGCATATGAATCTAAAGCTACATTTACTTTTCTGAGGCCAGCATCATTATTGAAAAGCTGTTTAGGTCCATGTAGCTTGGAATTTTAGGTTTTCTTTTAAACCAGCTTTATTCAGAACAGCAATATAATCAAAGCATGTATACAAGTAACAACTAAGAAATGGTACAAAGAGGCCATGCCTGTTTTAAGCGAAAGGCTCGCATGTCCCCTTTAAAGGCATGACTAAGTACAGATTTTAGTAGTACCGAAAAAAGTTTGAGAGTTTTTGCCATTGTTTTCAGAGGATAAACAAAGGACTAACATGCAAAAGCCAAGTCTCATTTGAAAACTCATTGTTTCTTTACCTGTTATTCCTAAACACTCTGTCCAGTTGTTCTTGAATTTTCTTTTTCTGTGCGCTGTAAGGGGTAATTATTCCAATGCGACGAAGACCCAGATCCTTCCTTTTTTCTTTAATTGTTCTAATTAATTCCATCACCAGCTTCACTTCCTGAGGATTACTAAAAGAGCTGAACAAGACAGAATGGAAACATTACAGAAATATGTTTCACAGCTCTTTCAAATTCAATGCTTCGGCCCAATTTGTAGGGGGACTGCGAGTCAAAGCCCCCGCCTCAAACTTCTGCAGCCTCCTTCACAGAGAGGCTCAAAGAACTTTTGCAAGCAGGCCCTGACGAGGGGCGTTAGCAGTGAAAGGCTGCACTTCACGTTCCCTTAGAACTACATAGCTTTGCTTTCCTTACAGAACAGGCAAAGGGGAGGACTGAGCCTGCCACCTTCTGGCGTTACCTCAGCATGCAGCTGGGAAAGGAAAGTCACTGATAAAAAAAATGGGGAACTCAGAAACTGTTACTAGAGTTAGCAGAGATTGCAGGCATTCACTGGCATCTAACAGATAGTCAAACCAGGATTAAAACCAGATTCAGATTAAAACACAGCCAAAAACATTTAACACCTGCTTTTTTGTAAAATTAAATCAAATCAAGTTGAAAATGCAGTTCTGGCTACTTAATGGCTACTGGGAACAATAGAGGGGAGAAGACAACTCTTCTGCAGGTAATTAATTCTCAGCAAATCTAAAATTTGGCTGAGTAGAATGCAGGACTTACTCATTGTCTCGCTCCTCACGACCGTCTCCTACATCAAAAATAAGGTAGGGCTGGAATGGCCACTCTGAAGAACATCTGTTCTCTTCTGTTGCTCTGTAAATAACATTTTTATCACTAGGTAACCATACAGAAATTCTAAGAACTGACACTTCAATTATTTACATCATGGTTATCAAATACAAGCAACTTTCACCTTTTTTTCCAGAGTCCTTAATTTTCACTGCTACCTGCATATACTGAGGCCTGAAAATGAACTCTAAGCAGTAAGTATGCTCAATTTTAAGCGATCTAGTTAACTTACTGTTGTGGTTTAAGCCCAGCTGGCAACTAAGCACCATGCAGCCACTCGCTCACTCCTCCCCCCCGGTGGGATGGCGAGGAGAATTGGATGAAAAAGGTAAAACCTCCTGGGTTAATGACAGTTTAATAGGACAACACAAGGAGAGAAGAAACAATACTACTAATAAAAGAATCAGACTGTAATTTGGAATATATATTCTCCAAAAACCCACAACACCTAAGAAAGCTTGTGTTTCCTTTTTGCTAGTTGGTGGAGACATAGCTGCTATTTTGTTGATCACATCCACTGGGATCTGACAACGCCCATCTTGCCATTTTATTCCTAAAAACTGGATCTCCTGTGCAGGTCCCTTGACCTTACTCGTTTTATGGCAAAACTGGCCTTCAGAAGGATTTGAACTATTTTCTTCCCTTTCTCAAAAACTTCTTCTGCTGTCTTGCCCCATACGATGATGTCATCAATGTACTGCAGGTGTTCCGGAGCTTCAGCCTGTTCCAGTGCAGTCTGGATCAGTCCATGGCAAATGGTAGGGCTGTGCTTCCACCCCTGGGGCAGTTGATTCCAGGTATACTGGACGCCCCTCCAAGTGAAAGCAAACTCTGGCCGGCACTCTGCTGCCAAAGGGATTGAGAAAAATGCATTAGCAATATCAATGGTGGTGTACCACTTGGCTGCCTTTGACTCTAGCTCGTATTGAAGTTCTAGCACATCCGGTACGGCAGCACTTGGCAGCAGTGTGACTTCATTCAGGCCACGATAGTCTGCTGTTAGTCTCCACACTCCATTAGATTTTCGCACAGGCCATATGGGACTATTAAAGGGTAAGCGAGTCTTGTTGATCAACCCTTGGCTCTCCAGTCGATGAATCAGCGTATGGATGGGAATCAGAGAGTCTCGACTGGTGCAATTACCAATAAATTCCAAGAGAGGGTGCCCGAGGTGTGGGAATGATGACAATGCCGCATACAAATACCAGCTTAACCTCATGACCAGTGATGTAATCATATCATAAGTCAACATTACCCAGTACAGCAAAATGGTAGTCCTGATCCCTCTCCCAGAGGTGATAAACATCACCGCAGGGAATACATAGCACGTAAGAATTTACATACCGCCACCATGTGAACAAATAAACCAACCTTGTAATCAGTGACTATTTAACTAACATAAGAAATGCATATAACAAATTTGTTTTAACACGCTCTGGTCAGATCTGTCGTTATCTCAACCCTTTGTGCCCCAGGTTGGGCGCCAAAAAGGACTGTTGTGGTTTAAGCCCAGCTGGCAACTAAGCACCACACGGCCGCTCGCTCGCTCGCTCGCCCCCCGCGGTGGGATGGGGAGGAGAATTGGATGAAAAGGGAAAAGCCTCATAGGTTGAGATAAGGACAGTTTAACAGGACAACACAAGGAGAGAAGAAACAATAACAACAATAATACTAATAAAAGTGTTGCGAATTAATCTGATAAAATAATGATAAAATAATCAAAATTTGATTCTACATATATAGAAGAGTTATAAAGCATAGGTTTGTTAAGTTTGAAACAATTAACTATAGAAACTTCACTGAAATTAATGGCTTTTTGTTAAGTTTGAAACAATGAAATGCTACAAACAATGAGGCTATTAAGATACAAATGATGTGAAACCTGAAGCGCAAGTGATTAGGTTATCTCAACCTACAAGAAGTTGCTCAAGATTTGGCAAGCCGCACAAGGATTACCAAATAAGGAATAAAAGACCAAGAGTTCACCCAGAGGACAACCATGAAAATACCGGCAGGGGTCTCCACGACACCCAGAGACCACCGAAGGAGACCCTTACCAACCCAACACGCACACGTAATAACTATGTGAATATGGTAACCAGTTCCGGGAAATAGAATGAATATGTATGATCATTCTGGGAAATCTGATGAATATGTATGTGATAGGGTAATATAAGCTTTAGCTGATGAAACACACGGCATGCACGTTGGGCGGAGCGATCCCCCATGCATCCAGCACTGAATTAAAGGAGTGCCTGCTTATCTGCATCTCATTGGTGTTGATAAGTTCTTTCCGTCTCATTTGGTGACAACAGGATATATAAAGTGAGTGATACACAACGCAATTGCTTACCACCCAGAACTCGACGCTCAGCCCCTTCTCAAGCCACAATTCCTCCTCCCCCTGGCCATCTCCCCCAGTTATATACTGAGCATGAGGTCATCTGGTACCGAATATCCTCTTAGCTAGTTTGGGTCAGCTGTCCTGGCTGTGCCCCCTCCCAGCTTCTTGTGGGAAGTGTAACATCAACTCTATCCCAGCCAAATCCAGGACACTTACGTATCACAGCCAGCACTAACAAGAGATGGAATGCAAGTTTTCTCCCATTAAGCATCTTCCTCCCCACAACCTCAAGAATTTTTAGTCTCAAAAGAATATCCTGATACGAAAAGGTTTCTTTGAAATACCCCCTGCTCAGAAAGGAGAGCAAAGAGCTACTCACTTGTCAGTCTTTAGAGTCCTGCCATAAACATAATTGGATGGGAAGAGACAGATGTCAGGGTGCATCCTGTACTGCACAGTCAGCTGCACAACTGGCAGGCTTCGTAAAATATTCTTCTGCACTTGCTCCTCCAGGTGTCTGTGCAGGCGGGCCATCAAGGACTGATCGTAGCCATATTCCTGAGCTTTCTGCCAGAGGGAAAACATGAGCTTGACTTGTGGGAAATCAGGTCCCAAATTAACGACAGGAATTTGCTTTTTGGACATAAAACTATTTGGTGCTTCCTTTTAAACTTCTAAATCACTGACAAAATGACAACTACTTGCACTTCAATTTTCTATTTGCGTTAGTCTTATTATTTCAGTAAAGATCACCTGCATAAACCTGAATTCTTGTCAGTGTAGTCTTTAGCAACACAACTTTCCTTTGTGAGTCACAACATAGTAAATTTTAAAAACATCAACAATAATGAAAAGCAACATATTCCAGGTGGGATCTCATTAAACAAGCACACAGCCTCCAGACAATTTACCCTTCTAGAGAAGCCAGTCTGTTTTTCTCCTTTCTTTATCAGGTGTTTAAAACAGTCCTCCTTACTGTTGGATACAAGAAAGTGCTCCTATACGTTCATCCTTAGAACGCATCTGTAGAGTGAGAAAGTCCCCATACAAACAAGTAGTCTTCATCCTCCATTCCTTCAGGAACATGACACTGACTGAAGCTCAAATAACGAAATAACAGTCTGCCGCAACACGACGTCCATCACAAACCAAGTGCCAAGTTGCACTGAAGTTTGTATTGCCATAGCTATTCTTAATGCTCCATGAAATCAGTTCCAAGCTGCACCAGGAAAGTCTATAGAGGTTGCACTTGCACATCTGTATTAGCTTTATTCACACATCTGAAGGCAGTGTTGATATGGTCTCCACACAACAGAGACTAAACTTGCAGGGCAAAAGTTATTCTCTGATACACATCCTGACCTGACATTGAAGTGTCTTTTTTTCCTTTTACGTATTTTCTATAAATACTGTTCTTATACTATACCCACTATATAGCATGAAAAAAATACAGTTTGAACACTTACTACTGATTTTACAGTAGGAGGGAGCTGTCTGGGATCTCCAACAAGGACAAGTTTATTACAGCGATGGATCAGTGGAATCAGTGTTTCAACCTCACAGGACTGCCCTGCCTTTTGTATATGCAAACAGGACAAAAAATAGAAGTTGTAAGCAAAGGAGTGGAGGGAAGTACGTTAAATTTCCTGTAACAGAGCCAGAATAACTCAAATGCTTTTTAAGTCTTCTAAAAAAAAAAAAAAAAATTTAAAGAGAGAAAAAGAAGGATTTTTCTCTAATAAAAAACTCCAAACAGATTTTTCTTTTATTATTAAATATGCAGAGCTCTCCAAACAGATACAAATATAACCCAACCACCTGGAAATCTCCACAGCAAGAACCACACTTCAGCCATGATTTTTAAGGAAAAGCTGTCTGCCATTAAAGCACCAAACAAGTAAGAAAAAGAAGCATTTAAAAGTTCTTCTTTCTTCTCATGGCTCTACACAGCAGGACAGGCTGGTTATCAGTTAAAAGGTGGGGATGGGGCAGTCAACTCACAATATATTACAGCAGAAGCCGAACAATCAGAAGTAGCCTAAGCAGAGAACAAGGCAGACCTTAGAGGTGGAACATCCTGTAGTTCTAAATAACTTTACTGACCTCATCCACAATGACACAGCTGAAAGGATCAAGTCCTTGCCGCCAAAAAGCAGATTCCAGCAGACTTCCTCCACTTGTGCTCAGTGTGCAGCAGATGATGTCGGCCTCCAAGATGATATCTGCCTGTACTTTCTGAGAGTGGCTCCGAACCTTCAAGTACAACAGGACACCATGTCTCCTCTTCCCTTTTAGCTTTCTTGAACCACCTTAGAGCAATTTCTAACTACCTGGACAATTCTAACTGCCAAACGGATCATGCATAATGCATCATCCCAATGAAACTATCTCCATTATTACAAATGAAAGTAGTAACTTGACTTAACTGAAGTGTTACTTTCACTTTAAATTACAATCAATGCCATTGAGGTGGCAACCTGGAAAGAAGTATTCCTTTATCTCTACAGCTATGCAATCTAGACACACTAACTGTGAGCAAAGTTTAGTTTGCCACCACATTTGTAACTCCAAGCCTCCATGACTGTTAAGGGTTAGCATATATTCATTAAAGATGAACCTTCATTCATCTGATGTTTCGTGCTGCTCAGCCTTAATTACTGGTTTTGCTATCAGTGCCTATTTCCACTTTCAGATCTATCTATCTACACACACAAAAAAATTCTTCCAGCTGTTGCTTTACTTAGAAACATTTAAAAGTATCTCAGTTCCAGTAGGACTGTAACGGGCATGAACATGGTGATGAAGATACATCCTAGAACATGAGGACATGCACATTTCTATTACCTCCTTTGCCAAATACGCCACGTTTCGTTTAAAACTCACCCTTAACTGTAAGAGTGAATATTCCCATCCAGGTTTGGGGGTTTTTTTGCAATATGCAGCCAGAGTACACCTGGATTTCACACCAGGCTGTCCATAACTTACTCAGGTTATGACGTTTATCTGTTTACCTACTACTTTATAAATACTCCCAGCCACATCAAAACCAAATCTCCGCCACAATTAAAGGGTATCAAGTATATAAATACATTCACTGAGGTTTATTAAAGAGCTGCCTTAAAGATAAATTCCTACCTCCTTTAGTTGAGAAGCAAGCTGTTGTCTCTCCTTTGAAAGTCTGCCAATTTCATCATCTAACATTTGACTCTAGATGGGGGAAACAAAATAGAGAAGCCACGTATCAGGAATAATTAACACCACACATTTCCCACATACCTTTTTTCCTTCCATACCCTAATTCATTTCCTAAACATTAAAAGACAGTCTGAACAAGTTTAAATATCAAATGTGTCTGAAGAAGCTGATCAGTTTCTTAGAAAGTTGTCAACATATTTAGACTTTACAACACACAATACTACATCTTACATTTCTGTGCAACTGGGAAAATGGTTTACCATCAGAAATCTGTAATTTGAGCACAAATGCCAAATTTTTAGCCAAAAAACTGGAAAACTTCAAGTGCAACACATATCCCAAAATCTCAGACTGCAAGGCATCTTACTATTTCCAGTTAAACAAAAACAGAGCTTTGAAGTATACAATCAAATTAAAACATTAAGATTTATAAATATGGTTACACTAAAAACTAACTGGTGACAGAATCAAATGAAGACTACGGAACACTAGAGCAAGAAGTGGCATGATCAACCAGTTGAAAATACTAGTATACATAAACAAAAAAATTCCTGATGTAAAGTTCTCCATTCCCTTTCACGGTGCTAACCAACATCTCCATTAGTGGAAAATGCAGGTGAAGAGAGAGTTACTGCTCAGAGATGGCATTAAAAGGTAGAGTTCTTTACTCTTTGGATTCAGTTATGAACACAAAAAGGACAAACAGGATTAAAAATGCTATTATCTTACTACCTCCCTCTTCTCACATCTGTGCATGGCACGCTGACGAGACAGCACGTCCAGCTTTTCATCCAGAGCTGCTTTTTTCTTCTGAATATCCTGGTCACAGTCAGCTGGCTTTCGTTCTATAATAAAACAAAGGAAAACGCACAGGAGGAATAGAAAAACTATGTTATAATAATGCTTGCTCTCACTCATGCATCTTAAGTTATTAAGAACAAATGGACAAACTCATTTTTTGTTGCATTTTCCCTTTTTCTATTGAGGTCTTATCTTGTAAAACGACAATAATGAGACTCGGTTCCAATTGTCACTCTCAAATGCTGCAGAGCCGCATTCCTTAAAAAATGACGGCTTTAACATGCATTTATTAGAATTTTGTTTAAAAAACCCAAACAAACAAGAGGTCATCTTGCTTATTTCTTTGCTTTTGCTTAGATTTTAGGCCATATGTAAGCTGACACTTTCCCATTAAGACTGAGAAAAACAATGTTTTATGAAGCACTGTGGCAGAAAAATCTTTTACCAGATCTTCCTTCTTAAAGGACACAGTCCCAAGCATAAAACGTCATCAAGCTCTTAAAGACGACCAAAGAAAAGTCCAATTTGCATGTTACTTACTCATTCTATGTTCAACTTGCTTATCCAAGCTAAATCCCCGGACTTCACTGTTGATTGCTTTTTCAGCACCAAGTCGCACTAAGTTGATATCACCACAATTTCCTGTTTACCAAATCAGAGTCAAAATACTTTTAGATTGCTCCAATCATCTCTGCACTTTGGTATGAGAGAAAAAAAATAAGTTTAAACACCATGGATATCAAACAAGGCTTTTCCTTTTCTGTTTTTCGGAGGTTTGCAATAATTTACTTGTACTTATCTAAACACAGCTACAAAAAAACTCTGTAATTCCAAATTCTAAAAAAAGATGTTGCCTATGTTTTAGTGGTGGCTAACAGTTAAGAATGTTATTTTGAATTAGCAGAACCACCTCTTATTCTCAGGCTTCTTTATCTAAAATTTACAGAATTCCTAAGTTAGAAAATTACTGAGTACCATCAGTAATGCAGCTGGTAAGTCAATACCAAATTAACATTTGGTTACAATGAGGATTTTTTTCCCTCACCACAGACTAGATGCTTTGTTCAGAATTCATCTACCTTGTATTAGTCACAAACTAGGAGGAGAAAAAAAAAAAGTGAGACACTCTGACACGTCAAAACTTTCATCAGTCTGTTTAGCATGATCAGCGAAGTCCAATTTTATTCAAAATCAAGGTAATAGTCTTGTGTTCAAATATTTAAGGAGTACCTAAAAACTAGTGAACTGAAACTAACACTACGAGGAAAGGGTCAATGTCTATATAAAGACAAAGTGCAATTTATTTAAAAAACCATAATACATCTTTTAGAAAAGCACATTAAAATTAATAACAGTATGAGGATGTACCAGTCATGTTCTGCAAGAGAAAATAGCTGCTTAAAGTAGCATATAAGTATTATATGTAATCAGCTGTTCCAGTTTCTCCTTCCGGTTTTGTCTATTTAACATATAAACAGAATTTTAAAATAAACCATACCCAAAGGCTCCTGTCTGTTTTGGCATTTTTCCTTAAATGCAATGATGATCTTTTTCATGAGTTCATCAACAGCAGCATTTGATGGTGCACAAACTAGAAAACGGTTTGGCTTGATCTTGGAATTTGTTTTTCGAGTTGTTTTCTCATTCCTAATGTTCTGTAGATTAATTAACAATAGACCAAAACAGGCTCTTTAGATTGTTTTCATTTGTGATTTAAAAGCCAGACTGTACGCTCATCTTAATCAGCATGCAGAGTATGGGGACTACTGCACTTGAATATCTCTTAAGGTATGTCTTACATTGAGTAAGAAGTCAAATGTATTAATACTATTTGCATAAATTCCCTTCAACAATGATGTACTTGATGAATCTACTGGATGCTAATATGAAAACAATTAAATGGGACTGGCCAAATAACATTCTTTAATACATCAAAATATTAAGGTTTTTTTATGCAACAAGTGTTTATACTACCGACTGTGCATGTTTTCTTGATTTTACTTTTTAAGTTCTGTAAAATAAGTGGTTTTCCAAGATGCCCAAAAGGTATTATTTCCACCTTTACACGCTATACAACAGATTTAATTAAGTTACTTTAATGAATTACACTCCCCGTAATTACCAATACTACACTTCCATTTAATTTAAGCTATCATTGACTTCCATTGGGAAACCAAACACCAGCACATGGCAATCACATCACGTCCACTTACTTCTCTCAAAACACGAGACAGAAGTCCAACAATAGTTTTTGATTTCCCTGTTCCAGGTGGTCCGTGGATGAGGCAGATTTTGGGAAGTCCTGGATGTTGCTTTACCATGGCATACGCTGTCTCAATGGCTCTCTTTTGATTTTCATTGTATTCGTTCATATCCGGTGCCTAAAGGAACAGACAGGGGAAAGAATAATGAATTACTTAAATGTTGATCAAAGCTTCCATGTTCATTTTATATATTTTCAGAATGTCCCCCACCCCTCTAGCTACAACTCAAAAACTTGAAGGGCATGGAAGCTTTTGATTCGAGGTTTGCTCTAGATGCACACCCAATCCCGACTCAAAAGCTGTGATGAAGGTTTCATTTACTCTACACACCTTTATTTTACATTACCTTTTCCATACTACGCCTTATTTCCTGAACAGACACCTCTCCAGTAAGGAAAAAAAACCTAAAAGCTGCTTAAAGTGCACTACTAGTATCCATGTCAATACAGCAGAAACACCTGAGCAAATTCAGACTCCTCTCTATCCACCCAACCAACCCACTCTGAAGTGCCTCAGTGCTTTTGAAACTTGTCTGTTTGCACTTAGTCACCTCAAAAAACAGCATGCAAAACCAGTTTCACAAAACTCATGAGATCCAAATGCCCACTTTGTCATTCCTAACTATCACTTCTAGCTGCAGGACTTACAGCACTTTCTGAAGCTACGGGCAAATCTCTGGGACAGAAGTCATCATAACTTGGATTTATGATGGGTTTAGCCAGGGGACTCCTGCTCAATAGTAGTAGGCCTTTGAACATTCGGTGTGTGGTCACCAGGGAGCCAACCACCACACACTTCACTTGCTTATTTATGAAGAATGACAAATTGCCTCGAGTTTGCACAGAAAGATGACAGATGGTATGCTGCTCCTTTTGTCCTATAAAAGGGGAGGGGGGAGGGAAAAAAAAACCCACAAGTTGTTAATTCAAAGAATATCCAAATTGTTAACTGAAAGATATTCAAACAGGTCACTCAAAGATTTCACCAGAACCAGGTGCTGCCTTCTATTAGGGAGCCAACAACTAATTCTTGCAAAAAACCCAACCACCACCACCCCCCCAAAAAAAACCCCAAACCAAACCAAAAAAAACCCAGTGCTCTGTAAAACAACTCAGATCAGTTTTAATCAGGCAGCATTAATCTTGATACTTGGTAATCCTGCTAATTCACAACTTCAGTTCCAGAAGACAGTGAAAATTTTAGTCAGTGAGACCACTGAAGTTCACGGTACTTCATATCTCACAGCAATACACTCCTGAAGATGTATGCAGAGCACTTACTCATCATTAGTTTCTGTTCTTAGACAAAGTATTAACATCTGTTTTGAAGGAAGTCCCTAGAAAAATGCATGGCAAGCAGGTCTGCTGCTTCAGTTCCTGGCTTTTTATGAAGATTCTAGCATGGAATGGACATGCTACAGCGGAAAAACAATCCCATTTCCTCTGAGGTAAGCGGTATGTTACAACTATGAACAGCCAGCTATGAAGAAGCATTTTACGGTACCAAGAATCATCCCACTTTCATTTCAACCCCATTTACTTACTAGTTAAACAGCCAGATGCACGAGAAAATCGTGTCACAAGACCAACGTGATTCACTGTATGGTTCTCCATCTCACTTTCTTCCCCAAAGGCGTCTTTTTTCTTTTGGACCACCAAAAAGATTAAGTCATCCTCCTTTGGATGAAGCTGCCTTGCCAAATCACTTTCTTGAAAATCAGCTACCCAAAATATATTTTAAAATTAGAACATTAAAAGGAAAATGGGTTACAATTACTTTCTGACTATAGAAATACTACCACTAACATGTTGTATATACTTCAGTAATAGCCATCTGTTAACTTTCAAAGCTATAAAAAGCTATAGCAAAAGACTATGAAGAGTTTTAACTCCATCCTGCAGTCTTAAGCCTGAACATAGCACTGTATAAAAATAGAGCAAGTCAAGGACTATTTTATTTACCAAAAGAAACTGAAACAAAATCCCAAATGAGTGAGATGGAAAGTATTCCAACAGCAATCAAATAACGTTTTGTACTGAACACTTAAGGCACAAATTCCCTGCAAAACACATATTTCTGTTATGTGCATTCTGTAAAATAGCAAATTCAAGATCCTTTCTGCAAATAAAAAAAAAACCTCTACCTGTAAGTGCTAGCTCATTATAAGGCACTGTCTACTTGAAAATTAGAAGAGGGCTTTATAAAAAGAAAAAACAACAAACAACTCTTACCTGTAAAATCTGCTGTATTCAAGTCAGCACAGAAGTTCTGTAAGTGGAAGTAGTAACTCTTCTCTCTCACTCTCTGGTTTTCTATCCACTCTTGTGCCAGCTACACGTTGGAAAGTAAAAGCTATATAAAAACACTTTGAAGGGTTTAGCATATCAGAAGAATAGCTTATCGTGACTCAACGGGCAAACATACTAAGCAAAAATAAAAGAAAGCTAACAGACTGTCAAGTACAAGACATCAAAGAGTCTTACCCATTTCTTTTTTTAATATATGCATACACATTACATACAAACACACAGGGCAAACGAAAGCGCTTCCTCCCCACCTACCCTCCATTTAGTGTACTGTCTTACAAAGCTCTTCAAAACAAATGTGGGTTCCCTCCGATTGCGTTTTCACCTTAAAATACCAGTATTATCCTGGTATTGCCTTCATTTTCTACCTTATTTCTACGGGAGAAATGATGCAATGACTGAACTTAAAAGCATGCAGACTTTAATTGAAGGAACACTGCGTTTTTTCACTATTAAACTATAAACTATTAAAGTTAAGCTGCTTGGAAAAAATACTCAGATTAACCTACCCTCTCACATAAGTTCTCGACATAAATCAAAACATTATGTTCTTATCCTCTTTTTACAGACATTGTCATTGAAAGACCTCAGTTTCTTAAACAAAGATTTCTGTTTTAAGCTCTATATGCCACAAAAGAAAGAGGAACCACCTCCTTTTTCCCTCCTTTCGCATGCTATTGTGGATGCGCACGCAAAAAAAAAAGCTTCACTGAGGTGAATAACACTGACAATCCCCAATCTTAAACACATAACTGTCTGGTTTATTTCCGCCAAATCATTCCTCTGTTCAGATCTGTATCTGAACATTTTCAGAACATTTTCAGAAGGTAAACAGAGGACACAAACTAGTTTTTAATCCCTTGGTAAAATCTACTAGGGTTGATGAAAACAAAACCAAGAGGCAGATTGCTACTTACTGTTTCAAAGGCATTTAGCATCATCAAGGAGAAAAATGTATTAAAATAGTCATTGTATCCCTGAAATCGGACAGGAACAGAGCCTACTACTGACTGCAGGAGATTATTTGGAGGTCCAAACTGGCTGAACTTCGCAAACATATCACGAGTCCACTGTAGGACTTCATTAACAAAAATCCTATGACCACGCTGCTGAGCGCCAAGAAAGGAAGAATAATAGGTGTCTCGGGCAGGCCTTCTGGAAATATTTGAAGCATTGTCGTTCTGTCTATTTTGTGACTGGAGAACATTATTAGAAATACGAGGCTGAGGTACATTACTGAAACTTGGAGACTTGCATGTTTGATTTCCTGTTGGTATAGCCTTTGCGTTTGGTGGCCTGACCATCACCGGTTTCGCTGCATTCACTTTGCTTTTTGAAGGTGGTGGCAGCTTTTTAACATCTTCAAGATCCTTGCTGAAGGCTGCATTCCGTGAAGAACTTGCTGAGCTGAAAATTTTTGTAGTGGAAGGCTTTCTTGTTTTAGAAGGTGGCAGGAGAGAAGGTTTGGCAAACAGGTGATCTGCTTCTGAGCTGGTGGCTGAATGCTTACTACAGTACTCTCCTGGTTTTTCCACTTTTTCCATACAGTCTTTATACTTACATTTCACAATAGTCGAGGATTCATTCTGCTGAAGGCTTTCAGCAGTATCCACTTCCTCTGGTTCTTTACTAGCTATAGTAGTATCTTGAACACTTTCCTCCTCAGAACATAATTCCATATCCACAGGATCTAACTGAGTTAAAAATAAATCATCATCATCTTCACTGTTTTCATTTGGTTTACACCCATTTTCTTTTGACATTGTCTTCTCACACTCAGGCTGGACAATGCAACCTTTTCCTGAAGGTTCATCTTTATCATCTCCAACAAGTGCAGCGGAAGAGAGACTTGAATCCATAGGTACAGGAGGAACCATCACACTGTCAGCCTCTGATTTTCTGTTCGAGTCTGAAGAACTAGGCATTTTAGAGACACATGTCTCCTCCTCCACAGAGAGGCTTTCAAATGTTCTCTCCCTGGCAGAGGGACAAACAGACTCCTCCCTTTTTTTCTCTCTTTGGTTTTCAACAGATCCTTCAACACAAGCTGGTTCAAAACTTTTAGGCTTTTGTTTCATAGATTTTGCATCCATTTTGCTAACTTTTTTGTTTCTACTCTCAGAACCTCCTTCAGGATTTTTCACTCTGACACTTTTTTTGGGCCTTGTTTGCCTTAAAAACTGAAGGTCTTGGCAGGCTAGCAATTTTTTATTATGCTTTATAGACAAACTCTGAGGAGCAATTACTTTAATCTTCTGTTTCTCTCCAACTCTCCCTGCAGCTTTACCATAGCTGCGCAACTGAGCTAGACTCTCTAAAGAGCGCTGGGATAAATCAAATGCTTTGCGGGGTGCCTTCTTCAGACCAAGTTTTTCTACAGTTGATGCTGGTGCAGGACACTGCCGAACTTTCCTTGGAGGAACCACAGCAGGCATTGACCTGCCAGGTTGAGAATTTTTTGATGTACTCTGAAGTAGTTTTTTATTTTGTGCTGTTTTAAGAACAGGAGGTTTTTTAGGACTTCTTTGAATAGTTCTTGCTACCTTAGATTTTGCTATATTCTTCCGTGGGCTCGCGCTATTCTTCTTAAGGGCCAACTTTGAGGCTAATGAGATGTTAGATGTAGATGCTCTGGGTTCAGTCAATTTTGGGTCCAGGGTGAAGTCTTTAGCAACAGTACCCTTGTCGGCAAAATTCCCCAGTTGATCTTTTGCATTTCCCTTACTAATAGATTCTTGTAACATTGAATTAGTTACTTCTTCTGTATTATCAGCTTCTTTCTGATGAGGAATATTTTCTGTCTGCTTTTCTATCAAGTTCGCTTCTTCTCCCATGGTATCATCGCTTATGTAATCCACATCGTAACCCCATTCATTTGTGTGATCGTTCACTAAGTCATCTGAATTACTACTGTCAACAGATGTTGAAACATGATCTTGTTTATACTCTTGAGTCGCTTCCATACTATACGCTTGAGTATCTTGCCAAACTGAAAAGACATCAACTTCTGTTTCAAATTCAAAGTACTGAGACTCACAGTCTTCCAGTGACAAGGGAGAGCTTGGAGTCTTTGATTCTATTTTGCTGTCACTATCAGAAATGCAGCTGGAAGTTGAAGGCTGCTTTTCAGGACACACCTTTTCATTCTCTTTTTTTGTTTCCTCCTTGTCAGCCCCACCTTCTTCTTCATCTGAAGAGTCTGAAATTATAATGACTTGATTGTCATGGCAATCTGCATCACAGGGAGACTTGGTACTTTGGCCATCATTGGAAGATCTTACAGCACCTTTCACTTTCCTTTTAATATCACATACATTATGATGTGCTGAGCTTTCTTGGCCTGAATCAAAGGGAAAGTTGACACTTTTGGCATACGCAGCTAAAGATAATTTACTGAGTTCTCTATCAACCTGGGAGTCTGTTGAAGTATTATCTTCAGAAACCATCTTTGCAAAATCCTCCTCTTCCTTCCCCCCTGAATTGTTTTCTCTCTTGAAATATTCTGAAAATTCAAACAACCTGTCACTTGATTCACGCTTCATTGATAGTGGCCTGATCTGAGAAGCAGGGTTGGATATATCCCTCTTGTTTTCAGAGCTGGATGGAACACGACCATTTGCTGAAGCTTTATCCATACAAAATGTCTTTGAAATTTGACCTTTACAGTCATATTTAACCAAGTTATTTAGATTAGGCTGTTCCCGGTCTGAAGTTTGCTTGTCAGTGTCTTTCTTAAACACAGACTTCAACAACAAACTTGATTTTTCTTCAGTGGATACTTTTGTCAGTAAGGTGTCACTAATCCCTGAAAGCAAAATACTGTCATCTTCATTTTCCTGCATGCCAGGTTCATTTTTAGAGGAGCTAGAGGAATCTGGTGGTGTTTCTTTTGATACCTGTTTAGTGGGGACCAGTCTGGATTGAAAAGCACTGTTGACGCTTTTCTCCTGTGTACTTTCACAACTCCTTGAAGATGGAGTATCAACAGAGATTTCATTTTCACACACAGTATTCACTCCCTGATGTCTACGACAATCTTTGCTTGTACACAGATAGCCAGTGCGAAACTTAGGTTGCTCTACATCCGCTTTTGAAGCACTTGTTGCTAAACTGCAGTTTTTCAAGTCGCATGGCTTCGCTGGCCGCGATACTTTTGAGAGCCATTCAGTTTTCTGTACCATGTTTTTCAAATTCATGAGTCTATGTGCATCTACTTTAAACTTTGAAGAGGAACTGGGAGACATATTGCTTTCCTTTACATCTGAGCTGTAAACATGTTCTGGAGAACCAATACGGGTTTGAGCAGCCAGACGTATTGGTGTTACGGATCCTGCTTCACATTTGTTTTCCAACTCCCCACCTCTTCTGAAATCTGAGCACTGGGCATTTGGATTAAAGCACTGATTATCTGTATCGCATTTCCCTGCCACAAGATCATTGCTCCTGTTTTCCTGAACCTTCCCACATACTTTTGTTGCCAAAGAGTTCTGTGGGTAGACATACTCCTGAGTTGTCAATTCATTAAGTTCCTTTTTATTATTCACCAAGAGGCCTTCTGTGGGTGTCCAAGATCTTGAACTTTTAGATGCATCTCTACATTCCTCTTCCGAGGCACTCTTTCTTCTAGGGAAAGGGTTCTCTTGACAATCTCCATCTCCACCTTCCTTTGACATGACACCGAATGGTGAATAAGGGTCACCTCTGCCATGTACACTCATCTTACATCCATCACCACGTGCACTCTTCTCTTGTTTTATAGAAATGGTAGGCAAAGTTGTAGAGTTTGCATTGTTTCCTACAGGCACAGAGGTATTCAATGCTCTGTCCTTTATACTTCTTACAACTTGCTTTAAACACATCTGTAATTCCTGGGTTTCCTGGATGTTCAGCTGCCAACCTAAAGATAGATTTCCTCGCAGAAGAAGATTGAGTTTGTCTAGGTATTGCTTGCAAAGAGCATGCTGCCCAATTTGATAGCCTTCTCTAAGAAGGCTGCGTATCAACTGCACACAGGCATGCTGCACGGAGTTAGAAGCTTGTAAAGATACTGCTGATGAACCTCTCGCATAGTGTCCAGATGCTTTTTCAGTGCACCGTGTAAATGCTACAGCTGGAAGCTTAGCACATCTCACCACTGCTTCCACCCATTCTTGGGAGCTAATCCATAGCAAATGCAGGCAGTTTTTATTTCTGTGTAGTTCAATAATCGACACCAAGATCAGGAGAAAAAATTCAGAGATTTTGTCACACTGCTGGATTCTTTCATTGAGAATATCTTTGATTTCCGAGCAGAGGTAGTGAATGACCTCTACTATATATGCTACACCCAAGTCGTTGAGACCCATAAGCGACTGAACAAACGGGATGAACCACAGAAACGTGCTGTCATGGACACGCGTATCTCTGCCAATATCAGACTGAAGCACGTTAGCCAGTGTTTGCATATCCTCATACATGTTGGGGCAGTAGTCCGGACAAATGGCAGTCTTCCATCCAGTATCCTGAAAAATAAATTCACCACAAATCATCCTCAGTATGCACATCTGCACAGTTTAATCTGCCAGGTTTTTCTTCTAGCCATAAAGGTTACTTTCTTTCAAGTACATGTTCATTAAATGGTAACATCTCTTATATCTTAATGTAAGTCAAAATCTAAACCAAAAAATGCAAAAAATAAAGATCAAACTAACACACGTGTAAGGAACTCATTTCCTAAAACATAACGTATGAAGTGTAAAGTAGCATTCCCTTTAAAAATCATTGTGAAACCCTCCAAAAACAATGTTATGTTGACATAATTAACCTCAGATAATCAAATATACATTCAAAGCCTTTAAAAGACATTTCATAAATACAATGCACCAACATCGAGAGAAGAACACACTGACAAATGTTTACTCTGCTTTATAACAAGAAAAAAATGGTGCCATTTTGGAGCATGGTCTAGCATTTGAAAGTATACCAAACCATACCTCATTACTCCATACTCAATATATGAGTTAAGAATACTGAGAAACAAAACATAAAACACAAGAATACAATCAACAATTTTTTAAAAAAAAACTTAATTCAGAGTTTTCATTGAGGTACCCATGTTCGTTTCAATCTTGATACGAATTCTTGGGCTTTAATACCATCTCTGCCTAATTCATAAACACATTCTTCTTTCCTCCTACAGCCTGAAAGTACCAGCTGAACAAGAAGTGACCAGACTGGCTACTATTTAAGGCACACAATAGTGACATACGTTATTTAATATTTTTTCTTTACACCATTACTAGTAGACAGAGTATCTTCGTTTCCGTATTTTATATATGGTTTAAACTGACAGTGTCATTCAGTGATCAGAGGTCAAAGAACAGGGAAATAAAATACTTTTTTAATACCTTTTGAGGCTTTTCTGTGTTATAATTATACACAATCTGACTGCAAGTAACCATGTCATCGTTGTAGTCTGACTCCGGTTCAGATTTTGTCCTAAAAAGAAATATAAATCATTATAGACTCCACACATCTAACTTAAACTATAAGAAAGCCAACCGGCCAAGACACAGATTTCACTTTTCAGATACTGACCATGTGACTATTAGAACTTGTCAGGGATAAAACATATCTATGAAAAGATACCATATTTAAAAACGTAGAGCTTGTTCTATCCCGCTTGTAAGAGGCAGGGGAAGCGACTGCCTCCGGAAAAAGAGCTTTCTACTAAGCCATGGATTTTACTACCTAGAACGAACACCCAGAATTCCATTTTCTTTGAATTTTCCATGCATAAATGCAGTTCAATCATGGCTACGTACTCATAAACTTTGTATGCAACTGTTTGAACACAACACTCAAATAGCTTGTTTTAACTGAAGAAAATCTCCTTTAATATGCCTTCCTCAGCTATCTATAACCTTCCACGTATACATATCTGTAGCTCTCTATAACATTATAGGCTGTGCATATATAAAAATACTGAACATTTAAGACATCACTCAAAGTTGATTCAAAATATAACACAGGAAAACAGTAAACAACTGGTATGGTTATCCAGGTACTATTTTCCACCAACTTTTTAAAATTAGGCACAATTTCAGTTTTCTAAAATAGGAGGTGTTCCTAAAGTCTTGGGACCTGGATTCTTATAAAAATCCTTAAAAGGGACAGCATGCCAAAAGATGGAGTTCAAGTCTATGCAACAAAATTCTGTTCCCATAGAAGCTATTTCTAGACTTCCTAGCAGCGTACTAACCAACCACTTCTGCACTGAATAAACACTTTACCTAATTAACTTTCTGTTCAATACTGACAACACTGTCACTCAGAAGTGATTCAAAAAATCCATTTTATCTTAGGATATAAGTATATGAAGATAAAACCTTTCAAAAGAGTATCTGATGCCTGCTATGTGTTTTAAAGCACTTCCTTCCAGCAGTTCACCATGTTATCCAAGCTATTAAAGGACAGTTCCATGATTCTCACATACAGTACCATTAAGTAAGTCTAATCTTGAGAAATATTTAAGACTTAACATGAGCGGAAAATAAACTCAAATCAGTTGTCATTTGGAACTACAATAAAATCTAAAACTATGTCATCCACTGAAAGTTCGGGAATTCCCATAATTTTACTAAGAGTCTCAGACATGGCTGTCTTCATTAAACTTAAGTGCAAGTTGGTTGTAGCACTAAATAAGCACTAAACAGTTAGCAGCCTTCCTGATTCAGGAAAAAATCCTGACAAGTGTAACAGATTTCACAGCAGTCAAAAAGAAGTGAGCATATATTTTTTGGAAGAACCTCACAATTTTAGGGGATGTACTTCATCTTTTCATTGCTTGAAGTTGGCAACATCTGATTTTTTTTCCTTGCTATCTCCCTCCCCCAACACAAATTAAGGCAGCACTGACCAGAAAACCAAGACCAAGCTACCACACTACCTGGCATTAAAATCATAAAACTGTTCTAGTCTCTTAATAAAACTGACCTCTTAAAGCTACTGCGTATATTTTTTATTTCATTGTTGTAGCTCACACTGTTGATAATGGTTTGAAAGGCTTGGACAGGATCAATAAGCTGACCCCATACTTTAGATCCGAGCTGATCCAAAATAACCATGAAACAACGCAGCGCTGGCCAGAAGGGGTCAGTAGAATCATCTGAAACATAACAGTAATATTGGGGAGAGTTGAAATGCAAGAGTCCTGTACATTCTTAGACTAAGCTGAAGTTGAAAGTAATTGTTTTTCATTGATTTTTCTTAAACACTAATATGAAGATACGTATTCTAGTAACTATAGCAACTATAGTAACTATACGTATTCTAGCAACTATACTTTTTAACCTGGAAAAAGGATGAAAAAAGTCAACCTCACTTATCTGTACAGACAGACACTGCCCGTTATGCTGTCTTAAATCACCAGGAACCTGGACAACTATTACTAACATTTCCCAACTCTACGAAACCGATTCTTTGACACTGATTTTTGCAGTGCTGTTCTAAGAAGTGGGTACAACAGCCATGACAATTTATACTTCAAGTTTAAGCTAGAAGCAATTGGTCTTCCTTCAAGTGTGTTCCTCCTTCTTCATATAAGATAATAAGATATCCTCAATAAATATACTAAGCTTATAAAGATCTAGTCATTTAAGAGGCACCCCGGCCTTGAACTCAAGTGCCATTCCTGGGCTATGCCGTGGCATGTGGCCTACAAGAATGGTCCGAGGGCTACTAGTCTAAATTCTAAAGTCTAAATTCCCAGCTGCAAAATGGGTTCCCTCAAACAGATGGACGGAAGAGTCAATTTTAAGCAAGTTGCAGCAATTCAGAAGGTGTTTCCTTATTTTAGGACTCAAAATTCAAACTTCATGCCACAGTGAAATGCGCATTCCCATACGACCTGTACATTAAATGAAAACAATATGGTAGAAATTATAGATTTGTCCTCTCAAAATCTCTCAGCCAGCCTTATGTAAAGCACTGCCATCCCTTCTCCACTTAAGAGCTTGTCTGAATGTAATTTTTCAGTATTTGTCAGTATTGCCCAAATATTGTGCAATATTGGCCATCTTCCAGAAGATAAATAAGCTTCAGTTAAAAATCACCTCAGCATGACACTAACAATTTACTCAATTAAACAAGGAAGTTTGATAAAGATGAAAAATAAGCTATGAACTGTCTTAATCTCAGTATCAAAATTAGTTACCAGCTGCTTCTTTCTCCATGGTGTTAAGTATAGACTGCATGAAATCATTTTGTTTGTCTGGGCCCAGTAACAAGGAGTCCATAGCTTGCTCTTCTAGCACTGTTAGCAACATACAAATCCCTAAAAAAAAAAAAGCAACCTGTCCGTATATTTGCAAAAATTTGTTCTAATTTTCACCAAATCAAGGATCATTTTCCAAATGCAACTACCAGTGTAACACTTGACCAAAGAGATCAGCAGCAACATGAAACTAATTAAACACTACCTCGCTACTGCAGTTATGCAACATTCGATTTTCCCATTTGACATGCCCCAAAATAAACAGCACCTATGAAATAGTAGAGCTCTGACTTGAACGAAGTGCTTACAAGATGAGAGAGACTACACATACAAATTCATTTCTGACCATAAATACTCACCGAGCCAATAGTTCTTGTAGTTGGCAGTATCATATAAATGAGACGGCAGAAGGATGAGTTTACCCTTTTCGATCATTGAAGAGCTGTAAATATCTGGACTCTCAAAAAGCCCCAACTCAATAACTTTGAACAAGCAAGTCAGCACTTCCTGTAAGTCATAGTAATCATCCCTGTCAACCTTCCCTAAATTCCTTGCTGTCAGGATGGCCCATCGACGAATCTAAGGATTGAAACAAATAAGTTATATATTAATAAAAAGAACAAATAAAATAACAATGCTGTAAGATTAGGAATCATTGCTACTACAAATGGGACAAAAGTATATTTTTAGTAAAGTAAGGTCTCATAATTGCAAGTAAGAGTTAGTCTTTTTCCAAAATAACCTTAGAAACAGGCTTACTATACCTACGAGAAGATGTTGGTAACAAAGAAGTTAAAATTCAGTGTAATATACACAAATAAAACTCCTCGGGATTCATGTGACAAAGGGGAAGCATTTGGTTTTGTACTTGCTTTATATTGTTTAAACATTACTGACCAATGTTTTCTAATTAGATAACTGTATATTATAACAACAGATGTTAAGTTGTGCTGTCAGCACAGGACACTTGTCATTTCTTGCCTTGGTGGAATCATTCTCTGACCTGCTGAGAAAACTTCAGAGTTTGAGCAAGTGTGAACTACAATACTATTAAATCTTTTACTGTTTCTTAGGACAACTTGAAATTTTGTACTTCACATCGGTGTTTTAAGCAAGCCAGTCTTGGAAATGGTACAGCCACAACCTGCCCACTAGCCACAGCAAATGTAACCTGACTCTCCAAAGCTGCATCAAATGAGGTGGGAAACGATGGTGTGAACTCACACTCTCCCGATATAAACAAACAGCCCACTTGAATTACAATTCAATACTCCTTTGATAGTTACACATCCAAATTCAATTTACAGATAAGCATACATGGGGACTTTTCTAAGATCATGCAAAGAAAGCACTCAATCTCCCTTCAGTATTAACATGGTACATGAAACCAGGATTCACTGTTCCAAAAGGCCCTCCCAATTGTAGCAGGGTGTGTGTTCCTAAGTTCTCTGTATTATCCCTCTTTTTCAGTACTCTTCCCTATTATTGATACCAGTTTCACTTCTAGGATGTGTATATATAGTTTGAAGGAACAACCTTCTTGCTGGATAATACATCATCTTCAAAACAATGTAGAAAAGTAGGCACTCAGACACGTCTGTACTGCTTTGAGAACCTCAGGTCTTTTTTCTAATCTCTCAAATCCTTTTAACCAGCAAAAAAATAGACGTGTTGGTAACAACCGCAACTCTAAAGCCTCTCAACCCTTTCAACCTAGACATTTCCAGTATTCCAAAATTTCTCTTTTTATTACTTTCTTAAGAGACTGGATTCAAAAAAGAGAGCAGTCTCTTGCTATGCACACTAGCATGAACGATACCAAGATCAGCTGACACTTTTAAATATCAGAAAAAATGGAGCTCTCCTGTTTACACTTCCAAATGAACTTTTGATCTCTGACTGTTCAATATTAAAATATCCCACATGGATTCAGACACAGGCACAAAAAAAAAAAGTCTGCAGAGTTTTGAGTTGTCCCACCACAGAATACACAAATCCATTAAAACACAATATTGCCTCCTTGTAATGACAAAATTCAGTGACAATTAAAGGGCATTTCAGAGGAAGTACGCTGCTGAGCACCTCTTCTTGGAAGTAACCACACTATTCTCACTTTTTCAATTTTAAGGTCCTGAATATTACTAAAATGCGAAAGCTTCTAGAGATGGAGAAAGAACAGGGAAGGAGAAGGGGATTACTATGCTAAGTTACAAACCCTGCCCCACTTGAGAAGAACTCCATTTGGGAGTATAGGGTGTAAATTTACAGTTTGGTTGAGTATCTGTAACTTTTGCTGAGTAAATGCAAACAGCAAAGTGATTCTAGAAGTTATTGCAAAAGAAGAGTCTTCTCTCCTTCAGCAAGAGTAACTATATTCCTACTGAAATCTCATTTATATATATACTGTTAAAGAAAAATACAGAAAAATCAAACACAAAATTCTGAATGCTACTATTTTCATATTCTTGTAATTAAAAATAAGAATCTGTTCTGATGCTTTTTAAAACTAAGTTTTAGTGGAACAGAAAAAGTAACTTACCGCTTCATTCGGGTGCACCAAAAAGAGATAAATTCCTGGATATTTCTCAAAGACCTGAAAGGAGTTGTGACTTTGTTCCATTCTACAGAGCACTTCTACACACAGCTCACCTAGAAGGACAAACACAGTTATAGTGAGGACTAATTTATATGCTCACAAAACAAAAAACCTATTAAGTGTCTAAATAAACATAAAATATATATATACACACACACCCCGGTACTTCGTTTTAACTACTATTTGTTATTTTCACCTCCTTCAGTAGAAACAATACCATGCCCTTTCAACTGCATACAATAAGATACATACTGACTTTCTCATGCAGCAGCAGATATGGATATTTCAGTATTTCTAGAAGGGGCACTCGCAGGTTATTCTCAAAATCCGGGCCCACATAACCAGACAGCTGTGTCTCTCCATTCTCATCCACTATAAACAACTCATCATCTTCTCCAGCTTCTCCTCTCATGGATTTCTCAATGTGGGCAACAAGACGGGAGGTTTCCAACTCCCACAAGACCTATTCAGTGGGGAAAAACAACTAATCAAAGCGCATTTGTGAAGAAAGCAATTAAGGACATTTATTATCACATGCAGAAACCTTGACTAGACTTTCAAAACTTTCAGTTTCATTTTGAAAAGTTTCTTTTCATGGTGTGAAACAATAAAGTCTTGACACGGAATTCAGATTATGCAAATCACAAAACTTTCACTTCAGAGTTAAGATTATAAAGTAATTTTTAAAAGAGTGGCATTCAAACCAGAAGCATTTTTATAATTCTGTTAAATATTCATAAACCATTTCAATAATTATTTCAGGCCAAATATTAGTCACAAAACTTTGTTCAACTGGCCAATACAAAGAAGCACATGATACAGAAAACGATCATATTTAGGAAGACGGGAAAAGCAATTTTAAAATCTTGCCTTCTCACATATTTTGCAATGTATTAATGGAAGGGAGTGAATGTAAACAATGCAAACAGACTGACTGACTTGCTGAACATTTGTAGGGGATTCGGCTCACTTAACATTACTCATCTAAAGTAACTGCTCCAAACCTCAATCAGAAACCAAAGTTATTTCCTACAGTTAATAAACACAGAAAGGAACTTTCAGCAGTCCAGTCACTCGACTTATTTCCAATCTATACTCAGATGGGATTGCCCTCCAGAAAAATCTAGCTGACAGATTTAAAGCGCAACCTTTTAGACATCTGTATTATGATCAATTAGCCACAAATATTCATTTTACCTACATATACACATAAGGGAAAATAAGCTTTCCAAAATACAAAATTGGATACCAACGAGGGAGAATTATAAAAGGCTTATAATAAAGAGTTTTTAAACTTTGATTGTTTTTAATCGCACAATCTCACAGGCTTGCAAGATCAGATCTCTGAAATTCAAGCATATTAGAAAACTATGAACGAGAAATGGAAGCAAACAAAAAGAGGAACAAACCCAAAGCTGAACAGAAAGCAGAGGAAGGAAGAAAATACATTAAAGAAATAGAGCTGTTAGTTTGTTTGGCAGGTGTTCTTTTCTCAGACATCAAACCATCACAGCATGAATAAAGTTCAAGCTATCATGTCTACTCAGCAACTTCCCACTACTGTTTT
Organism: Gymnogyps californianus; assembly: GCF_018139145.2. NCBI lineage: Eukaryota > Metazoa > Chordata > Aves > Accipitriformes > Cathartidae > Gymnogyps > Gymnogyps californianus. The sequence continues at coordinate 7,716,448 of NC_059488.1, forward strand.
AGTTCTCACTAATTTGAATACATGCAAAACAAGAGGGTCGTCCTGTTTTACAATCAGCTCTTTGCAACTCAATATAAAAAAAAGCAGACAGTTAAAAAGCAACATACCCTATTTCCAAAACCCAGTAAAACACAACCCCTGCACAAAACTCTCCCCTACACTGAGGCCGGACCACCGAAGCCTCTGCTGAAGTTTTCCTTCAGTTCCGAGTCCTCCCGCTCAGTAATGGACAGGAGCCAAATCTCTTAATTACCTCATGCAACCTTGGCAATTTTTCCCTTGCTTTGTGGTATTCGACCACACACTCCAGGCAGTAACAGAGATCATCATTGGATCCTTCAAGATCTTCCGGGGACAGCCGTTTAAAAGCATAGCTCTTCAGGAACTCAGTGGTGTCAGAACCACTAGGTGTACACCATCGACATGTGCTCATTCTTTGGATGGAAAGAAGAAGGAATTAAAGGAAGTCCAAAGACTGGAAGTGGCAAAACGTTTCCTTTCAGCCACAACAGTACCTAATTTTCAAGTGTGATGAGTTTCAGGATTTATGTAACTCATTAGCAGCGTACATGCATATGTTCTTGGATGTTCTTACATCATACAGGTGCATGCAATTAAACAAAGAAATACAGATTAAAGCATTAAATGAATGCTACAGAAAAATGCTTGCTGAATGGCAAACATTAAAAGCACCGAAAAGAAGTCAAAGTACATAATCTGCAAACTATGAAACAACACGTGGAAGTTTACTTTACATACAAAAACCCCCTCAGCCACACTTAACACACACTTTCCAGAACTACAAAGTTAAAGTTTGTTACACTGTTTTACTGGTATCTGTGGAATCTAGGTCTAATGAGTACAAAATCTAATTAGCTTTTTTCCTTAATCTCCTGCTAAAATTTATAGGTCAACAAATCCCTGTTGTCAAAAGCAAAGGATATTTATGCAGAACTTTCCTGTCTTCATTATTACTACAGTTAGAAAGCATCATAAAATTCTCACCACAGATTGCTTCCTCTAAAAACAAAAGTTCTTCACTAAGCAGCAATATAGTCATCTCAGATCCTGCTAGTCTGAAAAACTCAACAGAATACTGCAAAAGCATGAACACTTGCACTAACTATATAAAAGGAAAAATGGTAATGTTTTCTGTTACTTAGCATCACAAGGAATGCAAAAGGGAAATCTAGATAAAGCAAAACCATACATTTCCTCATACGTACATACTGGGAAAAAAACAATTGCGTTGTTTACCTTTGGAAAAGGAAACTATCTGCTGTGCAGGTGTGCCAGGTCACATGGTGGGAAAAAGAACAGCACTGCCCTGCAGCTAGGGAAGCGGGCTGACACCTTCAGCCATACGTGCCCTCCGGTACAGCACAGCAAAGCAGTATCTTCAGTAATCCATCCCCCGGTAACCAAGTCTTGATGGTATTTCAAAGATTTAGAGCAAAACAGTAATCATCAGAAATCCGTTTAGTTAGTTCACATGCTATAGACTAAAAATTGTTTCGATATTCAGATTAACATACTTTATATTAAACACACGTTTACCGAAGTGACAAGTATGATTTGCATCTGAATCCCTTCTGACATTTAAACGCAGGCAACGCAATATCTATCGCATCTTCTTCCAACAAAAGGCGTAACAATTTATCTACGCACATTAAGCAAGGAAATTACTTCAACAAATGTACACGGATACATAAACCTCAGCTGCGAAGAGAACCCTTTACCTGTAACGCTCTGCTATCGATATGCTTTAACGGCTGCCCACTGACGAGTATCGACACCTGCTCACAGAAACGCCTACGCCGACAGAGAGGCAGAAGGTAGTTTCTGTTTCCCGGTTTCAGCCGCCGCAGCCGCATCCAGCTACTCGTTTCCCCGCCCCGGAGACACCCCGGCGCTCACCAACAGCTCCTCCCCGAGAGCCCCGGGCGCACCCCGCGCGGCTGCTCCAAACGCCGCCTTCCCAGCAGCCCTGCCCGGTCCCACCGCCCAGGGAGGCCGCCCGAACCGGGAAACGCGCCGCTCCCTTCCCGCCAAGCAGGGCCGGCCCAGTCAGGCAGCGCCTCCCCTCAGGCGGCGTGAGGGAGCGGGACCGAGACAAAGGGAAACCCGAGAGGAACGCGGGCTCCCCCGCAGGGGCGGCAGCAAGCGCCAGCGCGGTCACGAGAAGGAGGGAGGGAGCCCCGTCCCTCGCCTCTCACCTCACCCCGCTGCCGCCGCGGGCCTCCCGTCCCGGCGACGCCGCCGGCCCACCCTCAGGCCGCGGCGCCCCCCGCGCTTCCGGTCCGCCGGCGGAAGCGGGCACCAGCCTTCTCCTTGCGGGCCGGGCCGCCCTCCTCGTGCGGCTAAGCCCCGCCCCTTCGGGGAGAGCGGCGGTGCCTTAAAGGGCCAGTAACGAGGGGAGAGTAGAGGGCGGCTGCGACGGGGAAACTGAGGCACGCAGGGATGTGGGGGGTGGGGGGGAAAGGGGAGCTGCGCAGCAGCATAAACGTAAGTGGTGTCAGAGCCCCAAGGAGCACAGCTAAGGGCACTGCCTCAAGGATAGAATTACTTAACTACCAAAATAATAAAATCCCACCCCAAATCCATGATCAAGCCTAGCACAGGGCATTCCCCAGCAGTCTGAAGTAACAGCCCCTGGGGGGAAGCTTTCTCGCAGCCTCTGATGCAATGGAAACCACTCCCACATACAGCTCAGCAGCCCCTGCGCCTCTTCCTGCACACCCTGAAGCAGCCACGAGGTTTTGTCACCGCTCAGGCCTGGCCCCTGCATGCAGGCCTCAGAGCTGAATCCACTTCGCTTGAGGCTTGTGTCCCTGCCTCATCATCTACCGAGCCTCCAGGTCACAGGGACGATGCTGTCCCCCAGCCGGGGGGCTCTGAGGAATCAGACAGAGATTATTTGCCTTTCTTCAACTCCTTGTTTAAGACTTTATGGGAGAGGGGGGTGAAAAAGGCAAGTGCCTGTTTGATCTTCAGCTGCTGCCACCGTAACACTCCTCAACTTTGAAGTGCTTCTCTGCTGCAAACACAACTCTTGTAACCCGGCTGTCTCCGTCTTTGATAATGCCACACAGCCGAGAATTTTTTTCTATAACACCATTCAGGCCATTAACGCGCCAGGAAAATGCTTGAAGCGACATATCTGCTTGAATCACCGAAGTTTTTAGGGGACTTGCAGTGCTTTTTAGACTTGAAGGATCTGTCATGCTCTTATTTATCATGCAGCCTGATACACAAAGCTTTGTCAATGTTATTTCCCTCATCATTCTGTGGAGCCTGTTTGGTTTTTTTTTTCCCAAGCCTCTGCACAGTTTGCTCTGTTTTCAATAATATTCAAATACTCACATGAAACAACTGCCTCCCCCACCTGCACTCCCATGTGCCTTTGTAAGATGATGGCAAAGGGAAAAGCTGCTTTCTTATGCCCTCTTAAGTGCCATTATTCAGCAAATGGGAAAGGATCAACAAATACTCTCCTCCTAACAACAATTATTTGCCCATGTGCAAACAGATCACAAACACCACATTACCCAAGGAGACTGGGTGTGTTTGTGTGTTTGTAATGTTTCCTTACTCCGTTCCCAGGGCTGCGGAGAGGAGGGACACAGCTTCTCCCTTTTTTCCTGTGCGACACAGCTCAGGTCTGTGTTTTTCCCAAAGCAGCCAGCGTAGCGATGGCTCCAAGTTTACAGTTCCTGCCCAGGCTTACTCACGTTATTTTGCAGAGAAACTGCTTTTAACAAGTATCAGCAAGAGTCTTCCTTTAGAAATTTCTCTAACGGATACACTTGACCCCTAGCTGTACTTTGGTTCAAGCTGATGAAGGAGCAATAGGCCTCATGCCCTGTGAAGCTGCGAGCCGGAGAGCTCCCGGTGCACCTACAAGGAAGCGAAGGTGCTCACGCCCAGCAGTAAACCTGAGAGCTGGAAAGCTCCCGGCTCACATACAAGGAAGCTCAAGCGCCAAGGAAAAAGATTTTGAAAGGAAGCTTCGAAGCCCAAAAATGCAAGATAACCAAAGTACAGAACAAGATACTAGAGCTAAAACAAAGACATCTATCTTGTCTGTGCTACTGACTAGCAGCCAACTACTTCGCTCTATAAATACTACCATCAGGACGGGCCCAATTTGAGCTCTCCCTGAATTGCAGCTGGACTGCACGCCCGGTGACTCTCCTCTTGAGCAGGGACGCCTCTCAAAGTTTGAGATTCCTTTACCTGAGACTAAAGGATCCTTGCCCAAGGCAGAGGGATCCCCTACTCGCGACAAATTCTCGGTGACTGATAGCATGCTGAATTAATACTAATGAAACATTACTAATCCATGTAGCTACACAATATTAATAATAACAAACTCTGTATAGATAACTCATGACTCAACAGGAGAGTCTTCCTTGCCCTTTGCATCTCCGGTCTCTGTGTGAGTCATTCTAACTTGATTCTAACTCAATTCTCCTTTGTATGTTTCTTCCATGCAGCAATTAATAAGGTGAACCTTGCCATCAAACTTACTGAACCTTGGTAAACCACTGTTAAACTTTAATAAATTCAATGGAATTTAACAAACTCTGTGAAATTATTATTTTACCTCAATAAAACATATTGCTGCTTCTGTCTTTTGAGTGAGGTGCATTCCACTCATCCCTGACAGTTTCCCTTTAAAGCAAAGGATAAAATAAATCTCATTATGGAGGCAGAAGTTTATTTCTGTGAGATCTACTCTACAAACTCTACAACCACACAATCGTTTGTGCTCTAGCCTGCAGAAAATTCAGAGGATCTCCATCTTCTAGGGAAAAAAACTTGAAAAATACAAACCGCTTAGATTAAAAAATTCAAGTTCTTCAGCTTTAACCTTCAAACCCGTAAGGCAACAGAAGCAATTCAGAGACCTAAGTGCAAGGGAGCTGGTACATGTTTCCTTCCCCCCGCCTCATTTCATCTCTTGGCTGGAAAACTTACCCTTATACCGGTGGCTGATCTCATGGGGTGTCCTGCCTGTCTCACAAAAATCACATTGTTTTCTATCTTCAGAGAGACTAAAGCCAGACACAGTTAAATATGGAAAGTTCTCATTTAACATCCTTTGCTATACGTCACAGTCCAGGAGAACCTCCAACAAGGCCTTTATTTCAAGCCGTTGAAAGTTGTGCATTTTCAATGACAATTACTAAAATTAAAGAAGGGAGTTCTCACTTATCAAAATGACCATCAAAAAGTAGTATGTCAGAGACCAAGTCTTCTTGCATTACTTTCTAATACAGCATATAGGAAATATAAACAAGCCATACAAATACTTTACATGCACAGTAAGTTTTGGGTTTTTTTTTTACATTCACTTGGTCAATTTACAAATAATCACTCTAGGCAGATAGTTAAAAATATCATACAAAGACATGAGTACAACCTCCATCTTATCCCTCAATTTTCTTATTAAAATGTAGACATTCTCCTTGGCACAATAAAAATATATATATGATGTATATATATACACTGTCTATTTTGTCTCTGTATTCCAAACATTAACAAAAACATTTTAAATGCATTGTTCTGGTTAGCATGAAATGACATTACAATTTATGAATAGTAATGGACAAAAATCCCTTTTCTCTAGAAAGGCTGACGAAAGTATAAGTCTACATCAAAAATAAAAATCAGTTGCTTTTAAGAACAAGATACCCGTTAAAAAAAAACAACTCAAAGTCGTACTGTTTCCATCAACACAGATGTCTTAAGATTTGTTTATTACAGAGATTTAAAAGCAAATTGAAAGCCTTTTCCCAATTCCATGAATTTATTTTTTTTAACGATTTAAAATTCAGTAAAGTTCTCAAAACGAAGTTCATGCACAAAGGGTAAACAGCAGCTTTCAACTCCATAGAAAACAAAGCAGTGGAAAAAATACTATTTTTGAGACATTCAGAAAGCAACTTGGATACTTAAGTGAAGAATTCTAAAACCAGAGCTAAATGAAGGTAATAAAAGGTGGCACAAAAACTGTATTTACCTCAGTCTTCAATATGAAACAAGAAAATCAGACATGCATATCTTTACTTTTTCCGTTATTAGATAGCCTGTGTACCTGCAGTTGTTGATCTGCGCCCAGTTTCAACCAGATCCATTCTGCAGTTAAACATGCAGACTAGGAATTGCTTTTAGGGCAGTCAATTAATCACTCTCTTCACTGGAGTCAAAAATGTCACTGAGTTGGAAAGCCTTCTTCTGTTGCCTGGCTGTTGAATTGTCAGAACTAAGGCGTTTCCCCTTCTTTTTTTCTAACTTTTCTTCAAGTTCTGGAAGTTTCTCTTCAAAAAGATAATCAATAATTTCTTTGGAAAAAAAAAAAAGAGAAAAAAAGTAGTCTTAATTGGCTCTGTAGGGGAACTGGATGCCTAGGGGAAACAGGATCTCACAGACAGAAATTATTTTGTCAGTGTTAAATGCAAAAAATCTCACTATTCTGTAGTAATCACAGTGGCTGCAGGGTAGATCAGACACATACATACATGCAAACTAAAAAAAGCACAGTCATAAAAAACTTTTAAAGCCAAGGTATTAAAAAGATGATGTTCATAAGCACTGCATGAAGATGACATTGAAAGTAAGCGGTTATTTAAAAAACAAAAAAAAGCTTTTAATAAAATAAGTATAAAGCCTGAGATTTTAGCCAATTTACTTAGGGGAAAGCTAACTAAGAAAGAATTGAACTAGAATACGTATCCTCTTAGATTCAAGAAAAAACCTTAAGGAGTATCTACAAACAGCTGGGATACTGACCAGAAAAAGTCTTTTTTTGCCAAAGAGGGACACAGGAGACTTTTAGCTTATAAAATTTTTCTTGAACATAGGCTGTAGGGACATCTCTGAAAAGAGAAGAGTTCAAAGAATTAGTGGTGCAAGGAACTATCACAAAGTTTAGTTGTTACTGAGTTATCCATTCATGAGAGTGACGCCAGTCAAACAGTATCTTAGCTTTAGGTAGAAAGGATGGATTTCAAATCCTAATTAAAACAGTTTTTCAAGACAGCAATTCCCCTTGAAGGTAAGAACCTAAACCATGCCGTCATACATATGTATTATATGTTTAGTGAAAATAAATATTAAATGAAACTGTGGGAAAAGAAAAAAAGCGCTGTAGAGAAAGTATAGCATTCACAGTATTGGTAATTTCATATTCAACACTTACTTTGTTTGGAAGAAGAGTGCTATATTGTATTACACATTCCTATAATTATCCCTTTTTCCTATGTGTTGATTAACACCTGGAAAAGTCTTTTATCAAAGACTTTAGCACAGACTACATAGCACAGTTCTAGTACACCGAATGCGCTGGGAATACAATAAGGGTTGCCTGAAGTGGTTAAAAATTAAGTTTCAGAGCTTCTAGGCATGGTTTATTGCTCAGTACTATGCAAGGATATACAACTGCATGTTGCCAAACTAAATGACATTTTCTATAGTTGCAGAGGTCTAAGAACTTTGACTCCTTTGTGGAATTTTTAAGACCATCTGCTTCAACTATCCTTTGTATCCATAAAAAGAGGAAAAAAAACGTTTACCCAATAGTATTACTGAGTTCTTCCCAGTTTACTTCATTAGCATCCTCCACCTTCATTTCATACAACCTGTGAATATAATACAGAAGCAGTTTGTAGGCAGAATTCAAGAAATAATTCAATAACGCTCACAGCTCCCCCAGTCAGAAGTCACAGGACATTTTGTCCAAAGAAAGAGTGGTTGTGAAACCTGTATGAAACTGCAGGCATGCCATTCTCATCCTGCAAGCTTTCATAAACACAACTCAGAACAGTAAGATACAAAAACATTCCAGTACCTCTGAACTGTACCTTTTAATAAGATTGATCTTGGCCAGTAATCCATTGGTCCCCCTATATAACTGCTGCCCTTTGGTCATCTTGTTTGTTAAAATTGTAGTCCTTCGAAAACACACAAAAAAAGGTTTCTATCATTTCAAGAAATTCCAAGCATCAAAAGGAAGTGTCTTCAAGATGCTACTGCTGCCACAGAGAAGCAGAAATCAGGCTTCACTATCACAGCGAGAAGAAAACTTACCACAGCTAGCAAAGAGTTATTTATTCGTCTCGGACACATTTGCAAAGTCTCATCTGTAGTCTACAACCTATTTATTACCTATCTTACCAAACAATCATCATGGTACAAGCAGTTTTGCAGAACAGAGCTAAATACTCCCCAGAACACATTTTACTATCCCAATTTAGTATAAAACCTTACCATTTCTGTTTACATTGTCTCCAATATCGAGTTCCCACTTTAGCTTCTATCTCAGTCCATGGTAATTTCTGGTACAGTTTCTCACGGTCAATCAAGAGATCTCTATTTGACTTTTCCGATAAGGAAACAGAATTTGCATCTTCCGTTTCCATTCGTTTTCTAATCACCTCCTCCACTGCATGCATTAACTTCTGGGTCTCTTCCTTTGACCAAGGACCATAATTAATAGCTAAAATTGAAAAATAAGGTTAAAGCATAATTTATCATAAATGATTAGGAAAAAAAGGCAAAAGAGCAAATGCTTCACTTTGCATTATTCTTATTTACAGGACCAGCTTCTTAACACACCTCCTAGAAACTCTTCTGCATACCAGATTTGAGAGAGGATTTCGGCGTAATCACTAAAGAATAGTACTGAACCCTAGTTTCTTTTAAACCTTTAAATCTTTTAAAACCTGGTTGCCAAATTCCTCCTGCCCTCCCCCTGAAAGCACCTATTTAGATGTCAGTTCCATTTAATGAAGAGTTGCATTTGTTCCACTTCTTTTCCCTTTTCTATCAGAAACTGTTCTTATCCCTTCCGTATGAAAATGCAATCAGTGGTCTGGAAAAAACAACCACCACGACAAATTAATTAAAAAAAAAAAAAAAATCCACTCTAGGCATTTTTTCCTAAAGTTTAGGGCCCATACAACACACAGTTAAAATAATTTCTCAAATTGCAATACACAGCAGGAATTGTTTTTCTTAAAATTACATACCTGACTTGATTTCAGAGTATTTCATAGCAACTGAGAGGTTAGAACGGGACATCATCTCAGAAATCTTCTTCCAATCATTGCCATGCATAGCATGATACTTCTTTAATTTTTCTTTTTCTTCCTTAGTATACCTAGTTGAGGAAGTGGGCACAGCTTCAGCTGTAAATTCAAACCATTCCGATATCTTAAAAGAGCTGTAATCTTTACAGGTGTTTCAGTGTTACTCATCACTACCATTTGAAGTCACACTTTAGAACAGAGGAATTGATAAGGACTAGTCAGAAAAATGACCTGTCAATTAAGTCACAGTAAATGGCACAAATGGGAGAGATGATCTTCATTTATATCCATTTTTAATGTACAAATAAGCATCAGAGACTGATATTAGCATTCAGAAACTCTTTCAAATTACTCGCTTACCTCCCTTTATAATTATTTGGGTCAAACATCTTCCTTGCTCGATAATATATCAGCCTCCAGGGTCGTGGTATGCCCTCAGCTAGAAGGTAAATGATTCATTTTTAAGACACATTTCTCACACTGGTGAGGCCACTTAAAAAAAAGCCAAAACAAAATAAAACCAACAACATACATTTTCACAACCATGCTGTCAACGACTGATTTTCTCCATTCAAGAGAATGTACTCTACAACACTTCAGTAACTGCACAGGAAATAGTCTGAACAGAATCTCCTGAGGAGTTTCAAAGATGTAATTGTTATGACCGTGGTAAGATTGTGAATGCTGACAGCTGGTAAATAATTGTGTACGTGCCTGCATACGTGTGGGTGAATATCGAAAATTGAACTTTTGAACTCTCAAGCACAAACCTGCTACTCACTAGCTACAAATTGTAAGGACTGGCTGTACATTTGATCCAGATGTAATTCAAATTTAACATACTGAATACTCCCATTAATAGAGGGACATGAGACAGCCACCAGTCAGGAGGCTGCTGAGATACTGCGCTTCTGCATATAGACTATTTCAATTGGGAAAAACGGGGACTGGGGGCATCCAGCAAAAACAAAGTGAAGATCTTGGCTGAAGAGAAGATCCACAGAGACCAACACCTGGGAACACATAACAATCTTGGTCAGCAATGCCCCAGAGAGGTGACTGCAAGCAACTCGCATAACACTGACATGACTTTCTGCCCAATTTTGCCAGACGAGGAGCAATCTCCCAGATTGGAGAGGAAGTCAACATCAGGCAAATGTGACGATGCAGGGAGAATGTGTGTGTGAAATAATCAAGGAGGAACAAATCTGTAGCCTCATTGATCCTTACATAAACGCTAGTATCCAAATCCATTACAGGTTGTCATTTACTCTGTCTTGCCTACGCTAACGACACAGAACAAACACAAACGGAAAGCCACTGAGAAAGTGCACTGAGTAGATTCACCAGAGATGTTACAAAATGAGCATGTTTGCCATACGAAGCGTGAATGTTTTCTAGCCAAGAAAAGCCCAACAAAATGAGTAAAGAGGAAGAGAAGAGATGCCCCTCCTGCAGAGTCTTAGCCGTAAGAATTTTGTTTTCCTCAAGTCTTGGACAACTAACTACTTTGGCTAATGACATAAATTCTTTCAGTTTCTGCCATCACTCCCTCAGTCCTGAACCTGCCACCTATTTAGGCGCTTTAAGAGCAGTTGACAATTTCAGACAAGACTTAATCTCACCTCCCATTAATATGTCACTATGCTTAATTACAGCCTAGGAAATAACGCACCTTAAGCTATAAAGCCCAAATGCAAGTTTGAAAGTCTGTAAGTGCTGCTGGTCATGATGATATTTTAATCTCTAAACTCTTCATACCCAAGAAAAGATAATAAGAACAGTATACTGTACAGATTATCAACTACATAATCTCAGCAGCGTGCTCCTTTTTTGCCAAATTTAGCAACATTAGTGCTTTTCAATACAAAATCATTTTAGAAAATACATCATGATATCATCAGGTTGTGGAATGTAACATTCAGTTATTTGAGAAGGAACTTAAATACTTACAAAGTTTTTCACAAAAAAGATGTTCCGCTTTTAGGCGACTGATAGTTTCTTTATCTTCTGGATACCTCGAGGTAAACAGGAGTTTTTCAGCACTGTCTATTCCAGTAATTGATAAGAACTCTTCAACATTTTTCCGGATCCGATTATTTTCCTTCTGGGAAAATCTGCCAAACTTGACAGCAATACCTAAATATACAGAAAGTTTTATTTGAAGGAGGAAAAAAAAAAAAAAAAAAGGTGCAAACCTCAAGTACCATCTCTTGCACATTACATTTCAGGTTTTAGCAAATGTATAACAGAAGATCAACAAATTCAAAAGGTGAAAAAAGAAAACTGAAAGAGACAAAACAAAAGCTGGGAGCAGGTAATTTACGCATACGCTTTGGACTGTAATTTGACAATGAGGAAGTAGGCGCTATGAAGTAGAGAAACAGAAAATATGTCCATTGGAATGAAGTGAACCAGACTCCATGGATGTGACAGACATGATACAAAAACTATTTTCCCTCTGCCGAAACATTAGCACAGCTGCACAGTCCCTCCTCACTGCAACAATATTTTGAGAGCTCACCTTGTTTTTTAAACCGTTTAAACCTCATTAGGTCTCTTCCAGCCATCTTCCTGATTGAACTGTCCGATATATTCCTCACATGAGGAATAAACTCTTCCAATTCTTGTTTTGCAGTATCCAAATCCACGATTGAGCACATGATAGAGTCCAGGCACTCTTCATCATCCAGACTAAGCTCATCAAAGGCTGCCATTTCAGTAAAGGAACTATTCTGATCCTTCTTTGTATTTGATGCTGAGGGTTCTGGTGTCCTGATATTAAAAAAAAAATAAATAAAAAGCAGCATAAAATAAAATACACCACAGAGCTCCAAAACAGAGATTTTGTTAGTGTCGCTACCATTAAAAGAATGAACATGTTCATTAATTAAAGAACAAGGAATACCTCACACATCCACCCCCTTGTATTTCCAACCTTTTAACATAGATGTAATTTATTATCAAATTTCTATACTTGCAATATTCAGAGCTTGCTGGAGTTTTGAAAATCTGCACCTTTCCCACAAAACTCTCACACATGGGCATACAGAAGAAATAGTGTCTCTTGCTACCACTGGCAACACAGAACTTTTTCATCTGTCTCTTACTAGTGCTCTTATTGTGGGTTCTAGACACTGTAAAAGCACCAAGAGCTACTTACACGAGCATTTGCTTGCACAGAACATTAAATTCTTTAGTTGACCTTACTAGTTGCTTCGTAAAAATGCATATGTTCACTATAAATACCAAATTGAACAAACTAAATCCCTTTCTTCCCCACCTTTTTTTTTTTTGCTAAATATGAATTGCTTGCACAGGAATTATTTCTACACCTACAGTTTTTAAACAGGAGAAAATATTCTACGTTGAAGGCAATGGTAGTGTATTCTTACAAATTTTCATGGTATCTTCACAAGATAACTAAGCTCTTAAATTAGGTCTCTATAACATCCCAACATACTGCAAAGGTTTTTGAAGTTGTTTTTAAAATACATACAAAACAGACTGAAGAAAAGTCTGGGACCCAAATAACATGATGGAAACATATTTGGGGGGCAAGGGGAAGGGAAAAAAAAACCAAAAAACCACCACCCACAAACAAAACCTAAACTTACATTACATCAGATTCTGAAGAGCTTTCTTCCATGACAAAAGCGCTGCTTTTTTTTTCCTTTCTAGCACGCACTGGAGTTTTTCGAGGAGATCGATCAGCTGCTTTAGCCGGCTTAGAAGAATTAGCAGGTACATCCATAGAATCTTCACTCATGGCAGGAGAGGCGTCGCAGTCACCATCTTCATGCCATTGCTGAGGCACTGGCACAGCACCCTCTCCTGCAGGTAACAGCAACGCTGTATCTTCCCCTTGCTTGTTTTGCTCTGGAGATGACAACAGTGACTGGTCAACGGTTACACCCGTGTCTTCTTGCATATCTTGGGTCCTACTGCCTGTTTTCTTCTTCCTCTTCTTCTTTGATCTTTTATTGTCATTTTTATCGTGTGTTTCTGAGGTAGGCAGCTCAAGTACCTCATCCTCTTCAGGCAATTTTTCTTTTCTTTTCTTAGTAGCTTGTTTTAAATAAACGTAATCAGCATCAACCTCCTGACAACTATGAGTGCTATGCTGATTTACTGTTACACAAGTTACATCACTTTGCTCATCTGTACTATCATTATACTTCAGCTTCTTTTTTTTCTTTTTCTTTTTCTTTTGGGAAGCATCCACTCCAGTTTCATTACTAATTTCGTGTTCCAGTCCTACACAAGAATTATCTAACAAAGACTGTTGCTTCTCCTCCTTGTTTTTTGTTTTTTTCTTCTTTTTACAGCTTTCACCACTCTGTGCCGCTTGATCTTCAAACAGCGGTGGAGAAGCACGGCTAAGCTCTGCATTTTGTATACTCTCTCTTTCATCATTTTCATGTTTCTTATTGTATTCTTTGTGTTTTCTCTTCTTCTTCTTCTTCTTGAGAAGATCCTGAACTTGAAAATCATCTGCACTTGCTTTTTCTGTCATATTTTTTCTTATCTTAAATAAAAGATATGAGTTTTACTCAAGTGCTATAATATATGTACCGTTACGCACTGTTACACAGGTAAAAAAAAAGAAAAAAAAAACAAAAAAAACACCCAAAACATTAAAATACTATGGAACTACTCAATATTATCTTAGAAACACACAATAAAGATACTTACTTTTCAATCCAGCTAATTTTGCAAAGTGACTACGAAAAAGCGACACCTTATTCATCAAACAGATGTGCATCACAGCTGTATTCAGCCTTAAAATTGCCTTCCTATAACAATAAAGATACACTTTAATAACTATTAGCTTTAAATTGATTTTGAATAACTAAGCAACAACAGACTGCTATATTCATCTCTGCTTTCAGGACTGAAACAGCAACAAGCTAAAAGTAATAAAGAAACATTAAACTAATCAGCACTAAAACCAAGTTCTCTAATTAGAAGCTTCTGACTGGCTTTGCCCATGTTCAAACAGGCCCAAGCCTAGCCAAGACCTGCCAGCTCCAATGGACTCTGTAACCAGAACAAATCCATCCCGGAAAAATACGGAGTTACACAGAGCAGGCAGGAAGTATTTTTTAGCATATTTTCTACGGCCAGCACATAAAAAACACTTTACAAAGCAACATCCTGTCATCTCTGAAACACAAGACCTTGAATTTCACATCCCCAACACAGTTTCCAGTGCTGACCAGTACCAGACATTATCTCCTCACCGCCGCCGGGAAGCAGCTGCCCTGAAACCTCTGGGGACAGACACCAAGCCACACACCGCCACACAGCTCTGGGGACAGACACCAAGCCACATACCACCACACAGCTCTGGGGACAGACACCACGCCACACACCACCACACAGCTCGCCCCAAGCAGCGTGCTAAGAAAGCTAGGCCGCGGGCCACAAGGCGAGGCCGCGGGCGCGCCTGAGGGCGGGCCGCGGGACAGGGCCCCGCGGCACACTCTGCGCGGAGGCACGTCCCACGCACCGGCCGGCCCGCCGTTACCCTCCGCCTCCCTCCGGGACCACCGAAGGCGAGGGAGGCATCTAGAGCAACCATAGGCCTCTCGGTGGCACCGGGGTGGGCCGAGGCAGGGAAACTACAGCCCCCTCAGAGACCCTGACGTCCTCCCCGTCAGCCTCTCCCCCTCCCTGGCCGGGACAGCGCGTCCCGCCGCCCCCGCAGGGGTAACGGTCCCGCCCGAGGCCTCCCGCCGCACCTCCGCGCCGCGCGCGCTCCCCCGGCGTCCGCCCGCAAACAATGCCCCCCCCCGCACTCTGCTACCGGACTCTCCGTTCCCCCCGACCCGCCTCGCCTTCCCCTAGCGGAAGCGGTCCCAGCCGGACGCATCAAAGCGACGGACCGACGGCGTCGGACGGCGGTTGCTAGGAGACGGGGCACCGCCACCCTCCCCCCCCCCTCCCCACGGTCACGGGTGGGAGCTGCAGCTCCACGGCGAGATCCTCCCGGCCCCGTCGGCCGGGCTGCTCGCCCACGCGCAGGGCAACGCCGCCCGCCTCAGCCCCGGCTCCCCCCACCGCGGCGTGGTGCGACCCGGGCGGCGACATGGCGGGCGGCGGAGCGGCGCCCCGGCGGCGGCCGCTGACCCTGGCCGAGGTGGAGCCGGGCAGCGAGAACGAGCGGCTGGGGGTGGCCCGGGACAGCATGTTGCGCAACCCGCTCATCCTCAAGGTGAGCCCCGGCGCCCCCCGGTCCCTCCCCTCCGTCCCCGCTCCTTGCCCGGGCACCCCCACATCCTAGCGCCGGTAGCGGCGAACAGGACCCCGGGGAGGGGAGGGGGGATCACGGTCCCCACGGGCAGCCCCAGGCCACCGCAGCCACACAGCGGAAAAGTCTTCCGTTAAAGCACCTGGAGGGCGACAACAGTTGAAAACAGTTGTTCCCCCCCCCCAGTAATTTATATGACAAGGAGGGAAAAATGTGTTTTCTCACTGCTGCTTCGTGTTTTATCACCGTTAAACACCCGGTAGCCCCGGGATGGTGACAGGCAGCAGCGTGGGATGCGTGTTCCCTCCGAGGCTCGGGTGTTTTTTCAAGCAATAGCCCCACGGTTTGAGGAGCCCTCGGGGACAGGGACCAAGATGTCACTGGGGCTGCTCTCTGCCACCCCCCGCAGCAGAGGGGTCCTGGGGGGAGAGATACAAACTCTTAACTGCCTAAATTAGGATTTTTCGACCAGCTGTGGAGGTTACGGTCACTTCACAAACTCCTGACACTTCTCATCTTACCAGTTCCACTTGTATCCCCGTCCTGCGGACAGGCTGAGCTCCGGGTGGGCCTTAGAAAGCTTCAGGCATCTCGCTTCGGTTGCCTCCTCCGAATCAACATCCACAACCACAGAAAGTCACGCTTTAACCCCCCCGCCTTCCCTGGAGGTGTCCGTCGTATCCGTGTCCCCCCCCCCCGAGCAGCAGCTGAAGTACAGCTCTCGTCCCCTGGATGGCACTCGCAGAATAGCTTCGTGCCCTAACCAGCTCTTTCTGATCCCACTCCCCACCAGGGACACGCCACCGGCCCGGTACCGAGCCCCGCGCCCTCCCCGTGCTCGGGGGCCGGGATCGTTGCTCTGAGGGTGCAGGGGGAGAGAGGCGGCGGCTGCAGCCCCCGGCAGCCCCCCCCCCCCGCAGCGGGCACCGGGCGGTTGGACCAGCTGCACTTTTCCTCTTCTCCTGCTGAGGGCAGCCAGTTCTGCTCAAAAGCGTTGTTTTCCCACCGCAGCCAGCGGTGACATTTAAACCGCGGCTCTCCAGCCCGTGCTGCGGTGGTTCTGCTCTTGAGTTCCCTCGGTAATCGTAGCCCGGCAGCGGCAGGCTTGGAAGTCGGCCGTAAAATTTTGGAATTTGGAATATCACAGGAAATTTGAGTCTTGCAACA
The DNA here is from genome assembly GCF_018139145.2 of Gymnogyps californianus. Taxonomy (NCBI): domain Eukaryota; kingdom Metazoa; phylum Chordata; class Aves; order Accipitriformes; family Cathartidae; genus Gymnogyps; species Gymnogyps californianus. The sequence goes on from NC_059488.1 coordinate 7,732,960, forward strand.
TTGAACATTACACCCCCCCCCCCCCCCCAAGAAATTCTAAAGATCGATTTGGAAATTATATTAGGAAGGCAAAGAAAAAAAAAAGTAGGCTTTGCATCATAACTCAAAAGCAGCTTCACTTTTTCAAATCCAAAACTTCTACTTGCTTTCTTTTCTCTGGATCCTGTAAGCTTGATTGGAAGCGGTGGTATCTTTGCTTAGAAGTGGAATTGGGGCGAGATTTCCTCACCTAGCTGCCCCCCAGAAAGAGCTGGTGTGGACAGACGTAGGCAGGGCGAACCTCCTTGGGATGGAGGCGGCTGCACTGCTGGGAGGGAGAGGAGGCAGCCCCGCATCTTCCCCATCCCTCCAAATTGTTTCTGCCTTTCTTAGAAAAGTGTGCTGGGAAATACGTTTTTAGGTGATGCATGAATATGAATCAGAAGAACATGTAACTATATGGCATTTAAGGTATGCTAAGGCATAATTGCAGGGGTTGGGTTGATCCTACTTATTTTCATGATGCATTTACATTCCTTAAATTGAAATAGGTATAAACACCCGTCAGCGCCATAAATCCCAGGTCTACAAATATAACACTGGGGTAATCCTGTGAAGGGCGGCTCCTCTCCTGTAGCATATATGTTGCAGGTAGATTATATACAGTCATTAAGATATGCTGATTTATGTGGGAGTTTTTCCTGTCTGGACAGGAGCATTCGGCTGAGCCCTGTCTGTCCCTAGAGCTCAGTTGATGTTTTCTCCCCTCGGGTCCAGCAGTTTGCTCAGCCCCAGCTTTAGGGCTTGAGTTTTTTCTCAGCATAACTGTTGGAGAGCATCCTGGCAGTGGGAATTCTGAACAGTTATAAATCATGGGATGTTTTAATAAGACCCAGTCTGGTTTTCTGCTATCTGGCCAGGTGAAACTAAAGTTTGAGCAAGTTTTGAGAAAAAGTAGTGTTAAATTTCAGCATTCTGGACAACTTCTGTTCTCTCAGGGCTTCCTTGCAGGAGGGTTTCCTTCACAGTAAGCCAGCTGGTAGGAACGTGAAGAGATCTGCATCCACCTGATGCAATCCTTTCACATGAAGTAACTGCTCTATTAACAGGGATGCTTTTACTCTTGGAACCAGTGGTAATTTCACCTCACGGTAAGTTACGTTGTAAAGTTTGTGCCGCAAACTGCTGACCCCCTGCCAACTGCCTTCCCACATTGCGTCGTGCCCCACTGAATGCTGAATTTACCAGGGTGTCCTCCGCTGCCAGGAGGTGACAGTGATGGAGTGGCAGTTTACTGGACAAGCACTGGCACTCGGCCAGTCCCACTCGCTGGTGTATACACCGGTAGTGGCATAGTCACAGCGTCAGCCCTCTGCCACCTCTCCTCTTCGTGCTTCCAACTACAGCCTGGGATCTCTTCCCCCCCGAGGAGAGCCCTGGGGACCAGGCATTTTGGAGAGCGCTGCCGAAGGGGATGGCCAGCAGGTCCCAACCCTCGTGCTGTGCAGTGCCACCTGAAAACCAAGGACACAAAGATGGTTTAGAAGGCAGGGACAAAAGGTTTTGAGACAACTGCTGCTTGGACAAGTGCTTCTGGCAGCCGTGGGAGGGCACTGAGGAACGCACAGCTCCAACAGCTGTCATTGAGGTTCACCGGACAGCAAATACACAAGAACCTGAGGCCCAGTAGGGATGGATGGGACACTTAGTCCCTGATCTTCGTCCAGCTAGCCTGCGGTTCCCAAAACCCTAGTGCAAGTGTGACAGGCCTCCTACTTTGCATCAGCTAACAGGATACCCTACTTTCTCTCCCAGTTCTCTCACATATCTTCTAAATGAGGCATCACGTATCCAAACTGAGACCACTGCACAGGCGACTGCCTGAATTTCTGGCTGACCCTCCTGCCTCAGCTCTGCCCAGCCCCATCCTCCCCCCAGGACGTGTCCACACACGCTGGCTGTCGCAGATTAAAACCATCATCTTTTCACATAAAGATTTCTAGGGATGAATGCTCTATTTTTCTCTGGTAGAATGTATGATGTGTTTTAATTAATCAAGGAATTAATTTAGTTTATCAATATATACTTGCTTGCAGCATAAAACTGAGAAAATTATTTCATCTACTGATGCCAGTAAAAATCTGAGCAAAGCATTTTTGATTTGTTTTTACCAGTAAAAGCCTTAGTCAAGCACTTTTCTCCGTACAAACTTACTGAAAACTACTGTTACAAAAATAAGCCAGCTCTGGGCAGGAAACAAGACTTCTCCACACTTAACCCCCGGCATGCCTGACATGCACTCCAGAAAAAGTGGCCCATACCAGTTTGGCTATATTTATATTAAAATCTTTTGGACTATATGCCATAATTAAGTTCAACATATCACTGCCAAAGTCACTGTGTCGTCAGCCTCGAGTTGGACATATCCCTGGTGTGCGAAGGTAAATGGGAAATCCCAGCTGCCAGACCCAGGTGCCAAAGCATCCTCTTACCTGTGAAAGTGCGGCCAGGGGACATGCAGAAAGCGGGGAACTCCTCTCCACGGAGCGCCTTCAGAGCTGAGAGGCGTCCAACTCGCCTTCAGAGCCCCAACCGCAGCTCTCAACATTAAAAAGTCGTTTCAGAACTGGCAATTCTGAAGAGGAGGAGGATGGTGATGGTGCTTTGCTGGCCAGGAGAGGTCGGTGCCAGGTCTCAATCCCAGTCATCCAGGCTGCAGAAGAACCAGATTTAACAAACAGAAGTTTTCAGCACTGCTGGAATGCGCAGTATTTGTTTTAAAAGCTTGTTATTTACATGACAACTGATGCCAGGCCATTTAGGGTTCATTTTCCTAAGCTTTTCTCTCCAGCCCTGAGGGCCGGAATTTTTTCTTTTTTCTTCCAAATAAGATTGAACAAAAGCTACAGGACTCAGGCAGTAAAATTTCAGCAGCTACAGTCTCCAGAGGAAGGACATACGATCAAAAAACTCACAAAACCACAGGAACTGGCACACCGATAGCCTTGGTTTTGGCAATCCAATCAGAGGAAGGATTAACTAGGCCAGGGAGGCTGAACTGTCCTTTTCACTGGAGGAAGGGGACACGCAGGAGAGCTCGCCCCATGCTCACCCAGGAGCCTGCTCCATGCCCAGGGAGAGCAGCTCGGTGTGGGTGACAGTAGGGCACCAGCCGGGTGGCCGTGGGACTCCACTCACTACATGGGTACCAAGTAAAGGCAGAAGTCACTCACCGCATTTTTCTTTTTCCTTTCATGCCTATGGAACTTTATCATGAAATATTTCTGAGCCGTCTGACTTGTCACAGAGCAAGGCACTGCTGATGCAAACTCATTTTGGTTTCTGGAATGATCCATAGGAAGGACAGCTAAGAAAAGCGAGTAGGGGCATTTTATCAAACTAAAATTGTGTCACATCATGAAAAAAAAGGCTCTAATTATGCGAGAGACAAACATGGACAAATGCATGTTGTGAAAAAGAATATTACAACTTTGACTTGTAAACTGCATGCATCACAAACAGCTCTTGCAACAGTAATTACTGAAAGGGCAGGTTTTCCATTGCTCTGGAGTTGAAGCTTTTATTAATAGACCTGCATTGTGGCTGTAACAGGGCTTTTACATCTGAATGTTGTGCTCAATCTTTGAGCCTTTAACCCTCACCTTCCTTTTTTTTAAACCTCTCTCCAAATCCACTCATCTTTTTAGCTCCCCCGGTGCCAGTATAGCGAGGAGCCAAGGTGAACCTGGAACGACGCTCCCATCTCACCAAGCCCTTTCTCAGGGCAGAGCCAGGAGGCATGACTCACCTTTGTAATCCTCATCCACCTTTGTGCAAGGACTGCTAACCTGCGCAGGAAGGGAAGGTGATAAAATAAAGGCTTCCTTAAAAATATACCCATCACTGGATGCTCAGGGAGCCGCTGTATGAGCCATCAGAAACCATGCAGGTGTAGTGTCTGCGTGACAGCTGGGACTGACAGAGAGCAAAATCATTCCCTCTCCAGAGAGCACAGGTCCCTGTGGTCTCCGTCGTCTCTGCAGCACACCTCTGCTCTCCTCCAGTGATCTGGGGCTGCAGCCACAGCCAAGATCTCACAACTGCTTCCATGTTGACCAAGAGCCCCGGGTGTAGCAAACTCTGCTGACAGCATCACAGCCCTGCGACGCAGCTTCTGGGGCATTTGGATAACATCCCTCAGGTGTTAGCTTTGTTGATTTAAATAACTCTGTTCCCTCTCCTGATGCCTGCTCTCAGCTGGTATCTATGGAAATGCATCTATGGAAAACTTGGGGACCAGATTTTAGTTTGTCTGTCTCTGGTGAATAACCCCTGTAACACAGAGCAGAGTAGCCACAAGTACTGTGAGCCATATTTGGAATAAGGTCATCTTTTATTTGGTGTTAATTACACTATTTACCTCAAATCACTACATGTGCTGAGCATCTTGCCTTCTGTGCTTGCTGCTTGGGGACGCTGAGGATTAATTAGTGTTTATGCAGCATTTTGTGTGCTTATTACTATTATTATTATATTACTACTACTATTATATTTTTGCAATCTAAGGCCAGTGTTGTGCTTTTAAAAATGTGTTCTGAAATGTCTACACAGTACAGCTCAATAATTCATTAGAGAAATAAACTAATGAAGGACTGGTTAGTCAAATAATCATTAGGTTTGGTTCTGAGCTTTGTCTTGCCAATGCTCCGACTTCTAAGGGTTTTCTTCTCAGCATGAACTCATTTAAGATTTTAAATTAATTATTTGGTACACTAAAAATTAAACTCTTTATGAGCTTTAGTGCCCTCCCACATTTTGCCCAGACACCACTGAAATAAATAAGGCATTTCTAAGAGGCAAGTAAACATTCTGCGTGAATGAAAGTAGTGGGTTTTTCTCCCAGTTATTTGAAGACAGGACTTCGGCGGCAAACTGCCAGCTGTGATTCAGCGTGCAGAGGGACGGCACCAGCAGCACCGGGCATTCGTAGCTGCTCACCCCCAAGATCAGCACGCAGTATGTAAAAGCAAGCAAAAGGGCATTTTGATCCTTTATGTGAACAAAACAATGCAAATTGGTGAGACTAATAAGCCCAGAAACATTACAAGGTGAATGCCTTTTATGTTCATGAAAATCTTCTGTGTTTATTTGTCTAATACAATGGAAATAAAGCTTCAAAGGCCCTTTGATTTAAAAGTGCATTATTGAAGTCAGCCAGCACAATAATAACCATTAGACCGAATTGCTGCATTATGACCCTAATAGCAGCGTTGTCATAGCAGAGAACATCTGTACAGCCTCTTGCCTGAGGAGTTGGTGATGTAAAAGCAGAAATTAAGCCAAAGGATGAGAGAATGTAGGCAGAATAAGAAAAAAAATAAAACGAAAAAAGGTCACAAATGGGTCCATGCACTCACAGTGCATCCAGAGCTGCAGCAGGCTATAAATTTTTATGAAGAACCTAAAACTCAGGCTTTATTGTCTGAAAGATTTAAGAAACTTCAGGGCAGAGCCAACACCAGTTTATGGTGTTGGCCCCAAACCACGTTAAGCCAAGAGATGATTTTCAGACTCATTCAAATCGAAGACACCGTGCAGAAAGTTAGGGATATTCCGAATCCCGATAACGTGCCCTTACCTGCAAACCCTTCACCAGAGACACTGAACCCAGCAAGCTGAGAGCAGCACCCGAGACCCAGCTAAAACTTGTAAGAGCACAGGAATATCTCTGTCCTCAGCTTCCCACCCCACCAACGATAAATATCCCTCCTTCTCTGAAAAAGGCACAAGAAAATGTCCTGAGCATAGAGGAAAAGCTGGCGCAGGCTCAGTAAGGACTGTCCTGGACAGAAGGGCATTGGGCAGGCAACCGGTGGGCAGCTGCCCAAAGAAAAGGCAAAAAGCTCTTCATTTTTAAACCTTTGCTGCAGTCATTTCCCCTCTTTTTGAGTGCTGCCTAGCAGAATATAGAGCAAACAAAGCACGTTCACGGCAATCACAGGGACCAACATTTTCAGTTCCGCATTTTTGCAAGTTTTTAGCCACACTTTCCCCAAGGGCAGATTGCTTTCCATGCAAATTCTTAGAGATGCTCTTATGCTTAATTATTGAATTTGAGAAGGCTTTGTCATCTTGCAGGGATTGTTTTGTTCTTGCTTGGCTGCTCACATTGTACAGATTAGACAGAACCTGCATTTCTGAGGATATTTTCTTTTTTAGCCATTTGTACTTTACAAAATAAATTACACTGACTTTTCTGCTCACATTTATTTGAAGTAGCACAGATAAATGAAAGTGGGACCCTATGACTAGGTTTCCAACAACAGCCTTTAAGAAAACTTCAATATCAGGGGAAATATCTCCAGTTTGATTTTTTTAAGCAAAGCAGCATGGGGTTTGTGCCTAAAAATCTTACAAGTGAAACCTAATTAAAAATAATAGTGTAATTCCCAGGCTGGCAGGGGGCTGGGTGGGAGGGTGGGAATCAGAAAAGCAAACACAGTGAACCTTGTATTGCTTAGTGAAGAGCAAACTAGCTTGAAAATTAAAGATGGTTTTAATCGCGAGCTTTGGGCTGCTCGCCCAGGTAGAAGAGCCCCTTTGTTTGCAGCACGCTTTTCAACTTCCCAACGTCCCTTTACATTTGCTCTCTCCATCACCCTCCTGCTCGCTGCCCGGCCCCTTCGCTGGTTCCCAGGAGATACCAATCAGCTGGTCAGGAGGCGACTGTAACTACACTAATTACCATGTATTATGGTGTGTTAAAGCGCTAATACACGCCGAAACGCAAGTTTCCCCGCACCGGCGTGGCTGCATCCGTCGCCTCTCTCCTCCCTCTCCACGGTGCCACGGCGAGGGGCTGCCGTGCTACTTCTGCCACCATAATCAGGGAGCTAAAATTGTTATCAGATTAGCCCCAGCAATGAAAAGCACAGTCCCAGATCACACTCGCAGTTAGTTAGCATTTAGATAGGCTGGGACGGGGGTCTGTACAATACGCATCAAAGCTGAACTCTTGGTGCAGTGAGAGGGATTAATTTCTTTAACCAACATGCCTGATCTGGCCTATCTCATTACCCTGCCTTGTCAATGTCGATGTTAGATTTGATTGAAGATTATACCATTTAGGCCTTTCCCCTGTTTTCCACAGAAATCAGGCCTATTGAATTGCACATTCTTCCATGGGCCCCTGTCAATACTCAGTGGCCTGAGCCTCTAATTCTGCTTCATTTAAACTTCATCAACTTTTCCAATCAAGTGGAAGGATCTGAAATAGGCTCCGTAAGCAGAAAGGCCCTTTTTCCTTTTGTCAGATAATTTATTCTGTTTTCTCTTTCTCTCCCCCTTGCTTCCCCACCTCTTTCTCTTTTTCTTCTTTTCGCTCCCTTTCCCTGATGCTGAAAATGAGATTACAGTATTTAAATGACTATGATAATCAATCGGGGGACCTTGAGCCGAGATTGAGGTTAATTTTTCTTAGCAGAACAAAGAAGCGTGATGCCATCGGGGATTTGAAGGTGCAATCTGTGTTTCATGCTTGTATTCCTCCCCCCCAACCCAAAACAGCAGTTTTAGGAGTCTTTTCTTGTTACTAACTAGGCAGTTGTTGTGATTTTTAAGAGGCAACCCCTAGGAGAGAAGAAATGTAATTTTGGGCTGATAAATAGCTAACAGCCTTCAATCAACAATTTTAATATGAAAAAAAAATTCACTTACATGGTGTGACTGCAGATCTAATGAAAGTGCTATCATTACCTTATTTATTTTTAAATATACTCGGAATAATTTTCAGCAGTGCTATGAGTAATCCTTCCAGCCTGCACAGCAGAGTTGTGAACTTTTAACTGAATACCCCTTTCATCCAGCCACTCTTTCTACTTAGCAGCTTTCTTGGTTGCCTGGAAAAAGTCGAGACTTTTGTCATGATTTTGCTAATCAGAAATGGAATTGCTTATGTTCGTCTTAAAACCTGCATTGAAATGGCTTATTAAGTCTTTAGATGATGTATTTTTGGTTGTAACACGCCAGCATTCGCTCACCTGGATCCTCCCCCTACCCTTCTCAGGAAGAGAGAAAGAGAAAAATATGCATTTCTTTGCTTCCATCCTAGCTGTCTTGTCAGTGCTGTTTTACATGCTGCCACCCAATGTTATCTTTTATTTGTGTCAGGAGAGAGGATTTGACAAGTTCAGTATACAATGTTCATTTGGCAAGGCAAATTTTTCATACCAATTTTGAGTAGAAAATGAAACCATCTTTCAACACAACGAGCAACATCATTTTTGGACAGACTTATTATGAGAAGAAGAATTGCAAAACTTTATTTCCCTGCACAATCCAAAAAAACCCTGGAAATGAGACATTTAAACAAAACAATAAATACATGTATGAATGTTTGAGGCCATCAGTTTGTTTTAGAAATAAAAAATAACCACCGGCTGCTGTCAGGTAGCTGTGGCCTCCTTTTTGTTAATCAGATGCTGCTGAAATTGGTTGCATCATAATGTAGCTTTGTTTCAAATCTTTTAAGCTGTCAGAAGATTGGGAAAGGCAGACCAACTTCAGAAGTTTGTCAGCATTCGCCAAGCAAAACAGTCATTAATCAACAGTGCATAGGCTGAGGTTTGCAAAGATGCCCAGGGCCTGAGCGAGGGAGGGACCGGGGGCATTTCAAAGGGCTCTGGGTGCTTCGTCTCCCTCCAGAACCCCAAATGTAACTTCTGGTAGTACTAAATATTCTGAACAATCCAATTAATGCAAAAAATCTGGTTATTAATTCTGCTGTCCCATGTGTGTCACGAGTTACACGGGTACAGCAGGTTCCTTGGGGATGAGACTTTTGTTTTTGACAGCCCCCCACCACAATGGGCTTCTGGTCCATGACAAGGACTTGCTGGTGCAACTGCATAGCGAGGACCCAGGACAGTTAAATAAATATTTTCTGAGGAAGACCATGCATTGAAAAAGGGCTGTCAAACCTTCACTGGGTGACAAGTTCATTTTAGCACCCAGGACCCCTGCAAGGTTGGGAGGTGCAGCCTGAGAGCCATGTAGGGCTGTATGTCCTCCATGTTCTGCAAGTCCACGGGAAACCTCAGCCCGTGGTGGGAATTGCGATGCTCTTTGATGCCCCAGCTACAACTTACTGTGAATTTTACCCCCAACAAAAGAAGCAGCAGCCCCAAGATGCCTGTTCAGCCCCACAGACTTGGAAGAAGCTGCGCGTGTCTCACGCAGTGGTTTGCTCTAACAGTCTTCTCTCTTTAAGCAAATGTTGACTCACCACGGGGAAATTAAAACTCCATTAGACATTGCCACATTGTAGAGCAGACCCCATTACAGCGGTTGAGTTGCAATTAATTGGTTTCCTCAGATATTACTTAATTCTGGGAAGGCACAGATAGATGGGAAGGACAAGGCTGATCTAAACAATAATTTCCTAAAATAACATAATCTAAATAAACTAATGAAGTGATTACATAGTTATTAATCTAAATATAAAGAAGAGTCAAAATAAAATACTGGGTATATAACAATTTAGAAAAAACAGTAGAGTTAATACCATTCTGGTTAGACTCATCATGAAGCAATCAGCATTTGTGCTTAGGGATGGATGCTGGTTTAGCAGATTAATTATATTTCATGCAAAAACCTGCCATTTCAAAGTGTCCCATCTTCTGCTTTTGTTTGGTCTGTTGTTCATGCTACTTAACTTTTCAACACGTAGATGGAAGGGGCCACTGCCTACATGGCACTGCAGGTTTGGGTTTTTTTTTTAACTAAGGTCAATTTTGGATTAGGAAATGTAGAGCAAAATAACTATAAAAAGAGACTCCCTTGTGTGCAGATGGAATTATTAGTAATTTGGAAATATCCTGGCCCAGGGAGGGCCCTCCACAGGCAGTCCCTCTGCAGAGAGGCAGCAGGGAGCTGCATGCTTGGGGCGCCCGCTGCATCAGTGCCTTGGGTGCCGTGGGGCTCCCAAGAGCCGTGCAGTGTCCCCCCAGCCTGCTGCCAGTGCAGGGAGCAGATCCAGCCATCTCCCACGTAGCTCTTCTGTGCAAAGCTCATTCGCTTGCATTATCAGGGTGAGAAAGTATTTGGCTTCAGGAGAATAAATAACTAGGCCTTATAAGTCATTAAAAATGTATTACAAGAAAAATACAGTGCGGCTATAAATAGAAAACAAAGCAACTCCTATATAAACTTTTACAATGACTGTTACTCAGACTGTTCGTCACTGTCTGTTTTTAAGTGAGTGTAGCATCCCTGATCTCCGGAGACTGATATCCCTTGAAGCTGCAGTTCTCCTGCTCAGGCCCTGGCCTCTGTAAGCCTCCCCCAGTTTTGATAATGAGCATTTAGTGACAGTAGCTCAGGTCTATCTGAACAGAGATGAGCTGAGATGGGGGCAGAGGGGCTGGTCAGTCCTAAACTGGAACTTAGGTGTCCCCCTCCTTTTTTTTTTAAGTGGAAATATTTTACTTATTTCTAATTCACTTAAATTTGCAACAGTCTGATACGTAGCAGTTACTTCTGTAAAAGATACCACCTCTCCCTGCAAACCTACGCACACACAGATCTTGACTTAATATGAAATTAACTCTATGTAGCAATACATTAATCATTCAGTGATACATCATTACTGTCTTCCTTTTTGTTATTACTTAAGCAGTAGTTCATGTAGGTAAAGTCAAGTATATCTGGTCCTTTTTAAACATTTCTTGAGGAATATGCACATTTTTTGAAGAAGCCAACATTATCTCCACATTCTGCTTAGTACTCCAACTGAAGTTAGGGCAAGCTTGCGTTCAGGGGGAGATGAACTGCACTTTGTGTTTTCTGACTTCAATGTTAAGAGTTTTTGTCCTCTGGTCTGATTTTCTTTTTGTCATGTCAAGCAATGAAGTGGAAGAATTAGGTGGCTAATATACCTTAAAGCAACTCGGCACCCAGCAGCAAAGAAGGTATCTCAAACTTTCAGCTAACTTCAGCTATGTGATGTTTTAACTTTGAAAAATCAAATCCTGACTGTGATCCCAACATGAAAACTCCACGGTAGAGTACTCACAGTGCTTAAACTCCTGTGTGTAGCTAATAGGTTGCTCCAAGGGAAAGACTGGGTTGCCTTGGCTGGACAGTGATGAACAATTAGAGATTGCAGCACCCAGGTGTACTGAAGAGTCCATAGTTACATATTCAGGTCAGGGAAAGTAGGCCACAGATCTAAATGGTGAATCCTAATAGTCTGAGTTGTGGTTTCTTGGTAAGGAGGACATTTTGTGCAGCTTACGTCTGAAGAAATGTGATGTTTTCATCACTTCCGCTGGACGCAAAAGAGGGAGCTGCTACAGTATGGTCCAGAACAAAAATGTTCTGTTCATTTGCAAGGCTGCGAAATAGCCAGGGGCTGGAAGGCAATGTTCAGATCTTTCCAAGTGTGGGGGTATTTAGGATCTGGGGTCATGCTGTCCTGTTTGTTTCTATTAATGTGTCTCTGACTCAGGACCCTGCAAGAGTGTGAGAGATCTTGGTTTGCATCTAATTCCTGATTGAAATGTAGTGACACAAACTAGTTTCAAAATAAGCCTGCCCACTGCAGTGGGGGTCATTCACACATTGCATGGGTGTGAGGGAGAGCAAATCTGCTCTTCTGCACGGACGTGCACTCTGGACTGCGCTCCCAGATATGGAAACTGCTGGCTGGAAACACTGGCTGAGGGTTTCTTAACAGAACAGACCCATTAGGCTCATTTCTGCAAAAACGTGAAATTCAGCGCTTTGTTTTCATCCTAAACTCAAAAGAACCTCTTGCTAAAATGCTCCACCAGCCTCCCCCAGTTGGGGTCTCATTGCTCATGTCCCTCCTGCAAGGCTGTTAGCATGCAGCAGTCTCTTTAATTTGGGAATTTAACAAGTAATTCTAAATTGGGATGTTGGAAAACCTGTGATCCTATCTACTGTGTCTATCCTATCAGATGTGGTTCTGTGCTTTCACTGCCTTGAAAACAAAGGGGAAAAAAGTTGAACACATGGTATCCTCAACTAGAAAGGGCTTTGTTGTTAGAGGATATTGAGTTGTTTTATAAAGCCCAATATTACACTTGAATTATGCCTGAATAAGGAGAAAGGACATTGTTAAAGAGCCCTAAACATTGACCATAGTGGATCTTCTTTCTTCCAAACCCTTCAGTGGTGTTGTTTTTGGCTGTTAATGATTTGGTATTGTATTTATAAGCCAGCAGGGTAATCCAGAGAGCAGCAGGAGGGGCAGTTGCCTTAAATAAAGCTTTACAATGCTGCTAATTAAAATGATCCTTCCTCTCCCTGTGATGACTAATGAGATAGAAAGAAGAACCGGGGAGGGTTAATGAAAATGTTGCCATGAGATTGCCTATTTTTAATTGGTCTTTTTAATGTTTTAATCTTCTTTGCAGTGTGGGGGTGGAGATGGAGAAATTTTCTTTCAACCTTTCTTGTACTGTGCCCAGTAGGTTGTAATGGATGGCATTTGAAACGTGCATTTCTAGCTATATATTAAAAAGTCTGAGACAGAGTGTAGCCTTGAGATGGAAGAAGCAATTTTGGACTTAACTGAGAACAGAAACAAGAAATGTGAAACCTGTTTTTAAGCTCAAGCTTCCAAAACTCCAAGGGAGCATTCGTACCCTGAGGACTGAGGCTAAGATCTATTGTGAAGGATTGGCACTGATGCTCAATAGTATTTAGAGCTTTAGGTCATGATGCTCTGTTAAATACAATATTTATCCCATGAGCATGTCACAGTTCACCTCAGATGTCAAGAATTCAATTAATATTCTATTTAATAGAACACACCATGACCTAACCTTTTAATACTCTTAGTGCGTCTGAGCCCTCCTTATTAGTGTCACTCTCTAACTTTCCTTCTCAGCTGATACATCTAACAACAACTGGGATGGGGAAATTGGGAGCAAGGAGAGAGGGAGAGAGATTTAAATTACTTTTGGACCTCACTGTGAGGATTCAGCAGCTTTATCCCTTGTAAAACCTGGTTCGCAGGGGGTTAGCACACCACGCTTTTCCCATTTTTATGGGGTTGACATCTTGCAAGTTTCAACTTTCTATCGATTCAAAACCACAAAAGGCACCGCCAAATTTTTCATGGTTTGAGCCGGTCCAGTTTTTCATTGAAACAGCATTGCCCATGCCTCACACTGCATTATCAAACTCAGGGTCAGGGGAAACCATTCATGTGAGTACCACCTGCAGGATTAAATCTTTGGCTTGAAATTCTGTCTGTGTGCTGTGATGGTGCGTTATAAATACTCAGAGATTTTGAAATCAGCACTGCAGAAATTTCCTGGCGTTGCATCTGAAAATTGTCTCTGAAAGTGAGATCCCTTGAATGCATCGTGATTTTTCAGATCAGACTAGAAAATTCCAGGACTCCTTCTGGCCTTAAGTCTATGAGCAAACAGGGCTGCCTTCTTTCCCCTGTCACTAGCAGCAGTGCCACAGCAGCCCAGCTCCACCGGTTTGTTGCTGAAATCAAAGGTGCAGAACCAGGTTTTGCCATCCTTGTGTCACCTCTAGTGGGCTACTAGGAGAAAGCCATAAAAAACACAGTAAATTGTGCGTTTCAGATCATATGAAATAGAAGACAGGCTTAGTAATCTGATGGGTTGTATATCTAGCTTTTTTAAAGAATGGAATTAATTTTAAGAACTCCTAATTGGGATCTGCTTCAGCCCAATACCTTTTCTGTGCAAGACCTGCAAAACGCATTAGAATGGAAAGAGACTGAAAGCGAATAAGTGTTTTAAATTATTCTGTATCGTGTAGCCTTTACATTTTGAGAAGTACTAAACAGCAAAGGCTTTTTTTAAGGCAGCATTTCCCTGACTTCAGCCAGGCGGGTAGGATGGGGTTAGCACAGCAGAGAACACCTACCTGCAGCTGGGAGGGGGCCACGCTATTACCACACCTGAGATTTCAGTAAGATTTGTTGGGAAGATCAACCAATAAATACAGAGTCTGTACCGCAGCTCCTTAGAGTGGGAGGAAGAACAGACATTGTGCCAGATATTTTCATGCAACTATATTCATTATTTATGCAGAAGAAGAGATATTTCAGGAAAACAGAGCTCAACCATGAGTGACAAGGTATCTTTCCAGAGCGTAGGGTGCAGGAAAATTGCACTGAGGTTGACAGCTTTTTAATGTAGAGTCTCTATTTCACTGAATTACTGCATGTTGGCATTTCGAAAGTACAAGATGACCTATTTATTAGCTGTGAATCAAACAGAAATTACATGCTAGAAAATAAAAAAGTTGTATGTTTCTTCCAGCTGGTAAGATGCTTATCCTACAGAAATAATATATACATAAAAGAAAACCTGCAAACAAAGGATCATCAATCACAAGGCACTAAATTTAATGTCGTAGGACCTATATTAATCTCGTAATATTGCGATCATATGTGCTTGTTCCCTTACATGTGATGTAATATTAAATGTATGTGTGTCATAATACTTTAAAATTTCACTATCCTTGCTCTGCTTAGGCTCCTACCATCCTCTTCCCTTTTGAAGAGGAAATACTGGCTTGGAAACTTGGCTTCAACAGCAACATGTATCCTAAAGCAACACAAAATGGCTCACTGAGATCAAGCTGTCCATATTCCTAGCTGACCTCTTCAGGCATGTGCCCTCTCCATGTACAGACTGGAGTCAGAGATGTCCCTGATTTGGGGATGCCAGGCTGTCTAGTCCTGCCTCTCAGTACATGCAGCACTTCTTTCAGCTCTCAAAAATCCTAGCCAAGCTCGAACAAGAGCTGCCCATCACCACCTGTAGTGCAGAAAGCAGCAAGTTAGGAAGTAAGAATATAACTGCTGTGACCAGCAGCAATGGACTATTTTACACAATATGAAGTATCCATCTTGCTATGCCACTGGATCTTCCAAATCCAGTCATCTTGGAAAACCCAGCCACAATTCATTTAGATAGAGGGGTTCCTACAACACATGGAAAAGGCAGGTGAACATCATCCATCCAATGTCTCTCCGTCACACATGGATATGCTTCTATTGTCCATCTAATCAATGCAAAAACCCCTGGAAATACTACTGTTCTTATTTTTCATTTGATAATGATGCTGTATTTCATTATTTCATTAGAGGTGGCATCATCCCATGGCTTTCAGGCAACACTTGTAGGTCAGCAATAGCAAGCGAATCTCAGAGCCTCGGTTCTGCAGCAGTCTTTCACGGTCCACCATTAGAAAGGCAGCTGTTGCTCAGAGAAAAGCATGCTGTTTACTGCTGCTTTAAAAATGTAACAGAGGCACAGCCAGCCCTGGGGCTTCTCTATGATGTTGTAAAATAGTAGGGATTTACCCACAGCTTCCGATACAGGGAAACCACACGTTTCTTTTATGAAAAAGATGAATATCAATATACAGTAGAAACTAAGCACTGCATATTAGGCACGTGTTTGAGCCTGGAAGGAGGTGTCCTCTCCTGGCCCCTCTTTGCCTTCCTGCTCGTAAATGGGCAGTGCTAGAACCTCAGAAGGAAGGTAACCAGCTACCAAACTAAATACTAGAAACTGCCGGGGCACGCAGACAGAGCATTTCCCTGGGGGAAAGGCAAAAGCGGGAGGAAAAGCTGCCAAAAGAGCCCAAGTAGTAGCCCTGCACTTTGCCAGAGAAGCAAATGCCACATCTGAAGGAAATACCCTTACAAAGCACACCTTGTCATTTGGAGAGTGGAAATTCAGCTTTCCCTGGGAACTTTAATATTTAGGATCTGAACAAAGGCCCAGAAAGAAAAAGCTAAAATTGTTGGACTTGGCAACTGATCTTCAAATGAAGGTGGAACAAGTTCCTGCCTTCTCTTCCCTCATGTTCTTATGTAAACAATTTAAGAGATCAGTTGCAGGGGCAAATGTTCAAGCCCAAACCTGGAGCAATGTTAAATATAGCTTTATGAATGTATTTCATATACCTTTTAGCTTAGAAAGTAAATAATTTCATTTACTTTCCATTTTTCACTCCAAGTACCACAACCATCAATATGAAAAGTAACCCCCCCACAAAAAAAGGCCAACACAAAGGGTGCAGAGAATCATTCAAGAGAGTCAGACACACACACAGTTGCTGCAAGTATGCAAGAGTGTAGAAGTAATAATCTGATGTACAGATTGGCACAGGCCACCAGCAGTCTGTAAATACAAAAATCTGCAGTATCACAGCGAGTAGGTGGCCTCATTTCCTTCCTTCGTCAATCCCTCCTATTCCCCCACCCTCTATAGCAAGAGTGTAAAGTCTTGGTGTCTTACTGCGTGGCCTGGATGTTGTTTTCCCGATCAGAGCAGCCGGCTTTGTAGGGAAGATGAAATGATTGCTGACTCTTTTCTTCTCATTAAGTTTGTTTACATTGTGGACCGTTGAGGTTTCACTGGCTTTGTGTCTCATGTACTCTGCTTTGAGAATCCCCAGCATTCATAAAAGTGAAGCCAGCTAAACCTGCACAACTCTTACATTGCTTCCAAAAGTCCAGTATGAACTTTTATCACATATGCATCATTTTTCTTTTTTAAAAAATGAAACTGAAAACCACAAAGTGTGTGTCTAGAAAGAAGAGTGCGGCTAGGTTTATCCTTAGACCTGGTGGTTATTGTACCCAGACCCATTCTGGACCAGCATCCTCCAGAATCAGGGCTCCATTATACCCCAGTGACTATGGCCAAAAGCACCAAACTCATCCTGACTTTGCAATAACCTAACAGGCATTTGACCCATGTCCTGAAGAGGGCAACGAGCAATAACCTCCCAATGCAATTATCATTTCTGCTAAGCCATCCATGTGGCAGGGAAGGGGAGGACAGCATTAAAAACTGCTGGTCCAGCTGACTACCCCAGAAGGAAATGAAGAGAAGGAAAAATATTACAAAATTCCTGTTGACTTATCTGAAACCCATTAGCAGAGGCATGTGGTGAACTTTATAACTGCACCTTTGGCTCTGCCACTTTGCCCTTCTGGGACTGCAAAGCAATGTCTTTCACCAACCTTAAATTCAAATCAGGTTTGCAATTAATCAGTACCACTTGGATAGATATGGATATATATATTCTATCAATATAATTTTCAGACTTATCAGTATAGTGTCTACTTCCTCACAATAGCTAGATAAAGCATATTTTTAAATACATGCTTATCCAAGTACATTTGCAATAGAAGCAGGGCAGTTATTTCAGCATTGCACATTCATTCCGAGTTAACACATAGGATCTTTGGGAAAAAAAAAAATCTACACATTAGAAACATTTAATTGACCACTTGATATTATTCCAATCCCTCTGTGTTGACTCCTGAATGGTAAAACTTAACACGACTCTTTTTTGCTTGAATTATCCTCCTGCTCTTGCATATATACAAGCTACGTGCTGTAATGCAAGACTCATACATTCGTCTTAGTAATTTATCTCATTTCCTTTGGAATGGTGTCCCTCAGTGGCTCAGAGAAAGTGGAGCGGTTGTTTTAATAGATTTGAGTTTTATCTGCCTCTCTATTTGCAGCAGGGCATAATAATAATAAATTATGATACTAATAAGTAGGTTGTGCAGAACGGACTACAGTGGTACCACTTCCCTCCCCCTCCAAAAAAGTAATTTATGGGTACATTCTTGTGACTTTAGGGGTGTAATAAATTATCAGGGTTCGTTTTTCCATCCAATTTGAGGCAGTGCAGCTGTGTTTTGCAAGCAATAAACTCTCTTGTTGTATTTCTTAGCTAAGCACTGAAAAACACAGTGTGATTTTTTTTCCCTCCCTTCCCAATTATTGTTGCAACGCCTGGTAGCTTCTCTGTAGTCAAGGGTTTGCCAGTGCTTCTATTATAAACCTCAATTTTCAGGGGCCTATAACTTTGCTCTTTTAAATCATAGAGGGCTAGAACTTAAGGTACATCTCTGTCAATCTATATGCTTTTTTAGCTGAGAAAAAAAGCAAATTTTTTAAGGAGTTCAGAACTCCCAAATTAGAGCTGTGTATGTAAGTCAGAGACACATTGATGCAAGTAGCTGGTAATGCCTGGATACCTCTTCAGCTCCTGAAAAGCCTATGAGTGCCTCTTATTTGGACACATCTTGGAGCAGTATTTGGACCTTAATTATATTTTTGACACAGTGAACAGGAAGGGTAGCACCATGTGCCACTTTGCTGCTGGACGTTTGGAGATCAAGTACGAGTCAGCCATTTGCAGAAGCTCCCTCCTTAAAGGTGATGCCCTGCCATTGAGTGCTGGCCCAGTGGTTCAGCACGCTGAAAATACAGAAGGTGCAAAGCAAACTGCGGCAATTCACCCTTCCCAAGCACCAGCTTGCAGTCTTAGCCAACGGTATTGACCAAAATACTGTCACAGGGTCTCTGAATTCAAGGAGAGGTTCAGAGTCTTTGTGGACCTGGGTCCCATTCCCAATACCTGCCCTCTTTGCATTCAGCCTGGCATGAGCAAGCGTCAAAGAAGGAAAGAAGAAAGAAAATGAGAAGATAAAACACCACCACCACTAGAATTGCACAATCTCTCTATATCAACCTTGGAGACCCGGGGCTGGGAAATACAGTACATGTTCAGCTCTGCCAGAAAATGGTGCATTCCTTCCCCTCTGCAAAATCTTACTGAATGGGGAAAAAGACCTCCTGATTTTCTAGTACCGCTTTGTACAGGTACAGTTATGTCCTGCTTGTATTGCACAGGCACTGCTCTGCAATAGGGCACCAAATACCTTCTAGCACAAGGGAGTAAACCAAAAGTGGAGTAAAAATGACTCTGGGTTTCCAGGGTGCTCTTAGGGGGAGCATCGCGGCAGGGAAGGAGCAGCTCGCAGCCCCTTTGTGCAGGCTGCTATTCCAGCTGCTCTTGTATCAGGCCGTACAGCACTGCCAGACTAATCTTCTGCTAAAGCAGCCTTCTACGTGATCAGCAATTAAGCTGTGAAGTCAGCCCCTTAATATTATGTTAACATAGTTCAGTATATTAAATGTAAAACAAGTCATAATTTTTAAAGGTACCTCGGCTTACTGAGTTTAAATGAAGGCAGCAGTAGGACTATCACAGCCATATGCAAATCACCTGCATTTTAAAGCTAACAATAGATTTTGCTTTATTGTTTTGGCATTTAACGAGTGGGAAAATAATAAATTAAGCCACATGGGGAATCCCTGGTGCTTTTACAAACTGAAGCAGTGCCCATTTGGAGAGAGAACATTCCCCATTTTTCTCCCTAGCTGCATTTCTCTTAACCCACCACCTTATTAAAGCTTATAGGGCAAAATTCTCCTCTCATATTCCTCTGGCAGCTCTTAGTCCACATTCAGCTCTCCCTACCTTCCTAGCTGTCTTTCATCCTGCGAGCTCTGTCTGCAGACAGGGAACAGAAGAAGAGTAAAGACTGGCTGGGCCATAGGGAGTCAGAAGAAAGATGTTGTCATAGTTTTAGGAGGGTTACAATAGCTATTAGCACAGACAGCTTTTCCTGCCTGTTGTAACAGGGGATGCAGTAGGCAGCTACCAGTGCAAGGTCTATGGAAGAGGCAGCTGCGTTAGGCTCTGGTCAGCAGTAAGCAGGATCCATGCAGTGAAAATAATAGGGCCTCTGCAGCTGCCTGGTGTGCCACCGTGCCAGGTACCAGCTACGACACCAGCGCCAGACTCGTGGCTCAGTGGAGCAGTGTTTGCTTGGGGCTGCATAGCCAAAAGAAGGAAGGGGATGAGCGTCTTAGCAAGATGATCTCTCTGGTTTGAAGCGTTTTTGAATAGGTTGTTAGACTGCGTCCCATGGGGCATGAGCAAAAAGAAAAGAGCGGTATTTTCATTTTAACTCAGTCAGTTCTTACTGATCAAAGCCCTGAGCCAAAAGTCAGGCTCAGCTGTGAGGATCATAGAATATCTCAAGGTAGAAGAGACCCATAAGGATTATAAGAGTCTTGGTCATCTCAGACTGATAGAGTGGGCACGTGTTGATCTTGCAAATGGCCATGTTTAGCTCTCTTATCGGTAGTCATGAAATGTAGCTGAAAGCAGATCACATCATGGATGTTCGCTCCTGAATGCCATCCTAGATGTATCTTCTCCAGGCCATGTTTTTACAAGTCACCAAAAGGAAAATACACTGCTTCACTGCCCACGCTGCTCCTCTGTGTGAACAAGCACAGACGTTCCTTGTGCAGAGCAGGCACACAAGTACGTTCAACACGTGCGTGCTTCCTGTGTTATCTGTGAGAAGTATCAATTATACATGTCCATGAACATATCCCTGCACCTGTGTTCCCTCAGGAGCACTTTTACCAACACCAAAGGATGCAACAGAAATCAGGAAAGCAGGTAAACCAGCCAGCCTAAAGTTAACACAATACTGCAGCATTAACTGGCAACAGAAAATTGCCACGGAGAGTGAAAATTTAAACAAGACAAACAACAGGAATGTAGAGAAAATACTTTGAACAGAAACCTGCAAACCTCAGACAAGTTTGGAACATGCCTAGGGATAATTCATCAGCTTCCATCTCATGGCTCTGTACAATCTCTTAGAAAAGCCCCTGCAGTCTTGCCACACACGTCTGTTTTCCATCAAATCTGCTGTTTGTCCTATTCGATGCATTTCATCTGTTGTGTATAACGTTTGCACTTACATACGCGCTACATGGGGAAATTGTAGATAGAAGGTTTGTGCAGCCCTCTGAATATATGAAGTGCTGCACAAGGATTATGGTTATTTTCATAATAATTCTCCACCACTGCCTATGTTTGAAGTCAGGGATGTCTGGTGGCTGAACCAGACAAGCAGAACACATGCAAAAGCCCAATTAGCTTCTTATTGCCAAAGCTCTTACAAACACTAATGCATTAATCATTGTAAAACTAAGAGATGAGCATTGGTCTGTACTCCTGGCTCAGTTCAGTCGGGATGTAACTTGACTGACGCTGAGAATTACATGACAAATCTTGTCTGTTCATCCCCACTGTGCAGGAGAGGAAACAAACAAAAGGCAGAGCACCTCACTGGCCACCCTGATCTCAGCCCACGATGTCCCTTTGTAAAACCTGACCAAGTCTCAGCTCAGGAACAAGCACATCCTAGGCTCAGGTCCAGCTGAGCATCAGTCCTCCATGTGATGCTTTCTGTTACCCTGTTAGAAAATCTAGATGCTGCTTAAAACATGGAAAGTCTAAAAATGACATGAGAATAGACAGGGAAGGGCTAAACAGCAAAATAAGTGTTTGGTTCTGTAAGAAAGAGATGAACAAACACACAAAAGCAAGCTGGCTCTAGGAAGAGCTTTTCAGATTACTTGAAAGTCTCTTAAAAAAATGGATTAAAATACAGATTCCCCCTATTATTTTTCAATAATAGAAGTGCAGCACAGAACAACTCACTAGTGCCACAAACTACTTTTTCATTTCTGTTTTTGTTTCATGCTTCAATATCTTCTTCCAGCTGCTCATGTCTCCTTTTCCTTCTCCTCACTTTGATCTATTAGTTTTCCCCAGAAATGGGGTTTATAAATCATTGTAATGCAGCCCTGGGAAAGACGGTGCTTAGTGCAGGGAGAAATACATTGCAGCTAACAGCCACGGCAGGGAGGAAAACTCTCACCTCGTAGTGGGGCTTTGGCGACAGGTTACTGATGGCGCTGGGTTATTTTATGTCTGCATTCGTGCCATCAGGGGCAAGGCCGCAGGGAGCGCTGCCTGTACCCCCTTTGCAATATTTCAAGCTTCCTTCTGCAGGCAAAAACAAACTGCTCAGGGGCTCGCAAGGGAAAGGGGGGAGGAAAAATTGCTAGAAGAAGGGGAGGGGAGGCAGGACAGGTGGGGATGGATCACTTAGTTCCTGCTTTTGCACGATCGCATCTTTTTAAAAAGAGACATTTGTCTCTAATACACCCTGAAAAGATGCAAATTTCATGCAAGTCCCATCTATTGGCAGCAGTGGCAGGATCCAGCTCGCCCATGAACATTTCCACCCCTTTGTGCCAAAGCTTTTGTGTTCCCATTTTGCACTCAGGAAACTTTGTTGCTGGAGGCCCGTGGCCAAGGCTGACCCCAGCGTCGCCGCACGTTGAAGCCGGGGTGTACCGCAGGAGGACCCTGCTCCGTCGCTGCCGCAGTTTGACCCCCATGAGAGCAGATGCAGACGCACCTGCTTATGGTGTTCAAAAATCTTTTTGTATTTGAAACCTAAGGACTGGGCTTCTTTTTCTAGTCAGGCTTTTGAAAGTTGGCTACAGCTATTAAAAAAATAATCTAAAATATGAAGCTGGGAGCAGTGCAAGGCTGGGCACCAGGTCACTGAGCAATCTCAGAACGGCCTTTCCAGGTCAAGATGGTGGAAGGGCTGCTGTAGTGTTTGTGGCACAACACTGTGGCCAGCCTGGGGTGAAGGTCTGAGCGTCCCCCCAGCAAGGGGAGGACCCCTGAGTCCCCTTCTGGAAACAAGGGTTAGTCCTAAATGCGGAAAACCCAACATCATCGTACGGCCAGAGAGACAAACTGTCTCTGTCAGCAGAGGTTTAGGTACTTACCTCCTGCCCTGGAGTGCAGCATGGATTAGGGGAACCTATTGCCAGCCCTATTTAATTAGGGAGGAAATCTTCATAACTTCTTAAGAGCAGCACAATCACACACAAGCTACAGGCTCTTTGAAGCACTTGCTGTGTTTTTAGGATCACCAGCTCCTAATAAGACCACCCCAGGCAGACACACCATCCTTTAGTTTCGAAAGCACACAAAAGAGACACCATGCTGGAATCTTACCTCTATCTTTAACAAAGCATTACTCCCTCCTCACCCTCTTCCCCATAATTGCCTTGTTATTGTCATTGGTGCCATTGTTCATTGGCTCGGCCGTAGAGAGGCCCGAGGGAGCAGTTCTGCCTTAGCTAAACCAATATCTCCTGCAATAACCCCCTGCAGTTTCCCCTTTGCTATCCCATGTTGAATAAATCCTCCATCTCTGTTTGCTGAATGATCATAAAGATATGATTGAAGTTTCAGATTTATGGTTTTCTTCGAATCGAGGAGCAACTCCAATAATGCCAGAGCCTGTTTGCTGACTGCTTTTGACAGGATATATGTAAAGGGAGATTTGTAAGAGCAGAAACAGGAATGCAAAGATTAAAGCGAGGTATTTTCTAGACACGCAGCGCACACATATGCAGTCATGTGTAGGGGTTGAATTCACACACACACTTCCAGAGCATCCTCCGTGCAAGGACCTCACTGCGGTTCCCAAGCACCCTGCAAGGCAAGGTGTGCGCACAATATTTTACTCTAACAGCGAATCTGTCTGGAGTCAACACACAAGGGACCCACAAGAATTGGTTGCCTAGTAAAGGAGGATCCTAAGTAAAGATCTCACACAACTGTACTGAAAACTACTCTAAAGTGGTTGCTGAAGGCTGGGAGAGGGCTGTATATTAAGGTGGTCCTTACTGTCAGCTTCACTCTCCATATCCCATGAGTTCTCTCTGAACTACATTAATGCAATCCTCTGGGTGCCCAGGATGCTCTTTGGGGAACGTAGAGAAACTCCTATGGGAGAACATCCCAGCCGTTTCCTCTGATCAAAGCACCGACATCCAAAAAAGCAACCAAAGGGGCATTACGCTAAAGGCAAAAGCAGCTGCCTCCCGAGGACACCCAGCGTTGCACCTTCCCTGTTGAGGCAACAGCCTCCAAGAGCAAACCCCGGGAATCTGGTGCATGATTGTGAACTTCAAGCTGGGGGTGGTTATCACCTTCCCCGGTGCTGTTGTCTTGCCCCGGGTGTCAAAACCCTCCTTTCCCCAGCAGCCTGTCCCAGCAGCATTTAGTGAGCTGCCTCTGACATACAGCTGTATCCGGGAATTGCACATCATCGGGCACATCACCATTCAGATTCCAGTCAATATTAGTCTTTATATATAGACCACCACAAAGCTGCAGTGAAATCAAATTTTGTGACTTTGGTGCCAAAATCTGAACAGAGCATCCAAAATGCATTCCCTCCAGCCCTGTGGCTACAGCACATTTGCTTTTCCCTGATTCACAGCCATTTATGCTCATTCTCATTTCAACAAAAACCTATAAAACTCTTACAGCACGATGCAGTCCTAAATTAAATGCACTTTAACATCCCTATATAACAAGGGAGTCTTTGCTTTTTTAAATTAATGCGTGTAGCTGAGAAGGGGACCTTTCCTGGAAAATATATTCCACTTTATTTGGAGACAGAAAACCCCACCTCGTTCCACCTTCTCTGAGAGCAAAGATTATTTTGTGTGTTATAATGAGGAATTTGTAATAACGCAAGCGTTGTGTGTTAGACTAACTACGAAGCGAACAACAGAAAAGAAGACTTCTGTGAACAGCAGTGTTTGTGTGATGTATGGTAATATTTTTCCTCAGTGCATTACAAAAGAAAAAAGCTAGATAAAAATATCTTCCATTTTCTCCCTAATTTGTAGTTTTCTGGTGTTAGCAAGGCTTATAAGACACATGCTCCCAATTAGCTGCTCCTCTTAATTTAAATGCTTCATAAATTATCTCCTGCGCTTGTGGATTATCACTTCATAATGCGAGTTAGCATTTAAATAAATAGCTGCGATGTAGGAAATTAGAGAGGTTTACAGTCTGAGGCAGCAGCATAATGAAGGAAAATACCACAGCAGCTGAACAGGGGTTGGGAGACATGTGATGAGACAGAGATTTTTTTTCCCCTTTACCTTTTAGCAACCAAATTTGGACTGCAGCAGGGAAAATATGGGTCAGAACTCCAGCAGAGCAGGAGCCTTTTGTAATGGCTGAGCACGAAGGGAACACAGAGAATTCTTAAGCACGTAAAACATCTGATTTAGCAAATATGATGCAATTATGAAGTTACTTTTTCGAGCCAACTCTTGGTTGCCTCACAAGGTAGCCTCTTTGAAAGCAATTGGGCTACTTGTGTACGTCACCTGAGCAGTATCTGACCCCTTATGTACTACCCTTTCAAAAAAATATAGGACTGGAGAGAAAAACAATAGAACAAAGCAGAGCTGAAATTGTATCGAGAAGATTTGGTGGGGAAAGCAACAAAGAAATAAATATATCTTTCAAAGATAACGAGCATTAATTTGTAAGCCAGATAACTTTTGCCATGTTTTTAGCACCGTTAATAAGATCAACCCATAGGCAACAGTAGTTTTTAACCTTTGGCAGCAACTTCCCAGTGCTATTTCAGCCCAGTTTCACAATTATTGTCATAAATGTAGAAAATTAGGAGGGCAGGGCAGGGAAAAACCTCACGACAACTCCTTGGGGGACTAAGGCTCTCTCCAGTGCTTTCTGGTCTTGCCTTTGGTGTCGCTGCTGCTTCTTCTGCCACAGGAAAAAAACTCTGGGCAAGATCCTGCCAGCAGTCAATCACACTTGACTGCCACCGACCTCTTCGGGCGCTGAAGACATAGAGGCACTAGTGGGCTCAGGACCCTTTGGTATTTGTCTTGCAGAGAGCCCAGGGTTGAGCACTGCAGCTCTCAGGGAAGTTCAGCTGTTACAGCTCCCTGCTTGCTCACACACAAGTCCCGACGTGTCAAAACCATGGATATTTTTTTCAAAAACACATGAAAATCATAGAAGCCTTGACAGCCTTGACCAAAGTCCAGCCTTAGGCAGGAGTAAAGTTATTAATTACCTTATTTCCCAGAGAAAGTCTGACACGTTAGGATTTCACAGTAACTGGCTCTAAGTGTAATGGGCAGGGTGTGATTTTGCTCACTAGGTTTTCCAGTTAGATTTCAGAATGTTGAATACATTTTGCTGTAGGACAGAGCAAATGATTCGGACAGATTCTTGCATTAGCACAAGACCCTCTGTGCTTAATGGGAGTTCTGTCTGACAGCACAATTTGGGTCTTCATTGTATTTAATATACTTCAAGAGCGGGGGTCAAATTGTCTCATCATTTACATCCATACTACCCTGCTAATCCCAGGAGAACTGCAGAGTGGAAGCTCAGGACAACCTGTAACTGACTTGCTTTTCTCTGCTTAGCACCATCCAGTTAATTTTTCTAGCAATGTGCCCCAAAATGCTCTTGGTTACAATCCCAGTTCTTCCCAAGTCAATAGGACTAAACATGGGCAACTGGACTGAAATCTGTTGGAAGGAGATTTCTGCCTGGACCCCTCAGGGTGCACTGGTGGAGTCTGTAGCCATTGCTTGGATAAGATGCAGTTCAAGTCAGCACAGCAGGACCCCTGTTTCATCTTTTCATTTTCTATTCCAACACACAATGTTTAGAAGGTGAAAAAGGGACTCATCCCACTCCAACCGACATCTGAAAGGTTACGGGAGCTCTTCATCCCTCAAAGTTTCCAGGCGGTAAAAGAAAGGCTCCTTGGGCCCAACTGTACCCATGCTCACAGCTCGGCAATGGCTCTGTCCCCTGTAGCATATTTGCATCCCTATTACCATCACTTTGTCTTCTGCACCGAGCAACAAATGGCCACAAGCACTACTGGCTGCTTCTGTGCCTAGAGCCTGACAAGCCTCTATTTTGCTGGAGTATGAGAACACAGAAACCAACTCTTCTGTTCTAGCTGCAAGGGCTCTTCAGGTCTAAGAAAAACCTGGCAGATGTGTTGGGTGCTGAATGCAGGAGGTGGGACTGGAAATCCCAGGACTAGATTCCTTCAGGGAGATTGAGCCACTTTTTACAGAATCACCTTTTCTTCTAAAAGGGCATTTTAAATAATAAAATTGGAAGCTGGTGCATATATCTTTCCAACTGATCTACTAATCATATTTCTTCAAATTTTATATCCCTGACCCTTGTAAAGGGATTGCAAGGAAGGCGTTTTTTAAGCTGCATTTTAATAAGTCAATATGAAAGCTCAAAATTATTTAAAGCTTCTTAAATAGGATTATATTTGATTTCTTGTGGGAATAGTGGGGGATAGTCTAGTAAAGACGTTCTGTCCTGCTGAGGTTTTATTACATTAAAGAAACAGCATCCTTTTTTGACAGCAAAAACTTTATCTATTCTCTGATGAAAATGGAGATTATTCTGTACATGAGGTGACTGAAGTTGGTAAGTTCCTGCATCTGTGATCAGAGATTAGAGTTTCTCCTTGAGTGAAAGCCAAAAGATTCCTGAACCAGAGGTTTGCCCAAATTTAACAAGTTGTCTGTTAGTCTGAAATATTTGAATATTTTGTTCTAGGAGGTACAACAAGTGTATTGACTTCAGGCAAATTCTGCTGTGAAATAACAGGTAGCTCTCGAGGCAGCCCATATCTCATTTGCAGCCAGGGATTGAATTTGGCCCTAAGAATCAGAGGTCTGTGCCACTGGGGGACTATTTTGCTATACGGGGAACGTGGCCGTATTCAGTCTGCTCAAAAAGGCCCACAGTTGAATTCTCACTTGCATTCAACTCCTTTAATATCATTGTGGCTTATATGGATGCTACGCTGGCAGCATTTAGCCTAATATGTTCTATAGCGCCCAAAGAAATTCAGGCAGCAGAAATTAAAACTACCTGTATGGAGTTGAAGGAGCCAGCAGCAAGTTACACAGTGTAACTGCAGCTTCACTAACTTGAGTTGTGCTGGATGTAATCTGGGACAACATCTGGCCCTGAGAACATAAGGGGATTTTTCTTGAAGTAGCAGATGGGGAGGTTTATAGAACAGATATTACTAAGGATGAAACACAGAGAAAAGGTCATAACTGCTGGAAGGGGACGGAAACTTTTTTTTTTTAAAAAACAGTGTCCCATCTCTAACATTTAGAGAACGTTCTCTCATCCTCAAATAACCCACACCCTGCTCTCAGCTAAACCTCAGTGCTCCCACTGAAGCCAACAGACACTGCACAAAAGCAGTCCCTAGCAGAACCACCCAAGACTGTAGTTCTCTGGGAAATGACAACCCCACTACACCCTTTCCAGCTGCTCGCTGGAGGCCCCACATCTCTCTGGGAAGTCAAATGCAAAGATAGTAAAATAGCTTTTTTTGCCACGGTGCTACACACTATTCTGCCCACATTCTCCCCAAATCTCCCAGAACTGCTGCCACGTCAAAGACAAGAATTAGTCCACTGATTTTCCCACCCTGATCTGCCCATACACACCTCCATTTTTCCCCTGATATTGCCTATAGGGAGAGCAAGGACTCAGATGTCTCTCTCCATTCAGCTGCTCCAGGGCCACCCCATGCCGTACCAAACCTCTCTGCCATTGTCCCTACATGTCCTCAAATCTCTCCCTGGCTCATTCTGCCTCTTAGAGGCAAATGGTGGTTGTAGCTCAAGAAAGATCAGGCGCAGGTAAGATGTCAGTCTAGCAGTAGCTGTAAACCGCACCCGTCTTCATTTAGCCCAAATAACCCGTCCTTCCTGCCAGCGGCTTTGTCTTACGACTACAGACCACGCTGCTTCTTCAGGGCTCGCAAGCAAGCAGAGGCTGATGTGAACCTTCACAAGCTGTGACACCCACTACAGAAAAGCGTATGCTTCTTTGACCTTCAACGCTGGCACAAAACCTTACACAGACACAAATTTATCTTAAAGTCAGGAGCAGATTTAATAGAGCAGGATAAGATAGTTTTCAATATTTCCATCTCAATTATAGTCAAACACCTCGGCGAGTCTCAGCCTTTGGGGCTGTACCTGGGCTGCCTGCTCCCAGCGTGGAGACTGTCGGCAGAATCAGCAGAAATAGCACAACTGGGCAAGGTGTTGGTGATTTATCAATGCTGAAGTAATTCATACTGACACAGAGGCGCTGAGGAGGAGCTCAGGGTCCAGCAAGTGCCCCCAAAGACCCGAGAGTTATATGGTGTCACACACCGACAGCGGCAGACTTGGGATCTGACTCCCTAGCAAAGAGTATCCTTTTTTTTCCAAAACCATTTTCAAACAGCAGAAAGAAGCAGCCCTGTTACAGAGAAAAGCAATTTTAGCAGTTGTGATACCCTACTGCTAAAATTGTCCCTCTAACAGCATGTTATCTTCTAACTCAATAAAGAGTGACTAGTATTCAGAGTCCCAGAATTTTGGCGCAAACGGGATTTTTCAACGGAAAACTAGAAGGTGAATACACCCATGAAGACAAATGAAAGTATTGTGTGCGCAAATACTTTCATATCTGTCTGGCCCTTTAAAACCAAAATGATAGAGTTCATTTGCATTTAGATCTCTTTGGCTCCCTCTTTTCATCTAAAGACAAATCCTCACAAAGGCTGCTTAATTAGACCAAATTAGATTTCCACCTAGTGGCTTGTCATTCATTAGAAAACGCTGTTCTTTTTTTCTGTTTTGGTAATTATAGGCTGGTCTCGCAGTGTTCACTTCAGGCTCAAAGTATGACTTGCATTCATGATTTTGTGCAGATGAGAGGAAAATTATTCAGTCGCATCAAGTCTGCCCATTTTACAAGTTGGATAAAGATCATCGCTGGAGTCTTTTATGTAATGGGGTATACTCTTTCTTAAGTCTTTAATGATTAATTGTAATAGCATATCTCATGGCAATTTTCAAGACTAAAAGCTAAGTACAAACAGTTCGCACGCGAAGCTACTCTACCAGATAGTGGGTGTCTTTCCTTAAATATGGGTTTCTGTGTCGGGGACCCACGTGCGTAGCCCTGTTGTCGGCGTCACAGCCCCGCTGTGAGCAGAGAAGATGGGAAGGGGCAGGCTGGTGCCTGGGGTTGGGTAGGTAGAACCCTTGGCTGGAAGTGCTCTCTGCCTTATCTGACTGCTGTATCTAACCCAGTGAGGGGGACGCCTGCATCCCCCCCATCCTCGCAGTCCTCTGCTGCCAGCGTTACGCCAAATGTAGCTTCCAGAGGGGAAAATCTTTCAAATTTAGACCTGACACTCAAAGGTTTGTATCTAATAAGGCTCCAGCTCCCAGTGCAGGTCAGTCAGGAGCACAGGTTAGTGCAGACTGCGTGTGTAGATGTACTCTGGGTTAGCGGTGTCTCTACCCTATCTGGAATATTTGTAATGACAGGAGTTAAACTCACAGTAAGATCCTCGAGCTTTACCGTTCCTGACTCCGAGGGCAGTAGTTTGCCAAACCCTTTTCTCTGGAATACTCTCACACCACTGTGGGACACTATAATAATTCGATCTCCCACTCCGAACACAGTAGAGTACTGGGAACGGTCTGCTCCTCTCCCCAATCCAAACTCCATTCCCTTTGCTGTCCTGCATGGGCACACTGATTCCCTGCCTCACTTTCCCCACTATTACAGCAGGATTAATGCTCAGTGGCATGTTTT
This sequence comes from Gymnogyps californianus, assembly GCF_018139145.2. Classification (NCBI taxonomy): domain Eukaryota; kingdom Metazoa; phylum Chordata; class Aves; order Accipitriformes; family Cathartidae; genus Gymnogyps; species Gymnogyps californianus. The sequence goes on from NC_059488.1 coordinate 7,763,236, forward strand.
GAAGCTTAATAAAACAGGGACAGATTTTGTGGTCCTTCATCAAGCAAAACTTCCTTTGACTTTGACCTTTAAAGTTTATGAAAAGCTTCGAAGATAACTGCCAACTTATTATTAATAATCTTCTTGGGAGTGGAAGTTACAAGCAGTTAGCGGCAGGCAGCCCAGCAGCCACCAGCCCCTGCTAGGATTTCTTCTGCACTAACAAATCCAGATTTTCAGGTGTGTTTTTATAACAACATTCTTGTTTTCCCAACCATTTTTTGTGAGAGAGGGAAAGTAAGTTTTTCCCTCCACCTTTAAAAAAAAAAAAAACCTCATCAAATTTGCCTTTCTCAAAACACTGAACATTCCCTTTCTCATCTACCTAAACCTGATGTTGAGTTACTGTCCCCCAGAGGCTTTCAGTAGCTCAGTTCTGATGTATCCCTGCACTTTGTAGCTCACTGCCTTCTTAGAGTGTAATCAAACATCAAGCTAAGTAGCAAATAAATCTCCCGATCTCATAAGCTGCACAGCAAGATCATGTAAATGCAAATGAAGGGCTTGATTTCAAGCTGTCGCGGGGGGAAGGAGGGAAAAATGCTGGGCCTTGTCACCGCAATCACTTCACTCCGCAAGTGCAGTAAATCTGCAATAATAATAGTAATGGCAGCGTGACGGGAGGCTTTACTGTACAAGGGGGTGTAATGAAAAGGGGAACAGAAGGTAGGGAAGGAAGCAGGGCCTGGCAGGCTGAAAATGCACCGACGCGGGGTTTGCAGGCATCCGCAGGGCAGAGCCGTCGAGGAGGGGACAGGGCAGCCCCGGCTGAGTCGAAGCAGGGAGGATTCATGGATTTGCCCAGCATCCCCCTCCAGCGAAGGGCTGCCTCAGATGCAGGGATTAAAAATCCATACCTCCATCTCTCGCTGTACCTCTCCGCACAGACAAGTCTCCTACCCCTCTCACAGTCTCAGTCGTCTTTAGAAAACTGATGCAATGTGTGTCGATGGGCCATAAATACCAGGGGATGAAACACAAGTAAGTCTTGCAACAAAACCTGGAATCCTTAAAGGTTTTGAACTTCCTTACACCTTTGCAACGCATCCACCTCTTACAAACAGACCCATTTCCGAGCCTTCCTTTTCCTTCACAGCAAAAATTTTCCAGCACCATTAGACACTCAAATACAAATCCAGGGCTGCACAAATCAGAAACTACCTGGCAAACGCCAGGGAGCTCGATACACCCAACACCGCTCGCTCTTCAGCCGACCAGGGTATCCCCACTGATCAAATACCCCTACCACTGCGCTGCGGCTGAGTGTGGCACCCTCCAAACCCAGTTCAGACACACTTGGTTGAACTATGAAAATTAATCAGGTCCAAGGGAAAATGATGCATTAGCTGAGTCCTTAAAGATAGTTTGAGAGCGCAAACAAAGCCTCAGCGCACGTCTCGCAGCCCTGGGAGGGGGTGATGATCTCTGCAGGATGCTCTGGGCATGCTTCAGGAAAAAGTCTAGAGTTGTCTTTTCTGAATGGGCCGGATAAACAGTATTTAAGATGCTGGATTTTCCTCACTGAGGTCGTAAAGGGAGAAAACTTGCAGAAGGTACCCAGAGAAAATTAGGACCGCCTGGGATGCAGAGAGAGACGGTTTTAATTAGAGCCAAGAGGTGGGAAATAAGGCAGAGAAATGACATCTTAATGAGGTTTAATGAAGTTGTCTGCTGATGGGCACAGCTGTCAGACAGATCTGTATTCCAGCCAAGCAGCTTTGTGACAGGCTAAACCTGAACAGAGGAAACAGTGCTGGAGCTAGGGAAGAAAAAAAGGACCTTCTGCATCAACTTTGGCTCGCTCTCCCCACCGCTTTACGACACAGCACACCTACAATGCCCCAGGACAAACAAATGAAACCAGCCCATGAGGTTGCAACAGCGTTTTGTTAATTTATGAATGAGAAAGGCTGTAATCTTGCATTACACTGAGCAAGATTCATTCCTGCTACCTCCTTCCCCTTCTTTGCTTTTGTGGGTAAAAGATGTTGGCAGGTAACCAGAGTCCTCAGAGTATGTTGATTTTCTTCAGGCACAGGTTCTCTCCACATTCAACATATTGGACCAGATTTTTTTTTTTAATTATCCAGCATCTTCAGCTTTATTTATTCAGTGCAAAGTAACTGTAAAATGCCACCCGATCATGAAAGGAAACAACGTGCACTCATTTTGCAATGGAGTAAACACCTAACTGTGTTAACTTCAGGTGCTCTACAAAAAGGAATCTTTAAATCCTGTAATTTCTTCCATTCTACAGAGTTCTGCATTCACAGGTCTGGAAGCAGCTTTGCCACAGGTTACAAGCCTCTCTCCTTTCCTGCAGATTCTCAGCAATTTTCTCCCATCTGCCACACCTTTGCCATCAGAGCAGATTTCTGACCTCACTTAGCTGATCCAGTATCAGAACATGATCCCTGGAAAAAGCCTTTTCTCATGCATCCGAAGAACGTTACACCATTTCCCTTGTATATCAGTGACAACTAATCTAAAAATAGCTAGCGTACAAATGCCTGTAAATACAGGAGAAATAGATCAGCAATGAAAGCTACTTTATCATCCCTGGCACCGGTTTATACGCTTTGCGCTAGCTCCCTAACTCACACACAGCATGCACATATGGTTGAGCACTGCCATTTCAGCTGTGGTAGCGCTAAAAGCCCACTCACTCCCATCGTGCTTGGTGCTGGACACATCTGCAAGGGACAGTCCCTTCCTCTGCTAGAGGTTCACAGGAGGCAGCTGGGGGAATGCAGCCACATCATGCACAGGTTGTATCAGGTGGCTGAGTCGATTGCTTTCAAAAAGGTCTGTTCGCAACAAAGGATCTGTAGCTTCACACAGGGCAAGGAGCCTGATGGGGTTTTCAAGCCTATCAAAGGATCTTAGCAAGTCCAGAAAATTCATTTTCTGGTGAACTTGTGCTCCTGAGTCATGGGAATACCACACCTGCTTTATAGCATCACAAGTGCATGGATTTAACGGGACAAAGGTGAAGCACCTCCGTCCCAGACCTGAGAAGCAAGACCCTGGATTTACCTGAAAGCATCACTGTACGGGCTTGCAGGCCCAATGAGCCCAAACTGGCACAGCTGACAGCCAGCTTGCCAGGACCTGCAAAGGAGCAGACCTGTTGTCACAACATGGACAAGTCGCTCAAGCAAGTGGGCACGATCTCACCCCTGGACACGCTGGCGAGGAGCCTGGTGCCACAGCCACTGCGTGCTTTTAAGTTTTTGTGTAGCTGCATATAGAGACGGCAGCTGAGAAACTCCAAACTGAATGCACAAAAAAATGGCTCCAGGCAAAAAGGTTTGAGGAATTACAAATAAATTCTAGAGACCTCAACACAGAGCCCTCTGGAAAGGTGCCTGTTTTGGGCAGGGGTTATTAACCCTCGTTCTCCAGGCAAAAGTGGTTCAGTGAGAGTTTTGCCTGAGCTGAGGGTGATACAGAACAGCTCAAGCTGCTCGGCAGAATCACGCACACTTGGTGAGCACATTGGAAAGGGGCCACCAGGCTGGCAGTGTACAGGAGAGCCATGGCTGCTCCGAGGCCCTGGCCAGGGTTTGCACAGTGCTGGCTGGGAGCAGAACGTAAGTTTGGGTTTGGATGATGTTCCTGTACAAGCAGCTCTGGTAAGCTGCGTCCCTTATCAACCACTGCACAGCCTCAACCTGCCATAGTGGCAAGTTGGAGGTGGTTCATTTTCAGTCTCGCTCTTTTCACTTGGTCCCTGCAGAAAGGGCTGAGTTTGATTCAGCATCTCCTGATCCAGAGAATGTTCACTCTGAAGCATAAGAGCAATGCTCTTACGTTCAACAATTCGCCCATGAGAAGCACTAGAGTAGGATTTCAACACTTTCATTCTCCCAACACCTACCACCCCCCAGCTCCTTCAACACCCTTCCCATGGAAAATAACCTGTCCCAAAGCACCCACACCATGCCTCAGGGCTCCAGGGGACTTGTTGCCTGACCCTGCTCCAGCTTTCCCTAGCAGGAACGCACAAACCCAGGCTGCCAGGCTCTCGCCCCTTCCCTCCTCCACCGCCTCCCTTTCAAGCAGCAATAAGGTTTCAAGACACACACATCCTGCAGTGACTTCACCATGGAGATGGGAGGGTAGAGACAAAGGGGTGAGGGGAGGTCAGTTAATCCCACAGACACCACCAGGCTGGGACACACATGGGCTGGGGAAGAGTTCATTTTAAAACTAAATAGAGAGGAGGTTATTGAGCTCAAGTTCTCTTCTTTTCTGTGCTATAAACCCCAGGCTCTGCTCCCCCTTCTTCATCCCCCTTATCCTCCCCCTGCAACATGCCTTGTGTCTTGATTATTCCCAGGCAGGAAAGTCTCCAGAGCAGCAATGTGATTGTGCTTGGGGAAGTTTATGACAGTTTTCTAGGAGGATGCACAGCTTGGAAATGAAATAACTCAAAGGAAAGTTAAGACTAACCGTAGTCTCCCCAGCAGACACCACAGCTGGGCATCCCAGCCAAAGGAGAAACTAACCAAACAAGGAGACTTCAAGTCCATATATATTGAGTCAGGATCCCTATTTCCAGCAAGGCTAGGTCACTTTATAACTCAGGTAAAAACTTTTGTGAAATTCAGCATCCCTTAGGCTTCAGCTCTGGTGAAGCCTCATGGCTGTGAGTTCTCCTTTTGCACTGTCACGCTCACTTGTGTCCAGACAGTGGGATTCAAACCCGTGACAAGTGGAGGCAGAGCCACTCCTGGTACTCGTGGCCGCGTTCTGTTACAAATTTTTATTTTCAGGGGCTTTACCTTATCAGGAAAGTTCTTTACGCTTCTCCTTTAACTTCACTTCTCTGCAGGCAGAACTGGGGAAGCCCCAGAGAAACTGCTACACCTTGCCAGGCTTTGATTTTTCATACGGGCTGTACGTCCACAGGACAGATGGAGGAGTCCCGGAAGGTATGACAACACCACTAAAATATAGACCTGCAAGGAAGTCCTAATGCACTCTCCTCTCCTTCCCAGTGTTCAATACTTCTCATCAAGCTGGAGGTAAAGAACTCCAGCATTCACCCACTTTCATTAATATCAACCAAACTGCTTGGTGACTAGTAAAGTTTCTCTATCATATTGGAAACTTTTATAGGATCACACAGAGCCCAAGCAGAGAGGGGTATGGCACCTGCAAAGGGTGATACACACGACCACTTTCATAACTTTGTTAGAGCTCCTACTTTGTGCTCTCAGGGACAATTTCCCTGTGAAATCAGACTTGCTGAGCAAGCCAGGGTGGAGGGTAAGAAGACATCCGATTCAGATGAGGGATGTCCCCACATGAAATGCAGTGGGATAGGATACGAAGTTCACTCCACCATGAAGCCATGGCAAAATGCATGCAAGCCACGCAAGGCCCTTGTGCATGGTGCACGAACATCAGCCTGCCTTCCCAAATAGGAGTTAGCTGAGATGCCTGATCTTTTTCTCTTTGCCTCTCCTGTTTCCTTCCATCTCCAGCAATAGGCCACTGGAACACAGTAAAGCCCAGGACTGCTTTGGTTCAGAAGATGCCCCGAGACTTCATCACCATGAACTGCGGTGCTCTGAAGGCCGGTTATACCACAGCCCATGAATTTAATTTGTACTACAAGGCCAAGGACATTCGGCGCAAAGATGATGAATACAGTCGCTTCAAGAGATGTCCTCCTAAAGTACCTGCAGACTTGACTTACGGCATCACAGCACGGTAAGGGGAAGGCGTGGGGCCCTTCTCAGAATGAGATTATCCCTTCCTACCCTCACATCTACATCTCCCCCACATCTCAGCTAGCACAGTCCCCAAAACAGAAGCATCCTGAACCTGGACATGCTGCAACTGAGCCACAGCATCACTTCCATGTCTGATGGCACCTGTGTGTCAGATAATCAACTACCTAAATCTAATCTACACGCCACAACACATCCCCATTTCACCTGTGGCACTAAGGGCTTGGAACCTCCTAAAAATATGTTCAATGCCCATCCTTTAACTTAAAGGAACATGAAGAGTTGTAAGCCAGAATAATGGCTGCCCAGGGTCAGAAAATCAGAGCAACAGCATTTCTACCTGTTTGCACTGGTTGAAATACTCTGGTGTAGTTAAGGATCAGTTAAAGTTCTTTATCCCACTCTCTCCCACTTGTTAGTTCATCGCCCTGCATTGGGCAGAAACTGGTAGTACAGCAGGATGGAGGCAAAGACGCTTTTCACTGCTCTCTCGGGCTCCCTCCCAAGGGCTGGAGAGGAGCTGGTACCTGCTGCTCCCCCAGCAACCCCTCTAGAAGGGCATAAGCCTACCCATTCATCCTTTGCAATGCAGCAGGATGTTTAAGGCTTCACACCGATTAGGTCTTTTGCATCACAGTGTCTTCCAAAAGATTTTTACAAAGCATCCAGCATACGTGAGCCCTGCCTGAGGTTCAAACAGGTACAGCATTTCGAAGCGACTCATTTAACGTCCGCCTCATGTACCAGCTCCCAACTGCCCTGCTGTGCTACTTTCTCATGGGGAATTGTGCAACAGGGAGTCTGCAGGGGAGAACATCGGCACCTTAGACTGACTGCTAGGTCTTTCCACTGCCTGTCCTCCACGGGAGCACAAGGGAGGCTGGAGAGCACGGCAGTCCTGAAGAGCCAGTGTGAGTCCAGCAAAAACAAGTGCTCAAAGCCTCTGAAAGAGGCTCTGAAGCAGTCCCACTGCTGTGGGAGCACAGAGGATTTTTTTGCTCTGTGCAGGTCTGGACCAGACATTAGGTTTCATTTTAAGAGCTGGATAATAATCACTACCAGAAAAATAACAGCTACAAATTCTAGGGAAAAGACATGATGAATGGCACCGTGTATTTTACATGATAGTAAATGGGCTTTGCATATGCAAATTGAATGGATTTTAAAATGGTATTTAATGACAATTTTCGTAGCAGACATTAACATTAATTGCATCAAAATGAAAATGTAGCATTAGCTTGCTGTTAGCTGCAAATGCCCCAGCTATAAAGCTTTATCTTTATCAGTATCAGCCCTCACCAATGTGACAGGGCTGCTCTGCAAATTGCAGGCAAAAGGGCTTTTACATTGCAAAAGTATCCCCCAATGTAGACCAAAATCAACATCAATTTTGCTTTATTTCTTCATAAACGGAGGTTAAATGGCTGCCTGTAAGAAGTCTAGGCACGTTTCAAAAGTTTTAAGGAAAATCTGCAGACCCCACAACAGCAGAAGTAGTGGGAAAGGGCTTTTAATTTAAAGTTATTATTGTACAACTTGCCTGCTCCTTAATAGCTACCTTTTATGCAGACTGATTGTATTTATCCCTTTACTTTAAAAGCACGTTACAGACAAAATCAAATTACTGGGATTACAAAGGAGTTGTTACAGCCATTTCCGTAAAAGTGGGAATTTAACACACTTTTCCGTGACTGGCAAGTTAAAGATACCAGCTTTGGTGAGCACTCCCCAGCCCAAGCCTGTCCCTAGCCACAGCTGACCAGGTTCAGCAAGACCTGCCTTGTTGAAAATGACTTGGTTGCCAGTGGATTTAAGTTGCTTCTGCTTTTGGACTCTAAGCCCCGTACGACTGCGTTCTTAGTGCTGCTACTTGGGAAGGCACTCACAGCTAAGATACATGCTTGTCTGGGGGCAGAAGAAGAGAACGCTGGCATACGGTCTTTTTCCATGAATTCAAGCACTTGCTTGCCTTTAGAAATATCCGCTTTGATAAACATCTCAGGTGCAGTGAAGTTTTTCAACAAGAACAGAGCCTGCACGTCATTCCCTAGCCCAAGGCACAGCACAGACAGTACGGCTGAGAAGGCCAGAGAGCAAAGGTGCCTTCCCATCGCACTGGAAGTGGCTGCAGCCGCTCTGCCTGATGAGAGCGATGCTCTGGGACAATCCCCAGAACGCCAACGCAAACCCTCCCAGTTTGCACCCACAACCCTGTTGCAGCTCTTTGGCACAGCTGGAATTGCAGCTAGTGCCAGCACGCAGCCTCGGGGCTGGGCTGCCTCCCTGGGATCAGCAGCACAGGGGGATACAAGGCCCAAACAGCTCAGCAGCTCTCACAGGAACGTGTTTGTGGTCCTGCAGCTGTCAGCAGGTAATGTGCAGAGGGCTTCTCAAGCCCTGGCAACGTATCTCCAGCCCCTTCTCAGGCCCTGGGCTGCGCTGCTAAAGGCTTCTGTCTCTTAAAGACACCAAGGTCAGGAGTTCTCCCCAGGCTCACAAGTACGAGCTCTGGATCATCCCAAATAGAAGTGAACACAAATGCTGTGGTTGCTATTAGTGCCTTATTAATCACGCCCTGGCCCTGCTGCTCCCTCTAGCACGGCAGATCGCTTATGCCTCTGCTTTCCATTCATGGTGGATGTGTGGTGCATGGAGCATTTCACAAGGCAGCGTCAGACACTGGAATGAGCTTTCTGAAGATCTGAGGCCTCTTTCCTTTCCTGGGATATTTACCTTCAAAGGTCACCCATACCCCTCTATTAATTCCCTGTGCGCATCTTCCAGGGGAGAGAAGCAGCTCTGCTTTTTTTGCTGATTCCCCCCAGTTCTCTCCCTCCCTTTTCCCAGAGAAATGTTTGCTACGAATCATGTGGCCAGCTTTGTTGTGAGAGTCATAAAAAGGACATTTTTCATCTCTCCTTTTTCCTGCTCTCGCTCCCTTCTCTCTCTCAGTATCAGACAGAGATTTATTCCCTCCCTGATGCCTGTGGCATTCAGAGCTGGGAGGGGTCAGGGGAGGCACTGATGGGACGATAATAGATAATACAGTGGTTCCCCAGGGTCTTGTCCAGCTCCATAGCCGATCCATCAGCAGGCAGCGCTCGTGCCAAGGTCAGCGGTAACGAGGATGTGGTAGGGTCCCAGCCTCCCCCATGGGGCATCCTCCAGTCAGGCTCCCTCGATTCATGCTCCAGCTTCTGATCTCTACAAGAGCTGCCTTGTGCAAGCCACAATTTGCAAGAGAGCACATGTCCACTGAGTGCAGGCGCTGGGGTAATGACCACATTACCGTGCATGCACGCTCGGCTTCACCTGCCCCAGCCCTCATCCCCACCACAAACAGGTCTACAGGTTTTCTTTCAAGGAAAACGCCCATCATTGGCAATACCTCCCCTCCAGGAGCTAAAACCATCTCCATCCATGTGCTTTGTGCATGACACATTACATAGCTGTAAGAAGTGTGCAGATTAGGGTTGCTGTCCTCCTGGACCCGAGTCCTAGGTCCTTTCATTTAAAATAACCCCACAACACAGTGCTACTAGCAGGTGTACTCAACCCCCATACTCTGTGTAATGACCTTGTTTTACAAGAGGGAGGATGCAGGGCACTGAGTGGGATGGGTTTTGATGATACTAGAGATCTAAAGACACAGAGGGTCTGTGAAGACATCCAGGATCTTCACCGATGTCAATACAGCTTGTTATTCAAGGTGCATTTGGAAACCCCAATAGATGTCCAGACCCACATTTATCCTCCTAACCACCTTTTCTGATTGAAGTTCACTGTGCACTGAAATTAGCAGGCATTAAATGGTCATTTTTGGAACTAGAAGTAAGCACAAAGATATGGATGCTGTCTACAGCTATATTTTAGATTATATTGATTTGCACAAGGTCACACAAGGAGTTTGAAGCCAAAACACACCAGCACACAGTTGGTACCCCAAGCACAAGTTTTCTCCCCAGGAGCTAGCAGTGCAGAGTGCATCCTCAGCATGAACACACTGTCCAACATTTCAAGGGCTGCTTTTAGAGAAAAGCTTTCATTTGCCTCTTAGCAGTGCAAGTTTCCTAATTCTGCGTACTATGTCCCAGAACATATTCCTGGACACAAGGACTGCACAGACGTGCCATTCTCTGCCATTCTACACCTGTACCTCCTTCAAACCCTGCATGGCCATAACCCTGCCTCCGACGTGCTGCCTTCCACTTGGCAGTTGGCCTGTAGGTTGGGCTGACCTTGGGTGTGCTGGCAGGATTTCCCTGGCACTCTGTCATCCCCATGTCTCCTGCCGGGTCCCCCCCTACCGTCTGCCTTCGCTTCAACCGTTCCTTTCCTGAATTTTACATCCCATTTTCCTTCTAACTTCATCTCCTCCTACTATTCCACCTCCCATTCTCTAAAACTCATCTTAGTCCTTTGGCAGCTGCTTTCACCATGTTCCTGCAGCAAACTCACCTCTCTAAAGCATTTGGTCACTGCCATCTCTCTTCTTCAAATTGTTACAATTGGCCAAGGGCATCAGTTATCCAGTACCTCCTCTTTTCTTTGTATCATTTGCAATTGTCCTAATGCTCTGTTAACAATTGTCTCACTGGCCTTTAGCAGCTCAGCTGTTACCTTGGCCATCCCTGCAGCTTCCTGGCTTAACTGACTGCTCTGTCCTTATCTTTCACCTTCCCCGAGAAGGGAGGTTTCAATGCTCGTGCTTCTACTTTGCAAGTGGCCTTTCCACCCAAAGTGTCCGTGATGTTTGCACACAGCCAGAACAAAGTTTAGAAAGCTGCCCAAAAGGTGCTGAGATATTTCCAGCATCTCTTTAGCACACGGAGTGCACTGGTAGGTTTATTTCTGAGACACTTAAAGAACATTTCAGGTCATTAATATGTGGCCCTGGAAAAAAAGCTAATCTAGCTGTAGACCAGCTGCAAAGATGTGTCAAAGAAACAACACTGAAGAGCAGAGGGTGTTCCTGGAAAGAACCCACCAGGAAAAGCTGGACAGGCAAGAAAGATGAATATTACAGCAAGCCCACATCTGATCCACAATCCCTGGAAGCCAGACAAATAGAGAGTGTAAAGCCACAAAAATCCAAAAGATTGGGGCAAACAAAAAAGTTTTAGAAAAAATATCTGAGCACTGACAAAACAAATCGTAAAAATGTAACATAGTGACTGGAATCACTGTCAGGCTGAAGGCACCAGAAAAATGCAACCAAGTTAAAAAATATAGGACTCCCATCAGTTCAGGTAATTGCATATCCTATCCAGTTCCACAGCAAAAGGCACTTTGTGTCTCTGCCACCATTCTCACATTGCTAAGATAAGAATTTCTATTTCAAGAATAATTTTCTTCTACTGGAGATGTTCCAGGCTGGGTATGTGCTCGCATCGCTGTGTGTACATTAGCTACCGCAGAGCTCCCAGCCGCATCTGCCTGGATCGTGCTGTCTTGTGCCCGGGTGGCTACAGCATCTGGTTGGGCAGAAAGACCTGTTACCCCCTTCAAAAAAAAAATCCTGAGTACACCGTGAAGATACTGGTTATCCTTCAGTGTAGTTATTTACTGCAGTTGTAACAGTTTCTGGCTACTTCAGGCTCCCAGCTTAAGAGAAAATAAATAGCTAAGTCAGGGTTTGGCATAAGGTTCAGGTCCTGCACATCAGCCACAGAGCTGGGAAAAAAAGATCTAAAGAACAGAGGATTTAGATCCCTTATTACCAATTGCATTACACTGACTAGGAAAGTAATTTACTCTCTCATACAGACTGGCTGTTGTCTATGGGTTTGTCTCCATTGATTACAGCTGGGTGAAAAATTTCTTCCAAAACTTTTACCATCTAAAACTACTTCTTGCCACAAGTGGACTTCTTCCCTTGCAAACTTCTGCTTTTGCAGTCTGTGCAATGAAAACCCGGTCAGGGGAAACAATCACAAAATCCTTTTTGTGAAAGCAAAGCTTTTCAGCCCTCATTGACATCTTTTCCTTTCAAATGAAGTAATGTTCCCACCCAGCCAGAGAGATTCAAGCATGGGATGGAGGTCAAGGGGAAGACCTTGCTCTTTGATTTGTTTTGCTCAGCATTGTGGGGTTTTTCTTGGTTTTTTTTACTCATCAGGATGTTTTGCATTTGTTGACAACCGCAGACTGAGCACTGTTCCCTCTCAGCCATTGATTGAGACCTCCAGGCAGAATAGCTCTGTCCCATAATCACATCCCACCTGAGTTTCTCAAAGGGTAACAGCAGATTTCCAGTCAGTAGACAAATGTGTCGAAGACAAATCTAAATAGTCTTCAATTAAGTCAGCCAAAGGGTATCTCCAACCCAAAAATCAATGCTAATGCACAAAGTCCAGCTTGTGAAGCCAGTTATTTAATGGGTAAGAGCTGGCTTGGTATCTTCACTGCAAGACACATGTTTCCATGTGTGCGTTTAGGACTGTTACAAGTATACATCTCACTCTTAGCCTAGGAGGGAATAGTAAAGCAAATTGGTGCTCTTGTAACCATGTGTACTCCTAAGTACAGCTATGAGCATCTGATAAATCTTTTAAAGTGCATGTTTACAATGGATTTTATTCTTTTTACTGTTCTATACATACGAGCCCTCTGAGCAAAATAACAGATCCTGTGACACTTAGAAGAAGCCACTGCCTCATTGGCTGCCCACAGTGACATAATTTGTATTGTTATTTCCTCATCCAAATTACAAGGATTGTAAAGAAGCTTCAGAAATTCAGAGTAATCAGTGCTTTGATGGCACAGATCCTGCAGCTGCCGTGCAGGTGGAAGACCTACTATTTCAACTGAGAGTTTTGCCAGCCCAAAGACTGCAAAAAAAATTGGTCCCTGAGTGTTTTCTACCAGTTTTTCCTCTTGTTATTTTCTTCAGTGGTTAATGGAAAGTGAGGACAAGCGGAGATCATTTAAAAATGATCTTTCAAGGCCTCTCCATGGGTTTATTGCCAGGACCTATTTAGAGGACCATAAAGCTGTAAGGGGCCTATAACTTTACCATATAGTCCACAAGCTTCTTAGGAAAATGAAGAGCCTTTACATTCACACCCTGCTTGTTTTGCCATCTCTCCCGCTCCTTACAAACACACCCGCACGCGTGTGTGCAGGGACTGCCGGAGCCGCTAATTGAATTCACTCTTGTGAAAGCATTAACAAATTGTAAGTGACCTTTCATACAAATTTCAAAGTCAAGAATTCACCACTAACTGCACATCCCTTTTCTGCCATTCACTGTTATGCAAAACCCACAAACAATTAAAAGAAATAACGAAGAGCCCAGCGGCCCTCTTTCCTAATTAGCTGCAGGAGGCAATGCTTGGGAGTGTGGCTAAGTGCTTCAATTACCTCGGCCCTCCTCGCTGCCCTTGTTAGAAGAGACAGGTCCACCGGCCAAAGGGGAACAATTAAGGCAAGGCAGAGCCAGGCAGTTTGCAGGGGGATGCCGGGGCCATGCCGGCTCTCGCACAAGGGCCAGAGCTGTAATCATACCCCAGATTCCTGCTGGGCTACACAGAGACAAATTAATGGTAGATAGATTGCTAGCTCCAGCCCATCAGTAACGAAGGAGGAAGGGAGACAATATAGCGGTACAAGGGAACTGTAATCAGAATTTTCCTGTGCTATCAGCCCCCTTTCAGGGCAGAGGGACCTGAGCGGTAATGCCTTACTGCTGCCTGCACTGGCAGTACCCCAAGGCCCCGAGCAGAATCGCAGACCCAGCTTGTGCTTTATTTGCTGAAGATAATCTGCGCTAGCTGCACCGAGGAGCCCCACACTCCAGAGATGTTTGAGATCAAACTGGTTCCTGATAAGAAACCAACCTGAGCTAGTGGCAGCCGGTTCGGCTGACCCAGCCACGAGCCAGGGGAAGATCTCTACATGGACACTGCTACCACAGGACAAATCTTTCCCGTCATGAAGTACACAAGAAAGGAATACAAAAGTGGTGCCCCCTGCGGCTGTCTCCCCTGTGGACTGAAGACCCCAAAGACAGATCCTAGCTGTGCAGCAAAAGCACATCATCTCAGATGGAAGGACACCAGCAAGGACTAAGCCCCTCTGAAATGTCATTAACCTTTCAAGAAAGGGTTAAAGTTTTCAGGATAGGCAGTGGTGTTGCAACACAGTTTTAATATCACAACTGCAAAAAAATTCAATTATATGATTTAGCCATTGCATAAGCACCCATGCAGGGCCAGACCCTGCTGCCACGAGGCTGCCATTGAAATCAGAGCAGGGTTTTCGGCGCAGCCCAAACAGCTGCGCAGCTGCCGGGGAGTCGATGCCTGTGCAAGTGTCCTCTGCTCCCTCGCTCCGCTCCCCGCCGGAGCCCGTCCTGACCAGCAGCGGGAAGAGTGCTGCAGGAGCCGTCTGCACTTGCTGGAGAGCTACCTGGAAAATCCAAGGGCTGAAGTTTGCGCTAAAATATTTACAAGCCCCTATGCTTTTGAATTATACAAGAAAAAGGCAATCACAAGTCAAGTTTTTACCATTTTACAACACAACTTAGCAATCGAATTGATTGCACCTTTTAAGCTGGCATAAATCCCCTTCCTGAGCAAAGTCCTTTGTATCCACTTTTGCCAAGTACCTTTTTTCAGTTGATATATAAACCTTTGAAAATAAGTTTGAGGGAAGACTGACAACCTTGAAACCTCAAGAGCAGCATGGCATTGACGGGTGCCGCTCCCTGAGCCGAGTATTATAGATAGATTTTAATTTCATTTTAACAAAATAGCTGTCTCCAGTGGAAGAAGCATCAAGAGCTAAATGAGGACCCGTCTTGAGCTGAATCGCGTTGAACAGACCTCGGCACTGTCATTGATTTTCTGGGAAGAAAAAAACCGCCTCTGGCTACTAAACCAAATTAGTAGTCACTGATGACCAATTATTTTGCCCCACTGTGAACGGAGAGGCGTACTAAAATTCCAGTTTGTCAGACCCAAGGCTCCCTTCTCAAACACCTTTCAACAAGTGTGTACCAAAAGTCCCTCAGATGGTTCTGACGCCTTCCTGTTTTCAGCAACTTCTCCAAAGTTTTAATGAGCTGCTGCTCTGAGGATAGCCTGCCAGAAAGGGAGCCCTTCCCCGCCCAGTGGAGCACTATTTGGCATGGCACAAATCACAGCTGTCAGAATTTATACACACATACACAAAAAAGTGTCAGCCTAATGTTTGCAAATTATAATTACCATTTCTCTTGCATGTCCCTGGTGCCTTCATTTTAGATAAATCCCAGCTCTGAGGTATCAGCTGCAAAGCACTGGAGGCTCATATTGAATAGAATAGATTTAACTAGTTTGTAGCTCATTTAAGGCCTACACTGTTTTATTTTAATATTGTTAATACTTTATTATACTTTTTAACAATGTTTTCACAGTAAAATAGCCTATTAGGAGGCTGCAGCTTCTTTTCCAGGAGATTTCTGGCAGACTAGCATACCACATTGTATAACCAAGTTAGCAGGTTCTTGTCATTTCAGTTGAAAATAGGTCTGTACCCTGACTCTTGAAAGTAAATTAGAGAGAGAGTCTATTAAAGAGACAGGAACTGTTTCAGTGATAATAGTTTTGAAAATTTGCACAGATAAATTTTAA
This sequence comes from Gymnogyps californianus, assembly GCF_018139145.2. NCBI lineage: Eukaryota > Metazoa > Chordata > Aves > Accipitriformes > Cathartidae > Gymnogyps > Gymnogyps californianus. The sequence goes on from NC_059488.1 coordinate 7,778,630, forward strand.
AATATTTAGGAAATGTCAACATTAGAAGGGGCTCCAACTATTTGACTATAAAAGGAAGCAGCTGATTATTTTTTTCCACAATTATAAATAATTTGTTACATCCTATCAGAACTTCTTTCCCTTTCCTTTCTGTGGCAGGGTGCTTGTGCCAAAACAAGGAGATCTGGGTTACTCTGAATGAGACGGATTTTAATCCGCAATAAGCGTTTTCAGCAGATGCTTCCCCCACTCTCCCCACAGCATCTGCAGACGATAACAGCAAAATCCTCCCAGTTCAGAGGAGTGACATCTGGGCAGGGTGACAAAAGGAAACAGAACACACAAGCCGCTCATGCCTGTCCTTAAGTAACACTAAGGCGAGAGGACGTTTTCCCAAAGGCCAGCTGCAAATGAGAAATACTGTCACACTGCCAAGCGGCACCGATATCGGGGCCAAAATTCCCCATCCACTCCGATGAGATCAGCATTTGACCTACAAAGAAAAAGCCGGCTCGCTGAAATTTCTCCCGTAACCTTAGTCAAAGAAGTGTGCTACCTGATATCCCCTGCTCTTCCCCACTTTCTCAGTACTTCTCTCAAAGGAGGCAGGAAAAGCCAGACAAAGCCTCACGTCCTACAGCCCCACCAGAGCTTACGTGTATAACTAAGCACACGAGTCATTCCCACCAATTTCAAAGAGGCAGTTCATGCGTGTATCATTCCAGGCATGATTCTATACTTTGCTGGATCAGGACTTAAATGCGATTAATCACACGGCAGGGAAGGATCTCTGAAGAGCATCAACCCAAATGTGTCCTTTCAAGCATTTACTTACAAGCCAGCTGTGGACTAATCAGTCACCAACTGGCTGGTCCACTGGAGATGGTAAAAGTCACCTCCATAGAGATGTGAAAACACATTCGGCTACCACAAAAATCAATAATCAAACACTACACACAAAGGCTCAATGTTTTCCTGCATCCCTCCCTGCTATTCCTGCACACCAGGAAAGCTCCTGCCTTGGAGAGCAAAGGGACAGGCCAAGGAAACAAGCAGACGTGCAAGGCTCACCATGTACTTGTGCCAGGAATACCAAAATTTACACCACGCGATGAGACTGGAGACCCACCCGGACAATAAGACGCTTGGCCACAGGTTTGCCACATCTTTTATCCTTTGTAAATATTTTGCCCAGCTCTGATCAGTATGAAATGCCAAACTGGAAGGGAAAGAGGTGAGAGAAGAGGGGACAACAAAAGGGTAAATGTCGGTGTCGCCTTCGGCACCGGGTGTCTCCAGATAACGGTCTGGAGCAGCACGGCTGATTTGTAAGCGAAGCCTTGAAAAGCCCTGCAGCATGTGATCTATGAAACAGGAGGTCTGCAGAAGGATGTCTCCTCTGATATGAATGCCCCCTTGGGATGTATATTGCTGGATTGCACATCTAGTATCATTAGAAAACACGACCATAGATTAGGCTGTTTTGAAGCATGTGGTGTGCAATAATTAAGTAATAAAAGTCACCACAGGGGTGAAGGAACAAGAAACAGTAGAGTTACTATTTGCATACGCACTGCTGGTGCCCTCCGTGATTGTCAAAGATTCTCCAGACTGCTAAAAGCTGGCTGCTACCGATTTTGGACCCACTCCTGCCAAAAGCCACGAAGCACCAGCTCACTCTGTGGCACATGGGCGCTCTCTGCAAAAAACAACCTTCTGGTGGAGCTGGTGGCCCAGAAGCAGCCCAGCAGTTAGCCCAAGTCCCCAGTGTCTTGAGGTTCATCTGGACAGGCAGGGAAAGCACTGCCTTTCTGTATGGGAGCTGCAGCTGAACACGCTGCAGGCTACAGGTGGGAGCAGAGCTGAGGGTGATGGCTCCAGTCATTGGTTGCTGCTGGGATGGGAAAAGTCCCTCCCCAGCAAGGTGTGCAAGGACAAGGACCAACAAAACTTGAGGTCAAGGTCCTCCATCACCTTCAAGTGTTTGCTTCTGGGGGAAAAGAATAGCAGCAGGACCACAGCAATAAGTGATATGCTGTCCTCAAGGCAAGAACCCTGCTGCTGCCACTGCCAGTTCCGCCTCCCATGGTGGTTGATGAAGTTAAAGTATCCTCACTTGCAAGGAGCAAAGCTCAACAATTTCAGGCTGCAGCTCTGCCACAAGCTGGTCAGGTTAGTGCCAGCTCCGAGCAGCTGAACGGGACACTGGCCAACAAGCAACTGCCTTTTATTTTTACTGTTTTTCTAGAACCACGGTCATCTGCAGCTCCTCCCTGCTGCTGTCTCCTCCTGGCCAGGATGCTCCCTGGTACCCCCTTTCAAGGGGCAAATACATCTGGTCTGTGCAGCTGAGGCACTAGACCCAGGCTCAGCATTTCAGCTCCCCTTTCTGCTGCAGACACCTGAGCCTCTGCATTGGGTCCGTTTTTATCCCTATTCAGACTGCTTAGGACAGCACTTACCCCTCTCACCCAATCCATCATTTCATCTGTTCGCAGCTTTGTGGTATACCACAGTAGTGGTATTTTAATAGCAAAAGCGGTGTTATTTTAGCAAAACACACTTTGCACCCGGTGGTTCTTCCCAGGCAGCTGCCTTGGCTGTGTCAGTCTGGAGGGGACCCAGCCAGAGCCGCTCTGCTGAGCTCCAGAGTGGCAATGCAAAAGCCCAGCTCTCTGCTTCTGGACATTGCCCCAGTCAGTGCTTTCTTACCCACCATCGGGTACCGGCTGGGAAATGCTCTGCTGGAGCCATAGCAGGGCCCAAGGTTGAGCCACAGTCTGTGGTGCTCCATGGTCCTTCCAGCACACCGGGGCTTGAACAGAGGTGGTGATATGGGCCCTGTAAAAGGTTGTGCAAAGACAGAAATTGTGCCCATTCTGGGGAATGCCCTAGCACAGTCCTGCTACAGGTTATCACAAGTGTGTGCAGGCTGTGGTGTATTAACTGCAAATGAATGTGGGTTTTAGTCTGTCTTGAGGAAGAGAAAGCCCTTCCCAGTGTGAGGGTTTATTCATGTTCTCACCAGTCACGCTTTCCAGTAGCAGAGATACGAATGAGCATGGGGAGGTAAAGAGAGGTATTAACTCTGGAGATTATTTTGTTGTCTTTTCAATGTTTTCCAGGCCTTGCACTCCCTTTTTTGACCTCCTCCAACACAAATACAAGGAGCTGTGGATGGAACAGCAGAGAGCCCTGACAGCAGCCCAGCGAGTGGAAAAGAAAAAGGTGATAATACTCCAGCAGTGCTTTCCCTTGCTGTGCACCGCACTGCTACCGGGCATAACCCCCCACTGTCCTACCCCACAGAGGATGGGCTTCCCCCAGCCATGGGGAGGGCTCTCAGCTGGGAAAACATCCTCCCTGACTACTGGAAGGCTGGTGAAGCCTAACCAAGATGAGCTGCTTCCCAGCCAAGATGGGCCTGGCTTCAGCCAGAGCACGTCCTGTGGGGTGACGCTGCGGGAGCGAACACCAGATATGCAAGTCACAAGGTGTGTGCATGAAAGTGCTTTAGAGACAAAAGGAAAGGTGGTTTTTTTTAAAGTATTTTTTTATCTGAAGATATACACAGGAGCTGAGCAAGCTCTCCAGGCCTCTCAAAGGCTTAGACACCTGTCCCGCAGAGACACCTTTCTAGCTATCATCAAGCATCTGTCTGCATCAATATGCCTCTAGTCGCAGGCTGCCCAGCTAAACTCCTGGTATCAATTAAAATGGAGGCTCTGCTTCTTTTTGCATCACTACAAGAGTAAAATGCCCTGCTGTAACAAAGAATTAAGTTTCAAATTATCTTTGGTATTTATGTCATCCTCATGCCAGGAGGCCTGCAGACTGTGCTTTGGACAGCAACAGCTCTGCTCAGGTTACCTGCGACAGTGGACAAAACAATGGAACAGCCAGCAAACGTTCAAAGGACCAGCACCGGCCCTGATCCTGGCATGGTGTGGTTGATGCCAGCACCCGCAGCAGTTGTTAGAGTGCAACGCTGTGCTGTTAAACACACCAATATTGTAATAACATTTAAAAGCAGCCAATGACTGTTTTATTAGTTAATGGCTCAAAGAAGAGTCGAGCTAATATGGTAATGACCAATTTCAATGGGCTTACTGCCATCACAAACTATTCTTTATAGTTGAAGTGCAAGAATAGTGTTCTTAATTAGCAGCTACTTTATGAATACACAAGCCTAGGATGTTGGAAAGTGCATCCCTACCTTACCTCTAAATGACTGATGTTTTTAATCACTAAGTTCCCTCTATCAAGTTCCCAAAGCCTGCAGCCACCAATTACTGAGTTAAGCAACACAAACCTACATCCTAGACCACAGAGCAGACAGATTCCCCAGGGTTTCACGCAGTGGCCAAAACATTCGCCAAATACCTGCACTGGCTTGTGCTGGGACTGTCAAGCACTGCAACCTGCAATTAATCAGAAGAGCAACACACACCAGAGAGCCAGGAAACCCCCCATGGTGGGGGTGGTGGAAGTGACTAGCTCAGAGCACAGGGCTTCCTGCAGGCAGCGGTCATCTCACTGGGATGCTGTATAAAGCAGACACTCTGAGAGCTGGCAGCTGCTCATGTTTTTCTCATCAGTATGTTTTAGGTATCAGTATTAGCTGTATGGACATGAAAAACTACCCAGACCAGGCACTTGTGATTGTCAGTCGAAAGTGACTTTGAGTCTTGTTCATCCCAGTGTCATTACGTTGCATGACACCAGCCTGATGTATATAGCTGTGGCTGTGCAGCCGTTTCAGCCCATTCTTGTTTACCTTTGGTTACAGAAAGACAAAGCGCGTGAAATTCGCACCACATTTCTGCGAAAACACCCACTACCTGCAAAGGAGGAGTCCTTCTGGCGCCTGCCCCACTTGGAGAAGGTATGGAGCACTTGATTGAACTCAAGGACACCTTCTAACCGTGCCCACGTGCCCTGATAACACCCTTAGCACACAATGAAGGTAGACACGAGGCTCTTACCTCAGAGCTCCCTGAGACCCAGACCCTAAAATGGTCCCGCACTGGATGCGTTCAAACATCAGCCCCTTTTGGACTTCAGGGTGGGATATTTCTTGCAGCCGTAAGCCCTGGAAGAGAGGCAGCAGTTGCCCAGATAAGGGCTTAATGACTTATTTCCTAGCTTGTGTGCACTTTCATGAGCTTCACAAGATGAGAAGCATCTTTTTATATCTCCGTTAGTACTGGGGTGGCCCTTGTTCTCTGCTGGTATTCCCGCAACTGCCCTACACAAGCAGGACAGTCAAACCTGCGTTTTGGTAGCCTGCCATTTTATCAGCTCTCACCATAACTAATTCAAACCACACCAGATGTTTCAAGAAGCATTTTCACCCCAAGAATTAGAGCTTTCCAGAAAGCCCGCACTCTTGATACCTCTCTAAACTACCTGATTGACAATATTCACCCTGAGACTGAGCAAAGGGTCTAGCCAGGTTACAGACGTGTGTGACACTTCCTTTAATTGATCCAAATAAGAGCCAAGGCGAAGATTTCTTGTTCTAGCAATGGGATCTAAACATCTCCCTGAATTCATCTGCGCATCCTGCTGTGCTCTGGGGTACTTGTTTGAATTCCGTTAGCTTTGTTTGTGGTGTAAATTACAGGGAAACTTCAAGTGAAGAGCTAGGGGGCATTTTAAGAAGGAAGGGAAAAGAGCTGGGCAAGCGGAATGGAAAGGAGACACCAGAAAGTTTGAAAGCACTGAAACCCTGCAGGGAGTTTACATGGCCAAAATCGTATCTGGCATTGACAGATACCACTGCAAAGAGCCTCTCAGCCCTCTGCCCCGGCCCTTGTTCTGATGGGGTTATTTTTTTTTTTGCCATGCTGTTGATTTTTAACCGCAGTTTAAACCAACGAAGAAGCCTTGTGACTTCCTGAAGCTAATTTACTTGTACAAGTTGGAGAGTTTCGACCAAGAAATGTGTTTTGCACCACCTTGATGTATTCCTCTTACGTCCTGTCTAAGACTGTCCGATTAGCATATGTCAGTAATCATTTATCCCCGCTGCCTGTCAGCACAGAGCTGCTGCTGCGGCTAGTGTCAGGGAAAGAACATGACCGATCGCTGTTAAACAGATTGTGTAAGTCACACGAGATACTGGGGCAAGCCTCCTCTTTAGAGCTTCTCTCACCCCAGACCTTTCCATCACTATTCATTTTTCAGCCTGTGTTTTTCTTCATGCTTTCCCTTTTGTTTCATCCATGATTGTGGTTGGGTTCCTCTGCGAGCCACAGCTCTCAAACCTCCGAGTCTTTTCTTCTTCTCTCTGCCTTTCTCCTTCCTCTCCTCTTCCCTTCCTTCCCAGGAGCAGCATCCAGGGGAGGAGGGACAGCTCATTTTGCACAGCCTCTACAGATTTTCTGTACTCCTCCTTTCTCATTACATTAACCTGGAAGGTTTGCCTTTCCCCAGCTGCAGATCATGCACAGCCCATGTTAGGACTTGGATCAGGAAATTTGTTGCTCAGTTGAGTTTCAGCGCATGGTTTCCTCCATGGAAAAATAAGTTCTCTTGAACATCCATAAACATCTACCCAGAGAAAAGTGGTAACAACCCAGAGAAAGTTGATGGTTCCTAAAGACACTTGGTAGCCTCCAAACTGTGCTTTAACTAGCTCTGTAAAGTTGGGTTCTACATAGGTGGTGGTGGAATGGTCTTGAAAGACAAACTGACCTAACCCTTCAACCAAACCCAGGGACTCCAGGAGTCACTCTATCAATCCCTCCTTTACAAGGGTGACAACAGGCAGCAGTGCTCCAAAGAGGTGAGGGAGCTTGTTCTTGCAGTGTTTCTGTCCTTGTGAAACCTTGCTCAGGCTCATCCATGGTGGTTGATAACTACTTTATGGCTTTTTTAAGACTCAGTGGCCTGGGGAGGCCAGCCATTAGCACTGACCACTGTAGGCAGTTTACCGAAACACTGTCTTTAATCCGTATAACACCCTCATCCTACTGTGCAAAAAGCAGTATGAAAAGCAACCACAAAAGTATGACTTTACAGAAAACTTGTTAGCAGACTCCCAGCTGCACATTATTTTCTACCAGCCTTCAGTGACATTGTCCTGCTCTGGCCATTACAGAAGACACTCGTGACCTGGTAACAACTTCAAACTCTGGGCAAGAATATTCAGAGACTCCATTGCCCTGACCACAGCCCCACTTTGGACTATTTTTCCGTGTGACCTGAGGCTGGTGCAAGCTGCAGGGGTGTGACGTGTCCTCAAGCCACTCATCCTTCTTGTCACTCAGTCTCCCCATCATCTGGCATGATGCCTTTCAGTCTGGCCTACTCTGGGCCTTGGGGGGAGCAATGCAGAGCACTCAGCTACCAAGATGGTTGTAACCCAAAGCAAGGCGCAGTAGGAAGATGAGATTTTGTTCCTTTAGACCCATAAAAATCAACAAGGAGGATTTTTCTATTCCCATCCTGACCCCTTACAGAGAGCTGCAGAAACTGGGCGTGGATGTCGCTACTGGCTCTTAAACTGGACTTTCAGTCCCTGCAAGACTATCTCCTGGCACCATGCTAGAGCTTGCAGAGGAAGTAGAAGAGAAAACAAAGGAGCTTTGCCCTCCCCACTAATTGCCTCTGCTTGCTCTCTGCATTGCCAGGGCTGCATGACATTACAAAGTCATTCAGGCAGTAAAGTATAGACATATTGACTATATTTTCATTTGGACATAGGTTTCAGCCCCACTGCTTTAGGATAATGGCCCATGCTATTAAGCTAACGGGGTGATTTACAGGCTCTCCCACACTGGGTGACCGCTCCTGCTCCACCTCTCGCTCTGGAGGACCGACCTGGCGTGGGGTTTCCTGGGCCCTCCAGCTCGCTGAGACAAACAGGTTGCAGGGAGCCAGTCATGTCCTGATGGACAGTTCATTAGGGAAAGTTGCTGAATTGGAGTATTTCACTTTTTTTTTTTACAAAACCAAACAGAAGTTAACTCCTTACCTCAGCAAGATGCTTCTACTGCCCTCCTCTTCCTCAGTCACACCCCAAGGCAAATGGCCTCTGCCTTGCTCTGCCTGCAGTGACATGATTCCTGGGCTCAGTTTTTGCCAACACAGCTGGGACTGTGCACCAAGACTTCATTTATTTGTAGATGTGGGGCTATATTCCCTGGGGACCGCACCTCAGGCACCCAGCATGGACATAAATACTCCTGCCCCGCAAGTTCATGGGATGTGTCCTGTCCCTGTGTCACTCATCACTAGCATCTTGCTGGCCCAGGCAGAATGGCATCCCTGGTGTCAACCAAACTCTAGGAAGGATGTTGCTGCCAAAATACAGCATCCCCACAGCCTTGCCTGTGCCAGCCCACGGTGAGGCTCCAGCTATCTCCATCTGAATATTTGATAGTCACAATCCAAACCAGTAAGTCAACAGTGGCCACTCCACAATAGATTTCCAAGGCTCTGTCAAGTCAATCCAGAAAGATTCAGGTAGTGACACCTCACACAGCAGTGATGCAGGACAGAATTCACCTGTGTGTCAAAATAGCTCCATGCACTGCGTGTCACTGACACACGGCAGGGTTTTTCCTTTGCTCATTAGAGAATTCCAGCTTGCACAGACGTTGAAGGTGGCTTTCCAGGGAGAATAGTCTTGTTTACTTGACCAAACAGGGGGAGGAAAGAAAATGCGGCAACTTTGGACAACACTTTTGTCAACATGCGCTGCCTTCCCGAGCAGATGAAACGAGCTGCTCTCGATGTGCGATATGAATAAGCGATAAGCAATTGACGAGCAAGTGTTCGGGTACCTTGGCAAAAGACTTAATTTGCAACCTGGCACAAAATCAAAGGCTCTGTCAACGGCTGAGCGGCTCTCCCGCATATGCCTTGCGTTACCTGGGAAAGCTCTGTCAGGTAAATTTCCACTGAAAGTAATTAGAGGAATCCCCACTGTATAAACTTTGCAGCAAAATTCTGGGCTCCAGAATTTGATTCTCACCAGGGATCCAATATCTGCTCACAGCCTGATCCTTCATCAGAATTAACAGTTGAGGTTTAACACATACACACAAAAGTGTTCCACATTTTTTTTTAATGCCTTACCTCTATTTTTGTCTAAAGAGCTGAACTGACAAGCACAGCTCATGTAATCTTGCAACTGTTGTCTTGTCAGAAAAGCCATAGACTCTGCTTAAATAACCTAGGCTTGATACGCACGGCACACGGTGGGCTGGCTTTTCAGCTATGGCATATACCCTCCCAGGTTTGAGGGCAGCAAAACTTCATGGAGTTAGAGTGTTACAAAACTTGTGTCCTGGGGCCTAAATAGCACTTAAAGAATAAAGCAATGAGTTCAAGAGCTTTCTGTCACCATGGTACCAGATCAAACCTCCCTTCAGCTGGGATTTTGGCTGACAATAAAAAGTGTCACCTGATGGCTGTTCAATGGCCCAGGTGACATGAATTTCTGGGTCCCAGCCCCACAGTGACAATCCAAAGCAGCACCGCTGGCCTTCAGTGATGACCTGCCTACAACAGGCACAATGCAAAAACGAAATACAACACCCTGCAGGGTTCCAAATGGGCAGCAGAGACCCAGCTACCCTCAGCATGATCCTTGCACATCTCCACTGGGACCACAGCAGAGATGTCACCTCCCACACCGCAGCCATTCTGTGACTAAACACAGGCTCCGGGCCCCAGTCACCATCACTACATTTTCTTGCAGATTCTGCAGGTTTTCTTGTTTTGCCTAATAGCTTAAGCTTCCAGCAATGTAATTGCTCAAATCACAGCAAAGCATTTCCATGGTCCAGCCTTTGCCAGTATCCCTTTGCACATGCCCTGGACACTCAACCTCTCCATCACACCCTAATGCTGCCCTCTGCCATGCTCAGCCCTTTCTAGTGTCTCCCTCAGAGGCATGGTAACCCATCATTCCTCTGCCTTTTTTATCGCTCTCCAACATCTCCTGATTAACACAAGAAAACGCCACCCCTCCCTGTGCAGCCTTACAGCCTGGACCATCCCCAGGGCAGGCTCCACCTACATCCAAGCCCTGGTGCCCAAAGGCAGCACAAGCAACTGTTGGCAGCCAATGCCCATGGCTGTTACGGAGATATTCACCCGTGAAGGAACAGATTTGGGGTGCTTGCAGCCTCACGGCTTGCAGTAGAGTAAAACCGCACACGCTGCGTTGGGTTACAGGCGAGCACCTACCCTTGCTTTCAGTGCTACCTACAGTTTCATACACAAATCCACAGAAGTGCTTTTTAAATGGACTTGGGGTTGCATTCATGGACCTAGTCTGCCTTCTGCAGAGATGCTATTTACCAACCGACAGCTTAGTCTGAAGTAAAACTCTTGCCTGGCATGAAAAGGGCCAGGATTCAACTCTCAGAAACACATGAGGTTGGTGTGAAAGCTGCCAGCTCTGGTCTGACCCCGGGACATCTGCCAAGGGGGGCACACGCTAGGTTACAGCTCCAGTGGGTCAATTCTCCTTTACTCACACTATTGCCCAGAGAAGCGACCAGTGAACTCCAGCAAACATCTGTGGCCCTTATTTTCAGGAAGCAAAAAAAAATCCCAAATCTCTACGGAGCATTAAATACAGCAGCCAAAAATTGCTGAGCGCTTTTTTAAACCTTCCTGGGTTTGAAGCAAATAAGGATCATTTAGCCCAGACTCCCTTGTCCTGCATTTCCTATGTTCTTAGGATTAGAAAGGTGGGGAGAGAAAAATCAACCCCATTCATTAAACTGGTTAAGCGCACTACTGCCAGGAAAAGCCACAGTATTTGTAACCCTAATAATCCAACACACACCTCCAAGCACAGCTCATCTTGGACAGAATAACGTCTGTTTTAAAAGTACCTGCCTCTAACTTGTCATGGCATTTGTTGACAACCCTATTGAAAGCCGCTCTCAATGCAGCTGTGAAGGATCTTTCAGCACCTCTTTCTCTTTCCTAGACAGTTTTTGAAAGGGAGGGGAGGAAAAAAAAGCACCATCAATACAGGGGGAAAAAGGCATCAGCAGCCAACATCAGCTGATGAAGCGCCTCACCTGGGCCCCCAGCACACCGCCTCCAATTAAATCAAAATGGTTTGTTTTTAATGGTCTTTTACACTGACAAGTGGGCTATCATTCCAGGCCTAGAGAGCTGTCAGGGAGCCGAGGCAAATCCTCCGTTGATAATGCCCAATGCTTCCAATTAGGAGCCGAGGCCGCTCCTGGCGCACTAACGATTCCCCAGCCTCCCCCAAGGCCCCTTCGGCGCTGGCTGTTTCGTCTTCCCTCTTCCTCCGCCGCAAATTACTGACACAAAACGGAGGCGCCCCGGTGCCTCCTCACCACGCCGGGCCCCGGCCCTGTTGGATTTAATGAGGCGATGGAAGTTTTTGCGGATCTTTCGCTAAATTCTTTTCTTGTTTGACAGCTGCTTGAGTGTTGACCTTATAAAAGATTTAGTGTTTCTCATTATTTTCTGTCAAGCTTTACAAGTGATAGCTTCACGGAAATCATTTGCATCTCGATGTGCGCGCGCACACAGTTTTTGTCTGTACGGGGATGCTCGGCGCGGCATGCGTCAGTGTGTACACACTACCCCTCTCCATACCGTGTATTTTATTCCCTCCTCCCCCCTGAAAAAAAATCTACAAACATGGCACTGTTATTTTGGGTTGTTTTGGGGGAAAAAAAAAAAAACACACAGGAGAGGACTTAAAAGACCCAGGATTTGTTAGATTCCTGTAAATGAGGGAGGTTTTGAAAAAGGAATAGAGATTGGTTTCCTGTAAAGAGAGCTCAAGAAAGTGTTTTGTCACCCGCTAAAAGAATTCGATCAAATGGATGATGGAAAAACTAGTCTGAGTCTAGGGGCAGCTTTGTTGTTAAAGTGAAAAATCACACAAGGCTGGGAAGCTGCCTTTGAGCTGGCGGGCAGAGCCAGGCAGGTGCTGGGAGAGGAACAGGTACAGCCATGTCTCCCTGCAGCCAAGCGTGGATCCTTCCAGGGCAGGAGAGCCTGGTCCTGCTTATTACTTGCTTCAGCCCTTTTCATGGGTTCTTTCTCAATACCTCCTACAAATCATCACAAACCATTTAATCCAGCTATATTAATTAAAACTTCCCCCCAGAAGCTAAGCTTACTGACCACCCAAGGGTGCTCATAGTGCCCAGCAGCTACAGCACACACACCTCAGCACCCACCTCAACGTTGAGAAGCCCAACACCAACAGCACCCACAAAACCCTGGTCGGTCTCTGGGGTAGGTGCTTTGCTGCCATCAGGGGAGCTCTGCCTTCCCTGTACCAGCTTAGCCTTTCTGTATCTCACAGGCAATTTATTAGTCCTCCATTAACATACCTGCTTCTGCTTGCAACATGCATGTGGTTGTACTAATGCTTGACAAGTGCTTATTTACAGTCCTGTGATTTAAAACATTATTATAACTGAGAAACACAAATGAAAATAACCCCCAAATACATATTTAAGTTTTAGGAGTGATAAGGTTTTTTTTATTGCCCCTCTAATTCTTTGAAGCAAGCACTGACATTGCAGCATCCCAGCTGCAAGAGTCCTGCAGGTTTTGTCAATAACAAATGCAATGAACAACAGCAAAACATTGCTTCTAATCAGCAGCTGAAAACCATTGCAGCTCCATCATCCTGCAAGGAAAACCACCAAGCTTATGCCTACAAACTACATCCCTGTCCTGCTACAGCCAATGCTCCAAATCCGTGATTCAGACAAAATCCTGGCATAACAGCCCGTAACCACATTAGAGTAATGGTAAAGATCATCAGCTGTCTCTAGGGGAAGTACCTTTGGGTTCATCATTTAAAATATGAATTAGAAGAATCAGAGATGAGGATTCATCACTGGCATTGACTTCTCGACACCAGTCTCTGTCATAATAAGACCTTTGACCCAAGGACACTCTTATCTTGACTCTAATTACTGGCCCTCATTATAAGAGGGTTTCTCATTTTTTTAAATAGCACTTGTCCCCTGTCTTACACCTGGTGCTTCCCACTTACTCATGCTGAGGGCAGAAGCTGGCATCCCTCACAGTTTTGTCAAGGCTCCACCAATTTTAATTACTGCCAGTCGTGGCTCAGTGCGACATTTCTCACCTGGGAGCTTCGTACCAAGACTGGAGTGAATAAACTGCTGTCTCCTCCCCTGTGGCTTCAACCCGATCCCTGGCAGAAATTTCCCTCTGCCCAGTTCCCAGCACTGGTGGGCAGCAAGCACAATGGGAAAGGCAGAGGCACATTCCAGAGAAGCAGCTCAGCTGTCCAGACCTGCAGGCACTGGATTTTTCTAACAATCCCAGCTCTGAGGGAAAAACTCCTGCATCTTTAATGGAAGGCTGGAGTTGGCCCAGCTGGGGATTATCCCTGCCAGCTCCCAAGGGCTACCCACCTACTCTAGCAGTCCTTGGCTCTGCCTCCCCCACTTTTCCCTCCTGGAGAGGGGTTATGTCACTGCTGCTACTTGTGAGAAAGCAAAAACATCCAGAAACAACTGTCTGAAGTTAGGCACTCAAATGCATATTTAACTACCTGAACGCCTTCCTCCAGAGAGGGGGAATAGCTAAATACGCTTTGTTTGTCTTGATTAATGAGATCACTAGCAAGCTTTTCAGGGCAAAGACTGCTGTGTATTTTTACATATGCAAAACCTGACATCCAGCCAGCCTGAGCAGGGTGGGGGAAGCGGGAGGCAGCTCGGCACATCCACACGAGGCAGATGTATGGCATGGGGAATTGTGTTGGGGCAGGTAAAGCCCGTGGACCCCCATGGTAAACCCACTCCATACATGAAGACACTCACACATCTCAGTAACTCTGCATCTAGTGTATAGGTTTGCTGCATGCGGCTGTGTGTAAACCCCACTGCTCATCCCAAAGGGCCCCGGGACCTTTCTCCCCCAGATGACTTCCCCTTTGTTTATTTGTCATGGGCATTTGTTCGCCCCCTCCCCAGCTCGAAGGTGATTCCTGGGGAGAGGCTGCTTGTGTGTTTGTTGGGCAGGTCATGAAGGAGTCCCTGACCCCGACAGGGGCTTCCCTGGGAGCTCTGAGCCCATCCTGGCTCCCTCCGTGAAGCACACAAGTCCTGTGTTGTAGAAAACAAGTCATATTTATTTCAGGGTCCACCTTAAGGCATGCCAGCGTTTGAAAACATCAGACAACCCACACACCACAGTAAGACTACAGGATCTCGTTACTAGAGCAGAATAAGAATTTCCTGAAGTGAATCAGAAAACCGGTCCTCATTTTAAACAGGTTAAGTGTTTAACTTCAGCTGGAGCAACATCTCCCACACAGGCAAAAACCCTTGTGCTCATCTGCAGTCTCTTCCCTGTTTGTGCTACAGCCCATTTTCTTTGGCTGGCTGCTCGCTGTAACCAATCCTCTATCTGCTCCTTTCGTTATAGGTTGGGCCTCATCTCAGTACTTTTCCAGACCGTGACGCTCGTAAAAAGGCGTTCAGTGCCTCCCATTGAGAAGTGCCTGCGAGACGTGGTCCCCTTCCCCAGAGCATGCATGCAGCGAGGGCCACAGCACCGTGCTGGGCACCACAGCCCTTAGACCCTGCAACAGCCGTAGGTGATAGGCTTTCTCCCTAGTTTTAAAGTTATTCTCATGCACATATGGCCAAATAAATCATAAATATGAGAGGAAGGATTCTGTGTCAGCCTGTTCATTGCTTCATGTCAGATGCACAACACCTTAGTCTGTTCACCACGATTCTCATCGTGCTCAAGGTAACAACACTCACACCAGGAACAGGGCAGTGTCTGCACCAGCACAGCCCCAGAGCGAAAGCAGACCAGTCTCCTTCACTGTCTGTTCTGAACAAATATATTAAATGCAACCATATCCCAGTCGATACCAAGTCTATAATATCTCATAATCCATCAGTCCTTCTCATTTCTTTGCCAAATAAGCTTCCCATCACTGCCTGATTCAACAAAGCCCTTGCCTGTGTGAAGGCATCCAAACACCTGCTTTAAGCGCGCTGCCAAATTGAGGCCTCACCACAGAGCGATGCCTTCACTTGAAGATGGCTCCAGCCAGTTCCACGTTTACCCTCGAATAGCTGCTGGTGCCTGGTGTCCCTCAGGGCTGAGCCTTTCCAAGCAGTTGCTGCTGAACAAACTCAAACGCCACCAACACCAACTCAATATCACAGCACCCAAACCCCAGCTTGTTCACCAACTGGTAACAGCAGAGGCTCAGACAGGTGCCAACACATTTAAAATCCATCTCCTCCCAACAGGGCAGTTCACCTTAAGAAAATACCACTTGGTAATAACTATGATTACTTTAACTGTGCATCTCCAGGATTGCTAGAGGAATAATTAATTACTCCTATGTAGTCTGCCGCTCACATCTACTGTTGTATCTCAGATTGTACCAGATAATGTTTCAGTCCAATGTTAGCTTTCAGTTTTCATACTCATCATCCTGTTGGCACTCAGAGAGCTCAGCCATGTTCACCCCAGGGTGGCCTGAGCACCCCAGGGCCATGCTCTGAGAGGTGAGGTCTGCTGTCCCAGGCAGCCCCAACCGCATCCCCAGCTCGGGAAGGGGCCAGTAACAAGCACTGCGGAGCGGGTGGATGTGCCCAGCACGACTTGACCCCACACACCTCAGCACTGGGGCTAGCCCAGCCCTCCTGCATAGGCCCACCAGCAGCCAAGGGACACAAAGAAGCCATGCTGAGCCCAGGGCTCATCCCCCACCAGATTTCCAGCCAAACCTTTAAACCCAAACCTCAAAGAGCAGAGTCCATAACATTAAACTGCATTGCTCAAGACACAAGAACAAGGTAAACTGCAGGGGCAGCTTTTCTTACCCCTCCCAGGACAAGGAAGGCTCCACGCCAGCCACTCTGACATCTCCCACATCCCCTCCTTAGGGGCAGCTTGTGCCTCAACCTGCCCTTTATACAAGGAAGCAGCTGTAGCAAACTCCACCCTGCCCACACCTGAGCCAAGGGAGGAAAGAAATCGCCTGCTCCACACCCAGGAAACCCTGGTACACGGTTCCCTCTTTTTAGTACAGGCCTCTAAATAAAACCCATCTAAAATAACTAGGAGGATAATAGTAGGGTTTGCCATGCTGGCAGGGGTGGATTATAACCGGAGACCTTTCCCACCTCCCCAGGGAGGGAGGAAGCTGGGCCTTAAACGACTTGTCTTGCTAAAAATGACACTGTTTACGAGTGTGTGAGAAACCCAGGCATGAGGTTTGCCCTGCTGCCTGGCGGGAGTCACATCCAGCTCCTGGTCCAGCCACAGCATCTGTGTCCGCCTGCAGCAACTGCTCAGGTCCTCGGGGCGTGCAGAGGGAAGGAAGCATCTCCAGCGAGTCCCGCATCGCTGGAAACGGGCTGGCAAACAAACGCGGTGCGAAGCAAGCCCACACAGACCTGCTGATTCGGTACCGGTCCAAGAAGCCAGCAAAGAGACCAGAACCCCAAAAAGCAACAGCAGAGTCAAACAAAGTGCATTCAGGAGGAGACACCACTCAGTGGGGCTCGTAGCCGACAGACCTGCCCCACTGCACCCCGAAATCCTGGGCAGGCTGGTGCCCCAAATGGCCCGAGTCTTACAGCTTGGATGGGCTGTCCGGCGGGAGCACGGCGCACCCACACCCCCCTGCCTCGGCACCCACCTGCACCCCGTGTGGGCAAGGCCCACCCTGCCTGGCCTTGCCGAGGGGCGAGCGCTGGAGCCGGCCGGGTGGCCTCGTCCCCGACTCGAGGTGCCACCTCGGACTCGTCCCCACCGCGGCCCCGGCTCCCCACCGCCCCCAGCCCGTGGCCAAGCTCACCGGGGGGGGCACAACCGAGCCGCAAGCCGGGCGTCCCCCTCCGCTCCCCCCTGCCCCGGCCGTGCCGGGCGGCGGTGCCGGCAGAGCCCGGTGCCGGGGTCCCGACCCCCCGCGCAGGCCCGGCCGCCCTCGGGCGCCGGAGGCTCCTTGTCCTGCAGTGACACCCACTGGTAAAGGGGATTTTAACGCTGCTGCAGGTTCCCCACCGCCGGGCCCTGCTCCTCCCCGTCACCGCGACCCTCCGGCTGACTGTGTGTCCCCCCTTTGCTGCCGTTTCCCCCCGCCCCCGAGCCGCCCTGCCCTTCTCTCCCTCATGAAGATACATTCGTTTCGTTACCGGAGCATCCCACCGAAGCTTGTCGCTGCTGAGCATCCCTCTCTGCGCCTGCCTGGGCACGGCGTTTCCCAGCACCCAGCTTGGGTTCAGAGAGAAATTCAGTACAACAGAGCCTCTGGGGATTTTCCTCCCTAAGCCAGACCCTTTCAGGATACTGGTCTGTGCACCACCAGCAGATATTTCCAGACTACCTCTTGCTACAGTCATCGCCACGGCTAAGCAGCCCGTGCCCTCCAACCCCTGGCCCAGCTATGGAGGTATCCCCCAGCCCTCTCAGGGCTCTCTCCCCACACCCCAAGCCTCCAGGAACGCCTGGGGTCAGCCCTGCCCCATGGCCCCAGGGCCAAACCCGCACTGGTGACTGGTGCCAGGAGAGCCTGACCCTGTCCATCGGCAGCACCCGGCGAGGTGGGATGCACGGCAGCTCCCAAACCAGTCAAAGTCAACCTGCCAACCCTGGGGTGCGACTGGGGCTTGTGAGGAGGTGGCTGGAAACGCAGCTGGCATCAGGGATCTCCTCTTGTCTGCTGCATGCCTGCGTGTTTGTGAACAGGAACAGTCTAGAAAATGGGGTTTAAGGGCAGACACACACACGGAAGGCAGTGTACGCTGCTCAGTGGTCTGTACACAAGATTTCCTACCTGTGCTGGGAGCCACACACAAATCATTTGGACCCCACTTGTCCAGTGTCCAGTGAAGTAGGGAGGACACCACGTATGGACAGAATGGGGCACGTTTCTGCCTTGAGGAGTCTAGTTCTGAAACAACTTAATAATAATAATATTAATAATTCATATTAATTAATATCAGCCACACTGACATTAGAACATGAGTAGCAAGTGCATCTGTAGCTGCTGGGAGCTCCAAGTACAGCCTAGGAGTGACACTCTCTGTCCCCAGGGCCTTGGTTGGGGATGGCACAATGTAGCGTCTGCTCAGGGATGAGGATTGGACCCCACACACATACCCCCCCAAAATCTTGCACAGCATCAGAGAGTGGGTCTGATCTGGAAACTTCCTTGCGGTTGTTTGAAGGCAGGCGCTTTATTCAAGAGAAGGAAATACAGCAGCAGAGCCACCAGCCCAAACTTGTCCCTGCATGGCTGATCCAAATCCTCATTCCAAACCCACTCCCAGCCCTGCTCCCTCTTCTGGTCCCATTCCTGGTCCCAAGCACAACCTCAGTGCTGATTCTGATCCCAGTGCCAATCTCCATCCCAAATGGCGTCTACTGGTTGGATAGGGAGGCTGCCAGAGCCCAGGAGCCAACACAGTCACACTGCAAAGAGCTGGGAAACACCATCGGGGTCTCTGCCCCATTTCTCACTGGGACCAGTTCCTGCACAGTTGTTGCTCTGGTCCAGCCCAAAGCAACGCTTGGCCCAGCCCCGCCTGGGGAGGCAGATGCTGCAAAACCGACCCCTGGCAGACCGGAACCCTTCAGCCTGGCCCCCAGTCCCTGGCACTGGGGCAGCACCTCTGTACTGGGAGGGAAACAGGGCAGAGCAGCAGCAGGGATCCTTCGCCCAGGGACAGGGAGGACAAGCAGCCCCCAGCGCCGGGCGTGTTGCACCCCCAGGGTGGGGGCAGGCTGGGACCGGGACTGATGCTGATTTTGTCCCTGGGCTTATCCTCCTATAAGGCTCTTTTGTTCCGCTGCCCCGATCCCAGCCGGCCCCGAGCCTGCAGGGCCGAGGGCAGGAGGTGCTGGGGGCCCTGCCTGCGCCGCTGCCCGACAGCTGGCAGCCGGGCTTCCCGGGGAGGGGGGGGGGGGAGGCTCTCCCCTCGTTGATCGCCTCCAAGCTGCCGGCCAAGGGCGGCTTTGGAAGAGGGACAAGATGCAGCTGCCTGGCCGGGAAGGTGGGGAAGAGAGGAAATCGAGTATTTGAGCAATAACCAGCGACATCGCTTTAAAGTGGCGCAGCCTCACGCACCCGGGTGTGGACATTTTCCTCATCTCCGCGGCGAAGGGTCTACCCCCAGGAAAAGCCCCTAAATGAACCCTCGAGGAAGCAGGAGCCAGTCTGACCGGGAGGAAGGTGGGAGTCCTGCGTGAGCCGGTCCCTCTCCAGCCTGGGAGATCAACAGCAGCAAAACCCCCCGACGGGGCGGGAGGGAGGAAACTTGGTGTCTCCAGGAGAAATGGGCAGGGAGCGGGCAGGGCGGGCAGTCCAGGCTGGGGCCATCGGGGTTTTATTTAAAACGGGATTGACGGCAGGAAAAATCCGCCCTGAGCGCGGTCCCTTCCCAGTTGCACCAGTAGGTACCGCCGCTGGGCGCTGGGAGAACGGGAAGAGCGGCCCCGGCTCCGCCGCGCCGGGCGGGAGGCGATGCCCGGTCCCCGCCGCTCCGGTAGCGCTGCGCTGGGGAGGCGGCTGCCCGGTGGCCCCGCGTCTGCTTGCGCTAAAAGACCTCTCTGCTCGTTCACAACCGATTTCGAGGGGATTCAACGAAATTCGCAGCTCCGAAGCTCACCTCGGGCTCAGAGAAGCCGCCTCTGCGCTGGGGCTTTGGGGGGGGCGGGCGGGTTTCCGTGGTTTTCCTTTTCTTTCTCTCTCTTTTTTTTTTTTTTTTTTTTTTTAATTTTAACGTCCAGCAAAACTTTCCCTGCTTGGGAGGGACCGGCAGATCGGGTAATTGCGGGGGGAAGCAAGCAGAAAGCAGCAAACCCTCGACATCCCCCCCCCCCGCCGCTAATCACCCCATTACGAGCCCCATCAGCGGGATAATGACAGCAAAAGAGGGCGGAAACCGCCCGGAAAGCGCGGGGATGATGCGGGCGGCAATTAATTCCCGGTAATCAAACTGCAAGGTGTCGCCGCCGGGGAGTGACATCCCCCAAAACGCCTCGCGGCCAATGGGCGCGTTCACACGGCGGGGTGGGCTGGGGTGGGGGGGGCGCTGGGGTCCCCGAGCCGGAGTGGCACAAATTCCTTTTTTCTCCCCATTTCCCCCCCCGCCCCCTTTCCCGCCTCCCCCCCCGCGGAGGGCGCGGCGCTCCCGCCGCTGTCCGAGGTGCTGAAGGCACCGCCGGCTCCGGAGTGACTCCGGTTCCCCCCCCCTCCCCGTGCTGTCCGAGGTGCTGGCGGGGAAGGGGGGAGCCGCGGCGGCCCGACGGCTGGCCACCCCCTCCGCCCTCCCCTCGCCCTTCCCCATTGATTTCTGGATCATTAAGTGGTTAAGGCGCTGCGAAGCCTCACTATCGATCGCTGCCTCCCCACCTCCGGCTGGGAGCCCCCCGGGCTGCCCCCCAGCCCCGCGCCGCCGCGGCTCCCGGGCAAGGGTGGGGTGGCCGGGTAAGGGGCCGGGACCCCGGGTGAGGTTGGGGTCCGTCGTGTGTGTGTGTCGTCGTCGTCCCCCCCCCCAACCCACCCCCTTCGCGGCCAAAGTTTGACTCTGCCTCCCTCTCCCCCCCTCTTCTGTCTGTCTGTCTGTGAGTGCAGCTGGGCGCGATGCTGAAGACGGAGCAGCCCTGGATCTAACGCGCGGCGCCTCGGAGAGCCTTGCAGCAATTGTTGCCCGGATCCCAGGCTGAACTTTGCTCTTTAATATTTTTCTTTTTACCTTTTTTTTTTTTCCTTTTTTTCTTTTGCCTTTCCCCCCCCCCCCCCGTTTTTGTTAATTATCATTATCAAACCGCTTCCGCCGCGCCCTCCCCGCCAATGCCCGTGTGAGCGCCGGCACTTCGCGGGGGCCATGGAGGGCTCCACCGGGTTTGGGATCGACTCCATCCTCTCCCACCGAGCCGGCAGCCCGGCCGTGCCCAAGGGGGACCCGCTGGTGGGCGACGGCCGGTCCCCGCTGGAGCTGAGCCCCCGCTCGGAGGGCAGCAGCGGGTGCCCCTCGCCCCGCTCACCGGGCCGCGAGTGCCTGGAGGCGGCGGTGCCGCGGCCGGGCCTGGATGCGCACCTCCAGCCGGGGCAGGTCTCCGCTCCCTCCCAGTCCCGGACCGTCACCTCCTCCTTCCTCATCAGAGACATCCTGGCCGACTGCAAGCCCCTGGCCGCCTGCGCTCCTTACTCCAGCACCAATGGACCTCACGGCGGGCAGGAGCCGGCGGGCAGGATCCCCACCAAACCCGGCGAGGACTTTAGGGAGAAAATGGAAAAAAACACCAGCAGCTCCTCCTCGGACTCGGAGTACAAAGGTAAGAGCCGCTCACCCCGTTGGGCTTTGCACGGCGGGGGCAAGGGCGGCCTGGACCCGAAGCCTCCGGCGGCCCCGAAGCCTCCCGGTGCACCGGGAGCTCGCGGCGGAGCCGGCTCCGGCGCGCCCCGGTGATGGGGGGGGGGGGCGTGTCACGGCACCGGTCGCCCCCGAAATGACCGGGGTGCCGGCACCAACTTGGGAAAACTTGGGGGTTCGGGGCTCGGTGGGGCTCGGCCCGGTGGAAGGGGTTGGGGCAATCGGCGCTTCGCCAAACGCGCCCGGGAGATCCGCCGGGTTGTTTTCCGCGGGGAAGATCCGGCTGTTTCGTTCCTGCCTGCAGGGAAAGGGGAGAGGAGAACCGGGGGCGGATTTCTGCCTGGGGAAAAAAAAAAAAAAACAATAATAAAATAATCTCTGATTTGCCGGGTATTTCCCCTGCTCCGGTGAGAAACGAACAAGAAAGTCAGCGGGGTTTGATTCGATTTGTATTATTTCTATTCTTATTTTGGAGATGGTTTAAAAACGAGCACGACAGACAGGGAGCCCCGGGCCGCATCCACGGCGCCGGCGGGGAGTGGGGCTGGATGCGGCGGCTGCTCGCCCCGGGCTGGGGGCTTCGGCCTCCCGGGCCCCTCGCAGCCCCTTCCCGGCCTCCTCCTGAGGCAGCCGGGGCGGGGGGAGGCACGGGAACAGCACGGGGAGGGGGGCGGTTGGGCTCGGTCCTCGCCCCTCGGAGCAGTTTATCCCGGGTGCCTTCGCCCATCCCGCCCCCATCACCCCTGCAAAAAACTTTCACCCGGGAAAAATTGTTTGCCGGGTGTTTGCGAGGGGAAGGCGAGGGTACCCAGCTGGGGGGAGAAAGGGGAGGCGATGGCATCTTGCGGGGCCGCTGGATTTGGGGGGGGGGCTGGCAGGAAAGAGGGGGGACGGGCCGAGCCCCGTCCCGGCTGCAAATGCACCCTCGGCCCGTCCAGAGCCGCCGCGCTGAAACTCGCTTGATGGAGGGAAAAATATTCACCCAAACGAGCCTCCAAACGCGGCGGGAGCCCCCGGGCATCGCGGGGGGATTTTCGCTCCGAACGAAGGACGGAGCCCCGGGTCGGTGCCGGGGCTGGAAGTGACTCGGGAGAAAGGCTGGCATCGGCCCCGCCGTTTTACAGGGCCGGGATCGAAAACAGCCGCGATTCCCACCTTGGCGTTTTGTTTTCGCCTCCTACATCCTCCCCCGAATTCCTTCAGCTTTTCTCCCCTTCCCCCAAATCGCCGAGACGCGAAAGAAGCGAGGGAGGAGGAGAAGCAACGCGGGGTCTCCGCATGCCCCTACGCCGGCCGAGCCCGGGCTGGGGGGCCGGTTTTGGGTGGGGGCCGTTACCCCAGCCGCCCTCGACCCCTGCGACGGGACAGCCAAGGCCACGGTAAAAACGCCGCTTAAATGGGGGAAAAAAACAGCCCCTAAATCGGGGGGAACCACCGCTTAAATCAGGGGGAAACTACCGCTTAAATGGGGGGAAAAACACCGCTTAAACGGGGGAAAAACAGAGCTTAAATGAGGAGCAAACCACAGCTTAAATGAGGGTAAAAACACCGCTTCAATGGGGTAGCGGGTGAAGGTCCCCGCTTCCAACGCGATCCTTTTTTTGCTGCTTTGGAAATAGCCTTTCCCGGGGCAAAACGCCCCTGATTTACCCCGCAAAGGGGCTGCGGGGCCGGGCCTAACCCGCAGCGGCGGCGGCAGGATTTGGCCCATGCCAAAATGCCGAAAAACCCGTAGTATATATATTTTTATATATTTTTTTTCCTTTTTTCCTTTTTTCCTTTTTTTTTTTAAGCTAGGAATAGCCAGGGGAGAGAGCCGGAGCCGGCCGGGCAAGCCGCCGCCGCCAACGAGCGCAGCCCTTTGGCGAGCAGGAACTTTTTAGGAGGCGAGGATGAGCCCGGGGGGCCGGGGGGGGATTTGCCTTCCCCGGGGGTGCGGGAGGCCGGACCCGGCTTTTCTCCGCGGAAAAAAAAACTCCGCACAAACTTTCGGGCCTTTCCTGGGAGGGAGCGGGGCCGGGACCCCCCCGCCCTGCCCGGTCCGGATCCGGCCCCTTCCCGGGCGGTGCCGGGGCTGCCTCTTTCCCCGGGAACCGGAGCCGGGTCTCC
This sequence comes from Gymnogyps californianus, assembly GCF_018139145.2. Lineage (NCBI taxonomy): Eukaryota > Metazoa > Chordata > Aves > Accipitriformes > Cathartidae > Gymnogyps > Gymnogyps californianus. The sequence goes on from NC_059488.1 coordinate 7,802,077, forward strand.
GTGGTTTAAGGCTTGTCCCCGGCTCGGGCTCTGCCTGCTCGGCCGGAGCCGGGATTTCTGGTTGAAGGGTTTCGCTCCCCGGTGGCTCAATTAACCGGATTATTGTCTTCCTACAGAGAGAAATCAGCTCGCGTTCGGCTACAGCCCTGTCCCTGCTAACCCCCGCCACCAGCAAATTTAACATAAACCCCCGTAAAAAAAACCAAACGCCGCCGATTTGTATAAACTGAGCCTTTTTTGCTACATAATCTCCTCCAGGAGGGTGGGGAAGGCGAGCACAAACAGGGATTTCTTTCTCCCCCCCCCCCCACCTTTTTTTTTTCTGCTCGGAAATTTTCCCGTCACCTACTAATGTTCCGCGGTGTAAATACCCGCGTCGCTCCGCCGGTGCGTGCGTACCGACCGCGCTAACGAACCGCCGCCAGCCCGCCTCATTCGGCGTTTTTTAAGATAAATAACAGCACGGGCACGGGCTTGCGGAGCCCCTTCCCCGGTATTTCGTTGTACACCCTGGAGAAAGGAGGTTTGTTCCGTGCCCCGGCAGCATCCCCGGGAGTACGGAGGCTTCTCCGCCGAGGAGGAGAAGCGGCACCACCCCGGCAACCTTCCCCGCCAAAAATGTGGGCTCACAATTTTCATTTTGAGTTGGTTTTGGTTTGAGTTTAAAAAAGAAAAAAAAAAAGAGAGAGAGAGAGAGAAAAAAGAAGGAAAAAAATATCCAAGCATCGAGAAAGCTGTTGGGTTTTGGGGAACAAACCCAGAGCAGGGTCCTGCCCCGTGAGAAATGAGGGGTGAGGGAGATGCGGGGGGGTTTCTGGGCAGGAGCGCGGCGGGGCCGGGCCGGGGCTCCCCGCAGCACAGCCCGGCGCTCCGGCCCCGCTCCCAGGCCCTTGGCACCGGGAAAGACCGGGCCCGGCTCGGGGACCCCGTGAGTCCCCCGTGGGCAGCCGGGGTTAAAATTTACGGGCTTGCAGAGCAAATGCGCCGTGAGCCCGACTCGGTACCTGAGCCCATCTCCTCCGGCTTATGGCTGCAGTGGGTTACCCCCCCTTTTTTGAGGGTATTTCTCTTCCTTTCCTGCCCTGACCTGGCCTTTCTTCCTCCCTCTCGGCGCAGTGAAAGAAGAAGGGGACCGAGAGATCTCCAGCTCCCGGGACAGCCCCCCGGTGCGGCTGAAAAAGCCGCGCAAAGCCCGCACCGCCTTCACCGACCATCAGCTGGCCCAGCTGGAGCGCAGCTTCGAGAGGCAAAAATACCTGAGCGTGCAGGACAGGATGGAGCTGGCCGCCTCCCTCAACCTCACCGACACGCAGGTGAAAACGTGGTACCAGAACAGAAGGTAAAAATGCGCCGTTCCCTCCTGCCCACAGCGCCGGGGTCCCACCCTGCCCCTCTCCCCGGCCCCGCACCCCCAAACCGGGCTGGGCTTTTGCACCCCACAACCACCCCGTCCCTCCTGGCACCAGGAGAGGTGCAGTCCCCCGTGTCCCGTCCCCCCCCCCGGGGGCCCTTTTACCCCAAAGTAAGGGGGAGAAAAGTGATGCCGAGGCAGGGCAGGTTTGGGGCGGGGGGTGCAACCCGTTCCCCCAGCCCCAGCAAGGCGGGGAGGCAGGACCGGGCTTCCAGCTAAACACAACAGCATAACACATCGGCCCATTAATAATAGATACCAATTACTGCTTTGGGCATCAATAATTAACACCCCTTACAGTAATTACACAATTATTATTATGATGAATAATTTACTGGTGGAAATAGGTTTAGCGCTCCAGCGACAAATCTGTAAAAGGGCTGGAGACGTGTGATGGCTTCAGTGGATTGATCCGGACATCCCCGTCGGCGCTTCCCCAGCCCCGACCATTGCCACCGCCTCGAAACGAGGGACCCCCGGCTGCAGCCCCTACCCCGTCCCCTCGCTCACCCCAGGTTTTAACCCTCTCCCCCCCCCCCCCCCCCATTTCCAGTCCCGCTTCACCACCTGCAAAGATTCGCGACTTAGCAACACGTCGGGGGTCTTGGAGAGTTTAGGGGCGGCGGGGGCTGTGCGGTCACAGCCCCCCCCTCCCCAAATCCCTCCCGCAAGGACACGCCGGAGCCGAGCCGGTGCCCCCAGCCCCTTCCCCAGCCGCCCTCCCCGGCCAGCCCGGCCCGCCGGCAGCCCCGACGTGGGCGAGATCCCGGGGCCGGGGCTTCTCCATGAGATCCGGCACACACACACGCATATATGCACACATACCTATACCTATATGTACGTATATATGCATATATAGAAAAATATACATACACATATATATTCACACACACACACACATATATATGCCGCAAACGAATGCCCCGGGACGCTGCCCCACGCGTGTCCCCCCGCGGGACTCCCGCAGCCGCCCGAGCGGCCCGGCCCGGCCCCGGCAGCCCCGGCCTGGGGAGGGGGTCCCGGAGCCCCGGGAGGCGGAGCGCGGCCGCGGCGGCCTCGGGCCGGAGCATCGCGGCGGCGGCGGCAGCATCCCGGCTGAGCGGCGGGGCTGCCGGGTAAAGGATCCCCCCCCGTGTCACACGCGAGATGTCATACGCGGTTCGCAATTCGCAATCTGGAATTTACACCCCAGGAAGGAACTGAAATGTTGGTCGCGATTTATATCGCAGAGATTTACACCCCGCCAGCGGATCCCAGCCGGGCTGTGGCTCCGGTGCCTCCGGGGAGGATCTGTGGGCGCTCAGGGGGACACCAGGGAGATAAGCCCCCTCGCCCAGTTAATGGGGTCTGCGTCCCACCGCACTGGACTGGTCCCCCCATCCCATCCCATCCCATCCCATCCCATCCCATCCCATCCCATCCCATCCCTGCCGTACAAGGGACACTGGCCTGGGGAGCCAGCGGCGGGGAGAAGTGCTGCGCAAGGAGAGCAGCAGGGGAAGGGGGATGTGCAAAGGGTAAAAAGACCCCGGGAGCGGCTTTTGGAGCATCCCTCACTCCTTGACCCCCCTCTCTCGGCTTGTCCCCCCCCAGGACCAAGTGGAAAAGGCAGACGGCGGTGGGCCTGGAGCTGCTGGCCGAGGCTGGCAACTATTCGGCCCTCCAGAGGATGTTCCCCTCGCCCTACTTCTACCCGCAGAGTTTGGTCTCCAACCTGGACCCCAGCGCCGCTCTCTACCTGTACCGCGGACCCAGCGCGCCCCCCCCGCCCTACAGAGACCCTTGGTGCCCCGCATCCTCATCCACGGACTGCAGGGCGGCAGCGAGCCCCCGCCGCCCCTGCCCCCGCTGCCCGGCGTCCTGCCCCGGGCCGCGCAGCCCCGGTGAGCCCCGGCCACCCGGGGGCAGCCCCACCGGCACCCACCGGGCCGGGGGGCTGGAGGGGGCCACCCCACCTCTGGGGCCGCGAGCAAGCGACAGACTCCCGCTCATCCCCAAATATATATATATATATATATAAAAATGAGACCTCCCCCCCTCCTTTTTTTAAATATATATAAAGAATGCAAGAAGCAAGGGCAGGTTTGGCAGGACGGAGAGCCGGCAGAGCTGCCCCCCACCCCCGCGGGGCACTCGCCGCCTTACCCCCTTGTGCCCCCGAAGGGCAGCGGGGCCGCTGCGGTGCCCCCCCCCCCCCTTCCCCGCCCGGGACGGCGCCGGGAGCACGGGCAGGGGTTGGCTGCTCCGGGGGGGGCTTTGCCTCTCCGCCTCCTCCCCAGGAACTGCCGGGGGGACCGAGCCACCCCTGCCACGGACGGCTTCGGGGAGCCCCCTCCCCGCCCTCCCCGGCTCCCCGACCCCGGGGAACCGGTCCCGCCGCCGGGAAAGGCCCTGGGGGGGGGGCCCGGGCCGCCGGCCCCCGCCCGCCGCAGCGAGACTTTGGGACGTCCGTAACTAAAAGGAAAAAAAAAAAAAAAAAGAAAAAAAAGCGGCGAAATGTAAATACGGTGCGCAAAATGTATATGAATTATTTATTTGTGAACCCTGAGGGCGTATTTGTGTAAGTGATTCTTGTCAGTCTGTATCCCGGGGCCGGTCCGGCCGGGGCGGGGGGCGCGGGGGGGGGGCTCGGGGCGCCGCGGCCGCTCCCGCTCCCCCCCCTTTTTTAAATGTGGAAATAAAACTTCTTTACAAACAAACGGGTCTCGCCTCCGCCGGCCCTTTCTTCCCCTCCTGCTTGTTTGCTCTGGCGGATCAGCCGCCGCCGAGGGAAAGGGAAAAGCAAAGAGGAGTTTTCCCACCTCCCGTCGCAGGGAGCCCCCCCCCCGGGGGCTCGACTCCCCCCCTCCCCGGGGCCCGGCCCCAGTGCCGGCATGCGGGGCCGGTCGCTCCGCCGCGGGTCTGGGGACGGCGGGGAGAGAGAGGGGAACCGGGGCGATGCTGCCCGGGGCGGTGATAGCCGCGGCGCTGGTGAATTATTAACGCTAATCTTAAGTGTATAATTGCCTAAGTGCTTTAAATGATCGCTTTGGAAAATGGATTGTTTCCACCCTTTAAAAGTGTCGCTCATCTGGCCGCGGCCAGCGAGCCCGGCAGCTGGTCCCCGGGACAGCCGGGCAGCGGCTCGCCGTCTCGGGGAGCCGACAGATGGGCTGCGGGCTCAGCCCGCCCGGCCCTCCGCCGCCCCCCCCGGCCCTCCGCCGCTCCCCCGGCCCTCTGCAGCCGGCGGGCCTGGCTGCCTGCGGAGCCGCCTCCCCCCCCCCCCCAGCCCCGGCACCCACCGACCAGCCCCGGCCCTAGAGCGTCCCCGGGGCCGGGTCCCAGCCCGGTGCCCCCGGCCCGGCCGGCCCCGGGAGCTTTGCCCCGGCACCCCCGAGCCCCGCGGGGAGGGTTATTGTCGGCTCGGCCAAATGCACAGCCACGCCTGGAGGCGAGAGCCCCCGGCCTTTGTGGACCGGGCTGTTCCTTTGCATGTGAATGGGGGAGTTTGGTAAATCCCCGGGCCTCGGCTGGGGCGAGGAGGAGGAGGAGGAGGAGGAAGGGGGGTCGCTCCCAGCTCGGGGTTAATGAAGTGGGAAAGGAGTCTTTCAGAGAGGCCTGCAAACAACCCCCCTCCCCGGGCAACAAACCCCCATCCCAAATCCTACATGGATTGACTTAAACCCAGGGGATAAGTGCTTTAAATTAATCTCATTGAATAAGAATGAGGCCAAACAAAACTCTTTAAAATCATATTAAAAATCTATCAAAGGACAACTTGCAGTGGGTGTGCTTTTCATTTTGTGAGCGCAAAGGCAAGGAGCATACAGCAACCTTCCTCCCATTTACACAGCAGGAATGTGAATCAAAGACATTCTCTAATATTTAATTGTCCTTGTAGCTGTAGAAGATTCCTCCTCTTACATTAATGAAGGACAAGGCTTCGTTACACGTTTGTAATTGCAATATTTAAATTTGCCATTTCACATCTGGAAGAAGCTGGCAACTCCCCTCTAACAGCGGGTCTGAGCCAGCACCATACGCAGTGACAGGGTCCGGTTTGCGTTACAAGGATGGTACAGGAGAGCAGGGCAGAGCCCCGAGGAAACCTCCGCTCCGGGGAGGGGGAATGGCATTGCCGGGTCTGGCTGGGAAGCAAAGAGAGCAGAGGGGAAGCGAGGGCTGGGGCCATCTCCTCCAGGGAGACCTCGTAGCAGAGTCAAGCAAGGCAAGCTTCGAAATAAATCAGTTTAGGGAGGACACCACGTGCTGTAGACTCTCGTCAGAGCCTTGCCACCTGAACACCATCTCGTGCTGGAGGATCTCAGCAGCCTCAAAGGCTGCTGAAGGAACAGCCTCACCCCCAGCTTGCGCGCAGGGACTGAGATGGGACCCCGCTGTCCAACAGCAGAGCCCACCAGCACTGGTCCTGCACCTACAGCAGTGCCTGACCGGCCTGGAAATGACTCATTTCTAGAGGCCGGTGCCAGGCGGGCATGATCCTGGCAAGCCCTTACGGATGGGACAGGCTGTGCTGGGTTGAAATGAGATGCAGTAAAAATGGCACAGTTGAGAAGGAGCACCAGTCCCAGTACGGAAACCTTTGGAGTATTGCACCAGTTCTGCTCCACTGATTTCTCCCAGGGTGCAGAGACTCCAACAGACATGTTGCAGTGGTTGGTTTCTGTCAGCTCCAGGCTCCGGATCCAAGACACAAAGCAGTTAGTGCAGTGGCTTTGCCAGGACCAAACACAATCCTGGCTCTCAAGCCCCTTCTGGGCTTTTACCCAGCTTGAGGGCCATCTTCCTCCCCTCCCGACACAGCTTTAACCAGGACCACCACCCCAGGAACAGACAAAGAACCAAAGCTGCTCGGCTGAACATGCCAACACACACAAATTCAATGAAATCAGCAGAATTGTTTCTAGCTGAGATATTTTATGGTTTCATCTGAACACCAAACAAAATGATGCCAGAATGGAAAACCCAGAACAATCGGTGCTTTTCCTGCCTTCTCCCCAGGCTTATGGAGAAAATAAGTTGTAAACAGGGAAGTTCTGTTGCTTTCTATCCTGCTTAGTTATGGGTGCTCCTCAGTGGTGGGGTACCAGTGCTAAGGTGTCTTGTGTTTGACCTAGACACTGAAAGCGGGTGTTCAACTGCGACCCTTGTCCCAAGGTGGCCTCCTTACTTTTTCCTATCCCAAAGCCTTGAAGTGTAAACTCAAGATGTTCCAGCTGCAGAGGGGAGGAGGATGCGGGCTCCTGTTACTGGCAAAGGACACGGAACCAGAAGAGAGCTGAGAAAATGCGCAAGAGCATCTCCCGGGAGAGGCAGGACTCCAGGTGTGAGAGCAGGGAGCAGAGGAGCAGCAAGGAAGGCAAACCCAACCTGAGGCCAGGTCTGACTCACAGGCAGCTTTATGTAAAAGCTCCATAGTGCCATTATTTCCAGACCAAACGCAGAAACCTCAGGCGGCAGGGCAGCAAGGCCCCTACCATTCACCACAAGTAAGACAAGAAAGCAAACCTGACCAAAGCTGACGCTGGTGCAGTCCAAGGAAGCTGCGGTTTCACCGAACACTGCCAAGAGCCAATCTCCCCACCCTTACGAGCTGCGTAGGCAGCTCCCACCCAGCCAAGACCCCTGCAACACACACCACGTACCTCAGAGCAAGAGGGGACAAATTCAGGAGCAGTTCAGGGCGACATCCGCCCGCTCCATGCCAGGGCTGTGCCAAGGGAACCCACCGTGACCCCCAGCAGCTCCTCCAGTATTTGGGTGCTCGGAGGACCCAGGAGCCTCTGCACCCACAACACCCCGTTCCTGCTGCAGCTGACGGAGCTCTGCAGCTCAGCCACCCCTGCTCCACCGCAAGCACCACACCCTGCCCTGCCGAAGAGATGCTTTGAGTTGAGTACAAATTAACTCCAAACCTACCAGGTTCTTCCTGAATTGAGTGACGGATAAGGATAAAGCCAGCTCAGAGCCGATCTAGAGCTGCTGACGTGTAAATAAGGGCAGAATTTGGTTCCTGCTGACCCAGCTACAATTCAAACACATTTTGCACATCGGCCTTCAAGTTTATTAAGAGCAAACTTGGCTTAGCTTCAGGTGTGTGTGCATTTCTTTTAACACTTTCTCTTTCTTAACAACCTCCTCCTCTTCCTTTCCCTAATCACCCAAGTAATCCAGAATTATCTGCTAAAAGATAGTGAAGCTGAAAGAAAAAGGCATTCTATTTTTTTTAAAATCACATCATTCATCATAACCATTTGTAATGTTACATGCCCAGTTAATACAGAGGGCAATGAGATTTGATGACGTCTCTCACCAATGTGCTGCTGGCCTTTATTCCTACTATTATGAATTTGCCAATAGTCCCCGTTAATTCATACGTGACAGTCAGCCAGGAGAAGGTCATATGTTTTCCCCTCATGCAAAAGATCAGTTCTTCCCAAACTTACACTCTCTGCATCACTCTCTCTGAGTCATTTTCATCCTCAGGGGTTTCTTTTCCATTTAAGTTGACATTTGCCTTAAACCTGACTGCTCTTCCGAACAGTACTCATAGCAAAATCAGGGGAGCTTTGTTGTTATCTTAATTTAATAAATGCTAGTAGCTTCACTCTCTCCGCAAAAACATGGTTAAATTTTATACCAGAGCCTTTTAAACATCTTTCTGAAGTGTTCAAAAAAGTATTGCAGTAATATCAGCGTGTTTGGTAATTGCCTGGGAGGGAAAAAAAAATTGGTTCTCAAAAGTTACATTCACTTCAGAAATTAAATACTTTTGGGCTGATTGCTCCCCTCCTACAGTCCTTAGTATGACTCACTATAGCCCAAAGTAGGTGCCCTCAATTCTGTACTTACAAAGAGTATCATTTTCATCTGGTTATACTCCTTTTTCAGTACTTTTTCTCTTCCAGCACCTGAAATTGCCATTGGATTTGAGCACTTTCTGGTCCTGCGTTAAAAAACATGCCCGGCTTGGGTCACGGGTGGGCTGCTCTTCCTCATCTCTTCCCTCGAGGAAGACGCAGGCAGCAGAAAGTTGTGTTTTGGGAGGGTTTTGCACCATTTTCAAATGTGTACTGCCTGGCGCTTGTGTTACAGGAGGCGCTGGAAGAAGCACGGCGAGGAAGACGGGGAGAGGGAGGTGGGTGCTCACCTGCAGGTCCTGGGGGAGTTCGTAAGCCTCCTGCAGGCCGTGGGGAGCGCCTGCTCTCCCCCACGCAGCCCCCACGCCTCACCAACTCCAAGGGGAGTTTTGTCACGGACTTCACCAGAGCTCCGGTTCCATTTCACACGCCGGGCAATGGTGAATGAGTGCTGGCCTCGGCACATTTGGGGCCATACTGTATTCCTTTTTTCAGTAGTCCCAATTCTCTGATGATAAGCAAGAACAAGAAAAAAGGCAAATGGGAAAAGCAAGAAGCGAAACGCATTAGCTTGGGACGTACTCAAAATAGGCCTAGCCAAAGCAGAGAGAACCCCGAAAGCCGGGGTTACTACTGGCAAGTGTTAGCAAGAGCCCACAAAGGCTTTAATGTTCAGAGAGGTGAGACATTTCATACATACGCTGCATTATATAATTAGGTATGACAATACGCTGCAGGCAAGGAGAAGTTTGGAGATGGCTGGATTCCACGCTGGCTCCTTCCCACAGTGACAACGTTTGTTCCCAAACTCAGGAGTTTTGACATGAAGTTTTGTGCCCATGAGCTCTGCCCCAAAGGGACCGTGTGTCATTACACTGAAGAGCTCTCCGCAATCCTGCCGCTTGCCCTGACATCGGGGAGAGTCCCTCCAGGGGGCAATACCTGACTAACGATCAGCGGCCAGGGACAGACCCTGCCCCAGCGCCCAAAGGACAGGGGAGAAGGTGGCAGCAACATGGCTACCATACCCGAGAGAGGAGCAGAAGTGCCCCCCTGTATAATGACAGGGGAAAGGGCAGCCTCCCCTCTCCTCTTAAACATGCTCCTGGAACACCTCCTCTGCCACTACTGTTTATCTGGTTAAAAATAAGCAAGCAAACAGATTGTGGAGTGTTTCTACAGGTCGTTTAAACAGGGAAGCACCTCCTATCTGAGTACTCTTGTCTCACTTTCATGTTATATAGACATCACATTTCTCTGAAAACCATATTCAACCTTTTTTATTTTTCTTGCAAAAACCACCTTAGAAACGCGGTGCATCTTCAGGAAGCCACATTTAATTGCAGCAGTGCAACAGGACACGCCTGGATTCGATTCCATTTGGACCTATGGAATGAAGGGGAGGAGGCCAAGAACCCAAGATCCCTCCCATATTTGCCTGATAAATTGAAACACTCCTCAGTTGATTTGGCAGGTCACCCTGACCTCCGGCTGAGGCACTCAAGCAGGTTTTGCAGCCAATGACTGGAAGGTCCCAGCTTATGTTGGAATCTGCTGGTTGCCAGGTTTCCTTTGTTTTTTCTTCTTCTTGACCTTGGATACACCAGTGTCCATCCCACTGGAATATTCAGATCGCAAGATCTCAGCAAGGCGATGTTTGCCATGGGTCTTCTTGAGAAGGTCAGACCTGGGCAGAGGGAAGAGAAGAGGAATTAGATTTCCTTCTCTCTGAAATGCTGCTAGGTGGGTTACTTATTTTACAGCCGTGGAAAGTGACATTTGCGCATTAGCAGAAGAACAGCTTCCTTTTCTTGAGGCTTGATTTGAAATTCTGTCTCATGCAAAATTAGATATTGTTGTGACAGGTTTTCACAAAGGTGGCAAAATATCATGCCGTTTTTAAAAGCAAGCCTTTGTTCTGTACAAATGCTCTTGCAGGGGCGGCGGGGAGAAGGAGGGAAGGTTGAGCGCTGAAGGCTGATGAATTAGGTGACACAGCAGTTTGAAAATTATAACAATAATAAAAAAAACCCTAACAGCCTTAAGACATTGAACAATGGAAACATTTTATAAACAGAGCTTAAATCCAGAGCTTGAAAACGCAAAAAACCCAAACAAGCAAGCAAAAAAAAAAAAGTCAGGAGTCTAAACCCAACAGACTCTTTTCTTGCAGTGTCCTGCAGACATCACATGCACCTTACAGCCTCCCTCTCCAGAGACCGGCTTTTGCAAAGGTAGCTGCATTCTGCCCAGCCACTAAACTCCAACATGGATCTCCCTGTAGCCCTAAACTGCCAGCTATAAATATAAAAACCCACTCAGCATTTTTCCACCACAAGTTCTGCCACTGTCCTGCTCTATAACCTTGGGCAAATCTCATCCTCATTGCTGCTATCACCCTCATTATTTAAACTGCCATCTCTTTGGTGCGGGACCCGTCATTCCCTACCATGTTCCCATGGTCCTGGGCACAACAGGATATCCACAGCTATTGGTGTCTGCACATCCCACTCTCCTCTTTATAGTAAGGACCAGTAACATCTCAAAATTTTCCAGAGAAGTGAACAGAAATCTATCTGTCCCTCTAAATATGAGGGAATTAAACCGAAGCCCCACATCCACGCCAGCGTGCATTTATGACAATACATGGACCTCAGCAGTCCTAAGGCCTTATAGCACTGCCTCTCATAGTTCCTTCAGGTGTCCAGAACCTTGTTGGGGATCACAGGAGAAGGAAGCATTTTTGGCTGCAGCAACAGAACGATCCATTCATCAGGCCAAACACACAAAGAAGGCAAGGGAAGCAAACTCTTGGCTGTCTGGGGTATTTGCTTGCCCCTTTTTCCACAGCTTGTTTTCTATCCCTGTGTAGGTTTCATGGCTGGAGTGGCTTGGAAGGCTGGATCAGAATGGTAAGAAGGATGGTGTGATGATTACCACTGAAAGATGGTTTTCCCTAGAAGAGAAAGCCTGGAATACACAGGTGAGAAGATTCTGCTACCTTCGGTGTAGTCTCCATTCTCACACTAAACATTCAAGCTCTGCATTGGCAGAAGGGCTAGAGACTGGATGTACCGGAGAGATAAGACGCACAGCCACCAGCCAGTCTGAACCCACAGAAAGTAAGGTAAAAAGACAGAATCAACTCAAAAGTGACCATACAGCTAACGAAGCAAACGTGCTGTTGGTAAAGCCGTACCTGCAGTACCTCCACAGCAGACGTGCCCTGTCAAACCGCCTTCCTGAATGCACAAGCCACAGCGGCACGGAGGGATGCTTGTGGGTGCACCCACAGTGCCAGGCCAGGCTGTGCCCTCAACCAGCCCAGCTCTGCTACAAAAACTTTGTAGTGCAGCTGTATCCTCTGCTCAGCCCCCTCCATCACTTGATAAAGTTTCTATTTGACACTTTCACTGTGTCTCCAAGCATTTACTACAGTAACTTGAGGGTTACCAAGCAACAGATCAGTTTACTTAACAACAGGGAACTATCTGCTGCAAAAGGACAAGTAATCCACCAGTAGCTGCCGGGCTGAGTTTCAGCTCAGCAGGGAGGTTGTCCAACACTTTATTATCAATCAGGTGAAATCGTTGCCCAATTAGTAAATCAATACCCCCTGCTGCGGTGATCAGCTGTACACAGAAAAGCAAGGATGCAGGGAAAAGGGAGGTTTCTCCCTCTAACCAGGGCCACCAAAAAAAAAAAAAAAAAAGAAAAAAAAAATCAATGGGGCTGTGCTGTGGATCCTGTGCTGATCACTGAGAGAAGAAAAGCAGCTGTCAAGGCCCTGTTTAACCACGAGATGGAAGAGCCACAGGCAACAGCAACAGTCTGCAGTGACAGCACACCAGGAAAAGTGCACCAGGTCAGGATCCCTGTCCAGATTCTGATTCCTGTTGTAAACCTGTGAATTCCCCTCTCTGCTCAACTGGTGAAAGTCTCTGGGGCTCTGCCAGAGCAATCAAGATAACGTCGGCGAGGAAAGGCACCCTGTGGTTATGAGACAAAGCCCAGGAGAACAGAGCGAGACCTTGATACTCACCCTCTGAGCATCCTTGGGCAAGGTATTTAATCTCTCTGGCCTTCATGTCCATTCTCTCACCTCATAACCCGGGATGACTGCATTTTCCCTGTTGCTAAAGGCTGGTGTGATGTTAATTTAAGAGAGCTGTGTGATGATACTGGATACTGTGGCAAAAAGCTTCACAGAAAGGCTGTAAATGTAAGATGCATTTGCAACAGACAGAACCCATGTTCCCGTCACTGGATAAACACATGGATTGTCAGCATCTCTTCCTGTGATCTCATGTCTAGGTATCATGCTATGTTGAGCCCTAATGAGAACACATCATGTTGATAATGGGCAGAGAAATCCCCAGCCCTTTAAATCCCTCCCTCCAAACACAACAGCCAGTTTTTAGGTGGGGAACTACAAAACAGTGCAGCTAAGGGGAACTTGCAGGGGAAAAAAGAATCACTAATGACTGACCCATCCCAATGCGCTACAGTGCCAAGATTTCAGCAGGGCTTAAAGGAGAAAGGAATGTTCAAATGGATGAGAAAATAGCCACTTTTATTAGCTGGGGGAAAATGAGACAGGAATAGAGAAGTCATAACTCAGAAAATGAAACAGCCCCAACACGTGAGTTAGGAAGAACCTGTCCCTGAACACACGCTATTTGACTTCTCTGTGTTACTGTCCAGCACACTGGGTGTTGAGTGCTGTGACATATTGGATGCCAGGCAGAAGCACCACTGGACTATTACTCTTTTACGCTAGATATGGGATATCAGGACTCCCATAAAAGACAGATGGGAATTGGTAAGTAGTCAGCGGAGCCAGCAGAGATGAGTTAGCATCACCTTCTAACTTCAAGTGGGGGACACATCATCCCTTCATTTGCAAGGCTTAACCCTAGACCCAACCACTGTTTTGGGCTTTATGTTCCAGGTACAGGGCAAAAACCGTATCGATAACCCCAAGATCTATCTAATCACCTCATTATCAAGGGGAGAGAAAGGTGCTTTGCACAGTGAGGAAGGGAAGGCAGAGAGCCTAGTAATCACTTGGCACGGTCTGAGAAAGCTCCCCTCCTCCTCATGGAGACAGAGGAAAGAATAAAAGACCCAGGTTTACAGCTGCCTGTGCACATCTGTAATTAAGTTGCAACCTCACAAAAGCTGGTACCAAGAGCCTCAGCAGAGAGACAATAAGGAAACAGAGGAACTGACCCCAGATGACTTTGTTATAACCTGAAAGGTTGGGAAAGACCAGGCCAGAGACAAACTTTTAAAGACAAAAAAAGCTCTGTCCTCCTCCAGAAAACTGGAATGATTTTATTTACTCTTTAAACATGAGAAACTCGTGAATCTTGCTAAATACATCACTGAATGATGAAAAGGCAGGAGAGGAGCATCCGGAAGAAACAAGAGAGAAAAAGTGTCCAGCAAAGGAAAGAGAATAAAATCCTTCTTTCCTCTGCTTCAGTTTCCTTCTACCTCCACCTGCAGAGCCACTCCCAGCATGCTGCTCCCCTTCCCCATCCCACTCAGGAGCCACAGTGATCTGCAGGGGTGCTGGTGCTGCCCAACCCTCCATCTCAGAGAAAATCTGAATGATTTGGACCAGTTTCCTTTTCCGGCCCCTTGACTCTCAACTCTTTGCTTTGTTCAAGACTATCAGAAAAGATTCAAGGCAAATCTTTTTTCACATCATAAAAAAACCCCCAAACCCAAACAGGTGAATACAGCATAGGTGATTAGCCTGAAATCCTCTCTGTTGTTTCCAGCTATGTCTTCGGCTCTGCCACACAACACTAACTCACCACAGAAGTCCCACCTAGCTTACGTGCAACACAACTTCAACACACTCAGTTTGTGACTTCCACACACCTTGGGTGATCGATGGCTTTGTGAGCTTTGAAGACACCATCTGCTGAATTCCACAATTACTCGCAACAAGATGGTAGAGTAACAGAGACTATACTACAGCAAAAAAACCCCAAGACAAGTATACTGAAGTAAGCTTTGAGGATGTTCAACATAGCTGAGATCCTGTGGACAGCTCCAAGGCACAAACAGAAGAGGCAGAAAAGCATACACAAACTGTTCTGTTTCTATGTAACGTCCCATTCACCTCCCAAGCATTATTGATAAGATCATAAGAATGATCAAGTTTCACCAGCTGATTTTGTCAGATTGAATTTGTTACAATATGCAAACCATGATCCTGGATGTGGAGACTCTCATTCAGGTGTGAAAGGACCAAGTGACAACAGTAAGAAAAGGAATGAGTATCTGACACCGTTTTTCATTTTAATTTCAAAATTCTAATACGTATGTTTCATTGACACATCTGCGTCATTAGAGAACTAATCACAAGCTGATCTCCAAGCCAAAAACTCCTGCATGCCAAAGTAGTGGTACATATACATGCATGGTTTCTTGGATATCATTTGATGGCTCAGAAGATGCCTGCTAGCCTTTCTACCTAAATGGTGAGCGAGCTTGTTCTTAGAGATGTCTCCTTCAACTTGGTTGGCATTGCTGTCTGTTCCTTTGTCTTGAGCTGTGTGAAATGCTGGTGCAATGCAGTGCAGCAACTGTAGTGACCTTTAACCAACTCACAGCATCTGCGGCAACCAAAGGCTCCCAAATTGCTCCAGCTGAGGAAGAAGGAATACAAAGTTCTGACGCACAGTCCCAGAACTCATGGTGTGTCTTTGGAGGAGACAGGAGTAGGCTGTCATTTATCAGAAAACATTTCAACATGGATCGCGCTATCAATCTGCCTGACAGCATCTCCAACAGCTCTTTGAAATTGTGCCAGCAAGAGAGCTGGGTTACCTCTGGGCCAAGGCTGCTGCAACACCTGCTTTTTCTACTTACAGCGTTGGATGAACCATCTGCAGCCAATGCAACCCTGTTTGGGTTGGTTTTTCTGTTGTTTTTTGCAGAATGGGGGCAAGAAATTCATCAGCAATCCTACACTGCTCTCGACAATTCAACAGATGGCCTAGGTATTCTGTTATCAGCTGATGCAAATGCTAGCTTGAGAAGATCAAGGAAAATTATTACCCAGTCAGACTGAGCATCAAGCACTGTTCCAGAACAGTCAGAGCAGAGCAGTCTTCATGCCAAGACATGCTAAACAGTCAAGTCCACCTTACCCCTACTGAAGTCAACTGTATTTCACCTACACAGAAGGAGACAAAACCCCACAGTTTCACTACCATCCCTTGGTCTTCACCCTATGGAGAAAGGACGAAAGCACCACTGGGAGGCTGGGAACCTCCCAGGATTCTTGCTTCTGTCAGGCTCTTTCTCAGCCTAAAGGGCAGAATATATTTCAATTAGAGAGAGCTGATAATTTTTTGGTGCGTATCAAACAGCACAGAGGTTTTCCAGCTCCATGTGCAAGCTTGCTCAAAGATGGAGCAAAGGCTCTGTGCTGCGGCCGTGGTGGAACAGAAAAGTAATAAAGGGCATTGCCGCATGCAGATAACAATCAGATGGATTTTACAATTATAAAACTTTAATTTCATAACAGGACTTTTTTATAACATCATGATGTGCTAAGCAGGACTCATCTGTGTCCCTGAACTGCCTTAATGAAGGGTGATGGTGATGTTTCCTTTCACAGCAGCCGTGTCTCTTACTCTAATTTTTGGATCCGTTTGCACTCCAGTCCATGAATACATGCTCTTACCTGAGCTCCAGTCTGGCTTTCTAGAGCAGACTGCCCAAACTAAGTGAAATTCCCAGTGGGCGGAATTCCAAACTTGCATTTTTACTAATTAAGTGATATTAGGAAAGCTGTAAATGGCATGCAAAAACTGGCAGGCAAACTGCTTCTAATGATTAGAGAATTGCTGTGCAGGGACACCCAGCTGCAGCCTTGATTCGCAAGCCCTGTCAATAGAAGCATTAGTCTTTCCAAAATTGTCAATGCCAAGACGTTCAAAAGTGGAATCAAGGACACGAGGTAGAAGAGAAAGTAAAATGCTACTAGCTTTCACCCAAAGGAGACCGCTGCCCTAGCCATACAAAGGGGACACACAGGGCTATAAGGTGTATTTCCCAGGAGGAGTCTAATTCTATCTGACCACTAAAAGCTGAAGAATGAATTAGCACAATAATCTTGTAGCCAAAACCTTAAGGGCATGATGATATCCATTTTCAGAGCAATGGCAACGTAATACTGATGTAAATCAATCCCCTCAAACAGAAGCACCCTGGACACCTTTTCTTGATCCCATTTTAGTTAAGGGTTGGACTTAAACTCTGAAGCATGAGGGGATTTTCACCTTAATTTTTATACTCACTTTTTGCACATGCTGTAGCAACTATGAATTGATACTCATATGTAAATTAAATCTTTCTGAGCACTTCTGGCATCAGAGGTATCCTGTAGCAGCGAGTTCCACAGAATCTATCCAACTTAAAGATTTATCTCTTTCTTTGTAATGGCTTGAATTCACAAACAAGGCAAATTAAGTTGCAACTCCTCATTACAGCGAAACCCTTTGGGGACATACACCAGTCTTCCAGAGCTCAAAAGAAGAAAACAGACCATCAGTTGCCACAGAATCCCATAAATGCAAAAGATTGAGTAGCACAGGGATGGTTGGTGGAGTGGCAATAGGTCTTTGGCATCTGCATTGTGAAAGAGTCAAAAGACATGTCTATCTGGCATGTCAGCTACTTCCTGTGCATGCTGCTTCTCTGCAGTGAACGAAAGACAGTTAATCCCTCAATGGAAGTGGGATCAGCTTCCTTGCATCTACCCTTCAGTAAAAGCATGAGCCCAGACACTTACTAAGCTGATGTACTGTAACTTAATATACAGTATCTGGTTCACGCGCTCATCTCTTACCTAAACACAACATTTCAACTTTCAAAAAAATCACGAGCAATTATTTTTCCATCTTCAGATCAAGTTTTGCAAGAACCACTACAGCTAAGGGGACAGTTGGTTTGCGCAAAGAGGTTTAAAAAATACATGAGTTTTACATGTGCATTCAGAAGGAGAGGGCTGCTTCCACATTTCAGCACTGAACCATCACACACCTGGCTGCTCTGTCTTCCTGTCTCACCTTCCCCAAGCAGGCTCTCCAAGGAGGCGCTAAGCACAAAAGGAGACTTCAAAAGAAATGACAAGTTTTCTTTGTCCTCTTAAGGAAACATTTAATGATTGCCTTTACCCCATTTTCAACCTGGACTGCCTGTTCTTTATTCTCTGGGCAGGTGCTGAGAGATGAGGCTTTAGTGAGCAGACTGATTAAAAACAAGTATCGAATGTTTGGAGACAATGTGTAATACGACAACCAACACTCATGGTATCACGTGAGAAATATAATTAAAAAGACTGCTCTGTGACTATGCTGTTGTAATTTCAAGCTTGCATTTTACCATTAAAAACCATTTGTCTTCTAAATGGTAGGCTAAATTCTGCTTTCTGCTTTGTCAGTGTGAAATCAAAAGCAATTCTCTGTAAGTTAACAGCACTATCTTGAATTTATGCTAGTGGAGACTAAATTTGAATCTATATTCACTTTCTCTAAACTATCCTATAAATACTAATATATCTTCTCTTTGTTTTTTTTTTTTTCCAAGCACACACAGAGAAAGTTGATTAGAAACAAGTTTCACAGGCAAGAACAATTGTTGCACGTCACAACTTTGGCTATTTCTGCAGGGTCTTAAATTTCCAGATGCTCCCGGATTTGAAATCTGGAGCTTGAGCCGTGACGAACCTGTGCAAAGTCTGCCCACTTTCCCTGAGCTGCAATTATATGATCCACGTGCAAATGAGCTTTCAAATCACTCTCAGACCATTTGTTCTAACACCTCCACATCCCCCAACCCCATGCGTCCTGTGCATAAACTACCTACTGTATCTTGAGCTTGTCTGTACTATAATAGGATGAAGACTTGGGGAGGAGGAACGCCGTCTAAAAGAGGTTCGTAACAAGGGAAAAAGTAGCTCTAACAGAGTAGCAACATCATAGGAACAGAGAGAGGCATTGTTGCAGGCCAAGTAATCCTGTGACACGCTACTGTCAGTCATAGCTTGACACCCTGCTGGGCCAGCAAGACATCAAAGCCCACCCCATACCATCTTACATGCTCTTTATCGGCTAATCAGGCTATTCTTCCTGAAATAAAGCTCCGTTAAATCCCCTGCTCACAGGGGCATTCCCATCCTGTTGCCCATCTGCTAGTGAGGGTCAGCTGAAGCAGGAGGCAGATCAGTGGCCTGTCCCTGGTGGCTTCTCAAAGCAGGACAATGCGGTCTCCAACTTTTTATTTTAAAGTCCCTTCCCCTTGCATTTTTTTTTCCCCGCAAGATATGTACATGTGCAAGAGATGTCACTAGCCCAGGAACAATTATGTGGATTAGTGCTTTAATTGCATGGGTAACGTTTGCTAATGGAGTTTGCAGCAACAATTATATGGAAAGAGTCACGACTGATACTGATAAAAAAAGATTTTCCTCCTTTGAATTATTGCAGGGATTTTACTGGCAAGCCAGAGGTTCGTATCCTGCCGTTGCGCTAGGGAAGACAGCGAGCCCTTAACATTGTAATCTCAAAAGGGAGGACTATCTATCCTATGGAACCAACTCAAAGTAGCTAGGATCGGACATACTGAGCACCTTCAGCTCCATTTCAAGCAGAGAAGAGAATTCAGGGCTCTGCTCCTCCAGAAGCATCAGGGAGTCTCAAATTCCTTACACAGGAACGAGTACCCAGGAACAGCCCTGTCCGCATACCAAAGAGGACAGAGCTGTAACTCTAGGTTTGCTACAGACTCTTCCTGGGAGAGATCCCACATGATTTTGCAGAAATGCTTTTGCCAGAACTACTTAAATCTACAGGCAGCAGAGCACAAGTTTGTAGAAGGATCATTTCTACCAACAGATCTGCCTTTTGATTTGGGCTTGTACTTATATAACTACAGTCCATCATATAATTAATAACTTAAAAAAATACACTGCAGTCCTCCTCTTTCCTTCAGGTACTAAGCTAATGTCATCTTAGGGAGAAGAATAAGTAGTCCAAGCTGCAGCTGACCATTCTGAGAGGAGGGACACAATTTGTCCCATGGCATATCTGACAGCCAGGAAACTGCTGGTAGAACTGCAGGAGAAAGCCTACAAAAGACTGCCTGTCTAGTGTAGAAAAGGTGATAAAAAAGGCCAGAGGAGGCCACAGAAGGCCTTTAAAGACAGTAAGACACATACTTTGCTCCTGATGCAATGGTATTTTGTCAAGGCCAGGAAGGAAGATACTATCTTGTGAGATAAATCAGCACTCATACAGCCTTACTCATAATGCGCAGGACAGTCAACTTCAAATTTGAGAAGTGAAAATATTCATTTCTCTGCTATTTCCTTGATGCTTTTATCGTCCCATGCCCTACACCAACAGCAAGTACTTACGAGCACAGCTATATCTGTGAGAGCCTTTCCCTAGACAGGGATGAGGACAAAGAGTTGCTACTGCAGTTGATCCTGAGCCAGGGATCATAGCTCTCTGTAGGACCACGCGACTGGAAGTAAGGATGTGAATGGAAAAAATGTGGCAGCTTCTACTATGGAGGTGCTTGGTCATGACAACAGGACTGCTGCTGGATCTCTAGCAACCAAGACCTGCGCAAGAAAGAGAACCACTCCAATGTATGGGAAGTCTCATGCTTCGCTCTGGAACACTGCCTGTACTCTTCCTCATTCTTCAAGGTAGCTCTCGACTGAAGTATAAATAAATAAAGATTAGGCTGTTTCTGCTCATAAGACTCATAGAAGATGGTGTTTTTCAAGTGCTCAGAAAATGGAAAAGCTGCAGCAAAACCCAGGCTAGCCTATGTAGGTGCATCTCCACACTTAGCAGCTTCCTTCAAAAAAGAGCATCTTTATCACAAGTCAAACTACAAAGTGAGCTGCTTGTTTTTGTTTTGTTTGTTTTAGTTTTTTTTTTAAACTGAATTCCCACTCAATTGTGCAACCAAGTTGGTTTAATAAATGTAACTTTTAGGCTCTCTAAAGCCATTAGAAAAAGGGGAATGAAACAACAGCTCAGAGAGCAATGCAACCTAAGCCAATGGCTCAACATGATTTAGCCTCTCAGGAACGATCACACGTGACCTGCCCACGGCAGGGTGGTGGGACTAGATGACCTCTGAAGGTCCCTTCCAACCCAAACCATTCTATGATTCCTGGAGTAAGCACAACAACCTTGAGGAGTAAAGCACACCATAGCTTGTCATGTGGTGTTCCTCAGCTCAGGAACATCAAGTTGGCCTACCTTTTTGGTCTTGGTTTGGTTTTCTTCTTTGAGCCTGCAGTTGGAAGAGCAGTCAGGTTCTGGGGGGCATCTCTCAAGCCAAAGCTCTTGGCCACATGACCCAGGTGGAGAGATTTGATGTGGAAGATGTGCTTGAGGTTCCTGGGATAGGTGGTGTAGGCACAAAGGAAAGACTGCAGTGCTGAGGAGGGGGGAGGAAAAAAAAAAAGTGAATTCTGTTTGCTACTGCATTTTTTTTATATATATACTTAAAGATTCAGCTGTTCCAGCTGAAAGGACATTGGTCTTGTCCTTTGGGACACCTTCTGGTCAGCAGCTGGTAGAAAAGGTTGGTATGTTAAAAGTCTGTGAAGGTTGTATAGTACTAGTACAATCCCAAAAGGAGAAGGTAGGTGGTGGAGAAGTGTTAGGAACTGAAACAAAGCTACATTAAGTTGCATTAGGTTTGTCTCTTGCAAGGACACTCTTTCTGCCAGAAAGGGTGATGTTTGTAGCCCATCTCACAAGAAGAGTCATTGACATCAAATAGTAGCAGATAACGGGAGAGAGGGAATAGAGATACAGGGATGAAGAGAGGGAAAGAGAAGCATGGAGATGGCACAGGAAGACTCCTCTGATATTACAGTCCCAGTAGTCCATGCATTTTTCACCAGTTACTAGCTAGTCCCTTATAAATATCTGAGAGCCAGATGGATTTCCTGACTCATCATCGCACTGAGAACAGAGCTCACCTTCTCAAAAGGGAAAAATAATAGAATTGCATGCAAATTTCCCTTCACATCTTTATATTCCTGTAATGCCCTTCCCTCAGGGCTCATTGCTCTAAAGACGATCATCCACTAATACGAACACTACCACTGCTCCTCGATGTACCTGGAACATTAACTACACTCAGGCTGTCCTCTCTGCTATGGGGAATAGAAGGACTTTTAGGAAGGAAACTCTACAGCTCAGAAAATGCCTCCTTTCAATCCCCTGCTGCTCCTCTGTGTGCTAAATCTCCTGTGTCCCCCCCGCCCTCACTCCAACCACCACCTACATCCTTCTCTCCCTCTCAACCCCTGACAGCAGCAAGCTCTAAACTCTAACCTCTCCTGCCCTTGCCTGTTGAGCCACCGGACCAGCAAGTTTGCCCACAGCTTATGTCTAATCTCTTGGCAGCAGCCGGAGATTGGAGTTTATGAACAGTAATAAAAATGTCATTTTAGCAGATCAGCTCCTGGAAGGACCCAGGGAATCCATCAAAGCTCTGTTTACTGAGTAAAGTGAACTCCTTTTCCCAATCGATGAGAAGAAAAGATTGAGTTTTTTGCACCTTCTTCCCAATTTCACAACACTACTCTTTTAGAGGCATCTGAGCATCAAGAGACCTGTGTTTTCCCAAAAAGAGAATGCTAAATTCCGAATACCCCGTCTTGGTGTCTCATCTGAAGGCCATCCTTCTGAGGGCTTATAAACCAGCTCAAATGCTCTCAGAAACCCTATTCTGCTGCTTTTTTTCATAAAGTTATTGGTCAAATTCACCTGCTATGAGAAGGTGTAACTCTTCAAAAGGAACAATATGAACTTGCTCCCACTCTGAACTCGGTCCTGCTGGAGCTAATATAGCTGTCTTTCTCGCAGCTTTTGAAAAGGTTGATACTAAAGATCCTGTTATTCTGAAGGCTGCGCTCACCTCCCACAGTTCTCCAGATAGGAAAGGCTGCTGGTACTCACTCCCCAGATCAGAGTTAGAGAATCAAAGCGTCAAAGGCCTCCCTCTTCCCAAAGTCCTGATAGACAACTGCCAGATCCAGTCCTGAGTCAGAGCATGCAAAACCAGGGAGAGCTGCAAGACACTAACCCAAAGCTGAACTAACAGCCCTGCCGTACCAGCAGGTTGAAACCTCAGCTCATGCAACTGTCTTACCTCTGAGGAGCTCAGAGCTGCTAACGTTCATTACAGCACCCATGAGATTTAAATGAAGACCTTTGTGGGTGTGATTCTTTTTTAAATCTTTACTATCAGGTCTTTAGATCTCTCAGTGTTGCCAGAGTCATGTTTTCTGGCTTTTATGTGCAATTATAGTGGCCAGATATTAAAAGGTTTTTTTTTTGTTTTTTGTTTGTTTGTTTTTTGTTTTTTTTTTTTTAAGTTGAAATTCTTTCATAATTTTGTGATCAAAGAGATAGAGCTTTATGAAAACAACTCAAAAAGACTGGTAACAGTGCTGGTCAGGCTGTAATTCACATAAAAGGTACCTCATCTTAACACCACAGGAGCAAACTACCTGAGCTATTACAGTTTTTTGCCACACCAACATGAGTCTAAGGCAACATATACTAGCCTGGGGTGGGATTCAGGCTTGCGCTCATGTAAGAGAGTGGATTTAGATTGGTCCTTTGCACCTGTGCATCCTCACTTTTCTATAGGAAATATAAGTGTGGAAAGTCAAAGGAAAAGAAAAAGAGCGCGCTACATATGATGGAGGTTAGACAGGTTGGTTTGTTGTTTTTTTAAACAGGGGACAAGAGGGTAATGAGCTATGAAAGTGAGACAGGTGACATAACCTGTTCACCATGCTCTCAGCCGGCAGCCAGTTCCCAGTGCTGGCCCCAGAGCGCAGCCTCAGCCACACGGCTGGATAAACCGGTGGAGGCATTTTGCCAGCGTACAGAGCATGTGGGAGCAGGAAGGAAGAATGCACCAAAACCGCCACAGATTCAAGCATTGTGCCACAGCAGTGGGCTCCTGTAACTCTGTTTCCTTCTCAACACACGGGTGCTGAGGACAGAAAGGATGAGGCAAAATGCTCAACTATTGGCTACAAAATGGGGAAACATGGAGGAGAAAAGCAGGATTTGCTTCCCTACCCTTTCTGTAACCCCAGTGGCATGAAGGATCAGAGTCTCCTGAGCTCTATCTGTCCCCACAGCTCCAAAACAGAGTACCTGTCACCATGCAACCCTTCGGACGGGAGTCCTCCATTTCCCAAAAGGGACTCCACACTTCATGAGATTCGTCCTTCAGGTAGCAGGGCCCAGCCGTACCCCTCCTCCCATCCATCTCACTGCTGATCAGTCAATCAAGTTTGAAGGGCAGCACCTTCACTGAACCATTTGATTTGAGTTTGGAAAACATGGGACTGAGAGGCAGAAGGGGTGAGTGGGCAGGGAGCCACTCGCCTTTTGAAAGCAGGCTGCAGTGAAAACACTGCTTATTAACATTGACTAGGTCAGAAAATGGGGAAAAAGAGAAAAAGAGAGAGAAACAAATGCATCTCTGGCACAGTTTCCAATTGATTGTCTGCCATGAAAGCAAAAGCCAGCTGCCATGTTAATTATTCATGATGCCTGGCGCAGAGGGGAGGAAGAGGGGGCTTATGGAAGCCACTCAGCAGTGGAAAATTTGCATATGTAGATAGCAGAGTAGGAAAAAGAGGTGGAGTGCTCCTGTACAAGATAAATGGGATGCACAACATTTCAGCCTTTCCTGATATATTTTCTGCACTTCTTGTCCGTGGCTAAAAAAGTTATTAGTGCCGAGGTCAGCAACAAGTGTGCGTGGGGGGTGTCTGTGTGTGTGTGCGCACACAGTGACATACGCTGTATAGAGAGAAACCACAGAGGTTTTTTTAAGTGTGACCTGAGCCATTCAGTTGTTCTCCCTGTCACAGTCATTTCAGGTTAGAAGTTTGCACGGGGTATAAGGAATCCCAGGGGAGCAACAAGAAGCTCACCCATGCAGAATCAAGGATTTGATCATATTAGTCACGTGCTTTGAGATCGCGGACTTAAAAGTGCAGCTATAGAAGTAATTACACCAGTCAAGTAGCACAACACACCTGGAAATGGGTGCAAGCAAGCCACTTGTGTAGCAAGCCTTTCGCTGTAGGAGAAAGGTATTTTGAAACCCTGAGGAAAAAAATCAGCACTGCAACTGTTGGAGGGGGGGTGAGAATCAGTACAGTGACACGCAGTGGCAGGGGGTAGAGCAAAGAGTGAAACAGTAGGATTTCAAATACCTCGCCCATCAATACAGCCATGCATCATTAAAAGCACGTAGAATAATTTGGGGTAAGCAGGTAGTTACAGTACGAGCTCTAGTTGTTCTGCTATGTCATCATCTAACAAGTTAGTAAAACATTCAGAAAAAACCAGCACTTTTGACCTCTTGAACAATGACTTCTCATGATTCCAAACAATTTTGATGCTGAACTTAACTTCTATCCTGAGAACAGCCTTCCCTTATCCAGTTTCTATGATGACATTGTACAGCTCAAAGGCCAGTTTCCCCATTTGGTTTTGGACCCCTTAGTATGTGATTTATGTAGTTTAGCACATATGGTACACTTATATCACACTTGTATGCACACGCATACAGCAGGTATATATAATGGTAAACAGAAATGATGTAGAACATTAAAATTCATCTCATCAGGACCCCTCTCATCCAAACCTAACTGGAAACGCTGCAGAACTGAAATCAACAGGACTTCTATGCAAGCTTAGACAGCAGGATTTGACTCAGATCAAAGTGACAAATGAGGTGAAAAAGAAAACAATGAGGAAGGGAGACATGTGGGAAGAGAAGACTCAAAAAAAGGGGAAAGGCTCTAGTCCTATACATTGTGAGCAAAAGTAGTTTAGTCTCTTGCATAAAGAGTTTGCATTTTATGGACTTGTCTCAATATTTAATAACCAAATTCCAAGTAATTGTCAAGGACCTTTGGGGCCTGACTTCCCACATTCCCTTTACAACAACTATTCAGTTTACAGGTGCACCCAAATCAGCCTTACTGGGCAACAGAACAGTACATAGGAGTGCCTACATTGCACCACTTTTTTGGCTCCTCTCAGGAGACTACTTAGTGTTTATTTTCCTACTACATCCCTGGCAAGTTTTTCATCTTTCCCCAAAATTCACCTTCCTCTGGATTTTCCAAACTGAGAAGCAGAAGGGAAGAGTTTCTTGTACTGCTCAGTGACAACTGCTGTGCATCCTGCTTGGCAAAGATGGGAGATCAAATCCCAGATTTGCACCTAGCTACAATTATTATTAAATCCGTCCCAGTTTTTCTTCTTCCTGCCTTTTTGAGTATGTGCCCTCTCTCTCATTTTTCTTCCATCCCACACAACAACCTCCAGTCTAAGATCCTTGCCTGTTAAGAGCTGCTCCCAAGGCATTCTGTCTTACAGGCTTCAAATTCATCCCTGGTGTAAACTGAAAGCATCTAGTGGGTATTGCACCAGGATGTGGTTAAGCAGGTCACCCATGACCTTCCCAGCATAACACACAATCTATTCACTCATGTGACTGGGTCAGAGCCCTTGGATGTGAATCCTATCGAAAGCCAAGATTAAACCTCATTTGCACATAATATGGGAATGCAAGAAATTAACATTTAATATCATCACAAAGCCTTCTGGGCCCATCTCAACCCCCTACAGAGCCCAATGGCCCCAAAATGTTTCTTCCAGGCCTTTTCCCTGAAGCTTTCCCCAGAAGAAAACCTTGGCAGCTTATATGAGCCCTTCTGGAATAAACCGAAAAGAAACGCACTGACCTTTCTTTGCCCACCGGACAGTCCCCTCGCTGGAGTGAACGTAATTTTCAAATTTTGTCTGCAAGACCGTGGCCCGCTCCCGGACTTCCTGAGGGTCTGTGCCACAGGATTTCTGCAAGGGCGGTGGGAGGATTAGAGGAAAGAGAGAATTTGAGTCAGGAATAATGAAGCAGTTTACAATAGATTTAATAACAGTAAAATCACACAGTAACCACCCAGGGGCCAACAAAGGTAATCCTCTCAATATTACTAGAGAAAAAAAATATAGATAAAGATGTTAAAGTCAAAGCAGCCAGTGAGCGCTGTGTGGTGAGGAGAGCAAATCAGTTTTAATTCTGTGTTTTCTAACATCTATCACGTATCTTTTTTCCCCTCGCCTTTTTTTTTTTTTTTTGCAGATTCAACAGGCCAGATACCACTGCTTGTTTCCACTGGAGTTATTTGGAATAACTCCCCCTAGACTCTGCGCTAACAGTTTTAGACTGATGTTGCAAGTTCCCCTGTGCAGTTCCCCAAAACACCTGGCCTATTCTTGGCACTTGTGGGACCGGAGATCTATGTTCACTCCCAAGCTCCAGAGAACGGACCAAATTCAGTACCTGTGAACAAAGCCAACTAAATGAACTTCTCACTATTGATGCCCACATGAAGTTTTCTCACTATCAACAAGTCATACTTAACTGTAACTGCCATCACGTGGTTCCTCTAGAATAAGACAAGCCCCTTGCACCAAGAGCATGACAGAAGAAACTTCCTCAAACCATCAGGGCAATGTTGCATGTGCTCAAGCTTTCCCAGGATCAGACTGTATGATGCAGTTCAGGAAATGGAAAACAAACATTCCTGGGAGCAAGCTGTTACTGGGAGGAGAAAAGAGGCTGTCTCTCTCTCTAAAGTACCCAGGCAGAGAAAGGAAATGTGGACAAGAAAACAAGAGAATTTTTGATGGAAAGTTGACAGCAAAGTGCAAAGCCAAGCATCTATGGATGTGAACCTCTCCCAAGAAAGGGCCACAGTTCTCAAAAGCTACTCAGACAGGAACCAGCATCCAAGTCTAAGAGTGCCAGATCCAAGGCAGTAACTTGATACTGGTCAGCCCTCTCAGCTGACCAGGGCTGACTGAAAACAAACATCCAGCTCCCGCGATTCTGTACTAGGCCTGTGCCAAGGCAACAATCCTATTGTTTCTCCCCGGCAGATTTGCATGCTAATGCTGCAAAACCCTCCTTCCCTCGCAGCTGCGAGCATCACCTCCGCACTGCTGCCAGTCCAGGGGAACCGTATCACACGGACACCGCGAACCTCGGTGATTGTGGAAGCCAGGCAATGCTGCTGGCACCCTACACAAAATGTTTTGCTGACCCAGATCTGCCACTCTATAGCCTAACAACAAATCTGCCCAGAAACAGACCTCGAATGTAGTCTAAATTCCCTGCACAGTGCCCTCTTTTGAACTCAGGATCCCACAGCTTCCAGCCACTGGGTTATTCTTCAATGAAGCAAACACACATGGGGACTAGAGTTCCTGCTCACTCACTATCAGGACTAACTCTCCATCTGCATCTCCAAAGACAACGGTGGGTATTTTATGGCTACATGAAGAGCCTCCCAGATTTCTGGTCTCTGCTCTCTGTCTCCCAATCCACTCGAGAAAGACTCACAACACAGCTTGTTTCACAGACGCCTTTTAGTTTGACTTAACGTGTGCCTATTAATCAGTTGAGACAGTCTCCAGTCAAGGGGCCTCTGTAAAGGTTTAATAAACTACAAGTGGTGCTGCCTCCCCGAAGTGGACACTCGTCGCTGTGACTAACAAGTTTCCATTGACGTGAAACATAAAACTTTCTCGCCCCGCCTGCTCCTCCTAGCCCCCATCACTTTTCTTTTGTTAAGCCTCCTGGCAGCACAAAGTGTCACCTTCCCAGGGTTTTTTAATATGAATGTGAAATTAGTGAGGCTTGCCCTTTCCCCTGGCGGACAGAATCCTCTGTTATTAAAAAGTAAAGCACTTTAATAATGAAAACTTTTTCTCTTTTTCCTGTGTTTTAACTGTTTAAAATTAATGAGAAGGGCATAACGGTTGTCAAAGCGATATTGAAAGCCGGGTAGCCAGGACCGAATAAGCACGAAAATCCCTCCAGAGTGTTAAATAAACAGTGCTTCAGCCCCCTCTGAATCCCTCTGTTGGTTATTGTATACATTCTGTAACAGCACTCAGAATAGATCTGAGCACCGGGGAGGCAGAAAGGTTTCAGAATTCCAATAAAGGCCTCAAATTAAAGACAGCCTGGTGCGAATTCCAGGAGAAAATTAAAGAGACCTCAAGCTTAAGTGACAGGTGACTTGCTTCTGTGTCACAACTGTCAGGGGATTTAGTGATAATATGGCAATATATTACAAAGGACTTTTCTTATTCCCCCCTTTAGGTTTCAAAATGAGGCATCTCTTCTTCCTGGTGCTGGGGGGGGTGTGGGGGGGGCGCGGAAAGTAAGACAAAAATGAGGGATAAAAAACTAGGTGCATAATTTCCAAAGTGTGAGGTCAGTCCAAGAGAAATAAATGAAAAAAAGCAAACAGCAGGAAACATAATGTACTCGGAAAACAGCTTCTCCCCTCCTCCCATCTCCACCTTGTCTTTTATCCCCTTCAGCCCCTTGAGACAGATCTCATTTTAAAATTGCCCCCTAATGGGCATGAAAAAAAACCTGTGTTTGATTCCTGCCTTCCAGGGAGGGTCATAAAAAAACCCAAAACCAAAACCAAACAATAATAATAAAAAAATAAATCTAAATTTAAAACTGACTCAAAGCCAAACTGTGAAAATAAAACCTGCACACCATGCAAGTGTCTGGACAGATGAAATAAAACAGTGCTACTAGAAGCCATCCTCTATGCTTTACTCACACAAGCGAGCTTTAATCCTGCTCGTATCCTGGTTCAGATGAACAGGACAATTAATTTGAGACCTTACATGTTTTTCCAAGACCCAAAAGATAAAAGCCTACCCCAGAGGTTTGCCTGATCTACTCTCCATCTAGATGAATTTGTTATATCTGTTAAGTAAGAAGCATTATTGCCATTATGGAGAAATAGTGGGATAGGAAAACTTTTTCTACCTTGTGTTTGCTTAAAGCCTATTCTGGCAGATCCCTAACCACTAGCATAATGACTGTGATCAATAACAATATCTATAAGCTAAAAGAAGAAATGGGCCTGGATGCAATGTTATTTAACCGGTTCAAGACATCAGGGGGACTCCCCCAAATGCCAACTACACCAGGGAAAGACATACTTATCTCTTTCAGAAGAAGGAAACTTCTGATTATAAAGACTGCAGCTTTTAGGTTTGAGAGGTTGGGATAAGTACTGAAAGCTTCTGATTTCATTAAGAGAATACGTTAATGGAAGAAGGAATTGAAACACAATAAAACTAGACTGAGGTAGAAAAGTTCTTTCTTAAAAGAGTAAAAAAAAAAAAAAAAAAAAAAGGATGGGAAAAAAAGCACCAAAAAGCCAGGCTGTAACATCCTGCTTCCATTATACTTCAAAACAAAATGAAGGATTTTGTTTTAATAACAACTTTTTACTAACCTCCGCACACCTTCTCTAGAACTCACCAAGTCCCCCTGCCCCCCTCCATAAAAGTTGAAAGATCAAATTTATTCTCTTTGTAGGCAGGTGAACATTCACACACCCAGACATAGCCACATATATATTTTATATACCTAAATATAAAATATACATTTTACAGGCACTTCAGCTTGCTCCCTGGCTGCACACAGAAGCCCAAAAAATACATGTTCCAACGTGGTACTTATAATGGACTTCAGGTGAGGCAATGAGAACTGAAGAGCATTATAATGAGGTTCTTGTGTGCACGACTATAATATATACATGACTCAATGCATGGAGAGCTGATAAGCAAAGCTAACACTCTCTCGAATGGCAACATCACAAACAGATCAGGTTCAGCTCCTCATAACAAGTCCTCAATCACTCTCTGTCCTATGCAATGTCCCATTGCATTCCCAGCTTATTGTACTGTCTTTACGGCAAACTTAGAGAATTTAATAGAGATTAACCCTCCTGAAAACTTGGAAACATACCTCTGCAGCTTCTGAGAAAGCACTGCAGACCACTTACAGAGCCTCTGATGGCAATAAAATACAAAGCTAACAAACAGAATGAATCCTTGATTGCATTTAATATATTTTTCAAGTAATTCCTGAAGAAGCCTATTTGATATTGACAGAACTACTGTAATTTCATCCCCATTAAATAATACAGAATTCTTTCCATAAAGAGAAACTCAAATAGAGTTTCTGTCACACAAAAATAGTTTATTCTGTATTTATAAGTTCCTGCAGCAGATTCAGGCCATCCTACAGCCAGAGTGGATATATCTCAGCTCCAGTGAAGTCAACAGCAAAATCCCATTCCCTTTGATGGCAGAGGGAAGAGAGGAATTCAACCCCACCTTTGACTGCAAGTGCAAGGAACCAGCTCCTTCCGTACATGTACTCGAGTACGGCACCTGGCATGGCAGGGCATGCCCAGGCAGCACTGCTGAGCGAAAACCAGAGTAACACCTACTTTCAAATATGGTTTGGTTTTATATTTTTTTGAAGGAAAGGGAGAAAGACAAAAGAAGAATATGTAGAATATTCTGTGCTTAGATGTGTAGAGTATTTTACAATTTGAAAGCATTGTAGAAATACCAATTTGATCAGTCCTGGTAGCAAATGGACTTTTTAGCTTTTTATTGCTGTTCCAAAGGCAAGGATACAAAGGCACTGAGATGTTTAGGTGAGAATTTTCCAAATGGATCAATGATTTTGAACCTCCGGAAGTACTGGGCTCTGACGTTCAACAATATTCAGCAGGCATTTTCTCCTGCCACTTTTCAAAAGCCAAATTATAATTTCCTAGAATAAACGTGTTCTCTTTTTTGCTCACTTTCCATGAAATAACATTTGTCCTCAAGCCCAGAACAGATAATATTCTGTCCCATGTCAGCAACAAATTTAAAGTGTGATTTCTGCATAAATGTAATTGTTGAAAAACTCTCCAAAGGAAACGCAAAGTTACCCACCTATAAGCACATTCGGCAGAAAAGGAAAGTATACACAGAAGAACTATTTAAAATAATTTCTGCATTAACAAAGCACAACTAAACTTCTGCATATTTGTTGAACGAGTTAAGAGGTCATACCCTAGGCATGTTCCAGACATTTAAAATATAGGCATTACAGGCTGATTTCAGTGAAAAAACTGTGCAGTGGTGGGAAAGAGCTTTAAATAGAGCTGTATCTCAGATGTGCCACAGATCTGGCTTTCTGTGAAATATAGGGCATGTAGGAAAACTGAACATCTTTCAAAAGCATGTTTACCAAGAACACCACAGTTCGTAACAGTCATCTGCAGGAAACAAGGCGGCTCATACATGGTATAACAGAAAGAACGAGCAGGCAAAACAGCAACAAGAGAAAAAAAGAGCATGCTGCATCATGCTTGACACATTCTTGACTTCCATTCAAAATGAGGGTTCTTGGAGGATTTAATTTGCCAGAATGCAGAAACGCCTGAGACATCAATTGCAAATGACTGAATTCTGTGAATTAGCAACTTGAAGGCAGACCCAATGCTTGCCGAAGTCAATGAAAAGATGCCTGTCAACCCAGTGAGCTTTGTTTTAGGCTCCAAGTAAACACAGATAATAAAAAATCCCTATGTAACATATCACCCAATAAATTTTCCTTATTTCTTCAGAGAAGTTTTGTGTCATTTGTGATATCCAACAGTATTTTAGTGCAGAAAAGCCAAGAAGAACAGAAACACTGTGGGGGAAAAAACCCAAAGCTTTTGCAGCCAGAAACCTTTACTGTCTGTTACAAGAACATTTGCTGAAGAGTTAGAAACGACTGCTTTTTGGGGACAACAGTTTAAAGATTGGACAATTGTGATATAAAGCAGTTCTATAATTATTTGCACTGCCTGACATCATGGATATACCAACCCTTGTATTGTAAAGATAGAAGCTAAGGGAGGAATACTTGTGATGTTTAACTGGTAATGAAAATTGGAGGAATTCCAAATTAGCAGAATAACTCACCTTGCTTCCTGGTCTGTGCAACTTGAAGCGATCATCTTTCATCAGGCTGGATAACACCTTCTCCATCTTTATCTCTGAAACACTGAAGCAACAAAGACAAAAAATTACCATTTCTCCTGCTTTTCAAATATAGCATGTAACAAGCCACAGGCTGATAACGGATAGCAAAAAGATTGAGATTTACATGCTCAACTTAAGAATTTATCCCTGAAATACATGAGGTCTTACCCCAGACACTCACTCAGCAACCCTAGAAGCATTAACTACTGTAAAATCTCAACCCCAGCTAAACCGGTGCTTTCACTAGAACAGAGACACAATTTTACCCACAGTCTGGTCGCTGTTACGAGTCACCAACACACACTCCAATTCTAACAGAGCATCAAAATAACTGAGGGGGGACTTTCAGGTCACTGAAAGTCTCTTTGGTTCTCAATCAGAGTAACTGATTAAAGAAAATTTTAGGCCTTTAATTATATTTCTGTTGTTTTCATAATTTTTCTTTCCTTGCATTGAGAAGCACAAAGACAACTGGGAACGATTTGGTTACGTTTTCCACTAAAAGAAACTCAAAACAGAGTTGAAGCAGCTCATAACATTAATGCTTCTTGTAGATTTGCTTTATAACTATAAACAATAAGATCTGTAACCTCCACTTTGAACCCAGAGGGTGTCAAACATTTTATTGTACATTAGATGCCATGGGCAGAGAGTAGAAGGTGTCTGCATTTGGTTGCTTGTGCAAGTGTGAGAAAGAGACTGACTGAGACATACACATACAGGCTGGAAAGATGTGCTTCACTTACTTTGCTGCTACTCCTACATCTTGTCTCCCCCAATTTACCTTCTAGATTCTCTGGAACCAGAGACATTGCTCAACCCTCATTCAAGGAACACAGTGCTTTGATATTTACACACATTTGTTTCCACCCATGTTAGCGACCACGCTCCCAAAACTAAAGAGGTAACACTGTGTCTTTACACACAGCTCCTTCCTCTCATAGTGACTCAAGCTCAGAGGGTAACAACAGGATCCCAAGCAACTTCTCCTATCAAGCCAACTCTCCCATAGCTTCCTTCCCTCTGGTCACATCATCGCCCTTTCCCACAAGACCTTACATCATTCCAACTTCTTGCTAGGTTGCTTGGGTCAAAGCTCAGAGACACACTTCCTGATGGACACACTCACCCTCCAATTCATTTATAGCTTCAAAAGCCACCTCTGACATCAAACACATGGTTTGATTTCCTTCCCCATTCTGACAACTCACCTTCCCTCTCATTTGAAGTGTAAAGCCAAAGCCTGGCCCATTAGGGACCCCACAGCATTTTTTTTAAATACAGGAGACTCAGTCAGCTGTCCTAGCCAGGCTTCACACTGGGCATTTATTTTCATTCTGTCGGCTCACATTCCTCCTGTAGATTCAACCAGATGATTTATTCTCCAGTCCTGCTCGCAAGACACTGCTGGCTACTGTTATGGCCCAGATACTGGAAACGCTTATAAACCTGCTTCATTTTAAAGTGAGCGGTCCTACTTAGAAGTGCATTTACAGGAGACTAGAAATTCTTCATCCTCTTTAACACTGTCTTGTGGGACACACGCACACCAGGTGACAACACAGGAACAGCTGTGCAGCTCCAGGCCATTAATATTACAGCTGCATCCAAACTGGATCCCATTTCCAAGGGAATTACTCAGATGATAAAAGCTGAAGTTCGTGCTCCCAAATTTTCAGCAATGGGCAAAGGTCATCTCTAGAAAAGAGGTTCTTTTCCTTTTTATACCAGAATAAATCATAAATACTGCATGGAAGCCAAGGAGTTCATTTGGAGTTATATCAGTCTAAGGAAGAGAGAAGTCTTGGGGCTCCAGCAGTTCTCAGACTCCTCAATCTCAGATGGTCAGAAAGATGTATGCAGTTTCTGAAAGGAAGCATTGCTGATATTCTTCAATTTGTAACGTACAGAAAGAAATTATAACAAGAAGGATATCCCCTTTCTTTTCACTCAAAGATCTCTAAACACCTGGCTAGGAGGAATGGATGAATCTTTGCCATACTGTGTAACAGGATACTGTGATCCTCGCCTGTTCCCCAGTCCTTCCCAGCTAAAGCGACAAATACCTTCACTTTTGCAATCTGCCTTTTCAACCTCAGCCAGCTCACCACCACAACATAAGGAAAGGAAAAGAGATGGTCCAGAGAAATAGCCATCCAGCCTGGAAGGCACAGGCCAGTGTGGCCATAAGATATCCTATACGGGAGACAAGCCCCATCGCTGTGCAGCTGGGACTCACGATGTAGCAGATTCCTCTGCAGCGGATGCAGAGAAAGGCGGGGGAGTGATGGGGGAGAAAGGGAAATGGAGCATAAAAAGAAAACTGAGGGTTTCTCTGTTTGGTTTTGAAAAGTATAACAGTAAATTAAAACATAAATGGCAACCACTTAAGCAAGAGAAAAGCATACCTCCCCATCCCCTCCAAAGCTTGCTTTGACACCACTATGAATGAAAACGTCAAACCTTTGACATTGATTTGTCTGAGATGTCACCCCCTCTCCGATCCTCCTCTCGCCTGGCGTGCTGCCAGCTCGCAGCCTAACAGATATGTGAACTTGGTTCACAGCGGGGAGCATCATGTGAGGGGAGCAGGGGAGGGGGGCAAGCACAACCGTACAGAAGGGAGAGAAATGACTCGTGCCTTCACGGTGATGCGTTTTCCTTTATAAATTAGTTAGGCCGCCGTTAGGAGATAAAGAAATTATCTGATAGCTGTCGAGGCAGGCGCTGCTAGATTGCAGTTGAAGGAACTAAAAGAGACATAAGGAAAAAAAAAAAGTGAACCTCACTGACTTTCTTCTGCTTCTTGCCTCCTCCCTTTGAAGGAAAATCTGTTAGTTACGCTTAGAGCTGAGACAGAACATTTTGGAGTCTAACCTTTAAAAAAAAAAAAGAAAAAAGAAAGAAAATGTACAGAAAACATGAGCATGCATGTGCATGCACATACGCATTTACAGTTAGGTAGAGGAACCACAACTTCGAGCCACACAAAGACTGAAAAGAAAGTTGCAGAGAGGCATGCAGCTTTCTTGAGCCCCAACGGGAATTACTCATCTCAGCAGAGCCAAAGTGAGATCGTTTTGGCAAACGCTAACGCTGCTTTTCCACACTGGAAGCCAAGGAGAGGCTTCAGGTACTGGTGAAAATTAATTGCGAGCGATTTCCAATTTCAAAGGCAGTCATCCCTAATTCCGAAGTGGATTTTCATCCAGGAACAAAGCCACGTCTGCTCTCATTACTTCCGACTCTCAACATTTCTGGACTTACTCCCATGCATGCTGGGGTGGGTGGAGGGGCTTAAGAAAAAACTCTGGGTCAGATCCTCATCTACTGTAAATCAGCACAGCACTGCTCATTTACACCAGCTGAAGGCTGCGGGGACCCATCTCATGCTTTGTCTTCTCAGAAATACATATTTTATGAAGTATTTACATTTCAATAAACCCAGCAGGAATTTCATTTAAAAAAGAAAAAACAAATTAAAAAAAATTCACAACACACACTCATCCTCAACAAAAAAGAAGAGATTTAAAAATTAAGCAAAGAATAAAAAACCGCAAACTCCAGTAACTTGTGCAGTCCAAGTCAAAAGCTACAAAGACTTAGGGTAAAGAAACAAAAATTATCAGTGCTTAAGAGGATCGGTGACAGTCCAACACATGCTGTCTTTCGCCCTCGCACTGAATTAAATTGTCAGGATTATCACCATAATGCTCTGTTTATGAAGGGTAACGGCAATTTGTGCTGATGGCACTTGCTGCCTTTAGCTTCAAGCTGCCTTCCTGCATCTTCTCTGTAATTCATCAGCTCTCTTTTCTATCCCGTTGCCCCTTCTCACACCATACGCTACTATGTAGGAAGAGCGGAGGACACATGACTGCAAACAGGCCGAATCGCCCACCCATGCCAATTAGACACTCATTTTCTTCCATCTGAAGACAGGGGTCAAGGAAGGCAAATTACACTCCTTTTTTGGCAAGTCCCTTATCTGCAGGGCAGCACGTTTTATGAAGAATATAAAACAAACAAACAAGAAAAGACAATCCCCAGAGTTGTTTGGCTCTACTGATTTGAGAAGTGGAGAAAAAAAAAAAATAAATTTTCAAATAAACCTCCCTCTGCTCATTCAGCAGTCTTCTACAGATTCCTGAAGAACTCAGCTAGCTCAACAACAGGTCTCCTTAGCAGATATAATTACCAGCGTGAGTGACACTGCTCCTTAAACTTGTTAAACAACAACAAAATCGGATAAAAGCATTAACATTTAAAATAAAGGAGGGAAATTTCCCTCTCCCTCCTCCAACACTTCCAAAATATTATAAAATAGAAAAACAGAACTTTCCACTTGGAGTTAAAAATTCACAATTATGTGGGATTTCACCTTTAAATGTCAGTGCTGTTTGTTACATGAAAAAAACCCCTGTCAGCTTAGCCCTCCATGTCTTGCTGGTGTCTGCTTAATAGATAGTTACCTGGGATGATGGATGGCTCTTTGTTAGACCACTAAATGGCTCACAGCCTAGAATAAGCCTGTATTTACTGCCAACATTTGTTTGTTTCAAGGATGCAAAACCAAATTCGACTCCAAGCAGCTCCACCCGACATAAACACAAGAAATAAGAGAACTAATTTGTGCACGAGTTTACAGGGCTCCATCAACACTAGTACAACAATAAAGGGACTCTACTCGGCTGATGTTCTGAAATGCGGAGAGACAGCAGTGCAGGGAGCAAGGGGAGTCGCATATACCCAGCTGACTGCTGAGGAGGCTTGAGACCTGATAGCACTCCTGACTAGCAATGCTGAGCAGCGAGTTGTGGTTTTTCTCCACAAAAGGACCATTGTGCAAGCAGAGCTGGACTAAAATCTCATCATGTATCGGCCATCAGGTAGCCGACTGCATGTTGGGCTGGTCCTTACCCAGCCTGGCTTGCTCTCCTTACTGTCTGCTCCCAAGTCTGAGCTAGAGCCGGTGTAAGAGAAGCTTTCTCAGCTAGCTTGGAAGCACACCCCACTTTTGGTCTGCAGAGTCCACCCCCCTTATTGCATTCCAGGACCATACTGGGCACTCGGCACTTGCAAAAGCCTCTACTATTCCTGTCACAAGCCACTTACACAACACATCTTGGCCAATTACCTGCCAGATATGACCCACAGCTCCCTAGCTATTTCTCCGCCGGATCTCTCCTGAAGAGAAAGCACAATCTCTGACAATATGGTGCTATGCAGGCAGATGGCCAGTTAGCATTTGACAGGCTCATTTGACTTGTGATCTCCACATAGCCACAATTTGAACTCAGGGCCAGAGAGATAACAACGGATTGCAAAGGATCTCCGACTATCGTCTCCTCTCTGCCCCTCACCACACACACTCATGCACAATCTGTCAGGCTGATGATTTTCACACACTTTCCTCTTCTCCTTTTGCTAGTCTGGGGCCGGTCCTGGATCACAAGAATTAATAAATTCTTATTAAAACCTGCACGAGACACTCCCGCTGAAAGTGCCATGGAAGGTTAATTAGCAAGGATGAGCTGAAACTTTTGTTCGCGTTTCTGACTCACTTAATCTTGTGAGAAGCCAGCAAGCTGACATATTCTGCCTCTGAAGGCGCCAGGACAAGCAGGCTGTTCCCGTGACAGCCAATGCGAGCCGTCCTCCCGATCCGGTGGATGTATTCCGCAGGTGAAGCCGGAGCGTTATACTTCAAAAAGGGAACATGAGAAGGGAAAGGAGGAATTAACAGAACACAGCGTGTTAATTATAAACGAGACACTCAGCCCGCTCATCTGAAACAAAAGGGATCTTAGCAAAACCCACATGCTGTACCTCCCTCGGAATTGGCCTGTTTATAAAGAGCCCATCGGGCTCATCCCTGTAACCGTCACTCAGCCCCCTCAGCCACAGCAGTTTTTTGACATGCGAACGTGACACATTAGCCAACTTTCAGATAATAGGACAGTTTCCCCATCTCAGTGTCTCTCTTTGCCTTTTACATTTTATTTCTATACAGGCACGTCAGGAACCTGTTTGCTTCCCTTAAAAAAAAAAAAACCAAAACCAAACCCACAACCCCCAGGACTACCCACACAGAGCGGGAAGCTGCCTGCTTTGCATGTGGGAGAAAAGCTATAAAAGACGACGGATTCAAATTTGCAGTTGGGCCAAATTGCTTTGTTTTGATTAAAGCAAATCATAGCCGGTTACTGGATAGAAGAAATCTAAGAGAGATGAGGGAGTAAGTGCTTTCAGCAGCGTATGATACAAGTAGCAATTGTCTTCCCATGTACAACTATCAGGCACTACGAAAATGTTGCTTAAAGCCCCCCCTAATATAGCGGTGCCTCTCATTTACTTCACTGGGAATCAAAACTGCCCGGCCATTTGCAAGATCTGATAAAGGGTGACATACTTCCCTCCCTTTAACCTCCCCCTATTCTTCCCCCCCTCCTCTCCTTCCTGGAAAAATGAACATGCACAGAGCTACTGCTCAGAAATGAGCCCTCAGCAGTTTAACTGGAAAAAACCCAACAACCAAAGCCCACTCTAGTGTTTATACCTGTGCCCTCTGGCAAAGTTTCTACTGGCTAGAGGTGTGAGTAAGATGCTGTGAGCAATCTAATTGCTCCCTGCAGGTCCTTGATCTTGGACACAGCTCTCAGGACAGCTGAGATTTCGCCTTCTGGACACACAGAAGTCTCCCAGGGCTTTAGGTAATTTGCACTGCGTTCTAACACTGGCAACTATATCTTTGGTTAAATTATATTAATATACAGATCTGGGAATTAAAGACTTCACTCCCCCAGCCTTCTCTGACTAGCTAGCCACTACAAAATCTTTCTTTTTTAAAAACACAAAATTAAAATAAAATTTGTTACCTGAAGGGATGAAGTAGAAATTAAAAAGCTTTGTTGAGGCTCTGTGCCCTGTTCTTTTTACCCAGGTGTCACTTGATACATGAGAATCTCTGGATCAGTTTTTCCTCAATTCAACTAACCTTTTTTTAATTATAGATCTTTTCTAAAAATGAAATCTGCTTCATGCTCTCAGCTTCCTCTTTGAAATGACAGGCTGCTATTTTTAAGGTTCAATCCATCTCCCTGAGTTTCTATTTTTTTTCAAAGACAATATTTCTCTCAACAGCAGTGCAGCAGTGTTGGGGTTTTTTTGGGTTTTGATTTTTTTCCCCCCCTGGGAAAATCTGAACTATGCAGTTCTACTGAAAGCTGAATGCTTACAGCTACCCAGCCCCAGCCCCAACCCAGCAAAGCCTCACTTGAAACATTCAGGTCATTGCACAGGCACTATTGGGCTACTCAATGTTTAACATTAGGATCACACTTAAACTCCTCATGGAGCTGCCTCCCCAGCAAGCTCAGAAAAATAGAAACACAGAACTGCAAGAGAGATGGCCACTACTTCACACAATCTGGCTTCCTGCGGGGGGAAACGGAGGGTGTTTCCTCCCAGCCAGTGGAATATTATTACACAGCTGATAACACTGGAGTTATTGAAGAGGAAAACAGACTGTCAAAACCAAAGAGATGATAGCAAAGCTGTATCCTAACAAAACCATGAGTCCCAGTCCTGCAGGCAGGAACACATGGGTCTCCCACACCTGTAGGCATCAGCACAAAGACCAGCAAACTGCAGAAAGAGGGTCTGGACTGGAAAGGGATTTCATCTGAGCAAGACTGCACTTAATACATACATACACAGCAAACCTACCTGTATGATCCATGTAACTTGAGGCAGGTCTAGTCCACGTGCTGCAACATCCTTTAAAATTAATGAGGAAATTACTTCAGTAAAAATGCTCTGAAGATACCAGCAAAGAACTCTTCTGGGATGGCAATTATGCCAGGAAACAACTGGCTATGCAAGTAGGAATTTTACGTGCCTAGTTTGGGGAGAGATGGACTGAAGGCCAGAAATAATGCTGAGGGTTTAAAACACAAGGAATATTGTTAACAGACTAATACAATGAAAAATGATCCACTACTATTGCCCAAAGCCTGGAAGACATAAAAACACCTATTTCAGGAGAGGAGTGGTGTTGAATTACAGCAGTCTGCTACAATCCCTTTACATCATATCTGAGCGAATCAACTGTCTTAATGGTAGTGACACCTTTGGTTCTTCAGTTTGTTTCACTGATGAAAACAGATCTGCTTGTAGGCACCTACTACCCAAGCAGTGAGAGAGCCAGAATTAAATCTCTGGAAGGCAACACTATTTCTGAGCACACCTTTCTCCACAGCAAGCCTAAGAACTAAAACCAGGCTGCTTATGATGAAAAGGAAAATGGCCATAAAGCAAATGGTCAAGGATCCTAGGCCTTGAGTGGAATGTTCAAAGATGCACTGATCTCCACCTACAAATAATTAGTTGTTTCCTAGGTGATAGTCGGAAGTTGAGGAGCAGATGACTTGCAGGTCACCCAGCCCTATGATAAAAGGCCAACAAACAATTTAGCAGAATCTGCAGGAAGCTGGAGTACAGCTCGAGGAGAGGGGACTTCAGCTATCCCTTAGATTTTCACCAGTCTGGCTTTGATTTGGAGAAACAAAACTCAGCCTTGAAGAAGAGTCTGAAGCTGCTGTCAGGAGTGTTATTTGATGTGCCAGCTGGTGAGAAAACCCCTCAACTTGGAGAAGGACTTGAATGAGACCCTTTAGTTATCCACAGCCAGTATAGCTCAAAAAATATACCCTTTCAAAGAGAAAAGAGAGTTTAAATACTGTTCAAAACAGAGAGAGACTGCAAACACGTTTCAATCTCCCTTCTTGATTTTCTGTTCATTAGTAATGTCCTCACATACTCCTTGGATTTTACATTCACCACGCGCAACAGCAGAGCAGGTGTGCAGATTTAACTCTGTTAGGAAATGTTTTGGAACACATGTATCTTTTAGCTAGTTGCAAAATAGAATATATTAAGAACGTAAGCAGGAGCTTAATGTACTAAAAATGTGTCAGCCACCCACTGAAGTGTTTTCATGCAACTCCCACACACGTTAAAAGACTAGGAAGCTGATGTTTTGGCAGCAAAGGCCTTCCCATAAGCACTAGCCAGGTTGCTTTGTGGCTCCAACTGCAGTAAAAGAGGAGACACTTTCCACAGCGCCCACTCTGAAATAATATACACTTTCGCTCCAACACGCTCATTAAGAAACGACTTGTTCCCAGAGTCAGAATGAACAGATGTACAAAAAGCCATTTAAAGGAGGTTGGAGAGAATAAATCAAGAGAAGTCGGGGAACGTGTACAGCAGTTACCAGGATAACAAGATTATAAACTCTACAGCACGATCAGACGGGAGTGCTGATGTCTGATTCCGATCTGGCTCGCTCTGCTATATACTTCCATGCTGACAAGTCTTTGGTCTTTTCCTATACTGTGCTCTTTCTCATACCCAGCAGTCTAGGAAAGGCTGTGTTTGATGAGAGAACTCTGACCTTAGGACAGGGCCAGTTTACCCAAAATAAACAGATAACCAAGCCATCCCTGTGGTCAGGAGCAGGCACCTCCAACATGGGGAGAAGTAGACAGCAGGGGCAGGAGCCATCCCTCTCATCCATCAGGATTCTTTCCCTCCTAAGACACCTTTTCTCAACACCTCTGGCTGGGAAACTACTGCCGCAGACAGTATTGTTCTCATGTGCACTTCCCAAAGCAAGCAGGAAGTTGAAAAGGTTAACCGAAAGCCTAATAAATAGCCAGGGACAACATTTTAGTGGGAGGCTCTCTCCCATCATCAGCCTTGTATTCACTATTGCTTTCACAATGCCACCAACTCCACTCAGCTGTTACTGACACATATCAGCAGGTATTCTCCCGGGGTTTAACTTGGCTTTCTTTCAGAAGTGTCTTGGGATTTACTGGTAATTGGAGTGTTTTGCAAACTCTCAAAGATTCCTCAGTATCAGTCCACCTGCATCTCCTGTAGCTCCTTGTCCTCAAAGAC
The DNA here is from genome assembly GCF_018139145.2 of Gymnogyps californianus. Taxonomy (NCBI): domain Eukaryota; kingdom Metazoa; phylum Chordata; class Aves; order Accipitriformes; family Cathartidae; genus Gymnogyps; species Gymnogyps californianus. The sequence continues at coordinate 7,844,337 of NC_059488.1, forward strand.
CCTAGTAGAGAGCAGCAAGGTAGAATTAGGATAAAAAGTTTGAGTTGATTTGCTTTCCTCTGCTGGCAGAGCCCATGAGCTTCCTGCTTCTCAGATCTTTAGAAAAATACTTGTGGGTCACCTTACCAGGAAAGAATACAGCTCAACCAACAATTATCTAGTTTTACTAGCACTACATTTATTCCACACACAGAAGCACTAACCTGCTGCCAGTGCTCTTTCAAGAAGCCCAACAGATTTCCAATGTACTACACTCCCTTCTTTTCCACTGCCCCACATGGTATTCCTCTTTCTATGCATGACCTCACACCACCATTCCTTAATAACAGGGAAATCAAGAATATGACACCTCAGCAGGTCGCCGCTGATTCCTTTCAATGGGCAATGGAAGGGAGAATTAAGTGACCATCTCACAGGAGCAAGGAGAAATAATCTACACCAGTGCAATTTTAAAGAAAACCCAGATGCCAAGCAAACACGATAATCTGAAGCCTTAACCACGTTCCTGCCCTGATCCCAAATGCAAGCCACAGAATGGCACAGTATCAAGGTACAATCCACCTGAGGACCCGCAGAAATGCTGAAATTTCTGCTTCTAACAATTCACGTTACCAGCCTGTGCTCGTGGTGGTGGGGTACAGAGGGGTGGGTGCAAGGGAACGGAGGGCAGAAAGGCCACACCAAAAGCGAGGCGTATCGCTGCAGAAGATCAGAACCAACACAGCCACAAAAGTTTTGCAAGGGCCTTGGTTTGCTCAGTCCCTCTCGCACAATCTAATTAGGGCAAAGGAAATTGCTAAAGTTGCTTTTGAAAGACACTCAATGGTGAGGTCTTGAAGGCCCAGAGCTTGACAATTGGCTGCCTACATGAGGCCTAGAAGTACAGATGGAAGGCAGCTTGCTCAGGTGCCAGGCTGTCAGTTGGATTAAAATGACTCATTTATTTACCAAAGAACCTCACAAAGTGCTTTAGCTAACAGGCAGAGAGGGCCTAACGGCTCTCCAAGCTGGGGAAGAAGCTCTCGCGCCTTCCCGGCCTGCCAAAAGTCATTACTGCCGAGTGTGGAAAGCCATCAGCAGGGTAGAGACCCCCGTCGGCAGGGTGACAGATTGGGCTGCGTAATCAGAGGAGGAAGGAGAGAGCGCAGAAGCTGTCAGAGGCGAAAGCTCTTGGCTGGGGCCGCCAGAAAACTGGCAAGATGAGTTAGCGTGACTGAGTAAACAGCAAACAATCTCCAAATGATCTTTCCTTTCTCCCTGGAAGAGATGAACTTGTTTAAAAGGCACATCCCAAAGGAAGCTGCAAAGAACTTCAGTGAAGGAGAGAGAAATAAATCTGGATGAGACCCTCTGAGATACACGGCCCTTCTTTATTTTCTTGTCTGCCAGCTTATATTGTCTGGCAAAAATATTTTATGGAATATATTAATATACATATGACATAGAGCAAATTAATAAAAGGAACAGCAGGTCCCATTGCTTACTAGAGCGGAAAGATGGGTGGAGAACATGGCATAAGGGACAAGGGAAGGACGGGAACATTATTTGTGTTGCTCTTTTGTGAGCCAGGTTTCAAAATTTTGTGGGCACAAAACGTGATTTCGCAGTGAAAAGAACAGAACCATCTTTCTGCAAAACATTTTTGCTGATACGAAGAAAAGTGTCAGAAAAAGCAATGCCCTCGGAGGCAGGAGGTGGTCACAGTGCCTGGCTGCCCTTTGGACATCTGCGTTGGGGAGGCACCTGTAATGTGGGACTAGTGCAAAGTGTATCTCTATATTAAGGTGTCCATATGGTCCCCATTACTGTGGTAACAGGCCACCTCCTGGTTTCAATGCATTTGTCCTCCCAACATCTCTGTAAGATAGAACAGTGCTACTATCCCCATTTTACAGATGGGGAGCTGAAGCACAGAGAGATTTTGGACTCAGACACACAACTTACTGTGCTTAACGTGCTAACCGTGTGCCAGCTGAGCCATAGTAACTGTAACTGTCAGGATTTGCATCCCTGCCTTGCAGTAAATGCAAAGTAGCTTAGATTGAAACGAAGGAGGGTTATGATAAATGCATTACCTTACACTACCCTCTTCACGGCAATCTAGGTTAATTCACATTACCTCCCATTTATGACAGGTCAGGAGCAAACACAACTATCGCTGCTCAGCTGACATGTGGCTACTTGCCTTGTCATCACAATTCCACATCCACTTGTACGGAGTCTGTGGCATGGCAGGAAAACAAACCACATCTCCAGTGTCTCAAGATGGGGATCCCATCCACTGGGATTTCTTTATCCAACTTATTCTTCTTCCTACTTTGTCAACAGCTGTATGTTTCCTGGCAGATTTTTCCTGCCACAGGCTACATTTCCCCTTCAAACGGTCTCACCAAGGAACTGATATCCCAGTAACTGCAATGATTCTGTTTTCTCTTTGTCTAAAATTGAGCATTCACTGTCTTTCCAAACTCATTGAACTGAAATTTCAGTAACAAGACATGTCCCTGAAATTTCTCAGTTATAGACAACATGTGCATGAAGGATAACAAAAGTTTAGCTATTTATAATTTAGAATTTACCAAACACTTTTTATCTTCAAAACACTTAATCTACACCACTGAATGATTTAAGCTTTGCTATCCTCCTCAGTTGAGACACTTAAGTATTACCTCTGTATACAGGGAAACCAAGTTATAGCTACACTTATGCATTGCAAAGATGCATTTTGACCTTGATCAAATCACTGACAGGTTGTACACACAAGCAGGACCAAGACTAGCATGTAACAAGTACAATTTTACAGGTGATACAATATATAATTTGGCAACACTAAATCAAACACTCCTATATACATGGCAGTCCTAGTTTGAACTGCAGGCATAAAAAGATAAAATTCAGCCCCCGCTCTCTGAAAAAAATTGCAACTAGTTTCCTTTAAGAATAATGTGCTGCAAGAACAGGAGTCATTTCAGAGCTGGAGAGGGTTTCTCAGCTCTAATTACTCCCGATCGCTGTAATTTACAAGTTTGCGGTGGGTAGAAATCGCCAAGATTCACACATTTTCAGATCAACAGCTGCCACTATTAGAGAGCAAATCGTGCAGCCTTCTGCACCACTGCAGCAGGCTAGCTGTGGCACCGACAGGTCAGAAACAAGAAGTGGAAGGTGCCACTGCAACACAAGGGTGCCAGCAAACTTCAGTAGAGGACAAGAACTGCTCCCTCTGCACCCTTGAAGGAAGCTTGAAGGGCAAAGCATGGAGAGCAGCAGAGCATGTACATGTCTAATGACACCATTCTCTGGTTGGGCTTCCTTTCCATCCCTGCAGGTTTTTGTTTTTAACCTTGGGGTACTCATTAAGATGGGAAATATCACATTACATCCAATTTACCTGGCAGTTATGGGGCATACTACAAATTAGGATTGCGTTCTACCGACTGCATGTGGAGGGCAAGGTTCCAGCTTCAAGTAAACAGATTTTTGCAGACATAAGACCATGCAAAATACGTAGAGGCCTCTTGTATAAGACACACACTTTTTCTGTATATGGTATCTTGCAGCAAAAGATCGTATAACAGTTTGCAAAGAGGGCACCAGTCCTTATTTAACATGTGAGATGCAGAAAAAGGAGATGACTTTCCTCAAGGTCAGACAGCGAGCTGGAATTAGAGCTCAGTGCCAAATCCTCTGTTCTACCATTAGATATCAGACAGGCCCATTAGTGTGGAGCTGCAAAGGGACTCTAAGTTACTTACAGTGCAAAGCAAGATGCCGGTCTTGGCTTTTAGGAACTCCTGGAAGACCTCTGTTCTTTCCTAGAGGATTGAAACAGAAAAATGAAGAGTGCTTATGCACATTACAATCAAACATAAAGCAAATTAGCTAATATAACAATTTAGCAACTATGCCTCGTCCGCTTATCATGTACAGCTTCAAAAGCAAAGGAACTGACTTCACGAGTTCCAGTCAGACTCTTCCTGGAAATGGAAAAAACCTATGGCATACAGGTGTGGTCCCAAGTAGGAAGGCACAGCGTCTGGGGCAAGCCTGAATGCATTTGGTCAAATCAAAGCAGCCAACACCTCCACGTTTGCACAGAAGCATGGCCTGTGTATGTCAAAAAACAGTAACTGTTTTACATGGAGAGGGGATCCACAAAAGATTAGGCAGCAGCAACAGGAGCACTGGCGTACTTTATGGGCAACATAGGCTTTTGTGAATGCAAGAAAAAGCTCGACATCTTAACTGCTGTCTGCCCAGTCACACGATGGGCAGGATAAGCCCATTTTGTTGACACAGCGATATAGTCACATCACAAGAGATCAGCCTCATCATGTGCCCAATGGGGCATGCAGACAGTCACTGGACTGACTGTAATTATTAAGTATCGGGGGTGCTCAGCCACACAGTTGCTCATGTGAACTGTTGTGGGTAAGTCTTCAAACAGGGCAGGAGAGACGAGACCTTGGCCAGAAACCCCAGCCCAAGGGGGCAAGGAGGCAGGACTCCTGGGCCCTGCAGGCAGCTGCCACAGAGCTTCCAGGGCACCTTCCCATGGCCTTCCCACAAGAAAAGGCCTCGTCCTGGCGAGGGCCACCAACGGGGCTGCTGACACGGGGATGGAGTCGTTCCTTCCCACGAGTGTCAGAGGCAGGTGCTCCCCAGCTTTGTCCTCATCGCTGGTCTGCACCACCAGAATTCCTGCAGCCCCTACTTCTAACACGAGCTCAGGCTCTCAGGCAGCTGTCCACAGCCACCAGATCCCAAATCACCCCGCCAGCAGTCTTTGAGCCATTGAGCCCCAGAACTGCAGGACCCTGCCAGTACGGCTCCTCACTTACCTTCAAACGCCTCCTGCTTTGTCAGTCCCAAAAGCTTCCTAAGCACACTCCAGTCAGTTTAACTACCTATTTTGGGGTGTGTTTTCTTCTTGATAAAAGCAATAGAAACTGATTCTCCAACCCACATTACATCACAACGATATTTGCTATCACACAAGACAATCTCTGAGCACTAGTAACCGAAGGCCTCAGTAGCATTTGGTCTTCACTTGCCAGTACCACTTATCCACCTACACTCCCTCCCTGTCCTTAGCTGTGGGAAACAGCTGCACACTCACACTCCCTTGATCTGACTCCATTTACTCTTTTCCTTTTCAGAGCTCAGGCTGTCTCTGGCCTCAGAAACACCATACCCATTTCCTTCCTGTCCCTTTTGCTTCCTCCTTCCAAAATATCTTTGTTTCCATGTTTCAAGCCTTCCTCCTCAGAGTTCTAGGTAGGAGTTAAGTGAATGTCCTGTTATGTTGATGATATAGAAGAAACCTTACATACTTGACTCCCAGCTAGAGGTACTGTTCTAGGAAAGAAGGGAAACTTGGGCCTTGCTGACACACTGAACCCTCTGCTGACAAAAATTAAAGAAGAGAGCACGCTGTACCTTGTTGACAATGACAGCAGCCGTGCTCAGCAGTACCATATGGGATCCACAATTTAGCTCCATTAATGCTCTTAATTTGAAGACATCAAGCACTAATTACACACTGGGTACTAAAAAGGCAAAACCCTTCCCCTGGTGCCAGCTACTTAGTGGTGTTCTGTTGGCTTAACAGCTGGTCAGGGTAGAGTTGGGCCAGACCAGGCCTGCTCACTTGCTCAGGCAGGCAGGTTGAGGAAAGGCCAGACTGCAGGGACAGCAAAGCACATGTTTCTGGTCTCCACAGGATGGGAATGAGTGAGAAAAACAATGGCTCTTCACCTCTTGCTTCATCAGAAGAGCTCTATTCATTTACTATCTCTGCTGTGCAGCTCAGAGTAGAGCGGTAACTCTCTCCATCACAGATGAAGGGCAGGATCAGGGGCTGAACTTTCAAGGGAGGTCCCTCAGCTATTGAGAGAAACGCTGCAGTGACAGTTCATTTGACACTCTTCTCCTGGCCTCTCAGCCCTCTGTAGCAAGCTCCAATCTCATCCTCCAGGCCTATCTGGCTAAAACCTAGACCTATTTTGGGGTAATCACTGTTATATTGCTATTATTCCATCCCAGGGAAAAGAGCAGTCTGTCAAGATGCTGTTCTTCAAAACCAAAGCCAAACTGCTCCATCCTCATCTAATGGGGGCAACTTATTGGGTAGTAATGTTTTGGGGCTTGGATGAGGTTTTCCTTTGGCATTAAAAGCCTGTCTTGACTGCATGAGAGAGAACCATAGATACATAAATGGCTTAAGTGCACCCACTGGGAATACAGAACGGCTGCCTCAGCCTGCTGAAATAACACCTCTTGCCCCTTCAGCTGTGTTTTTCAGCTATAGCTACCAAGGTACTTTCCAGAAGTGGGACAATATTCTTATTCTCATTAGCAGATGGAAGAGTGAGGCCCCTAGAGGTGAAATTACCCTCTGTCCTCTCTTCTGCCCTCCTCCCCAAAATAACCACATAATAAATCATAGGGAATAAGGAATAAAACTGTGTATCCTGACATTTTGAGAATGCTTACTTCCTGTTCCATGTTGCCGTGAAGTCGTAGAAACTGTAAGCGCGCAGAGGAGATAGATGAACGTTCAGGTTGTTCTGACTCTAGCCCTCCTGAAAGGACCTGTAGAAGGAGCTCATAGTGGAATTCCACTTGTTCACAGCTGGAGAAAAAGATGATCATCTTGTGGTGTTTTTCAAACTGCAAGAAAAACAAGAAAATTGCACATGACCATTTCCACAGGCCTCTCCCACTTCCCTGATCATTATAAGATCTAGGTGGCTTCCACTTCCAGAGATATGATTATTCGTGAAAGGATTACGCAGTTTGACACCAAATAATGAGCCCACAAAAGAAGTACAAGTACTTGCTGCACAGGTATCTCACTGCCAGCATGAAAGACACAATGGCACCTCAGCTCTCTTGTTTGTGGCTCCACATACACCAGATGCACTTCAAAGCCCTAGATCTAATCCATGCTATCCTTGACAGAGTAACAGATAAAGGCGTTGGAAAGGGCAAAGGGCTACTTAGTAATATAAATGCAAACAGAGTCTCACCTTGCATTTCTCAAGGATAAAAGCTGCTAACGTGACAAGCCTCAATTTGCTGGGGACCATCATGACATACTGCTTGAGCTTCTCTGGAACAGCAAAGTTTTCCTGCTCCATGCAGTTTGATGAACTACTGGCTTGTCTATCCGTTTGTGATGCCGGTTTCAGTGCCTTCTGGATTTCATCTGCTATGGAAATGCTGATGGGATCATTCAAACTGATATCGGCCAGCCGTGTTACTCCTAAATCACAGAAAATGAAAAATACATGAGGTCCAGTCTGGGGTGCTGCTGGAGAGGGTGATGATATAGTCACATAAAAAAACCCAACTAACGCAATTCCAGTGAAAAGCAGCGAAGGGCAAGGAACTAATGAGCCATGCCTCAGATGCTGACAGAACACCTCCACAAACTTCAGACTTTTCAGAGCTTAGCCAAGCTTAGTTGCTGCGGACTCCACCAAAAGCATCACAAGACACTACTACAGCCAACTGTGCTATTCTACTTAACATAAATGTCTTGACCAGATAGACAGCATTTGGCAGTCCTGTTTTTTAACTGTGCGTGTGGAAAAAAAACAACTGATCTTCACTCTATCACGAGTGCAAGAGTCATGAGGCCTGGCTCAATTCCTGCCTCAGCAACTGACTTCTTGTATGATACTGAGCAAACCACACAACAGCCGTCCCGTCCTGTCATTAGCTTTTTGCCTTAATTCTATATTTGTAAAGCCAACAAACCAGTGCTTCCCAGGTTGACGGTGACTTTGCTCTGGAATTTGTGAGACATATGTAAGGACCATGTAAGTATATACACTGACAGAAATTCCAGTAACAAAGAACAAGCGTCATAAGCCCAAAGAAATCAATAGGCATTATTCCACTTCTGCAAAGGGCTTCAGGCTGGCCTGTAATATAGTCAGACTCAACCAACTGTTTTGCAGTTGCCTGTGCATTATTCAGCTAAAAGAGACACCATCTGTCTATAACCTACCTTCCGTGAGGGTGGCTGAGAGCAGGACATTCTGACGTGTCTCTCTCTCAGCATTTAAAGCATTGAGTATCACAGCTACATCCTTCTCAAAGCCCAGGTCCAGGATCCTACGAAAACAGCAGAGGTGATGAAAGATGCTGTAGGAAGGAATGAGGAGAAAGTCTTATTGCTACACGAGCCAATTAGGAATAGAGGAAGTGCTAGAGCTGATCAGATCTCTGGCCCATCTAACTTCATGTTCCATCTTCAACTTTTGCCAGGGTCAGACACGTCAGAAGACACTGAGAAAATCTCTGCAATGAATAATTGTACAATAATCTGTCCAAAGGGGACGTTTCTTCCTAATCTCAGACATCTGGTGCTTGGCTGAGGCCACTGAGCATGAATGGTTTAAGACCACATGCGCGCTCCCTCTCTTATTTTTTTTAAATATTTAGTGAATTATGATGCAGATGGTATCATAATTATTTTCCAAATCTAAACACTTGGAAGTTTACCTGTCTGCTTCATCAATAATCAGCCACTGAGTGCGACGGAAATGAATACATTCTGTGGACTTGATGTGATCAACCAGGCGACCAGGAGTTGAAATGAGGATATTTATCCCTTTACGTAATCTGTTTAGATTAAAACACAAAAAAGAAACAAGAAACAAGAAAAAAGAAAGAAAAAAAAGAAGAAAATAAACCATACAGGTTAGCAGTAACTCTGGAATAGGAACCCAGAGTGAGGAACTGGAACCTACAGAGGAAAAAAATCACGGCCACAGTAAAATTAGCAGGGACAGTACTTTCTCACTGATTAAAACTGAAATTTCTTGCACAGCTAAATTTTATCCTTGATCATCATTGATACTCAGAGGCATACTCAGTGATAAGGACAGGGTGGAAAGAAATATTAATATTAAAAAAATCTAAAACACCGAAGCTAGGTTTTCTTTTCTAATTGAGTACTTTTTTTTACTGTCAAGAGTAAACAACTTTTTGTGTATGCTTATATATAGAGAAATGAAAATTCCATTTTGGATTACCAGCTTACAATTCAATTCTTGAAAAGGGAAAAGAAAGAGATTTTTAACACCAGGAAATCTCTTCTCCAGAAAGCAATTTTCCCCGTAACAAATACTGTAGACAGCACTCGGTGGTAAGCAAATACAGGTGTTTGTCACAAGAGGAAAAAAAAAACCACTGACACAAGAGATCATCTTCTCAGAAGGCTCATCAACATTTTAGAAATAGATCCAACTGGGGGAAGTGAATACTTCCTGCTGACCCAGTCACTGTGTCTGTGTAAGATCCAGGGGGATCACAGCTTGATCCAAACTCACAATCCTCTCTCCCAGTAAGAAAAGCACTCTAAAGAAGAGTAACAGATAAAAATGCTGTAGAGCAGAAGAACCCAAAATACAATTTAAGAAGCTGGCTTCCTACCTGGCTTTTTCCGATTTTCTCTTTTCTCCCCCCATTAGCACTCCAGGCACAATCCAGGCAAATGGCTACAGAAACGAAAACCAAGACCAATATAGATTCTTCTTAATAAAGAGACAGAGCCTAATCCAAAAATGATGTTTCTTGGCAAAAAGAGAAAGGACTGGGCCTGACAGCAGTGTGCACCTGATTTGATCTAAGAGATACAGTCTACATGCACTCTCTCACCCACAGCTACATATCAATGGCATCTTTAGTTCTAGCCATGTAACTTGCTTCCCACATCGTCTAGGAAGATAGAAATGCCATCATTTTTGCACCGCTTCCAATCACATAATAATATTTCTTTTCCTTCTCCCCATGTAGCCTAAATGTTCAAAGACAACCTACAATGCTGTTTCTTCATCTTACCTTTAAGCAGTATCTTCCTGTGGCCAAGGAAAATTTAAGAAAAACACAGGACCTATAGTTTATACATACGTACACAGACCTACATGCACGCAGTCACCATGTCTGTGAACATTAAACGTCAGTCTCATTGATATTGGCAGGAGTTTTTGCCACTGACTTTAATGAGGTCCAATCCTTCATTGAATCCAATATTGCCCAACATTTAACAGAGGAGATAATCAAAGCACAGTACTGCCATTTTCTCACTCAAGAGGAAATGCAGGACAGAAGCAGAGCACAGCTTGTAAGGATTGCACAAATGCGTGACTGGTAAATAGGCTTAAGTTTGCATGGGTCACTGCTTGCCAGAAATGCTCCAACAAAATAGTTTCTACACAAAGAGTTTCTTTTTAAGGTTTAAAATAAGGAAGATGTCTAAGCAATATAACCTTAGCAGTTGGCATTAGAGTAATTGCGTCAGGAGCAGCTCAACTAGCCTTTTTCTCTCTCAGTAATTACATAATCATATTACACCCTCCTGTTGTCCAGCCCTTCCAAGGTCCAGTCAGACCACGATCTAAATCATCTGCTTTGGGTCACTATGACAGTTTACACTGGACTCAATGGTTACTACACGTTATATGTAACAAAGAAAAATTAAAGGGGGTCAGTCCAGACTTCATCCTTTGAAGGACATCAAAAGTCCACGCATAATAACTTCTAATTGCTATGGAAGAAGACTGAAGTACTTTAAACCTCAGCATGACACAACAAAATCTTACTTAGTAATTCCAGCACTAAAAAAGACCTGGAAAGTGCCTTATTATTTCAAGGGAAAAACAGAAGAGGGAGTGGGAATACGGATCAGATAAACGATTTGGATACCTTCTAGCCCCATGGTAAGACACTCTGCCTCAATTAAAAGGAAAGCACTATCATTTAACGATTTTAAAAGCCTTCTAATTTCTCCAGCCATTCAACTGGCAAAGCAGTTCACCAAGTTCTACTCCCCATCTGAAACCCATCTGCCTAGTATTAGTTTCAGTAAAACGGTACTTGTCATTGTGAGAGTTTCCATTCATAACTCAGACTGAAACAATGGTAGGTACTTCTAAAAACAAAACAAAAAGTTGTGAAAATCAACTACACTTGTTTATGAACACATGTGCAACTACGGTGCCATAATTAATCACTTAATTGTTTATGTAATAGTTTAAAACATGCCACAGGGAAATCACGCACTTAAAGACAAACAGATTTATCCTTAAGGACCACATATCTTGCCAGATGCTGCATTTCCTTAAACATTCAGTTGAATTCACAGGAACTGAAGTTGCTTAGCATCTTACAGCAAGAGGCTCAAGGAATAAGAAGAACACAGAGCACTGAATTCTTACCTTAAGTAGTTTCTGCATTGTATCGAAACTTTGGAGTGCAAGCTACGGAAATCAACAAAAGAAAGTGAGCTCTGAAAAAGTCCCTGGACTACAAAGATGGACTACAAGCCCCTTTGGCTCAAAAATCTGTAAGTTAATCTACTTATGAGTATCATCAGAATTGTAAATACATCCTTAATTCTTCTTTTAGAAGCTGCTTATTATTTTATTCTCTTGCATAATCCTTCTTTTATTATATTTGGACCTGTTCAAAAACCCCTCTATTGGTTCAGCTCCACAAGCCAGCTCTCAGGACAACAGAGATTTCTGCTGGCTTCTGTGAATGCCCCAGGGAGAAAACAAGCTGAAGCCACAGAAGATTTTGCTCCACTGGAAGAGGAAAACGGAAAATGGCACAATTTCTGGAAGAAAACCACTATGAAAAGGAAATGCAGCCCAGAGGTTAGTTATCTTCTGGCAGTCAGGGCAGACCACATTATTCCCTCACCTGTGGGAATATGATCACCCACGGAGTGATCATACCACTGATCTTTCTACCTCTCCTTCTCCCAGTCAGCAGAACAGAGATGGTATGCACAAAGCTTGCAAACCTAAATGTCTCATCAGTAGGAAACATTTAGCTGTTGGGTTTCATGTGCTGTCTGACAGCCACTTCTGCCGTGGCAATGATGAAGACCAAGAAAGGCAATGGTGCCACCCTGACTCATTCATGGAATGAGTATGTGAGCAGGGCTTAGTTATTGGAGTCAAACTATTTTAAATGCTCTGACTACACATGCTACATACTATTATTTGCCAAGCTCTCAAGAAAGGCTGTTGCTTTCAATACAAAGTAGAAGTAATACCAACTGTAATTACAAATTATCTTCATAAGTACTCTCAATGGCAGCCCCTTAAACAAGCTTACGAACAGTTTCCTACATGCTTAGTATTCGTACAGCATCCTAGAGAGGCAGTAAGTTTGCTGCTGTAAAAATTTAAATAGCTTCAGAGCTTTCTCCTTTCACAGAACCGAGCTGAGATATTGCACTGCAGGTTGTATAAAATATTGTGCCCCAAACTAGATACCTGCAATCAATTCTCCCACATGGAAGTTACTATCATTTGACATACCAAACAAAAACAAAACAAAACAAAAAGGTTGATACCCTGCTCTGAAATTACCTTTGCAATTGCAAACAATATAAATCAAATAGAAGAGAGTTCAGTGGAGAAACCAACTCTTGGAAGCCGCATCTTCAGCATTCACTTACAGATTTGAAAAAAGGGCTTTAAAAACGAAACGTTTGTATAAACCTACACATTTGCAAAGCTGATTTCATTGGTTTTACTTATTCCCCCTGTGTGAGCTAGGCAAGCTTCTCCCTCCCATGCACTGAGCTAGAGAGTTTCTCCAGTCTTCACAATTATTTCCAACTGCATGAGGAAAACTTAGAGATTCTTTTCTTTCTTACTTTGGTATGTCACTGAACAAAAATGACAACATGCATCCAGAGAGCAAACCCTCTTTCTGTGAGGGCAACATCTGAGCAAAAGGACAGACAACGTTTCCTAAGACAGTCCCTGGTGGACCCACGTCTACACACTAAAAATCAGTGTTGAAACACTCAGGTTCAGACAGAATCAGAAAGAAAAAAGGCCACCTACCTCTCTTGTTGGGACTAATATGAGTGCATAAGGCCCATCACTGCGCTGCAAACAGAGAAGACAAGAGGTCCACTAGGAAGAATGTAGCACTGATAAACAGAGCACTTCCACGTCTGACTGCTATTAGCCAATAAAGTGAATTCTGAAGGGTTTTAGTACAAGTTCGTACACAATAGTTTGGGGGATTCCCCCCTCCTAGCTTTTAAAAAAATCATGTCTTTCAAATATCAATACTGCACTGCCTTCCCTTTCCTGCTTGGAAACCTGCTCACAGTCATACCCAACATCTTATTCCATACATACACTGTTTCACTCTTGTATTTCTGAGTTGCAGAAATACTCTCATGTTTGATGCATAGCAACAATCTGTACGTAGCAGCTGGAGAAAGTTAACAATCCAGGACAGGTTGGAAACATTTCAACCCATAAGGAAAGTCAGGGTGACCTCTTTCCATAAAACACATAAGAGATGGCAGATCTGCAGCAGCATTTTCTGGTCAATGAGACAATCCAAACTGGGAGCAATTATCAAATCTCACTCCATGTCAAAGATTAGAAACTTATTACTCCTAAAGACATGGCAGTAACTTTTGTTTTCAGTTCTCCCAGCTTCCAGATCATTGCCTCTCCTGCACTCCACCTTCTCCAAACTGGACAATTCAGCCTACTGCATGAAGTAACGGGGAATGAGTAACATTGTTCTTGTATCATCTGTATCTCAACAGCACAGGAGGATCACATAAGCCATATGCACAAAGGGGAAGAGAGACTGTTTGACCTTTGTATCAAGAAGAGATAGTGATGACTACAAGATAAGAGCTGGAGTTTATTTTTATTAATCTTAATATCAAAAGCAAATATATTTAATTCTGTTGCACCTACCTGTATTTTGGATTCCATTCCTTGCAAAGACTGTACGAGTGGAATCCCATAGGCAAGAGTTTTACCTTTTTAAAAAGGAGAAAATTGGAAGACTTTCCATCAAAAAAAAAAAAGTGGTAAATACAGCACTCCAGCAAATTAAAGTACCATTCATCCTACCATTCTCAAACTGAGGTCAGAATCTGGAAAAGTTTTAGTTAAGTAGAAAGTTTCCAGAACGGAAGATTGACAGGCAATTCACCAAAGGGTTAAATTAAAAAAAGAGAGGTGGTGGTATTGCACTGAGACCTATCTAAATAAATATCCCCACCCACCCAAGGAAACAAGACATCGAGCCATAGGCTGCTGTAGAGCAAGCACGTAAGTTTGCATGGTAAGAGCGCGTGCTGCTTAGCTCTGCTGGCCTCCTGGATCTGCATCCCCAGCATGAGCCGTGGAACAGGCCCACGTGCAACGGCTGGCAGCTGCACATCAACGTTCAGTCCCACCACTGGGTTGTTACAGAAGTTTGCACAGCATCTGTCTGTGTCACGGCAGTCCCAGGCCGGGCTTCCCAGCCTGTCACTTTTATGAGCTGTACTGGGAACGTGAGGTTTTGGTTCTGTATTTGGGATCCAGTTTAATATGCCCTAGGGAAGGAGACTGACAATTAAATACTGACCTGAACCAGTCTGAGATCTCACTAGAGCATCTTTGCCTTGCAGCAGCACAGGAATTGTTTGCTTCTGAACACTGCATAACAAACAAAACAGGTTAGGAAATACGAATGCAACATAGGATAGAATCCTAAGGTTTTAACATACAGTGACTGTTTCAAAACTGTTTACCCCAAACTCCACGCATTCATCTCTGCTGTGTAGCTACACCAGTAGAGGTGACTTCTAAGGAAAGCCACTAGACAGGCATCAGATGTGATGAATTGAAAAAAGATGGTTTCATGATTCAAGTACCAAATTAGAAGGCAGGACTCCAAGGTTCCATCTTCAGCTGTGACAACTGACTTGCTGTGTAACTTACAAGTTATTTCTCATCCCAGATTTTGAAAGCAACAAACCCTATGGCAAATGGGACAGCTTAACAGGTACTGTGGTATTCACAAACCAATTACATATAACGAAACAATCATAGATGACTGGCTTTAAGGGGTAGTGAAATGCAAAGTTTTTATATGAATTTGCTTACCTGGTCATGCTACTTATCTTTAGGACGGTGTTTATTGTGGAGATCTAGAGAGAGAATAAAGAGCAGTAAACAGGTTTCATTGTCAAACTGTTCCTTTTGTTACTTTTCGTAGTACAACATAGAGCAAAAACCAGAAGACTGATCCTTATTCTCTACATTACTGGTCCAGGGCTACTGGAAGTAAAAGTTTCCATGTCCTCAAAATACTTCTTAGTTAATCAGAATTACATCATTGCTGGTACATCATGAAATATCAGACTTGTTAAAATACTGCACTCCCAAATAGTTTTCTGTGGTTTTTTGGTGTTACAACTGCAAACAGTGAAGGGTGCTGGGACAGTGTGTTTGGGGACAGGTCAGGACACTGGCCAGCACGTTGAGCTAGGAGACTGCAACAAAATCAGGCAAAGTACTGGCAAGCCTGTCCAAGTCACCATGAATAAAGGTGCATCTCTCAGGTCTCTACCTGCTCCCCACCCCAAAAAAAAGCACGTTTCAAGGCACATGGCCTTCCTGCCACTCACCAGATGTGGGTGGAGGTCCAATTGGCTAAAAGAATCCGTAGTGAAAACATTTTCTTGCACCTGCTGCACTGCTTTTCTGAGTTAAGGGAAACAAATCAAAACAAAACAAAGCACATGGTGTGGTTAAAAATTCTACAGTAGTATTCTATGTAAACAGCAATGAAACTACATGTACCAACCAACTACTTTGCCCAAGCAAGGGCAAGAATTCAAGGCACTGAAAGGGTTTTTTCCCTCCTATTTGTCTAAAATACCTGTGAATTGCCGGGATATCAGGGTTGTTTCTAAACAGGCTGGACGTCTTAATGAAAGGTTTGCTTTTCTGGCTTTCATTTCTGTTGTCAGACAACTGCTTCTTAGGAAGACATTTTTGTGATGAACTTCCCTTTTCCCTGATGTCAGCTTCCGTAGCACATTTCTTGAAGGTGTTTATTGATGGCTTACGTTTACATTTCAAAGGTGGGTTTCCATGTGGTGACTGGAGCTTTCTTTTCAGAACGCTAGGCTGTTTTAATGTTAACAAACCAACCAGATAGCAAGAACTCATTAATGACTGAGAATTAACAACATGATATCATGTTGAACACAAACATCAGCCCACAGACAGATCCCTTATTTTTGGAATCCCCTACCCCATGACTAAAGAAACTAAGTTTGATTTTTGCAGCTAGGCAGTTCCTACTCTAACAGGTTCACCACCACGCCTGAGACCTCTGAACATTACTGAAATGCAAAGAGAAATCTAAAGTCATATATAGTGCTCATCTCTAAAGGATTTCACCTAGCTTCTCCAGTAACTGAGCAGAACATGCTTTAAAAATCTCTCTCAAAAGCTCTGCAAATCTCCTGATTACATTAAAGCCATCCCTATGGGCTTCCTTCTTTCTGTGGGCACAAGGGATGGCCTGTACTTCACTCCAACTTATGCTTCTGCCAACTTGCAGCATTTCTGAGCTCTTTATTTCTTCTTCTGCAGCAATCAGTTTATTTTACTGATCTTCCAATCATCTTAAGAAAAACTTTTGCTCTCCCCATATCCCTCCAGGAACAGTGAAGAAGAAAATTAAATGTAACTTCCTTTGGTCCCCAAAGCTCTTCCATGTCCCCCAGCCCTTTTTCAATGAACTTGTTTTTCCCGACACGATTGCAAAAATCCTGAAACGTGTGAAATGCCAGCAGAATCTTGCCCCACTTTTTTTCTCTCTCTTCTCTACTCCTAGTTGCACACTCTGATTTTCTTTGTTCTCCTATGAACCATACTGTTTTCAAGCTCTATTACTTTTTTCACTCGTTTCTTCACATTTTTGGCAACCAACCAAAACCCAACCTCCTTCCACCAACATCCACTATCAGAAAAATGATGGTGGTGGTGCCCAGCCTCACAGTACCTAATGTAATCAGGGTAAATCCTGGCAAACACTTAACTCTCACATACTTTCGCACAATTTTTAAGAACGATTTAAGAATTAAGAACAATATTTGAAACAACCCAGAATCACTATAACAATAACTTTAAAAATTGAAAACATCTATTTAACCCATTCTTGTGCTCCTTTCCTCAAACTTATGAGAGTAAAGCACCTGTTCCTGCAGCTCACAGCATTCCCACAGTTAGAAACTTACTCTAAAGCATAAGAAGAATTCCCCTCCCTGGCAGCATTTCAAAGCATCTCTAAGTGAGGCAGAGGCCTGTTAAGAGCGGTACTCACAGCTTCAGCAGTCAGCCCCCAACAAGTCAAAAGCCGCTAACAACGTAAGGAAAGCGCAGAGCAATCCCACAGCAGCCCATTTAAAGGATTAGAGAAGCCCGTACCTGCCGCCTCCCACCCACTCCCTGACAAGTCTTCCCCCTCCACAGCCACCACCCAAGGTGGCCGGGCCCGTCTCCCTGCCGAGCCACCAGGCCCCTGTGCAGGTACCAACCCCGTCTCGGGGGGAAAAAGCCAAAGGCTCGATTTAAGAACTTTTCAGACACTGACTCCCCACCCCGCTGACCACGGCTCCCCCGGGGCCAGCCCCCAGCCGGTGCCCCCCCCCCCGGTCCAGTCAGGGCGAGAGCCGCGGCTTCGGCCCGCAGCGGCACCCCAGAGCCCGGCAGAGCGACGGCCGCGAGGGCTGGCTCTGGCCGGGCCCTCAGCCTCCCCCGGCCGCACCTACCCGGCTAGGGGCTCCGGGCCCGCGGCCCCGCGGCGCCGAGCTGAGGTTGAGGAGCAGCGTCCCGCCCGCCGCCATGGCCCGCCGCCTCCCGCAGGGCCCCGGGGGGCCGCCCCTCAGGCCGGGCCCAGCCCGCGAGGGCGGAGGGGAGGCGGACGGCGGGGGCCCCCCATGGGAACGGCCGCTCGCCCGCGGCCCCCGGCCACAGCCGCCCCGCTGCAGGGGCTCGGCCCGTCCCTCCCGCCCGCGCCGCCGGGCCCGCGGGGCGGCGCAGGCGGCGACAGGGCAGCCCCAACCGGGGCGGCCGGGGGCTTCGGCGGCGGCGGCGGCGCATGCGCGCTGCGGCCCGAGCGGCCCGTGAGGCGGCGGTAAGATGGCGGCGGCGGCGGAGCGCGGGGGCAGCCCCTCGCTGTCGGCGGGGGAGGAGGAGCCGCCGCTGGGGCTCGACTCGCTCGTCGAGGAGGCGGCGGCGGCGGCGCCGAGCACCGGGTTCCGGCTGACGGCGGTGCGGCGGGAGCCGGCGGTGCGGCTGCAGCACGGTGTCAGCGGGCTGGAGCCGCTGGCCTGGTCGGAGGACCACCGGGTGTCGGTGAGCACGGCCCGCAGCATCGCCGTCCTGGAGCAGCTCAGCGACGTCCACAGCGGCGGGCAGGAGATGGTGATCCACCGCACGGCCGTGCCCGCGCCTTCCGCCGCCTGTCTCCTCAAGGTGAGCCGCCCAGCACAGCACAGCACAGCCCAGCCCGCCGCGGCGGGGGGCACCGGCCGCCTCCCCCTCCGCGGGGCCCGGGAGGGGCCGCCCCGAGGCTCGGGGCTGCCACGCTGTGATCCCCCCCGGGCGGCGGGGGAGCCCCCGGGGTCGCTTTCCCCCTGGGCTGCTCCTGCCCTGCACGCAACTTGCTGCAGTGCACACAGTGTTTCATGCGTTGATGCATTTTAAAAGCATAGGGGAGAAAAAACCACATATAGCCCAGTAATGTCAGGGTGAAATATGATCCAGTATCAAGTGGATTTCAGGGATTCTAAAGTTTAGCAGTTTTTCTAGGAATTACTTGAGCTCTAGAACTTTGATGACAATTATTTCAGTAAAATTTTAAGTAAAAATCTTTCTTGGTTTGCTACCTAACCTGAAGGATTTTTGCAGCAGGGACTGTTTTAGGCTTCAGGGGGGCATCTGACTTTTTACACTCCTTAGCACAGAGGGGTGGCAAGTCTGGGTGAATATCTTACTAAATAATAATTCTGTTGTTGTGGATCGGAATTTTTTCCAAAGCAATGGTGAGAATATGGAATAACTTGAGTTGAAATATTGAGTGCTTTACAGTTTGAACGTTTTGCCAAGTACCTTTAAGTACACACTTGAGAACAGAAGTATGAAAACAGGCTCTTTGATTCAGCAGACAACGATTTAAGAGCTGAGAGTCAAAACTATACAAATTCAGGCTAACAATGAAGCTTAACTCTTTAAGAGTGATGTTAATTAACCATTGGAACAGTGTAGTATAGGTTGTGATAGGGGATGCTCTATTTCAAGTGAGAATTAATTCCAGGATAGTATTCCTAAAAAAAAGTTCTACAATCGTTTTAAAAGTTCTTTTTGTTATCTTTTAGGTTGGTCCAAAAAAGGAGGTAGCAGAATGTAAGGAAAAGTTCGCAAGTTCAGTGGATCCAACGGTTAGTCAAACTTTTATGCTCGATCGAGTTTTCAATCCCGAGGGCAAGTCATTCCCACCTATGCGAGGATTCAAGTATTCCAGCTGGTCCCCGCTGGGCTGTGACGCGAATGGAAGGTGCCTGCTTGCGGCTTTAACCATGGACAATCGATTGACCATCCACGCAAACCTCAACAGACTACAGTGGGTGCAGCTGGTGGACCTGACAGAAATCTACGGGGAACGTTTGTATGAAGCCAGCTACAAACTTTCCAAGGCTGACACTCCCAGGGGAGAACTAGGAGACTTCTCTGAATTTCAGCGACGGCACAGCATGCAGACTCCAGTGCGCATGGAGTGGTCGGGCATCTGCACCACTCAGCAGGTTAAACACAACAACGAATGCCGGGATGTCGGTAGCGTGCTCTTAGCAGTACTCTTTGAAAACGGTAACATTGCAGTTTGGCAATTTCAGCTTCCCTTTCTGGGTAAGGAATCAATTACTTCTTGCAATACTATCGAGTCCGGAATAAATTCCCCAAGTGTGTTGTCTTGGTGGGAATATGAACATAACAACCGAAAGATGAGCGGACTTATTGTAGGTAGTGCTTTTGGACCAGTTAAGATCCTTCCTGTCAATCTAAAAGCAGTCAAAGGCTACTTTACGCTGAGACAACCCGTAGTCTTATGGCAAGAAATGGACCAGTTACCAGTGCATAGTATCAAATGTATTCCTCTTTACCACCCCTACCAGAAATGTAGTTGTAGCTTAGTGGTGGCTGCAAGAGGAGCTTATGTGTTTTGGTGTCTCCTGTTGATATCCAAAGCAGGTCTGAATGTCCATAATTCCCACGTGACAGGGCTTCATTCTTTGCCAATCGTATCTATGACTGCAGACAAACAGAACGGCACGGTGTATACGTGCTCCAGTGATGGAAAGGTAAGGCAGCTGATTCCTATATTCACAGACGTTGCCTTAAAGTTTGAGCACCAGCTGATTAAGCTCTCAGAAGTGTTTGGCTCTGTCAGGACTCACGGAATAGCTGTTAGCCCATGTGGTGCGTACTTAGCAGTTATTACGACAGAGGGCATGACTAACGGTCTGCACCCAGTTAACAAAAACTACCAAGTTCAGTTTGTAACCCTTAAGACTTTTGAGGAGGCAGCTGCGCAGCTGTTGGAATCTTCTGTTCAGAACCTTTTCCGGCAAGTGGACTTGACGGATCTTGTACGCTGGAAAATTTTGAAGGATAAGCATATTCCTCAATTCTTACAGGAAGCACTGGATAAAAAGATTGAGACCTGTGGTTCTACTTACTTCTGGCGGTTTAAGCTATTTCTCCTGAGGATTTTGTACCAGTCAATGCAGAAAGCTCCCTCAGAGGTCATGTGGAGACCTTCACACGAGGATGCAAAGATCTTGATATCGGATTCCCCTGGAATGGGCAGCACTGAAGATGATCAAGAGGAAGGAACTTCTAAACAAGCCAGCAAGCAGAGCCTATGTGACACAGGCAAAGGTATGGACATAGATGACACTGCAGATGATTCTCTTCCTCAGTCAAGTGACATAGGAGGCCGCGAGCCAATGGAAGAAAAGCTTCTTGAAATACAGGCACAAATTGAGGCAGTAGAAATGCACTTGACACGAGAACACATGAAACGGGTGTTGGGAGAAGTTTATCTACACACATGGATTACAGAAAACACCAGTATTCCCACCAGAGGAGTCTGTGACTTCTTAATGTCCGATGATGGCTATGATGACAGAACAGCACGAGTAAGTGCACCTCTATGCTCTGGGGATTTGGTGTTACAAGTTACTTCTTTCTCCCCCCCTCCATATCCTTAAATGAAAATACAACTTTGGGGTGGGAAAGAGAACTGTGATCATGTCATCCTTGCCACTCAGCTTCTATAGAGCATACTGCTTAAGTTGTCCTCCCTTCAAATTACGGAGTAGGAGGGAATGTAAATACAGATGTTGAATTTGGATCAGGCACAATAAAGGATAAGCATGCCTGAGTTTTTGCAGAACAAGCGAGAGGACCACGGTTATTCCGCTGCTGTTGGTGGGTTTAGAACATGTACTCATTGAGAGGGCTGTTTGTTTTCATGGCTAAGCTTATTTAATCTATCAATCATCTCCACAAAACTAAACTTAGGAGGTATTTTCTCTAGTCAGTTATGTCTGCAGTTCTAATTTTAAGAGTTGCAGTATCACTTCTTAAAGTATTTATAATTGAAAGTACTGTGACTGCTGAGGTGGTACATCAGCTCTTGTCATTGCTCCATGAGCCTTCAGTGGAGAGATCAGTTACAGAGGTTCAGAAAGTGATTGTGTTTTATGAGTTAAATCCAGTGATTCAGAACTTTATGCAGGACTTTCAATTAACCAAGCTGACTGAATGTCTTTGTTATAACATTCATGGCCTGAACCTTCAGGCACGCTTGCATTTATTGAACTACAATAAGTAAGCATAACTGAATGCTTGGCCACTATAGGAACTCTTCCCAAACTTGCAATACTCCCTACCAAAATAAAAGCATAACTGCAAGGAAGTATCCTGGCTATTGCAACGTGTAGAGGAAGCATTTGTGGCAGGAAATAAGTGATCAGTGAACCTTGCACAGGGCAATGAAGTTTTCTGAATATAGACGTCAGACAAAGGAAGCTTCAGTGGGAACACTCTGCCATCAGCCTCCCGGCTCTTAAGACTTGATGACAGGAATGTCTCTGATGTCTCTGTACCTCTTTGTATGAGCAGAGAACAGTTCTTTTCAGTACCTAAGTACTTAAATCACTTGAACTCTAAAAATCCACCTTTACATTGCATCCAGAAAGACAGAGGAAGGAAGCACATTTCCATTACTGATGTAGCGTGGTGTTCTCTCTGCTGGACTTAAAGGCAAGCAGGCCACACAGTGTCGCCATCAGTAATTCACTAGGAAAGTATTCTGGCAGAACTGCTGTGTTTTTCTAGCATCCAATTACTATGAATTGAAGGTTTGAGATGTTGCTTTTCGTATCTTGTTTACAAGATTCTTCTTTTTATAGCCATTAAAAGCTGACTTCCAAATTCTATTTTATCTATTCGGTTTGCTGTCACATTTTAAAGGTCTTTGGGATGTGGTTTATATCTATTGAAATGTCAAAGACAAATTTGATCACATAAATGTTCTACTATAAACATTATGTATACTCTGAGGTGACTGCTGAAGACAGGCATCCAGATAATTTCTGAATAGGATTTTTTTTTTTTAGCGCATCCATTGTGATAGTCATGAGAACACTAAAGCATTACTATAACAGTCAGTGGCATCCTCTAAAGTGGTACGATCCCAGTTTCTTCAGTACTTTTTAAATTTGCAAGTAGCTTAACACTATTGCTCTTAAGTTCTGTATCCCTTTACTGTGGGACAGAAGTCTTTAGGAGATGACAATAAAATGAGAATAAATTAATACTTATCAATGTATTATATTTCTTATGCTTTTATTTCTTTGAATTCAGTGAGGAGCATAGATCTTTGCATCCTGTATCATATTCTGAAAGCACAATATCCTGAGAGATGTTTCCACCTTTCAGTAGGCAGCTGTCTTGCTGTAAACAATGCTGACTGCTGTGTATTCCCAGGTGCTGATTGGGCATATCTTAAAGAAAATGAACAAACAGACTTTTCCAGAGCACTGCAGCTTGTGTAAAGAGATCCTGCCATTCACTGATCGCAAACAGGCAGTCTGCTCCAATGGACATATTTGGCTCAGGTAATTGGTTCTTAAAGAGTTTTTGCCCTCCTCTGGATAATTTAAATGTACTTAAATAGCTAACCTAAAACACTTCTTAGTGTTGGATTAAAAAGTCGTGAAGCATGTTATCTGCGCTGCAGTTAATTGCAATGTTTGCTGGCTGTTATCTGTCCTCTGTCATGAGAGAGAGGGCATTGTAGATTGGATTTGGTCGTCTTACCACTACACTGTTTTTAAAATAAAATGCTTTGGATCGTTAACTTTTTTCTTCAAGCAGGGGGAGGATGGGGGCAGGGAGAAAGTAGGCGAGGGAAAATCAAGCACAAGTCATCCTTTGGAACAGCACATGAAGGAGGATTTGTTCTAGCTACTTCAGCATTCGAAAACAAAGTAGTTTAACAAAAAATGATTGGAAACAGCCACATTGAGAAATCAGACAAGTTCTGGAACGTCTAGAAAAGGAAATCTTCCAACATCAATGTATTGGGTACCTGGTGATTTTCCCTGGAGACTTAGCAAGTCAGTAGTCTGTCACAAAGAAAAACCTTTGCCTTACAAATATTCCGTGCTAGTTTGGCTAAATAGTCATTGCCTTAAAGACACCGTGGTTCTTCCCCTGTGCAGTAACCCTCAAGCTTTTCATCTCTTCTACTGTATGCTAAAATTTTTTGGCCAATGATGAAACTTTTCTCAATGGTATATTGATTTTTGGCCTTTTTCATTTTTGTGACCATAGGTAATTGGGTACACTTGTGAAGTTTCACTTACCTGAATTAATACATTATTAATTTTCATGTTTCATGTGGCTCATTGCTGCCCTTACTCTCAGAAAGTAAGGTCTATTGGGAACAGAACCCAGCCTCCAGTCAGGGAATAGGAGCAGGTCACAAAACAAAACAATAAAACCCCAAGCCTCTTGGTAAAACTACTTGTCCTTTCACAGGTGCTTTCTAACCTACCAGTCCTGTCAGAGTTTGGTATACAGGAGGTGTTTGCTTCACGACAGCATTGCACGGCATCCAACCCCAGAAGGTAAACTGTTCCTGTGGCCAAAAGGGGCAGGATTATGTATTCTTAAGTTTTATCTGCAAAACGACTTGAGTTAGTTTCACTGAGTTTTCTCTTTTAGGCAGTTATCATGTGAAGTCCTAGTACTCTGCATTTCACGGTGTCCTGTTGTTGTCCATGCATTAGTGGCATATGTTAATGACAAAATAGTGACTGCAGAAATTAATTTATAAATCCTACATTTTAACGAGAGCTGGGTAAACGCATAATCTGTGCTGGAGTGCTACAACAGTTAGTTTATATTCAAGTTAAATACATTAGCATCCAGTTCTGCAAGAGCTGAGGGTCTTTGACATTCTATTTCAATGCAAGCTGTATTGATCCAGCACGGGTTAAGAAATAGTTGGCACCTTGCTGGCTTAGGTCCCAAACCTGCCCCAAGTACATCATTCAGCGACAATAATGGCAGGCTGTGGGGGCCAGTCAGCCTTTTGGCTTTGCATTTTCAGAGTTTGAGGAAGGATAAGCTAAGCTGTGCAAGAACATTGTTTTCTTCCCAACTGGTACAGTTAAAATCATGGAGTACTCTAACAGTTTGTCTTAATGGGTAGGTGATACTTTTCCTCTCCCCATAATGTGTGGGTATTCCAGTCAGCGCTAAGGATCAACTACAGAACTTAAACCTCTGTAGAGAGAGGCTGTAATTCCCTTATATTGGAGAGTGACCAAGAAACAGGAACCAAGGACTGCATTACGTGAAGGATCTAATTTCAGTTAAGAAAATGGGAACACTACCTTTGTGGCATGGCGATCCTTTAAATTTTTTTCCTGTATAGCTATTTAGATGAGTATGTCATGATATAGCATGGACTGTTTCACCTTAATTTTGTCCCCTATTGAAGTGGGATTTAAACTGACATTACTTGAAATTTCAAGACAGAAATGGAGTTGGATTCCTCTGAACTCTCAGTTAATCGTGCACGGTGAATATATACAAACTGTTTCAGGATTACTATTTAGTTTGTCCATCTCAGGCATCATTCCTGTGTTCATCTCTACCTCCAGCTTTAAACAACTTGTTTTCTTGTTTGCAGATCCTGAATGGATCAAGAGGTTATTGCAAGGACCTTGCACGTTCTGTGATTCTCCTGTGTTCTAGAGAAAAGCTATGTAAAGATTGAAAGTATTTTCTCTACTGCATAAGCTCCCTTCAGTCTCGAAGGATATAGAGCACAGGAATACAGACTTTACTGGAGGGGGAAGACATTGTCCACGGCCCTGTAAATAGAACGTGGGAGGTTCTAGAAACTCCTTAAGTCCAGAGCCTGTTCCATGCTCCAGAAACAGGAGTACATCTGGAAGAGCGAGGTTATAAAGCGGTTTGGAAATGCGCCCCATTGAAGCATCAGCAGCTGGACACGCTTCCTTTTACTGGAAAGGAACTGAAGTCTTAAGCACGCAGTGTGAACTGTCCTTTCTGCCAACAACTGTGTGATTGCCCAAAAGCTAGGACGGGAACAGCGGAGCTGCCTCTTGAATGGTCTTGGTGGGTAGAGAAGGCTTCAGCTTGTAGTGCTCTTGTTTGCTTTTTAACAAGCACTGGCACTTGCTGCAGAATATTAAACTATCAAAATAATTTGTGGTTCTAATTTCTTGCAGAGTGAAGCGTATGCCCATTACAGCCATATGAAAGAAATTGGCCATTATATTAGTTTCACTTAAAGTCTAGAAGAGTAACTGCCTCTTAACTGTTAGAACAGTATTGCAGTCAGAAGGGTAATAGCGGCTGCCTGGGTCAAATATGGATCAGTAAGAATAATTTTTAAATGTAATAATTATTAAACTAATAGCAATTAGATTAAACACTAATATATATATATATACTTTCCAATGCTCCTAAGTCTCTTGCCCCACTTTCTGTTTCTGAACTAAGTTCTAACTACTTCCTAGCTTTTGCCGATGTATATGCCTTTTCTTTCACTTAACCCTCTACCAACAGGAATCATCTTTTCCAGTGTAGCTCAGTTACCCAAAACATTACCAATTTACCTTCTTTTCAATTGAAATGAGAGTTTCCCTCATACAGTAATTGAATTTTACAGAAGTTTGACACACAATTAATCACTTGTGTGACCAGCTGACAGTTTCTTTTTTCATAATAATGCAGTTAAAAAAAAAACCAAACAAAAAACCCCAAACCCAAACAGCACCATGGCTAACATGTTATAGGTGAAGTTTCCACAGGTGGTCATGGAGTCTGGTGAAGCTATTCGTGTATAACCCTGACTTTCTCATCAAGAGATTCATAAATACGCCAATGATGTAGCATGGCTGAGCCCAGAAATTTATTCTGCCTTCTAACTGTCCTATCAGGAGAAAAAACCATCTTTCTCTCTTTGGCGTCTAGTTCCTATGGGGAGCAGGAGAATCCTTTTCAACTTCCTATGCAGTGTTAGAGGAATAATACCTCCAAAATGTGTACAGTTATTTGGTACAGTTTGTCTTGCTAACTTAAATCCATGGTGTCAAATAATCCAAAGTTTATGTCTTTACATGCTTCAGAGTACCAGTCTGGACACTCAGATGTGTTGCCCTGTTTGTGATTCATGACACTTCTAATTGTGTGTGAAGTGCTCTATAGCTATTGGAGAAATCAAGGAATTGTCCTGACAGTATCAGTCTCCAACAATGCACGTGTGGATTGATGCTTAAGTTTCCTTGATTCAATGACTATGCATATTTTCTTAACATTCCTTCACCTTTAGTAGGAGCAAATTTTTTTCAGCTAATATTAAAACAAGTCAGCTGTTCTTACTATTCATGCATTAAGCACGATAGTGCTTCGACTGAGAATAATATTAATATAGTAGCCTAGAACAGCAGAAGCACATTCATCTGTAAAATAACTAGCCTTGTTTGTAAATATCCTTGGAAGTGATACCATAATTGTATTAAAGAAATGTTTAGTTTTTTATTGCTGTGCATTGAAAATTGAAATTACTTCAGTGTGTCTGCAAAGAAAGAAAATGTAGATCGTGATAGCATCTAGTAAAACAAAGAGTAACCTTGATACCTAATGTGTGCGTAGTTTGGGGCCAGGTACTGTAGCTGGGGCAGCATTTATCTTCTTCCCAGTGCTGATGGGGTTTGGGGGGAACAGAACATCAGTTTCCAGTATGAGCTGAACAGGTTTATTCATGGTGGTAGAGAAAACATTTTAAATGGAAGCTGCATGTCCTTGTCCAGGCAGTCCTGAGCAGTTCATCGGGAGTAAGCATTCAGATTCAGAAATTCACCTGACTATGGAAAAGGCGAGAGAGCTCTCCAGAACCATGTGTAAACGCTTTTAAAAAAAGTCAAAGAACATTTCTTTGATATTGGTTTAGAAACCATAATAATATCCTGATCCACTGAAATGTTTAAGTCTGGCTGACCAAAAGGTTCAGCATGATATCATTAGATTAATTCCTGGTGATTACTTCTAGCAGTTATCTTGAATTTCCCTGGATTGAGTTTTAATGCTTTAGACATGTAGAAGCTGTAATACACCTAGCATTAATGTTGCAGCATTAATGTTTATTTTCCTTGTCTTTCAAGGCAGTAGACACTCAGTATACCATTGCCAGTTTATTTAACCTGATTTATGACTGCTGGGAGAATGGAATTTTAAAGCCAATGATGTCGGCTTTGTCTGCATGCCAGTGGAGATCCTTTAGCACAAAGCTTTCACTTCTCACCCTGACCCATTCACAACAGGTAAAGAGGTATTGTGATTTAATTTTTTTTTTAAACCATCACTGGTCCCTAAGTGTATTTTTGACTAGTGTAGGCTTGACTAGTAGAGCGCACCTCAGACCAGTAACATTTAACCTCTGATGCTGATCTTACGGGATTTTTCTGCCCAGCTAGCAGCGGAGACTTCCTTCAGGAAACCTTTTATCTGTCTTGGACTCACGACTTGCAGTTCTGGGAATGTGGAGGTTAGTCCCGTTCCTGTTGGAGTACTGTAACAACCCGCAGGGCTGCAGCAGCACCTCGATGCATTATCCCTCACATTGTCCTAATCAAAACCCTCGCTTTCATCCCACACGGGGAAGGTGAGTGGGTGAGGAAGGTACGAGCACCTGCTGCCAGATCCTCCTGCTATTTTGCCATTAGCAGAGTTGCCTTCTCAAACTAATACACAGTGGAGTTATCCAACAGTAAGGCCCAGTCTGTTTTGAGACACCAGGTGAAGCATTCAAAGAATAAATCCCACAAAATCGGAGAGTTTCTCTCACAAAGTTTTTACCCTAAGTTTTGCAAGGTATCTCAAACAAGTGAATAGTTGAAGGCTCTCCTCAGCCGCTTCGCCATTTGGTGGTAAACACTGTGGCTGTTCCTGGTGCCTCATCTCCAAAGGAAGAATAACGCTCCAGCAGAGAGAGTAAGCGGTTCTTGATGCACTGCTGCTTTTTTTGTTTTTTTTAAAAGGATTGTGGTACTTGTTCTTGTGTCTGAGAATTAATAGCCAGAGATGCCGTGTTCTGTGTCTGAAGCTCATGTGTCATTGTCCTTGATAAGTAGCTCCTGATAGCATTCAAGATTTGCTGCTCACACTGATAACAAGAGTTTATGCCTCCTCCACTGGGATGAAGAAATCCAGGCTAATCCAGGTTCGATGGATAAGCAGAACAGCTCTGGACTGTACAGCTTCTTAGTGCCTTGGTGCTAGATGCCATTGTTTGAACTAAGGTGAAAGTTTGGGCTCATGAGGACTCTGTCTTGGGTCTCCAAACTACACCTCCTGCTCTGGAATTGGTGACAGTGGAACTCATTGCTGCCTTTTACCTTAATTCAGCTCTGGGTTGGGGACTTCATCATCCAATCATCCTTCCCTTTCATATGTTCCCCCATCCTATTAATCCTCTTGTATATTTCTAGAGAGGAAATATTATGGTTGCTAATGCATACAAACAGGCAATAAGTATTTCCCTGATTTTCTTAAACTTACCAGGTTTTCACTGGCTAATGCATCATCAGCGATTATGGGCAGCATAACACCATTGATTCTATCCTCATTAAGGGTTTCTTGACATAAAAGCACTGAATGCAAACATTTATAGTCCTAGTTAAAGGCTAACAAATCACACGTGTGCTGTTATGCCCTAAACTAACATTTACAGGAGACTTGTTTGTACAAGTTGAATTTCTCAAATACAGAGCCCGCCCTTTATGAGTTACCCGGTTGGTGAAGCAGCGGACAGCCTTGCAGGCGCAGTTGCTGGACTGTGGCCACCCCCTGGAAGCATTCAGGGCCAGGCTGGATGGGGCTCTGAGCGACCTGCTCTAGTGGAAGGTGTCCCTGCCCATGGCAGGGGCTTGGAACTAGATGATCTTTAAGGTCCCTTCCCACCCAAACCATTCTGTGATTCTGTGACTCTCAGTTGCCACCTACAGGTATGGCATCGGAGAGAGAACGAGGAAGAGAGCCATCCCTGCTCCTCAGAGCCCTCACCACGGAGCAGGTCGGGGTTAATCACTGAAGCTGTTGCTCTTTTGACAACATCTGAACTTCGTGCACGAGAGACAGATGTGCAAGGCCAGTTAGATGCAGCTACCAGTAGATTATCTTCAAGGGGGCAGGACGGTGGCTGCAGGAAGAGGAAGGTACCGCTTCATTCTCTCTAGTCTGCCTTTCTGCCTGAGCGGAGCTGGGTATGTCAGCGAGAGACTACCACGTGCCTGCTTCCTGCCGTCAATCATGATAAAAAGTGCTTGTTGGCATTTTACAACCTAGTTCATGCGTGTTTATTGAATTCTTTCTGGCAGTCACCTTGTAAGCGTGTAGTTGGTAGCAGTCCAATACTTAACAATATAATAAACTTCAAAATTTGTTACTGCAGAGCACCAGTTCATATTTTTGCAGCTGGAAGGAAGGGCAATAGCAGTCTTAGCGTCAAAGTGTTGGTAGTCATGGCAAAAAGATTGATAGTAAGCATCTAAATTAACTGGAAGAAGGTGTTTATGGGTTCTCAGTAAATAAAGGTGAAATGCTCAAAGTAGTTAGCAATACTACATCTGTCCTCATCCCCCTCTTGTATTCCCTTTTGAAGCTTTCTGTATGAGACCTGTAAACGCACAAATCACACTGGTTATACTCCGGACTTAGACCTAAAGTGGGTAGGGTTTATTCTTTAACCAAACTGGTACAAATGTCTGTGTGGAGATGCCTGCTAGTTTACAGCTCCGCTGGTAAATACCAGGTTGGAAAGCTGCTTTTTTTCTCCTCCGTGTGGGTAAACAAGGACAACTTGAGCTTGGCTCTACTCATCTGGAGCCCTGTCCTACCTGTCGAAGGTGCAGGAATCTTAACAAGACGGAGTCGAGCTGCCTCTTGGAAGTCTCAAGCCAGGATAGTTTTTTCACAACTTGTAGATGTTAGTATGCGTGTACAGCAACGCCCACAGAGCTTTAGTTTTCACGTCTAACGGAGGAGGGCCTTGTATACATACTCTCACTTAAATTTCTGTCTGTGCTAATCTTTGGCTGTACTCAGTTCTAACTCATACTTTACACTGGGGATGTTCCCAGAGCCTTGGTGTCAGTTGGAATATTCTTATTCTGTCACTATTTTTTCACGCTAACTCAGTTTTTAGCACGCTTCACTCGAAAGACCTGGAACTCCTGCTGCTCTGTCATGATCCGGGCAGCGACCTCAGGAGTGTCACAGCTGCCTGCGGATGATTGTTTTCATTGTTGCAATGCAGCCGGTACACGAGGCGCGCACTTACTTACTAGCATTAACTACACTACAGTTTGGGGCAGAAGGTGGAGTAATTCCCTGTGCTGTCCTAGGCTGCGGCTGAATCAACCCAAATGTGAATGCTTGGAGCACCTTCATCACAGGAGGACTCGTGCGCTGCTGGGGGCCTACAGCAGGAGTTACAGGGCTGCGCCAGCCCTGCAGCATTCGTACTTAACACGAAACTGGGCGGCCAGCCCTGAAAAGGGAAAACCCAAGAGCCATCCAAATGGAACTGTTCAGAGGAGTTTAATTTAATTGCTCCGCTCATCTAGTTGATCTCTTCGTGCTACTTTAATTCCGTTCTGGGGTGCGAGTGTTGTAGCTGGCCGACCACGCGGTCACCAGGCTGAAGGAAAAGCAAAGCTGAGTTTTAATCTTTAGTTTCTGGATTTTTCCTTTGAGACTTACTTCATGGGAGGGTCTGACAAAGTTGCTGTGAATATTGATGCTGTGTATATGGCACATTTTGTAAACGTGAAGCAAACCTGGATGAATGTTTTGTATACTGCGACAGTAGCATTGTAATCCTGCTCCTTTTTTATTCTAAATAAATAAATAAAGTACTTGTTTGTAATGTCTGTATTTTAAGGGACTGAATTCCTGGGAGGGACGTGGGCTGCCAAGAGCTGAGACTGGCAAGAAAGAGCAGCATAGTTAAGCACTCAGTCCTTCAGCATAGGACTTCACACTTAGGAAAAAAAAAAGCTTAATAATAACAATCTCACTGTGGCCACTGTCACAGAACACCGGCGGTAAAGCCGGTGGGAGAGGACCTGGGGTCCAGTAGTGCCCTTCAGCCACACCACCGTTCCCTTCTCCTCGCCAGCACAGGCTCAACCCCTCTTTTCCCTGGCCTCCCGAACCGCCGCGTGGCAGCACTCCAGCTCCAGAGAACAATTCTACTAAAGAACCAGCTTTCCTTGATGAAAGGGGCCTGACATCACCTTTTCTTTTCTTCCATAGAATCAAACAGTTCTTGTTGCAGAAAGAGGAGAATAACCCAGGAGAGCCTGCTTGTAGAGGGGAACAGACAATTTTCTGTATGAAGGACGTATGACAAGGCAAGAGTCACCTTTCAGGCTCAGTTTTGGCAACTGCGACACAGACGGGCAGTTACGGGCTCATAACCACAGTTGGCTCCTACTTAAGATCAACTCTGCTCCAGCTGCCCCTCTGGGAAGCAGAACTGAGGCACGGGAACCTGCCACGCCTGTCTTTGCTCTAAACCAAACCTTAAGGACCTGTACGAACGCCTTGCTGGCCCGCCCTTCATTGCGGTCCCGCAGCTTCTACAGCACCTTGTGAACGGATGGTGGCAAAACCAGCTACTTTTAAGGTTTTTGTGCTGGCATCAGCACCCAAGCAGCACCCAAGCCTTACCGGGAAAGGTGAGAAACCAAAGGCGGCGGCAGGGGAAATCTGTCAAGAGCTACAGGGGGTCCCTGCCGAGACGGTGCTGGAGGACTGGGTCTCCTGCCTGGGGGTGTTGAGGCATCCTTCCACCGTAGCACACTGAAGGATCTATTGTTTGGAGCCGGTGGACACGAAAGTTTGTGGAACAGTTGGACATGCTCATCTTGTTGCTGAACTACGTAATTAGCAGCATAATATATAGGGTATAGCACAACCTCCGAGCAGCCCTCTCTGCAAAGCGTCTTCGGAAAGCAGAGTGATAAAAGACGTCCATTTCAGAACTGCGCAAGCTGTACAATCAGTAACGTCTGGTCCCTGCTGCGTCCTTACCACCTCCTCTTTACCTTGTTTTTCTCATTGCTCAACATTTGTTTTGCCAGAATAAGATGCTAATAAAATCAAGCGTAGTTACCAAATTGGTTTTCAAGTGTTGCATTCCAATTATAAAAGCCTAATTCCTCCTTCCACCCACTGAACCTTTCTGGTATTAACAGGCTTTACTATGCAAAGTGATGCAGGGGCTGTTTCGTTTACAGTAATTAAATGAATGTCAATTGTTTTAGTTGTTTCTGAGGGAGAGTTCTACATGAGTATTAGCATGTTCTGCTAACCCTTACGTGCTGCACTTCAGGCCTGCTGCAAACCCTTGGGGGTTGACCATTGACCTGAGACTCCGTACCCAGACTTGCCAAGCGCATCTCAATGAGACGAGCTCTTTTTCTCAGTTTCTATGGAACCAGCGGAGCGGAACTAATATAGCGTCCGCATACAGATGAAAGAATGAAGAGGAAAAAGGGCTTTACAGCTAAATTAATTAAGCAGATGTACCTGTCTAATTAAAGATGCACTGTCCCTTTTGTACCCTAGCTGCAGTACAAACAGTATTTAAATACACTCTCTATCCATTTCATCTATCAAAATATTTAGTAGGAACCCTCAGATGAAGGTGATATTAGCAAGATGAGCTTCCCATGTTTTATTAATAGAAGGGCTCCCAATTATGCATGAATGCTACAGCACATCTTCATAGCAATGGCATAAAAAACAGCTGCCCAAGTAGGTTACCGACCAGCACATTTGTAACAGGTAGGGCTGTTACAAAAGCCCTTGCCCAGCTTTACACGAGGGTCTGTGGTTGGGCCGTGTGCCGTGGGAGCAGCCTCTGCCTCGGCCTGGCGCTGCGAGCTGGAATTTCTCAGCGCAAGAAGCAGAGGACTCGGCTTGCGTTGCTGGTGCCAGAGGATTTGGCTTTCTTAGATTTCAAAGATAGTTATCCTGAGATTTTTAAAGCTGCCCTCAAGGCTGGAAAGTCCAATTCCCATTCACCAAACCCCCCAAAGACATTCAACATTCTGACCTTAAACTCTCCCAAAATAATACAATATCCCCGTAGCCATCTGGATAACCAGGGTCTTCCCACCTGAACCTACTCCACAGGTGCGAGGAGGAAATTTGGCACGGACATCTCTACAGCACTCCATATAGACCTAGGCGCACACGATCGAGGACAACAACAAAGACCCAAACTTATTTACAGCAATAGGATCAGAGAAGTCATCTAAAACCAGAAGGCTCCTGGAGGCCTGTACTCTCTGAGAGGAGAAGGCACCTGCCTCCTGCGTCTTCCCAGACACAGAGGGTTCCAGGAGAAAGTTGAAGCTCCTGCCCGTCCCCTCGTCAAGGGGAATTCACGCTCGTACACAAGGGAGAAATAGAGGGAGACATAATAGAGGCATCAAACTCAGTGCTCCTCTGAATCACAACAACAAATCACGCCCTTTTCTTAGAAGCATTAAGGATGTGCATTTCCATAGCCAGAGTCAGAGCTAGCTAACAGAGTGCTGTGCTTTTCATCAAGGATTTTCCAGCTAGCAAAGACTTACCTGAGCATTTACTGCAGCCAGATCCAGCCGGGGCAAAAAAAACCACGGAGCACCAACCTGCCCAGCCACAGCTCAGTCAGGGCAGCCATGGGCTGGGAGCCTCGCTCCCTGAGGAAAACAGAATTTAGTAACCTATCTGCTCCTGCAGCTCGTTATGTCCTTAATTGGGTTCTGAAAGTGATGAACCTGCAACCAGTTTTCTATGGCTCTGGATATTTTTTCCTGTTGTTCTGAGTCTTTCTGCCCGGCCGTGGGGTCAGACTGCAGAGCAGGGTGATGGGGACGGCCGTGCATCTGCAGAGTGTTTTGTCAGAACTTTTCAAGCAATCTGAGTTAACAAGGGAGTAAAAACCTCTGTGCCCTGGCCTCAAAACACAGCAGTTGTCTTTGGGGAAAGTGCACTGCAGAGCTGGAGGCTTCGGTCTTCTATTTGCTTTTGTTTGCTTGCAGCAGAGTGTCACAGTGAGGTAGACAGGTAGTGTCTGTGTAGTTTTGGTGGAGAGCACTGGGCGAATTAAGACACAAACACATCTAATAGCTTTAATACTCCAAATTGGCTCCATGGGTATTACATAGTTAAGACAAAACCACTATTCACTGAATCACAGAATCAGAAAAAGATATTTGAGTTAAACGCGGGAACTTCCTTAGCCACAGTGCTTCATACCTTGGATCACAAAACAAAAGCTGAAAAAATTTCCCCTAACGCACAATTTCTTACTCTCTGTACTTCACTCGGCCTTGGTGAGCTTCAAATTTAACACAGCTTGGCTGACTTCCTCTTCACTTGTAATAACCTGCCACTTCAGTGACCAGACCGCAAACATTACAGGGAAAAGTTTAAAATCAACTGTTCCAGAAATCATCGTTATTAATTATAAGCTTTTTAATTTTTTGCATGGAAGGGGCTTAATGATACAGCTTTCTATAAACTCAAAGACAACATGAGGGTCTTGGTCAGCATTGACATAAAAGGCATCTTCATAAAAATCCTCCAGTTCCTTGACATTCCTGTAATAGGTTTCCACACGCTTCTCAATATTTTCTTCCTTGTCTCTAGGGTTCTGCCGGAGGCGGGCCTGGATCTCCGGTGTGGGTGCTGGTCTGAATGTAGTGTGGTATCTGGAGATGAGATACAAACGCCACTGCTTCAGCTCAAGCTGAGGACGCAGCGGCCATTTCCTAAGATACTCTGTGGTTTTGCCTATCACAGTTCCTTGGAAGTGCCTCTTTCTACTCTAGGTTGGGGTTTTAAAACAACAGAAATTTCAGGGCAAGTAATCTGTCATCCCTGCTCTCAAGAATCCTGGATACTCAAAAGCCAAGAGTTTCTCTTGAGGTGACACAGAGAGAGTGCTGCTAGTGTTTATGTACCTCACACAAGGCGTGGAGAAATCCCTATTACGTGCCCAATGCTCCAGGTTCAGAAGCATTTCCAGATCTGTTCCAGATCCAATCCCAAGGTAACATCTTTTACTTGTAATCTTTGATTCCTATCTTTAAAAAAGCATCTAAAAAAGCCTAACCTTAAACCTTAGCATCTGTTAAAAATCTTTGCTGTGGTTTACTGTTATGCTGATGCTGGATATTAGTCAGGAAAAAACTGCCAAACTTTGAGTGCTTTCTCTGCACTGAATCAGTGAGCCCAAACATAGTCCTGTGTCCAGGCACTGCTGAAGGACCTGGAACTTCAAATGTGTTTAAGGCTTTCAGACACTGGGCACTTTCCTGCCAAGATTCAGAAGTGCAGCAACGGGGCTGGGATCACCAGGGCTGGGATCACCAATATGAAATTTCGAAAGGATTTCCTATTAGCAGGCATGTGGCTGAGCGCTTCCAGCACACGGCAGAAGGGCAGCAGAAGCACAGGCCTCGCTCAACACAGTCTCTAAATCACCACAAGCTCGAGCTTGAAAGACAGGTATGCTTCCTCTTGATAAGCCACTGCAAGTAGGGTTAATACTGTTATTGCTAAAGATCACTGGAAGAAGTTAAGAAGACACAAATCCTCTACCTCGGTCTCTGTTTCTGGGCAGATACCAGGTAGAATATAATTGCTAACATCCTTTTATAGTAGCTGAAGATAAAAAGAGGTTAATTCACTCTGAGGTAGGTTTTGGTTCTTTCCAATTTCCAGAATGCCACAATTTGGTTTCCCTGAATTCACAGTTGTAGGTTCACTCAACTAGTCAGCAGACTTCAGCAAGACAGAGGATTTTCATCACCAGAGTCCTGTAGCAGTGCCCCAGTCCAGCTCAGTCTGCCCAGACAGCTGACACCAAAAAGAATTCTGACGATGTTTCTGCATTGCCAAAGGCTCCCAACAATCGCTAAAAGCTCTTTCGCAAACACGTATTTAAATTTCCTGCCACGGTAATTCTACTTCTGAGTAATTGTCTCCTGTGCCTGAACACAAAACCAGTTTATCCCTCTTCCTCTACAGCCGTTTTCTGAAACTGTTGGGATAGATGCAAAGCCGAGGAGAGAAGCAGAGTCTCTGTGTCTCTGCACACAACTGCACTACAGCTCCAGCTGGTACAGTGATGTGGACACAGAGTTCATTCCACATCAGAATTATTTAGAGCACAGCTGAAGACCGGCCTCTTCACTGCACTGTAACCAGTGGTGCAGGTTTAGCATAATGCCGAGGATTAGACATAGCACCTAAAACAATTCAATTCACAATGAATTTGGAAGGAATAAAACCCAGAGTTTGGAAGAAGGAAGCGTGTTAACTGGAGCAGATACTGACTGAACAGGCTAATCCTAATGATAAGAAATGCAAAGATGTGTGAATGATTTGCTTCATACCGTTCATTTCTTCTGAACAACTGCGTCACTTATTACTAAAACAAAGAGAACAGTTACAGCAAACCACTGTTGCTGTCACAAGTTAATGTTGCACCTCGAGTGAGATATCTGAATAATCATGTATCACTTTGGGACAAATCCAGTATTTATGGCCTTAATCTTTGAGGGTTCAGTATTTGTCTTTGATTCAATAGGATGCATTTAACCATTAGGAAAGTAAAATAGTGTTTTAAAATTTAAGCATGGGGAATCATAAAAACAGAGCACAAGTGAAGTTACAAATCCACAACAATTCCAGCAGGTATTTAGGAAGATATTTCATTGTTACTTTTTCCCCAAAAAACAAGGGTGGAGAAGACAGTAAACCTGAAGGTCACTGCTGAAACAAGGTGATGTGACTGCCAGTGAGATGAGCTGCCACATCTGAGAACCCAATCTTACAGTTACTCAGTGACTCAAATGAGTTTGCTCTGCTGAGCAGGAAATACATTAATATCTCACAGCAGACAGAACCATCACAGGAGCTGGGGGAAGTAAAATGCAGCAAGTTTTCCATTTTCCCCAGCTAGGAAGCCTTCAAAATTCCCATGGGAATGTCTGAAAACCATCTGCATTTAGGCTAGGTTTCAGACATCTTCCCTCAGCGTTATTTTACCAACCAATTTAGTTACCATTAAAATGTTAGACCTGAGCTACTTGCTACTGTAGATTTCAGGCTCCAAGATTTTAAAATGCCCTACTCTGAGAACAGAGCTTGCTGCAGCAGTTAGGTGGGTTGGTAGTCGAGTAGCTATGAAAGTTTTAACTCTTCTTTTAAGGAGTCCCTAAGCAAGAGCACAATATTCCTGAGTTTCCTTAGATTTCTATGAAGTCTGTCTGGTGCTTTCATCTCACTGGCAGTCTTGAAAAATGTTAAACATCAGACACGAGTGCTAACCTTTCCCCAGTGATGGGATCAATCCTCCGTTGAGACAGTCGTTCCATGATGGATTCATAGGGGAGACTAAAGAAAAATACCCTATGGAGAACATAACAATTAAGTGCATTAACATCCTGAGAACATCACTTGTGACCTTCAGATATGAGTTAATCCTTACCCAAACGAACGGCACACGTGGAAGTGACAGTACCACTCAAAACTGCACCATCAGAAAACATTAGCATATGCACAGGACCTCTCTTCTGTGGTTCTTCTCCTCACATCTTGTTTAGCCTCCCAGCTCATCAAGGCAGAGAAGCTCTCTGACACACAGTATGGGTGGTGCTGTGTGCACTGACGGCTTAACGGACAATACAGTGTGGACACCAGTGACTGAATTGCAGCTGGAGCCTGTCTCAGCGTCTGTCTTAGCTTGCTCACAATCCAGCAGTTACCTCTGAACTTCCTCTGGATCCAGCTTCTCAACCCAACTAGCAAACACAATCCCAATTCTACAAAAGGTAAATAAAAAATTGCTACTGTTCCTGTCCAGGACAGAAAAAGAGCTTGTCTGCCAGTGTTATGCATTCTTCCCTAATAACAGCACTGCCAGCCCAGTGCCCATGAAAGAGATTTTCCTCTTGCTGTTTTAGTCCACTTCCACTTCTTTTGCCCTTGCCTCCCCACACAGCCCCACAGTGTGAGTCCTCCTGTCTCCCACTCCTGTCCTGCATCCTTAAAAGCAGAATGAGTAATAAGACTTAATATCTGCCACATCATGATACTGACAATTCCCTGTCCCTCCCGTTAGCATTGACCTGCGGAGAACCGCGCCAGGGCACGGAAGGCAGCTCAGTACAGCATAACCCACTCGACAATCAGCCTTGCTGTTAAGACTGCTAAAGAGGAAATATTAATGCTTGATTTTAAGATCAAAATCTACAATTCCCATTGAGTCTGAACAAGACACAGTTGCTCAGCACCTTAAAAAGTCAGACCCCCAGTGTCAGTGGTGTGGGTTCCATGCTATGAACAGTTTTTCGCCAGAGGATGGAGTGGGACTTGCCAACTCATTTCATGCAGGTTACACAAAAGCCCTCATTTCAATCAAGGATGCAGAACTAGAAAACAATATACCTCACTATTGACCCCAGTCACAGTACACTGTTGTGTATAAACTGTTGTGCCCATCTCACATTGACTCCTCCTTGGCATTTTCGTTCATTATAACGGTCCTGTTAATTTTATATTCTAGTTCAAAAGCTCTTCAGCAGCAAATTCTTGACAAACTGCTGAGAATGAGCAGACATGAGTCCCCTGTCCCCCAGCTATTGGAGGCTAAAGCAGATCTGGACAAAGATCACATTCAATGATTAATTCAGAACAAAATACAAAATAAGGCTTCCTTTGAAAACTTCCAAAAATAAACTTTTACCAACCGAGCACGGCCTGAAGGCTGTAAATACATCTTTCTTTATAATACACCTTCTCCTGCTGCTTCAAGGCCAGGCTTCCTATTTTCATTTTTGTCTGCTTCTCAGAAAAGATACTGTATGCTTTAGACATTCACCAAAGGAACATTTTACACTGACTGGGTGGGATCAGACCAGATGAAAGGCTGAGCTTTACCTTGGCATGCACATAGCAGATTACTAGAATCCTTTGTAGGATTTAAAGTTATGAAAATCATCTCTCTCTTCAAATGTTTACAGATAATGACTTCTATTCACACTGTGGTAACAAAATAACAGCCAGGAATAAAACATTCAAGATCTCAGAGATTCCAAAGACAGGGAAAGAACAACAGTTTCAACACTCTTTTATCCCTTACACTCTTAACATTTTGTTTTTCTTTGTTTCTGTTGCCCAACAATGGCACAAAAATGTGATTGTCAGAACAGGTAACATCTGATGATATGCCTCAAGATGAATATTCTAGTAGAGAGGAACAACATTTATACAGTCATGATAATTGATACGGCTTCCTATTATATTCTGAAATAAACAAAACCACTAAAGGATTATAACCTGGCATATCAAGAAAGCTTGTCGTAATTCATAGTTACTAACTCAAAAAGTATTATGGTATTTGAAACAGAAGAGCCTGAAAAACTCCACTTAAAAAGCTGCCAACAAAATGAACTCTGAAAGCCTTGAGATTCCCTTCTTTTTTATACAAGATGCTTCTTATTATCCAGTCTAGTGTCACCATTAAAGAAGAGTGTAGGGGGAAGATGTGGGAGAGTATAGACATCTCTGCTAATATGGATTTTTTTCCCCACGTGCATTGTATAACGGCACACACAGAATATACAGTACAACAGCACAAACTCCTAATCCAATGGTCCTTCCAGTGGAAGGTGGGATGCCTTACCCTGCCATACCGTACATCTCCAGATAAGAGAAAACAACACTCCCCAGGGCTGTCAGTTTAAAATCGTTCAGAAGCAGGAAAAAAAGATGAAGGGGAAAACCACTGACAACACTACCGTCTAGACTTAAAATACTTCCAATTAGAAAGCTTTATTATCATTTTGAAGGAGACACATACCATACACAGTCTGTTATGCAGCCCCAGGAGGCTTACTCACGTGAGTAAAGCCTATTTACATGTATGCACTCTCTGTGAAGTGTCAGCCTTGGGTACACGATACCTCTCCTTCAGCTCCTCAAGGCATTTCTGAGCAACATTTCACCCATGTCCCTCTCTCAGGCTACTATGACTCTGATCACATAACAAACTTGACCCTCCAGCTGTCCAGGTAACATGTTTGTTGGATTTCTCTTGGAAATCCTCATAAGATAGAGGGCTGCATCCATGACCTTGATCCAGCATTTAGCGCAGTAACTGGAACAACTGCCTACAAGTACTGGATTCATCTCCAAGCAGTGCTTGGCCCCTTTCACATACCGAGTGTGATTTTTTTCACATAAATGCATCCTCTGTAAAGCTTGCTTTAGGAATCAGCCAGGCTTTGTATGTTGTAATGTGTCACAACTTCTATCAAGGGGAAATATGAAACAGATGTCATCAGAATTGGTAGACAGGGAGGCGAGGAAACACAGCCTCATATCAAAGTATACTACATTATCCTGCTAGATTAGCATCTAGCGCAGCTTCTCTTTCAGAGTTGGCAAGCTGTTAGTTCAGCTCCGCAACAGGTGAATCACGTGAATCAGCAGCAACACGAGGTGCGCACCGGGGAGGGCTGGGCAGAGGTGCACCAGGAATCCTCACTCCTGCATCACGGGCTCAGCATCTACCTAGCAGCAACCAAAAATCATTGGCATCCAGTTACAAACTGGTGCTCTGTGGGGTATAACTCGGTAGAGCCTCTCAGCCCAGGTCTCTGAGGACAAATGTCCCTCTAACTACCAGTGAGTGGCAACATTGCTGCTAGATGCAGGACTGAAGCCAAGTGATTCGTAAGCAAAGCTCTGTCCTCTCTCCTTTGTTCTCTCTCCCAGGAGAGGGATGTGAGAGAAGGTCCAATCCTGTCAGCTAGCTTTCACAGATAATAAAACCGTGAACACAAATGTTAAAAGGAAAAAAAAAAATCTGGTGTCAGAATCCTGCCTCTTCCTCACTGTACTTGACATCACTTATCTAATCTATTACAGCTTCCAGATACATTGGAGAGATTAAATTCCAACAAATTAATAATGTTGATGACACCTTCACTGTGTACCTAGTCAAATGAGAACTAGTTGCCTTTGGGTGACGATGAATATATAAGGCCTCTAACAGCTGGAATATAACACTGTTTTCCTACCAGCCATCTGGCATTCCAAAAGGGTATTCCAATCGCTTCTGGCTTCTGACTATTCAGACGGCATCGTCTAAAATCCTAGAGGTCACCAGGGCATCCTGATGGCTTCCCTTCGCAAATGGAGAGAGGAGAAGGTAAAAGCATGGGTGGTAGAAGTTTTATTTCATGCCTGATCATGAGACAGCATTTTTGGAAAAATATGTCACAACCATACAATAAGTGAAGAAAGGTTTTTTGACCTACACAACAGCATTCATCTAATCCTGAACTGCATTTGTTCCAGATGGCAACCAACCTAGTTAATCCAAGTTATTAACAACTGACAGTGCTCAGAGTTGTCCTCAGGAGAATTTTTTTGGTGGTGGTTTTCCTGTTTTGTGGATATGATGTCACTGACTTAAAGCACCTATAATGGAAAAAATTATGAGTGTTGCCGTAAGACAAGCAAGTGCTGTGTGTCTGAATTCTGGTATTACTGAGCTAGGGATTAAGGCACGCTCCTCCTGCGTACTGACAGTCACCTTCCAGGATGGTTCCACTGCCTTGCCAGCTGCCTTCACATCTCAAGAGAACTAAAGCTCTGCCTGTAAGCCACGGCCTTCCACTGGTTTTGGTCCTGTAATTTAAACATAGCTGTTTTATGAGGCTGACCTAGATGGATCCAGATGTTGACTGTTCTAGACCTGAGCTATTTACTTAGGTCAGATTCTCATCCTTGGCATTTCCCATTACCTGGAGTTGCTCTGGATTGACATTGGTGGAGGGGAGCCCAAAGCCAAGCCCTTTTTGTAAAATTATTGTCTGTGAAGTTTGACCTACATCATTAAATCTAATTGAATTCATATCTTGTTTTCATTTAAGGATGAAAAGACAATGCAACATGATATCTGAGACAGAATCCTGACTCCCTAGCTGACTTTTAAAAACAGAGACTACTGACTTGCTTGTGGCTATACTGGGGCCGGATCAAGCCTCGCAGTAAAGTTAGGATGCTTGAATTAAGAAAAAATACAGCACCAAACAGCAGTGGGCCACTTTTAATGTAGCATTTAAACTTTTGAGTTGAAACTGCAACTTTAAAAATAGTAAGCTATTAATCTTTCCCTTATTTTCTTGACTCCTCTATATCTTCTCCCTCGTAGGCAGGTACCAGCTGCCATATTCCCATTCTTCATGCTCTGCACTCCGCAAAAAAAAGAGGCCCCTGCTGGCCAATTCTTGTTTAAAATTGTGCATAATTGATAGTGGCAAATCTACCCCAGCTGTGTCTAAAACCTCTCCAGGGGCAAGAAAAACACTCTCTGTGACTGTCATTAACTACTAAATTAGCAAGTGCTCCTGGCAGTTTACAACGTACCACATCAGTCTGCTTTAAAAAAAAAAAAGAATGTGAAGATCAGATGCCTGTGTGATCTCAAAGTTACAGCAAACTTTGCTGGCAGAACTTTGACAGAATCCCAGCTAAATCAGAGCAAAAGAGAACGGGAAAGAGAGAGCGAGAGAGAGAGAACGAGCAAAAGAGAGGAAGGAGAGAAAGGAGAGGAAGGGACACAAAGTTACCCTCTTTTCCAGGCAGACAAACAGAAAATGTCAAATTCAAGGCTAGAAAATTGAGCCTTTCATAAGGCACAGTACATCTTACTCAATATGGAGATATCAACACAGTGTTATCTGATGCTATGGCACAATTCCCCATGGAAAATAACTCTCCTGGAGGACTTAGTTCTGGCAATGCAATGGCTACAGTTTTTGTAATTGAGATATAAAGCTGCAAAAGAGATGAGGCTGTTGAAGTGTATGGATGCAGTAGCTCTCTAAAAGGCTACCACAGGTAAAATCCTTATGTGATCACTGGCACAAATGCAAGCTCCTCCCTTTGGTTCAGAAAACAGAGCCAAAGCAGGTGGAGAAGGAAATAACACAGTTCACGCAAAAGGATGGGAAAGCCTTGGGGGGCATTATGGACTGAACTGGCAGTGAGACAAGTACCATCTCTAGCAACTGTCCTGAACTCGACTAAACTGTAAGACCCATTGTTAAAATTGACCACATTTTTTGGTTTTAAAAGTTTCCAAAAATGAATAACACTGTACAAACCTCTGGATCATACAGGGACCACAAGCCAGATAGGAGTGGGATGGCAGGCTTGGCCAAGATACACGAAAAATCTGCATTGCAAGAAGGTCTTTTTCTTGGGTAGCACCATTGAATTATCACAGTAATATGGCAAATCAAGTTAGTGGTTCAAGCTGACAGGTACAAGGAAGTTCAGATTTGAATCGAAGTGACTAATCCCAGCTAAAACCCAGGTCATCTTGTCCTTATTGACTTTCCAGCCAGAGATAACCGACTTGGATCAATCAGTTCCCCTAAAGAATGCTCCCTTTCCTGTAGTATAAAGACACCTTGAACCTGAAACCTTGGCTAAGCCTCTTCTCAAGAACTAGGGGCCCAGCCACAGGATCCTGAGCACATTATATTTCCATAATTACATTCTGTGTCCCCAAATCCCCTCTTAAAAATTAAACTGGTTACATAGATCCTATCTACCTTTTCCCCAGTCTTGTTCAGGTTTCTCTGAATGCAGCTATAGACGAAATGACCCTTATCTCTTCATTATGGAAGGAGCTGTTGGGAGGTTTTATTCACT
The DNA here is from genome assembly GCF_018139145.2 of Gymnogyps californianus. Classification (NCBI taxonomy): domain Eukaryota; kingdom Metazoa; phylum Chordata; class Aves; order Accipitriformes; family Cathartidae; genus Gymnogyps; species Gymnogyps californianus. The sequence goes on from NC_059488.1 coordinate 7,888,598, forward strand.
GATGTCTTTCAAATTCTGGGATATCTTCTGATGAAAGATGCTTAATTCTATTTTGGGAAGTAATTTCACCCTCTAGGTTTTGACCATAAGGGAAAAATACATTGCATAAACACTAAACATTAACACAGGTTAATCGGCACAAGTGTTTTGCTCATTGAGCTCCTGTAATGATTCATGTGATGACAAGTTATTTCCAGACGCTGGATCTTTCTTTTCAAATGAATGCATTTCTGTCGAATAACTACAAAAGGCAGCTAAGTGGGGCACTATTCCCAGGACGTGGCTTCTGGCCAGGGGAGCGAGATGAACAACATCCTTCGTAGCTGCAGATGTTCCTTCCCTTCACCAGCAGTGCAGAGTAATGACTCTGTTAGATGTTTTCCACCCACCAGTTAGATGTGCTCAGCCTCCAACAGCCCAGACAGCCGAGGCGGCAGGGTCCCTCCCGCATCCCACCCCAGCAGCCTGGTATCTCAGCAGCATCTCAGCGGGTGCCACACCAGCTTACGCTGGGGGAACAGGCACAGCCCTGCCGGGTAGCCCTGTCTGTCTGTTTTACAGAACAATGGGCTGGATCTTGAGCTGGGATAAAGCAAAGTAGCTCCACTGGCGTCACGCAGGTTTACACCAGCGAAGAACCCCAGGCCTTTTGGCAGCGAGAGCCATTCCACGCGACAGTGGTCTGAAGAGCTACCGGCTGTGTAAACGTTACATAAGCACAGCGAAAGGCACACATATACAGAGCAAGTGTTTTCATGCTAGGGCCTTCAATGCATTTTTAAAGCTTCTTTTGAGAAGGCAATATTAACTCTTTCCATATGTAATAAGTGGCTTGGATGCATTAGTACCTCCATTCAAAACTGCTTTACATTTCTCCCCTCATTTTTATTCTTTGCCTCCTTCTTACTCTCAGCTGTTATTCTAGCATCTTTGCATTCCCCCTGGAGTTCATTCCAGCGGTGCTTTATGAATCACAGAATAAGATGGCAGCCAGCACTGCTTTAGAGTAATGTGGCTGGCACGATTTCCACTATCCGCAAGGTTAATCAAACTCAGTCTCAGATAATCGAAAGCCTCTGCAGCCCCAGAGGCCCGAGGTCAGGAACCTAAACCCGCTTCCCCAAACGCAGTCATGTTTCCTTAGATGCTTGCAACCCTCCCCTGCAATAATTAGATTCTGCAAAGCAAATCTTGAGTGGAGCAAGAACTCCAGAGTTAAGCACTAGCAAACTCATATCAGAACTGATGCCTTTGCTACCTGTCTGCAGCTTTTCTCTAGTACCTCCTGCTCCTAACAAGGAAACCTATACTTTTCTTCCTTATTAAATAAATGGAATCAAATCTATAGTAAATGATGTTTAATCTTAAGTGTTCCTATAAAATGCTACATTAAACTTCCCCCACCCCCATCATTTAAACACTAACTTTTGTTGTTGGTAGGATATTTGGTATGTAAAATAAAATAAATAAAAGAACTGACACCAAAAAAGTGTATGATTTGGGGGCAAGGGGAGGGAATAAAAGAATGGATTATAATGTGTCATTTTATATATGTGTCAAAAGAAACCAATTTCATAATAGGGAATAAAAATTCCCTGTTTAAATACTGTCAAATAAATCCTCAAATGTAATAGGGTTCACTTCTGGGGAAAAGAAAACTAAATCTGATTAAATATTAATGTGGCGTAGTATTAATTAAGAGAGAAAAAAGTCCATCAAGAGAACCCCAATATGTTTACTGTGTCCCCAGGAAGCTGGAAAATTTCACAATCAAGTGTGTAAATGTTCTAAAAAAGGGTCCTGAATATTTTATGAATATTTGTCATAAAACAGAAATAATAACCACTGTGCAGAGCTATTAGAATTAATATTTATGCTGCCTGCCATGAAATATTCATGGGGACAGAGAAAGGGGGGCCCGTAAGACAAGAATTAATTTACATTGGGCTTGGTTTACCCGCTGGCTTGATGTTTAAAGACGGGTTGACAAGCCTCCATATGAATCCGTCAGTCACTTGCAGCAGTAGGTGGGGTGAAGGCAGGGGGAGGCGGGGGGAAACGGGTCCAAGCTGCTGACAGCTCACAGATTGAGTTTCTGACAGCCCTTAAAAAACCTAAACGGCCCCCCACCTTTTTTTCCTTCTTCCATTGCCCAAGGCGCTCTGTACTGCCACCGTTCATCCGATCTCCCCTTCCATCTGCTGAAATTAAGGAATTAATGAGCGCTATACACTTTACAGCGGGCCCCAGGAATGTTTACTGGTGATTAAATTATAATGCAGCCAAGCTGTATAATTCATGAACCAATTAAAGGAAGTGTTAGTTGATTTGATGGGATGAGGACGTACAAAAAGCATTTAACTAATAGGGAACCGTGGGCTGCCGGTCGCTTTGGCTTTCTCGGATTACGCGGCTAATTGCTCTGCTTTATAGGGCTGTCACAGATAGCCATACATATTTCATTGTTCTCAAATACTTCAATTGTTTGCTTTCGTGTTGCTGCTGTAATATGTAGAAGCTCAGCCAAACTTCAGTGTAGTTAAAGCACTACTCTGCAAAAGCAGGTTGCTTTGGGAGGAGGGAGGAATGAGAGGGGCAGAAGGAGAAGGCTGGCTGACAAAGGAGTAACTTAAAGCCTCAGAGTTAAATGTCACTCAGCAATTACATGATTAAAAGGTGCAACATATGATAGTCTTTTGTTTTACATCTTTTTGGACACTAATATTCTATGCTGACTTCACCACAGAGAAAATATTGGTACACTAAACTGCATTATTTTTTTTTTAATACTGAGGAGCAAAAGAAGAAGGTGGAGAGGGAAGTATATTTAAAAAAATCCAGCAGGGAGGAGCTAGATTGTTGTGGTTATCAAGAATAATACATTGTGTTTTAACTTACATGGTTCGATATTCAAAAATACATGAGAGATGAAGGAGGCTGATTTCCCATCTGGGAGAATGCTCAATGTCTAATTCAGAGAGCTGCTGAGTCGTGCTAGCTAGTCATACCAACAACTTCAGTTTATTACACAAGGAATGGGCGAATTTACCACTTCTGCTGTTTTACAAAGCACTCTCCCCCAGCTGACAGGCCACAGGATTTGATGAAATGGATTCCCTTGATTTGAAGAGGCCTATCAGTCAAGTTACTCCTGTCCTCAGTCAAAAACAGGCACGTTCTTTGAGCAATGAAATCCCCACCCCATATACAGAAGTGCCTGTATTGCTGAATAAATTAGGTACTATCAGATAAATATCACAAACACATGCACTAACTTGTGGTTACACCCTGAAATCTATTGAATAAAGAACAAGCTGAGTAAATACGCTATTTTTGTAGCTCAGTGATGAAGACTGCAAACTTCTGTGCATCCCCAATCAGGTATAGTGTCACCCACCTGAGGAACACTGTGATAAATCTTGACCTCCTGTCTAATTTAGAGCTTTACATTTCCAAGTGTTGTACAAACACCAACTAAATTACTTTCAAGATATCCTATTATGTAAAGCTTATAATCTGGTTCATCCCTTTCCTCGCACCCGTTCCCTCCAGGATTTGGCTTTGGAAAGCAGTCCCTGCGGAGTGCCCTCACTGACGCCCCGGTATGTGCCTCTCCTCCTCACGTGCTCCCCTACAGCGCAGAGCATGAAATCCCCTCTCCAAATCTGCCTGCTCCAGCGAACCCGAGAGGGTGTGCTGGTCTGCCAGAAGGAAAACTCTGTGCAAAACCACACCAGTTTTAAGAAAGGTTTTGTTAGGTAGGGGCAGCCAACAGCTGGTGCTCAGGATAACTCTTCAAAACGTGCCAGCTTCACTTTGACATTGCAGTTATGAACCATCTCCCAGCCAAGTGCCACAACACTAAACTAAGAAAATCCAGCTCTGCCCTCCTGGTGGAATTGTTCTGTTTTGTATAAAGAATTACATCAAACTAGAAAAGCAGAACATCTTTGCTGTCCAATGCAGGTGTTCAGCAGGGAGGCAAGAGATTTACATTCAGTGAATACTTACTTTTTTCTAAAAAGCAGAGCAAGCCTAAGAAGCCCCAGAAAGAAGGAGCTGAACATCCCATTTCCCAGGACAGCACTCAGATTAGCAGGCTAGGGGTTGTTCAGGTGGAGAAACAGCTGGGAAAAAAAAAATCTTGGGATACTAAAGATAAAAGATTTCTCATATAGCTTGACCCTCACATTAAAAAGGTACCAAAAAAAAATTATTTTAAATAATTTCCTTTATTTAGAACTACTATATATTGTTAGTTTGTCCCTAGCTTCTGGGTTAAGTAATGAAAACTTTGGCTTAAGACATTAGTTTAATAGGTAGTCTCTGAAATAAGGGATAATGACACCAGTTACACAGCAGGAAAACTTGCCATTAACCCACTGCCTGGTTGAGTAAAAAGGAAATTGGATTGCCTGTTCCAGAAAATAGAAAGGTTAAATTGCCTGGGAGATAAAGTTGATCCTAAACTCACCTAAGTGGGCAGTGCCTAGGATCTGAAATCTGACTAGCCAGATAATCATCTGGACAGTTATACACACAGTTGAAAGCCAACATGTGATCTTGGTAGGCTTTGAATTATACCATTGTTGGATTAAACACATCTGCAATTTGGTAAAATCCATTAAATACATTTATGACACTCAGCACCTGGGATAACAACAAAGTATGTGCGTGTGTGTGTCTGTGTAGGCAAACTAAATGACCTCACGCACTGGTCCCAGAAACAGCGAGCTGCACCAATGTGGGCTTTACATGGGGAAAAAGCAGAGGTGAGACGCAGGCCCAGGAATCACTTTCTGCCAATGATTGCTAACAGGAACCGTCAGAACTTGGCAATGCAAAAAAATCAGAGGCACCACAGCAAGTATTTTCTTTGTTGCTTTTGAAGTGCCCTGGATACAATCAATCATACCGAAAAAAACTCCTGTATTTTGGTTCAATGTGGAAAGGGCTATTTGCATTTCAATATGTTCAACTTATCCTGCCAATAAAAACATGGTATCATGAAGAAGAGATCAGGCCACTGGAGTGAAAAACAAGAGGTGACATCCTGCAGACCTTTCAGATAAAACAGCTCCTTGCTTGTAACATTTCTGTTGACGTCCCAATATTTCTGAATGATTGGGTTTTCAAATGAGATCAGTCAGCATGCAAATGAGGAAACAGGATCAAGACATCTCCCATATCTGATTGGATAGAGAAATTATCAAAAGACCCTTTTTTCATATCAAATTTCCATCACAAAAGGTCAAACTTTCAACTTCCATTACTTTTGCTAACTGCATTTCACTGTGCCTGCCAGCTCATCGCTGCTGCTGTTTTCAGAGGAAAAAAGAGAAGTAACAAATGATTACATCTTCTCCCACATCTGTCATACAGGATGGACAAACATTTTCCAATCTTGTTCTATTTTTCTCTACAGCCCTCAAAATTCTTGCAGCCAAAACATCACTTCTAACCTGATTAGCTATTCCTAGGTTGTTTTTATTTTTCTTACAGGTTCTCTTCTTATTTTCTAGCCTACAGACTGACAAGAGCACCAGCTGTGTTGCCAGAATGTCTTGTTCTACCATTTGGCCATTTAAAATACTTTTTGATGTGTGCTTTTCTAAAATATATTTCCTCGTGCGGTCTGGCTGGACTGACGCCTAAATACTCAAGTAATGGATGTTCCAGAAAAACAAAAGACAAAGAAAGAGCATAATTTCCTCTGAAATCCTCACGCAGTTATATTTTCCCTTGCAGTCCATCCCTGACAACAAACGCAGCCTGGCCTTCTGTAGATTTTGATCCATTCCTCTAGTGAACATCTGATCATGGCCTGAGACTCCAAGGCTTTGCCCTGCCTGCTCAAAACACTCAGCTCATGCAAATTCAGAGGACTTACACCCTTGCATCCAAACAGAGGAGTAGCTCAGCACCCCTAGGTCTCATCCACTGCTTTTCTAGGTTTAAAGTTCAATTTTGGAGCAGCAGAGATAGCAAATGGGGCAAGCACAAGAAGATGAAGACATTAGTAAAAAGTGCAGGACTCAGTGTATTTGTTGCTACCGGTCCCATAAAAATTCTCTCTCAACATTATTATCATTGCAACAGATATAACCCATCAGATTAGTACCCAGAGATTTCTACTCTTCTGATTTTCTCTGTTCTTCTTATTACCCAACAACTAAATGTTTCACAAAGCCATTTCCTACAGAAACATTTATGTTCCCAAATGTTTATTGGCCCCTCTATCATGTTCAAGCTTTTATGAGCACTCTATACAGAGCTCTGAATTAAATACATAATTCCTGATCTATCAGATCTTGGCTTGATGCTGTGTTTGTCTATTTTATACAGCAAGGCACAGTAGTGAACTACAGAACACCTTACAAAAAACGAGTTTATACAGTAAAGATATTTGTATCCAACACTGACCGCGTGGGTTAGTGATTACAGAAAGCTAATGAGGACCAGGAGGATGTAGGGTTTAAATTCCAGCAAAGGCACTTATTCATTGTGTTAGGCTTCCTGAACAACCTTTTTAGGTAATTCCTACACAACTATGGACATTAGGCTCTGTACCATCACATGCTGGAAGGGGATGGAAGATGCTCCTTGTAAATGTTACACAAATGCTTCTCCCTCACTTGCTCCACATCACCCAGGTGTCCACAGCTACACAGAGTAATTCGCCCTCGATCGGTGGTAACTTATTGGACTCTCTATTCTTGCTGGCAGCTGTGTGTCATAACCAGTAAACAGAGCAGACTGTTAGCCGGCACCAGGAGCTATTCTCCCAGATTACTTCCTTCATCTTTGATTTTTCATTTTTCTTCTCCTTTTGACCAGAAGTGCCTGTGGTGATTTGTGAATGTCTGCATGTATCTAGTAAACTAAAATTTTGGCCTCTTTACCACATCAGATCAAGGCAATGTTCTCAGCTCCTTTGTACCCAACAAATACCAGTCGCAGAATGCAGGGAGACGTAGTGCATGGAAGTTCTCCAACAGGAAAATAATGGTGATTGTATTTTATCTATAGGTCTCTACTCTTCACAAATCTATTACTATTGAAACACGAATCATCAGGCCACCTAAATGGATAAAAAGTCATTCTCTGAGAGGTTAAAATTTGTAGTGTTCTCCTTTTTCCTGGGACAAGCCTGGTCAAAGGTTGTTCCAGGATGAACTGGGTATCTTAATCACTAGGTAAGGTCTGGAGTTCACATGATTTAATAATGGACTCTTCAATGTAGCTGAAAAAAATCTAAAAAGATCTGCTGACTCGAAGCTATATTTGACATTCAGATACATTCAGAACTGAGGTGTGGGTTTCTAACGACGAGTAACTGCGTAGCAAGTTACTCAGCCTTGGATTGATTGCACAGGCAACTTTTACACAGAGTGATTTTTTTCATCTAAAAGATACTATAGTTCAAACAAGACTCTGTCTGAATCTGTTGTGAATCTCAATGTGTTTGGAATTAACCAGACAGAACCTGACATCTAATCAAAAAGACAAAGATGGATTTTTATTCTTAGAACTGTTTTAAATAAAAAAGATTCCTGTTCCTTAAAAGGCCTAACAACTTTGCATAACTGTTTGTACCTAGAAATAAACTGAAGGTAAGGGCACTCACCTTCACTCGCAGTTTGTACATACCGAGAAAATGTGAAAAGCTGAATGTTTACAGTTATTTTCTCTCTAATACAACATAGAATCCTGCCTAACACCGTAATGAAAAAAAAACCTTTTACAAAATCAAATCCTCTGGTTCTTCTAAGGGCAAAACTCCCAGATTATATAACAATTAAGGATTTTCAAAATACTCTGTTCATACAACCACATAAATTCACTGGTACAGCCCTACTTTGTGCACCATGTAAGAATTAGGCATATTTAGAAATATCAGACCTTCGCATCACATTTTTGCAAGGGAGGAACCCAGAACAGGTTTTTGTGTAGGCTTCCAGTAAAGAGCTTACACTGCCATTACCATAAATCACCCCAGAATATCTGCAGTGATATAGCATCTTTCATTAAAAAAATACTGCAGCTTCTTTCAGAAGGACCGCCACTTGCCATTTCTTTTAGGTAATCAGATAGCCGTTAATTAATAAACCTGTCAGGTGAATCGTCCTGCTCAGGTCATCATTATCCATTCTGTAACAGAATCCTGCTATCATCACTGCTATCCACCCCATAGCTTCCAGCTCAATTAACTTAATGCTATGCAAATGAGAGGCTCTCCTCATCATTAGCTTATAGCCCACAAATGTTAATAACATAATTGGGCCTTCAACAGGGTAATTAGACACGATTTCTTCCATTAGTCTTACAAGGCTAATTATTGTTGATAGGAGAGAGGGGATGAGTCCCAGTGCTGCATGCAAAGAGGGGCATCTGGTTAAAGCAAATATAGACAAAACATCAACAAGGTAAAACAACAGTTGAGATCTATAGCAGGGTCAGGTAGGGGTGGGGGGAAGGAAGACAGCATGATGAGAAACTCAGGAACCACTGGAGAAATTCTTTACAAGGCAGGAACTAAAACCAAATACTCAGCCTGAATATGGAGCTCTCCTACACTTAGCAGTAAAACAACATGATGCTTAATAAATCAGAGGAAGCTACTCTCAAGTTTTTGCAGACGGGACAATTTGGAAGCTGTACTGATCGAAATTCCTACGTTTGCAATGCAAATATACAGCCAAAGAAGGACACAGAAGAGACTTTAAGAAATTAATCTGTTCCTAGTTCTCCCTTGTCATTATGTCCAAGCTCCTCTCCTGCCATGATTGGTTTTGCTGTGTTTTATTGGATGATTTTTCTGAGTAACAGCTACTTACTGTAAGAATTGCAGAACTGGAATACAAGGAATTCTTTAATAATAACTGAGCAAAATGCATTTCAGCTATTTATTAACAGAAACTTAACAAAAACCTGGATTCAGTATAATGGACTGGCAATAACGTTTTTAACAAAAAAATGGCAGCAAGTTTTCAAACTGAGATTATATTTTGAATGGTGGAATGGAAGCTAAGGGCTTGCTCCTATACCAGTTAATTCTATGCAGTCTCATCCATGGAGGTTAGAAATGAATAACTGGAGTCAGAATTCTGTGAGGAAACTGTACTTTTAAAAGGACAAAGTAAACTTTACAAAAATATGGCAAGTTCACCATACCCACCACTTAGGTTGACAGTTCAGCGTTTTACTGCAAACACTGCTAAGAAAAATGTCTGTCAATCTGAAGAGCCCACAGGACTCAAGGGGCTGAGAAGCCATGTGATTTCTTTATTCTGTTTCTGTTTTCTTTAACTTTGGGGTACGCTCATGGCCAATACAAATCCTTTGATTTCATGGCAAGTATGCGAGGAGGAACTCTTCCTATATACTTGGCCTGAAAATCAGTTTAAATTACGTTCACAAAAGTAGCAGCATTTACTAGAAGGTTAAATGAAACAATTATTTTTAACCTGCTGTACCCTGATCTTTGGTCAGTTATATCAAAAGAGCAGACTGTCCTCTGGATCATTCACTCTGTATATCAGTGGGATATTAATCAGTATTCATATCAGAACAATATTAGACTACAATTTTTTTAAAAAATAATTTTTATCGTGTGCAAAGCATGATAGTGGTCTTACCGAGCTCAGAAATCCAGCACATGTTAGAAAAGGATAACATTTAAAAGCCTTTGTGGGACGGATAAAAGCCTTACTCAAAATGTATTTCAAGCCTTACAAAGGACAGAGTTCTGTAATACAGAATTTTGTAAACATAATGTATTTAGGGACAGAAAATATGATCCTTACACAGCACAAAAACACTGGGTCACCACTTACACCTGAGCCAAAGGCAGCCAATTTAAGTGATGGTGATTAATACATTTATGTGACTGCAGGTGATCCAGGCCAATAGAATTAGATCCAGTGCATCTGTCAGACATAAGGGATCACTCCTACATCTTTCCTGCAGAATAAGCTATGACAGTATTCAGCTCCGCTCTCTTAAATTGCCCTGCACTTGCTAAATTTACTTACTAGAAAATTCTGAGCAAATATCTTGTTCCAAGGCAAACAGCAGTAAATCCAGTGATGTTTTAATGAAGATTACACTTTCTAATCCTCATGGTAATGACAAACTAGTCTCCATTCAATATGCAATATTACTTGACAGTTTTAATCACCCAAGCTGTATTATATTCACTACAGACTGATGCACTTGTCTTCCCAGATCTTCAGCCTGGAGAATCTAAGCAAAAGAAGCGTAATGCCTATTCTGACTGTGGTTTTCATTATGGGCCAATTTTGCCAGTCACACTAGCTCTGAGTAACAGCTTACTCTGGGATTAGTCTCAGATCCAAAGTGACTACTAAATCAGAGCACAGCTGGCACAATCTTGTCCTAAGTTTTTACTCCAGAATTCCTGAATTCTAGTAATCATGGAGTTCAAAGGTAATGTACATTTGTAATGTAGTTCCTCTAAAAGCACTGCCCCTGTGCTCTCAATATCAGACAGCAAATGTAGTAACAGACTTCCATAAACTCAGTTTTAACCTGTAAGGGTGACCTTTCTACATTTACTCAGAATAATATTCAGCCAACTTTTGCTACCACACTGCTGAAGTAAACGGTAAGAGATCAACGCAATGTGAGATGCTTGACAACACCGAACAGCCCTCCTTTTCCTATCGTGCTTTCTCAGACACTAAGCGCCTTCATCCACAGTTCTCACACGTGCAAAACTCTCAGCAGTTTTATCTATATGTGTTCTCTTACCCAATGCAAATTAAAATGCTGCCACACCATTATATTTAAAGTTTTCCTCCCTCAGTTATTTTTCAAAAGTTTTTCTGGTTCCAGTCAGATCTTGAAACCAGTATCTTCCTTACAAAAAGCTCCTAAATCCCACAAAATCAGACTTTCATGTATATCGTTCTTATTTGTGTATGAACTACTGAGGAAATTAAGGTAAAATTTTGAAAATAACTGCTTTAGTCCATGAAGAAGTATTCAGAATTGACAAAGCACATCATATTTTACCCTGCTGAGATCAATCAGCGTTACATTCCACGAAATGCACTGATGGTGCATGACTGCGTGCAGCTACACCTTTTCCTACATACCCGGTTTAGCAAAATTGTTAGTTAAAAGTGACCAAACAGCCTCAGAGAAGAGCTGTAGGATGGCCCCTCAGGTTCAATGCTACAGCACTCAAACAGCACCTTGAATACTGCTGGATCCCAACCCAGAGAGTCAGCCATGGAGAGCAAGATGAATGGAGAGCAAACTGGGAGACCCGAGGGAACCCAGGTCTGTGAGTTCAGTGAGCTCTCAGGGATGCTCTTTGGTGACCAAAATGGGTAAATAAAAACCTAAGCAAAGAGAGTGCAGAGGGGAAAAGCACAAGTTAGATGACTTTACTATTTAAATGATAACACTTTGATTTCCATGACTGTTTCATTTCATTCCTTAAACAAAAGTTGTGTCTTAGGTGAATGCCCTGAACAACCTTTGTTGATTTGCAGAGATTAGTACCATGAAGTTGTTATTGTGAATTAGGATTTTAAAAGCCTGGTTCTTCTTTCAGGCAGTTCTCAGATCTCCTCTCAGAACAACATATTTTCCCCTGACAAGATGGAAATGTGCAAGTTCCCCATGCTGACCACAGGACACCCCTCATCTCAGCTTCCTGAGTAATACGGGAAAGCTTTAAATGCAAACATGTGAGAACTTGGCGACTAGGTTCAGTAAAAATCTTCAGTTTCTTCTAGGAACTAAAGACTATCTCAAATAATAATACCCCACAGTAAATAGTTTTTGTGTGTAGGGACACAAGCCAGTCCTTTGCCCTGAAGTGACTGAGAGCATGCAAGGGCACAGGACCCTTGGGTAGCCAACCAAATCAGGCCTTCGTGGATCTTGACTCTTTCTGAAACGTTGCCTGATTTAGCTAGCTCCTTCCAAACTGCAGTGGAGTATTCAAACAAAAAGCTTCCTGTAATGTTGAATTTGACATCATTCAAAATTCTGTGACTCTTCAAGATTCAAACACAACCCAATGTCACCTAGTCAAAATTACCTTGATCAAATTGCTGCTGCTACACAGGCGTCTAATTTTGGCAGCCAAAGGAGACACTAGGAGCTCTGCCTTGAAAGCATGGATACTTCACGGCACTTTGTGAAGAAGCACTGAAAGCATTAACATTAAGCCCAGTGCTTTCACAGTTTGACTGTATCTGTTCCCATGTGGAGAAAGCAAAGATGTTGCTGGTTTGGTTTGCCTTGTCTAAAACTTGCTACCATTGCCAAAGACATGAAAAGTAGCCCAGACTCTACTGCTTTTACAGAGTTTTCTATCTCTCCAGTTAGGTATTGAGTTCAGAAAGGCAACCTTGATACCGGTGGCATCTTCTGAGAAAAATGGTTTCAACATAAGGGCAATCAGGATAGAAAGTCTTCAGGTTTCCTAATGTCTCCTCATTTGTGAGAGATAGTTACTGCAGAAGAATATCGCTCCTTTCAGCAGCAAAAAGAATGAAAGGATTGTGCATTAAAAATATTGACTTAGAAGTAGAAGCTTTTCTTCTTTCTCTTCCTGGAGACTTAGGAAGCTTGCTGAGATCAGAGATGTCCTTAATTGCTGTATCCAGGATTTCACCAAACAAACTCCAGCCATCAAAAGGAGCTTGTATGAGGTAATTTCTAAAAATAATACCTGCCTCCCACAACTGAAGCCAAATATACCTCCTATTCTTGTTGGAGCAGAACAAGCCTGTGACAGCAAATGCAACATCCTACAGAAAGCCCATAGAAGGATTTTAAAACTGCATTTGATGTTTTGCTATTGTTGGCTCAAGACGCATATTAACACCTTTCCCCAGGATAGAAAGGCTCTTACGGTACCAATATAGGTCAGGCAGAATGTGCAGCAGAAGTGACATAATCTTTTTATTGTAATCATCCAATTTTCTATCTATTGGATTATTTAATAGCAATAGCTTCTATTCAGATTAGTGTTACGTTATGAGGGAAGAGAGAGCACAATCTACTAAGGAAGAGAGCGAGAACAGAGAATAAGGATTCCCCACCAATGGCCAAACCTCAGAAATCTCCGTAAGGAGCTGCTTCCATCAGTTTTGTGTAGGGCAAAAGACTGTGTGTGTGCGGCTTTTTGCACTACATGTGGAGAACTAGTTGTCACTATGAAGCAGCCCATGGGCGTGACTGCTTAATAGAGCCTTCATGCCAGAGCAATGTACACCTTTTCATGTACAGCTGTTACACATAAGGTAATGGGAGCTTCCCTGATATATTTTGCCCACTGCGGAGCGCTCAGTGATGCCTCTTGCAATAGAGGCAGATCAGGGAACAAAGGTAAATGACTTAATTAAAATCTTGTCAATGAACAGGGAAAGTCTCAAAACATCTGCATCAAGAGATAACACAATGACTGAATTATTGTAGCTTGGAAAAGGCTACAGGGGTAGCAACTGTGGCTTAAACTGATCCCACTCACTCAGTGAAGCAGACGAGTCATTCACCAGTCCAGGCGAGAGGAAGATTTGCTAATTTTGCCCAGTAAGCACAACCTGCAATGGATTTTGGTTGGAAAAAAACCTTGTAATTTTTATGACTTGGCAAGGGTGTTCTGCTCCCTCAGAGCATGGCTATGTGTGTACTTGATGTATAGTCAGCATAGCTAAGTGAGGGTGGAGTACCTCCACTGGAGTGGGGAAGACAAATAAGAATTCATCACCTAAAACACACTTTTCAAAATATGTTTCTATTTCATAAGCATACCATTGACCTCAAGAAGATCCTGCCCCGTTAGCTCCCACTGTCTTGCCCCTTAGTTTTTACCAAACCAGTTAGTCTGTTTGACTTTGAACATGTGATGGAGGAGGAAGAGACTAGCTGAGATGGGAGCACTGATATGTAAAGTGATAATAAAAAGGAAACCAATTAGCACTAGTGAAGACAACAGTCAGTAAACCAGCAACCGTATAATGGCTCTGGTAAGAGCAAGCTGCTTTCTAATCAGAAGAGACAAAAAATGAGAATGATCGAAACAGAATTGGTCTGCCTATTATTTTTACTACGTTCTTTATAAATTAAGCCAAATCCTACATAGGTCACTTGGACTTTTCCTACTGTTTCTCTCTCTCCCTGGTGCACGCAAATTTTATTGTACTGATTTAGTACCTTGATTACCACATCATTTTTCTGTTTTTTTTTTTTTTTTCCCCTGAAAATGAGGAGAAAATAAGAAGATATAATTATAACATTTCTTCTTTGTTACTCATCAGATTTTTGTATGCCATCAATTAAAAACACATCTATTATAAATACACAATATCCATCATTTAAATTAGGTCAAAGTTTTAAAAATGCCCTGTAAGATTTTTCCATGTCAGAATAATTCAATCACTATTATGTTTCCTTGATGCAACTATTTTGGGACTTAGCTTGTTCCTTGATAGGATTTTAATTAAGTCATTTACATTTAATTTCCAAATATGTAGCTGTTACAGAAGGCAGCAAGGAAATTAAAAGACAAAAAGAAACCTGAAGACAGCCAATCTTTAACAAAAATATTTCTGATATAAAAATGAATCTGAGGAATACATATTCAGTGATAAGTATTCCAGTCCATGTCTGGTAAACTCTCAGATAATGGCAGCATGGTAGGGTCACTGGGGTTCTATTAGCTCAATTAATGAGGAGTAAGATAAGGCTAACACCTAGCTCTTCAAACGGCTAAAAAATAGAGCTGATAGTAATGGAGTTATTAACCTTCGCCAGCCATTGAATTTTGCTGCTGATTCAAACTCCATTTCCTAGTTCAGGCCTCCATTAATAGGCTGTTTATTATCCCTAATCCACACTGGGATCAGCTGCAGAAATATGAAAGCCCCATGTAAAGACCAAATAGTTAAAAAAAAAAAAAAAAAAAAAAATCTTTTTTTCCATTCTGATTTTTCCCTTTTCAACATATTCACAGATTCTACCTTAGAAATTAGGAACTTCATTATCCTAAACTGTTTGAGTACAGGTTCTTAGTGGTGTGATGAAAAAGAAGCTTTAAATATATTATGTAAAAAGATTACATAATCGGGGATACAGCCACATCGTTTTGAAGACCAAATAAAACACTGCTGGAAAACTTGCACTGGAGAAGATAGTGCTGTTTATTTTCTCTACTGGGAAAGAAAAAACTTTAATATTGGAAAAATGGATATTTGAAATATATTATATATGTATTGTTAGGTCAATCCTCAAGTTCATCCCTCCCCTGCCCAGCTTTGTCTGTCCACTTGTATTGTTTGTAGATTCTACTGTAATATAATTAATCAATACTGAAATGTAAAACAATCGACCCTGGATTCAGATCAGATGGAAAAAAACAAAGGAAATGATGGAACAGAGGAACTGGGAATCCCAGGACGCACTTAGCAGCAGAGGCCATTGGCACAGATGGAAGGGCTGGCTTTATGGGCTTGAGGAGAACTCTAACCTGGCCACAATTTTAACTACAGAGATCTTGAGTTAAAGGGTCTTTAGGCTCCTTGCTGAGTTTGTACACACTCAGTTGCGATTTGTGACACTGTGATTTTTCAGTATATTTTCAATGAAAGAGACGCTGTATAGTTATCATAGTCTACACACACAAGACATTCTTCCAAAATCTATCACAATAACATCTAATAGAATATCAGCAATCATGAGTAATGGAGTTAAGATCAAAATAAAAAAATGTTTATGCTAATATATATACATCCAGTACACAGTGCTACCCTCAAAACTGAATGCAGTTCTGGTTGTCCCATCTCAGCAAAGAAACAGCTAGAATGACTAGAGAAGGTAGAAAACAAGGAGACAGGATGATCACAAGAGTGAAATGATTTCTAGGAAAGGAAAGGATAAGCAGACCACGGTTCTTTGCCTGGGAAAGAGATGACTGAACAGGCATATACAAGAGGCTCATAAAATCAGGAGTGTTAGGAGACTTGAACAGGGAATGCTTATAACTGTTCCTCAATAGAAGAAAGGAACCCGGAAAAAACACTGTGAAGTATTTTCATACGATACCCAGTGAAAAAGTGAAACTCCTTTCCATACGATTTGGTGGAGGCCAAAAGTACAGGCTTGAAAAAGAGACTGTAAAGTCAAGGAAAATGGGCTATTAGACAGTTGTCCAGATGACCCTCTGGCTCAGGGAATCCTTAAACTGCTGATTGCCTTAAGCTGGCCTGGAACCAGCAGACAGCTGGTCATGAACCAGCTGAAGCGAATGACAAGAGATATCTAACAGATGACACTGTTGCTGCTGAATCTTATTTTAACTGTAAGTTTGGGAGAGAGCAGAAGGGAATAAGAAATATTTTGGTAGATATTAAATAGAAATTTCAGTATATTAGAACTATCCATGGCTATACTATACATTTCTTATTGTTGCTCAAGCATTAACAATAAAAAAAGCTAAAATATCTATTTACGCTCATTTGGATGAGGAACTGAATTCAGTCCTTCGCGTTAGTAGTTCTGAGCTTCAGATGCCAACCTGTAATTGTATTTGGATTCCCACTTACCATAGGCACTAAGTGGTTAATGGTGTTCTTTTACTAGATAGCTGAGAGACCACTAATAGATTCAGCTTCTTATTTGCCCTAAAGGCTGCCACAGTTCAGTACGATTAGGATCCTGTCCACTTAAGCAGTAACTGCTTCATAGGGAGGAACATAGAAAGCAATACACGTCTTCTCTGAGTACAGAAAGAGCAGTTCTTTGGTAGACAGGTTTTGTCTGATACAGGCAGGTTTTCCTCTACCAGTCTGTAAGCAAGCCTTCGCTCTACTGCAAATTCTAATTTAAAGAAAACCCTGTACCTTACTTTTTCAGTGGAAAATGAATTATTTTCCTTTTTGTTCCAGGGCAGTTCTTTGGATACAGTGGCTGATGCTGTATGAGTTTTTTTTTATTATTACATTTTAACAAACTTTATAGCCCATTTTGTTTTCCAATAACTTTATTTTCCTTCTCTTCTACCATCAATTACTAGGTTTGTTTTTCTTTCCATAAGATGGAGGAGTCAGGAGACTGATCCTGCTCAATGCTGTATAATTTAGTATTATGTGTACTAGCTTTATGAGGTGGGAGTCAGATAAAACATAGTATTTGAACACTAACCATTTATTAGCACTAAGGAATAGATTTGTGACTTGACAAGCAGACAATAACTCTGTGTTCTGATCAGCCAAAGAGGTCTACTTTGAGTTCAAAACACAGAGTAACATACTCTTTCACAAATAATTTTGTTTACTGAGGTGACTAGATTTTAATAATAAACTTGATATATATGTAAATTTATTTTAATCTAATTTCATCAACAGAGCCCTCCTAAAAATGAGACTTTGTAGATTGTTCTGTGTCTGATTTATAGATTTCTGCATCCTATTCCCAGATTGATTCCAAGGCTATAATTCTATCAGGTTTTTCTCCTGATGTCAGAAACACCACCTCTGCAGATAGTGTTTTATAACTAGCATCACAACTGAAACTGAATTACTGCCCTGCTATCCTATGCTGCAATATGTCCTTTTGTTTATAATCACCTTCTCTCCCTTATATACCTACTACTTCAGTTTCATGGAAAATATCAGCTCCAAAATCAATCAGGTAGCATGATGTCTATTTTTGTCCCTTACTTCAACCCCTGTGTAAAATAGTAGGGGCCAAATTCTCAACTCAGATATGAATGTGCGGAGCTCTTTAAAGAAAATGGAAGCTGAGCAAATGGATCAGTGCCAAATTTCCACACATACAATTTTATAATGAGTTGTTCTTCCTCACTTGATGAGGTCTCGATCCTGTAAAGGAGCACACGGCGTGCACTTGAGTATTCAGACTGACCTCAGGTACTCAGATACGTGTTTAGGGACTCAGGACCTACCTTCTAAATGCACATGAAGAATAATCCATGGAAAATGTTATTTAACTGAATCTAGCATAAGTTTCAAGATTCCTTCTCCCTTTTTTCATGAAATGGATTCCTGTTTAAGATGTATTTTGTCTTACTTTCAATAAAGCAAGCTACTGCTGTTTTCACATACTTTCATTTCTAAACCTTGATGGCATGACTGCTAGCTCCCTCCCTTTTCACTCTCCTCTTTTCTCTCTCCAACTCAATCTTACCCTTTTACATCTTTCCACTATACCCTGTACGGGGAGTGGATTGAGGGCAGCCATGCAGGAGACACAGGAAGAGTAACTTTGCCAACTTAAACACTTATGTGGGTAATATACCTTTTCCATTACTAGTTTTTAGGTAAGAATAAGCTTCCTGGAAGCAGAAAGACTACAAATTTCCAATGTATGCCTTTGGAATGGCCACTGTGTCAGCCAGTGGTATGGACTGAACCAGGAACCGCGGGAGGGGAATGGAGAAGCCTCTCAGCTTTGATGAGTACACCAGCATTTCAAATCCTCACCACCCTTGGACCAGCTGTAAAGACTAACTCCATTTTATTTGTCTGGCAGTCATAACAGTTCTCTTTTGATGCTCATTTCTCTTATATTACATTTCTGAACACTTCATTATAGCTCAAATAAAATATAATTCTCATGTTGTTTTTAATTATTTCACAAAACCCAAAAGTCTCATAATGAGCTCCGCACAATACTAATATATTTCCATGATATTATGCCAATGCTAAAGAAAGAAGATGTAGATCCCCCCTCCTGCTGCAAATAAAATACACCTTCTGATATAATCCAAACTTTAATCCATTTCTTATGGTTTGCCTTTAGAGGCAACTCAAACAAATAACCAGAAGAACAAACCTCTTCTCTCTCCCACAGTTTGGCCATCTGGAGGATTTGTAAGGCCAATGCTCTATTTCCTACTCTCCATGAGCAAGACCCCTTCTCTAGCTAAGGAAGCAATAAATAAATAAGATGCAACAGCCTATACAATGTCAATAAAGACCTGTATCTTTCCATAAAGAAATTTTTCATATATGTAATGTTGTGATTGCTAAATTTATATCTTACCTGTTTGGAATATTATGTGATTTTTGCAGCTGTTCTCCCTGCTCTATGTCTCTTGGGAAGCCATAAAGCACCCAACCATTGGTCATGCAGTCTAGCGAGTTTAGGCGTTCTGCCAGGATCTTCATAACAAGGTTGTCTGGGACTGCAAAGGATTAAGAAGATGACATTTATTTTGTATGCTGAGTCTGCAATTAAGGAGGATACACACTACTTTTTCTGGTTAGACTGCTACAGGAACTAAAACACAAGGAGTTATTCCCATTTGTGATTGATAGATTTTGGAGAGAGGAGTTACTGTTGACTTTTGCATACTTACTGTGCTATCATGGAACCCCCAAACTCATAAGGAACTGTAGCACTAAAGCAAAGTATTTGGTAAAAATGGATGCCTACATAATTTTGCAATGTACTTTTTCTCTCAGCCATACTGGGCTGATGTCACAATGAAGTGTGTGACACAATCTTATCAAAATGCAAAAATAATGACCTGAGCTGTGTAAAAGAAATCCTAAAACAGGAAAGAAATTTCTGTAGCATTCTGTGTTTAACTTAGCCGATGATAATGGTTCTGCCGCAGCAGGCTAGATGCGATATTTCTCCAATTTGCCTAAAGGCTTGAAGCTTTTATAACTGAAAATAAATTTCCAAAATGTATTTCAACTACGGTAATTACTGCATTGATGACTCCCTAATTTTAGAGATAAAAGTTCTCTTTCCTCTATTATTATTTTTCTTTAGGGCAAGAGAGAACATCAGCAAGATGCTGACTGGGATTACAATTACTATGCAGCTTTTAAAATTCTATTTAATGGGACACGGTGGTAAGGAGGTATCCTGCATATTTGCACTATAGCCGTCATAAAGTAAAATACTTTAATCAAGATACTTAAACTTATGTACCTTGTAATTTTTTTTAATTTTTTTTTACAGAAGAATTAAATGATTAGGTTCAACAAGAATGACTATAAATTTTCCAAGGACCCTTGCAATGTGTTGGGCTTAGTGTCAAATAACCCCAAAGAAAAGTCAGCAAAATCACCTCAAGCTACTTCCCAAAGAAGCACCCAAAACAATTTTCAAGAAGCAATGAGAGTTCCTTCTCTTTATTTGTACAGTATGTCTAATACACTGTTGCCTCTACTGGAAACAAGTGATAAAAAATGCTACATAAATCCACATCATGGAACGTTGATGTTTTGATACTCACCCTGCCATCGCATCTGCATACAAAAATACAACAAGTGCTTGTAGGAGAGCGTATGCGTCAGATTTCTAACAATGCAATTCGCTTTAGGACTAGCTGACAGGAATGTGCCTGTATTTTAGTAGAGTATATTATTATCAGTGCACATTTATACCCTGGGTACAAGCAGGTTTTAAACCGCAATAATAGAATCCATTTGCTTCCTGAAATTTAACGTTTCCTAAAGACTTACACCTCTGTCATGAAATTCATTACTTCTTTAAATAATCAAATTACTGAGTTTACAGAATTGCATTCAGGATTCAATGTACCAGCAAAAACGGAGGAAAACCGCAGGGAATTAATTAGAAAACAGATTAGTGTATTAATTGAGGATACCCACTTCAAATTACAAAAAAAACAAGTTAAGGAGAGCAATATTCTCCATCTGCTAAAAGAAAAAAGGAATGGAATAAAACCAGACACTTGACAGAGAGCAAAATGACAATGCGAAGCTAGGCATTCCATTAAAAATGGGATTCATAAAATTAACTATACAATAGTGCAGCAGCAGGCAGAAACGTTATTAGACAGATGATACTTATCTGTCTAAGACCTGAGCTGCAGGCAGGCATAGAGGGGATAACAGGAAAATTTCAGTGCTCTTTGCAGGGCAGTTCTCCCTACCCTCCAGGTTACAAGAACTAATACAAAACCAAGACATCCTGGTAGGAAGAAAGGAAAAAAAAATCCCACCTTCTCTTTCCCCAAAATGTATTCCATATAAAGACCAGTGGAATTCCTGGTAGTCTTGAATTTCTGGCTGCAGCACTAAACTTTCGGTCTTCATGCATGTTATTTTATCATGATTCCTACTGGAATCATTAACATGGATTTACAAAGATGCCAAATTACATGGGTATTTTTGAAAAATTTTCAGAATGGTTAAAGACCGTTTTGCAAGGGATTTGAATGAAACCTACAAACCCAAGAGTAAAACTCCATTAATGTAGGATTCTGGTGGAGCTGACATCCCTGTGAGATGAACAGGGAATCAGGGTAGAGGCTGAAAGCCCCAGGAACGGCACAGAGAAATAAGTGGGTATACTGTGCTGTTGAGCTTCCAGCAGATCGTAAGAGATTCTCCAGTTCCAGGGGCCAAATTACTTCCATCTTGCATATGGGAAGGAGAAACACTACAGCCTACAAGAAAATTAAAAAGCAATTGTGATGGGAACCAGGCAGCATCTCCTCAATCTGATTACTTCCCATAGGCTTTCTGTGAACCCTGATGACCAAAATCCTCTACTTTGGTCACTATTTTTGAACAAAACTGAAGCAATCACAAGAGGAAAAAAAGAATCTAACAAGATGCAGTGACAATTAATTAACAATTTATCTAACGGCATGCCAGGTTTGGGGTTTTTTGAGTAATACTGGGGATATGTGGTAACCCTGACACGTTGGTAATTTCAGCGATGACTGACTCAAAGATACCCGCAATACACTTTAGATTGTTTGTACACTCATGTACATATATACATCACTGAATAATATAGATGCTTACATATTTTCTGTGCCTCTCTCTAAAGCTTGATGGTGAGAAATAAAACATAAACAAGTCAGACAGCAAGCTCTGCTCTCCTCTTGATTAGCAAACATACCTATCACTTCAACACAATAGGGGAACATAGTTTGTTGGCTGTTCAATGGCATTACAAAGTACATCAGCTGCCCTTGAACAGGAACAGTCACACTTAAAACAGCTGCATTAAAACTGTAAAACATCTTCCACAGACCAGAGGAAAAAAAAAAGGGGGGGAGGAAAAAAGGAAGAAAGAAATCAGTATTATTCTTATGTTGCTGTGGTACAGACAGAGTAGGTAATGAAGAACTCTGCAGTATGGTATTCCTTTTCACTCATGTGGAACTGTCTCTTGAATGTAGGCAAATTAATAACCTGTAATTGGAGGGGCACACAGTCTGTAAGTAACTAGCCAGAGGTCTCCTAGCCTTAAGCACATGACCCAACGGGCTATATAGCGAAGTAAAATTTAGAGCTTTTCTGATGAGACAGTCAATCTACATGTTTTAAGTAGATTATGAAGCACAAGAGCTTTGAATAATCAATTCCTTTTCAACATAAGCTTGTGTGAGTTTTCAACTCTGAAAGTTGGGGGAATGAGACTCCAGAGAGATTTTACTTTATCATTAGAGAAGTCCAAAGATAAGTTTCTTGTAAAAATTACAATGTACTACAGAGAGATATCTAGATTAGGTAATGTGGAAGCACATCTCTGTTAAAGTGAGAAATCAAGGTACAGGAGTAAAATTCACGCCTCAGAAGTAATGCTGCAGAGCCGCTGAGCTACAGTGATACCCTGTGCTGAGAGCACCGTACATAGCTGTGGACCAAGGTCACGGTGAACCTCAGAAACGGTATACATGGCAGAATGAGGCCACAGCCAGCTCCATATAGAAAAGTAATTCATTCATGAATATGTTCTTGCCTAACATCAATACCAGACACCGTAACTCCTTTATCTCCCGGCCTGTCTCGACCATGTTAATGGTCTAGACTAGGCAGCTGAATTAGCAGCTGCGGACCTAAGAAGTGATCTAATCAATTCAAGAGTATGATCAGGCAGGGTACAGGGAACAGAGGCTTAAAGCGCTGCTGTTCATGCTGGAACTGCCGCGTGGACACCTAGAGATTTTCTGTCTCCAGGGCTGTCAATCAGCACCTTCCAGCAGACCAATTAAAAAATAAATTTACTTCCCAGAGCTTCAAAGGTTTTCACAAGTATAAGGTACTTCTCATGAAAAGTACTTCCTCATGAAGCCCATAGGAGTGTGGCCTATTAGCTCCTACCCAACCCATAGATCTGCAGGACTAATAGAAAACCGTATCAGGCCATCAGTTGACAAAATCATACCATCTGCTCAAGACAAAAGTAACAGAACATTAAAGGCACAGTCTGAAATGCAAAAACACTACTTGAGAGATTACAGGGCACTATTCTCCAATAGCTTCAATGCTGTCAGTGCTCCAAGCTATACAATTATCATATTTAAATTGATTCCTCCTCCATATATTTCCCTTTAAAACAGACTTTTGAAGGGTATTGACTCACTTCTCCAAACCTATAAAACCTCGATTCTAAGTACAGCATAAACGCATTTGCAGATATAAATTGTCAGCTTTGTACTGTAAAAAGTTCAAGGTCCTTTTGACAATATTGTCCATTTACCCTTTATCCTTCTCTTGGAGATTTTATTTTTTTTTTTAAGCTAGGTCTGAAGACTTTCACAGCTAATTCAGACGCCTGAGGCTTGATCCCAGTACTTGACAGTTAACATCTTGCCCAGAATGTAAGCTACCGCCAAAGGCTACTTTCCTGGATTGTCCTGTCAATCCCAAATTTAGCAAAGCATGAGATTTGCTTATCTTATTGCTCTATAAACTCTGGATTATTCACAATGGGTGATTTGATTTGGGTCTTTCACAGAAGTATTCTATTTTCTTGCCCGCATTAAGGTCCTCAGAGATCGTATCAATTTGTTTTTAATGTGTTTGAGAACGATTTAACAGCGATTTACCATCACGTAGGTTGATCAATATTTTAATTTAACCCTGCCAACACGCCAGACTTGTGAAAACGGGCTGCTTTTCCATTTCATAGCACACAGCCAGTTTTGTAAATAACAAAAACCAACCCAAGTGTGTCTGCAGTGCCGGCGGCGGGAGGAAAAGGCCCATTTTTGCTCCGATGCAGTAAGGCGAAGGGGAGCCTTTCCTCCTCACCACGGGCTCGGCCGGAGGCCGGGGGCGCCCACCCCGCGGAGCCCCGGCGGGACACCGCCTGCGCCCGGCCCGGCCCCGCTCCGCTCCGCTCGCCGCCGCCGCCGCCCCGGTTGGTTGTTCTCTAGCGCCACCTGCCGGGCGCGGCGGGCAGCGCGGGGCGGCGGCGGCAGCCGGTACCCGCCCGACGGGCAGCAGCCGCCGCTGCGGCAGGGACTTCAACCGCCGAAATCTCGGTAATTCACGGAAAC
Source organism: Gymnogyps californianus (assembly GCF_018139145.2). NCBI lineage: Eukaryota > Metazoa > Chordata > Aves > Accipitriformes > Cathartidae > Gymnogyps > Gymnogyps californianus. The sequence continues at coordinate 7,912,881 of NC_059488.1, forward strand.
GGAGCCCGCTCCGGAGCCCGCTTCGTCCTCCTCAATTAGGACACCGCCGGGCTGTCCCGGGCAACCTGAAAGCGTCTCTGACGTCCTGATTATTGAAGCTAACGCGAAGCCGGCAAATAAAGAGGCAACGCAGCAAGTAACAATATTGACATGGCGTTTAGCAAAGTACCCTAACGCTTATTTAGTAATTTCATAGAATGGAAAATTTACACAGAAATACCGTCTCCACTCGCTCATTTTACATATACAGCACTGCTGAGAGTGGCTTCCTGTAAGAATTGGAATAATTATTTTAATACAGTAAAATAAATAATATGATATTTCATTTCCACATTTTAAATATTTTTGTTTCTTCGAATATATTAGAACTTTTTTTTTTAGCTTTTTAGTCATTTAAAATAGGAATTAGCTGTATTAAAGAGGAAGTGATGACATTTTTAAAGCAGGTACAATCCCAAATCATCAATCAAATGATACGTGATAAATTAATACCTTCAGAAATGCATGCTAAAGGAGTGCATCATGCTTTCTCACAGTTATCAAGCCAGAGATTCAGGAATCTACATCTGATCACATTTAGTGACTAGATAAGATTCCAGCCCCTTACACTGCTTTACCTGTTAGTGGCATCTTCAGATTTAGCAACGGAAATTCAATCCAAATTCAGTACCCAGCATACAAACACAAAAAGCTTTTTTTCCCCTAAAAATAGCCTCTGCGAGGTTGTCAGTGTCTGTGTGTATTTGCCTAATGGCCCAGGCTATCAGTGAGTCACAGGATGATCTAGTGGGCTGACATGAAGGTCAAGATCCAGACACCTGGGTTCCCATCCACGCTCACTCACCGATTGCAGCATGGCTCAAGCTGAATTAGGTTTTCTGCCTCAGTTTACCCACCTGCCAGACAAAAGCTACTCTGAATTACCTCACAGGGATGTTTCTAACCTGAAAGATTCTAAAACTAGTAACAAAATGTATATTTGTACTACTTCTTTTTACTCCTTCAGCTTCTGCAGAGAGAATACAGCTAGACACAAGACAGCAACCACAGTTCTAACCCATCTAACGCATCATTTCCATTATCAATCAAGTTCCCTATTTCCTCCTTATTTCTAAACCAGTTCAGCTCTACTGAAGAACACAGAGGCTTGTGGCAGGGCAGAATTTGGCCTACAAACCCCTTTTTGACAGTGATACTATTCGAAAAAGAATCAATTTGGTCTGATAAACATGGCAAAAAACATCTTGGCTTTCTATACCAAATACTGATTCACCATGTGATGAGAAGAGAGGACGTTAAGGGGTTTGTCGTCCCTTACCAGTGATGCCTGGTGCCAGCACGCACTCTAGATCCCCAACAGTGCGGTCAGCTGCCTAGTCCTGTGTCTCCCCTTACTGCTCCTCCTGACACCTACCAGCCACATTAAAGGGACATTCAAAAATGTAAAGTGATACACAAGAGCTATTAAATGTTTTGCTTGTCATTAAAAAAGTCTGTTTCGTACAGGAGCCTGATTCTATATGTGTGACACCCAGTGAAACAGAGCCAAGGCCAGAATTTGATGTTAAACTCCAAAGACCATAAAAGGGGATGCTGCCAATACACAACATGCTTTTCCTCCCGGTTTTCTTATAAAAACTCACGTGATTTCCCCATCCCAAACTCCAAACAGAAAAACCAACAGAATTGAAGTCAGCAGCCCTTTGCTGAAGAGCTAGTGCTGCAAGAAGAGTAGCAGGAAAGGAAACACCACTTTTCTAAGTTTTTAAGAATGACTGTCAGCAATAAAGATCAAAATAAATATAAAAGATTAATACTTAGCATTTATATTGTGCTTTGCTGTTTAAAAGCCCCTGATAACCATGAGGCCCTGTATGGCCAAGGGCCACAACCTCACTCAAATCCATGAGGGTTTGTGGCATTTTGGTGGCACACAATGATGCCCGCTGACCAAAAATGGGATCTGTGGGCATCTGATACGTTTTAACTTACAACCTGTTTTGCTCCCTCCCTCATGCAAACCCACAGACTCCAGCAGCACTATCCCTGTGAGCTATGATGCCTAATATTGGACTATCCATACTCCAGTAACAATAATAATGGTGAATACTGCTGCAAAACCAGGAGACTGGCAAAATTTATGTAGGCAGACCATATCCACTAACTGACTGATTATCACAATTGCTTCAGAAAACAACTGCACTAGAGTCTTAAATAAAACCACATTTATTTTGTCTGGTCTGGCTTCCATGGTTGGCTTTTTGGAGTGGTTTTTTGTTGTTGTTTTGTTTTTACTCTTGAATGGGGTGGCCTTTAAAAATGTCTTTGTAGACTGAGTCTCCCAAGTGTTACTTCAGCCCTGAATATCTGCTAGCCAGATATGCCAATTCTGATTGTTGCATGTTGTGTAGAATAAAGAAAAATATACTCTAGATTTTCAAATAAAGGAAAAGGGGACTAATTTATCATATTGTAGTGAATCAACACATAAAAAAGTAAAATTCAGGAAAGAAGATGACAACTTACTGCCTATATGCCTTCATGTAAAACTTTCTATTCTACAACCTTGCATCTTTTATTAAAATATGGACACCTAAAACAGAAAAAAAAAAATTTTAGATTTTATTTTGTTCTCTTGACCACCAATTTTCTCCTAGCAGGAAAAAAGACTGCTACCTATTTTCCATAAAAAAACCTTTGTAGCAGTCCCAGAGGAAAAGTCAAAAGTTTGACTTGAAAAACGGAGCTACTTCAAAAGCATTGTCAAACAGAGGTGAAGGTTTCTTAAAAATGCATAAATTAAAGTATGGTGTATTCATAAATATCTCCGTAACTTTACACAGTACATTTGTGATTGAGGTGCACATATAGGTGAACATATAGCATCATTATAAAACTAACTTAAATAAAGTAGAAAATCAATTTATTAGCTACTGTTTGGGCTCTGTGTGTGTGTGCGCGTGTGTGTGCATGTGTGTGAAAAATGAAAGAAAAATGGAGAGTTTTTTTCAATAATAAAAAGGGAGTTGCACTGCAGGGCCCCTAAAGCTTGTGAAAAATTAAACTCGACGGATTCAAACTGTCCTATTTCCACTTCAAAAGAGAAGAGGCACTGAGCTCTTCCCAACTTATCTTCAAACGCCAAGCACCCTAGAAAGTTTCTTTAAAAAAAATAAAGTCTCTAGTTCCCCCAAGCACTGTACCCGTTACTGTAGCTGCTGTCTCTCCCTCTTCTAATTATACCCATGTGAGTCTATTAATCAACTTGTAAATTATTTAGAGAGCCATGCGCTGTCTTCAGCTAGTACAAACACACTGCATGCAAAGACTTGCTGAAAACCAATGGAGCTCCCAAAGGGTCTCTCTCCAATGTTCAGACAGCTTGCAGCTCGCCAGTACAGTGCTGTTAAAAACAAGAAATAACACTAAGCTTACCTCCTCAGATATAAAGATTTATTCAGCCTTTCAACTCTGAAACTCTTTGCAAGTTTTTAACAAAGAGGAAGCCGCTCTATTGTCAAATATGTACTTCACACTTAGTGATGAGAATATTAATTTGATGTCAAAAAAAAAACCCAAGTGCTTTCAGTGAGACTGTGATCACAATCACCAGGGGACCCCAACTTTCAGAGGCTACACCAAAAAGCACCCCTTTAAAACCATTCCAATTTAAAATAAGGGGTGGAAAAAAAAAATCTACATTTGTACAGTAATGGTTTTTATTAGAAAATAGGAGAAATTAGGGAATTCCAGATTTTACCCCCCACATGCAGACTGCCATTGGGGACAGCTTCAGATATTACTACTTAAAAAATAGAAAAAGGAAGGGGAAAAAACAACACAGATTGTGTGTGTTCAACTCTAACAGGCTGCAAACAGTGCAATGTTATCTGTCTTCCATGAATCAGCCCTCTTTACCACCTGAATCTTCATTTTGGTGGAAAAAACAATTACCCAAACTAATAGCAGTTCTTCCAGCTGAAAAGCAGAATCTTACTGGTTTGAGAGTGTTCTTTTTTGCCCCCTGCTCTTCATGCTGTTTTCCTGTCATCTCACTTCTCTTGGCTCCATTTATTGCAGCCTTGCAAACAGATATATTAATTAGCGGTGATCACTCCATACTATTTCACCATGAAAACACGGAAAATTGAACAGCAGAATGGCATGCAAATTTCTTTTCAGCTGATTGATGACCTTTCCTATTTTTGTGATGCCCTCAATGCCAAAATGCTTCTGCTTCTATTTTCATTAATAAAATGCAAACATCTCAAGGGGCAAACACCAGGGACATTTAGGGGGGGAAAAAGCAGCTATGCCTTCTGCATTTTTTTTTTCTCCCAGGGTATAGGATTCTGACAGACACCTTTAAAATGGTGAACATAGATCCTGCAGATGGAACTTTAAATTAATGCGTGCCCATGTTTTCAAAGAGACAGGTCCAGAAGGCAGTCTAGCCCTCCTCAGAATTACAGCAACCTGGGGACACGAATTCTGCATAAAGGTCTTCATCAAGCCTGTGGGGTCTATGAATGGGCTATCTACATATGCATCATTTGTCCACAGCCTGAATTACTAGAAGGCGAGGACCAGTCTCTTCACAACATTTCAGAAGGAATCAAACTGAATGAATTAATTTATGTGAGTTGTCTTGCTGCCTATGGAAGGCTTCTGGCCACTACACTTACCTCTTACTCCAAATGGAAGTCTTCCCAGGCTGCCCAAGCAAATGGTGTGTGCTAAATTTAGCATTAGACCAAGATGTAAACTAACTGGAGTTAGTGACCAGAAGACTGGTCTCACACTCCAATGCTGGTAATTTTCTGCCCTGAGTATAGTTAGCAATAATTGCCCAGTGTTCAGTGGAAACCACAATATCCTAAAGGAAAAGTCTGTGCATTTCAGACTGGTTGTCCAAAGAACAACTCTATGTTTATGACAGACAGAAACCAGTCAGGTTGCTGAACTTTTCACTGAAAATGCATTTTTCAATATCTAGTGTGTACCAACTGTAGACGAGAATGTCCTGGGAATTAAAAAATTAATGGGCTCAAAAATATCTGTGCTACCTTCATTAAGCAAAATAAATTACCATATACAAAATTGAGAAGTTTGACAAAGCAGGAGATAAGGTCTTTATGAGACAGCAAACACTAGAAAATACAGAAAACGGGAATGCACTGAGTTGCCTTCTGGGGTGAATAATAGAATTGCCTGGGCTGTTCTTGAAATACATGTTGTATACATGAAGCAGCAGTACAGGAAAAAACAATACAAAGAATGTTTGTGAATCCTAAAACCAAGAAAAGATCTGAGTTAGTTAGAACAGAATAGACAGTGGACAGCCTCAACAACTCAATAATAGGTTAGTTTTGAACAAGCTGGTTTTTGAGCCTTTTTATGACACCACAACGTAGCCTGTTGGCGTATCTTAAATGACTAATTGTATGCAATCAACTGTGTCCACAAGAAGGGAAACCACACTGAGATCAGTCCCCAGGGCAAGCATTTTAAGAATATATGAGGCATGCCCTCAAGATTTTATGGCCCTAGTTTCATTTTGACTAGGAATGATTTGAGCGCAACATTTCTCATGGTCTGTCTTTGGTTCCAGGGTATTCTGCGATAATATCACTTGCATCATTCCTTGCCCAAAGGAACAACTAAGCTTACTTGGTACATAACTAGAAATGCAATGAAAATTTTGAAGTTCTAATTGCTTTTCCAGTTATAACACTGTCTGCTATTGACTAAACTAACTTTTCAAATGTGATTTTCTTGAAACAGAATGTAGTCAATAATAGTGTAAGAATCTTTCCTCTGTATTAACCTGGTTGTAACTCTGTAGCAAGACAGCAAGGATTCTTTGCCCATCTTTCCTCTTCAGTAGGCTATGTTATTTCATTTTCTCCAAGCCTCTTGTGAGGGCAGTAATGAATTCTTGTTAGTGTTTACTAATGTAAATTCATTCTTTGTTATCCCTGGGAGAGGAGGATTAGCAAAATGACAGAACTTATTATTTCTGGTATTGCTATATAATATTTATTTTTATTAAGCCCTTAACTTTGTAGTATGCCCCACCAAATAAAAGATATGTGCATACAAGCAAAAACTAAGGGAGAATTTTTTAGCACAATGCACAGAAATATAGCTATGATTGCCATTAACAGTCAGAAGCATTGTACAGCTTTATCCTTGCATGCTATATTAAAACAAATAATCTAAATCTGAAATAATTTCTAATTTGGAGGAATAAAGGAATTACAACTTCAATTTCATTTTCCTGAAATGAAAGCAGCTCCCTTGGACTATGGATGTGCATATTTTTAGGACTGGCTAAAAATTACAATCTGTGCAATTATTTTACTCTACTGGGAATGCTTTTGGTATCTTCTTTAAGGAACTTTAATGGTTAAGATGAAGTTTATAAAATACGCAAAGAACATTTTAGTAAAGAAAGCTATTAAAGGACCTATCTTTGAATAAATAGATCATCCAAACCCCCACCTCAGCCATAACTGACATTTAGAGAGTGAGGTATTTACAGTGTCTGTCCTCTACTTCACAGAGATGAGAAGAAAGTGAAATTACAGTATACACATAAGATTCTGAAATTAATGGATACCATGAAAAAGACATGGGACCAGAGCTTAAAATGATCTCCACACGTGAGTTAGACAGCATACACAAGTAGCCACATTCAGGTCAATCAGACTATACACATGAAGAATTTATTCCCATACATGAAGATCTAGGATCCATTGCAATTAATATACACTAAGATCTCTTGCCTTTGAGTTAAATGGCCATTCTGATTAGCAGTATCTCTAAATCAGAAAATCCTCTCCTAGATCTCTGAGCCTGTGTTACACAGGACCCAGCTTCTCTCTTCCAGGCTGTAGAGATTCATGCTTTCCACTCCCGTGGTTCCCACATAAGCTCCTAGTCCCAGCAATATGGTGGCTGCCACAGAAAATTAATGCATTGAACTAGCTGAGTTACTGTATTACGAATAAATGCAATCCATTCACTAGAGATGAAGTTTAGCGTTAAAATGAATTACCTTGTGGCTTGATAAAGTGACTGACAGAGGGATAGAACACTCAAAGCTGCAGGCTGCCAAAGGTCTTTTTGAAATGCTTAGAAAGTACTGAATCTCTTGGTATGGTATCAAGGGAATCTCAGTTAATTTTATAGGCTCAGGTTTCAGATCTGTGTAATTCACTCTCAGAATTAAGCTATTGTGCAAAAAAGGGGACTTTCAAGCATTCCACGTCACCAAATGACTTTCCTTGCCAAAAATAAAAGACAATGAAGATTTCTCTTTGCTCAGGGGGGGTTTTCTCAAAATTCCATTAATACTGAAGCTTAACCGAGATTTCTCAATCTTCAGCAAGATTGTCTCCCTATATTTGCGTCATTGGTAACCATTTGGCCTGTTGCCAGAAACAGAACTGAAAGTTCCTCTTCCAGGCCATTGTAATTTGGCAAAATAAACATTCTTCCACCCTACTGAAATACAACTTATCCTTTAGAACCACTGATCTTTTTCGGATTTTTAATACCCACCACATACAGAGAGCTATCCTTGTGCAAGACAACTAACAAACATATAAGTTTAAGCTGCTGCCCTAAGGAGCTTACAGTATTTATGATTTATCTGAAATCACTGCAGAGCCTACCAAAAGCAAAGTATGCTTAGATATTCTTTGTGGTAGTCCCCTCCTACAACCAAAAATGGTGACAGAAATGAAGTGCAAAGAAACTTTATTTTTAAGTTTAAAATATTTGCGTGAAAGTAGAGGAATCTACAGTAGCATTCTAAAAGTCAAAATCCATGTATAAAAGCAGAGTCTTTATTATAGCCCACTTGAAATAAAAATGAAACACAATACTATGCTTTAAATAATAGTTTAAACATTTTAAAATTATACATCTATATCAGAATTCTGATTTTGATTTAGAGATAAAAACATGGAATTCAAATTTTGGAATGCGTACAAGAAATCTGAATTTCACTGGAGCAATTAACTATTTGCTTTGAAGATATCTAAGAGCTTAGAAATCCAGCTTCAGTTACGCAGTGCTACAAATCACATGTAATGAATGGAATTAATCAACTTCCAGATTACTCTGATATAACTCAGATTAGAATCTGACCAAGAAAAACTCACTTACAATTTATTTTTCACCACAAATTTGTAACTACAGTGTAATGAGGCAACAACGTGCCCTACCTGGGTATCCATTGTCAATATAAGGCTTAATGAGTTCTCCAAGTTTTGTCTTGTCTGCAACAGCTTCCTTTAGCAGTTGCCCACAGCAAACTAACAGGAAGGAAGAACAAAAAAGACACAAGGTTAAATTTTAAAAAGGAAGCAACAAAGAAAAGAAAAAAAACCCCAGAAGCTGCATACTGGAATAAGGTCACTGAATAAAATAAAAGTTGCAGGTTTTTTGGGTTTGTTGTTAGGATATATTTTTTTTTTGGCCAAGCAGAGCAAAAAGCAAAGAGAGTGAGCAGGGGAGAATACTGAATAAAAAAGAATACATTTGGCAAAGAACATATTAAAAACAGAGATAGAGAGAAAGATATTAATCAAATATGTTTCTGAAATAGTAACTCAAGGGATTGCTAGTGGTTTTCACTTTTTATAAACTTCTAATTACTGAATAAAGTTACACCTGCTGAACAGCATCTGAACCGCACTGTTGGAGGTGCAGGATAATACGCAGTTCAAGGAAGAGACTCTCTGGATCATTTAATGATCATGTAAGAATTATATTTAAAAAACTGTGCTAATGCAATATTATCATTGACTTCAAATACACAGAACACCAGAAGATGCAGATTTAACGTTTTAGTCAGGACAGTTGTACATGAAATACTGCTACTTTGGGCTTGGATAGCACTTTCTGACCAAATTTATTGAGTCTTACTGCCCCACGCGAGTTAGATACAACAGTCCTGACCCTTATTTTACAGAGGGGGAACTAAGGCATGGAGAGGTTACACAACATCACAAGTCCTAGTTTCAACTCAGTTTTGACAAATATTAGATAACAGTCACTCTGTACATTATTGCATGACCTTTCAATTAATAATCGTAAGTTGATTCCACTTTTTCTGAATCAATAGCACCAACATCTACAGCTGAACTGACTTTAATGGCAAAAGAAGGAAGCCCTTTCATCTGCTTTATTGCTGTTAATCACACTGTTTGGCAAACAAGATTAAGAATACGCCACAGGAACATTTCTTGGACAAAGCTGATGAAGTTTAATGTTTAAGTGACGAGGGATGAACACAAACTTTAACAGTCACTAGTTGTCCTGCAGAAGCAAATTCATATCCACAATAAATGGTGTAAAAACATAACAGAAACTCAGTGCATAGACCCCAGCTTAAGACAACTAATATGTTTACACCTAAATTCAATCCAATTCATGAGACTATTTAAAAATAGGATTAAATTTTTAAGCCTGTGCTTCAATCCCAATGGCCTAATTGGAAATTAAGTATGTGCTGAATACTATTCTGAAAAATGATGGTCTTCCAACTCTGTTTTAAATACTTAATTCTTCTAATATTTGGTTTACAGTATACTTAAAATAAAATTCAACATATGGGTAAAGCAGTGGTAATGGTATTTGGTAAAAAGTGCGGCAACTCTCTCATATAGTAGTTACTGTAAAAAAAAAAAAATGCAAATTTTGACCTAGATGAAAACACTATCAAACTTGCAGTTTTAGAAATAAAGTAAAAAAAATAATATTCAGAAACACGAGAACAAGTTAATTTTCTTTTAACACATTCAAACATGTTTTATTTTTCATTAAGCCAATTACACAATTATTAAAAATACAGCTTTGAATAAATCTACAAATATTTATTTTTAGTATGAAATTATAAAACACAGCAATATTAAAATAACTGATAGCATAAATTTTCTGTTAATTTTATTTGTACTTATCAGTATTGTAATATAGATTTTTAAATAATCTAAATTTACCTTTTTCAAGTTCACTGGATATCATTTTAGTCATAGTCATGTATTTTTTTTAAACACTAAAATAATAATAAAGATTTAAAATACAAAAATACTAAACCTAGAACCCCAAACTGATAGGTAGACAGTTTCATAGCTGTTTCTGTGCCTTTAATGGAACTGCACAAACCTACGATCTAGCCATTACTTGGAACATTTATATGGAAAGCATATGGCTTTTTCTGAAGGTTCAAGTTTGAACTTGAAAAAATTTATTTCTTTTCTGAGCAGATCTACTAAACCTGTAACTGAAAACAATACTGCTCAGATCTTGAAGTTATTACTCACATGTAAAGCCAAATCCAGGTTCCATGAAATCTTTTGACTTCACCAGGAGTTCAGGGAAGACGCTAGCAAACTGGCACATCGCTATGGACAACTGAGTGAGTTCCACTAATTAAAGAATCTCCCAAAGATAATAAATCACTACCTACTTAATTCTGATTTTTTCATTTGGTATACGTTGAAAGAATACTAATGAAACAAACTTGCATTTTACTTAACAAAGAGGATATAACTAATGAGCAAATTTTACAGATATCAGACATTTGTTTAAAATAATTTATGGCTACTCCACTATTAGAAGACATATAGAACATGGACACATATTGCATTGATCCTATCACCAAGCTGTGTATTCATATTATAGGACTTTTTAACATTAGCATGCTAACCATGAACAAGCCTCATACAGAATTTTCTGGGCCTCCTTTACAAAATAAAGAGAACGCACTTTTAAATAATTGCTTTGTTTTCTAATAGAAAACAGAAGCACAGAACCTGAGCCTTCATTAAAGTTCAGAGTAAATTCTATTTTAAAAGTGCCCCAATTTTGGTCAGACAGCTGAAACTGCAAAGACATTACTCATGATCCACTGATCCACAGAAGAATTCAGAGCACTACAGGAATCTAACACATGGAAAAATACTGATGTAAAGGGTATAAAAAATGATGACTAAAAAAATGTTAGAGCGGGTTTGTCACAGAATATATGCTCTATTGGTTTATATTTCTCCATTGAAATACTTTTCACTTGCCTCAAAAATTTGACAGCCATAGCATTGGACAAACAGAGAAATTTTATGAGCAAGTAAGATAGACAGTAAAAGATAAATGATCAAAAACAGAGAAAGGCGGAATTGAGCAAAGTGCATATTTACTGAGAACTTACTGTTGACAACACCGTATTTCTGAGCTATTAGTGCTGCCTGCAGGCTCTTCCCACTGCCTGGGGGTCCACAAAAGAGAATCCGTGGTGTAAAGGGGGCGGCTGATCGGTGCCGTGTTTGGACGTAGGTAAGAACTAGAACATGAGAGAAAGGCAAGAAATACAGTTTATATCCTATTTCTTTTAAAAAAAAAAAAAAAATATATATATAAACATTGATGAACTTCTCTCAAATGTCAAGCCATTTTAAAGAGTAGATTCAATTATTAATTGCTCTTTTACCATGTTGTTTTTAGCAGAAGTAATTTTTGCTTGAGAGGTACAATTTTACCATGCAAATTATAGAGGAATATAATTACATTTAATACTTTCTGCAGTTTATGAACAAATATTTAAGTGTAAAAACTCAGGATGTTAAATTAATATGACATTTATCCAGTAACAGACTCCTAATTACAATATTATAGACTTGTAGCATAGGATGTCACGACACAGTATGGCATTGACAACACATAACAGAGTATGATTTTATTCTTTTGTCCATCATTTTTGCATAACATGTAAAGGATAGTTGAGCTTCTCTGTCCGATTCCACTCTGTTCGCTGGACATCATTCTTCTACATTTTGTATCGCGTAGGAAATACTACATTCAGGTCAATCCACAGATTACAAGAGCTTTGGAAAGACTACAGGACATGTGAAGAAACATCATCATTGCTGTATTATAGAGATCTGAACTTTGTTACAAACTCAAAAGACAACCTGATAGATCACCAAGAAGCTAAAAGAAGATGTGGCTTGGCAGTGAGGACAAATTAGGATCGTATTTGGACACAGCCAAACGCTCTTACTCCCCGTGCTCCTTTTATGGCTAACAATACTAGTGAAGAGAGCAGCTTCTGCACAAGCTGTGCAAGCTTTCCAGGGATCATAGATTCAAATGCCAAGGCTAAACTTCATGCCACCGTACCCTGACTGCCACAGTTACCCATGATTAAAGCAGCATGGGCACACCTACACAGGCTTTGATTTCCTCTGTAATTGCAAAAGATACAATATAAGTGTTAGCCCAGACATCTTCAATTCAAATAAAAGACTCTCTAGACTAAAAAGTCCTTGCAATAAAATGGTATTTTAGTCTAACAAATAGGACAGGCTTAGACATTAATGTTTATACGAATCATAAGCCCGTATTAAAAAAAAACACAGATGGAGAACATCATAAGGACCAGTATTTTAACAACCATTGCTAACACATTGCTGTATACTAACAATTTTTCTGAGGGCCCTCTGCTAGACACTTTGGTATCATTATAAAATCTTTTCGTAATAAAGAAGCACCTCCAGCAAACTCCAGCCCTGCTATTTCTCGATAGTGGACCTAAAGTATTGAGAAACTAACTCAAACCGCAACCTCATGGGATCGTATACATCTCTTTCTCCAGTGCCACAAGCTTTACTGGGGTACTGCACTGTACAACTGAATTTGATGTCACATATCCTAGCATGTGTTAGCAGTAATTGCACTAAAGTTTAAGAGTTCACAAAATTTCATAATTGTATGAAACAATCCATAATAATATTAATACTGATGAGAGATCTCCTCTTTCTTTTTTAACTCTATCTGTAGCAATAAAAATACTTAACAAAAAACCTGGAAAATCATAACAGAAAACAGTGTTTGCTGCATAACTTCCTAAAAACCAAGTATCAGCTACCCAAGGAGTGCTCTAGTTACTCTGAACATTTTCCATAACCCAGTGTATTGAAAAAGCACAAACATTACAGGCAAAGCACCCTGCTTACAAATGATGCTTAATTTGCAGTAAATAACCAAGTTAATTAGGAGTAATGATCCCCTAGACAGTCTCCACATCTAATTATTCTTTAAAAAAAAAGTCTGGCTGCTTGATGCACTGCAGAAAAAAGATCTAGAGAGGATTTTTGCATTCCAGTTTTCAATTTATCTCACTACATTATTAATTAATAATAATTAATATTCAGGCACTCACATTTTTATTTACAATTCAATGCATGAATTCTTTATGAATGATGATATGAACTTTTAAATTTAATTAAGTAATTTAGAGATAATTAATGTGTAAATTCAGAATATAAACTTCCTACTTGTTTATCTTAAAAGTGCAGCTCTTGTTATTAAAAAAAGACCTTTTTGAGATGCAAAATTACTGGGATATAACAGATCATCTACAGACTGACAGCTACAAAGTACATTATCAATTGGTCTTTCTGGCAGTTTCCTTCTTCTCTTCTTGAAGAATCAACATTAAAAGTCAGATTGCATTACAGTCAAGCAAAGGCAAACAAGAATTGTTGAACAGAAAAGCTACCAGCACAAACATCTTTTAAATAATGAAATGTTACTGGCTTTGAACTACTCCCACTTCTTGTTATCAGACTTGTGGAAGGTACTAGCCCTTTGGGAGATTAACAACCGAGCCACAGTGCAGCCTTTTAGAAGAGACTCTTGCAGAAATAACCATGACATTTGCTCTACTGAGTCAGCTGTTCCTTGGCAGGACTGTGGAACTAAGACTTTCCAGTTATCTGCGCTTACTCTAGTCCTGTAAAATAATTACCAGGAACAGCCCAAACGCTGTACTAGAGAGAACACAACTCAGCTGGGAGCCATCTGTGTTGACTAATCCTAATCCTACAAACTGTCTCTAATGGCTAGGAACTACCTTTCAAGTAAGAGTTTATCAACTATCAGATTTGCCATAAAGGTATATATTTACCCTGTGAGAGGACATCCATGGAAGGCTGGTCTGCATTGATTGATTTCAAAACTTTTTGGTAGATCTGGAAAACCCCAGGGAAGTTTCTGTGATGTTCCAGCAGTTTCTTTGACATCTCCTGTTCAGATAGATCCTCTGGTTTCACCAAACGTTGCTGTACCAGCGGATCACTTGGCCAGTCAAAGGTTGTATGGTACACCTCTGGAAGTTAGACACTGATTAGGAACTAAGGGGATGATTTAACAGGTCTTGCTCAGGTCCAAAAGGTTTCCTAAACAAAATCAAGGTCTTTGTTTAAGCTTTATATTGTGGCACGAGCAATAACCTGTGCACTTCCCTCGCTACTTGTACTGACACCTGGCTATTACTCTGCAGATGCACAGACAGGAAGCGGCCAAGGTAAATGTCCACCCATGTGGCCAAGACGGCATGATGAGTAAGAACCAGGAACTGGGGATAGCTCCCCAAATTCTTAGACTGAACCTTAAGCAAGACCTTGGATAAGCAAATCTCCTTTATAGCAAATAAAAGTAATTTCTTTAGTTAAGAACCTCCCTCCTAATTGACTCCGAAAACATCCAATGTGATTTTTTTATTGAGCAATGTCAGGACTTTGTTTCGTGATGGATGATTGATAATGATAGTCAACAGACAATACAGAGCTAAGTCTATTTGACAGTCATTTAATGGAAGATACCTAAAAGCATACCTGCACCTCAGAAAAAAAACAGGTTCTAACAAAGATGCATAGCAAAATGTAAGCTCATATGGACAGGTCTAACCTTCAAATATTCTGTACTGCCATAGTCTACTGTTTGCAGGCTCAATACTGAACTTTACGTTTTCCCATATCTTATCGGCACAGAAAATCATGCAATGTCAACAAATACTTTTTCCAATCCGTTTATATTTATAATTATAAATTCCTACCAGTTCTTGAAGGGATACCATTTAAATTTTAATCCCACTGATATTACAATGTTTCTGAGACCAAGCAACACTCCAGTTTCTAGTGGAGATCAGGAACAAACACATACTGCACCTTCTGTGAAGGGATCAAGCCTTTTCCCACTGTTCCTCTCAATCAGCACAGTGTCTGGAGCATAAAGCACAACTAGGCACAAAAAAAAAAAAAAAAAAAGAAAAAGAAGAAAAAAGAAAAAAGGGTAGCTCTTGTTAGTTACTTGCTTTATTTCATATAACTGTTTAGATGGATCCTAGTATTAAAGATGGATGAATGTATTTCAAGCACATTTGCCTCATTCTCCTTTCCCAGTATTCTACCTGCAAATACTCCACTTCTAATCAGAATTTTGCTCCAGCTCCTAAACAGTACAGTGGGATAAAATATACATTAATCCAGTCCAGCACCCATGAGTGCTAGCTGTCCCCGTCATCCATACCAATTAACAAGGTTCTCCCTCACTTGCATTGTATCTGGAGCCTAGGATGGAACTACCTACAGATCGCTCGAGACTGATTCTCTTCTATACCACAAAATTACTTTTCACCCAAGTACTTTGGTAGTGAGACCAGTGAAACTTATTTTTTGATAACCTCACAGAAAAGTGTTCAAACTTGATTAGAAAGCATCAAAAGATGGAGACTCTGTCAGTTCCCTAGGTTGCTTTTGGCTAATCATCCTCACAGTTAAACACTGTAATTTAATTACTATTTTCAGTGCATTTGATTACAGGTTTCTAACAAGCTCTTCTTATGACTTTCTTCTCTGTATCAAATAGCTCTTTCAGACGCTTTTCTCCCTATTAAGGTACTCATACACCGTAAATCTCATCTCCTCTCAATCTTCTTTTTGATTAACTAGACAGACTGAGCTTTAAGATTCTCGTTCAGGTCTTGGTTGCACAGATATAATTGTGAGCAAAACTCAACTTCAGATGTTATTAGCTATATTAAAAATACATGCAAGTACTAGACATTAAACATTTTTGCCTAACTCTATTGCAGTGATTCTGAATTCTTCATTAACAGTAGAATCTCATCCAAATCAAATCCAAAGTGACAATTCATCAAGTTCGCTAACATTCTGTTCACTATCCACTGGCAAGCTCTACATTTATCATTTTACACTGTATTCCACACAATCGTAACAATTCCTTACATTCTAAGTAGGTCCTCTAACTATATTAATTTGGGACAACTGGCTGCTTCTAGATGGCAAGGGCAGCTGTCAGGGTCTTGTCTACCAGCACTTTGCCAGTAAACAAATGTTCCTCTCAAATCAAGTCAGATTCTACCCATGCTCTGAAAGGTCAAGCTTAAAATCATGATGTTTCCACTTCACTTAGTGGAGTAAAGTTTGCCAAACTTGCATTCTCTAATTCAACAGAAGGATGAATTTGTATTTAGTACATGAGGAATTGTTTTGGTCTGAGAATAAAGGCTGATTTCTAGAGATGGAAGTCAGAGAAAACTTGGACCCACTCCTAGAACAGAAGCAAAGCTACATATAGCTGCTCAGAGACACTTGCTGGAGTGGTCCTGAATTTACAGAACTCTAACGTGTAAGAAGAAAAGGGTTCATGTGTGAAAGACAAGGGTTTAAAGTCCCACAGGTTACCTCAAGTTTTTGAGTGAATCTGAACCATACTGAAATATCTGCTGTCTGGTGACTCCGGTGTCTTCAGTATTGGTATTTAATTTATTGAGGATTTTGGGGGAGAAAAGCCTATAGTCTTTCCTACTGGATGCAATCACACATAAACCTTGTACTGCTTACCAACATGCCTAGGAATGATGCCAGATGATTGCAGCATCCATGCCTGTTCCTGATTTTCAGGGAAGCCTTCCAAAATCCATCCCTATTGAACAAAAACATGAAGCAGTTATTGATCCTGGAAGAGAAAAAACGAAAAATTAGCACTAAATATCAATGCTATTTGCACAAAAATTACCTCATTCTGATCCCACAACAGCACAGTATTTGTTATGGATGCTTGTGAGAGAAGAAAGCAAACATGGAGCACTGATATTTTTGTGAAATGGTATGCACTAACACCACTGCCACAGAGCAATGGGAACTTAGGTATTGTAGCAATGAATTTTTTTTTCATGTTTCAATCTTAAAAAAAAAAAAAAAAAAGAAACTTCTATCTTGAATAAAAACAACCCAAAACAATTTCTACAGTTTTGAAATATTCAAAAGGATACCAGCCCACACTGTGTATAAAAAAGAGGCTAAACAAATCTAAAGACAGATTTAATGCCAAGAACACTGAGGAAAATATGCACGCTTTCATTATTTTCTTAAATTATACAGGAAAACTCACAGTAATGGAACCAGCATTCCCAAAGCTAATGAAGCAACAGAGCAAAAGAAAGAAAAAAGAAAAAAGAGCCTTTTGCTCCCTTAAGTCCTTGTTATAGCCAGCTAAGTGTTGGATTGAGCATCTTTAAAAAAACATTTACAGATCTGTGAAATACTGTAGGAGAGCTGCAGCCTCACTCAGTTGCTGTCTGATGCAGTATTTGAAATCTAATCCACTTCCCAGTCTCAAGTCTGAATCTTCTGAACATACTCTAATTTATCTGTTAGTTGCTTAACCACACGTCCTTGTCACTATATCCTATACCTCAAAATAACTTCGTGATACTACGACAAATCTGGAAACCATCTTTGTACTGAAATAAAGAAGATATTTTAATATTGCATTAGCTAGCAATCATTATCATCTCCCACATAAATTTGAAGCTCTGTCAGTATGGGGTCCAAAGGTTTCAGAAGTATTTCAGGGAAACATGTCGCCATGACTTCTGTAGGAGGAAATTGGGACAGTCCAATTATACAAGACAATAGAGTAGACTATTTAAAATTCTTTAATTAGCCTGGTTTCAGGAACATGTCATCTTGCTGATATCTGTAGAAAATAAGAGACTCAAGTAACCGCAAGCCGTTTTTGCCACTCCTAGTGTTTGCTCTATCGAATTAGAATGAACTGCTGTCTAAGGTCACACAGGTGCTGAGAAATCCATTTATCCCTTGGGACTTGCAGGAGGCAAGGCCACACAATATTTTTAGCAGTATGCTAGGAACTTCAGCACTAGTTCTGAATATATTGTGCCTGTACAACATATATATATATATATATATATATAGGCCCAGATCCTCTTCTGGGGAGAAATGGCATCAGAGGTCTGAAGCCAATAAATCTATGCCAATTTACACAGACTACAAATCTGGCCCATTTTCTCCACTCCAAGTGCAACGCTTTTGGAAACTAAAACAAAACAAATGAAAAAAAGCCACCCCACAAAACCATTGCTTCTGATGTCACTACAGTTTATTGCTCAAAATCACATACTGAGCAACAGGCAGTAAACACAATATTGTATTTTAACAATGTATAGCAAACTTCAAGAGGTTTATATACAAATTTCAAAGGTCCTTAAAATAGGCAATAAGCAATTTTATAGCTAAAAGTTTTTGCAATGTAAGAAAACATAGCTCAATAAATAGCTTCCTGCAACAAATACATTTTAAGGCATTAAACAAATGCAAAATAAACACACACTACAAAAATAGTTAGCATTTGGATCTTATTTCCAAAGGTCTCTGAGTTCCAGGGTATCAGTCAGTCCCTAATTAGAATACATTATCCATCTACTTGACACTTCAGTGAAATGTCTATTCCACCACAGAGCTGCAGCTTTGTTCAGAACAGGTTTATTGATATTCTGCTGCATTCCCTCTCCATACCCCCAGTGGCTTGGTTCTGTTTTATCACACATCAAAAAGGCCGTATGCTCAGGGCACCCCATGCACAGCTCAGAGCTGGAGGTCTGAACAGCTGCAAGTAGTATGGTATCACAGGAGGGACAAGCTCCAAGCAGATGTCACAGATAAAAAAAAATAAAAAAAAAGAGTAAAAAGGGAGTGTGGCTTGGGAACGAAGCAAGAGGAAGCAAGACACAGCAGAGCAAGACCTGACTTAAAATATGCCTATCATGCTTTATGCAAACACTGGTCTTTTTTGCCCTCCTGACTATCATTAAAGTGTAATTAGTAACTTCACATGGTAAATTTGTTTCTTTAAGAAGCCATGTATTTTTTGTTCTTGATAGCAGTAACCTTACATCCATGCATGGATTGCACCTTATCACATCAAGGGTGGAACAAAGGCTAAAAGTGAGTAATTCCACGGTGCCTTTACTCTGTGGTCACTGTTCCCTCTCTTTCAGCTGGAAACTTCAGTCCTTTCCCACATGAAGACTGCTGTAAATACAGCATTCTGCTGTTGCCTTAATGCCAGGTGAAGTGCTCCTTGGAGACCCATGCCATGCTGAAAATCAGCAACAAGGAAGTACTTTCAAAGCCATCACTTTCCTCTGCGGATTTAAGGAATCTGGAGAAAAGGAAATGCTCAAGGTCATTCCCAAATGTAAATCTTTCCTTTGCTGGCACTACTCTCGGCTATAATACCAAGCCTACATACTTTCACACTTTCCACCCCAATAATAATGACTTGGGTATTCAAGTTCTCTCTTGTTATTTGACCTTTACATCCTCAATTTTTTTTTAATTACAAAATCCAAAATTGACACTGCCTTAGAATAATGAAAAGGGACAGTGCAAAGAAATAATGCTGAATTACGTGGCACATCTGAAAGAAACCTCAGCCACAAGCATAAAGATCAAAGGTCATGAATGCTGCTGCCTTTAAGAAAACAAGTCATCACAACAGAGTTTTTCCACATCATCATTCAGTATTTTTGAAAAAGTATTACATGCCTTTCACTCCCATCTGAAGAAAGGGGACAGACAATAATGCAAAAAAATAATATCAGTAATGGCTTTGCCAGTATGGATCTAAAATTTCTGAGATTTTCAGAGAACAGCAGACTGAGGAGCGCAGTAGAAATATTGTCAACCCAACTCCTGCAGTCCATCAACATTAGCAGTATGGATGATGGAAGAAGCTCAAACTTTACCAAATTTCCCATTAGAAAGAAACCTTTTATTCCCCACATTATTTTTGTAGGTTGAGTAAGCTGCAAAGCTATTAAAAAACCCCAACACATTCTTCTTGGAAAACAAAAAAGATGGTGAAAAGGCAGATTCTCTCCCCAGATAAATCTATGTAATATCACTATCCTTGCATGGAGATTCACACAGACAACGTGATGATCTTTATCTGCCAAGGTAAACCCAAAAAGAACCAATAGCCATTGCTCTCTATGCCTTCCCTTTCAAGGATAGCCACTACCCTTCTGAACTGTTTAATACCAATCAAAAGTAATTCTGCCAGTTCTTGTGTGAATCACCGGCCTAAGCTTAGTTTCAAAATGGTCCTAAGACATCAGTAAGGTTGCTCAGCTCGCTCTCTCACAAAGTCATTATGTAGCAATCTCTTCACCAGCCTTCTCCAGTTCTATAAATTCCCTCCACAACACCAGCAGTCAGAGGTGCCGTAGCCAACATGTACTAACTCTGTAAGATGAAAAGTCTTCATATCAACTTCACAAGTCCCAGGTTCTAACATAATGCTTGCAATAAGTTTTCTGCGTATGCTGGAAGACCTACCCGTCTGATCCCTCGCAGTCCTGACTACATTTGTATTAGAAGAACACATAACACAGAGTCTCAGCAGAGCTGTTGATCAATAAAAATGTTCTCCTTAGAGAATGCCTGTGACATCTATAAACCTGTGAGTGTCAAAACAATGGTACAAAAAATTCCATATTCCTACTGTCAGTGGGATGAAAGCTGTACAATTAATGCCAAGCCAATGACACCACAAGGAGAAATAAAACAAACAGCTGGTGGTACTATGGTCCAACATACGGCTCCTAATCTATTAACATTTTCAGTAAAAAAATGCTGACTCATGTTTTGAAAGAAATGGCATAAATCCGTTCAATGATGTAAAAAATCCACAGTATTAATTCTATTTCCAATCACACAAGGAAAACATTGCAATTAAAATGCATAGATCCCCTTTCAAATGGAAAAGACATATACAATGTAGAGAAGTTTTAGTGACCACGAACTACTATCTATTAATTAAAAGATTTTTAATAACCATCACAACTTTGAAAAGTCAATTATGTGTTCTTCCTAAAAATAGCAGAAACCTTAACTAGACCAATAACATCCACTCCATTGTTGCTGAATGTCAGGGATGCTTTATAAAGGTTTTTTTCCCCCTGCTTTTGTAAGACATCCAGCACTGATTCAGTGTTGCTGGTGATAACAACAGGAACATAAAATGTAGGCAGGACACTATGCAGCTGTTGGCATTTTAACCACCCTGTCACCTTACTCAGAGTTTACATGACCTAAAACTTAAAAAAACAGTCACTGAGAGATCCTTCCCTCACTATTAAAAGGAGAACTAGAACCATGCCAACACTTACAGAAAGCATGGGGCAAAAAAGCGTAGGGTGGATGCAGCCTTTGGAGAGCAATGGATTTCGCCCATACACTGATGGTTAGTAAAACTCACTTTAACAGTATCACAACAAACACGAGAAAAATTAGCTGTTGAAAACATACCTTCTTTTAATCAGGCAAAGAGACTTATGTGAAAAAATAAGCATGTTGGAGAGGTTTCAGAGCTACTGTTATAAAAGCCCTAAACTGAAGAGTTATTCACCTACTTGCTAGTTTACAGCAACTACTGCCATCCAACAGCTCTCCTCCAGATAGCATTAGAGGACAGATTGCCCCAGCAACTACTACCTTTGAGAGATCATGTGAGAAAATATTTAACCCAAACTATTGAAAATACCAGGGGTACCCTGGCATCTTCCCTATCCTACCTGCTAACTACTAAGCCCAACCAGAGAAGCTGTTAGTGTTAAGCTGAGGGGATCTGTGGTTGGGGTCTGAAACCAGCCTAAAGCCTAGCAGTTAGCAGTCAGATGAGCAGTTTCTCTCTTGGGTTTTTCATCTTTCTAACTTACTTTCATTTCTACAGGTTTAAAGATATTTTAAACATACTCACTAGAGGAGAAGTTTCACTTGAGAGAGATGTTCCATGTCTTGCCACAAGGACAAGGTAGTAAATCATACAATCACCTGACTTGCTGTATATCCATGATATCTCATTGCACTGCTTACAAAAAAAATGTTGACATTCATAGTCTTTTTTTGCTGTTTATTTGCTAGCATATCCAGAGCTGACAATATTGGTTTCTCAAGTGTTCCTCAGCTACACTCTTTAATTCAAAATGCCACAAAAATGAACAAGATGGTACACCACATGCGTGTTTTTAAACAGGTTCTCCTGCCAATTGAAAGGCCTAAGTCCTGTCTGAATTTAGTACAGATAAGCAAAGACATTAAATACTACCAGATATTTGATCTGGAGTGCTAAATAACTATTATGAGTCAAAATAAAATAAAATAAAATAAAAATATCTCAGCTAAAAAGACCTTCAAGAGAAACCAGACAGACCCATATAATTCAAGCACAGTGACTAGTAATGCAAAAGTTTAATTCTACTTTGCAAATTCAAAATTAATAGATCAATTATGGAGTAAGGTATGCAGTATTTTATAGAGAAAAATTGATAACCCTTAGGTTTTCTGCCAATCTCTTTACTCCTTTCTTTCTAAGGATCCAAAATGCGTTGTTTCAATCTCCCAGATGATGAAGCATGGAGCAAGAAACACAGGATCCTAAAACACACAAAAAATGGTCCATTTGGAAAAGAAGGGGAGGTGGTCGTGTCCTTATACATAATGAACTAGAAAATTCTTCCAAAGTCTTCCCAAGCCTCGATCACACCAGTGTAGCAAGGGAACTCAAAGAGAAACAACAGCTAGGTTTAAGAAGAAAACAAGAGCTTGAACTAACAGCAGTGTGCATTTTGCCTAAAACCTGTGTCTCATCTGCATGGTGAAGTAGATTTTATTCGTTCACAATAAGTGGAAAGAAGGCAGAAGGGGGCATCAGAAAAATCCACACTTCACAGTTGAGAGTTGCCATTACATTTTAAAACCCTAACATCTTAGCAATTCCCCGTGTAAGCAAATATTGGTGTCGTTTAAAAGCACAGGGTTCACCTCATCACTATGTTACTCCAACATTGCAGGAATTCAACCCCATGAATGTCAATGGGATTTATATCTGGTACAAATCTAGAATAATTTAGAGATGAGCTAGGTTTCTGTTTCATGAATTTCCCTTCATAAAAACAATTGCTCACATTTTCTTTGAAGGAGGAGGGGGAGGCCTATACTGTCATTTGCAAATATGTATGGGAGCCAATAATGCATCCCAAAGTTTTCTTACACTAAGTCTCGTTAAACCTGCATTTAGCTAAAAATGCAATGAAATCTTCAAAAATCACTCACATAAACTTATTTTTACTCCTTCAGAGCTTTCTCTACTGATGGAAAAGGACTTTTATAGCAAGATACTTCCCAATGCAAATAAGAGCACTGTCATGCACTCTTCTATGACCTGGCAAAAGAACAAGATTAGCTGGGCAAGGAAAGGTTTGTTTTAGCTTAATGACTTTTCTCAGTAACATTAAACACCAGCAGGTAGTATTCCAAATTAAATTCTTGTGCAACCAGTGGATTAGATAATGGGATAGGTCAAAGTTTAGCTGTTGCTAGTTCTAAGCTACTGCTTAGAGAGACCAGCATACTACCTATTTTGCTACAGCTATATGCTCGCAACAGAAATATGACACAGACAGATGTCCTCCAGCAAACCTCTCAGGCAGGAACAATTTAAGAGATTACATCTCCAGCTATTCATTACCGTCCTGATCAAGTTATCCTTTCCACAGTTCATACACTGTAATTGACCATCTGATCTAGCTTACACAAGGCAGGTCCATTGAAAGCCACTTCCATCAGTAGCTTAAGCTAAGATAGTTGACTTTGCACTGAAGCACGTGAAGACTTCTTTGGCAATCATTCACATTATCTGAGTTCTAAAAGCCGAAACCTGCTATCAGGGACAGAAAATTTTTTCAGTTCTTCTTGCTAGTTTTGTTGATGTTTCTCTGCTCCTATAGACACCTCTGTGCTACAGAATTACCATCTTAAAAACTACCAGGCAATGGCCCAGCCCCCAAGATGATTTCGTTTTATGTGGATGGAAGGATCCAGTCTGCAGATCATTGCAGACTACACCAAAAATCACGGAGACAGAGAAGGAAGTACAAGACATAAGGTTTTCAGCATTTCCAGTTTCTTCCAGTGCCTAATGCTAAGAAGCTTTAGGAAGCAATTTTCACACTTCAATGAGATGCTAATTACCAGCTCTGCTTTATTCAGCCAACAAGGTAGATGATGATGATGTTGAGAAGCAACAGATTTTAATAAAACTATGAGCCTTGCAATATCTCTACGAGGTCAGGAAGTACTAGTTATCCCCTGACCCAAAGGTGTGGGTGTGACAGAGTGTCCTGAAAACACGTACTATTCATCTGAAAAAAGCTGTTCAGTCCTTCATGAACGTAACACCTACTTTGGACTGGACTTTTTCCTCTCAAGAAATGCATCAAATAATGTGCAGTCTGTGTTTTGGCACTGTTTAGAAACAGGGTTTTATCCATTAGATTAGTATGTCTCTTACAAATAATCCCTTATAATGGGCTGATTATGGACTCAATAAACCATAACAACATCTGAGATTTTAAAGGAAACACATAAAAGAGATTTTGCTTTCCTTGAGTCCAGACATCAATTTCAACCAACATTAATCTACTTAAATTCTCTTTTGGTTCTATGTTAAAAGTCTCTACTTACATTAAGGCTAAGCACACAGGGAAAAAAAAAAAAGGCACACATCTGTGAATACAGCTAAATCTATTCAGTTGCCTATTTGTGTAAACTAACAGTGAACATAATAATTATTACCTAGAAGAGAACATATTCAAATGCAGTTTTTCCTAACACAGGAAGAAAAAAAAGACACAATGAGAAATAAAGAAAATTGAAATAAGTAATGTTAGACTCTTTTTCCCCCTTTCCTCAATAAGAGTTAAAATCTTAACTCAACATATTGATTTTTATATATTTTCTGTTTATCTGTTTTGTCCACTGTATCTCTGCCAGTTGCCCCAGGCAATCAACAAAGCTATGCTTGTTCAGCCTTTGATCATCTCTGTGCTAGAAGATTAGCATATGCATACTCTCATCCTCCCCTTTATCCTGTTAATAAAGCTCCAAACTCCCTCTGCTGATGTTCAAGAAAGCAATCCGCTCCAGAGCCCCCAATGATTTGCCCCCATTCCCTCCTCTGCTCAGGACTCAGAATGCTAACTACTATGCACGAGTTGTGTAAGTGCTTATCCACCGGCCCTCTGAGGAGCAATTCTTACTTGTTTGATGCAGTCCACATTTGACAGACGTTCCTGGATCAGATTGGCCCAAAGCGCGTTGGGAATTTTCTAAAGAAAGAACAAAAAAAGGCTGAATATTCACAATTGAGTTCAAAAGGAATTTTACCATGCAGGCATATTCCGGTTAAAGGTGAAGTGAGATGTCTTCTTAAAAATAAATAAATAAATCAATCTGTGCAAGTCCCAAGTCATTAACATACTATATCAGAGAGTTAATAAGGGCACAAAAATCAGTATTAAAGGTAAGCTGAACACAAAGCCTACATCCGTGCTTTTTGCACACTAACACGGAAGCGTTGCCGAGTTTTGCACGCTAACACACACATTGGACATCAAACCTGCAAAGGGATCCACAAGAACATCACATCCACAAGCAGTCCTTTTTACCGCAAGTATCTGACCCACTACTGCTTCATATGTCAGTGGACTCGGCATTAGTGATCTTAACAGTTATCATGTGAGACAAGCAGAATCTCAAACACAGAGCAAATAACAGAAAGAGTCTGATTTTCAGGAGGTTTGTTTCATAGTTTCAAGTAACTCTCACTCTTTCATCATCCAGAAAGTTTATTTAAAATACATTTTATGGTTAAAGTTAATTTTAATGTTAAAGTTAGTTTATTTTTAAACTGGATTTTATTCAGGACTGTGAAATGGGATTGAAACTGCATGTGCCAATATTTTCAGAAGTGCTGTTTCTTCCTGTGACTATTACTTTGCCCATATTTAGAGATGTTTTGTAAGACAGTATTTGCTATCTGATAGAAGAACAAAGTTCCTCTACAGATTTAGCATTCCCCCTCCCAATATTTCTTCCATTATTATATTGGATTTCCTGACAAGAAATTAACAATATCCTTCTTTCCTTCTTGTAAGAATTTTCTTCACTATCATCTTCTTAATTTAGGCCTTCATTCTATGCTGAACTTGGTTAAACAAACTCTATGTTAGCCAGTTTAACTTGATAAAGTCTAAACCTTTGGCCATGCCAGTCAGAATAGCTGTTAATCATTTGACTAAATGCCTTGTCTCAGCCTCATTCATTTTGTCACTATTGGCAAAATGAATACTCAGAAAAAATTCTGCAGTCAGATTCTCTACTTCCCAAGTCAAAAAAATCATCTTTCACTTCACGATGGGAGCTTGACTCTTTGTTCCATGCAGTCCCATATATTATGGGTTCCCATCTCTTTTTTCTAACCAACGAGTCTGAAGGGCATAATCCTAAAAAAGAGTAATTCTGGAGGCTTATGTTATACTAAAGGACGTAGATAGATATAATGAAAATGTGGCTGACTATGCAGAAAGATTTCATAACAATCTTCTTCACTAGATCATGAAACAATTTCTCCAGGAGTGGTAGAAATGCTACCACACAAGTCACTTGAAAGTAGAGTGGAGAAAGCACTCCAGAATACACAAAACAGACCAGTCCTCATCTGGCTGCGGAACAGACAAGGTGGCCCAGTCAGGCAGTGGGTTTTCTTGCTTTGTTTATCTCTACTGTCCCCAGTTCTCAGTGCCTTTCCTAATATCAGCCATTCATAAGGCAACATTCAAGCAGGTAAAAGAGAAAAAGGGAAAGAAATTGCTGTGTTTCTGGGAAGTCAGCAGGTCCCATAGGTTGGTGTGTCAAAGCCTCCTGCAGCCTCTCGCTGCTGGAGCCTGGGTCTGTGGCTTTGAGTCTGTCACCTTCCAAAGGTGCATCACGCTGCTATCAGAAATAGCTAGCGTCTTGCTTACTTCTTTGATGTGTCATGTCAAGACAGGCTAGCGACTGCCGGGGGTCCACTCTGCTAAGCCTTGCCAAACCAATTTAAACCAAAATTATACTAACTTCTTTCAGTGCAGTGGTATTCTTAGTCCTCTCTTTTGAGCAGGGTTTATTGCACAAAAACAATCAAGGACACACATGTGGGTATTTCAGTGGTTTAGTTCCTTCTGCTCTCTGTGGCTCAATTCCAGTCTCATTTCCTGGTCAGTTTTCCTTCTACTAAGCAGTGGCCTACAAAATCATTTTCAATAGGTTGCTTGTAGAATGCCTAATTATTCAACTAGAAGTCATTAAATCTGATAGAGATCAAATAGCACATTTACAATTTCTCTCTCATAAATGCTCACATAAACATATCGTGAGCCTGGACATTGACGCATATACATTTGATAACTGCAGAACCGTATCTTACCTAAGGCACTCTGAGCCTGTCCCCACATTCAGTTTAGTTAATGGAAAGACCTGCTGCTATGGTATTTTGTTTATGTTCAGACCACTTTTCTATATACACTGGTTTAATCACTATTTCCCTACTGCTGAAAAACTGTACTCATTCGTGATTAACTTTAAATATCCCATGTTATTTCAGGGACATCATACTTCAAGTTACATGCCTGATCTACTCAGAGTTACATTTCAATGATCTTTTCATAAAACTGCTACACATTTTTTTGGGGGGGAGCACTTTCACTAGACATTTTTATTGGAAGTTTTGGATATATTTGTACTGAAAACAGCTACAGCTAAAAAACTTCTGACTTCATCAAGTTTGCACCTTGGAGAGAAAAGCAGTCAAGTTTGAAGAAATTTAGTTTAGCATTCTGAGAATCATGAATGTTTAGATTTACCTTGTTCAGATAAATACACGTGAAAGGCTGGTATTTTTTATGTATACACAAAACTGGAACAGTTCCTATTTGTTCCTTCATAGTGGCTTGTCCCGGAATAGATTAGAATGCTGAACGTGCATAGATAAGGATGCCTTGGGTTTTCGTCTCTTCTGTTGTATTTGTTAAAAAGTACGGGGATATGATGCAACTCTAGAGCAGTTTTAAGTCATTAACTAGTATGCAAACACCTTAACGCTATACTAAATTGCAGTTAAGAGTACACCCATCCCACAAGCCCACAATTACCACAGTTGTTTCAACTTCTTATTTTATCCAGTTAACAGGAAAAGTGAAACATGCAATAGCTTATCATTAGACTTCACTATAGGAAAAACCTGAAGGTGCTTTCTATTAACATTATAATAACTAGAGATGAGGGAATAATTTGCAATGATTTATCCAAAAATGTAGCCTCTTTTTCTGTTCATGGAATATTTATTGATAGCTCCTAGTTCTTCAAATTTATTGGCTATTCAAAAATATTTTTCTTCTTTTTGGAATATTTTTACATGCAGAATGATCACATTTTGCTTTGAACAGCCAGTATTTAAAATTCACTACCTAAGCTGTGCTCATTAGTAAGTGGCCAGGTGTGTGTCAGTGAATGACTGCATGTCCAACTTTAAAACCTGAGCTTCAGAGAATAATCATGTATTTTAAATACACCTTCTATGAATTCTTGTGCCAAGAAAACTCAAATGCTTTAATGTGCGCTGGGAGCAAACACAACAGAGATGAAAGCTTGGCTAAAGATAAGTAAGTAAAATATGTGAACAAACATTTGTGGACCTTTTTGCAGCATTTGCCCAGATCTAGTAACATTGGCCTAGTGACTTAAAAATGAACGACCTTTAGCACTGGGGTTAATTTAGCCACAGTAACTTTATATGCATGAAACAACACTAAATTGCGTTATATGATCTTCACACCAGACTTTCAAAAACACAGTCTTAGTTCCTGCTTTTCCTCTTTCCATTTATTAAATTGCTTTGGCCAGGACTACAACTTTTTAATGCCCTGGTTGTATCAAAGATAGCATAAACAGCTATTGTTCTGTGCCTGAAAGGACATTCAAACCCTGTTAGTGCTAATGGATGTTATGTATGCTAGAGGAGTCAAGTTTACCACTTGCTTCAGTAGAACCAGGGGTCAGTTACGGCAACAGTAGATTTAGCCAGCAGACATGAATCAGCAAGGGAAAATATGGTTCTTGAGATGACAATCTGGCTACATTTTAAGTCATGGTAAAGCTTGCATTGATTTAGAGGAAGCAAGGAGCTCCCTCCTAGTTTAAGGAGTTACATTTGAAGACTCAAACTCATATAAAAGAACAAAAGAAATGATTTAGTGAAAACGTTCTTCTAGGATCTAACATCTCAAAACCAGAGGCAAACTGCACAGTACTAAACCACCACCGGATTCTGCTCTTCGGGCGCTCCTTACTACGTGATTAGCCTTGACATTTTTGACTTTCATCTTCCATACCATCCATCTTTTTAAATCAAATAAGCCCAAAAGGACACCCTTGAAAGTGCATCTGTATAGTCTGAAATATGTTAATAATTACAGTAATTAAACCAAAGGGAATTTTTGTTTTAAATTCTCCCCCTCCAAGTTGAAATTTATGAATCTAGCAAAACAATCTTCAATAATTAGAACGAAGATTTCAAAGTACATATTCTCGAAAAGAATTATTTTATATCATCCCAGCCAAAAGCAAACCTTTTTGCCAGTAAGTTCAGTGAGTTCAATGAACTCTTTCCTCTCAGATCTGTAAGTGTATTACTCGAGGCATCTCCAAACTTCATTCACTAATTCAGTGTAATAAATACTACCCTATTTTCAGCCTAATTTTCTAAGGAAAAAAAATTAATCTATGTATCACACCGTCTACCATCTCAGCAAATTATGAATCTGTTGGTGAATTCCAATCAAATTTAGCAGAGGTGTAGAATTCTCACAGATATGAAATTGCTTCAATTTTTATGAAAATAGGTGACGAGGGAGAAAAGAAACTCAAACTAGTGGACTTGCTAGAGTGTCACAGAAAACCAGACTTCTTCCATTCTGTTACTCATGGAACACCTTGACATCTGGAGAAAGGAATTGGCTAAAAGGGCAAGAATCAGAAGTAGAGATGCTTCTGTGTATTCAGGATATTCTTTCAACATATTTTTCCAATGTACTTGTCACTAGCCTTTAATAACAGGACAATTAAATTGCTGATCAACTAATCCTGTGAGTCATGACATCTGGAAAAAGTGTTCTTTGGGCCAACTCCTTTGAACATTAGTTAAGAGGCCCACAATGAAGCATGAATGAATTTAAAAACCTGTCTGGAGCAACCTGTCAGAGTTGGGTAGAGCGCATCAACCCAAGAACTGAACGATCTGAGTCGGCTGCTATTGCCTCAGCTTGAGAGGTTCTAGGGTTTTCAGTAACCAACTGGATTGTCATACTCCTTTTGAGTTAATGCACCAAGTAAGTTATTTGTATCATGCTACAGAGAAATCAAGCATGCACAACTAAGTAGCACTGTCAGATCAAAAAAAGTTCTTTGTGTACATATTTTCCAGAGCATTTTGTACCAAAGGAGACCTCGGAGATTAATGCTTATCTTATTGAGATTATCAAACATGCTGAAATAGAAGACGCTTTGTTTAATGATATAATGAACTATTCTTTAAATTGTATTGTGCATACTTGGGCTTCTCTCAATTCTGTTGCTCATGTCTAAGGTTAATGTTTTCAAGACCTCCATTACTTTACATTGTCTTCCTCTCCTGCCCCTGTTCTATGCCCTGACACATTTTTATCTTTGTTCATATCTTCTTATCTAGCAGAGGTTATCCTTCTTCTCTGAAAGATCCTGTACCTACACATACACAAACCAATGTACAAACCACCATAGATATAAGAATATTTACTCTGATCTGCTCAACTCATAGCAGTGGAAATCATGGGAATGCCATATAATTCCTCTTCTGTGACATGTGAGCTACTATTATTATATCCTCTTACACACCTGTTTTCTTTCTTTATATGCCTTTGCTTCCTTTGTCAGCGCTAATATTTCCTTGAATAACAAAGTCTCCTGAGAGATACGTATGGCATCCAAATGTTTACAAAGCCACATTGCCTGAGGGAAGAAGAAAAAAAAAATACAGGTCGAAATATTTGGAAGGAAAATGAAGCATTTTTTCAGAAGGCTGCAGAAAGACAGAAAGCATTTTCCTAGCCTTCCATTTAAGTATACAGACTATATGTGTAACTTTAAGCAGTTTCTTATAAAGATGTTCAAGACTACAGCTTTGAATAAGGTCTTTTTCATCTACCGTACCATAGCACAGATTTTAAAGACAGCATTCTTCCCAGCATGCACACACCACCATCATCTGCCGTTTCTGTGGTCAGTTTTCTGTGGTTCAAATACAACTTCGACATTTTCAATTAAGCGGTACCAGTGGACATGACAGACAACTGCCCATGCAAACGGAGCAACCCACAACACGGGAATACCACAAACGTGTAACTGTGGTACTCCTCCCAGGTTAATTAGTCCTGCTAAAAAGCTGGGAAAACAAGGCAGGCAGAATTCTGTTGCATTACAGCAGTATCACTACTGCTACCTGAGCAAGTTCTCGCAGAGCTCACTTGAACATTTCCATTTAACCTGTTGTCCTGGTTTCGGTTGGGATAGAGTTACTTTTCTTCTTAGTAGCTGGTACAGTGCTGTGTTTTGGATTTAGCGTGAGAATAATGTTGATAACACGCTGATGTTTTAGTTGTTGCTAAGTAGCCCTTATCCTAAGTTAAGGACTTTTCGGTTTCCCATGCTCTGCCAGCAAGCAGGTGTGCAAGGAGCTGGGAGGGAGCAGAGCCGGGGCAGCTGACCCGAACTAGCCAAAGGGATATTCCATACCATAGGATGTCATGCTCAGCATATTAACCGTGACGAGCTGGCCAGGAGAAGCGGATCATTGCTTGGGCATCGCTTAGCGGGTGGTGAGCAATTGCATTGTGCGTGACTTGTATTTTCTTGGGGTTTATTTCTCTCTTTTTTTTGTTACATTCCTTTTTATTACAATCATCATTATTATTATATTGTTATTATTATTAGTTAGTATTATATTTTATTTTACTTTAGTTATTAAACTGCTCTTCTCTCAACCCACAACTTTTACCTTTTTTTTTTTTCTGATCCTCCTCCCCATCCCGCCGGGAGCGGGGAGCGGCTGCATGGTGCTTAGTTGCTGGCTGGGATTAAACCACCACACCTGTAGTGTAATATACAGGCATATCCCTTAGGAATGCCATCCTTGAATTTGTCTTGTGCTCTTCTGTCACTTAGACAATTCTGAAAATTATTTTCTCAGAATAAAATTTTCACAAGTGCTGAGCTCAGTAGAAAGTAAAAAGGTAAGTGGACAGTATTATAACATTGAAGGTAGTATACTTACAACTGTAGTTTTCCCAGCAGCAGGTGGACCAAGTACACAAATTCTTGGAGCTATGAAACATGGATATGTGAATGTCAAGATGCAGAACAGCAAAAATCCCAACCAGTTTCCCACTATTGCATTGCATAATCTAAATGTAATCACAATGAAACAATTATATCAGTTGGAAATCTGCCTGAATGGAGACTTCAGGATTGGGCTCCACTGGGGAAAAAAGGGGGAACACTAAGTCAGTGCCAGCTGGGTCTTCCTTTAATCTCCATGGTCAATGAGATTAATACTCTGACTAAACATGCCACTTACAGAGATATATAAGATATAGGTATCTCCCAATCAATTTCAACACACGAATAGTTTAGTGGGTGACCCAGAGCATAAGATACAAACGTTTCCTTATCTGAGTTTGACTTTTATTCCCAAAACATTCATTTAGACCTAACACATTTTATGATGAATATGTTAGCTTGTATATGCAGGACAGGACTATTTAAAAGTGACTACTATCATAATCATAGAACGGTTGAGATTGGACGGGACTTCTTGAGATAGTCTCTTCTCTCATTTCCCTTCCACAGTATGGTAGTAAAAATAATTTTTAGTTCGGCAAAGCTTTTGGCTCTCATCACAAAAAATACAATTTCACTTTTTAGTTCCATCTAAATAGGTTGTGTCAGGGTTCAGAGAAGATTTAGATATTGCAAAATTAAGCACTCTCTCTCTACCCGTTTTGACAGCTACCTTCAATTCTTCTAGTCATCATTAAAAGTAATTTTCTTTGTCTCTGTATCTTGTGTTTCTCTACTGCATGTCCCTCTCCTTTCCCTGAGGGGGCAAGGTGGGAAAAATGCATCCCACTTCTGAGGAATTCTTAATCTAATGCATACAGACAACACAATAGGCATTACCGTTGTAAGCTTCTTTGGGAATGAATTAGAAGCAAGACAAACAAGGGAAAATGGAGTAACTCTTAGGAAAGTATTTGGGACTTTTTCCATGAACGCACCTCAGGCTGCAATCCCTTGAGCTGTCATTTTATATTAACATCTTTGATGTTTTTTTCCCCCTATGCCTCGGGGAAAAAAACC
Organism: Gymnogyps californianus; assembly: GCF_018139145.2. Taxonomy (NCBI): domain Eukaryota; kingdom Metazoa; phylum Chordata; class Aves; order Accipitriformes; family Cathartidae; genus Gymnogyps; species Gymnogyps californianus. The sequence continues at coordinate 7,946,390 of NC_059488.1, forward strand.
CAAGCCCAAACAGACTATACACAGAAGGGGCTGATGAGTATTTACTGGGAGTAACATAGGTCAAAACAGAGGAGGGATATACTCACCCCAAAACCTCTTTAGCTCTCGATAACCAAAGGAGATAACAGTGTCTGATGGCAGCAGACAGGGAAGGATGTGAAATGTATTTTTATGAGGCCTTCCATGCACTCAACAGTTATTGGGCAGGTGCAATTTTTAAACATACATGAAACCCAAATTACAGATTCATCTTTACAAAGTTATCTGACTTGGAAGGTTTAAGAAAAACTCCCCCCTTATTGGTTCTTGCAAGTGCAACAGAACTAGTACACAATGTAGAAAAATACTTTAAAAGGATACATCAGCTGTTTTTATCACCTAATTTCTTTCAAATGTAATGTGATTAAATCCTAGGGTTTTTTTTTAATCTAACACCTTGAAACTCCAGCCCGGTACTTAGGAATTATTTATAAACAGCGTCATAAAAGAGTGCTCGGGTGCCAACACTAATCAACTTCTTCAAATCACTTCAAAGAAAATCAAAAAACCTTTCCATCCACAGATCCTTTTGAGGTTTAACTAGGAGCATGATTTAAAATTCACAAGAAAACCCTTAGGTATTGAAGCTTTAATACACAGCTTTCTTGGACAAACGTTTGATAAAAAACGAAACATACCATTATATACACCATATCATGCTTTAATATTGCCCAGGGCTACTGTAAATGCTCACTTTGTACTAAATCTGGTTTTCTCTCTGCTTAGTGGCTGGCAGCAGATGGGGCAGTGTAATTCACTGATTTACTCATTTGCACACTTGTAAGACTCCTCTAAAGCATTCTCCCTAAACATATGACACAAGGGCACAACCAGGACACGACTGTATGTAATATTTAACCCCCTCCCGTCAGCAAATAGTCAGTATTTAATACTGGAGGTCTGAACCAGCAGCTAAATGAAGTCAGGAATATCTAGAAAATGCCTTTTTCTTCAGTAACAAATCATATTTCATTCTACGGTTAGTCTTGATGAGATGTTACAGGATTTACTCTTCCAAGTAAAGTAAGTTTTAACATTCATCAATGATTTTAGTAGTAACGAAATCAATCCTGGAATAATGCAAAAGAACAGCTGGACTCACTGAGTTCCACTTAAGTCCAAAAGATTCTATGATTAATATTAATGCGACAAAATTTGCTTAACTTGTAAGAGAAATCCTTTGCAAACAGGAAAAGCACACAGTACATGATGAACATTCTTGCAGAACTTTTTTACATTTCTTCAGAGGTTTGACTGTAAAGGAAGAAGTCACAGAAATGCCACTTGGATGCTGAAAGCTTTTTTCATTAGCACAAACCAAGGTACAATGTAGAAAACTAGCATCTTCGTATATGAAAGAATTATCAGTCTTCATATGGTTCTTTAAGGTTTTTAGAAGGAACATGTGAAAGAACAATAGTACAGAGCCTTAAGCACAAACACTTAGCCACACATTTGACCTACGACATTTTCAAGACAGTTGTAAGCTATAATCATCATTAGACTTGTTTATGTTTTTAAGAGTACTTTAGATCCTATTATTAATTAAAAAGGTTTTCTAACTTCACACCTGGGATAGATGCAATGCTTCTTTTCCACACATCTCTGTTTGAAATTTTCTCTAGGGCTAAAACTGTCTAGCAAGGCAAGATCATGAAAATTCATCACTCTACTGATGGCTCTAATAAGGGGTTTTTTTCTTCTAAATAGTCAGCACCTTCCGCCATGATCAAAAAGTAAAATCAACTCTGCTACAGATTTCTGTTACATTATTTTCCATATAATTTATTCTTTAAACAACATTTAGGCTTTAATTTTAATTGGAGTTCCTTTCCTTTCTTAACAGGTTTTTCCAGACCAAAAGCAGACAGCATTTTTCCTTTGACAAACAACTGCTGTAGTTCTATCTTTAGTCTCTAAGTACTGAGGTTATGAAATGGAAACCTGCCTAATTCTGTTCAAATAATACTGTGGGGCTTAAGGACAAATGTTAACTCAATGTGAAGAAATTCTATCAGCATTCTCTCAAACTGCATGAAATTCTTTCGCATATTTTCCATGGGTCTATAAAACAGATTGATTACTCACGCTGCCTGCATCAGAAAAGGCTGGACACAATTTGCAGGATTTGACTTTTTTTTTTTTTTTTGGTATTTAGCAGCATTTCAGTCAACATCCATCTGATCAGCACCACTAAGAGCTCACAGCACCTCTAGTGATAATGATTTCATTGATGCTGCAGCAGAACTTTCATAATGGTTTACTATGGTTTTAAAGAAACATCAAAGCAACATGACACCAGCTATTCCTGACAGCTCATGCAGAACAAAAATTATAGTTCAGTTGTGCATATCCAAATATAATCTGCCTAAGGGTGAACAGTTTGTAAATCAAATAATTTGATTGAGTGTACATGCTTTTATTGTGCAGAATACAGACTTCCTATTCAATTTACCAGGTTTTGTTATACATACAAGTAGGCATGCTCACTGTTCCTTCATCCGAGATGCCACTGAGCAGTGGAACTCATTAACAGCAGCTAGTAACTAACTAATCAAAAAACAGAGAATCTGCCAGCCCAGGTAGAATAGGAAACCAAATTTACACCTGACAAAAGGAGTAATTAGCGAGCTTAAAGACAACAGGAAATATCAGATGGGGCACAGAACGCATTAATAATTGATACACTAGAACTCTTTGTTATTCCCTTAGAGGGTTTCATTGTTATAACTGTTAAAGTGCATTTTTTATTAGATTACCCACTAAAAAAAGAAATTAAAAGCATCTTACCTATAACTATTCCAAAACGCTCACCTTTTTATTTTTTTTTTCTCCCCCCTCAAGACACAGTCTGAAAAGTTTTATCCATCATCTGCCAACTGAAGCACAGCTTTCAAACAGCTGTTTACAAATAAGGAATTGAACTATTTATGGTGTCTCAATTTTCACTTACCATCATCGTTGTTTTGCTTTAAATGGTTTATCATATACTGAATGGGATCATCTGGCTTATGAATTAATAGTTCTTCAAGCATGTTCTGAAAATAAATAGGACAAAGTCAGAGGAAAATTTAACATAGCTATGCAGTCATGATATGCTGCATTTTTACAGCAATGTTACAATGAGGATCTTAAAGAGTTTATAAAGGCTTATTTATTTTCTTAAGACCCCTTTCACAGACAAAATTGAGACTATGAAACCTATTTTAGATGCTGAAAAACTGAAGTAAAGCACGGTCAGAAAATTGCCAATAAAAAAATAACCTATTTGCTTTGGCTTATTTATGATACATACGGACACCAGAAAGGTTTGGCTTCAGCAGTCTGGTGTCGATAATGGTTGAGTCAGGATTGACATAAAAACCATACAAGGAGTTTCAAAACCAGAGTCAACTTAAATTAGTATCTCAGCAGGGCAAGCTAAATGTCCTTCTCAAGCACATTCCCACAAGTTTCTGACTAGCCTAGAGGACTGCAGAACAGACAAGACCTGCAGAAAACGCAAAACCAACAACCAATCAAAGCCACAAAAGCAGCACATCTCACTTTTGTAACCGTACTAGTCTTCCTCCTACATGAAAAGCAAGGGGATAAAAAAAAAAAGGGGGAAAAAAAAGGCTTAAAGCATTTCCTTGAATGTCTGTTTTGGAGCCCATTTTCGTATTAAATGTTTGAGGTTTTACAGGGCCTTGCTTCAGCTCCCACCGATAGCGGTGGGGATCTTCCGCTGATTTCAGTGAGGATTGTAGCTTTACAGGCAGAGAAAGGAATAACACTGAGAAACACTAACTCCATAGATTTTCTTACAAGACATTTCAGCACAGCCAAGAATTCTGTAATTAAAACTAAACATCAAACAGCAACTAATGTTCTGACTTAGATTATCTACTGAAATGCTTGCACTGGAGTAGGACATCTTTTTCTAAAAACCTGTCATAACACTTTAATATTTGCAAGTAAATTCCATAACGTCTGTATATTCCATAAAATTTTATATTCTAACCAATTGATTGTCTTTTATTGGAGTGGCCTATTTTCCTTTTTTACTTCACCCACTTCATTAGAATAATTAAAACATTCAATTTTGTTTATACTGTTTCACATGCAAGTTCTGATGCTTCAAGGTCTGCGTAGAACACAGCATAAAGTATAAAATTTGTATTTTTATTGGAAGTTCATTTAAAAATTATTACTTTCCAGCAACATTTATTTGAACTAAGAAATCTGAATTTGGCACTACAGTTATCAGCAGCTTTAAAAATAACAAACCTAAGAAAATCTGGTCTTATTATGATTCAAAATTGTTCAGGCTGACAGTGATTGATACTTTCACTATTTCATGCCCAAGTCCTACCAGCACTTACATGCATGCTTCATTTTATTCAATTCCGCTAATCTCGGTTTAATTTTACACAAGCAGTTCTGTTAATCTCTGGGGGAGGTTCACATTTTGGGTCTCATGTTTTAGGTTTCACATATTGGGTTTTGTAACTGTTTAAGTTTAGGACAATAATTTCAAGCTGTGTTTGTTTGTACCCTTATGTTGCGACAATACAATTGAAGCATGAAAAGAAAACAAGACTGAGTAAAACCCATAAGCGTTTTATATGAGGTCCTGCAGCTGCATTCAATGCCTCATGGCATGCAAAAACCCACAGTATTTCCACAAAACCCCCACAAATATTATGCCACACTGGTTATACAAAATGGCCTTGAAGTTACATGAAAAAAAACAAAAAAGAGAAAAAAGAAAAGAAAAATAAGCATTTGTGTGTTTTCCACTGAGATTTGAAAAAGTAAAAAGGCCTTATAACATAGACAGAGTTAGGAGTTAGCAGCGGTACACAGCAGTCTCTAACAAGTCCTCATATCAGAACAGCACCAGAATATTGAGTCCCTCGCACAAACCTCCCCACGCTCGACAAAAGGGCTTTCTCCAAACTTACAGAACAAACCATACCTTTCTCTAAGGCAGGGAAACCAATCTTGCTATTTACTGAAATCACAAAGATGTTAGAAGTGTACTTATTTTCTTTATTTTTGACACACTTCTCCACAGAAAAGCCACGACAGCAGCAAGAGAAACGATTTTAAACGCATAATGCTTATAAAGGGGCTGCAACACGCACGTTACCCCACCAGCTCGTGTCTCAGGAAGGGCAAAACCCTTCATCTCGGTTTTTCCCGCGCTTAATTTGTTACTGCCTCCCCCTCCTCCTCCTCCTCCTCCTCCCTGTCGTGCCAAGCCTGCCTTTCCTTTCATGGACTCAACACCTTTCTTCCACAGGTTGCCCCTTTCTTCCGCAAAAAATGACATGTATGAACCCTAGCAATTGCCAGGCTATCATTAAAATAATTACTTAAGGGAGCCCTCGGCCGGGGCACCTTCCCTCACAGGGGGACACCCGCCCGCGCCTTTCTACAGCAGCCCGGTACCGGCCGCTGGGGGAAACGGCCGCGGCGCTGCCTCCCAGGCGAGCCTTCCCGGGGCCACCCCCGGCCGGGCTCGGGCCTCCCCCCGGGCAGCACCGCGGGACGCCCGGCCGCCGGCGGACACCGTGAGGAAACCGGCGCCCCCCCCTCCTCCTCCCGGGCCCAGGCCGGCGCTCGCGGGTGCCCCTCACCGCCCCCCCGGGCCCGCCAGGCCGCCCCTGCGCTCCGCAGAGGGCGGTGGGAAGAGTCCCCGCGGTGCCCCGGGGCGGGCGCGGCCCGTTCACCTGCAGGAGCCGGAACAGCTCCCGCTCCTCCGCGTAGGCGCCCACCGGCGGCGGCCACGGCCGGGCGGGGGCGTCCATGGCCGCCCCTAGCAACCAGCCCCGCCGCGCCGCTGCGTTGCTAAGGAGTGCGTCACCACCCCGCGACGCGGGAAGACTCAGCGGGTGTTTGACGTCATCGAACGGCGACGCGCCCCACCCCGGGGGTGGGGGGGCCCGACGTTCAGCGCGGTTGCCAGGGAGACGGCGGCGCGGTTGCCGGGGCGACGGCGGCGCGGCGGGAGGTGCCGGGGCGCCCCGGGGGAGCCCGGGCAGCCGCTTCCCGCACCGGCCCCTCTCGGCGGGGCTGCCGCGCCGCTCCTGCCCGCCCGCCGGGCTGCGCCGGCCGGTAGGGAGCCGCAGGGCTCGCTGAGCTGCCGGGGAGGCGGGGGGGCTGGTGGGTCTCCGGCGGGCGGTCGGGACGGCGGCGGGGGTCGGGGTCGGGGGGGCTGCAGCAAGGCTTCCCCGGGAGCGCAAGGTCCCCGCCTCGGGCGGGCAGGGACGGGGGCTAAGCACGGCCCCGGGCCCCCCAGCTCCGGCGCGATATACTGCCTGCCGAGCCGGCTTCATTTAATGTTAGAGTCTTTAAGCCACTTGGGCAATAGTTTTACACTGGATAAGAGAAGCCATCTCTCCCTTCGGTCCTTTCACAGCGCTGTGTTTGATGCATTGCCACATTATGTTTACAATAGACCCACTAGGGTTTATGGCAGCTGATTGTCAGTGGTCCCCTCTGGGTTCTCTGCCTCTTTTTGCAGCATCATTACTACCTCATTGACTTACTGTTTGGGGCTCTGGGACTGCAGAGCTTTGACACAATATATCTTCCCTTTTTTTCTTCTTTTTGCTCTCTTTTTTTTTTTTAAAGTTTTCCACTAACCTACACAAGTCCAACTCAGGTGAAAGGTAGAGTTACATATGTAGAATTGCATCATTTCTAAAAAGGAGCTTCTTTTCTCTCCTTCTCTCCCGAAATCCAGGAGGGGAGAAACATGAATGAGGTAAAGGAGGCTCTAAGAAACATAGAGCAGAACTACAAGCTCTTCCTGCAGCAGCAGTTCACGTTTATCGGAGCACTGCAACGCACCCGAGAGAATGCACATGACATGACCAGACCTGTGGCAAGCATCAGCCAGGTACAAAGTCTTCAGCACAGAAAGTTCTCTGCCGATGCGAACAGGGACCAACACAGCGCTGCCGCGCACTTGGGTCTAGTTCAGGGATGAATAAATGTTTTTACTAAGGGAAGATGCACAAAAACTCTCTAGTAACATTTGTGTATAACTGTGCAAACCAGTGGCAAAAGATTAAGTAGGGGAGAGAAATACCTATGTTAGGTCTTCCCGTTTACAGAGAAGGAATTTTATTGCTGGGCATCACTTTATGATTTAGTTTAACACCGTCATTTCGCTGCTGAGGCATAGCCAGAAATACAGGGTACAAGAAAACAATCAAACCAACCCTCCTTCCCCAGCCACACATGGAATCTGTAATCCTTAACTTGTAGTAACCAGCATGCTTGCCTCTTCCCTCTGGTATTGGTGCTGCTGTATCTTTCTATAGTGCTTATTAAAAATAATGGCAGTGTTACAGAGGTAGGATGATGGATTGAGGGCTGAAATTCCCAAGTGGGCTAGGGGTTTTCTGGGCTGGTAAGTGAATTGTCTTGGAATTTTTATAACATGGGATGTTTTGAGTAGTGCGAAGAACTTAGACCACTTGCAGACAGAGGGGGAGGAAAAACCGAAGTAAAATTAGAATTGTGGATTTGAGGCAGCGGAACCCAGGGACAAAACCCAGATGGATGCCAAAGCCAGAGTGAAAGCCAAGCTGTTATTGGGATTAGGACACAGAAGTGAGCTGGTTGTCTTTTCTAAGGGCTGACTTTCTCTAATATAAGGGCTTTGCTCGCAACATATTGAAGAGGATCGCGACAGACATTATGCTGAACCATTTTTTCCAAAAATAGGCATTGAGATTTTGTATAACATTATGCTGTTTATAAAAGTGCCAGTATTTCAGTGGTACTGAGCAAGCTTGGACTCTGCTTCTTGGCAGAGGTGGAAGGCCTGCTTGTTGTGGGGGTGAAACCTCGCAGGTAACGACTTCAGCAATTACACTGATCCATGGCATCGTTTGTCATACAGTAACACCTGAACTTAGTGGTGGATACTGCACGGAGAGCCCCGAAGGCACAACCACGTTACCCCGGGGGGAGGATGGGAAAGGGAAAGGAGCAAGTTACTGGGGAGAACTGGGAGCAATTGGTGCAGCACATAGTGGTGATGCGTTGTGCAGGAACTGAACCACTACCAAAGGAAGTTCACTGGGGACAAAACCAGGCACCCATTTTATTTCACTACCATTCTCCTGAATCAGCCCAACCCTATTTTTAATTTTGCATGGGAGGGCACAAGAATAAAAGCAACAAATGCAGAAATACGTGTGGTCTCAGCCTACAGCTGACTTGACTGCCAGCTTCCTTTGCATGTAAACATCGACACTACAGAAAAAAATGATATCGCACTTGAACATGGCTGCATTTCAAACCCCTAAAAGCTGTATGTGGGTAGCATTTTTAGTGTTGAGCGATGACATTTCTCAGAGAAAAGAGGAGAGCGTAGTAAGGTGGAAAGGTCGAAGAGCACACCACGGTCAGGCAATGGCAACAGCTCCTTAAAGACTTCTACATGGAGTAGGGTATAAAGTCAAATCCCAAGTGGTTTTGTGAGACAAGCTCCTCAGTCATTGCTTCAGCCAGAGATTCAAATCACCCCGTGAGTCCCTGCGCTGCGGAGCCCGGCTGTGGTCGTGACATCGGCCCAGCGCAGGGGCTGCCCATGAACTCCCCGGGGCTGCAGCTCAACTGCTCAGCAGCAGTTGGCTCATGCGGAGCCCTTGCAAGCCGCCGTTCCTGTAGTCCTGGTCCCCGTCCTGGTTACGCAGGTGCATTAACTCTCTGTTGTGGATGTGGGCAAAAAGAAGTCCTGTTATCCCATCGGTGAACATCCAGGCTAAAATGCTGTTCTCTTTAGGACTATTTCTGCTCACAGCAGCAATAAAAAATCCTGCCACTCACAAGGACACAACGCTCAGCGAACAGTGTGGAAGGAGGAATCTGTAGTGGAAATGGACCCTTAGGGGCCATTTTTTATTTTCCTTACAAACCTGCTGAAAACTTGCCCAAGCACATAGCACGGCTTTTCTGTATGCAGAAACTGTACCGATGTTGGAACAGCTACTTCGTTCTTGTCTTGAAATCGTACAGAAAACACTGAAGGTGTTAAGAGTCCAGCTATGACTGCCAACCGGCCGCTCAGTATTTTATATTCTGACCACTCCTGTCTGAAGTGCCTGTAATTTCTTCAGAGAAGATCCTTAATCTCTTGGCAGAGCGTTTCGTCAGGCAATGCCATTCACTCTGAGTAACAAAAACGCTCAAGGCAAATAGGGAATATCATTGCTATAACAGGTTAGTAAGGACAATTTAGGTTAAATGGGCTTAAGTTTGCAGTCACATCTAGTGGTGCCAAATAAAGAACCACGAAGAATGCATGATGCAAACACCACTCCAAACCATTCCCGGTCTGGTCGCTGCCCTCACCTCCCACCCCGCTCTGCCTAGGCAGCCGTGGCAGCGCCAGAGGGTGCCGGGCTCAGAGCAGGCAGAAAACTCCGCTCACGCTCAACCTGTTTGTGCAGCGCTTGCAGCAGAGCTGCGTTTTTGGCCGTGGTACTCCTACACTTCTTCAAAGAGGGAGGAAGGCTCGCTGGTGTGCTGATGAGCAGACCCATCACCCCAGCCTTCTTCAGTCATGATGAATGACAAGCACACACCTCAGGCATGCTCTAGGAATCTTACTACCTGCCGCGGTATTGCCGTTTCCACAGTGGCTCACGCCTGCAGAGTCACAAGAGAAAGCAGCTTCTCGTCACTAACCTAAGCAACTTTGCAGCACAAGTTAAATGTAATTTAACATGCATGACACTGTCTTTCCCCATGTTGCACTCTACAGGTACAGTCCTACATGGACCATCACTGTAACAATTCCACGGACAGGCGTATCCTCAACATGTTCCTAAACATCTGCAATGATCTAAGCAAGCTCTGCCACAAGCTGGAAAGCGTGCATTCTGGTAACAACGTAACCAATGGCATTTTGGAGAGATGCAAGCTGTTCCTTAGCCACAGCAATGATCTGAGCACCATCCGAGCTAAGTAGGTCTCTCCATCAGCTTAGTTTCTTTGAGGCGACTGTCACAAGAATGCATATTCCCACTTGACTTCTCCATCAATTCGTTTACAACATCTTTCTGGCTTTAGTGAGGGTACAAGGTGCTACCCAGTTTACTATTCCAGCTGTTGGGAAAACATTACCAGCCTCCATTCACAGAAAGGGGTTTTGTTTGTTTATTCATTCTTTTTACTGGTGCATGGAAGGGCATATACAGGCAGGTTAGTACCCTGGAGTCCCATGCAATGCTCAGGCAGTTTACCTCCTCCTCCCTCCTATTCCTGCTCTGCACGTAGCTAATTTCTGCGGGGCAAGTGTCTGTACCTGCTCTTGAACTCTTCCAGATCTAGCCCAACAGCCAGGATGGCATGTTTGGCAGGACTCGGTTCTCAAGGTGCAATTCTATCCGTGCCTTTTTGTTTTGGGGAAATGGCGGGCTGTGCATTTCTGCTCTCCCCAGGGGTCTCAGGGCGGCACTGTGGGCTCACCGGGGTTGCATTGCTGGGACTACTCTGCCAATTGTTTCCTTCTGCCCCGCAGATACCCCCATGATGTTGTGAATCACCTGAGCTGCGATGAAGCAAAGAATCATTATGGAGGTGTGGTGAGCCTCATCCCCATCGTTCTAGACTGCATGAAGGAGTGGGTGACCCACACTGAGAAGCTGCCACGGCAGGTGCTGTATAATGTGAGTGGTGGAAGTGCTATCTCTGAGAAGAGGGCACCCCAGGATGCACCAGCTAGGGCAGCCATTTCCCAAACACCACCTTCTGTGCACCTTGAAGCTCAGACCTCAACTAGTAACAAAGATAACGTACAAGTGCAGGGGAGTAAGCATGTCCGGAAGAAGAACCTATATGACACAAAAAATCACAGTGGGAAACTTAAAGGTCCCTGGAAACCACCAGGCAGACATGCCTTTTAAAGGATCAAAGCTCATGCACCTTCTGCTTACCACCCTTAATCAGGTGGCTGATTAAAGACAGGGAAATGAATACGAGAGATTCTTCCTATCTGAGTCCACTTTCTGAAGAGTTAGCCCTGTAAGCCAGCCTTGGACAGATACATACTCTCTCCCTTGCTGATGTTTCCACTCCCCTCCTTGAAGTCATATCCCAGCAGAAGTAGCTGTAGCACTACAGCTGGTCCCTTTGACCAGCACTGCGGTGAGAGCAGGCAATAGTCAGGAGCAAGCAGGTTCTAGTCGCTCAGATACGAATCTTGGGCGAGCTACTTGAAATGGGATTTTACACTTTCTCAGACTTCTTTCTGAGGAACACCCACTCACTCGCCAAAGCCGGGGGTGTGAAGAACCTGCATGTCTGAAGGACGTGATGCAGAGCAGCAAAGGCCTCTCGTTATGGATTCAGACGTGCGTTCTGTTCGAGATTTAGACTTGTCCCTAAAGTTCCCTCACCCCCATTGAGATTACCTGGTTATTTGGACCAAAGAATCAAAGTCTACAGGACATTAATGATGTCTCCCTTACATGCCACTGGCTACAGAAAAGGTCAGCATGCTTTAGCTGCACCGACTGTGCTCTGCTGCATCCTTCTTGCAGGTTCTCACACTGTTGCCGGTACACACCACTCAGAACATCTTCCCTTACACTTGTTTCACTCCTTTGCTGTCAGAGCTAGAGAAGTAAAGGAGAACAGACTTCATTTTGCACTTAGTTTGGTGTACTGACAATATCCAAACTTAAATAAAACTCCCCTGTCCTCCCCAGAGCTCTGCAAAGCTAACAAAGTCATTTCCAGTCGACGTGATTCATGGGAATCTGGTGGGAGCAAAGAGACTGAGAAAGCTGTGGCCATTTTCAGATCATTCCTTTTCAAACTGCAAGTTAAAACGTCTGTGCTTTCCCTTTTTCGAGATGAGAATCCAGCTTGCCTAGCTTTCAAGGATGTTATGAGGCTTAGTTCATTAAAACTGCAAGGCATTTGAAACAGTCTCATGCTGCTTTTATACCAGTGCTTCACAATTCCAGCACAGTGACTTTATACCAGTGCCGAAAACAGCTTTTTTTCCAGTGTGCTTAGGGAGGGTCAGCAGAGCCACAGGCTCTCCCCATTCTCTGGAGCTGATAAGCATTTTTGGTGGTGTTTTTATTCAAGCACTGTTAACTACAAACTTAAGATCTCAATAACACTGTGTCTTCCCTCTGTCTGACTGCTCTTTTCCCCTCCCACAGGCAAATTAACTCCTGTTCTTTGCTTCCTGCTGGAAGACACTCCTGAATAAACAATTTCCCCTTGCATACCTGGCTCAGTTTGCTAAAATTGTGAGAAAGCTTTTGCCTTAAGATGACCAGATTTTGGCAGCAAGCAGCCAAAAAAGAAGGGAGAATGAATCCAGAGGAGGGAGCATGGGAAGGAACGATAGCTCAGATGAAATGGGAAGTATTTTCAGGAGCATTTGTATTCCTCACATAACCCCACCTTCTTTTGCGCTTTTTTCCCTTCCCCTACCCTCTTGTACTGCAATGCAATACACGTACCCACCCTGGAGTAGAAGCCTATTTTTAGGAGACGACATGATCCAACTGAGTTGAACCTCGGTGAACTCAAAATGGTCACGAACTTGCCAGGGTCACCCCGAGACTCACAGGCACTACTGGGGCCGCAGCCAGCAGAACGCGACCGTTACCCTCCCAGGCTTTACTTGAGAGCCCCGTTGCAGAGGCAGCTTCAGGCAGGAAAATCAAAGTTGCTCACAGCTGCCCTGTTGGGTTTCATGCTGCAAAGACAAGTGCCTGATGACAGTTGCTGCCTTGGAAAGTTTTTCGGAACAAGTACGCGCTACGTGGACTAAAAGATGACAAGCGTTGGGGACGCAAGGGATGCTATTCCTAGATCTTGTTTCCAACCTTCCTCACCCTGTCGTATAGTTTAAATTTGAACACGCAGGCTCTGATAAGACCAAAATTATCCTCCAGTTTGTAGTTCACTTTCAGCTTTCACGGTACAGCGCAGCATAAATTGCTTGTCAGAACAGTCCCATCAAACCCTGTCTACCACCTCCCCGACCCTGCTGTTCAAAATGCCGATGCAGTTGTCCATTCGTACGTGACAAAGGTTGCGATACGCCCCAGAAACACAGCTCCCAAACCCTAATAATAATTTCTAGCCTAGCCCTATCCTTTCAATCAGTCTTACACAGCCAAAATTTTAAGACACAAGCAGAAAAATGAGTGCATAAAACTTGCAGTCTGAGGTTTGGTAATGACATGACCGGAATCTCTTGGAAGACTGCAAAGTTAAGTCTCACAAAAACATCTAGACAAATTACTTAATTTCCATACAAGTTCTCATCTTCCAGAGTGGATGGACACTTCAAAAGACGAAGAGATACAGCAAGAATTGTTTTTCTCTACTACAAATCAAGCTGTTTGAAGAATTTACATGAACAGGATGTAAATGCCAAACACAGAAGTGCAATAAAGTTTTACTTTAGCCTCTGTGAGCATAAAATCGCAAGATACACACTGAGAAACCAGGCAGGGCACCAAACTGACTTACCTAGAGATCTGTCAGTTAGTCCAGGAAATAAATGCCGCTTTTTCGTTCAAAGACTGAGCTAGAGATACGGGCTGGCGGTAGATGATCTCAACAGAACCCTGGCATCCGTAGGCTATAAATTACCTCTGTGCTGCCCTTGATTCAGCTAAGGGTCAAACCAGGCTTTTGTCGACCTGTAACCAGGCCAGAATACCCAGTACGTTGAACATCTGGTTCCAGCGTCTCACGCGCCGAGAGGACGGGGTGTAGCTCCGACCCCGAGAAGTTACGATCAAGCGTCGGGGATGGTGGGGGGCTCTTACGGGGGCGAGAGGGGGGGATGCAAGGGAGAGGGGAAGCTGAGCACCCCAAGAACGCCGCTAAAGCCGGTGCGGAGGGAAGGGGCGGCCTTCGTGGGGCCTCTAGCGGCCGCGGCCGGGAGGCGCGGGGCAGCGGCGGGGGCAGAGCCCGCTCCCGCCCGCCCCGGCTGCGGGGCCGCGCTCTCCCCCGGGCCGGGCCCCCCCGCCCTGCCCCACCGGCGCACCCTCACATCAGCGTCCAGCGGGGAAAAGCTCTTAAAAGCAATTTTTAAAAAGTTCCGACAATCCCCCTGCCCCCCCCCCCATCCCCCTGTCGTCGTCCCCCCCCCCATCCCCAATCTAAAGGGGCTTCTTAACGTTTGTTACACGTAAGCGAACCCACAGCCGACAGCCACACAATACCCCCGCTTGCTCTCCCGAGACACGAGGGGCAGCTGCGGGGCCATCCACTCCCCGCTGTTTTCACAAGGAGCTGCGATGTCAGAAGCCGGGACCGGCTGCTCCCCGCCACCCCCCCCCCCCCCCCCGTTCGGTCAGCTCGCTGCTTTGTAAACACACCGAGCCGGCCGGATAGCTTTGCTTTCCGTAAGGGTTCCGGATTCACTCGGTGGCGGTGTAGCGCCGCTTTAAACCGAGCTTTTCGTCAGCTGAAAACCAAGCACTGCCCCGCTTTGAAGGAACCACGGTGTTTGGCAGACGTTAAAGATCACCGAGTGAGTCCAAAACTAGAGAGTGCACTTGGATTGAAGAGGACTTCAAGAAAAAAGGTTTAGCCAAATAAAGCTCACAGACACCGAAATCATAAAGACCATCGGTCAAAATTATTTGGAATAAAGTTTTGTCTGAAAAGCAAAGCCTACGTGAATGCTTTATTTGCAAAGCTCCTGCGTGCATGAATGTATGAAGAAAGTAACTCACCTCCTGCTGATTTTCTAAACTATTTTGTAACCACTTACTCTTAAAATCCACCATAAACCAAGATCAATCAGCAAAGATAATTTCATTTCCCGAATTTAAAAGTATTTCCTTCCCTAATGTTTCCCGCATGTTTATTAGCTGGGTTATAAACCACCAAACATACTAAGCATTAGTAAGGAAGGTACTTTATTTTTCTCTTTTTGTACCCTAGTGGATGTACTTTTGTGGGTAACAGATCTAATTATTTTTTTACCCTGGCAAGTGCAGCTTTTCAATGCTAAGCTTGTTAAGGGATATGCAAAATGGATTTAAAATAAGGTAAGAGCAAGTCATTGTTTTCATTTCACTTGCACCATGCTGTAGAACTCATCCCAGTGCAGAAGGCCCCAACCCCAACTTTCTGTATCACCTAACCCCGAGGTAACATTTATGGTAACTTTTATATAAAATTCTCCATCAGCACCGTTACTCAGCCAGATCGTGTTCAGGAACAGACTGTATGTCACCCGCGCCGTCCCCTTGCAGGTGGTGTTCAAATTTAAGAATTATACTCAGCCCTTAACTGGAATGCTGAGGTTCACGTACGAATTTCTAAATTGCTTTGAGCAACCTTTCAAATATTCATTTATTTCAGGGAAAAAAAAACCCCAACCCAAAAAACCCAACACAGCAAGAAACTGCCAGTCTGGAAAAAAGAAAAAACAAAACAAGAGAACAATCTTAACCTACTAGGTCAAGCTTACAGTAAGATGGCCCCAACGTTCCCCTTGGTTTGAGAAACTGCCCTCCTGCGCGCACAGTGGCTCCTGAGCAGGGTACGGGAGAGAAAAGCATGTCGACAGGGACAGAGCAAGCCAGCCAGCTTCTGACAGCGGCCCCAGCTTTGCAAACAACAGTCTTCGACATTTTCAGCTATTAATTTGTCTAATTGCTGTGTAGTCTCTGGACTACAGGAACAATGCCATACAGAGAGCTAATACGCAGACTTGCAGTAGTGAATTGTTTGCAGTTAATTTATGGATTATACCGGCATGTCGTTGTTGAGTTTGTTTTTCACAGAAGAAAAAAGGCTTTGGCTCCATGCAGAAAAAATGAGCTTCTAATGACAAACCCCATGCAAAAGGGGGCAGAAGCACTCATCTGCTCTGTACGACGCAGATCTTGGAAGGTGTTTCGATACTGAACTTGTTTCTGCACGTTTTGTCTCAGCACAGCTCGGTCCCAAAGAGGTCGGCTTGCAGGGAATTTAACACAGAGTAGTGCAAAACAATACATTTTATTTGTTCACAGTTAAACACAAGCAACTGCCTTGACATTTTAGAACATTCTAATAAGGACAGCAAAACCTCCTTTTGGTTTAAGTTCTCTTTAGCTTACGATTGTACCATTTCCTCGTATTTCATATTTATGGCATTTAATGTGGATTGTTTAACATGCTTACAAAGAGCGAGGCAGGGAACAGATTAACTTGACAAAGACAGCAATTTTAGATTTAACTAAAAGCAGTCAGTTAAAAAAATCTGTTTCCACTTCACTGATGGGACCCCTTCAAACGAACTGCAAGTTAACTACATACAGCAGATCCATGATTTTTAGACTTACAAAAAAAACTGCAAAATTTGTTCCTCCATAATCTTTGTGGTCCATAAACAAACCTAAAGTGGTTTCCATTACTATCCCGGTGCTAAAATCCTTTTTAAAAGAAGAAAAAAGCCACCTTATCCATGAGCTTGCGTTACCGCCAGGGCATTTTTGTAACCGACAACGAAAACCGCCTCTCCTCAGAACAAGTGAAGTCATCACGTAAGCCAGGTACCCTTCTGGGCTCGGCAAAGCAGAAGGATGGGCGAATGAATTCCTCCAACACAACGGCATCCAACGCCTGAGCCAGCCCCTCAAGGGCAATGTGCAAACCGTTCACTCCCGGGGCTGGGACCCGGTGGGGCAAGGGGCAGGAAACCTCCAAATCTTACCGAAACATACGCTACCACGTTTGCTACCACTAAGTCTTAGAAAGCCTATAGACATGTCGACAAAACCAGTCTGTCACTTACAACCAACTCTCTATTTTCTATTCCATGCAGATTCAAGCTTTGACAAAACCACTGAAGTTCACCTTTACTTTCAGAGTTAGGACTGACCAACCGAAAGGACACGGAGAATAATTTAGACAGGCAGAAATGTATTCAGACCCTAGGTGTTACGGAAGAAGCGGAAATGGGAGGAAAAGCACTGTCAGGCACAAGTTAGCCTACTGCCAGCCGCTCTGACAGAGTCCTGTTCCTATTCAGATTAAGAAGGGATTTGAACTACAAGTGCAAGTGTACTTGGACTTGATTTATATGTGAGACGATTCTTAAACAGCAGCTGCCACCCACAGAACGTTTAAGAAAAGAGGCCACGTGTGATGCAGGGTAACTGTGAAGCCTGATATGCCTAAGTACGCCTGGACCCAGACATATCTTAACGTTTAAAACAAGCACACTGCCTTCCTAACAGCGGGCTCTGTTCTGTCACGAAGGAGATTGAGTCTGACCACTGACAAGCCCTGATCCCACAATCCTCCTTCACAGAAGGCTCATCATTGACTTAAAACATGATTAACGCAGAAAGGCTTCAAGACAGAATTCTGATTCTCAGTTTGAGCAGGCTTCCTGCTCAGCCTTGTCTTCCAAGGGAACGGGATGAGGGCGAAGGGGAGATACCTAGAGCCAAATTGACATTGCTGAGCTGAAAAATGTGCTGCAGTCTGAGCAGAACAGCACTCAAAGGAAACCATATTCTGTAAGTCAAGCCTGCAAACGTATTCCCAGGGAAGAATGAAGCCCATTTCTTGGGACTCAAAACACGGTGGTCTTGCTCAGACCAGGAACAAAGACCAGAACTATGAAGGAGGGTCAGGCAGCACAAGTACTTCCCCGATTAGAGAAACAAATGCTCTTCTGCAAATCTTGATAAGCTTGCAATTCTACAAACATGTTCTGCACGCTCTCCCTACTTGAGTAAAGCTTCCTCTTCCCTCTTCTCCCACCCCAATTGCTCTCCCATACGAACCAGTCTGAGGTCAGTACCAGTCTGTCAGGCAAACACTTAAAATACCAAAAAGATCAGAAGCTAGTGTTTTAACAAGTCTTCAGCATATACGGTCTCTTCTGCATTACAAGCTCTAGTTCCTTATTAAGTGTCTGTTCAAATGTAACTTTCCAGGAAATGTTAAGGACAGTATAAACAATGATCATGAATTAGGGTGAATGAATCGTTTTGCAGAGGTACACTGTTCTTTAAACACGTAGGTATTCAATCAGAGTCCAACTTAATGAAGACTGGGCTCTGAGGGGTGTGGGACAGTGGACAGGCAAAACAGAGACCTTTAGATGAATGCACTAGAAATTCTAGTGCTGCTTCTTTCCAGGATGAAAGCAACCGAAGTCACCCGGGCAGGCAGCACAATTAACTGCTCTAAACTGGAAGCTTGCAAGGAAATACAAAGCATTCATAGTAGACTCACAAATGTTAATTTGGCCTCATATTGCACTCAAGTTCATAAACGCAGCCACTCAACTGGGGACAGGGAGAAAGGGAAAAAATACTTGCAAATGCTAACAGTTGTCCCTTCAAATTAGTACACGCTGCTAAGGACTGAATTTGAGAAAGAAGCAAGAGTTAGGCTGGGCGTTTCAATTCCAGACCCAAAAATCCACTTTGCATTCGTTCAGCAGCCGCCTTCTGTTTCTGGACATCAATCCTATTCCGCTGCATGAGCTAGCTGCTCAGACCAAAGAAACATAAAAGCTTTTAGTTAAACTTGCATTCACGCCTCCTGTTCTATGCCAAGAATATGAAAATAACACTGATTGACTATCTTCCTTTTTAACTGTGGTCATGATGAGTTTCATTGTAGTCCATGATATGAAGCTGTCCAACACTGCTCTCCTGGATCTTCGGCGAGAGGCTAAGGTTATCGGGGCTGGGAGGGGCCTTTGTCTCCATGCTTGGATCTTTACATAGTTCAGTCTTTAGAGCATCAGAAAGCCTGTTGATGGTTACACCCTCCTCATCACACTGGCTCTCACTCTTGTTGCGAAATAATTCTCGTGCCTTCATTCCAAGGAAGCTCTTGGAGCTGGGGAGTGAACCTACAGTCAGTGGGACAGTACTCGAGGGCTCCAGCAACACGGATGTCTCCCAGCGACTGCTGAATCTCTGGTTCTGGGGTTTTTCTGGGGTGGAGAGCTCACTGCTGCTGCCACCCTTACTGCTATTACTACCTCGAGTGCTGGGAGGTTTGGTCTCTCCATTTCTACCAATGGTTTCTTCACTGTATCCTGCCACAGTATCTTCATTACCACAATCCAGCCTGTTTTGGAAAGAGAGAGGATGCAGTGTCAAGGAAATGGTAGCAACTGTTTACAATGGCAAGGGAAATGCTGGGGAAGGCAGGTTACTTTGATTACTTTCCCTTTCTGCTACTGCCTACGCAGTTCAACACTTTTCCTTTCACAGTTTTGTAGCAAAGCAGAAGTGACAGAGGGTACCCAGAAAGGTAAGTGTCACACACTCAGCTTTGCAACATCCAGCGTTTTAAGTCCAAAGCTGACAATAATTGCAAAGCAGAATGGAACTGGATCCTGATCTGTTAAGGCAGAGATCTGCACATCTTCCTTGCATTGTAGATCTTTCTTGTACCTACGCCAAGCACAAGTGGTCGCCACAAATCTGCTGGCGGTGCAAGAAATTATCCTGATGCTGTAGCAGAATTCGGTGTAGAAAACAAAGGTATGATCTGAAGGAAAGTACAGCACCACCTAGAAACTTTAGGTAGACATATGTAAAACAACTACTTAACAACAATGTAACAATTTGTAGAATAAAGAGACTGGTCTACGAGACAAACCAGAGGTTTCTCTCAAACTTTGAGTAACGGTTCAGCTATCTGAAAAGTATTTCATGAGCACTTCCAGTTTTGTCAATGACTGTCAGTAACCTGGGCAGAGTCCTGAAATAGATTCAGTCTGTAAAAAGGGGAGTAACAGAAATATTTTGAGGTGATGCATCCAAGTGCTAGGAATTCCACAAGGATATCAACTTCCAAGGAGCTGGTCATGAGTCCAGCATATTTTTACATCATCACCCTTACCTTTCTTCTGCTGCTTCAGCTGCTTCTGTTTTATCATCTTCAAGTTTTTTCAGTAGGCTGCTCTTCTCCAGCCGGCCAAACAGATCCAAGATCTCCAGCTCAAATGCCTGTGTGATTCTTTTCTGGGCCTTGTACCTACTTTCTACCGCTTGCAGCTGACCTCTGAACAGAAAAAGAAACCAAAATCCATCAGGTCCAGTGTCTCTAGATTCTGCCGCAACTATGACACTGCATCTGTCAATGCACAGCTAAAATTTTACATAGGAAACCCCCACCTTGCTTGGATTTTGACATCTTCCAGGTATTTCTTTTGCTCCAGGAAGAGGTGGTCCTTTTTAGCAAGCTGAGATTCCAGTTCAGCTATCCGTTTCTGGGAAGCATCAAGCCTTTGGCTTTGCTGTTGAACACACAATTTCGCTTTCTCCAGTTCTTTCCGAAAAGCAGCGTGCAACATTTCAACCTCCTCAAAGGAAAGAACACAATGTTAAAGTATAATTTGTGTGTTATTATTATTAATATTTAGGCATGTTTCTGATGCTATAAATAGGCACATTTTTAAGCAAGATGGAATAAAAGCAGCATTTCTAAAAACAGATATAGAAAACTGGATACTTTGAGGATGTACAATATTAAGTTACTATGAAAATAACTATACATCATGTGAAAATAACTATACATCACTGGAATTTATTAGCACACTAATGTTCCTTATGAAAAGCCCTTTTCTGCAAAGCAAACTTGCCAGTTCTGCACCAGATTAGCATAGATAAAGTCAATTTTAAAACCGTTTTTGCAACATGACCTTCATTAAATACCAGTAAAAGACTTTTTTTTTTTTTGGCTTATTATCCACCTTCTTTAATTACTTGCTCTCACGCAGAAACAGTTATATTGTTGTGTAATTTACTTGCTTCTAATTAAAAAAAGGTTTCTTTGAAGTCAGGAAGTAAAACCATATGAACCACTGAAGTTTTAGTAAAGTTAATACTAACTCTTAATAGGAAAATGACTGAGTGAGAAGAGTAAGACTGCTTGTTTTAAAACAGCACATCACAAAAGCTGGTAAAACCCTGGGTAAGATCCTTCTACAAATTCTAGCAATACTACCCTATGTTATACACTTTCACAAATGTAAGAGCCCAATGTTACTTCATCAGCAATAGTCTGCTGCCATTACATTAAGAGCACAGTAAAGTCTTGGCCTTTGGCAAGAAAAAATTGCTAAGAATTTACATCATATGGCTAAAACTGACTTCAGGTGTACCATAACATCCCCTTGTTAGCTTTCAAGCACAGGTCACTGAAGAGATTCCATAATGATACGGTCCCCCAAAATATCTGAAGAATAAATATGAAACCAAATCCCTGAAAAATCAATTTCAAAACCAAGTATCTGTTAAGTTATGAAGCATTTCCTTCATTCTGAACACAAGGCTGAGAACAGCTTGATGATGACCTCAAGTGATCTCTTCCCAAAAGGCCTCCTCTGCCACTCTGCAATCGTACCTTTGTAGTGTCTGTGTGCTTGTGCTGCAGCTGCTCCAGGTACAACTCATTGACCTCTCCAAGAACCAGAAGTTGCCTGTTCAAGAACTCCATCTGCTGTTGCACTGATTCACTGTTGGAAAGCTTTAAAGAGAAAGTGAACAGAATCAAGCATTGGAATGTATAGTTCAGCAGGAGAGTCATAGTTAATAGGCACTGTGTTCACAGGGTATTTTTTATAAAGAAGGGAGACAAAGACAAGAATCCAATGCATCATAGGTAATAAGTGTTAAATAAATTAGCTTTCATAAAGCTGGTGACAGTCCATACAGAACTTCACCATATAGGCATTGCTTCCCTTAACATAATCATGTTTTCACTTACACAGTTCATTCAATTTCTGATATAAACAAGATCTCTAAGATGCCAAGATTTAGCAAAGCTTTAATACAAGCTCATATTGCTCAATCTGCAAATTCCTACTGTGGAAAAAGCAGCCAAAAAGAGAAGTTTCAGAAGCCTTCGAACTGAGTTTAAAGTTTCTTCACCAAAATACGTTTCTGTGTGTTGTTTTTGTGCAATTAATATTCCGATTCTATGGAACTAAGCACAGACTTCTTTCAGAACAAGAAAGAAAAAGCACCTGATAAAAATTATCAGAAAAAAAAATAAACAGAAAGACACAAAGGGACCCTGGGAACAGTGACTTTTCTTACCTTTTGAGAAACTTGGCTAAGAAGCAATTCAGTGTGACACACCTTGTTGTTAGCCTTCTTTAATTCTAATCTCAAATCTGCAATCATATTCCGGCAGTCTTCCAGCTTGGTCTGTTCAAATGAAAAAAACTCACTCAGGGTTCTGAAATTTTAGTAAGGACTCGCAATGCCATATGGCTGGAGGGCCGTAACACCCAGCACTGTAAATCAAGTTATACTGAGCACTTGTGAAAGCCCCAAAACCAGCTAAGAAACTGCATTTTCCTATTTCCAAACTGAAGACAGGACAAAACAGAACTATAAAAGGATGATGACTAAGTTAGGCATTTCCAATTATGCACTGTCTTATTCTGAATTAGGACAGTATCTCTGATAGAGATATGTAACTTTCTCTCAGATATGCCATATTATTAGGAAGGTTATTTTTAAAACCAGTAAGCAGATAACATAATTTTGTTCAGTGTCGTGCTTCATACCTGCAATTCCTGGCTCTGGTTGTAGAATTCCTCCCGGTCATGTTGCAGCTGTCTGATCTGGCTGTGAAGCTGAGCCACTATATTTTCATGTTCCTCCTGAAACTGGTGGTACCTCGCCTGTTCTTTCTGCAGACTCAGTTTCAAGGCCTGGATTTCTTTTTCCTGTAGTTTCAGCTGATCTTTCTGTTAAGAACCCCACACGAAGCATCAGGCAAGGCACCGGCTTTATCAGTTAGAACATCTGTCCTAAGTCGCTAGCTAAGTAAAGCTATCAATTAATAGCATGCAGGCGTAACACTTTTCCATAGATAGAACATTCTACATAGAGCATGTTCTTAAGACTTTGGGGGTTTGGTTTATTTTTTGGCTGAAAAAGAGATTAAATGGTGATAGAGCGGACAGGCTGAAAACTCAAAGTCACATCCAAAGGCACAATGAGCAATACCAGATTCTTCCACTGCACCTCATGCTTTCGACAGGGACTTGGGCTTCACAGCTGAAGCAAGAGTTCATCTTCCAAAACCTATTTGGAAGCCTGTTTTTGGTTCTTCTACTGAATTATCAAAAGGTGAAACTGTTGATGGAATTAGCTATAATATGGAGATACAGAATGAAACATGCCTAAATCTGTAATAAGACATCCTTCAATGCACTTATAACTTCAAATTTTATCATAGTAAATACCTCTGGAAAAGAACATTTGAGTTTTCAAAGTTTTTGCTATTGCTCCTCAATTGAGGAGTGAAAGGACAATATTTCTTCAAATAATGCAATAAGGTGTCTAGCTAAGCATTAAGTAACTGCTCCACTAACTGTGACACCTTTAACGTTATCCAAAGGTAAGTGCTGGCAGGGGTCAAGCACGCAGGCATCCACTGATTCAGTTGCCTACAGTCAAATAGAAACTACCGGTTTTAATAATCACAGTGCAAGTCCACAAGTCATTCCACAAACACTGACTTTAATAAGGTGAGAAATGGGGCTTCTTTTTTAATTGAGCGGTACTGAAAGATATTGGCCAAACCAATTAATAATTGTTCTAGCACCAGTGTGTTTAAATCACTGCTAGAGTTGTATCCCTGCTCACCATGGCAGCATTATGTTCCTCCAGGGCTGTTGCTTTAATCACTTTTCGCAAGAGTCGACGGTTCCGAAGGGCATGTTGCTGTCTTTTGAAGCGTTCATACAATAACTGGTTGTGCAACAAAAGCAATTGGTTACGCAGGGTGTGAATCTCATCCGAAGGGGGAGAACCTGGATTGGAGTTAGAAGACAGAAGAGGTTACTGAACTGTACTGTCCCTGTTCCACGTATGGGAAATATTTTCTAAAATAAGCAAATTAGATTTCTTTGAAATTACAACTTAAAAATCTGTCTGCTCCATTTGATCTCCAACACAAACTTGAATTTTTAAACGTTTTTCCCAGAGCAACATGTATATGCTTCAAATGGATTGCTCCTTCTATTAAGGTAAAAAAGCCAAGCTCACCATCACCACAGAAGCCGAAGGGCACAAAACTAGACACACATAAGAAAAACAATCATCAGTTTTAGATTCAAATAGTATTGAAAAGGTGGAAGGATCTGTTAGATGATCAGCATCGCTCTGAAGGCTAGCAGATATTAAATGGTCAAAAGCAGAAACATCTAGAATTGTGGGGAAGGCAGTTTTCACTTTTCAAAGATGAAAAAAAGCAGCTCATCTCACTGGAACACAGATATCTAGCTGCTAAGCAGATAAACCATGACTTAATAGAGGGCACCATCTTTCTGCAGCATTAGTTAAAAAAAAAAAAAGTATGCAATGCAGGTCATTGTTTAAGCAAGTCTAATAATAGAGGAACAGATTGCCAAAACACATAAGAAACTTCCTCACCTCCAAAGTGAGTCCAGTCAGCAGATTTGCTTGGCAGAGACAATCTGAAAAATGAAAATGCAGCATTAACCAGTAAGTTTAAATATAAAAATACTCTGTAAGTCACTTTAGAATGGAATGCCCACCTCAAAAGAGCTTACAGCCTAATAAAAGTACAATTACGGTCAGTTGCTATGAAAAGAATAAGGAGGAACTGTGCAAGCAGCAGGTTGCAAGGGCAGAGGATGGAGGGCATCATTTCTTAGAAGTTGGAGAAAAATTCCCTCAGGCATAGAAAACAGCATAAGGACAAAGGGGAATACAGGGTCATAAGATGAAAAGAAGGAATACAGCAGATATACCTAAATGTTAAATCTGGTTCTCCAGTTCTTAGCTTCATATATACTAGAAAGAAGAAAATGTCAATCTCCCCTTGGCCTCTACATTTGCTTTTGAGTATCCAGTGTGGGACTTAAACCTGATACAGTAAACAAATCTCACTAACAGTGGTACCAAAACCACACTTGCAGCACAGCCAACAGCCCTGCTTCTTCATGCCAAGCTGTTGGTGAAGGCAGTAAGAGTACAACGGTCACAGCCCCCTTTTTTTATATCAAAGCAAATACGTTACCATTGCAAATATAAAAATCCTCCACCCAGAACCCCTGGCTCAGTTAACAGTAATGTTTCACAGAACATGGTTTCATTGCAGATTTCCAGACACAGCTATTAAAATAAAGCTAGCACAAAAAGGAACAACAAGAAAGTTAGCAAAGTAAGATTTTCAATCACCTACTTGTTCAGCTCCTTAGTGTGTGCATCCGCTCCTTGCTGTATCAGTCTGTCCAGTACTTCCACGGGAGAAGTCGAGGACATACAGTCATCATCCTGGGTTCCCTTGGCTTTCTTTAGCAGCTCCTCAGTCTTCTTGCCAACAAAGAGGTAGGCAGTCTTGGGTAACGCAACCTCAAAAAGGTGCTCATATAGGGGAGGCTGCCCGCTCCCAAACACCACTCTTCTTTGTGCTGGTACTTTGCAAGGGCTGGGAGTGAGAATACTCGTCTCCCCAGAGGTTCCTTCCCTGTTACCAGCAGGGCTTTCACCAGAGCCTCCACAGGGCTTGTCTATGGGAGTAAATGTTTGTTTGGGTGTTTCCCACGCACTCTCAGGCCCAGGCTTGTCCAGAGAAGATGTTAAAGGCTCAGAGGTCTGACTGTGTCCCTGAACACTAGAGACTACTGAATGGGTCTTCTTTTGAGAGCCTGACAGACTTTCATTTGTGCGGTAAAATGGAGAGTCAAATCCTCCTCTAGGCACCATGTGTTCAGCATCGGTTGTGATCTCGGAGATCTCTTTAGATATTGCATCTGAGAAGGATGGGAGGGGGGAGCATAATTACGTATCTTGTATTTCGACATTACAAACATTTCCTTAGCTAAGATGTATGTAAGGATGACAGAAATTACCTTCCTCTCTGTCCTTTTCAGCACTATCTTCAAAAGACAAACCACCTAAAAACTCTGGAAGATCACTTAAGGTTACTGAACTTTTACTACCCGGTGTGTCTGAAGAAAAAAAGAAAAGTTAGTTGTACAGATGCTGTTTTCTCCAGCCTTATCACAGCACAAAACAGAAGTCTTTTACTGCTGTAAGGTCCTTAGAATAAGCTTGTCCCTCCTTCAGATGCTTCCTCAAAGGAGGAAGCTATCCGACTCCTGTTTCATTCCATGTGGAAACCAGTTCAGAGATCAGTCACTGGTCAGTCCTGATCCCAAAATGTAATTTTGTAAACTTAACATTTGCTATTGCACAAGTGTAGGCAACTGCCTCTATGAATAAGGATGTGCTGTTTGCAATTTAACCCATTAAATAAATTTTAAAAGTGGCTTAAGTGTAGTGTTACTACTCTACTTCCACATTAGCATTAAACTCCCCTTTAGCTTCTGATCTGGCTACACAAGGACACAGTACTTACCTGAAAAAAGGAAGTTTAGCGAACTGATGTAACACAAACTTGACAATATGTGGCTACCGATCAAAACTCGGAGACAGCTGCCGAGGAGATATACACTAAAGCATGCAGGATAGAAACCTCATGCTCGCAGCTCAGTCACAGATTAGGAACCCAGTGAAAAACCTAGCCTGTTCTTAACTTGTAACTCAGAAAGTTCAGATTCCAGTGGTGCTATACAACTTCACCAAGGAAAACCAGCTTCAAATTTCACTGTCATCTCCACTTTGAGGATGGTAGAGATTCATAGTACAGAAGTCTCAAGTACAGTGCCAAAATCCCTTTCTACAGCTGTCACAGATGTAGATGACAGAGAATGGAAAATGGAATCTAGATTTACCTATTAGAGGCTGAGCTCCTCAACCATCCACTGTTCGATTTCAATATTCCACAGCACTTCAAAAGAAGGTTCAAGTACAACAATATAATTGTAGATAGAAAACAAAGTTTTTCCAAGAGCCTTTAAAAGGGAGCATCATATCTATCCTTATGTGCAGCCTTACAGTTTGATCCAGACATGTGACAGAAAACTTGTTAAAGTAAGACTTCATATACAACTTGCTGCTTCTAATAAAAAAATTCACCCTCAAAGAATGAGCTTTTTTTAAAAAAAAAAATATCCTTTTTCAGCCTTCAGTGTAGATCTGTATGTTTAAACATGCATAAGAATGCATAAGGGCCAGTTAAAAAAAATTCTGCAAGCTATTTCTGAAGGTGAATAGTTAAAATGAAATCAAAAGCATCACAAGAAGGTTTTAAGTTGAATCACAGGTTAAGGCAGGATCCTGGAACTACAAAGAGCTTGGGGCGGCGGGGGAGAAAGAGAAAAACCTGTGGAAAAGTGTTCGGCAGTTGGAACATGTGTCAATAAAAACAGGATTTGTTTACAATAGGTTATTGTAATGGGGAGAGGAAAATGGAGTTTACCCAATGATTTATCGCTGTTTATGACATTTTGCTGTCGGTACAGTAAAGGCCTCCCAGGATCTGGTTTGTCCTCCTGAAAAAAAAAAAAAAAACCAAAACAAAAACTAAAACAGATTCTTTGCATCAGACATCTGTTGGAAACAAACCTCTTGGACAGTTTCATAGAAAGGAAATTCCTGCAAACAGATGGGTTAAATAGCAAACCAATATAAGAAGTCTTAAAACTGTGCAACTGGAAGTGGCAATAGTTGTCTAAACTTAGAAGAAAACTAGTTTTTGCAATGAAATGCAACATTTTTTGTAAATCAGTTGCTCTGATTTTTCTTTCTCAGATACGGTCACTACATGTATGGCAAGTCAATGAAAAAAAATATCAAATTTATTTGGCAGAAGAATTTTGTTATACCTTTTTAGGAGGTGTGGCAACAGCTGAAGGGAGTGAAACATGCACAAAGTCATCTGAAGTGCAGGGTGGAGGAGATGTGGCTGGCGTTCCCAAAGGTGTTCCTTTCCCCCCTGCTGAAAAGGAGGAGCAAAAGTTTTCTCAGCAGGCTCCCACTTCCTCCTTTCAGCTGCATATTGTATGTGAAGAATTGTACGTTTAAACACTACCTCAACCATTTACTTCTTAAATCTCTTTCAACTATTTATCAAGATAAAAGTGCACAGTTTCCAAAAGGCCTGCTTCAGACTTTGGCACTTAATTCACTGTAGCTTATTTCCTATCTCAGTGTTTGCATCAGCACTGCTCTAGATGACCAGGTACTCAGTTCACAGAAGTAATGACTTAAGCCTACCAAATGGCATGGTGTGGCATTCCCATTTAAGAAGCTGACAGCAAAATTTACAGCCAGAATTTCTATGATAACAAACCTTGAAGGCCTAATTCCAAAATTCAGCACGTACCAGATGTGCCAAAAGCTTTGCTGTAAGGTTGTGATGCAGACTGGGATGACTCCGATGGGACAATTCCAGGGGAGGTTGGTGGAGTGGTCATACCACAAACTGCAGAAGGACTCCAGATGGTAACCTACGTAAAAGCAATACACAATAAATACAAATCAGTGAAGCTCAGAAAAGGAACATGTGAAGCACCTGTACCCAGGTTCTGACACAGGAAATCAGATGGGGATTAAATCTGAAACGTACACTAAGTTCTGAAGAATTCAAAGTACTTCTCAAAAACATGAAATTTTAAGACTGTCATGACAAACTACGAACAAAGTGCAAAGCATTAAAAGCATGCTGTGGTTTATCTTCTGCTTTACCTGCTGTGGCTCAGTTGACAGCCGTATTGACTGTGGGCTCAGAATCTGAGGTAGCTGCCCTGGCATTTGTGATAGTGTTAGCCGAGGAGTGGAATATGGGGTAGAAGTCCCTGAAAGTTTAAAAAAAAAATAAAATTAAAAGTATCCAACACATCAAATACAAATCAATTATTCCTATGGCTAATATTTAAAGGCTTTTAACCAAAACATTTCAAATCCATTCAACATACACACTCGTAACTAGCAAACAAGAGACTTTTCTTCCAGCCCAAGAAAATATCTATTGAATATATTACATACTACAGCTTTTTTTTGGGTTGGTTCATTGTTTTGGGGCAGGGGGACAGGGGAGGAAGAGGCAGTGGAAAGGCAACTTTGCGAGCATGCTGTATGTCTGCATGACCAGATCATATATCTATATCTTTTTTTTTTTTTAAATGATGGTTTATTTTCTGGTGCCTAAGAACTGGACTTTAGGTGGGATAAATTAGTAAGATGTCTTTTTGCTATAGGGCCAGTTTTCCTCCAGGAATTGTGTATTCATTAGCTGTCAGGCAGGTCTTACCATAGCTGCTTTGTGAGTCAATGTAATAGCTGGCACTGGGGTCAGTTTGATGATGTTTTAAGCTTGTGCAGAGTTTCCGAGAGACAGAGTAATAGCCATCTTCATACGAGGCTTCTGCAGGGTCCAGGGAGATTTTGGCACATTCTATCACAACATCATGAGTTTCTAGTCTTTTCCACCTGCAGACAGTTTTTGGATCCAAAAGAGTAAGTTAGTCAATTATTGTTACAAACAAGAGTTCCTGGAGATATGAGGAATTGGCTTGTAGGATGGCTCATTTGTTCCAGACAGCTTTGCATGCTCCCAGTCAAAACTGGAACAAGGCACCATACAGAAATTGCAACCAGATGACTTGTAAGAGGGGGTCTCAAAGAGGAGACAAACAGCTTTGACACAGAGATCCATAAAGGTCTGCCATGGAGCACTCTGGAAAGGAGGAACAGCATACGAAGACTTGGTTGATCCTGAGCTTCAGCAGCTGTAGAAATCAGCTCAACTAGACTCAGATGTTGGTAGTCAAAATTTAGACATGCCAGCAGTGAGGGAATCTTATATTATTTAAGCAAACACCATCTGCAATGCCAGTTTCAGGTCTATGTTTTTCCTTCCAAATTTTGGGAATGTTTTTTATTATTACTACCTCCTTCTTTCTGAAAACTTTTTCTCACTAAGTTAAGCAGCCAGATTAGATCTGTCCAGTATTTCAGGGGATGGAAGTTCACTGTAAAGAAGAGAAAGCACAGAAGGCTGTCTATTAAAGGCTGAGCTGCTTTTGAATGTAAGATATTATGTGCAAGATACCAAATCAGAAGGCTTCAACTGGTAGTTTTGTGCCAATTGTACTCCTTAGTGGTGCCACCCTCCCCCCTGTCTGGGAGAAGCCTGCAAAATTGAGCACTGTGATATTCAATAGGTTCCCATTTAGTAGTGTTTTCCTAGTGGCTCTGAAAAGCAGGGCAAGAGCACTACTGTGCAGCAACAAGAGTCAATTTCTCCTCTTCAGTGGCTGGGCCTGTGGAGACAAGAGAAAAGCAGCAAGTGGTGCTGCTGCAGGCAAATGAGCCTATTTCTAAAGAAAACTAATACAGCTGATAATGTTAAGACATACCTGTTAAAAGAATTGATCTGTTAACTGAACCAATATCTAGGTACCAAAACAAGACACACTGAAGCCATTTTAAACACTTAAATCCCACCAAGTACTTCAACAAACCAAAAAAATATGACCCAAACCTTAAGCCAATGAAGCAGGTCAGTGGTAGTTTCCCTTTATTCATGATAAGCAAATTCTTTTAGAACTTTAAGAGGATGTTTGATCGTTAAGTCATAAAATTAAGATAAAGTCAACTGTTAAGTAGAAGACAGATTCTATCCCAGACACAAAATGAATTTAGAACCCCAACATTGTTGTTAATGGCCTTTCACAACAGTTTTTGCTTATTCATCCAGCTGTAAGCTTGGATGAAGAAAGTCTACATGTTTACCTGGTGTACCTAAGAATACGGGTGGCAAAACACCACTGGCACACACTGTTGCTGACAGAAAAGGTTTTACTGCAAGCCTTCTGAAATAACCCAACTAAAAGCTGCTCATTTATAGCCTTTCCTAATAGCAGAGTAAACATATATATATATACCTTCGTGGGTCCAGTTCATGGTCCTTAGATCCAGTCACTAATTCTGGATGAATTCGCACATGTTCCATCATTGGCTGGATGAGCAAGACCAAGAAGAAGTATGTATTATCAGTACAGCATCTTTTGTTTGCACTAAGCTACACAAAGCTGATGAGCAACCTACTGATCCCAATAGTTCAGAATGTTACATTTAACAGATAAAGCTAACGCACATCACCACAGCTTCAAGAGATGATCTTGCTCCCAACTGAGATTTCAGTCCTCCAATAGCCAGTTTTTATTCTGTTTTGTTGAGCAGCCCTCAGTTAAATCAATGTAGTGTATTAAATTGGCAAATACCTGCCTTTATACAGCTATGAATTCTTTGTCTCAGATAATACAGAGATGAGCAGCATTTTACCTTGACTACCTCTTCAAAGGTCTCCAAGTTTTCCTTCATACTGTAGTGAGAACGCAGAAAGGAGACAAAATTGCAAGGATACATTCCATAAAGACGATGAAAGAGAGCATAAACGCTGGCATGAAGATGGACAAGATAAATCTCTGCCACATGACCTGGAAAAAGTAGTTAGAATCTTTTTCATTACATTGGAGAAAAGAAAAGAACTAAGAATGCAAGCAAAGTACTTTTAAATTGGAAATGTTAACTGGAACAAGTCTTCTGAGATACGAATAGTCCCTAGCAAAACTGTGAAGTCTTCTGAGAGAATAGGCAACACTCATCAGCTCACAGCAAAACCAAACATTAAGATATGGACCTTAATTCCAACCAGTATCCTGTCATTCTCAAAGCACAGCATTTTTTGTTCCCAGTTAATACCTGAAAGCCCTCTAGACAGTGAGCCAGAGTTTGCAAGACTGACCGAACGATTAAAAAAGAAAACTAAGGTTTACTTCACTTCAAAGGTAAAAACTAAAAGTTTGTATCCTCAAAAAGCAATCACAACAGACTTGAATCTTACTAGCCATCTTTTAAGTTCCAATCCTACTTGCGATGCAAAATGGCCTCTAAATAGCATCTCTGTGCTTAACACAGCATTTGTTCATACAGCCAAGAGACACATACACAGATAACGCTAGTGTTAGATATCAGACACCTTACAACAAATTCAGCAAAACCAATTCATCAGAACCAATGCTATAACTAAGAAGACTAGTTTTACCAACATTTTCATGACTATTGATAGTTGCACATTAAAAGAAACTCTCGCATGTTGCTTCTTCCCCCTCCCCCATCCATACCTGTGAATCTCAAATTCCCAAATATCTGCCTCAAATGTTAGCATTTTCCCTTCTCTATCCATTAAGATCAATCTCTGCTTTTCACTGTCATCAGAGTAGCATTTTGGTCCAGTGAAGCTTCATGTAGTAGCAGCACGACATGGAAGAATCTAAGAGACTTCTAAATTTTGAGCAAAGAAGCACTCCCCGATGCTAACTATCAAAGAACAGAATAGCCTGTGGGCTTAATACATCATTTTCTGCATTTAAATAATCTCAGACCATCAAGAAGCTCACAAAAGAACGTGCTCAACAACTGTGTAAGAGTCACAAGGATACTACTAAACCATAACTGCATGCGACAAAGTTGAAATCTCACCTGGATTCTGCAAGCACCAGGCTGAGAGACGCCCAAAGATACCAAAGAAATCATGAAGGTACTGTTTGCCAGACTGAGGAATCATTGGCAACATGGTTATTAGCACTAGGACACCTGTGGTGAGTACTACTACATCTGTGTCAGTCTGCAAGAAGGGAAAAAACCTGCATTAGTCAGTTAAAAGTGTTGAACTCATTTTTTTCCAAGGATGAAATGAAGAGTGAATCACCATCATGGAAAAAGCTCTCTACTTCGAAACAATCCCTCTGAAACCTACCATAACTTAGTGAACCAAGATTATTGTCTCTTTCATCCAGAACAACTCTAAGAAAAAAGATTTCGGATTCTTGCTCCTATTCTGCTGCTGCTTTTCTGTATAAAGACTTGACTTAGTTAAAAAGAGAACATCACCACAGTTCCACAATTGAGTAGAAAAAGAATTAGTAGTATGTGAAGCACCTTATGTACCACCTTCTTTCTTTTCCAGAGCTAAGAACACACAGCATTCAGAGCCTAAGAAACTGCAAATCTGATCAGGGTATTCAAGGACGTTGGCCAATTACCAACACAAGGGTCAAAAGCTTTTCTATTAAACCTGGTTGATGACTCCGGCTGCTAAATATTTCATAAAGCAGTAATTCAAACAATAACTAGAACCCCATGGCTTACACCGAGAGAAAGGGATGTGGCGTAAAAATCTTTAGCTAGATGAAACAGAAATAGAGAACCAGATTTTAGGACAGGACACAGAAAATGTTCAAACTCTTTCCTGGTGGGGTCCCTACTTGCTTCCCCAGCTTAATGTGCATTTTTCCTTGGTAGTTCCTCTGCTTTGTCAGGATAGGGGTGTAAACAGCACAGGTAAGCCTGTGGCCAGATGCCACTGAGCTGGTCTTGGTATCTCCTAAGAGCCACTCAGGCTGATCGGACATATTCAGTGTTACGGATTTTTCTTCCTCTGTGTAATCTATGGCCTCTATTCTCCCTCAGTCAGACATAACCCTTCACAGCACATTTCACGTCCATCCCTATCCCTCTGTACACATTCCTAGCACTTCCACATCTCTGTTCTACTCCCACCAGCTTTCTGACACACTTCACTCCTCTCACAATCAGATAAGACTCACACTGAAAAGGATAACAGAACTCGTCAGGCACATCAGGAGTTCCAGTAACAGCACTTGTAGCTGCTTCTTTGGCAGTTACAAATTTGTACTGTTTTTGTTTTGAAGAGCACTGGCACTTGACTACATCATGCATTTTAATGTGACTTAAATGATTAATATGAATTCTTCACTATCATGTTAAATGATATTACTGACAACGCATTCTAGGTCTCAAAACACTTTCCATTCTTTATTCACTGTTACAATACTGTACAGTATTATAACTGATAAATTTGCAGATGGGAAAAAAAACCCCAACGCATGGGGAAACAGCTACCTCCTTGTAATCCAGCACGTCTGTAGCTAAGAAGGTAAAGTCTGCTAATCCCAAGGTAATTTCACCATGGAATAGTCTATTGCATGGCCCATCTACACTGCAAGTAGAGTATATTACCTTACATGCACAAATTTCAGAATGCACTAATGGGAGTTACTGTATTTCTCATTAAGTTCACATTCAAGATATCTATCAACTTGACCGACGGCCCTCTGTCTTTAACTTTTAGAACAGTTTTAGTAAACTTTCCTAACTCAAAGTTACACAGTGACAGTGGCTTTTAGAAACAAGATTGTCAGTAATAACAGGATCAGCACAGAGTATTTAGTTGATGTAATTCCACTGTGGCTCAGTATTTTAATCAACGTTTTATCTCTTCTCACGGCTTAACTAAATGACATCAAAACAGAAAACAAATGCCTTGCATTACAAGTATGTACGTTTACATCAGGTGTACAAGTGTTTTATGGACAACACTGACAGTTCTTACCTTGAGACATTTAAGTAATGAAAGTAGGAGAGGTGCTTGAGAAAGCTTATGTTTCCAAGATGGTTGTCGTCTTATCACGTGTCCCAGCAGAGAGAGAGTGGGTAAACGGGTAGCAGCTTTGCCCATATATTCATTAATTTTGTCCAGTAGATGCTGATAGAGGATTTTGCAGAGTGGCAGAAAAAGGAAAGGTATTTAACTGGCATATATTCTTTTTCACCAATCTATATTCAGCAGTTTGCCGTTGCCAACTATGGAAACTATGGGCATTTTACAAATATACAGGATCCGAGAGCACATAAAACCCAGCGATAAATTTAAGTCTGCAGGTAGCAAAATGCAAACTATTTAGTCCAGAAGCAGTCACTGCACTTCAAAACGTTTATCATAAATAAATAATAAAAAAAATTCTGGTCAGTAGAAGTAAAACAATTTGTAGTGCCGTTTTCTCAATCTATTTAAAAATCCTTACTTGCTCTCAAAATATCCAATTTGTTTTAGGCTAACACATCCAGCATTGAACAAGCAGCAGTACCATTGCAAAGAGACAACATTAGTCCTCAGAAAACTTTCATTTATAGGCGTTCTTTGCTTAATTGGGTCAGTTTAAGCAACCCAAGAAACGGAGACCTTTGAAGTTTTTTTTAAAACTTAAGTACTCTTACTACAGACATACTCCATCTCTACAACAAGGTAATTCTATACCAGAATGGAAAAACAGAGTTCTAACAGATGCTATTTAAAGGCTGCTTCAATACCAGGCTAAAATCTGCCATACTTAATAACAAGATTTTTTTACCTTGTCATGAGGCTCTTGCAGTGTGGACAGTATATGCAGTGCCTGCTGAGAATTGGTTTCCAAGTAATAGTCTACCAGGTTGTTCACAAGCATAGGTCCACGGTCTATTAGTTTGTTTACAGCAAGATAAAAAACATACATTCTCAATACATGAAAAATGAAGCATTTGTTACAGCGACATGGCACAACTTTTTAACAACTATGACAGAATTTATAATATAAACCAGGACTTAAGTGTTTACCAGACCTTTAGGAAAATGAGACCTCTCGACTACATTTTCTAGTTCCTAACCATTCAAGCAACTGCATTTGACTCAGGGAAAGTAACTAGTTTTTTTAATAACTAACAACCACTGTCTAACCTTAAAAACCTAAAGGGAGCTGAACTGCAAGAGCATTTTACCCAGTACAGGTAAAGAGTTCAGGAGTAACTTTACATTCTCTCCCTTCAGCAGATAAAGGAGAGCAAGTTCAGGGACAAAGACACTGACAGTGCTCTCATGCTCTGAAAAGGCTCTATCAACATACGGGATGCATTAATAGCAGCAATCATATTTTCAAGAAAGTCTGTTGTTTTGTTTGGGGTTGGCTTTTTTGTTGTTTATTTTTCAAATGATCAAAATCCCACTAGTTCCCATAATGTGGATGACACCTAATTCTTTCTAGATACACTTGACAAAGAAAGTTTCATCAGCTCAACTTGAGGTTATGCCCCAGGAAAAGGTAGTCATTTTAAAATAGCATTTTAACAATTATATAACAGACCTTCCAAGAGGCATGCCATTAAGCAAAATGGACTGAAGAGAAGCCTCAATCCTCAAAGCAATTTCAAACCCAAATATAAAGAGTTTCTTTCAAGTTGCATTTGCAAAGACTGTGTGTGATAGAAAAAAACCCATTATTCTACCTTTATTGGTGTAAAAACAAAACCCTTCCTTGAATTACGTAAAAGCATACATACCACAAATGAGATTATCTTTGAATGCAGCTGTTATATCTTCCAGGACACCCAGAATTGGAGAATCCAGCATTGAGAGGAGCTCACCAACATTTCCTTGCTGTGCCATGATGCACGTACTGACATGAATGTGGAGGTTAAAATTTCAGGAAGTTCCTCATTGGTGCCTCTCTACCAGACTAGGAGAGAAGAGAGAACAGATGAATGAACTTTCCTTTTTCCCTTTGCATCTTAAATCTCTCATCGCTTCCCTATTTCTTTTCTGCAGTATTGCCCATTTAATACTGAAAGGATTGCTAGAGTTTACACATCTGCAAAAAAAGCTGTAAGAGAAAAGTTTCCAAAGAAGCCAATGAGTCACGAGCCAGGCTTTCTTCATGTTTTTAAAAAAGGCGTTAATCTGTTTTGTGGAAGACCTTGGCTAGCATATATAGACTGTCAGAGCATTCTGTTACCGTATTTTTTTAATTTGCTCTCCAGCTCAGCCAACTAAGACTAAAGTTTTGAATAAAATGCAAATAGCTCCCTGGAATCACTCCATTCTCGCTTTCTTACAGCAATTCCTCCTCAAACAACCTTTCAACTCCTTTGCATAGTGGTCTACACTCTGGAGTAAATATGTATCGCAAGATCCTTCTCCACTCCTGTGGCTAGATTAGAAATTCACTGCCCTCGGCTTTGCATTATTGCATACTAATAGATTTGTGCTTTAATACTTGCAATGTGGCCAAGTTGCAGCTGTCAGGAAACTCAGTTAGGCTTACTACAGCTGCTGTTCCTCGGCCACCCTGTGCATACTAAATCACAAGCTTAGCAGCACAACATACCTTGTTTTCACATGTATAATTTGTGAATAATATATTAAAAACTCTGCAGTGCAAAAACTGTATAGATTATTAAATGCAACAGTGTGCAGACAACATCACTGGTCAGCTTCAAAGTACCAAGCAGGAGTAAATCTAAGCCATTTCAGGCTGGTTTCCTCCCATGTACCAGCAACGGAGGGATTCAGGTATCATATCTATCTATATATCACAAAATGAATCAAGTTTTTCTTCATCCATAATAATCCTATGCTGAACCTTTCCCAGTGGCAGAAATAATCTGGCTTCACATCACACCTGATTTTATTAGCAAGGGTTTCTTCTTTCCTCCTACTTCCAGCTAGCATACATTTTTCACTTCCTCCATGGAAGGCAAGACTGACACACACCAAGTTTACACACAAGATTTTTTTTTTACTGCAATTGTGTATACAGCACCTGTTCTGTGGACGAGCTGAGCTTCTGTCTGCAATGCTGTCAGCCACACACCTTTCATGATCACTAATAAAGAAAAAGCACGAAGAGGTTAACAAAAGGCACAATTTATTTCTTATCAAACCTTGTATATTCAGAACAGCATTAAGTTCTTTACTAAGAATAGCAGAGCTACGTACCTCCTGCGTGAGGAAAGTCAGACCTTCGTTTGAAAAACACCAAAAGGTGTTGCACAGTTGCCCTTTCCAGAATTGTCCACGGGTTAGACTGTGCAATTGCCTCAAACTACATGGCTTTCACAAGATTGTAGTTTTGTACTGTGAACCTTCAGAAGCTGCTAAAGAGCTTTATTTATGGGAGGTAAAATCTTCCACACAAAGAAATCTTCCCTTATCCTACCAAATTCTGAACCTCGAATAATTACTGTAATTGTTTAAGTCTTTAGATTCTAGTCAAAACGTTGTTAGACATTAGCCAAGGACCATATATCAGTGCTCTATTTTAAATGATAATGCTGTTATTACTTATATACACATTACTTTCTTGAAAACTTATGTTTAACAATGTTACTGGACAGCAGGAGTTAACCTGTCTACCAGTAAACTTTGTCATTTGCAACATACCACTCTGTAGTTGCAGAACTGCCCAAGGTCACTTTTATTGGGGCCATAAGACATCAGCTTACTTAATCTGGCACTGATTGCAAATTCAAAGGTGATAATATGGCACCACACTCACAACAGGCATTTCATTAGCAACAAACTTTAAGTGTTTCAGTAATCACCGATCCAGAAGGGGGAAAAACCCCCCACCCTCAGTTTTCAACAATCATAGCTGCATAGCTGAACAGTCCAAATAAAATTTCAGTTCATCTACAAGCAGCTAGCAGAGTCTGCTAATTGAAGTGTTTCAGATTTAAATGCTGTTTCTCTTCAAGTCCCATGCTGGCAAGACCTTAAAAACTGCAGATTTAAAACTGGCTGGTAGTGTAAGCAAGACTTTCAACTAAAGATAATAAAATACAAACTTGGGGTGGGGGAAAAGAGTCACTTTTTACTCAAAAACAGAATGGATCTCTGCTTTCCAAAAAGATTAGAGCTGGGATTTGTTGTGGTTTGGGGTTCTGCGGGTTTGGGGTTTTTTTTGTTTTGTTTTGTTTTTTGTAACTCTACATTGCACAGACTTCCAAGCTTCAACTTCTTCCTCAAAGAGCTTGCTGTTTAGAAGGCAATCAATGTTCAAAGAGTGACATCATCCTTTCAAAAAGTTTAAAGCCACTCATCCATGCAACCTAAGGAGTCAACCTTCCACTTTGTTACTCGTTTTCAGGAGTCAACTGCTTTTTTAGTTTCTACTAACTGCTCTAATATTTAATTTACTAAAATACAGTTGTACTGAGATACCCAAAAATGCATGCAGAACTATATATGGACAAATAGTTTACTACAAGTAATCTATTCCTTTGTTTCTGAGAACACTATCTTTGAGACTGTAAAGGGCTTGCTAACATAGGTGCCTCAATTTCTATCAGGAGACAGTCTCAGCTATGGTTAAGCAATAGATTCACCACCTTCCTAAGCAACATGAATTAGTTTAAAATCTTGTTAACAAAAGAGATGCACAACCACACCCCCAAACCAGCTGCAAGCAAAACCTGTTTTGAGAATTAAAGCAGCATAAACGCTAGTCTCTGCTTTTTTACCCCACAAAGACCTTGTCAACTCTCTTTTCTTTGGTTCCCCGCCCCCCACCAGAGCAAAAACAATGCTTTTATTTCTTATTTTCCTCTAGTAATACTACTATACTTGGACCACATCTTCATCACACCAGTAAAAACATCAACAGAAGGTTTCACTAATTCTGATATTTCCAGAGGAAAAACTATAGCATGGTGAAATCAAGAAACATGCCTTTGCAGGCACTCTGGATGGGTTCTGGAAGTGAGGCTCAACAATATACTTGCAGACAGATGGGCAAAACACCGGTTTAAATGTTCAGTAGGTAAGAGGATTTCAAATTTTATGCTATTGGCCTGATGGCACGCACAAACACTACAATCAGATAAAAGCAAGGTTGATAACGCAAGCTTAGTTGCCAATAACTATACGCATAGGTAACTAATAATTTCCCAAGCTCCCTAAACTAAAACAGATGGCTCAAGTGACCTTGTGCCAATAAATCCAGCATAGTTTAAATAAACTTGTCAATCAGCCGATCGTGCACTGAAGTACTTTACATAAAGTGGAACAATCTCCACTCCAAAAGCCCGTATTCAAAATATTAACAAAAGTATTTCAAACCACATCTAAAAATGGGACAATATTACACATAGGTACTTCACTAGGTGGAAAGTTTATCTGTCAAAGTTATATAAACACCAGTATAATGTTGTCACCCTGCTATACACAAATAGTCGCATTTAAAAAAAAGCAAATCACAGCCTTCTCAATGCAGGATTTCTTGTAAAGTCATTTGTGAGGAACAGATTTGAAACCCTAAGTAAGATTAAGACTGAGATCCTCTAATCATATTGTGTTCACGATGCCCAACACAAATGAACAAACCAGGAAATTCCAGCAGTAGTCCTAAATCGCATCACACTTTTTTTAAGCAAAGACAGCTGAATAACTAGTTTACAGGCGACGGGCTTTTAACTTCAATCAGAAAACACTGCTTTCTGGTAGATGAAGTACAGTTCCCAGGGCCCATGGTGTCAGTGTGATTTATGACCAATCCCACCAGTAATTTGTGATGCAATTTTCAAATCCTGTAGATAGGGAACTCAGGACAGGCCAGGTTAAGGAACTTCCATTACCTTGTAAATTGAAGTAAATTCACCCATTGAATGCCACAGTATTTTGTATCTGGGATTGATAGAACACCTGTGGTGAACAGGATCTCCTTTGAATCTTCACAGTATCATATCATGACCACGTCTATCTTCTCAAATACACAGTATGCAAGATGAGTCTCTTTAATGCTACCATCCCTAGCTATTGCAATCGTTCCCCTATTAGAAGAATTTCCACATCCCTGCAGCCATACTTGGAACTGATAGGATTAAAACAAAGTCAGTAACTTTTCCATATGGTTTGAGTCACTGATTCTTCACTAACTTTTAAAATTAGTTTTATATAAAAGATCCAAAGCACTAGATAGTAA
Source organism: Gymnogyps californianus (assembly GCF_018139145.2). Taxonomy (NCBI): domain Eukaryota; kingdom Metazoa; phylum Chordata; class Aves; order Accipitriformes; family Cathartidae; genus Gymnogyps; species Gymnogyps californianus. Next base: position 7,986,942 of record NC_059488.1, read on the forward strand.
ACAGTGAAAAAAAAAATCTGTTTAAATACCTTTTAAAATACAACATTTTAATCTGACTGGAAGATAACACGCCAATAGCCAACTTCTTATTCTTATAATCAAGAGCTTTCATAAAGACAAATTTTAGTAAAAAGTATTAATTTTAAGTACCAATACAACTTTGCAGCCAGCTTACAGGAGAAAAAGGAGAAGCCAACAAGCCAAGAACCAATTTGTTTTAGAAATTTTTTTCAGTAGCTAATTTAACCACAATACAGTTACGCTACAAACTCAAGACAAAGGAAAAGACTGTAAAAACATTCATTGGAAAAGGCTAAACAGAGAAAGAGATAGCAGAGTATTTCAAAAGATTATGACTTCTGTAAGTATTTTTGTCAAGAGAAGATGTTCTTCTGTTTAGTGTATTTTTATCTCAAGCCAAATGAAAAAGCAGCTGGTAGTGCCAGTTATGCTTCTCCGAGGGGTGGGGAGGAGGGGGGGATACAACATAAACGCACACTCCTCTCAGAACGTCCTTACCATTTGCTGTAACAGCGTAGAAATTCAGACACCAGAAGCACTTATTCTGGGGGGTGGTGTGTGGGGGGATCAACATCAGCATTTCATCCCTCTTCATTAATCATAAGTTAAATTTGGGGCATGTCTCTAAATGGTTATTCCCCCTCCCCAAGAGAAAAGGGGGATTTTAACAACATAAGACCACTGCTGACAGCAATGAAGTGCAGCCAGACCTCAAGATTTACACTTTTCCATCTGATTTCTACTGCAGGTAAAGTAAGGTCCTCAGGTGCTGCTTTGGCAGAGGCCATGAATGAGGACAGAAGTATTTTACAGCATTCATTGTTTTCAGAGAAAAAGTTAGATTGACAACAAAGCAGCCCTTGTCACTCAAATCTTTGAAATGTTTGTCATGAAAGGACAAGCCTCACTCCCTCCCATCCGATATACAAAAATCCAAGCCTGTTTTATATTTCCTAACAATACTTAATTTTGTATTTTCTTCACAGGTAAACTAAACACTGCCATTATAGAAGTGACATAAGCAATGAATGAAAAGTGACATCAGGGAGAAAAACCACTGGTAGCAATACGAAAGTAAGCAGCTGATCATTCCCTTTTTCACCATCCAGAAATAATAACTCTAAACACTTTAAACCTCAGTTCAAACTGATCATTACAATTGGCAGTACAATTAATTTATTTATTCATTTTTAAAGAATGAAGGTGTCTGGCTTCTTCTAGTAGTCCATATATTTCTGGTTATTTTAAGATCTGATACAAGACCCCATTCCTAAACTCAATAATTATTTATCGTTATAACTCGATATTATATACATTCTTCTGTACTTTGTTACAGGTGCTTAACTGAAGCAGGAACAGGAAGATCACAAAAAACCAATAACCCCAAACAAAGAGAGAGAATCATATTCAGCAATTTTTAAGATTCTTTTGAAAGTACGCTGTGCTAATACACTATGCTAATTGCTACCCATCAAATTTCTGTCAGAGGGAAAATTGTTTAAAAGTAACGCATGTCGAAAAAAAGCCCAAACATGGTAGGGCTGACACTCAACCCTTTGGCAGAAGCCATGCTAACAAGCCAGTTACTAACCTGAAAGGGAATTATTTCAATTCCTTACACACCACTGCATATATTAATAGCAAATAAATAAATAAGAACAAGCACTGTTCTTCTATCCCAATTTAATTAACAGTACACAAGGAAATTAAGTTCAACTAAGGAATCTTTTTAAAACTATGAACAAGTAAACAGAGAGCTCTAGACTTCGCAGTAACATAAGGAGTGAGACTCCTAAATCTCTGCAGCAGTTTTTTTGCCACCAAGAGAAACCTTTAAACATATTCAAAGAGTTAGGCTGCAATTCAGTAAATCTTGAAACCACTGTAAACTACCTAGTGTACTCAGTCGAGGCATTTTAACTACTCCAAGAATTAAAGTAGGCATTACACAGAACAATACCAAATGATATGTAACTTTTTAATTAAAAACAAAAAAGAATAATACCCAGGAAAGTGATAGCAGTTCACCATTGCAAGAATTTTGCTCTGTATCTTAATGTGCTACCCAAAGAAATGCTTATGGTAACAAAGAAAGTATTACTACTTGTCCTCTTATGTTTATTAAGTCACATGAAAATACAGCAGCTACATACCAGACCAGGATCCTGAGCTGTAACATTCTTTCAAAAAAATATACACCTGTCTGCAACATGCCATAAAATCTGGTACCCCTCCCCTGCCTCCACCATTAAAAAGTGCTTTGATTATTTGATTTGCTTATTACAGAAGGTATCTTTTCCAAATATATATATATATATGCTTGTGCATGTGAGTGTGCGCGCACGTGTGTTATAGGCTATTCGGTTCTTACAGAGACTGACTTTGGTAATCACATCACCAGCTCATATAAGGTGTTTGGAAGTTGCAAGAATTTCAGGGATTGGTACAAGTCAACATCCCAGCAATCCAGCTCTAAATAGGGCCAGCATTCATTTTAAACTACAAATAGTCACTAAAGTCAAATGCTTGTTCAAACACCAAAACATCTGCAATTGGACAGTATATCTCACGTGTGAACCCTTTAATAACGCTACTTTTTATTAGTCACCACAGAAGTCAATTCTCAAGTAACAGAGTTAAGGAGCCAGGATTAAACACAGCCAAAGATAAAATCATTTTAATTAAAGCTTATCTCATGACACATTAGATATTCTGACTACATTTTCATCTGAGTAAGTCTGTGCAACTCCCCATAAAGGCAATTTAGTCTTGGGCTGACTAGGCTGTTAAAAAACTAAAAAATCCAAAACACATGAACTAACAAAAACAAACCAAAAGAGTGTTTTACTGAGTAAAGGATTTTAAGTTCATGATTTTACGCTTAAACATGGCATAGCTGTTTCTGATAAGCAGAATACCCGATTGCTGCTTAGCAAAGTAAACTGCAGACAGAAGTATGTATTCCCAGTGCTTGTACTAATCATTAAAACTTCCCAAGTTTTCAAAGATCCAGTTTCTAGTTGTTCATACATGTAAACTGAAGAGGAATTTTTCCACCTAATGGGATCACTTCAGTAGTGCTTCGGTTATGATGGACTTCTAACAACTTGCCACAGAAGTTAATGTCAGGAAACTACAGGATCAGACCAGACAAAGAATGAAAACCTTCTGTATTAGCATCCACTGGAAGGTTCTCTGGAAACAGCAGTTCTGGAAACAGTTCTGCACACAAAATCCGATCCTGGTTTCTGTGTCATTTCTATGGGTTTTGAATCATACACTCCTTTAAGGCATGTTCTTTCTTTCACTCATTGCCTTATAAAAGACTAATTAAAAAAAAAAACAAAACAACAAACAACAAAGAGAGAAGCACTGACTAAACTGATAAAACAATGATAGAGGCTGCATCCACAGCAAACAAAGGGTGAAAACTTCAGAACTGCAGTCTTTCAAGTTCTTTGTGGTAACAGGAAGCAAAATGTTTTCTTGTAGAAGTAAACTACATCCTGACTTCACATTACCTACCCACGAGCAAGGAAGTAAGAAAAGCCTTCCTCACCAAGGGGACAGACTTTTAACAACTGCTTTAATGCCTAACCCCGGACGACGGAACCTCCTCAGCAAGTAACTGAGGCAGGAGAAGTCTGGAAATCACTACTCAGCGTTTGAAACGGAGATGCTGAACCTTTTTCGACAAACCCCGCAAAATTAGAGGCGCGTTGGCTGGTGGGGGGACCCTGCGGGGGGGCAGCGCCCCCAGCCCCCCTCCCCCCCGGGGTGGGTAGCGACCAAGAGCAAGTTTGGCTGAGGGAGAAGGAAAGGGAACGGAGGGGGGAAAGGAAAGGGAACGGAGGGGGGAAAGGAAAGGGAACGGAGGGGGGAACATCGCCCCCCCCCGCCAGGCTTTACCCTCGCCTTCCTCATCCCCTCGGCCCCTTCCCTTTCTCCTGCCGCCTCCTCCCCGAGCCCTTTCTCCCTGCCTCCCCCTCTCTCTGTTCTCTGCCTCCTTCTCTCCGTGCCCCCCCGTCTGCCTCCGCTCTCGCCCCGCTGGGGGAGGAAGGAGGAGGCCCAGCGCACTCACCTCTCCTTCTCCTCCCCTCAGCTGTTTACCACTCAGGGCTCCTCTAGCCCACAGGGCGCCGCCATCTTGGCCCTACCTCCCCCTCCCATTCAGAAGCCTCTTCTCCCCTCGAATCCCTCCGCCGCACAAACTAGTCCCACCTCTCCGCCTCACTCCTCCCTCGCCCGACGCCGCGCCGGTCCCTCGCCACCCCGCTCGTCTCTTCCCCCTCAAGGGCCTTTCTCCCCGTGGGGGGAGTAGGGGTGGGGTGACGGCGGCCGCGCCCCAGCCGGTCTCCCACGGCGGAGGTATCTCGGCGCGGGAGCGATGCAGCTCCCGAAGAGGTCGCGTGATTCTGGGGGCGGTGCCGCGAGGAGCCCCGGGCGGCGGGCACGTCACGCGGGGCGGGGCGGGGCCGGGCGGCGGCCGGTAAACAAGGCCCGGCCTGAGGGGACCGGGGCGGCGGACAGCGGGACGGGCGTGGGCTGTCGCTACCCCGAGGAAAGGGCCCCGTATTTTCCCCTATTTCCCCTCCGCCCGCGCTGCCGAGCCGGCCGTGGCCACCAGGGGTGTGGATCGGGACCCCCGGGTGCCGGCGGGCCTCGGCTCGGCCGCCCGCCCTCGGGTCAGGCCGGTTGAGGCTGCCGTGCGGCGGCTCCGCGGGCCGCGCCGTGAACCTGGTTCCAGACTCCTGCCTGAAAGCGGTTTTTAAGTGCCTGAATGTGCCGAAAGGGAATAAAAAGGTCTCAAAAGTGCTTCTGTGTGTGTGGGGGGGTGACGTTAACGGGACAGCCGCGTGTGCCGTACTGCAGAAGTCCTAGAAGGAGACTCCAGAGCAGGCACCCGAAATTTGATTGCTTTCTGCTTGATGAATACGCAAAGATCATTTAATTCTTCCTATTTTGGACTCCATAACACTTCATGCAAACCGTGGACAAGGATTATTTTCTTTTTTTTGCTGAGATGCAACAACTATATGACATAAAACATTTCATCCTTCCTTCTAGATAAGGTTTATTTTTCCTTGTGGAAAATCCAGAGTTTAGGAAGGAAGAATGGAAATTAACCTCAGGGCAGGTTCTCCAGCCTTCAGTTTTGTATGCCACACCAACAGGTTTTCAAGTCAATGTTTCAATCCCCAGGCCGGCGGGGTCTCAGCATTTCTCATTCCCCAAGGAGGGGCAGTTCGGTGGGGGTGCACCGAGGGTGCTTTGGAAGCTGCTGATCGAACTCTTCAATCCATATGAGTTGTCCTCAGATGCCAGTAGGAATCACGGACATTAAATTTGCAAGGTAGAAACTAGGTGTAAGAAAGTAAAAGCAGATTAGAACCCCGTCTGAGAAGTATCGGTTGATTTTTAACTTCTGCGGCATTATTTGCGGTGTTTCACAGCTCTCATCCTTGCAGGGCTGAGGGAGTTCTTTCACGCTGCACCTGCAATAGGTCATCCTGCTTCTGGATGAGATGATAGAGTTGCTTGGAGCCAGCGTGTTTTTAATCTAGTCCTGCCTTGTGCATGGCAATTAATATTTATTACAGTCTGGACTGAGTGATGGTATTTTTTTCCTGCTGTGCAGAAGACATGTTTATTTAATCTGCCACAGAAAAGAGTGGAAATTAGGATGAGCTTCAGAAAAGAGCTGGAAGCAATTAGTTGTGTTATTTTACTGTGTAATTGCCATAACATTCAAATTGACAAAGAAAACATGGATGCTACAGGAGGGGTTTGCTGCTAGATTTGAAAGGGAAGATGACTGCATTAGAATGGACGTGATGTGCTATAATTAACCTGTTTATTATTACTGAGTTATACATTTAATAATCTATTTACTTAGGATGCACTGGAGCATATGCTGTAGTAAGAACTCACGGCACTACACAAAATTAAACTGTCCTCGGATGCAAGCAGAACCCACTGTTCGTCCACCATGGCCTGTGTGGGTCAGGGCCAGCACACGCCATGTGAGCCCAGATAAGCCCTCTGCGGCTCTCCGTTCTCTGCTGGCCCTGAAACAAGAAAAGAGAACAGGGAAAATTATATCAACAGGAAGGACATAAAATAAGAATGACCACACGGGGTCAGCTCAAAGGTCCTTCTAGCCCAAAATGCATCTCTGGCATTCTGGTTTTTTAATTCCACTTGTATAAATCGCCTTTATGGCGGTTTCAATGGAGAGGAGAGGTGACAAGTTTAACAGGAGCCATAAACAGAAATCTAGGGAAGGGTGAGAACACAAGAAGCCAAGGCGATAGCTGACCGCGCTCCCATCCAGCAACTATGTGCTCTGTACGAACTCCTGAAGTAAACTAAAGGGAGAAGGGGCGGGCGAGAGCTGAACCAGACACAGCAGTATCCCCATCTCTCTTCAGGCATTCTAGTGTAGTGATACTAGTGATACTTATAAAAAAGAGTATATCTGTGCCCATTATCTCAGGGATCAGTTTGTATGCAATTATATCTGGGCTTTGCGAGATCATGGCTACTTGGGGAAGCAGAACAGCTGATACAGATGTTTTATTGCAGCTGCTCTACGCATAGGTTACTGACACTGGGAGACATAGTCATCCTCCTTCTCCAAAGGACTGTGCCCAGTGCTCTTTGGAGCACCTCCGAAATCAGCTGGCTGATGAGGTTTTACTGAATATGCTATTAGATTTTTCTATAGGGTTTTTTTGTGTGGCTGACTTGCTTTTACTGTCTCTAGTTTAAGAGCCGCATTCTGCAGCCATTTGCACTTTATGTCAACGGGAAGTCTGTGCTCAGGGGTGCTGGCAGAAGCCGGCTCCAATGTTTCATAAAATAACATCTCAGTCCTTTCAGCAGCTTGTCATTTTCCTGTTTTGTTTAATTCCTGTAACTGTCTTCATATGAAACCCTGAAGCTGCAATGTACATTTTGGTTTTCTGTTACAATGCTTGGTTTTGTAGCGGGAAATGTAATCCTTCAAATGCCTGTGTTTAAGAGGATGCAAATCAGCTTGCTAGCACAATGCCTTGGGAACGTTTCTTTCATGCAAAACCCAGCTAGATAAATAAGGAGGGGAGGAGGGAGAGGGAAAATGGATTGTTTGCTTCTATAAACAACAAGAATTAATTGTGTTCAGTAAAGGACAGATGGGTTAAGATGAAAATCTGAATCTTTCTCAATGTGGGTGAAACCTACACTCCTATCTCCGAGTTGCATCAAAACCCATTGCACAGCCTGTCCGGTGCCATGGGGCAATGACAGGGTGCGATGACAAGAGCTGTGACTTGTGGCTGTCCCGGCAGAGAGCGCTAGGGCCAGCAGGCCTGGCACCACCGCCTGCCACGGCGGGATGCAAAATACCTCCGCTATGAATCTGAAGTGTCTCTGGACCACATCTGCTCCGTCAGGGAAACACCAGCCTACCGCCGACCCTGTTGCAGGGCAGAAAAAAGGTTATTGCTTCCTGGTGCTTTCACCACCCTGAGCTGCAGTAGGAAAAGGGACCCAGCTGCGTCCTGGTTTAATGCAACTGACTGTAGAAAACAGTGACATGCGTTTGAAAGCTCACAGGGAGCAGAAAACTCCGTGCTATAAAGGCATTTCACTGATGGCGACGTCCCATACGTGGCACTCAACAGCTGCGTGTATGCTTATATACGTCTTAAATTATGAACTTCTTGGAAGGCATCTTTGCTGTCCCAGTTCCAGCCATGCACAGAGCGTGCTGTAAGTGCAGGAGAGGATAACTGAGGGCACATCCAGCTCATGCCACTGTGCACTTGCACAGTCAGGAAGATTGTGATAATCAGAGAACAGGTAAATCAAGGAGTTACTTCCCCCGCCCCAGCCATTTGGGGAGATCAGCTCTCCTTGTTTGCCAAATAAGAGTCATGCCCAAGGATTCTGAAAAGAAAATCACTGCTCTGCAGCTCCTGTTCCCACCTCTGCTAGAGAACAACTGGGTGATCTAAGAAAAGTCACTCTGCTTCATTCTCCCTCCTTCCGCCCTGCCATTACAGGGGGGTTTGGCAGTCAATTGTTTCACATTTGCAAACCCATTTTCAAACCTTTTTTGAAAGCAAGTGATAGAAGTGCAAATTCTTATTATTGCTCTTGAAGAGCTTTTGCAAAGATGCTTGTTAATGAGCTTGCTTAATGAGCTTTCTTAAATCTATATTTATATCCTATATACAGCTGTATATAGATAGAGCAATGCCTAAAATATGTATGGGTTGCACACACATGCCTAGGAAAATGAAGGCTGATTAACACACATCTTCTTCAGTTATTACTGTGCAAGTATTTATTCCTTTTTCCTTGGAAATTGGAGAGATAAAAGATCCATTCTGGAATAAAATAATTTCGTGCATATGTGCTAGATGGTTTTGTTTATGAGACTGAAGTATGTGAGTGTGTGTGAGACAGATGGTGTATCTGTTTGTGAAAGAGATGATGCGTGGATGAATGTGTGTAAAAATACAGGTTTCTTAAGAAGAGCTATTCTTTTTTTTTTTAAAGAAGAGACAAAATAACAAATGTCTGCTTGTTACATTATTTCCCTGTGTCATGCTCTTTGTCAATATGACAGAGGAGTGTTCCTGCAGAAGGCGAAGCTGCCCCAGAAAGTGAAGGGTGCTGCCCCTAGGGTTTCGAGCTGGGCATCGTGAATTCTCTTCAAGTTTTCAAAGTCCTGGAAAGTTTTGATAAGCAAATACTTTCTGGGCTCTGCTTCTCTATTGGCTGTTTCTTCACCGCCAGATTTTGACACAAATAATCTGATTGAAAAATCAGGGAGGGGAACAGGGGCAAAAAAACAGAGAGAGAAAAAAGGAGAAGTATCTATTTCAGCAGACTGCGACTAAGTGAAAAAGTGGAAGAGGAGTCCAGAGAGAAGACGACGTCTCGCTTGTCTGGGGAGATTTCAAGGCGAATCCAGTAAAGCAAAGTCCCCCAAACAGGTGATTGATTTATTCTTTTAAACACTTTTAATTTCATTGTTTTTCTCATTTCTCTGATATATTTTTCTAAGCTTTTTCTTCTTCTTTGCTTTTGTTTGCAAATATGTAACATATTCCACTGTGTAAGTCACTTGTCCTGAGGATTCCTTTATGATAATGGTTCACTTAATTCAAATGAGTCAAACCTTTTAAAATTATATACCATATACTTACTTCACTCTCACATGTGAAAATGGTAATAGTAGCACACAATATAAAAGATGTGACAATGGTCTCAGATACCTGCGTCCCAGCAAGCTCCATGCAGCAGGAATAGTTTCTAGATGTAGACTTTTGTACTTTAGCATTGAGGAGAGGGCATACTGTATTTTTCCTTTTAATTGCTCTTTTACAGGGCCAGACCTTTAAATTCAGAAAACAGCACACCTCTGCTGACATCAATTAATCTGTGCCAATTTTGCTAGAGGAGAATTCAGTCTCTCCTGTTTAGGATTTTTGCTTCAAATCTATCTTTTATTTTATTATTTTTCCATCCTTTCTAAGTATAGGCTGATTAGCGTAACAATTTTTAGCATATGGAATTAGCTATTTATAGACACTCCTCATATACCACCAGATTGATTCAATTCATTAAGCAAGAAAGCAAATGACTTGCAAATTCACACATTAAGTGCATCTATACATTAAGGGGATGTAGAATTTGTTAGATTGCACTATATAAGTCTATTTATCCATGGGAACCTAAGGCAAAGTTTGCTAAAGCCAGTGGCATTCCCAACATCACTAGGAGCTAAATGAGGTTGCTAAAGAACAAATGCTGCAATTATATTCTAAACATTTTTTCTAGATACTACAGATGCACAAGCATTTCCGCTCCACTTCTTGGACAAAATTTCCACCATAATTTGCTACCCCTGCCATAAAGTCCATTTGCCCAGTCTTACCACAGGAATTAAAAATGTTCTGCTCGTTTTTCCAGTAAAAAAGCCGCATTCAAATTACTTGCCCCAAGTACATTTGATTTTGCAAGGGTGGACTAGTGAAGACATGGTTAATTTTGTTGTAAAGAACTGCAATTCTTTTTGAATATGACTTTAAAGAGTCAGGAGCCCATAAAACCTCTTATTTTATTTGGGCTCTTAAATATTTCAGATACAGGTCGTGTTCTGTTTTGTGCTTTTTTCTTCAAAAATGTAGTCTTCTGAAAGACAAACTATTCTTTATTTTTGGAAGCTTCACCTTTGCCAGAAAGAACCGAAAAAAGCAATATTAAGATTTAAATACAAATTAAGCAATGGGAAGGAAATAAGCCTCTTCTAGCCTCAAACTTTATACACTCATCGACTTATATGAAGACATATATCAATTGCAAGTTAAAATTAAGTATTTCCGCTGAGCATAGTGGGAAAAAGGGTTTCATCTCTACAGTTAACCTTGTAAATTTGAAAATAGGATTATTTGAATTTAGAGGAAAATGAAAGTCAGCTTTAGAATGGAACTTACGCTGCAAATTGGGTTCCTGATTCAGCGTGGCACAATCCTGCAAACACCTGTTCCCAAATACGGTGTTTCGTGTTGTGAATCGTCTCACTGAAGGAACCAGAGAGAACAGCTCCGTAATCTAATTCAGTGATAACACGAATTTCTTCTAAATTATATCAAAGGGCCCAATCCTGTATTTTTGGGTACTGCGAGCCGCCATGCAGTGAAGTGGGAGTTACGGCTTCACGAGGAACATAGGATCAAGTGAAATTAGGATCCTGAAATCAGAAACCGCCCCCTAAAAAACCCCTTTTAATTTGGTTCTTGCACAATCTCCAGTGTTTCAGTATTACATTACAGTTTTACATGTGATACTCTGCAAAATCACCAGAGAGCATCACTGAGGATGAAGGAACTTTGAGTTTGAACATAGGAGGGGAACACGCAAATGCTGGGTCCGCTTTCAGATCTGACTGGGGAATTTATAACTGGTAGAAGAAGCCCTTCTAAAGCACTTCAAGTTAGGTACCCAGAATAGTGAAGCAGGTTTTTTTCCATTGGGTCCTTTTGGCTGTCTTTTCCTCAGGGCAGATTACTACAAGAAATTTGCTATTGTACAGCTACATGAATGGCAAACAAATAAGAATGTCAATTCTAGCCGGCCACTGATTTTATACCCTGTATTGAATCCAAAAAATGCCATGACACTTCCGTTTTGGGTAGGGACTCCTGCCCAAGCAGTGAACTCCCTTGTGCACTTGCCAGTCAAGGTAGCGACTGCTGCCACACGGGATGGCAAGAACAGACTCCATAAAAATAAAGTTTAATTTTTAGCAAAAGGTTGAAGCTAAATTCTGTCGGAAACTTCAATGACTTTAAGATGTAGCGGGGTCTGTTGTCCATAGTACTACTTTCCCTGTGAAATATAGTTAGCCATTAGTAGCAGCTGATCACTTGCTACTGATAATCTTGAGTTTCAAGGAGAGATAGTATTTTTTCTCTCACAATCTGTGCTTCTAGCTTTCCTCTAACCCGGTTGTATGAATCACAAAGACAGTCCAATGCAGTTGTTAATTAACTATGCTTTGGGCTCCCAGTTCCTGTTTTCTCTGTAAAATGGGGTGGGGGAAGGTAACTTCCTTTTGTAACGTTCAGTAGTGCATTAAAGATCGTTGTGCTCAGTAGAGGCCCTTATCAGCAGTCAAGATACTGGACCAAATTTGACTTTTACATATGCTGGGGCAAACACATCCAGAAAAATCCCGTTGATTCATGTGCATCTACTTTCAACCGCCATCAGAAAAGAGGGGCTGTACTTAGTGCCTTTGTGTACTTAGCATATGGGTACTACCATAAAACACTGCAAGATTGCTTATGCTACCCACCTCCAATCCTCTGATTTACCTGACTAAGCTGTCCGACTAATGCCATAGGGTCCTCTAGCTGGTGGGCAGGGAGAGTGACTCTTCCACCAGGCACTGCTGGGTGCAGGCTTTCACCCTACATTCAGAGTTACCCGCTGCCGGAGCCTCTTCCTCCACTGTGTAAGAAGCCCGGGGAAATTAAATGGTTAATTCAGGCAGAGAAATACGATGTCTAAAGCTTGCTGGTATGAATACCCTCCATTGTGGACACAGTCCTGCCCCACCACACGGGAAAATCCCTTTGACATGAGTGGAAATTCCGTGTATGAAGGGTTTGTGGCAGGACTTCAGCTTGGGGCACGTCTATATTGCAGAGTGTGGCTCCATGCACAGCTACCCCATCTGGGACTGAGCAAGAGCAGCGAGAGCCTCGGAGCCGAGCACTTCTGCTAGGATGTGAGGTGCACAGGCTAAGCAGAGCACACTGCTAAAAGGGTTTATACCCATTGCAGAACAATCCTGTGTTTGTACCGAGCTGGAGGTATTTCTGTGTCCGCAGCCTTTCGCCAGGTAGAGATACACTTTACGATACTTAGAAGGAACCTCATTCGAGAGTTACAGGAGAGCGAATACAGCAATGTATTTCAGCGTCCCTTCCCTCAAGGGCATACTTATGGTTCATTCTCAGTACTGTTTTGTCCTCTTTCTAAAATTAAATTAACAAATCTACTCTTGGCCTCCGTTTTCTCTTATTCATCTCAAGTTACATGCAAATTTCGTGGAAAACCGTGAAGAAAAACAGGTGAGTCATTTCAGAAGAAAAAATGGCTAGAGATACCAAGAGTTATCACTGAAATCATAGAAGAAACAGTAGGAATCCTGGACCAGATTTAAAAAGACAGCTATAACTGCATTTCCAAAGGCAGCTGGGCTGGTGAGCACCTAACTCTCACCTACAACAGCGGGCTTGGCAATCCACCTGCCCACAGCAGACCTCGCTGTGTGAATTCCACAGTACACATACCTGCAGCCGTGGGCACCACTGTAAATGTGGCCCTCGGACCTTTAAACAAAACACCACTGGGCTATGTAATTATATTTAGCATGTAGGGGTAGCGCGGACACTTCTGAACCCTAGGGAGCCGACCTTTTCCGTCTCTGGCTGTTTGGGATTCCAGGAGCCCACACTGCTCTGTCCTGACTTACACAGACGTTTCAGGTCATTCCTACTTAACAGGAGCAAACTTTGTTCTTTTTTTTTAGTAAATAAGTAGGCTACACTTCAGCTGCTCTCAGGAAAAAACAAAACTTAATGCTGCACTTTCCCATCAACAGAGCCAGGACTTACTGCTGACTTTCATATGAAATATAGCAAGATTTGCTTTTACTGCTACTATCCTGAACAATTACAAGGGAAAATGCAAACACGAATGCAAATAAGGTGCCAGCTGATATTGCTGTACACAGTATTGAGCCTGTTGTCATGCTGCCTACATGAGAACAGTTACCAGCCATGGGGAGCGGGCACAGGGCGGGCTGGGTTCTGGGTAGTAAAGATAACAGATGCATTGCAAGAGAATTTTGTATGATTAAATTTCAGCATTTTATGTTTGTTCCTAACCCGTCATTTCAACGGTCTGTGATACTTGAGTCAGGTCCAAAAGGTAACCTCTCTCACCCAGCACTTCTGCTCTGCCTCTGCTTGACTGTTGTTTGTCAGCCAGAAAACAAAATACTCAAGCTACGGCCAACAAGAAGGAAACCCACCACACATCATAGCTGCGGGGATTTTCCACTGCGTCTGTCCTTTTATTGACGTTGTTTCTATAATTATTATTTGTGTAGCAATTTTACAGAGGAGCCCATGTCATGACTTGGAACTGCGCTCTTCTAGGCGCGGTACGAACACTAAGATCCTTTCTCAAAGGGGTGATCTCCAACCCGCGGTGCCCACTGTGTCCTCTCAGGGAGGGTAAGGTCAGAGATGCACTGTGTCCTGCAGCCAGAGCAGAGAGCTGCAAGAGAGAGATCCTGGCTTCTAATGTATCTTTGCCACAGACACAGTTGTGGTCTGTAACACAGCACTCAATTTAAGCATGCCTCTGTTTCTCCACCTACAGTATAAAGATAGCAGTAATCCTTTGCCTCAACCCAGGGGTAGATTGTGAAGTGTAATTTTTACGGAGTATACTGTAATTTGCAATCCCATCTTCGATCTGCCATCCCATCTCTACATTCAGTGGCAGAGACTATCTCGCAGTAAGTTTTTTCGCTTAGCCCCCTCCACAGCTGTTTTCCCCAGAGTTGAGATCCATCACACGCCTAAACCCATGCAACCTCTCCCTGCTCTTCAGCTGGGTGGAGGGACCTTTGAGATGAACTCTCTGTCTCCCTAGTAGAAGAGTTTTAATTCTCATCAATGCTGCATACAGGGCTGATGTGCTGGAGGAACAAAGGAGAAATTACCCCCCAAACCACAGAGATTTACCTGCCGTTTTTCTGTGTTTCTGCCCAGGCAGTGAATGGAAAATGCCACGTTCGTTTTTGGTGAAGAGCAAAAAGGCTCATACCTATCATCAACACCGCTTTGTGGAAGATGACCTGCCTATACTCACGTGGGATCCAATAACCTCTCCCTTCACTGGTGAGTCAATCCATCCACTGGGCTTGTAAGAATACACCAAGGCAAATCAATAATTGAGCAGGCAAGCTAAGGGAGTAGGATGAGTGAGCTAAAGAGCAACTAAGGGCTTCCACACAGGGATGTCAGTCTAAGGACAAACTGATCCCCTACCGTGTGCCCTCTTTCTCTAGGCCAAATCCACACTGTCCCACTGCAACCAAATTCAGGTCCTCCCTTTGTTTCCTGCTGGGTTGCTGGGGAGATTTGAGATATAAGATTGCTGTGTGGAGTTGGTCATGTTTGGGAAAGATGGCCAACTTCAGGCAACTAACAGTTGGGAAAAGAGCTTGCACTTGGTTGTCAGTCTTCTACAAACTCACAACTCTGCCACCTCGATGTCCAGCTGGCTAAGTTCACTGCCCACATTCTCGCTGGACCTACATCTTCTCTACCTCAGTGTGTTACCACCTCCTCCCAATGATTTGCAAGGAAGGTTACAGCTAGAGTGAGAAAATACTAGTGATACCGTAACACTGACTGTGAAAGGAGTCCTACACACTCACAGGTGAAGGGCCAGCTGCTATATACTACATTATCATCAACCAGCACTGCTTCTGCCTATGCCTGCTGTCCTCCCTCTGCTCCTGTTCATGCTCTCCCACAGCTATCCATGCCGTGGCAGGGCCAGGGCAATTATCTTCTTCCTTCAGGCACCATTCAAATTTTCTTTATTCAAATCTAGGATCAACTTACCCTTTGTTCTAGCCTTGGCTATCAAATTAGAGTCCAGCCCTATGATAAGTTTGATAAAAAAGAAAGGAGGTGACATTTTAATTTCAGTTCCTGGCATCATCCTTTGGCCATTTGTTGTGTCTTTCTGGTGCACAAGAAGGTTTGGACGACAGATGAATACTGTCCTTCAGCAGCCCAGTCCCATCTCCAGCAGAAAGGAGGCACGTGTATTGGACTTCTGTCCATTTTAGATTCTTACTATAAAGTCTACTTCTAACAAGTGCTGGTTGGTCTCTTTAAGGGCTGGGACAAGCATGGAGAAATGGGAGTGTGGGCAGGAGGAGACAAGGCTCTGTGGTCACGTTTGCAACTGCATAAGCAGTTACCTCCCCTCTCTGCTTCCTTACTTGGCTGTCCATAAATTCAGGTTAACAATACCGAACTCTCCTAGGAGAGGGGTGGGGAGGTTAATAAGTTAGTGATTGTAGTTACCCACACAAATGAAAATGGTTTTAAATAGGGAAATGATTCTTACAGACATGTGGCCTTCTAGGGTTAATTTTCTCTAACTATACAGGGTATCAAGTGTCCTATCATTTCTTCCTGTCCCCCTCTACCTTGGCTATCTCATCCTGCTTGGAATTTCCCTTTGTCAGCAATGGACAGACCTTGATTGCTGTGCTGATTGCACCACTCTGCACTTATTCAGGGAATTGAGCATGGGCTTATGTATCCAGTCATGCGTTCATACATAAGTAAAAAACCCACCTTAATAGACTCTTCTCTTAACAGCTAGAATTAACCAACTGTGACACTACTGTGTGATTACAGCCATAGGAGACAAGACACTGGAGGACATCAAGAAACAAGACCTAGAATGTGTGGTTCCAAAACAAGAAAAGGACCCATCTGAACTGAAAGAAGAAAGCGTCCCTGTCCAGTACCTGAGCAGGATGCTGCCAGGCCCTTCAGCTCAAGGTCCGCTACCCAAGATCACAATTGCAAAAGAGGTCAGGGCTGGGCTGACTTATGGAGCTCCTACAACTGGGTCCAGGTTTTCAGTAAATGGCAGCTCTTATTTTGACATCAGTGGCCAAAATTGTCCCAGGCAGAGCTCATCAAGAGCATTTTGTATTTCCCTTTATGATTCTGGTCTAGATCAGCATCTCCCTGAAGGATGATGCTATGATTCCCAATGAGTGAGCCTCCAGATCTCAAGGACTAATGCAGCTCTGTGCTATATGGGTCAAGGCAGGTGTCCACGTGATACTTGTTCAAACACCACATGAAGCAGGGCTAGTAGGGGGGTTAATATTCCCTTAGCATCCCCTCTCCCATAAAATCTCCTCAGATTGAAATCAAAGTGATCATAGGAACTTTGTATGGGAATCAGGATTTGAATCAAAGAAGGAGGAGTTATCAACTGCAACTCCCAAGGTCAGGCAAGACATTAAATGGGAGAATGGTACCTGGGGAACTTTTTTACTGGTGCTCAGCGGCAGGCAATGGCATGACACTCACTTCTCCCTCTCCTTTGCAAACTCAGAGATGGCCATCCCAGGTCTGCAGATCAAAGACTGCACTAACACGACAAGCACCCCTAACTTCTACAAAACCGGCTTTTCTTGGGATGCTTTCCATTTGCCATACAGCTACCGACAGATGTCTTCCACCATGCAGTCAGCCCTCTTGGAGCACCCGGTTAGCCTGTACGGAAGCCACCTCCTGCCAAGCACCGAGCCCCCTCTGGATTACAGCATGCATTACTCCTCGGACATGGAGACCTACCACTGTGTGAAGTGCAACAAGGTGTGTCACAGAGGAGAACCTCAGGGATGGGGAGGGGCCGGAGCCATTTTCATTGCATATATCAGTGCTTCACTGAGTTACACCAAAGTGCAATGCGTGCAGCTCAAAATGGGTACCTACTTGTTCTCCTGACTAGGGGACAAGGGCGCTAGGAATGATGCAGTTCACATGGCCCACAAGAGGGAAGAATCAAATAAAGAGAAGGAATTCAAACAGAGATGGAGACACAGCCGCCTCATGTCAAAAAATCACTGGCATTTTGTTTTGCAGGTATTCTCCACTCCCCATGGACTGGAGGTCCATGTCCGAAGGTCTCACAGTGGGACCCGACCCTTTGCTTGTGAAGTGTGTGGCAAAACCTTTGGACACGCTGTAAGCCTGGAGCAGCACACCAATATTCACTCCCAGGTGGGTAGCACGTTTCCAGAGAACCAGCTCATGAGTGTTGGACCTTAGCTGTTGCTTACTCTATTAAAAAGGAAGTGACATTTCCTAGGTTACAAACGTGACGGCTCTCCTGTAGCACCCAATGACAACGATAGGAGCTCTGAAGACCGTAGATCATAGATCTTGGTCTCACAAGTCTCAGACTGCCCTTGAGAATTCCTTGGATGGGAGGGGAGGATCATTGCTACTTGTTCTTCTGTGCCTCGCCTCCTCCTAAAGGGCACAGGAGTTTGGATCACAAGATGTAATCCATTTCCATAAGTAACCCTCCGCACATTCTCTTTGTGCTGCACCTAGCATATCAGTCCGTGAGCTGAGGAGATTTGCTTATCAAATCTACTATTCTCAACATTCTTCAAGCTCTGTCACATGTCTTGCAGCCACAGGCATCCCATGATTTTCTTTCCCTAACAGGAAAGAAGTTTTGAGTGCAAGATGTGTGGGAAGACATTCAAACGTTCCTCCACCCTCTCCACGCATCTACTGATCCATTCAGACACACGGCCCTATCCCTGCCAATACTGTGGCAAGCGCTTCCACCAGAAGTCGGATATGAAGAAACATACTTACATCCACACTGGTGAGAAACAAAATATTCCCAATAAGCAAATGCAAATTAGAGTCCATCATGTTGATACATATACATAGTCCCCAGACACGGAGATATTGGACCGGGGATAAGTGTCTGGAGGCACTGGAAAGTCATTCTTCGCTGTGCAGTAAGACAGCAGAAGGTCTAAGCATCACCGAGATGCATGTCCTCCTCTGCGTGACAAGGAGGTGGTTATTGACCAGCCTCCAGTACATGTCATGGTTGTACCCAGCCCTGGATGCAGACAGGGCATGGGTCACACAGCTGGAGAGGACTGCCTCTGGTTCTTCTCACCCTCTGGTGCTGGATCAGAGTGCAGATGCGTTAGCAGGACAGCTGGGCTGGCAGCACCCTGATGCCCAAGCATAGCCAGTCAGATCTGAGTCTGCTAAAAGGCATTTCTACCTCCCTTCTCTCCTCTGTTAAAGTGTTTCTTACCATTTTCTCTGCCCTGCAGGGGAGAAGCCCCACAAATGCCAGGTATGCGGCAAAGCTTTCAGCCAGAGCTCCAACCTCATCACTCACAGCCGCAAGCACACCGGCTTCAAGCCCTTCAGCTGTGAGCTCTGTGCCAAGGGCTTCCAGCGCAAGGTGGATCTACGGAGGCACCGAGAGACCCAACACTGTCTCAAGTGAGAGATGGCTCCAGGTCTTTGCTGGAGCTCCCACTGCTGGTGCATGCTCCAGGGAAGAAGACTGTCCCCAGCATCTCCATCCAGCGTGGGGCTGCCCACCTCATAAAGCTCATATAGCATCCTGTGTTCCCCTGGGGACTGGCAAAGTCATGCCATTGGCTTTGGTGTTCTGGCACCCCAGGCCCTTGCACATCCCAGTAGGTGACAAAGAAACCTGTGGGAGCTCTCACTTTTCAATTACAACAGGTACCAGCCCAGATCTGACATCACCTGCTCAAGTGCAAATCCAGAGGAATTCCTCCAAGGTCACTATTACTCTGGATTTACACCATGTGCAGAATCTGGTTCATCAGACTGACCAGCAGTGAGGTGGGAACTCCTGGGCTAGTGGCAGCAACAATCTGTGCCAAGCTAGTGCCGTAACCATGTTCTGCTCTGATGATTAGGAAGATAAGGCTAGGGCATGCAAATAGATTGCATTCAGTGAGCTGTGTTCAACCTGAACAGGGCTTCTGCAGAGACTTGCCCAGGTCATAAATTCTGGCAACAGACACCTAAAGTCATTTTCTTTCAGCAGAGCATTTACTGTGATCAAATGACAAGTTAACTATGTTGTATTTTTAGCTTGGAGTGGGAGGAAAATACTGAAAAAACAGCTCCTATCCCTAGCTGATACAGGGGTCTCTAAATGCATTCCTCATACGCACCATGCTGCGAAGATCCCTGGGTTAGTGGCAACCAAGCAAGCTCCAGGAAGAGCCATGCCACGGCCCTAGGCATAAGCTAATAAGCCCCATGTCTCAGTACCATGCGAGAGAGACTGGCTGCTCTTGGAATCCAGGCTGGTATGTCCCACAACATTTCACTGCGTGCTGGACATACCAACTTAGAGCTGTCCTGGGCAATCCTGTATCACTGCACGGTCAGGAATGGCCCTTGGATATCAATGTCAAGGGCCAGAGTTCTGCTTTCCAGCCACTCTCGTAAAGGAGGAAGTGACCGAGCCTGTACACATTGGCATAGTATGCAAGTACCTTACAAATATTATACAAACAGAGCAGTGGTATTTCCTCCTTTTTCCAGGTCTAGGGGTTGAAGCAAAGCACTGGAACAAGTGAAGAGCCAGTTCCCCTCCAAACTCTGCTACCTATGGCAAGTCACTGCTCTGGGCTTTTATTTCTCCACCCCTCCTGGTGATGTGGCATCATTCACTCAGGTTTGTAGAGTCCCTTGAGTTCTTAACAGGAAGGACAAAGTATTATTATAGCATTAAAAAGACAAGTGCTTTCAGTTAAGCAGGGCATTGTAGCAGCACACAGCCCACTCCATAACTACATCCCTGAACACATGGCCTTGGACAATGACACCGGTGGGAAGTAGCCTGGAGAACAGGCTGTGGCACTAGCTATTTCACTCCAAATGCTTATGAAAGAAGGCTGCCATCACGAGCAAAGAAGAAACGGTCCAAGTGGAAAATCCATTTATTGCCAGGAGAGAAGAGGTCTGTCCTGCCCTCAGTTACACTGCTGTAAATCCAAACCCATTCTCCTCACTAAGACCTAAAGTGTACTTGCCCCTGTTTTACGCTGTGCCTAAGCTGTTAGTCATTAATATACATTCTGGAAGCTGAAAACAGTCTGTACTCCTGGCTTTACTTGTACACTGTAAATATGTATTTATACTTATTCTAATGTATATTTTTATTGCACTATACCAGACAGTGACAACATGTACAGGCCTGCTGGGATTTATCTGATAAATCTGTTCCCTCTCGGTAACTGGGCTAACACAGTGTCTTTCATGTTAAAAACATCCATTCCGAGAAAGGCTCATACCTGGCTCTGGAGATGCAGGCAGTGGGGATGGAGGGGAAAAGGAGAAGGGAAAGACTACAGCATTGCCCTGCACAGTTCGAGTGGAAATAAAGATGGGAATTCACATGCAGAACAGGGCTCCCATCAGGAACAGGGCTCCCAAACTTAGACATGAAAGAAGTCAAATTCAGGTTGCAGGGGCCTATTGGCTACAGAACAGCCACGAACAACGCTCAAAGCCTGGGCTCGGGGGATGTTCATCTTCAGAGACAGATTGGTGCAGAGCCCCACACAGGCAAGTCAGCTCTCCAGAGCAAGAGGGCTGTACAGCTACAACATCTGATGACACGGGATTGTGTGCCCAGCAGACAATGTTATTGAAGCCCCCGTTAAAACTCTGCTGTCCTTTCCTGGGTCATGCCAGAACCTGGTCAGAGCAGGGACTCCAGGAGAGGCATATAAGCCCAGTTCTGTCACAGGTTAGGGAACTGGTCCCCAGGTCCTGACCATGACAGCAGGTGCACACACACATGTGAACACTCACACATGTACACATGCAGAAGCCTTACTCAAGGTAAAGTCATTTCAACTTATTAAAACTGCTGCCAAAAATGCAAACCGTGTTTGTTATCCCCCTTGTCCTCTACAAACCTGCAAACAGAAATATATAAAGAGCGTGTCAGCATCTGAACTGCTCAGGAGCAAATACCCTCCAGCCCCAAAACACACGGGCACACCAGCACAGAGTTCCCTGTCTGTGTCCTGGGGACAGCAGGTGTGTCTGACTCATCTGAAGCTCCCCAGTTTTGGCCATTCTGGAGGGAAGTGCTGGCACACGCTGATTGGCACCGTGGCAAGACTGCCTGTAAAACCACTCATAAAAACAAGTCAAACAGCTGGTTCTTCTGAGTGTGCTGAACAAGGGCTACTGTATCCATTAGATTTCCATTCCTATCTTTGATTTCCATGGTACAGAGGAGGTATAACCTTCAACGGGCAGCTGGGGTCTTCTGTCCTAAGGCTGTGCTTCTCCAGCCTGCTTCTCCCTCCTAACAAAGCACAGATCACCCCAATCCTGTCTTTTATTTCCCCAGGACTCTAGGGCAGGCAGCTGCTTTCACCATTATTGTGGTTACTGAGCCCAGATATTACTGAAGAGCAGTTACACCGGAGGAGACGGTGTCAGCCTAACCCTTATATTTGTGAGGAGCCTGGTGAGCACATCCCCAGGAGATGCAAGGACTGCTTTAGACGGATGGGCAGCAAGTAGAGAAACACACTGGGATGGCCTCAGGCAGTGTGCTGCTGCAGAGCCGCGCTCAGGAAAACATGTCTGTGGCCAGAGCAGCCCGAGGAGGGCCGGGCTGACCCACTCCCACAGGCACTGGGAGCCTATCTCTGGAAACACAGGCTGTGGATGGAGGCCAGCTGGCAAAGGCACCAGCAAGACAGTATGGCCAGAGTGAGGAGGTGACCTGAGAAGGGAGGAAGAGGAGAGGGAATTAACTTGCAGAGTTTTCCACTAAGGCACTACAGTTTCTTCCCCTAGAGTAACAAGGTGCCACTTTCAGACCACTGGGTAATGCTGCCGGGTAACGCTGTCTGAGCTCCATCCTTCCTTTAGGGCTATGGATGTCAGCAGCCCAAAGGAAAAACTAGGCAGAGCCCCACAGCCCCTTGTTCACTGCAATCCCTGATCAGGGAGAGCCATCTCCCGAGGAAGAGGATGGAGGGACCCAGCTTGGCTCTGCGCCGGCACAAACAGTGGCACTCTGCATGGTTCCCCGGGCTTTCATCTGCACCCCCTGAAGCTCTGGAAATGCAGGTGAAGGAGCAAGGAAGGAAGCAGATCTGGCATTACCCAAACCTCGCCACACCAGGCTGGGAGAGAGCCTTCCACTCCCAACATGGCACCAGCCACAGGCAGGCCTGCTGCATGGAGCGGGCAAAGGGTTTCCCTGATCCTTGGAGCTACTGAATCCACACAACGGGTACCCAAGGATGCTCAGCACCTGTCAGGATCAGGCCGTGGCTGTCACCAACTCCAAACACATCTGGTCTTGCTCTCCAACCATGCAAATCCTCCTCAGTTCTGACCACTCTGCAAACAACCCCTTTCCCACCATCTCCCCTTGCATCAAAAAAACCCATCCTGGTCGGTCAATCAAGGAAACAGATAACAGAAAGCAAAATCTCAACTAATCTTTGTGGCTGAAGAAAGAGCTGATTGTTTTTGCCTCTCTCCGAGCCCGCCCTGTATCCTGCACTTCCCCAGTCCTCTTCACACCTTCTTCCCTTTATTGCCAGAGAAAGAAAATCCTGGTCTTTGGGCTGTTTTGTTTAGCAAATGAGGGACATGCAAAGCAATAACCCCAGGCATCTGTCAGAAGGAGAGAGGTGCCTCTGTGTGTTCCAGACAGCCTTCAGGCACTGAGAGCAGCAGCCCAGAAATACTATGATCAAGGGTGGATTTAAGTTTGGACACGGGATGCATCTTTCTCTTCCTAATGAAGACAGAGCCACGAGACACCTGCAGGAAGCAGAGGTGTGTTCCCAGCTAGCATGGCATTACACTGGAGCTTATCTTCAGGTGGTATTAACCTCCATGGAGTGGAATCCTAGAGAAGGCAAAACCCTGAAGTTTTCACATTGTGTTGGCAACGGTTAGGGAAGGCCTAAAAGGAACTGAGAGGAAGGACAGGGAGGAATTAGGCTCCAGTTGGGTACAGGCTGTATTGGGGGAAAAAACCCATTATTTGCTGAGTCCAGTTGCTTCCCACCCTAGACTTCACGAGAAAGTGTTTTCAGTGGAAAAAAAAGATAAGAGCAGAGTCCCTTGTCCTCGCAGCAGGTCATTTCCCCAGGGCCATCCAGTTGTAGGTGATGGGGACACACCAGCAGGTTAGTTCCAACCCCTCAGCACGGCACACAAGGGGAAACTTGAAAGCTTTAGACAATCTCCCAGAAATAGCTGCAGACACGCGTTTCCTTGTGAACATTGCTGCCTGCTGTTAAGGGCCTAACCTAGGAACAGATAGGGAGCTTGACCTGCAAAGCTGCTACGGAATAAAAAAAGTACACCAGACACAATTTTTTATCACTTATTCTGCTCACAAAGCAGAGATGTTTTTCCACTTTTTCCCTGGAATAGCACACAGAGAAGACAACTCAGAACAGCCACGCCAAAATTATTCAACGATAGTTAAATCAGTCAGTTGCCTCTGTGCTGGATGAGACCTAAGAAAACGCAGATCCCTGCAGAGTTCCTCACCCACCATCTTTCAACTAACAGTCACCATGGACACACTGATCTTAAGGCTGCAACCCTGAACTGAGACTTGAGATCTGCCACATGTTTCCTGCATGTCCTTCCTCGGGCAAGACATGAGCGCTGGATTTCTGAAGTTGTTCAGCACACCATGAAGCTCACAGAAAGCTTCACCCCATCTATGAGAGGAGGATAATATTTCCCCCTCTCCCCTTCATTTCACTTGTTTATTTCAACGGTAAGATAGTCAGGAACGGGACTGCCCCTCCTTATCTTCTACATACAGCACCTCGCACAATGAAGCCTTGATCTCGGCTGGAACGCCTAAGTGCTACTGCGATACTAATAACGAGTGATAGAAGCTTAATTCAGCAAAGCAACCTAATTCTGTAACTGGCTTAGAAAGAAATCCTCCAAGCGTACACAGCGAGACCCGTACATTAAAACCACTAAACTGCCAAATGAGCGGAGAAACAACGCGGGCAGAAACACAAAGAGGATAAGCCAGACATGAGCAGCATTTCCACCGGCGAATAATATTCCAGGGAGAGAGACAGAGCTGGATATGGATGCTACGAACATCCCACTTGATGCCCTCATTGTAAAGGTGTTGCTTCAATACAAGCATTTTTCAATCTGGTCCTCGGGCTGATTTTGACCTGTTGGCCCAAGGGTGATCTGTGTTCACCGTACCAGAGGGCAAGGCAGGCAGAGAGCAAAGAGTCCCCAGGAATGGGGAAATCTGAGGCTGGGGAGGAGCTGAGTGTGCACTGGGCTCAGCTTTGGTCTGATAAGTTTATCAAGCACTGCCGGCTGCTAACTGTCAGCCACGAAGCAGGCCTGTTAGGGAGGAGGAACAGCTCCCAGGGCAAGATAGGACAGCCCATGCCTTATCGGAGTGCCTGAGCCAAAGAGGGAACTGGAGAGTGAGCACTTTCCAACCACTTCATCTGAACAACAGACAGATTGGCAGGAAAGCCCTGTCAGCCCTTCGCTTCTGCTTCCCAGGCATCAACAGGGAGCCCCCATCCATGCAAATAACCCTGGTAAGTGCAGCATGAGAGTTGCAAATGTGAACATAGGGGCCTGAGGGAATGCACGGGATAGGTTTTCTTAGGAACATTGCCCAGCAGAGAGAGTCAGATTTACAGCAAACAATTCAGAAGCTTACCGAGCAAGCTGCTCCTGTTCAGTGCCCAGAGCCACACTTCTCCCCCAGGCTGCCTTCCCTAGGTTTGGGAGGGGAATCGAGCACTTCAGAATAATACTAGTCACTAAGTTTTGGTGTACAGATAATTGCTTTGTTTTCCCTTTACTGTTTCCGAAAAATAGTAAAAAACCTCAAGTGAATAGAAGAGGAAAAACTTGACCGTTCCCATCTGAGCTGCAAGAGTGTGGGCCAGCAAATGCCCCTTCACACCTAGTCCTAGGGCAGCAATAACCAAATCAATACAGCTGAAGATCGTAGCAGAGAGACTCTCCTACATTTGGATGAGCTCCCTTGGACCTGTGCAAGCTCCCTGTCTGTATCTCTCAGCCATGACAGGGAGGGTAAGAAGAGATTCCTGCATGGCGCATCCTCTGCTTGGTTTCCCTGCTGAGGATGGGCCGTGCAGGATAGAAGCAGTGTCAGATCAGCAGCTTCAACACACTGCATTTCTTCAGTCTGTCAGACCACACTGTTATCAGGTCACTGC
Source organism: Gymnogyps californianus (assembly GCF_018139145.2). NCBI lineage: Eukaryota > Metazoa > Chordata > Aves > Accipitriformes > Cathartidae > Gymnogyps > Gymnogyps californianus. Next base: position 8,012,413 of record NC_059488.1, read on the forward strand.
TCATTTAGACCATGTGGACAGCTGTCATCCTGCATCTCACCCACCTTTGGGTCTTTGGCTGGGTTCAAGCTGGTGACTTGGGTCCTGCCTGTATCAGGGGATTTTACTGAGAGCTGGCCCCAGTGCAAGCCCTGACCCTGTGCTGGGAGGATGTGTTCATACTTGGCTGCCTGGGTGCAAGTGCTGTCCCAAGCCCTCCATGGGATATGAGGCAGGAAACCTTCTGCAGCAGCCAGGATATCTCCAATGCGAGCTGGTCACTCAAAGGCTCCCTTTCTGGTAAGTAACATACCTAGGAAGCGATTTAGCTCCTCCTAAAGCACATATCTAAAATAGGACAGAAGTCATGCCTTCAACGCACCTACTTCTCTCCCTGAAGAGAAAGGGAGCCTAGTATCTGTAGACATCTAAAGTTACATGAGATGAGTCACTCCCCTGTGGTTTCTGCACCACTCTCAGGCTGAATTTCTCACAGCTGTTTCTGCTCCAACCCATAATCTACTGTTCTCCAGGCCATGAGCAACCTCTAAGCCATTTAATTCCTCTGTGCATCAAGGGCTCCTAAGCAAGTTCTAAGTACAACAGCCACATTCAGCACTGGCCAGCACAACTCTGAGGTTCAAGGCTTCCTCATGAAGAATGAAGAGTTAAAAAACCCCTACCCCGTTGATTCTGCCTTCCTCTTGAATAATTTTAAAGCAATGGGACTTTATCTTACATTCCAGGCCCTTCTATATTAGGAGCTTTGGCGGGATTTTTGGCAGTGGTCAAGTCTGCTGGTTTCTTCTCTTTATAAACTAGAAGTTATCTCTTGCCTCAGTTGGGGAAGGGGAAGTCAGAGATGATGGAGCATTCCTGTTCTTGAAAGGGCCCCATCCTGAGAGTGTGGACATGGCGAACCAGCATGTCAGTCAGACATCCCTGCCCCAGCTCCTTATTTAGATCCAGCCTGTGGTAGCTTGACTGTAAATCAGTCAGGCTCAGTGGACACCCAGGTGTGACAGCACCTGGAAAAGAGACTCCAGAAACTGCAGCTGCATTTTCTGATATCATAGCATCACGGAGAACGCTAAATATGAGACTCAAAACTCAAAGAAGAAGGATTGTATTCCTGGCTTTGACATTGTGAGCTGATCTGAGCCAGTCACTGTCCCTCCCTATGTCTCAGGTTTCCCCATTTGCAAAGTGAGGATAACAACACGGACATGCTCTGAGATCTACAGATAAGAGCAAGGTAGAATTGCCGCACACGCACAGTAATCTTACACTGGAGTGGCATTGTGAAAAATCCCACAGAAAATGCATAAAGCATCAAAGCGAGGTCTCTGCATTATGATCTGCCAACCTGCATTTTTCTCTTTAAAATATTTGCCCAAATTTGAGTAGGACAACTAGAAATGGAACTCGGGTCAGCTGGAGTTCCAGTCTTGTTTGTTAACCAACTTTCTATCTTACCTCCTTGAAGTATAACTAAGTAGAACATCCCAAGTTAAAACTCTGTTCTTAGGAAAAGTATCATGTACTATTGGTAAGATTTTATTTCTGAGTTCTAGAAGATACTTATAAAAATATCCACAAAACTCATTTTCTAGTGCCTTACAGGAAAGGCAGAGCTAACAGAGCAGGCAGCCTTTGGTTTCGGAGTGAATGCACATGGGACAGCTGAGGTCTCCCATCTTAACTGGAACTTAAGGAAACAATTAGCTAGGAAGTCAGAGCGCCATGTCCGCGTGCCTGCTGCATAGTGCCGCAACAGTGGTGTTGGAGGACTCAGAAATACTAATGGTATTTTGCATTTGAATGGCACACACTGCCTAAAGATTTCAAAATGCTCCACAGAGATGGAAACACCTTATCCCTGTTTTACTGCAAGGAAACCAAGAGCCAGGGAGAGAGAAAGTAAAAGGTCATACAGAGAGCGAGTGAAAGACCTAAGAAATGAACCAAGGCATTTTAGCTCCCAGCTCTTATTTCAATCATTAGGCAGTGGGCAAAATTCAGACCTGTTGTGATATAAACAGCTGCATAAGTTGTACCAGTGGAATTTGGTGCATTCTCTCCAAATAAACAGGCAGATGACTGTCTTGGAGCCCTGGCACATCTTTGCTTACACTATACCTTGCTACTGCAAGTCTGGAAGCAGCCACTACATACCATGACCTATTTCAAGCCAAATTCCTATTTTCTTAACTATGTGTTCCCGCTGAAGTGGGCACAGCATACAACAGTCAGCAGGATTTAGCCCCTAGCCTGCATCATTATAAGTTTTGCAGGACATACAACACAAACCTTGTGGTTGTCAGGATCAATAATTTATATTTTTGGGGCACCAGCTCCTCGGCCCCACTTCCTCAATCCCAAAGTCCCCAGCAATCTTAGCTCGGAAGGGAATGTGACTCAGGCCTTCAACTGAAGGGCTGTCATCTGCAAACCCTGAAGACTGGATGTGGCCGTGGTTTTATCACTGGCCACCAGCTGCCTCTAGAGCTCTTGCCTCCTCCCCAATGATTCAGCAAATCTTCTTCGAGAAGAAAAACAAGCACACAATTGAACAAATCACAATGTCAGATTACAAAGATGAGGGGGGAAAAAACTGCGGCTTAAAGGAGGGAGATAAAAGCTGGTGAAGTCGCACGATCCAAGGACTGAAAGGCCTGGCAAAGACTTGTTTTTTGGATGGGGGCAATAATAATGTGAAAAATAGGGTTGTCATTTGGATTCCTTACACTGTGAAACACTGCTAACAATAAAAGAGAACACAATGTGGAAGGAAATGAAGCATATTCTGCCCTCTGCTATCTGGGCATTGCACAGGGCTGATATGGATTTTTACTGGTGTAGCTGAAAGCTGAATAGTCCATTCTGGCTTACACTGGAACAAAGTTCCACTAAGCAAACTATTTTCAGAAGGAGTTTCTGCTCTCCATAACCAAGATTTTCAACAGTTTGGAAGCCCATTATCAGGCACTTTGAACATCACTGTTCCTGAAAAAGAAGTTCTGTAAGTCATTTTGTATCTAAGGCATGGCAGAGGGCAGTTAAGAAATAATGTTTTAACTTCTGACAGTTTTGGCCACTGTATCATATTTATCTATTATAGCCCTTTTCCATAAAGATTTTGTTTCCTGCTGTAACAGCTCCTGAGGTGGAACACAGTATCAGCTTAACAGCTCATGGTACACAGTCTATAGAATAGAAAGTAAAGAAGAAACTTCAGTCAGACCTTAGCTAGGAGATGTAATATTTCCCCTAATGGCATTTAGCCCTGACGCTCCAGTTAGAGCCCAGTCTTCCAAGAATGTTTGCAATTTATGGAGGGCTCATGTCATGTTTGTGGAATCTCTCAGCCCAGTGGGTCCTCCAATACTTGTGAGACAGAGATGCGACCTTCCCCTAGATTAAATGCAACACAAAAAATAAGCACAGAAGGAAGAGGAGCTCGAGAACTGTGTGTATGGGTGTTGTGGATGGATAAACTGAAGCTGACTTACTTTGGTCTCATATTGCTTTTACACTCTTGCTGATTTACCTCACTAACCAGCACAGAGCCCAATGTTTTAACACTAAAGTACAACTAAGCAGGACTGACTTACCTTGCTATGGGTTTGTATATTCTCTGTGAATATTTATGTATTCACCTCACCAACAACTTCCAGCTCACAAAACCTCCTTGCCCCCTCTCCAAGGGCTCCCGGAGGGAACAGGGTTTTGGTGTACGTACTTACAGTGCCTGCTGCTCTTCCCGAGGAAACACAAAGGAAGCAACCCCAGCACAAGCCAGAGAACCACCTCTCAAGCTCACCCAAGGAGTTAATGCTATGTAAGCCATATGTGAATAATGCCAGGGCTGTCTCCTTTTAAAGTGTTTCCCTGTGCAGTGCTGCCACCTGCTCTCACAGGTTTGGGGGTTTCCTCTCAAGTCTAACAATAATCAGGTGGGCTCTTCAAGCTCAAGTGTCAGAGCCAAGGGAATTACAGTTTTTAAGCTGAAAAGGGGAGACCTTATCACCATGTTCCAGTATTTAAAGGGTGGCTACAAAGAAGATGGAGACTTCCTTTTTACAAGGAGTCACATACCAGGGGTAATGGGTACAAGTTACTCCTGGGGAGATTCTGATTGGACACAAGAGGAAAATTTTTCACAATGAGAACAATCAGCCATCGGAATAATCTCCCCAGGGAAGTGGTGGATACCCCAACATCGGACACTTTCAAGATTTGGCTGGACAGGGTGCTGGGCCATCTTATCTAGACCATGCTTTTGCCAAGAAAGGTTGGACCAGATGATCTTTGAGGTCCCTTCCAACCTGGTATTCTATGAGTCTTTGATGCTATGAAAATGTGGTACTACTGCACCCTACAGGCTGAAAACAGCGAATATATAATTTTTTTTTTAATCACAATTTCTAAGCCAGGCTCATTGCTTTGGGGAGGGAGGCTGGCTCATGGCTCCTGGGTATTTGGGGCTGGCCGTTCTGCTTCTGCCCCATCCCGGAGCTCTCACAGAATGAACACACCCATTGCCCACCCTGCTGGGACAAGCAGGAGGAACAGCAGTGGCTGTAACACTAACACACAAACACACACACACACACGGAGACATGCCACTAACCCTAACTCAAGGACTCCATAGTGGTGAGGGAAGCGGGGCTCAGCTGTGCTGGAGCTGTCCCGCACACCCCGGCTGCTGTGCACAGCGTACCCACGGGAAAAGGGGAGCTCAGGGACGGGGGGGAGGTTTGTTTCGTGGGGTGGAGATGGGATGGAGACCTTCACCTGTTTAAGCTGCTGCCTTGTTCTGTTTTATCCCTCTTGATTTGGCACAACAGAGGCAGACATGCTTGAGAAACTGCCTGGACAGCAGAAACCTCGGCAAAAGTCCGCTTGAGGACTTGCCGGGTGAGGGGACCTGGTGATCTGGTGAAGATGACTGCCTCCCCCAGCACGCTACACGCAGCAGTAGATGGGGATGCAGTGAGCCCGGCTTTCTGCCTGCTTCCCGTGGGCTGGCGCCGAGGGGAGAGTGTGCAGGAGTCGATGCCATCTGTTCCTGTGACCATGCTCCCCGGACCTGTTCCCTCCTGGCCCCTGGCTGCTTTTGCCAGAAGAACAATCTGTGAGATCTCCCACAAGAAACATCTTTCATTTTCTCACTGTAGTCCTTCGTCGGCACTTTTTGAAAGAAAAGAAAGTTCTTATTTCTAGATTGAATTAATAACTGCATTTCTGTCTTGCTTTGTCCCCGTACCCTACTGAGCTGCAGTAACTACAGTAGAGCAAATGCAGAGGGTGAAGCCTTTTGTGCTGCAAATGCATTTCATACAAATCAGCAGCCAACTGCCTGCGGGTTTTCTGTCAGATAGTACAGCGGACCTCTCCCATCAGGCACCTGTATGTAGTTTTGCAGGGTTTTTTTTTTAATTTAAATTTTTTTTCCTCGGTGGTGTCATGAGAGTCTTTTAGGGCACCAGTATGTGATTCCAGAATCCATGGGGAGGTGGGGCCAAAGATAAACCAACCCGTTGCTCACATGGCTGAGTCCCTTCTCTTCCGAAATCTGGAGCACAAAACTTCCATTTTCTCATGTTCCCGGGAAGGCCCCAAGTCCATGTGTGCCACAGGCAGAAAGCAAACCCGATTCTTTCCCTCTTTCTTAGGGAGGGATACAACAATCCCCAGGTCTCTGGTGAGAACCTGATTGGCCTCAGCAGGGCCCGTCGCCCTCACAACGCTATCTTTGTGAACTTTGATGATGAAGAAATCCCAGCTAAACCCCTGGATGCTGCTGTACAGACCTGGAAGAAAGTGTGCACCAATCCTGTGGATAAAAAGGTGGAGGAAGAGCTGAGAAAGGTACGTGCCTTATTCCTGAGCTGGACTGAGAACTATACTGTGGCATGCAGACCTCTCCGAAAATTGTTGTGGTTGTAACTACTGCTGGCTCTTCTGAAGGTTTTGTGATTGTGTTTCCTGTTTAACCTTGTTAACGAGTGAGATATGGGCCTGTGTAATTACGCCAGGAACCCGAACCCAGGCTTTTGTGTTCCACTCCAGTTTGATATCGGCTGTCCTTTGTGCCCTTAGCAAAACACACATTTGCTTTTTTTGTTCTCTAATCTATGAAATGAGAAGGGCTGCACTGGCATATTCTGCCAGGGAAACAGGAATATTTGGTGTCCTGAACAGCTGCAGCTCCCCTTGAAATGATGGATGGGATAAAAATTTGTCAAGGCATGACAACGTCACATCAGGAAAGTGAGTGAGTGACATGTATCTGAAATGCCACTGAGGGCTGTGACATTTTCTTCCTTATTGTTGCCCATGTTCTGAAAATGAATTTTGCAGTGTGCCTTCTGCAGAGCTCTCCAGTCCTTTTGGAGAGTAGACTGGCTGCTGGATGGACATTGTCTGTTTTTCTGAGGATAACGATGGGCAAATCCGAAGTCTGACTGATATAACAAGTCTCGGCAGACGCCACTGAGACTGCTATGTTCAGTTCCATGGTTGTTTCTGTATTATTTTAGTCCATCCTGTCTGGTTTCAGAATGCAGTAAAAGCCAATATCAGTGTCCACCCAGGCAAGCTGAAACTTCTGTTGCCGTATTTGGCCTATTACATGGTGAGTCTGTATATCTGCCCTTGCGCCTGTCTGAGGCTGCTAGGAGGCAGAGCAAGGGAGCATGAGCTGGGTGTTCCTGGTTCTCTACATCTCGTGCAGGACGCTAGGTCTCTGCGCCAGCAGAAGGGCTTTCTTTCGTTAAACAAGCAGTGAAGATGGCAAAGAGCAGCTGGCATATGAGTCTGGAGAGGATGAGGATGATGAAGAGGAGGAGGAGGAAGAGGACTTTAAGCCTTCTGACAGGAGGGAATGAAAAGGGGAATGAAAATACTGTGCCGTGACTTCAGCATTGAGCCTCGCTGGCAATCTTGGAAATAAAGCCAGCAGGAAAACACACTTTCTGGCAGGGAATAATTCCCTTCTGCGGGAGGTAGTGTATGTTGTCCTCACTAGCTGATGCACTTCTCAATTCTGTAGTTAGCAAGGACCGAAGGAAGCAGGCAATGGGGCAGAGCTTCAGGGCCACAGAGGTTGGCCACTCATTAGTCTGCCATTGCTGGCCGGATTGTTACCACTCCGTCAGAGAAATGAAAGATCTGCTGGCATTTTCTGAGTCTTGTGGATTCCCCAGTGTGTTACGAGTGCAAGTTTTCTCGTTAGTGGCCGATAATATAATGCATGGTTTAATATGACTTCAGCCTCCTGCACTTGTGTGAGGCTTCTCGAGGCTTCAGCATTTTTTTACGTTCTCTGGAGTTTTGTTAGGCTGAGATATTTCCTTAGGTTTGGCCTCTAGCCCACAAAAGCAACATCTGCAGGGCTCTCACACAGTGACGCCAGTCTACCTCAGCAATGGTTTGGCGTCAGCCTACTGAAGGACAAGTGTGTAGAGGCTCCCCTGGTTTACCTTAGAGCCAAGACTGGGTCATGGCATTGACACACAGCGGCAGTCCTAGTTATATATACGTAAGCCTCCATTTGAGGACTGGCTCCTCAGGTGTGCGCTCACCATGGCTCGCTGGGAGATCCTGTGCTTTGCCTTGTGCTCCTACCTCGGGGTAGCATGGGCTGCAACCGTAAGTACAAAAGCAGTTCTTATGGCTTTGCAAGACATTTTGCCTGTTCCTGCCTGAATGAGCAAACTCCTGCTATGTCTGGTCTGGAGCCCATGAAAGAGGGCCTGCAGACCGTGACAGCCAAGACAGGGTGTTTTCCTGCCCTAAAAATGGCAAAGGCTCTCAACAACTTTTTTCCAAAAGTTCCTGCACAGTTCTGTGTCAGGTCTGGCCTGGTTTACATCTTAAGGCTGTAGGTCCTCACCTTCAGCCGTTTATCTTTGGGAGTGCAGGGGAATTGCTGCTGCCTGTCTGCTCCGAAGGGCAGCCTGCAGGACATCTGCACAGGCACATCTCCAGCGGCAGCTACCTGTGGGCTTTCCACAAGGGTCCCAAGTGACGGCTGGGGAAGGCGGGCTGTGAGTGGGTCCATCTGGGGGACTGAGCAGGGCAAGGTGTGGGTGCTGGCAACATGGGAAGCCAGAGGCATGAAGGACTGTGCAATGGATTTTCTCTTCTCAATGGTGCCACGTGTAGCTGGGTGTGGTGCACACCGAGGGAGGTTTTGTGGAAGGCGAGAGTAAAAGACTGGGACTCTTTGGGGACTACATCGACATCTTCAGAGGGATCCCCTTTGCTGCCCCTCCAAAGACTCTGGAAGACCCCCAACCTCATCCTGGCTGGGATGGTAAGATCCAGCTTTTGAATGCCTTCGGTTTGGGGTTTTATTTTCGCTTCTCTCTCTTCAGTCTGTTATTGACAAGCCAAAGATGTTGTTGCCTGCTTTCATCCACTAAGCAGCGCCAGGGAAAAGCTCTTAGTCTCATGGTGGGTATGAGAGTCTGTGTCTAAGTGTTCCCAAGCAACTCAGGTAACTACATGAAGTAACAAATCCGAAGCATGGCACCTGCATCTCCCCTACCCATGCCTCGGCTGTCCAGAGCTAGTTCACATGGGAAAGGGTCCCGCTTTGTCACTCTCTCAGGCTGGTCACAGTGGCTGGGGAGGCTTTGCTGCCTCTGCATTGGACTCACGGAGGAGAGGATGGATGGACAGACAGCTTGCAACCAAAGGATGGAGTTCATGCCTCTAACTAAGACCTGCTGTCTTCCCTCTCTCCTCTCAGGAACACTGCAGGCAAAAAAATTCAAAAATCGCTGCATGCAGATGACGCTTACACAAACTGATGTCCGCGGGAGCGAGGACTGTCTCTATCTGAACATCTGGATCCCTCAAGGGAAGAGACAGGGTATGTGCTTGGCAGAGACCTGGGCAGGAGATTCTCAGTTGCTTTTGTGGACAAATTGCTGTGGAGCATCTCTCAGCAGCTATGTTCCCATAGTGGGCAACTGCAGGAGCACTGATTTTCAGAGGGAAAGGTGGGAGCCATGTCAACCAATGTCCCTTAGCTGCAGCCTGTTGGGAGTTTCAGCCTCTTTTACAGAGCGTGGACTTTCTTGGCCATAGGCTATTGCAAAGCATCATGTCTGTTCCTGTCCAGGTGGAGCAATGCTCAGCGAGTGGGTATGGGGACGGATGGGCAGCACCTTCTAGCTATGTTGTGGCTCACACTGCTTTTCTTCCTCATCTCCCAGTCTCTACCAAAATGCCAGTGATGATCTGGATCTACGGTGGCGCCTTCCTTGTAGGAGGGAGCCAGGGAGCCAACTTCCTCAATAACTACCTCTATGATGGCGAGGAGATTGCCGTACGGGGCAACGTGATTGTGGTGACCATCAACTATCGCCTGGGGCCCCTGGGCTTCCTGAGCACCGGAGACGCAAACTTGCCAGGTACCGTAGCTGCTCCCTCTTCAGGGGACCCTGTCACGGGTCCCCAACTTATCAGCTTTGCTGTGCCTTTGCTCAATGGTGGGTGCTCTCTGTTGCTCAGGGAACTACGGGCTGAAGGACCAGCACATGGCTATTGCCTGGGTGAAGAGGAATATCAAGGCCTTTGGGGGTGACCCAGAAAACATCACCATCTTTGGGGAATCAGCCGGTGCTGTCAGTGTCTCCCTGCAGGTGTGTTGTCCTTGTTGGACCCCCGCAGAGCCACTTCTCTTCTCTGTAAATGGGAGAAATGGTCCCCTTGGCACTCCGCCGCTTTCCTCCACACACGCCGCCTGATTAACATCCTCTCCTACCTGGGGACAGCAATGCTCAGCCTCTTTGCTTTGTAGCTGCTCCTCCTTCTTCAGTTTAATCAGTCCCGCCGCTGCAGGCATGTGTCCTCACTTTTGGGATCTCTGGTGAAATAGCATTTACTTGCCATGTCCCCCTGCTCTGCTCTTCTTCTCACTATATCACCTTTTAACTTTAACTGCTGAGACTGTTAAATAGTACAAGAGCTGGCAGCTTCCCTGGGCCTGCTGCACAAGCTGTGAGGCGATCGGACAGGTCTGGCAAGCGATGGTTTCTTCAGGAGTTTGTACCTGAAACCCTCTTGTTTCTATTTTGCACCACAGACGCTGACCCCAAAGAACAAGGGCCTGTTCAAGAGAGCCATCAGCCAGAGCGGTGTCGGTCTCTGCAGCTGGGCCATCCAGAGGGACCCACTTGCCTGGGCTAAAAAGGTAACATGCAAGTCTTGCTTGAGGGAATGGAAAACAAAAAAAGGGATTCCCTAGAGAAGAGCATAACTAGCAAGGGATTCGGCAGGAGCCATGCTGCCAAACGCAGAGCTTTAGAAACATGCTGCTTTGAGATTAAAACCAACCTCTGCCTCTGTGAAGCTGGTCATGAAGCCTGGCTTCAGAGGGTAATGCTGGGAGGTTTCTCTCTCTCCTCCTGCAGGTTGGACAACATGTGGGCTGCCCCACAGACACCACCGCCGCCTTGGCCAACTGCCTGCGCGTCTCCGACCCCAAAGCTGTGACGCTGGCCTACCACCTGCAGCTGATCAACCTGCCCTGTAAGTCCCCCGGCCACCCAGGGCTCACCGTGGCTTTGATGGGACACTGGGGTGATTGCCAGGAGTGTTGAAGCAGTGCTTGTGTCCTTCAGAAAGGGGACAATAATGACAGATCTCGCAGTTGCCCTTCCGCAGGCAGGTGCGCATTGTGCTGAATGAACGCTGTTCATCACGCAATGGCAGCAGTGGCAGAGGAATTATTCAATGGCCATGCCTTGGCTCCAAAACAGCTGTTTGGGCTTTCTGTTCTGTGAAAGCAGCAAGAGCAATTCCAGAACACAGCTCACAACAAAAAAATAATTGACCACAACCCTGCTATTTTCATTTGAGTCGCTGGGTGGAGTATAGGACTCTCACAGCAGGTAGGGAACGCTTCTGCTTTTGCTGCCTGTGAGAATTTCTTTCCCAAGAAGACTCTCGTCTGCTTGCTCTCCTCATACTCCTAGTAAATAGCCTTGCTCAGGACAGACAGTGGCCAAGCCACCGCTGTGCAGCTGCACTGGCCTGAGCCAGCTGTCCTGGCAAGGAGTGAGCACAGCCAGATGGGGTGGGGAGGAGAAGTTCTGCTCTTCCCTACTTTTGGCTGGGCTTTTTAGGAAGGGGCTGGGGGAAGGAGGAGAGGAATTGTTGATGTTACCTGCCGGTACTTGGCTGGCAGATCTCTTGTTCCTCTCCCTCATCTACAGGCATGATGTTTACTGAACGTGATCCTGTGGTCACGCTGAAGTCACCACCCAAGCTCTCATTCACCTCAGCCTATTCCTTCCACAGTTCCTTGAGCCATGGGATATGCCAGGTCACACATCTGTCTTTTCTCAGCTGCTAACAGACTCCGGTTTTGTCTCCTGCTGCAGCTCCCCTGGTTCACACACTCGCCCTCACTCCTGTCATCGATGGAGACTTCCTCCCGGACATGCCAGAGAACCTCTTTGCCAACGCTGCTGACATTGACTACATTGCTGGGACCAATAACATGGACGGACACTTCTTTGCTGGCATTGATTTACCTGCTATCAACCGCCCACTTGTGAAAATCACTGCGTAAGTGAAGGATGCTCTTAAAACCCTTAACAGGAGGAACCTTATCTTTAATGTAGCTCCCAAACTCCAAGGACTTAGACCTGAGTGGACAGGGCACTACCTTCAAATCAGGATGTCACTCCAAGCCAGGGTGCCTAGGGCATATGCTGCCAAGTCCAGAGCCTTCAAGAGAAAGGACCAGCTAGTGGGGAAGCCTCCCCATATACCTTTAAGGTGCTCCTGAACTCAGCACCAGCAATAGGCTTGGCAGCCCTGATGCTCTCTGTCCAGAGCAGGTACATGCCAGACATGCTGGGCGCCCGCCCTGTAAGTCTCCTCTTTGTGGATAAAAGGAGCTTGTGGCCAATTTGGCCCCAAGCTGTTCTGCTGACAAAGCTGGGAAGCACGTGCCCACCATCTAAGACCTGGAATGAAATCACTGGCTTTTACTCCACCACACCGTTGCTAACCACAGGGTTGGGTGTGAACGTCAATGGGAGCTGGGATCCATTTCCATGAACCCTGCCTCACTTGAAGCTGCCCGTCTGTAATTAGTTGATACTACTTGTCTTTTCAGGGACGAGGTCTATAATTTGGTCAAAGGACTTACTGTGGACAGGGGCGAGCAGGGAGCCAATGCGACATACAATCTCTACACGCAAGCGTGGGGCGACAACCCGGACCAGGAGCTCATGAAGAAGACAGTGGTGGAGCTGGCTACTGACTACATCTTCCTGGTTCCCACAGAGTGGGCACTGAATCTGCACCTGCAGAATGCCCGGTGAGCAGCTCAGCCCTGGCAGGGCCCAAAGCCCGCCTGGGGGCTGCGTTTCCAGCACAAGGGGCTGAGGAGCGGGTTAAGAGGGCTGAACTTGAAGGAGGCAGGCTTTTTGGTACTGAGTACATGCTTACACATAGCTCGTACAAACACTATTTCTCTAATGCTGCAAGGGAGTCATGCTAGGGATTTGTTTTAAATTCCCGTTAAAACACGTTTTTGCTTCCCAAAAACTTCAGACTTCATCCCAGCAACGTTTGATGCCGCGAGACATGGCAGTTGGATGATATGAGGGTTAGGGTGAGAATCAGAAATGGAAGTTAAAAATGACCAGACAGAAGGATGTTTTCTCCTGAGACCACCTCTTAGATGCATGTGAGCATCTTCCAAGGCTGAATCTCTGGCTCTGCTGGTATTCGGAGCGTGGTTATGAATCTGCACCCCTTTCTCTGCTCTCCACTCGCAGCTGCTTAGCAAGTCTATTTTATTTCCCCAGGAATGCCAAGACATACAGCTACTTGTTCTCCCAGCCATCCCGAATGCCCGTCTACCCAAGGTGGGTAGGGGCAGACCATGCTGATGACCTGCAGTACGTGTTTGGGAAACCCTTCACCACCCCCCTGGGCTACCTGCCCAAGCACAGGACTGTCTCAAGTGCCATGATGGCTTACTGGACCAACTTTGCCAGGACAGGGTGAGTGATTCCAGTTCCACATTTGGGGCTTGCTGCAGCACCTCAGCCTGCTGCTTTTGCCTATTAACTTCTCAGGAGCAATTCCCAAAAGCGGGGTGTCCTCTGTCTGTACTTCTGTCGTGAGCCTGGCTCTATGTCTCCCAGATGGTGGAGTTTGCTCTGGGTCTTCCTCATCCAGAGAATGCCTGGGGACAGCAGAGGCATTTTCCGAACTTGTGAACTCTGCTTAAACTTAATGATGAGGTTTGTTTCCGAATCCTGGCATTCAGATAGGAGTTAAGCACCTGCATGCAGCCAGGGATGATGCTCCTGGGGACCAAGGGAGGAGACTGCAGGTCGGCAAGTTGCTCCTAGCAGGCAGAATTGCTATTGCTTGTCCCAATGTCAAACTCTCTCTTTGCACTCCCTTAAGGCCTCACTTGAGCAGACGGGGTCCCTGCCAAACACCACAAACCTTGCTGCATCCACAAGCTGCCCCGATAAAACTGAACTTCTATGTCTCCTTTTTCCCCAGTGATCCCAACAAAGGGAATTCAGAGGTGCCCGTTACCTGGCTGCCCTACACCAGTGAGGGCAGTTACTACCTGGAAATCAACAGCAACATGAACCAGGACTCCCTGAAGCAGAATCTGAGATCCCGGTATGTGAACTTCTGGAACTCGGTCTATCGGAGTCTGCCACAGGTTGCCAACATCTCTGTGACTGAGGAACTGCTGTGGAGCTAAGAAAAACACCTTTTAAAGATAGGCCCAATTCATTAAAGGCTTGCTTGTAACTGAGCGATTCCGGCTTCTCTGTGTCTTTGCCATGACGGGATTTTTCTCCCTAACATTGAGGTCAGGCAGCAAGCAACATCCAGTCTCTGGGCAAAGTGTGTTCCCTTGGCCCATAACACAGCAATGTCCCGGTGAAGCTGCTGACACACGGAGCCGTGGCTCAGCCTGCTCTGCCAGCCATTTGGCTCAGGGTTTGTTTTTCCTCGTTGCCTGCGTGAGCCCCGGCAGGCCAGGCCCAATCCTGACCCGTCCTCTGGATATCCCCGCGTTACCATCAACACCCACGCTAATAACAAACAGCTCTTAGATAATTACAGCTGTAATATATGCATGCAAGCCAATTGGCGAACTGTTGCCATACGCGCGCAGAAATCAGCTCAGAAACTCAAAAGAGGGCAAAATAAACCCACGGGGGCAGGTTGTTCCGCACTGGTTTATGGGCACAAGTCCCTGCTTGGCAGTCACCAGGCTGGGCTGGGGAGCTCCAGCTCCGAGCCCGGGCGGGAAGAGGAGCATGAGTCCCCACGGACCTCCGCCTCCGCACCCACCCACGCACCCACCCACCCACGCACGGCCCGGGCAGGCCCCGCGCCGCCGCAGTAGGAACCATCCTGCGGCGGAACCTTTGTGCCGCGGCCCGCTGGGGCGGGGGGGGGAGCGGTTGCCGGGAGGGACCGGGGCGTGGGAGTGATGGCGGCGGGGAGGCAGTGGCGGGAGCGGGGTTCGGCTGTGCTGGAGCTGCCCTGCACGCCGCGCTTGGTGTGCGTGGAGTACCCGGGGCTGGTGCGGGACGTCGGGGCCATGCTGCGGACGCTGGGAGGAGAGCAGGGGGTGTCGCGGGTGAGGGGGGCCCCGGGGGATGGGGGGGGCGAGGGGGGGGCGGAGGTTATCCGCGCAGAGGGGTTGTCGGGCGGGGATCCCAGCCCCGGCCCTGGGGAGGGGCTGGAGGCAGGGGCGGGGCCGGGGCCAGGGAGCCCCCCCGCTGTGGGATCCCCCTGTCCGGGCTGTTCAGGCCCAGCATGTCCCCACGCAGGCTCCACGCGTGGTTTTGGGGTGCCGCTGCTCTCCTGGGCCGCTGCTGTCCACGAGAGAGGAGACGGGAGGTGTCGGGCAGGCTGGGAGCGGCTGCGCATCCCCCTGATGTGCTGCCGGTGTTGGTGGAGCAGGGATTCATATCCCTGAGGTGGTGTGAGAGGAAACGGCTGGTGCCCACGGTTGAGGGTGTGGGGCCGGAGGCCGGTGCCAGACAGTCCTGGGGAGACAGGCTGTGTGGGTGCAATGCTAACGGAGACTGTGCCTGCCCTTGCTGACAGATCTATGCGGACCCTGCCAAAAGGCTGGAGCTGTATTTCCGCCCCAAGGACCCTTACTGCCATCCCGTATGTGCCAATCGCTTCCCCACCTCCACCATGCTGCTCAGGGTGAAGAGGAGGACCAAGAAGAAGAAGCAGGTGGACACCGAAGAACAAATCCAGCCAGAAGTCCAGTTTGAAATGGAAATTCTTGGGACTGTCACCACTGTTTACAAATTTCAAGGTAATACTTGGGTTTGTGTCCACGTGGCTTAAAGATGAGTATGTCTGATGGGAAAGGGAAGTGTTTCCCTTTAAACAATTCAAGACTGGAAGGAAAACCAAGTGTCCTGTTGTTACAGCCTCCTTGCTGTATAAACCTTTGCATAAACTTATTGGACTCCTGCTCCTGAAAGTTGAGTGTTGTGAGAAATATTGTTATATTCACAGTGAACTTCACAATGTTTTCACTTCTGTTTCTCACAGGAATGTCTGATTTCCAGTACCTGGCAATGCACTCTGGTCCTGATGGCAAACAAACCTCCATGTATGACAAAGTCCTAATGCTCAAACCAGAGAAGGAAGAATTTTTCAATAGAGAATTACCTCTCTACATCCCACCACCAATTTTCTCACGTCTGGACACTCCCGTTGACTATTTTTATCGGCCAGATATACAACACCGGTTAGTGCCTTTTCTCATAATGTAGTACATAGCTGTGTTGGTTCTGGAATGGACAGGTAGTGAAACATTTTGCTGGTTTGATATATACTTCTAACAGACAAGTCTTCAAGTTAAGATTTCCTTTTCCATCACTTGAAGATGCCTCCAGTCCCTTCTGACTTTGGTGTTGTTATAGGATCTCTGCTCTTGAAGCATCAGAGCAGCACTAAATACATCGTTCATGTATTTCACGTGTTTAAGCTGCTGCCTTGTTCTGTTTTATCCCTCTTGATTTGGCACAACAGAGGCAGACATGCTTGAGAAACTGCCCCGACAGCAGAAACCTCGGCAAAAGTCCGCTTGAGGACTTGCCAGGTGAGGGGACCTGGTGATCTGGTGAAGATGACTGCCTCCCCCAGCACGCTACACGCAGCGTGGGATGCAGTGAGCCCGGCTTTCTGCCTGCTTCCCGTGGGCTGGCGCCGAGGGGAGAGCGTGCAGGAGTCGATGCCATCTGTTCCTGTGACCATGCTCCCCGGACCTGTTCCCTCCTGGCCCCTGGCTGCTTTTGCCAGAAGAACAATCTGTGAGATCTCCCACAAGAAACATCTTTCATTTTCTCACTGTAGTCCTTCGTCGGCACTTTTTTAAAGAAAAGAAAGTTCTTTCTTATTTCTAGATTGAATTAATAACTGCATTTCTGTCTTGCTTTGTCCCCGTACCCTACTGAGCTGCAGTAACTACAGTAGAGCAAATGCAGAGGGTGAAGCCTTTTGTGCTGCAAATGCATTTCATACAAATCAGCAGCCAACTGCCTGCGGGTTTTCTGTCAGATAGTACAGCGGACCTCTCCCATCAGGCACCTGTATGTAGTTTTGCAGGGTTTTTTTTAAATTTAAATTTTCTTTCCTCGGTGGTGTCATGAGAGTCTTTTAGGGCACCAGTATGTGATTCCAAAATCCATGGGGAGGTGGGGCCAAAGATAAACCAACCTGTTGCTCACATGGCTGAGTCCCTTCTCTTCCGAAATCTGGAGCACAAAACTTCCATTTTCCCATGTTCCCGGGAAGGCCCCAAGTCCGTGTGTGCCACAGGCAGAAAGCAAACCCGATTCTTTCCCTCTTTCTTAGGGAGGGATACAACAATCCCCAGGTCTCTGGTGAGAACCTGATTGGCCTCAGCAGGGCCCGTCGCCCACACAACGCTATCTTTGTGAACTTTGATGATGAAGAAATCCCAGCTAAACCCCTGGATGCTGCTGTACAGACCTGGAAGAAAGTGTGCACCAATCCTGTGGATAAAAAGGTGGAGGAAGAGCTGAGAAAGGTACATGCCTTATTCCTGAGCTGAGCACTATACTGCAGCATGCTGTGTAGGAAAAAATGCATGCAGCCATTTTCTCTGACTTCCCCAGAAATTCTTGGTGACTGTAACTGACTGATACAGCACGTGTCAGTAGACGCCACTGTCTGAACGCTGCTGTGTTCAGTTCAATTATGCAAGTCAAGATTTGAATCTGTCTTTGCAGCCAACTCACATGAAGTTCCTTTTTGTGCCACTAGTTCTTACGTGACTGTTCTGATAGCTCGTACTGAGGGCTAAAGGCCCCAATACAGAAGAAAGTCTGCTTGGAAAGCTGAATTGCCATTGGTAACGCACTTCCCACTGTTTCATGGTTGTTTCTGTATTATTTTAGCTCTTTGAAGTCCGTCCTGTCTGGTCTCGGAATGCAGTAAAAGCCAATATCAGTGTCCACCCAGACAAGCTGAAACTTCTGTTGCCGTATTTGGCCTATTACATGGTGAGTCTGTATATCTGCCCTTGCGCCTGTCTGAGGCTGCTAGGAGGCAGAGCAAGGGAGCATGAGCTGGGTGTTCCTGGTCCTTTACCATTTCTGAGGTCCTACCACTAAGTACCTGAGCTTAATGTTATGTAAAGAGAAAGAGGGAAGGGAAGCCTTGCTTTTGAACAGAAGTTAAAGCCATGGAGGATTCAGTAACTGTTCGCTCCATTGGTTCGAATTGGCTTTGCAGTTCAGTGAGACACTCAAATTGACTGTCCATCTGGCAATGGTAGCAGAATTTTTCCAAACAAACGCTTTACTGTGACCTTGCAAGTTAGTTTGTAAAAGCACACAAATATTTGTGCTTCAGTGCGTTGATTGCCCAAGTTTCAGTTTATAAATACTGGCGTGGCAAGTGAGGAAACAGCTGGTAAAAGAAATAATCTTTGGGCAATGAGGGGAAATACTAGAATTTTCTAAGAACCTCTGCAACACTGTACTGTTTTTTTTGTAACCATCTTCCCCCATGTGTGTTTATGCAGTTAACAGGTCCTTGGAGAAGCTTATGGGTTAGGTTTGGGTATGACCCCAGAAAACACCCTGAAGCAAAGATTTATCAAGTACTGGACTTCCGAATTCGCTGTGGAATGAAATATGGTAAAAGGGCCCAACCCACAGAGACGGTCTCTCTGCTTTCTGGTTAATCCTGGTAGTACTTTTCTTTTTACTTGTTTTTCAAACTCTTTTGCCATATTTCTGCTCTGATGAAGATGACATCTTTTGAGCTCATTGCTTACCGTAGTTCTTCCGTAAACTCCTTTAATACTTTATTTCATAGTATGCAATATGTCTTTCCTCATTTGGCCCATTCCAAACTCAATGGACAGCTGGCTGACTTTCCTCCTCCACGTGTTCAAAGCCCAAGTGGATGTAGCAGACCATCTTCCCTCTTGCTCCGGGGAGGCACTGAGCAGTAGATTCTGTTGCTTACATAGTAGCTTTTCCTCAAGGACCTCAACATCTTGTGCAGGACGCTAGGACTCAGACTTGGGACACAGGGTTCCTGTGCTCTGATTTTGCACAGGGCAAGTTGAGGGAAAGGACTTTCTGAGGTCATCTACTAAGTCTGTGACAGAGCTGGCATCCAGTCATTACCATCAGATCACATCTCCCCTCTTTCCAGGTTAAAGGGTTTTGTTGATCCGATAGCTCTCCTCTCCCCACCTTGCTAAAGTCACCGTACCCCAAGGATCAGCCAGCCTTTCACACACCAGTCCAGCACTTCTGTTACTGAGCTAGGGATATTCTGCAGGGTGCTTGCCCTCAGGTCATTACTGGTTTTCTTTTTTCACCTCTAGGTTACGCCCCTAATGATATGCCCGTGAAAGCAAAACGCAGCACGTATAACTACAGTCTGCCCATCACTGTCAAGAAGCAAGGTACGCTGTGCCAGCAGAAGGGCTGTCTGGCTCTTCTGTTTCTTTGTTTACCCCATCTTAGTCACAGGTGGTGAAGGGTCTCCTGTGTTCTAGCTGAGCCAAAATTGGAGCTTTATTTCTGGTTATATGGCTATGGTGCTGCTCTTATGCCAGCAGAAGAGTCTCCTGCTGGGAAGTGTTGTGAGAGTCTTGGATGCATGTCTGGCTGAGCCACAGTATCTATCAGTAGACAGAAGAGAGTTCTGCAAGCAACAGTGTGGGAATTCAGTTCATCACATTCACTTCTGTTCAGTGATGGTGCAGAGTAAGGGGAGAGTTCTCTTTCCTTTGTGAAGAGAGAGTAGAAAACGTTAAAATTATGAACAAATGTGCTGCGGAAAAAGCCGCCAAACTCGCCACCTTTCGTGTGACTGTCCAGTAACATCTCTGAAGAATGAGCAAGACATGCTCAGTTGCTGGGTTGGTCTGGTTTTTGCTGACCAGCGGAGTTGAATCAACATAGAGAAGCGACAGTACCATGCCACAGAGTGAAAGATGTCGCTAATTAGGACTCTCTTTTTTTTGTCTTTCAGTAAGTCACACAGTCAGCGTACATGATCTGAAACAGGGGCTTGGTACGTCCGGTGCATCCGGTGCAAAAAAGCCTGCCTCCAGCAGGTATAAACTGAAGGTAAGCATTGCTCTCTTTTACCAGAATCTTAAAATAGCTTAGTGAAAGAGGGGTGTTCCCTGTTTTGTCAGTCATTAAGGGGACAGTTGTGAGTTGATGTCCTCAGGTCTACCTGGGGAGCTGCTAGTTGTACATGTCACTACAGAACTTCACCTGCTGTGCACTGAATGTGTCTCTTGCATGCTGCAAGATGGGATTGGTACTCTCAGCCCTAGTCTTAGATGTGATGAGCATTTTGTTTCAATTGATAAAATTAGAACTTTATGGGCAGTGAAGTGCAAAAAATCACCATGTGTTTATCATGTTGTCCTGCAAAATCCAGCAGGGCAAAATAAGTATTTAAACAGGAGTCTTTTATTCTTCCCTTTTTGCTAGAATGAAATCTGTGATCCACTGTTATGCAGTAACAGGCTGCAGACAGAGCTGCAGTTTGAAGAGATGACGTCTGTTTCTCTGCACAACTGTGCTGTTGTGACTATGGCTGCAGTGAAATTTTGCTGCATTCCTCATTCAGCTTTATCTTTTGCCACATGCAGCTCTATGCCTTGGAACTGATCTGTGTTGGAAGTGCCTTGTTCTTGAATCAGCCCATCGGAAGTACTTTTCAGTTAGGCCAGAGTTATCCTGTTACACCATAAAATGCACATTAATCCTTTCCTTCTTTCCTCCTCTTAGGAATCCATCTACATTTTCCGAGAAGGAGCCTTACCCCCTTATCGGCAGATGTTCTACCAGCTCTGTGACTTGAATGTGGAAAGGTACTGCACACTGGCAGCTGAGTCTTCTATTAGAGCTAGATTTCAAAGCCTATTGTTTATATCCAGTCCATTCCCCTCTCTCTCCTTGACCAGAAACTTGAGGTGTTTAGCTTCTGAATAAAAATAGAACGGACTTTTCACACATGAACTTTCTTTCCCATGTGACAATTACCTGAATAACCAAATGTGCTATTCGAACTCAATGAAGTAAAATGGAAGCCATAGTCTGTCTCATTTGAAGCCTACATCTGAATGTAGAAGGCTAACGTTTCCTTCCCTTTTGCTGCTTTTTAGCCTACAGAAAATCATCCGTCGGAATGACGGCACAGAGTCAGAATGCACAGAGCGGGATGGGTGGTGCCTTCCAAAGACTAGTGATGAGCTGCGAGATACCATGTCATTGATGATAAAGCAGATAATCAGATCCACAAGACCTGGTAAGGATGCTTCTGAACATCAGTGTATTGCTGCCTTCCTGATGGTGTTGAGACGTTGTGGGCTGAATAAGGATGTTGCAGTCAGCACTGGGGCAGTAGCATTCTTGTATTTGCCTCCTCCTTTGTGCTACACCTCGTGTTCTTTGTGTTCTAGCTTGTTACAGTGCATGAGCTGAGGCTGTTACCCTGCAGTGTGAATGCGTGTTGGGATTAGGAATCGCTGGGAGTCAAGGTTTTCTGTTTCATCTTCCCAGTATCACGGCCTTCAGGTTTTAAATGTCTTTGCACAGTGATGATCAAGATCTTATTCTTACTGATGCATCTGTTGGTGGCATTTACTTATAATTTCCTCATTTCTTGTTCAATTAGTAACATCAATAATTTTTGCATGATGCTGGGCCAAAGCAGTATCCCAGTGAATTAGGTCAGAATCAGCTAGGAGAGGAGGCACAGCACTGCAGATCTGCTGCTGTTCTGCTAGCGTTCCTGGAGTATGAAAACAGATTGCTTTGGGCTTGATCACATTCAACTATGTGCAACATTAGCTGTGGCTGTCCGGCTTCTGCCTTCCTCTCACTTGTTTTATGAACTCTACTGCAAATGCCCCCAGGTTTCACTGAGAAGCATCACAGTGTCTTTCTTTCTTTCTTCCCAATTAAGCTCTTTTCTCAAATACAACAAGCAGCGCAGACGGCAAAGAGCAGCTGGCATATGAGTCTGGAGAGGATGAGGATGATGAAGAGGAGGAGGAAGAGGACTTCAAGCCTTCTGATGGGAGTGAAAATGAAATGGAGACAGAAATTCTGGACTATGTGTGAACTCAGGGAGCAGTCTGGCTGCTGTTGGGACAGAATTGTCTCTGCTCTTGTTCCTTGAGAACTGAGGGTTCAGCCACCATGCGCAGGATGTGGGAACGCAGAACTTGCCCTAAGATGACGACGATCTCTCTGCACTGACTGCTGTGCCTGCTGATGGCCATCATTCCTGATGTTAGGGAGCCATTGCCTACATTTTCATAATTGCTGGCTAATAAGCCCTCAAGCAAGCTCAACAAACTCCCAAGAAAGAGCCCAGAATCCAAACCAGCTGGTAATACACCCGAAAAGAGAAGAAGTTGCATTCCTAAATCTCTCCATGTGTGGGAAGTATGCCTTGGCCGAGTTGGTGACCATGTGGAAAATAGAAAAGGTGCCTGAGGAGGTGCTGGGGGAAGCACTCGAGTGCTACTGGAGTCCCTAAGGCAGGTGCTGCCCTTCTGCTTGTCTAAGGGGAATGAAAATACTGTGCCGTGACTTCAGCATCGAGCCTCGCTGGCAATCTTGGAAATAAAGCCGGCAGGAAAACACACTTTCTGGCAGGGAATAATTCCCTTCTGCGGGAGGTAGTGTATGTTGTCCTCACTAGCTGATGCACTTCTCAATTCTGTTTTGACTTCTCCAGTAGTTAGCAAGGACCAAAGGAAGCAGGCAATGGGGCAGAGCTTCAGGGCCACAGAGGTTGGCCACTCATTAGTCTGCCATTGCCGGCTGGATTGTTACCATCCCATCAGAGAAATTAAAGATCTGCTGGCATTTTCTGAGTCTTGTGGATTCCCCAGTGTGTTATGAGTGCAAGGTTTCTCGTTAGTGGCCGATAATATAATGCACGGTTTAATATGATTTCAGCCTCCTGCACTTGTGTGAGGCTTCTTGAGGCTTCAGCATTTTTTTACGTTCTCTGGAGTTTTGTTAGACTGAGATATTTCCTTAGGTTTGGTCTCTAGCCCACAAAAGCAACATCTGCAGGGCTGTCGTTAGTGACACATAGCTGTGCTCCTGGATACGTACGTATGTTATTTGTGTATATACACAGAAGCTGCATTTGAGGACTGGCTCCTCAGATGTGCACACACCATGACACCATGGCTTGCTGGGAGATCCTGTGCTTTGCCTTGTGCTCCTACCTTGGGGTAGCATGGGCTGCAACAGTAAGTACAAAGGTATTTCTTATAGCTTTTAAGACTTTATAAGGGGGCTGTGCATCGATCGGTCTGTCTGGGGCACCTCCAGCCAGGGTAAGGCGTAGGTCCTGGCAACGTGGGAACCCAGAGGCATGAGGGGCTCTGCAACGGACTTACCGTTGCAATGCAACAGGGCACTAAGAAAAAAGGAGAGATGCAGTGGACATACCACTGCTGGGTAAGAATATGTGCTCAGGTATTAGCAGGCACCAAGAATAAACACTCTTAGAAATGCTAGGGAAAACACCCGAAACCAAGCTTTCTATCATAGGAGGCCCAAGGCCAAAGCAGCCAGAAAGCCCTTGTGCCAGAGTTCATTTATTTCCCAGCCATTTTCAAAATTCCTCTGTCTGGGAAGACTGCAGTGGTTTGGATGTTTAATTCTGCCTGAGCAGGTAACGGCATTACCAGCCCTGTCTGTACAATACGATCCTTTTGTTTCCAAAAGCTCAGGCTTTAAACTGATCTACGTAGCCAAAGGCACAGGGAAATTCTGGATAGCGCAGCTGCATCTTTAATATCCACACTCAGAATCACCACACCAGCCAAGTAATCTCCACTGATGTCTGTGCAATTATAAAACAGAAAATAAATATGCTGGCCACGCTAGGAAGTGAGCCCTTGAGCACCAAAGGAACGATGCCTCAAACCAAGGCAGACCACTGTCTCCACACCATAAGGACCAACCATTGCATTTACTCTTAAAGCCATTGCTTATATCAAAAGGAGTAAAACCAGTAAATTGGACGTCACATTTATGCAACCGGAAAAATGCGACAGTCCCAACAACTCGCAGGTTCAAATGAACAGGGTTCATTTGAAAATCGGGCACTGGTCCCTCAAACAAAAAGCCTGTAGCTTAACAAAGCTCAACTCAGCAGAGTTATCGTAAGGTATGAACAACAGGCGCAAGTGCCGCCTCCTCCACAGTCGGGTCCACTCTCTCCAGGAACATGCCAGCATTTTGGGGAAGGAGGACAGGACAACCCCTGCCTTGGGGCAGAGACATTTGAGCATCAGTATTTTATTGCAAAGACTAATTACATTGCTGTGTACAAGTCACACCAGGCAGTGTGCTCCTTCATTGAAGTGGTACAAAATACATATGGTACAGCCAGTCCCTCCGGTGGCGCTGGGCTGCTGGGGGACACCTGCGGGAGGGGAGGGGGATGGCAGGGGACATCGGGGGCCAGCACGGTCCCAGGGTGGGCAGGAGCTGGCAGGCACGGAGCAGAGGGAAGACCCTGGGGCGCTGGTGCCCAGGGGCAGGGGATGGGCTTTGGGCAGGGGGGGAGGCAGGAGGCTGCCCCTGCGTCAAGGAGCCAGGGGCTCCCATCATGTGCAGCGACGGGTGAGGGGACATGCTCGCACCCAAGCAGCCTCTTCCCCACCTGGTGCCAGGGGCCCACAGCCCAGCTCCTGCCTGCCACCAGCCCCGGCCCCCCGAGCGTGGCCGTGCAGTGTTGCTGCATCCCCAGGCGCCGCCCCGGCCCCTCTCCTGGAGCTGGGGAAGGCGCTGCACCCGCCCGGCAGCACCGACGGATGGGAAACAGAATGGATGTGCTGGAAGGAAGCGCTTAAAAAAAAAAAAGAGATGGAGCCAGGAGCAAAAAAAGGTCCGCCTTTGGTTAGTGTTTCCTACAATGATTAAACAAGCATCTCTGCCTCTGCTCAAGCAACTAGTGGTAGAGAAACAAGGGAGGGGGTGGCTGGCGGGGTCTGTGCCCCACGAGCACGGCACAGCGATGCTGCTGCTGCCAACGTCCCTCCCAGCAGCCTTAAATACCAGGGTGGGGAGAGGAGAGGGACTGGGCTGCAGGGCAGGGGGAGGCTGGATTAGTAAAATGTACAAGTTCATCTCTTCTATTTACAACCAATAAATACTGAAGGAAAAAAGAAAAAAAAAAATCAGTAAACTTTCTTGTTTTATACAAAAAAAGTCTCATTGCTGCTTCTCCCATGGTCAGTGTTTGAAAAAGTCCGGTTAAAGCCCAAGGTGAGTGGCACTTTCTGTGGGTCAGGCGGTGGCAGCCGGGGCACCTGGAGCACCCTGAGCTCTCCGGCTTCTCACCCACCCGCGCAGACCCAAGGTCTCTATTTACACAAGTTCAGACAGAAATTTGCTCTCCTCCTCCTCCTCGTTGGGCTGGCAGCGCTAGGGGCACGGCGCAAAGCTTCCCCCGACGGTAGAAGAGACACTGGCGTTTGATCTTTGGTGCAAGTTTGAACACGGGCTGTCGAAGTCTAGCTGGAGGATGCGCTGGATCGGGGAGAGGAGCGAGACCACACAAGCTTCCAGTTGGCGAGAGCACGAGGCGCCTGCTCCATCACTGCACGGACACAGCCCTCCTCCATGGGGCTCCGAGCACCGGTGCGGGGCTGCATTCTTTCCAGCTCGCCTCCCAGCCTGGGGCGTCCACAGCTTCTCCCAAGGGAAGGACAGGCAGAGATGCGCGGCGTTGGCGATACCAGTTATCCCAGGGAGGAAGGACGTGGAGGTAAAACAATGCCAGGAAAGCTGGGAAGGAGAGCAACCCACCATGTGGGAGGCTTTGCAGCCCCGGGGTGATGGCTCGTGCTCTGCTCCTTGCAAACAGCCCCTCTGCGAGCCACTGCTCCCCGGCTTGCTCGGACACAAGGCACCTACGGCAGAGGCGGGCTCCAGCTCTGGGCTGGCCGGTGGCTGAACTAGTGTCGCACCGTGGAAGGTTTAAAAAAAAAAAAAAAACAAAAAACCAAAAACAAACCCAAAAAACCCCCAGCTCTCTCCCCCCGCTGCCTTCCTGTGTAGAAAAAAAGACCTGATTGAAACGGGGGCTTGTGCAGAGAGAGGCGGAAGCCGACACTGGTTGCCAAAGCGCCCCAGCTCTCGGTGCGGGAGGGAGATGCCCGGCCGTCCCCTGTGGGCGAGGGTCGCTCCTCTCGCCGTGCTGGGCGGCACAAGGACCGGCCGCAGCCAAGCCTGGAGCAGCCTGCCCCCAAGGCCCCGTCGGTGATGGGTGGCAGTGGGGCTGAGGCTAGAAGATGCCTTTGGCGATCTTCAGGCCTTTCTGCTTCATCCTGGGCAGGGTGGAGCTGGAGCCGTGCTTGATCTTCACCCCCTTGGAGAAGCCCCGCTTCTTGAGCACAAAGTCATAGTTGGCGGCGGAGTTCATGGCGTAGAAGACATTGGCGTTGTCGGGGATCTTCAGCTCTGGAAGTGACCAAGGACAGGGGTCAGTTGGGCACCCTTTCCCTGAAAGGGGCCCAGAGTGGGGCTGAGAGTTGTCCCTGGGTGCTGGGACCCCTCTTGCTGTCACCTCCCAGCCCAGCTCTGACCCGGTGCTGCCCAGGCTGCAGGGCTGCATGGCCGGCCGGGGATGCAGCCCCCAGGAAAGCCCTCCACACCCCAGCACACACCTCTCTCCTCCGAGATGATCTGAACGAGCTCATAGTCTTCAGGCCGGTCCCCGTCCAAGTTGTGTTTGGCCATGGCTTTGCGAATAACGACTGGGGTCTTATCCTGGCTCGTCACCTGTGAGCGCAGAGCGTTATTAACCCGGGGGGTACAAAACGCTGCAAAGCCTCCCGCCACTGTCTCCTCCCAAAATGAGCCATGCCCGCATCCGAGCGGGGCGAGCCACCCCTCCCCGGCGTCACCGCGAGTGCCCCGTACTAACCAGGATGCTCTTGTACATGTTGCCGTTGTCCACAGCCAGGCTGACGCGGATGATGCAGCAGTCGTCGACCTGCTGGTTGTAGAGGGGCAGCGAGAGGGAAGAGTAGCTGGAGATGCCAGAGACCGAGCGCTTGTGGGTACGGGAGGCCGTCACCGGCGTGGAGGAGACAGAAGAGGACGAGGCACTGCTGGAGCCCGAGCCGATGCCCGACGTGTCCAGGGAGGAGAGGGAGGTGGATTCCCAGAACTGGAGGGCAGGGAGGAGAGGGGATGCGGAGGACACAGTGGGTTTAGCTTCTCCATCGGCCACAGACGGGGTGTACCAGCGCTGGGGGAGGGAGGCCAGAGGGATCTCACTGACCTGTGACAACGGGGGACCGACACAACTACAGCCACCGGAGGTGCAAGAGCCCTGCCTTGCTGCCGGAGCAGCAAAGGGCAGGGGCCTCCCTAGCCCTGGCAGGTCAGGAACAGCCCCCCGGGACCCCCACCCGCTCCCCCCAGCCCCAGCGCCGCGGCAGAGGTGGGGCAGTCCCCACGCCATGGCCGCACCTGCCTCCGGAGGCCCGGACCCCGTGAACTGCCCCGTACCTTCTTCTCCTGGCAGTCGGGGGACTCGGGGATGAAGCTGATGTTGATCTCCTCCACGTCGGAGCTGCTGGAGCCGGCGGAGGTGACGCTCACCGAGTCGGTGGCATCCCCGCTGCACAGGTACTGCCCGCACTTGAGCTGGTCGAAGGATTTTGAGTGGGAGCTGCCGCTGGCGCAGGGCTCGGTGCTCGGCGGCTGCCGGCTGCCAGGAGAGACGTGGGGCAGGTGAGAAGGGAGCAGAACGAGAGTGCATTTGGCTGGCAGGACAGTGGCCACCCCAGCCTGGTCCCCTGCAATGCTCAGCCGGGAGATGCCCCATGCTGGCCCCCACCTCCACCCCACATCCCGCCGGGGACGAGCAGACTCACTCGCTCCATCGCTTGATGATGCCCGTGTTTTTCTTCGCCTTCAACGTGTTGCTGGCTGACTCCGACAGCGGCTCGATCTCGCACGACAGCCCGTAGCTGGGAGGGGAGAGACGAGGGTTTGAGCTCTCTGCGCTGCCACGGCTGCAGTGAGCACCGTGCCGGCAGGGCGAGGGAGGCAGAGCAGGGAGTGCAGCATGGGGCAGCTGCTGCTCCGCAGCCGGAGGAGACAAGCGGTGGGACCTCCTGATGCGCGGGCAGCACGGCCCTGGACCCCGCTCACGCTCACCTCTCCGCCTCGCTGAGCCGCTCCAGGCTGTGGAACCAGTCCACGAACTGGTCCTCCTGTGTGAAACTATAGTTGTTGCAGGCTGACTGAAGCAGCTTGATCTGGGCGATGACTTCAAACTCCTGCAGCAAATGGAGGCCGTGAGACCACATCTGTTTGCCAGCCCCAGCCTCCTCCACAAACAGCCCAGCCCCATGCACGGAAGCAGATATGAAGGACCAGAATCCCTCTCCCCAAAAATGAAGAACGTGACAGCAAAAAAAAGAGAGGGATCAATCCCAAAGTGACTGGCACAGCCTGGGCTTGCACCAAGTCAGCCTCCTCCTTCCACCCTGCTGTATTGCTGCCAGGGTAAAGCTCTCACCTTCCTTCTTTTCTCAAAGTTGATCAGCCCGCCCTGGAAAAGAAGGAGCCGAACGTCAGTGTGGAGCAGGCAGAAAAACATTGCTCCCATCCCTCCCTGCCCCCCCAGCTCCCTGCCACTGCATCGTGGGCATCCCTGCCGAGGGGCAGCACGAGAGCGGCCCATTTCCAGGGGCTGACAGAGGTGGATGGGCACGGTGCAGTATCAGATATAGGATGCACAGGGTGCGGTGTCGGATATAGGATGCAGAAGGTGCAGTGTCCAATATAGGATGCACAGGGTGCAGTGTCAGGCATAGGACGCATGGGGGACCAGCCCTCCATTTATCAGCCCAGGCTCTGGGGCTGCTGTGCGGAGGAAAGAGATGAAGCGGAGGATCGAGATGGAGGTACATACGTCCAGGAAATCCTTCATGGCAGTGTCGAGCATCACCAGGTCCGTGAGGAAGGTGCCAAGGTAGGGAATGGTGCCCTGCATCACGCCCTGCGGGGACAGCAAGGGACAGCCAGGGTCAGCAGAGAGCTGGGACCAGCCCAGGCAGCCGCCGGGGAGGGGGCACGGGGGTGGCTGTGCCAGACTCACCATCTCTCGCTGCTGCTGCTGCCGCTTCTGAGCCCTCTTCGGGTTGATCTCCAAGGTGGCGAATTTGGACGTGCCCTCCTGGATGGTGGGGAGAGGTGGGGATCAGTGCGTGTGGGAAACTGCACTAAGAGATGAGCTAAAATTCACCCCTGCTTTTATTTGTACAACTTGCCTTGTAGAGGGAAAGAGGGATGAGGGGAAGAGGAGGAAATCAAAGCTGAGCTTTTTCATGGCTCACAGGGAGGAGAGGCTTAGTGAATAGGAACTGCTGCTCCCATTTCCAGCTCTGTATAAATAGCTCCTTAATGGGATGTTTTGTTCCCTTTTGCATTTTGTGTCCTCTCAGCCCCCAAACTGGAGCTAGGCTGGGAAGCTGCAGCGAGGCTCCATGGGGAAGAAGGACATTTTTGCTGCAGCCTTTCATGAACCCTACAACCCCACCTGAAATCAAGAGGACTTTGCACTGGGCTGTTAAAATGCAGCTGCCTCTGGGGAGAAGCCGTCACCTGGTGCACTGGATCCTATCCCACTGCTTATCTCTGCTTGCTGAATTGCTCTGCAAACTTCAAGCAATGACAACTTTTGGGCGGAGAAGCAGAAAGCCCAGCCTAGTTCAAAACCCCTGCCTGCTCCTCAGACTCAGCACGCCCTGCCTGCACCCATGCCTGCAACCCCGGCAGCGCTGCCAGGACTTTAGCCTGGTGGCTGGAACACCGTGGAAACTTCTGCTTGCATCAGCCCGAGCTCCCTGCCAGAGACAGGGTGTCGCGAGTGCCGCATCCCCATACCTTAATGAGAAGCTCCCGGCTCAGCGAGTGGTTGTTCTCATCGGAGAAGATCTCTGAGAGCTCATGGAAAGTGCGGAAGCTCTCCCTGCTCAGGGAGAAACACGGGGGGGAAGTCAGCAATGGTGCCACCCTGGGGTCTCCTCCTTGGGCTCTCTTCGGCTCACCCAAAGGACCCCCGCAATGCTCACAGCTCTAGCAGGGCCTTGCTGTTTGGGGGCTATTCCAGGCTGTTTCACATGGAAAGGAGGAGGTGGTGATGGTGCTTTTATTTCCTCACCCTCCTTAGGTCCCTGACCCCTTACACTGGTCCCTGGGTTTGGGGCCCACTCCAAGAGGCAATGCTGGAGCTGAGATGATCCCATCTACACATTCAAGGGCCACAGCCACAGCACAACCTCCCTCTTGAAACCTCCCCGCGGCCGCAGGAGCCCAGAAGACGCTGCTTACCGTAGGACCTCATCCCAGGTCTTCTTCAGACGGTGAACGGCATTGCACTGCAGAGCTGAGAGGATGGCTCGGAGGGAGGAGAAGTTCTTCAGGATGCGGCACTCCTGGGGGCAGGCAAGGAGATGACAGGACTCAGCGTTAAAAAAAGCCCAGGGATCTGCTGGGATTCGCACACGGCAAAACCTCAGCCCTGGGCTGAGGCAGGAGGTGAGCAGGATGGCAGCCTGTCCTACCCGAGCCACTTCGATCCACCGCTCCACCACTTTAGCCCTCTGCTGCGGCTTCAGGGACCGGTCTCCGAGACACGTGGCGATGACACAGTTGGCCACGCTATTGAACTGCAAGACCGTGGCACGGATGGTGGGCGCCAAGTGCTCTTTGCCCTTCTTGTCCCGCTGGGACCAGATGCAGCCCAGGCAGTGGTAAGGCACCACTTTCTTAAACAGCTCCTGGAAGATAAAGGGATGGAGACAGGTCTCTTCGGGGTCCCTGGGAAGGGAACAGGCCAGGAGGAAAAGATGGATGGGAAGAGACAGGCCTGTGCCCAGGGCAGCAGGTAGCAGGCAGGCAGAGCACCATCGACCCAGCTGTCGAATGAATACTCACAGCATCCATCAGCGTGAACTGTTCTGCCACCATCTCTGGGGAGAAGGAGAGGAAATCCGGCTTCCCGTCCCCGACCCCGTTCTCCTCCACCAGCTGGAAGGTGCAGCTGCCGTGGTCCACAGCTGCGAGAGACGGCGTGAAGCTGAGCATCGCAGCGCTGCCGGGGCCCACGCCGACCCACGCCAGCCCTTTGCGGGCACCCACACCCCACCTCCCGGGCTCTCAATCCCCATCTGGCTTCACACTTCGAGAAACGAGGCTCAGATAAAAGGATAGTCATTTTAAACCTGGACGCAAGTGTCTGCAGAGGATTAAAGGCAGATTAGCTAATCCACTTAGAAATCCCACTTCTGCTTCAGTTGGATTAGCTTCCCGGTGTGCCTCCGTGTAAACGCAGGCAGGGTTTACAGAGGTTCAGCCACATGGCAAGACCAGAGGTTCTGGAGACCCTCGATGCCAACCGGTAGCACTCTCTCCACCTGCAGCCCCAAATGACCCCCTGCAAGCGGGGAAAGGACCCCACCTTCTGCTTTGGACTCGCTCTGCTCTTGCTGCTGGAACTGGGCCAGCAGGATGCGGGCTCGGCGCTCCAGGTCCGAGCCGGGGATGTTGTGGCGCACGTAGGAGATGAGCTGCTTGAGGCAGGTGAAGTCTGGGGGCTTGCGGAAATCCTCCGAGTACTGGTCCAGCCAGGCGCCCAGGATGGAGGAGATGGTGCTACGGGGAGAGGGGGAACACAGGCAAGCCTGGGTGAGAATCAGGTGCCATGAGAAACCCATGTGCACCCCAACACACCCTGGGCACCAGGAACAGCCTGGGATGAGAACGGAAAATCTATCAACCAGAGACACCCTTCTCTTGTTCACCCACAGCACGGTCAGACTTACTTCTTCAGCTCCATCCTCTCGTCCACAGCGTGCCTGGCGTGGTCCCCATTTGCCTGCACGTGGAGTTTGCCGTACCTGGTGGGGCACAGCAAGGAGGCAGTGAGCATCCTGGACTCAGCTGCCTCTCAGCGCTGCCTCTTCTCCCTCCACATCACCCCCAGCTCTGCCAGGGGGTCGGGATGAACCTCCCACGCGCTGTCCTGCTCCCCCCATTCTGCCACAGCCCCCGCGTTACGGGAAGAGGGAAGCAGCCAGCACTGGCCACCTCGCAGCAGGGTACCAGCTGGAAGGGCTCCAGCTTTCTGGGAAGTTGTGTCCTCCCTGCCCTGCCCCAAAACCTTCACGCTGATGGAGCTGGGAGAAGCCCATCAGCCCCCCAAGGCATGGCAGCAGAAGATGCTGGGGCTCTCCTGGCCGAGGGGGCTCAGACACCGGCCACCCCCGGCTGTGTTTCGGGGCTCAGGGCAACCTCACCTGTTAAGCAGCAGGTCCAGCACTTGCTTGGTGGTGGCGAAGGCCCGGTAAGTGCACAGGAAGATGGTGACGTAGGTGGAGTCATTGCCCTTGAAGGCTGAGACCAGGTACTCCACCAGCTTCTCCAAGGTCCCAGCTTTTATTGTCCGCACCTTACATGTCTCGTAGAGGTTTAAGGCTGACTCATTCTCAAACTGCCAGGACAGGAGCAGAAGTCAGTGGGTTGGGTGAAGACAGACACGTTCAAGTTCAATGCGGTCCCACCAGCTTCAGAAGCCATGGTTCAGGTCTAGGCTGGGACCACGGACCCCCTACGGTGCCTGGGGCTCTCGTGATGGGCCTGGGGAAAGGGAAGCCGGGTCTCCTCGGACACCAAATACCAGCAACCCAGCTGAGAAGACTTGATCGTTTGGGAAATCCCAGGAAAGGCCTCAAGGTTGCTGAAATCTAGATGCAAATCAGAGTTGCCCTATTTTGCAAAATGGGGCTTCAGATAGTTTCCCCCGTACCCCTTCCCGCAGGTGCTCCCATGCCCCTGCTCCCAAATAAATACATGATTCCCAGATAAGGCTTGGGAGGACCCCCCAGGACAGGAGTGTATGGGGGAGCAAGAACAGGGCAAGACATGGGCTGGTATCGACCCTGCCAAGCCCTGACACCAGGTCACCACGTCTCTGGCAGGGAAACATCTGAAAGCAGCCCACGGCAGGAGGCTGGCGGAGCCCCCAGCTTACCCCCAGCCACCGCTGCCCTTTGTTGGCTGTGTGATGGAGCTGCACTTTCCGGAGTGATATGCTGTAGATCACACCATCCTCCAGCTCTTCTCCGATCTCCTGTGTGGAGCTCTGCACGGGAGGACAAGATACACCGTGAGATAAGGAGAGCAAAGGGTGGCAGAGATGCTCTTGCGGGCTCATACAAGGCATCCTGGCAAGCCAAAGGCAACAGCCAGCAGGCAGTGAGTCTCCCTCGCCTGCTCAGAAATGCAAACCAGGCAACACCAGTCTTTCTGGCCAGCTTAACCCTGGGCCCACCTGAGCCTGCACACAGGCAGAGCCAGGACTTCGGGAAGCTGCTCTCGGTCTGCTCCGTGTCCCCTGGCTCTGCAGCTCACCCCTTCTGCAAACCCAGGCTGCGCCAGCACCGGATGCTGGGCAGAGCGGGGATCCCTCGCTGGGCAGCGAGGGGGGCGGGTGGCACCCCCGTACCCAGCCCCGGCTGCTTCCCCTTCCCCAAGGCTTTGCCTTTCCCGTAAGGTGACATTGCCGCCTGGTCTGACCGTAATCTCCGTAATCTGCCCCTGCAATAACTGAGCGCCTCGGCGCACCTTCGGTAATAAATAATAACTGTGAAACCAAGCTGCCCACAAGCTTCGGCAGCGCTGGCCACACACACAAGGCAGAAATCCAAGGGGGGAGCATAAAACTGGGGGGGAAACCCCAGGGAGCAGCGCCAGGGTGGGCTCCGGCACAGCTGGGACATGTCCCTGCACCCCTGGGGACAGGCACCTCCGGGCCACAGCCTGACAGGGCTACGAGGCTCACATTTCTGCTCTGGGGGACGGAGACCACCTAAAATTTGGTGAGGAAAGAGGGGATGCTTCTCGGGGCAGGTCCCCAGGCACACGCCTTCCCCAGCTCCCCCAGCCCTACATGCCAGCGCGGTGCTCGGCGGGGCTCCAGCCCCACAAGGACAATTTGGTTCCCTCCTCCTCCTCCTCTCTCACCACGCTCTGCTGAGTCAGTGCCTCTCAAGAGGATTTATTCAGATCCTTTTAAACACCGCGGGGATCTCCCCCG
Organism: Gymnogyps californianus; assembly: GCF_018139145.2. Classification (NCBI taxonomy): domain Eukaryota; kingdom Metazoa; phylum Chordata; class Aves; order Accipitriformes; family Cathartidae; genus Gymnogyps; species Gymnogyps californianus. The sequence goes on from NC_059488.1 coordinate 8,046,100, forward strand.
CCCTCCATCCCCCATGCCAAATGGTGGGACACGGTGTAACACACAGCAAAACCCACTGCTCAGCAGATGGGGAAAATGCCCGAAAGCAGTAAGCCGGTTAGCAGGGGGAGGTGACCACGCACTGGGGCGCAGGGGCTTGGGGACAAGTCCCCCTTGCATATTACACTGCCAGCCAGGGGCCAGAGCCAGCCCGCGGCTTTGCCTGCAATCTGCCTCTCAGGAGCACAAAAAAACCCTGAGCAATGGCAACAACGCAGGGCTCGCCGGGGAAGAAGCTGCCGTGGGACGACCCAGGATGGAGCCCCAGGACGGAGCCCCAGGAGCGACGCTGCTCCCTGCAAAAAATCCTCCTTCCAAACTGCTCCCCGTGAACGTGGGAACAGCCGTGCCCAGGGCCCCGGCTCCAGACGACACTGCACATCTCAAGAGACACTGAGCAGAAAGCGCCGATCATGACCCTGAGCTGACGTATCGAACGTGCACCTAACATGCTCTTTAACCGCCATTCTTTATTATCACCCTCACAGTAGCGGTCACTGCGCGGTCATCACACCCTGCTCAAGTCAAGTGCTTGTTATTAGCAAGGAATCAAGGCAGGGAACCACAGCCAGCTCAAAGAGTATGGAGAAAGCTTTAAAAAGCCTCTCATTCATGGTTGTAATGAACGAGGACAGAGAATCCCCCTGGGCAGGGTTACTGGACTTCTTCCTCACTTTCTGCTGAACCTGCTCTTCTCACTTCATGCCAGAGTACGGAGAGGTTTGGTTTGCTGAAGCTCGAGGCGTTGTGAGGGTCCTAACTTCAGCTGTGCTGTGAACATCAGAAGTCTTTCCCGGGATTCACTGGCTTCCAGACCAACCCTGACCCGCACAAGGCAGCGGACAGACAGACGTCCTTCCGGACACCTGAGTCGGTCCCTCTCTTGTTCTATGCTCTGGGGTAAATTATGGCATAAATTCATGTTCAAGTATAAACAGGTCTGAATTTCAATGGAAAAGGCACCCACCAGCACAGCGTGCCCTGCGCCTTCCTAGACAGCGTGACATGAAAATACACCTCCCTCCTGCCTCAATAAATCTCCTGGGCTGACGATGCTGGCTGCTGGGGGTAGTGCAGATCTGACCCCAGCTTTCCCCCAGCTTAGCTGGCCCAGACCCAGACGGGCTGGCGGCCCTGAGCCCCAATGGTTGGCACCACACGGCCTGAACACTGACAGGGGCACGAACAAGCCCCTGAGCCCGCCCTGACTCCCCGCTCCTCTGCAGCCCCATGTCACATCTGCGCTGGGAGCCCTGCCAGAGCGGCCACCCATGACACTGGCCCCGGTGCGGGGAAGATGAAGCCGTTTAAACATGTCAGCGAGGGGAAGGCGATCTGGTACGTAGCTAAAGGCACTGGCAGCCGAGAGAGCTGGGCTTCTCCCCCATCACCTCTCCCTCTCACCACCAAAAGCTGACAGGAACGAGGTGCTCCTACGCCAGGTGAGTCACCCCCGACCCCACAAGCACAGACGCCTTAGCTGGGAATCAGGGGGACCGGCACGACCTCGGGAGAGAGCTGCCAGCACTGCTAAAGCCTTGCGTCCGCTCTGGATCAGCCACCTACAGTGACGGTACCTAACTTGAGCCCAAGTCAGCCAGGTTGTCTTTCTTCCATCTATAGATGCTATTTCCAACAAAAAGAAAGAAAAGCTGTGGGAACTCTTCCCAGTTTGTCCGCAGAGACCATCAGACCCTGGTGCCCACAGCCACGTGCCGTCCTCCAGAAGTGACAGCAGTAGATGCCTCTTGATGAGGCATCAGTGATAGAGAAGGCGGATCACTACCAATGGTACTTCACACCAGCTCTCCTGGGCTCTCTCCCAGTCTTTATCACCCAACCTGCAGATGAGCCCTACCCTGCGTATCTTCCAGTTATGCTGACTTTGGGCTGGAGGAAAGCTCTGGGTCCAGCAGGACCAGACCCCTGTACAGTCTAACTCAGAAAAGAGATTTGGCTGCGCAGTTTTAAACCCCAGATGCAAATATCAAGAAAAATCAGATGCTTGTTGAGATGCAATTAAATTAATAAAGAAATCAAGTCATATGGGAGGACAAAATGTCCCAGGATCAATCCATGAATCATTGGCAGCTGCTGTGCAACTACAGTGGAAAGTATTGCCGTAATGTGTAGGGGTTTTCACTTTGTATTTCGTGTCACGTGTGGAGGATACACCCGATTTTGATGTGCGTAGAAGCAAATTTCATTTCCTTCCCATATTCAAGACTGTCAGATTCATTCATTTTTTGTCTTGCTGACTTGTGCGATATCCCCCAAAGTTCCCCCTTTGCAAACCACACACGAAGTACGCAGCTTCCCAGCCGTCTTCAGCCAGGCCCATGCCAAGAGCCAGGCGAGCTGCTACACTGGTACATTTTAAAATTTGGCTATTTATATTCTGCGTGAGCTTCCTCTTTCCTACCGCTGCTTCTCCAAGATGCTGATTGTGCATTCCGCACATGTTGGTTAAAAACCAACGAAGCAAAAAGCAGCAGCAGGACGGAGCCAGTGAAGTCCCACTCCAACACCTGCACCAAACGCACGTTTCTCCCTTTGCAGATGAGGAGACACAGCGTGGGAGCAGGGCTGGGAGAGATACAAAACCTTGACCTGTGGCTTAGGTACGTGCCGGCCACCAAGAACGCTGCAATCCTAAGCCTGGCATTCACACCAGGATTTCCAGCAAGTCAACCAAAGATGAACGTCTTCAAAGTGGTCTCTAAAGAGCTCTTTACCAGACAAGCACTGGTAAATACTACTGCAACAGCTACTGCTCCCCGTTGGCTGCCCTACACATCTGCTGGAGGGAGTTTTCTGCCCCTCATAGCAGATGGGAACATGAGTCAGGCCTCAGCCAGCATGGCCGCAGCCCAGCACCCACATGCAAACCCTCCTTCATCAGTGGTTCAACCTGAATAACTGAGCACGGCACCACGGCAAAGATACAGGTGAACAGTCCCTTCCGCTGACTGCACTGCGTTGGTAGAAGAGATGCATCCAACAGGCCCAGACAGCACTTTAAATGGCTGCAACAAGATTCAGCAAAGCTCTTCTGTGAAAGCACTAACTTTGAGCACATTGATGGTTACAGCATTTGCACCTTCCACCAAACTCATATGGAAGGGACTCAGCACCCCAGAAAGTGAGATCCAATGCATTTCAAGATGGGCACCAAAAAAAGGAAGACATAGAAAATGAACATTTGACCATGATTTCTCCAGCTCCGTGTGCAATCCTGCTCCTCTCCATACAGCAGGAAAAAGGCCTCTCGATGGAGGGGCACAAGGGAAAACCACATGTTTAACTTAGGGGTATCAGACGCCCAATTCTGCAGTCGGAGGCTTTTGCAAAAGCAGCCGTAAGTGAACTCTGCAGGAGTTCATCCCCTGAAATATGAAACTGGAGGTCTGCACCAGATGGCTTGCCTGGTTTTAGAGACCGCCGCTTCCAACTGCAGATAGCCCCGGGCTGCGTGAGCAACAGCTCTCCACTGATAGTTCAAAGCATTGGTGACTACACCGGGGAGGAATTCCTGCTCCATGCAATAAACTCTTCTACTCTCTGGTGAATGTTCTAGTACACGGTGTGGCGTCGAACCCCACGTCTTCACACAGCGGTTTAATAACGAGCTCCAAGACGCAGCCAAGGTTCACGAGCCTGGAGGAAGGGCTGCGGTGTGAGGGACCCTCGCAGGAGCCAGGCAGAGAGCAGCAGGGAATCTGCCTTCGTCTCTTCTCGCCAGCTGAAGGGAGGGGAAAACGCAAAAGCCAAACAGCAAAGCAAAATATTGGCTAGGGATCTGCGTTTTGGAAAGTGTTTGAGATCAGTCACAAAGACGGTTTTAGTAAGACAGGAGCAAAGTACAGGATTAAGTGTGAGCATGACAGCATCCCTGCACGTTACACACAGACAATTATCCAACAATTACCAGGTCTTAAGAGCTCTGGTCCCACGTGCCCTGGGTTAGCGCATTGGCCTCCAAAGGCACAAAATAACGAACTGTTATTGGAAAAAGGTATTAATTTCAGCACACGTGGAACAGGCAAAACTGCTTAAAGTGCTTTTACTGATGCTCCCTGGACAACAGCTGGTTTAAAGATCAAGATGTTCGTGTTACTCTGTTCCCTTTCAGCTGGGCTACCCAAAATGCCTGTTCTACAGACAGGTATAACACAGCACTGAGAGTATCTTTGCAGCGTGATTTCAAAGGGCTGCTGCTACCAGCCACAAGAGAGAAGCAGACGCTAACCCTGCCCATGGGAAGCCGGGAACCCGCGCCTGTTGGGAATTAACAGTCTCGCTGCCTGAAGAGACAAGAAAAGGCAGAGCTGAGCCTCAGAGACATCACCAGGAGTTTCTCATTGAAGCTCCGTGTTTGCACAAGTTCAAAAGGACGTGATGAAAGCTGGTAAAGCCAGAAACAGAAAGTAGGGGTTTGGTCTTTACAATCCCCAGTCCCTTCTCAGAATAATCTCTTCTCACCGGCAATGGGAAATGGGCCTTTCCAGAAACGAAAGAAACTGGCTCCACCAAGGGCCGCATCCTCCACTGTTGACACAAGCCCCAAGTTAACTTTAGTTTCACTCTCAGGAGCAAATCCTGAACCCATGCAACAAACAGCAGCGACTTTGGGGCCTCTTATGTAAACCGAAGTGTACGACATTATGTAAAAGGAAATAGGAAAAAAGCCACCCCCCCATCTAGTGAAAGGAAAACAACTGCAGTTCCGTGAACCAAAGATCGCAAAAGCAGAAGTACCCTCTGTCCTACACATCCAAAATAAGCACACACAGCATGACACCCTTCCTCATAGGGACTTCCAGGCAAAAAGCCCCACGGTGGATGTTCCCCCACGGCTCCGCTGGTCGAGATTGTCCCGTCTGCTCCTCACACTCAGCAGCAGTTTCCTTCCCCTGGCTGCGCTCAGGAAGGCCACAGAGACTACCCAAAACTGGCGAGGAAGCTGCCAAATATCCCCTGTGTTCGGGGAAAGGAGAGGTGCCCCGTGCTGGTGCCTGCCTACCCCGGTGACCCACGGCACGTGCTTTGGATTAGCAGCTCCGCTGAGGGCAGAAGCACTCTCGCTCCCAAACACCATCCCAGCGATGACCGTGGTGGCACTGGGGTGCAATGGTTCTCTCCAGCCAACGCTGGCCTTGGGCGAGTTGATCTCCCGCTGTCTCTTTTCTCCCCGAGCCGTGTTCCCGTTGCTGCTGCTGGAACTCAAGTCCCCCGCCGCGGCTTGGCTGCACCCAGCCCCTGCCCTCGGCACTGCTCCCCGCACAGAGATGTTAGGCAGATGGACATGATTCCTTTGGGTTTTCAACACTCTCTGCCTTCCTTCCTGCTTGCTCAGAGCCGCCTCAAACCAGGACCGATTCCAACAGCCCATTAAAACATAATGACAAAGGGGGAAACAGGAAAAGAATAGAAAAAGGGCCAGAAGCTAAACTTAAACCCACTATGAAAAGGGGGTGTTTTTGCCAGGACACCAAGACAGTGGCGACAGCTGAGAGCCTGTTCTCTCCCCATCAACTGCTGGGCTCTGCAGCCGGGCTTTCCTGACACCCTTAGCTCTGCTTTCGCTCTGCTTCAGGTGTTTCAGCATGGCAAGCTGCACCCAGCGCCCGCAGGGAACATCCCCGGGGCCGTGCATCCCCCAGCGCCATGCACTCCCAGGGAGCAGGACGGGGCAGACGGAGGGGGCACATCACCCCGTATCTGCCTCTTGTGGGGATTTTAAACCTCCTCCCTCGGGGTCTGGGGCTGCCCGAGACTGACGGCGGGTCTGATCCTGTGTCCATAACCCGGAGGGGTTCGAGACAGTATTCAAAGGCAGCCTTCTCCACCCTCGTGGCTTAGGAAGACAAGAAAGCAGCGGCTGGCGGATCGGTTACAAAGGCATCTTGTGACTCGCATGCAGTGAGTCAGTGGCTGGAGTGAGGATTAGGAGCTCAGCGCTCAGGTCCAGAAACGAGACAGAGCAGATACACAGGATTCCTCCCCCATTTGCTTTTGTTTTGCTTTTAAAGAAAACTAAGAGCCTTCCCACATGTAGAGACTTTTCCGCTCTTTTTATGGTCTGGAAATCAAGAGTCAAAGATCTGCAAAGACGCTCCGCGTACACTCCATCCCCCCGGCCTCCAAGGGGCCGGATCAGGCCCCCTGACACAGGGGGTGATGCAGGTGCTGGGGGATCAGCCTTGCCAGGGGGACTCTCCAGGGAAAAGCAAAATCCATCTGCAACTGGTAGTGCCAGAGATGCCAGAGATGACTGCTTAACTCCAAACCCTCTGTTTCCAACACCCTGGAGTACATGAAGACCACCAGCACCTCTACCTAGCCATTTGCATCCTACGTGAAAACGCTACCAAAGCAGGACTTCCCTCGAGTTTCCTACCACGGGACGTGCCGGGATGGGCTGCCTCCGCAGGCTGCTGAAGGTTAGAAGAAAACTGAGTGCAGCAGGTTTTGCTTCCTCTCTAAGTTGATGGAAAAAAGATCCCGCCGACACAGCAGTTCTAGCTCTTGCTCCACAGTCCTTAGCTTTGTGTTTGTGATCACTTCAGCGTGCGTTTCGGCAGCATCCATGCTCAGCACCAACGCCTACACAAAGTCAGGCTTGCATACAAGAGACGCAGCTGGCCTTCGCTTACAGAGCAATTGCTCCGCTACAAACTCGCCTAGAGCCCGGAGGGTAGTTACTGGAAGTGAAACCAGAACAACATGACTGGTGAAAACTGGTGTATAAAAGATTAATACATATTGCTCTGTAAGAGTAAATAAAGATTGAGTGTCTCATACTACGTCATTTCAGCTCAGAACAAAGGTCTGTATTTCACCAAGATGGAACAGAAAAATCTGCAAAAACCATAACAGAAACAAGTTCAAAAATTGATTATTTTTTGTGTGTGTACAGTAGCACCTGTGAGTCACATGCAACATGACAGCTCTATAGTGCCTTGTTCAAATGCGAAGAAAAACAGGGTGTGTGTCGCGAAGAGGTTACAGTCCAAGCTTACCTGATCTAATGTTACTCTATTCATTCCGCTGCTGAAACAGGGCCCTTTTGCACCAAGTGTGTTATTTCTGTGGCAGCAAGAACTGCCATATGTATGCCAACCGATTAGGTTGGCATTCAGGGCTGATGTACATTGAAACCAATTGTTACGGTCACTCCTGAAATGTCAGTTATGTCTTAACACATGATAACCAGAACACACAGACTTGTTCGTTGTTGCAGCTCCAGGGCAATACTTGTCCCTTGCATGTATCAGCATCTGCAAGCTAGTGAGTTCACCTATCCCAAAAGTCAAGTCTTTACATTCTCAAAGACACAAAGCCTTGAATAAATATTCTCCTGCTCTCAGCTCATAGCCCATGTGCCAGTCCAGAGAGCCAAAAAAATTAATTTTAAGAAGTATCAGCTGCTCTAAAACCAGCTTGTTTTGTCCCCCTCGCCCCCAGCATTTACCTGACCCGCATGAACAAAGCGCACACCCGGGCACACACCCGCGGCACGAGCAAAGCGTGTGGGATATGCAGAAAGGGCAACGCAACAACGATGGCTCCAGCGACTGCCAGGCATAAAACACCAGCCCAGACCCAGGAGGTGGCTTTCAGCCCCTCGTGCCATGCCGAACCATCCCACCGGCCCCGCGCCAATATTCGCCACGCACCATTCCCGACCAGCCTAGATAAGCTTTAAATGGCTGTAAATGGCTGCCTATGCAGTAACCCACCTGCTGTAGCTTGCAGAGAGGGAAAAAGAAAGCAGAGAGTCCTAGCTTTCTGTAATTTTGAAGGTGCACAGATTCGGGTGGACAAATTGGAGGCTGTCCAAAAGCCACAGCCCTGTCTGGCTGCAGTCTGGCTTACAGTAACTGTGCCGTCACCCTGCGTTGCAATTTGAACAAGGTTAATTTCGATTTAGCTCAGACACATCCTTAGCTTAGATAAGCTGAACCAAAATAAGCCCTAGTGAAATAAATGTGTCCACCCATGTGTTTACACTGCCTTCCGTAAACTTACGTTCCCTCCATTAAAGCTGATGTGATTGAAGCATGGGCAAAGCCGACAAGCCCAGACCTCTTGGGCCCCCCTCCCCAAAATCCCATCACCCCAGCCTGTGCAGAGGAGGATGCCCGAGGGGCTCCGGATGGCCCTGGCCCACCCTGACCCTGGAGCCGGGCAGGCTCAGGCGCTCTCCTCCCAGCCCAGTTCAATGCCACCACTGTGCTCCTCAGGGCTGGAGAGGGGCTTGCGGTGCCGGTGGCACAGGAATAGCCTCGCCGGATGGCTCGCTCTTTGTGTGTGTGTGTCTGCATCAGGGTGACCCAGTAAACAGCTGAAGCAGAGAAAATGCAGGAACAATCCAGTGCAGGGAGGCAGTGAGGGGCTGCTGGTGAAAGGACGGGAGGAATAAATGCGAGCCTTTGTTCTTCGGCCGTGCCCCTCGCGCCCGACTCCCACCCCGGCCGGGATGACGTAGGACACCTCCATTTGCTGCCGGCGTGCTTCCCGGGCTGCCCTGCGCGGAGGTCCGGGCTGAGCCCGTCTTGTCCCAGCCTCCTCCTGACACCCGCAGCCCCAGCATGTCCCACTGCATCCCAGCTGAAGGTCTCAGGCCATCCCCTTCGCTCTAGGGAAGGGCTGCTGCGGGCTGATCCGGGAGAGATTTTCCTCTTGGATGGTCCGCCTTACTTGTTTCCCTCCCTGGGGTGCCTGTGGGAAGCTGGAAGGGGGAAGTGCAAGCACTTTTGCTTTGTAATCAAGAAAATCTCACCTTTGGAGCATTACTTAAATAGGTAGCATTTAAGGCAACGAGGCAGTAGGTGCTATATAAGCAGGTACAGGGGCAGGAGTCAACAAGCCGACACCTGGGGGGCCTGCAATCAGGATGCTCAGTCAACTAAGTCTGATTTCCACAGCTGAAGCAACTGAGAGCTTAAGTTTAATTGGCACCTTTGGGGAGAAAACAACTGAAAAAAAAAATTAAAAAAGAAAAAAAAAAATCCAGCTGTTGTCAAGTGCCTGAACACGCACACCAGGAGCCCAACCAGTGAGGTTTGGACCCGGGCCCTGCCCCGAGAGCTGGGTGTGCCGGATCCTGCACATCCAGAGGGTGGAGAGTGGCTGCGGTACGAGGAATGCGGGTGTCCAGGCAGGGCACGGGCAGCCGGGGTGGTGGGACGAATTCCCTCCCCAGACCCTCAGCCCTGCACTTGTAGGTGCAGGTCCTGCCGTGGACCATGCTGGAACATCAGCCAGAGCGGGACCTGCAGGCAGCCAACCCTCCTTCAGGTGTTAGCCAAACGCCGGGGGGTGACGGGGAGAGAGCAGGCAGCTTCACGCAGGGTTGCTCCACTTTCCCACCTACCCTGATTCAGTACAGACTTTTGGAACTATGTTTTCTCCCGCTGCTTAAGACACAGCCCTTTTCCAGCGATGGCTGATGACGAAGACGTACCAGCATCCGCAGCAGCACACCTGCATCTGCTCGGCGACACCGGGCAGTGGGATTTCAACCCGGTGCTGGGTCACCGCAGGCATCTGCAGGCAAGCACTCCCTCATGTTACTAGAGCTCTTTCATGGCAGGTAAAACACCACACAAGTAAGCCTCTTCCTCCTGGCCATGGCACTTCGGCGAGCCAGTACAGGCACGCTCCCACCCCGACTCGTCTGTTCCTGCCACCCTGCCTCGTTCACCCCTGGGATTACCAGCCGCAGGTGAGCATCCCTGCGGCTCGCCCTCCCATTTAAAATGATTCTGGGGGACAAACCCTGGGATAGCCAAAAAGCTGATGTGTACAATGACCATGGGGCAGCATCAGTGCAAAGAGGGCAGAGGTGCTCACCTTCCTTCCCAGGCTCTTTTCCTTTGACGTTGCCTGGACTAAGACAGGTCAAGCCTCAAACAACGCCATCCTCCCAGAGCTGAGTTTTGCTGAGGAATACGCTGAAATCCATGGGAATGAGGACTGGGAGAGACGGAGTTTGTGGGATACCCTCCCCCAAGAAGCACCTCAGAAAATAAGTGTTTGTTATGACACTGGTGTGAGCCATAGCTACGCTCTGAGTCACCCCCAGTGCGCTGCGAGGGAGGGACCAGCTGGGCCTGTCTTAATGCCAGCTCTCACTGTTGCAACCGGGACTGTATCTAGTAAACCGTGTTGTCCAGAAACCCAGTAATAGCAGTGATGGTCACCAGCAACGGGCACTGCCGCCGCATTGCTCAGCACAGGGATCCGGCCAAGGGGTCCTGACCAGCAGAACTGCAGCTGGGACCACATACCCACTAAAAAAAAGTAATCAAAAGCAAACAAATAGCAATGTTTGGAGAAAAGCCGGGCTGCTTTAAGGTGATAAACCAAACTGAGCGTTAGCCTTGCTCTGGAAACTCTGCAGTGATCACTGGGGTCACAGAATGGGAGGAATGGGGGTGACACCATCAGCCCCAGTTCACACCCCCCACGTCCCCCAGCTCCTGCAGCTCACCGTCTCTGCTGCTGCTCCGATGCACGAAGCCAGACCTCGCTGGCAGCACCAGCTGAGCCTTTTAGGCAAGTGTCTTTGAACAAAATCCCTGGGGTTTTGGCATAAACTGGAAGGTGAGGTCCTGAACCCCCTGACCGCACGAAGGTGTGCGCTCCAGCATCCTTGCTCACTTCCCACAGCTGAGTTTTCACCCTGCCAGTCTCAGGCAACATGCTTTGCTTTGCCCAGCTTGGCTAAACGATGGTTTCCTGAAGTTAGTTCCAACTCTAAGAGGCAAACCCAAACCAAACACATCATTTCACAAATGAAAACGCCGGCTGGAGCCGGGAGCCTAGGGCAGGCTCTCAGCTTGCGAGTCTCCATGGAGACCCCACCACTGAAAAGAGCAGGGAAAGGTTGTGTGGTTTTGCTCCATCACATGAAAAGAAGTTCTGGTAAGACAGGTAGCGAGTCCTTTGAAAAGCAGGTTTCCACACAAGCCCTCAGCTCAGCTGCTGTTTGTTAAAGCGTGGTTAGCAGAAAGAAAAGCCGCTCTAAAAATAATGCCTCAGCATTCCAGATGAAGTTGCCTCCGATGAGTTTCCTCTCCAATCTGCTCTGTTTGCAAGTTAAAACAACTTTTTTCCTCCCCTGCCAGCTCCAAGGACTCGGCTGGTGCCTGGCAGCTGGAGCCATCTCCATCCTGCCTCCGCCGACCCTGGGGCTCGCCAGGCAGCTGTGCCCACCAGCCCCGCTGCACAGGCGCCCAGCACCCCACGTGCAGAGTGGGAAGACGCCCTTCCCCGTCCCAGCGTGTTTCTGATAGCAGGGCTCATTGAAATACCAACTGTGTAATGAAAACAAACTCGCTGCTGTCGAGCTATGCAAGTGAAACAGGCCACGCATGTGCCTCTGCATGTGCTTAATCTCCACTGACATTTAGCTGTCACATAACTACTGACCCTCAGGTATGTTAGAGAGAAACTCTTGGAGGTTATCTAATGTAAAAGCGCTGCCCTATAAGAACCTGTACCAACGCAGCGCCAGGAACGTAACCAAAAACTTTAGAGATTATTTGCATAACATCATAAAAACAAAACAAACAAAATCAGGTGGAGAGGGACAGAGGTTTTAGGTGCTGCAGAGTTGCCACCTCACTGCACGGAAGGAGACCGGCGTTTGCTCACTGCAGCCCACGTGACGGCATGGCCCGTGCACAGATTTAGGAAAGGACTTTCCTGTTGCCTCTGGGAGAGCTGTTCCCAGGTGTTAAGAGAACAAAAGGCCCATCCACAAAAGCCCTTCTGCAAACACCAGACTGCACGTGAGTAAAGCTACTCCTGTGCTAGCCTGCAGCGTGCGCTCAGAGCGGGCTCGCCGTGCAGCACCCTTGCACCTCTGTCCCTGCTCCCATCCCATCCCCATGTCTCCATTCAGATGGCCAACCTGCGAGGCAGAGCCCCTGGGGAGTGGCTGGGATTACTCCATGGAGGAGCTCAGCGCTCCCCTTCCCTAACGACTCAAGAGCAAAGTCCAAATGCATCTTTATTGGAGCTCCCTGAGCCAGGAGGGCTGGGGCTGCTGTGATGTGCGGGTGAGTCCCCACACAGGGACAGGAATGAGACAAACCGACAACTGAAGTAGCCGAACTGCTCAATTCATCCCCTGCTGCCGGTTTTCCCAGGCAGGCACGCTCCAGCTGGAGCCTGCGATACAGTTTCAGTGCGATGCTTAACAGGTCTCCCTGGGCACTAAGTCCCTCCTCGTAAGAGCCCTTATGCCAGCCTCACCTTTCAGCCGACAGATGCTTCTCGCCGCAGACTGAAGGTCCCACAGACCCCCGCAGCAAACAACACACATTTCGGACAGGCCATGGATGCTGCCGTTGGGTCTAACCCAGCACCGCGCACCGGATAAACAAATTAATCTATGGAGGGTACGTGCCTTACGACTCAACTCTTTCTCCCCAAGGCCCAAGTAATGCTTCAAATCCCGACCCCCCTGATCCAGACCCCGCAGGTGCCATCTCACCAAAGCAATGCACAAACTCTGACCCACCACAAGCTGCACTGGAGCCCCCCGGGCCCCCCGCCAGCAGCTCGGCCAGCTTTGTATCCAAATCCCGCTCCTTAGCAACGACATTTTTCCCCCCTCTTGCTGAGTCCGTGGGAGATGAAGAAATACTTGAGAACTGAAACGGCCCTGCTGCAAGTATGTATTTAAATAAAAGGAACACGTCCGCTTGAAAGCCAGTCACTAGGCAGCTCTGGAGATAACAGCGTTAGAGAAAGTACAAGCAGGGGATGCCCAGCCTTTAAATGTGGTCTAGAGTGACCTAAATAAGCTCTCTACTCCTTCAATTACACATCCCTCGGGGGACAGAGCGGCTGGAAATTAGAGAGCTGGAAAGGGTGATGGAGGAGCTGCTAGTGGTGAAGCCCTTCCTATGGCCGGACCAACTCAGGCGGCCCTAAAAACAGGCCATGCTCTGGCCCTAGTTGTGGGGTGGTCACAGCCAACCCCCCCAGCTCCGAAACAGTGATGCCGGCTGAGCGAGACCCATCCCCGCAGGCACAGCTGGTCCGACGCTCTTTTTGCTCATTGCACCCCAAACCCAGGCATGGAAAGCCTGGAAGCGTGGAAATCCTCCAAGACTGCATTTAGTTGCCGCTGCCCAGTAATCCCGCCCCAATAGCTAGAAAATAGATGGCCGTAGCAGAGCAATAGTGTGATCTGGGGGGCCCTGAAGCACCCCAAGCTGCAGCACGGGACCTCCTGCCTCACCCACTGCAGGGAGCCCCGGGAGCGAAGCCGAGGCGCAGGGGTGGCCTGGGGGAGGGCTGCCCATCCAGCCTGTGGATAAACAAAGATTTCAGTTTCCAGGGCTGCCAGTCTGGTACTAAACCCACTAAAACCTCAGCAAGATCCCAGTACCGGAGGGTTTCCCACCCCTATGGAAACATGGCACAGCAGCCTCCGAGTAACACGATCCTTACACAAACACATTTAGAAACTTCTCTCTAACCATATCAAACAATAATAAAAAACCTCCTCCCACCTCTGTTACTCCCACCCTGCAGCAGCCACCAACAATCAGCATCTCAGCCTGCTCTCGGCCTCACCACCGGCTCCAAACCCTTCTGGAAGGGAGCCAGAAGGTAGGTCCCCATCCAAGAAATACCAACAGATGATGTTCATCCGGCAAATTGCAAGGGGCATATCAGGTTGTGCCTGGGGGAGGAGAACAGGCTGGGAGAAAAGGATCTTCTTCCAAAGGCACCATAGGAAGCTAAAAGAAAATGGCTTTTAAGAGATATCTTTGCCCCTCCCTCGCCTGCTTCCTGGCTGTAAAGAACAAGCACTGACCTCCAAGGCATCTGGGCTGAGCAATTCAAGTTTTCGAGGATGTGTTTAGCAACTGAAAATCTCCTAATTGTTCAGAAAACAAATAGAGCCAGAATAGCAAGGACACAAGGTTTTTTTGATATGCACTAGCCCAGCCACTTGTCTAGAGGTTCGGCAATGTCAGCGTCATGAAAGTTGGAGTCTGTGTCATCTGCAGAGGTGTTTACGGCATGCTTGTCCAGCAAGGACCAAGAGGAGGGCCTCCAAATTCACTTTGCAGCTGCTGCTGGAGAGGAAAGATTCACACTCGCTGCTGATTTGGGATGGATTGGAACTGGAAAGGTCAAAGCAAAAGGTCTGCAAAGCTGCTCTGTCGATCCCTCGCTTGAGACAGTCAGTTTAAATTTTCCATTCCCTGTGGTTAAAATCACTGCGAGAACACTTGGCAACATGTGGCCATGAGAGCTCGAGTAGGACCTCAAAGCAATGCCTGGGTGATCGATGCCGTTGCTGCGGGATACAGGCAAAGGTCTGCCCTGCTGACATCCGCAGGGGCTCGGCCGAGGAGCGGAACGGAAAACGAGATCTGCATTCCCCGCAACCTGCCCAGCAGCTTTCCAGGGATCCTCTATTCCCTGTGGGACCAGACTATCCACCCCATAAGCTGGCACAGCTCCGCCGAAACCAGCTCTGTCCCAGCACAGGGGACACGCCGAGCCTGGGAAGCACCGTTCCCTTCGGCGGAGGCGGCAGCCCCAGGCTCCTGCTGCGGACCCGGGGACCGGCGGCAGCGCTGCAGGGCGATCAACGGGGCTTAGCAAAACACTGACGGTCTCCGGGGGTTTTCTTATTCAAATAATCTGCCTTCTCCTCCTAGCGTGCATCTTGCAGAGTAACTCTACCCGAGGATTATAACCACGCCAGGCTGCTGCCAGGACAGTTGTCACAACACTGAGCCTCTTTCTGTTTTTCCTTTCCCCAGTCGTGCACTGCAATGCCGGCAAGCACAACCCATCCGGCGGGGCTCAGTGAGCAACGTGAAGGCCCTCACAGAGGAACACGCTAGAGGTTAGCGGCTCTCCGAGCATCTCAAAGCTGCTCAGGAGGCAGCGGGTCACCATACACCACTCTGGGATGCACCTTTTCTTGCCAGCACTTGCAAATGGATGGTACAGAGAAAGGAGAAATTTGTCTGCAAGTTGTTCAGGGCTGGGAGGAAAGCCCAAGCAATCAGATGCTGGGACTGTGCTCCAACCATTACGCAGCACAGACCCATGTACAGCCCAGAGCAGAAATCTGGGCAAAGATGACTTCAGAGGAGGTCTGGCGGGCAGTCGCCTCTCTCTGCTGTGCTCAGGCGAGCGGGGGCTTGCTGAGGGCCAGCGGGGGCCACGCAAAGCCACCCTCAGCCCCAGTGACTTTGCCTTTGCAGCCCCCATCGCCCGAGATGCTGCCAAACCCTCTCCTGAGTTCCGGAGCCTCCTCCGGCTGAGGTGCATGGGGGTTCGCCATGTGCCAGGCAGCCTCTCCCCTGGGGTAAGAGCAGCACGCTGCATCACCCCCTCTTTTCCTCCCCGCTCTGTCTTGCTCTCCCTGCCAAAAGCACGGCCCCTCGGCCTCCCGGAGCGCGGCGGGCCGGAGAGGCTGGACTTCCTGCCAGGCATAACACGAACCAGATGATGTACTCCAAACAATGTCAGTACGCCCACCCCCAGGAGAGAGAAGCAGGGAGGAGAAGGGGGGGGGGGAAATAAGCTGGATGGAGCTTTCACGAACTCTCGGCAGAGCTGACAAGCCCCTGCCACCAGGCCAGAGGTGAACCGATACAGCCGGAGCCTGAGATAATCCCTTCCCGTCCATGGCTGACCAAGACTTTCCATCACAGGTTACGGGGTAGATCGTTTAGTGCTGGGAGAAAGAGCCATCGCCCCCCGAAACGCTGGCTGCCCTCCCCGGATATCTGCACAGTAACTCAAAAGGTTTTAGTGGTGATTCCCCCCTCCGCCGCCCCCCTCCAGCGGGAAGCATCCAGAGCGGAGAAGCACATCTGCAGCTGGCTCTAAATCCCAGCAAAGCCAGACTTGCTGACCCTTGCTGATATTAACCCCTGCATCACCAGTCTGCAGGGCTCGGACTCTGCCGTGAAAGCACCACCTCTGAACACCAAAACCTTCCTCCAGCTGAGCTTCTCCTAACACACCGTTTGCTCAGAATCAATGACATTCCTGGCACGCCGAAGACGATCATCCCTTACTAAGAAAAAAGGCACAGCTCTGACTCAGATTATTTTGGGTGCCTCCACATGCTACTGCCATCAACAAACCACTCAGGCTGAGACCTCCAGGGGACCAGTCCGACTCTGAACCGCCCGAGGTCGAATCTAAAGAAGCACAAATATTTTGCATCCTCCAGCAAAGTCCTCCCAATGCCCGTAACCTTCCCCCAGAGGACACTTCTGTGGTCTGGACAAGCCTAAAGCCTTTACAAGCAGCTCAGATCTGAGCAGACTCCTGCCTCCAGCAGCCAGAGTCTCAAAGAAAATATTAAAAGCTCCCGGTTTTAGCAATCTGCCCCCTTCCTCGGTTGCCTTGAGGGAGAGCGTCTCTTTGGTTTCTCCCAGCAGAGTCTGGCCGCCTGCCTGTCTGCCAGTCAATGGCACAGGGACACACGGCAAAAAGATCAACCAGGGGCACCCATTTATTAAATAAAATGAAACAGCACTGCGTGTAGCAGACTGCCCACAGCCATCCGGGCCGGCTTTGGCCAGGCTGCCAGCGAGGCGGAGAACCCCAAACCAGAGAGGGGTGTGCGCCGGGGCCCGCTCCGTGCTCCCACCCTGCGGCGGGCTGAGCCCCCCCCCCCAAAAAAAACTCACCGCAGCAGTGACGCCCCCCCCCTCCATCCCCATCCCCGCACTCACCTCCAGCGGCGGCAGGTCGGGGTCGAGCTGGGTGAAGCTGTGCAGCACCACCGGGCTGCTCTCCCCGGCCACCTCCAGCCTCACGCCGCCCCAGAGGCTCCGCGCCCGCCGGCAGCCCTCGAACATCCTCTCGGGGGCGGGCGGGCGGCATGGTGCGGCGGGGCGCGGCGGCGGCTCACCATGGGCAGCACCGCCGCATCCCCGGCGCCGCGCTCCGCCGCCGGCCCCGCCAGCGCCCCCGGGACGCGGCGGGGAGGGGGGGGGGGGATACCCGGGCGGGCGCACCGGGGGTGAGGATGGATGGATGGATGCCCAAGGGAGACTGGGCCGAAGCCACCGGGCAGGGAGAGCCGCAGCGGGCGGTTCGGTGAGGTCGGGAGGGCGGCGGAGCGGGAGCACCCGCAGGAGCGGGGCAGGCGCCGGGAGCCCGCAGCCGCCCCCGCCGCCGAGCAGCCTGATGTCACCGCGGGGCCGGGACGGAGCCGGCGAGGCTGCAAAACCAGGCACTGGATTTCCTCCCGCAGCCTCCGCCCGCCCGGGGGCCGGCCCGGCTCGGCCCGGCCCGGCCCCCGCGGGAGCGGGGAGGGGAGGGGGGAAACACGGAGCCGTGGGAGGCGGCCGAGCTATGAAAAACCCCCCGAGCCCACAAACACGCGAGGCGGGAGCTGCGGGCGGCGGGGACACGGAGGTGCCAGGAGGAGCGAAGCTTGGGGGCCACTGGGATGGGGAAGGGGTGGGCGACGCTCACCGGAGACCCAGCTGGAGGGGTGAGCGCCGGGGTTTTAACTAGGGTGGGAGGGAGCAAAGCTATATAGGTGACAGCGGCTCTGGAAGAGGAGCCTTGTATCACCAGGTGCTCGTACAGCACCTAGGTCCGGGGTTCACACCCCACTACCCAAAGAAAAAGTATTAAATTCAACTGCATGAATATTAACAGCATGTGTTTTTGTCTGAACAGACCAGTTTTATCTCATCACATGAGCTCAGCCCTCCGCCAACAGTGCCACGTGTGTTCGGAGCACTGCCCAGCCCTTCACTGTCCACAGCTGGACTTTATGGGGTGACACTGTCACAGTCGCCATGGGGGCGGCAGGCAGCGTCCCTGGGGAGACGAAGGGATGTGACCGAGGCCCCGCAGCGAGTCAGTGCCAGGAGCAGGGTCTGACCCCTTCCCTGTGCCAGGCCCCCGATGCGCAGGCAAAGGCAGGAGCAGGGACCAGGGCACCTGCACTCGGCCCAGCAGAGACTCAGGGAAAGAGAAATGGGCCCCGGGGACAGCGGGGCTGCAGATCCCGCTTTAAAGAGGCCCTGAGCCTCCAAGACGATGCTGAAACCCTGCAACGTAATTTTGTTTTCAAAGGCAAAGAGAAACGGGCAAAACTGTTTGTCATTCATCCTCCCCCCGCGCTGAGCACAGCATGCTCTCACCCTCCCCTGCCTCTTCCCCTTCCCTCCTCACAAGCTGCCGATAAACTGTATCACAGGGTCCAGGCAGTTGCTGCTGACACCACCAAAACCCAGACTTCTATGCCTCAGCTCCCTGTGCAGCTGAAATAACATCAGCCTCCCAGGGCCTTCCAGCCCTGCGGCTTTATTTCCAATGAGAACATGGAGCCGAGGCTCGCACGTCCAGCCTCTGCCGAGGGCACCAGCAGCTCCTGCCCAGGCAAGAAAGGATTAACAAAGCTGCCAGGGACGCGATACGCTTCAAACTTGAAAGTTTACCAGGCAGGAGGATGAGCGAGGACAATGTGGGCTATTGTCCTGCTTATCTAGAGCCGAAGATGGCCAAGGGGGCTTCCTGGGACACTCTGGGAAAGGGGAACCAGCCCTGCACCAGGGCCTTGCACTGCCCAAGGCAGCCCCACACCTTCAGGACGCTCTCTTGGGGGCGATGTGGATTTTAACACTGCCCGGGCACAGAGATGCAGCCCCGATCCCTGCCCAGGTCGCCCCGCGGTGCCGGTCAGGTCACCGGAGCTGAAAGGATGCGATGAAGCTCCGTGCAGAGGTGTCCTTACACCCACTGGCACGTCATGCAGAAACCGCGTGATACCGCAAGATGTGCTATGAAATGAGATCGGTGGCATGTGCCGTTTCACTCGGTACATACAGAAACCAGAAGCGGTGCCCGGTTCTCTAGAAGAAATCAAGTGTGGTCTCTCTGGGCTGTAGGGTCTTTGGGAGGGAGACTGTGCTTTTCTTCCGTGTTTATCTCTTCGGGCAGTGTAATCATGGCCTACCACTGGAATTGCTTGGCACTGCTCGAGTGCACATAATAAATAACAGCACTACTCATTTTCAGTTGGCAAAACCTTTAAAAACCCTCCAGTTTTGTCTGACCTCTACGGAAAGATGCAGCTGTTTGATGGGCAATTTTCACTGGTCCCTTGGTTGACCACTAAAGATGGTTTCAGGGGAGAAACGCTTCTGATAATGGATAATAAATAATATAAGGCAGGAAGGCAACGGCGAGGGTTTAAAAATAACTAGCCAGT
This sequence comes from Gymnogyps californianus, assembly GCF_018139145.2. Classification (NCBI taxonomy): domain Eukaryota; kingdom Metazoa; phylum Chordata; class Aves; order Accipitriformes; family Cathartidae; genus Gymnogyps; species Gymnogyps californianus. The sequence goes on from NC_059488.1 coordinate 8,065,379, forward strand.
TTCCTTTCTCCTCTCCTGGGAACCTTCTGGGTCTGAAAAGCAAAACACTCAAAGCGGGGTCAGGAGCCCAAGTTCAGGATGTTTGCTCAGCATAGCTAACCCCAAACACTCAGCCGTCAGGGGCCAGGCTCTTGGAAATCGTAAGATTCAAAACAAATAACTTTTCAGGGCTTCTTATTTGCCTCTAAGCATAGAGCCAAAAGGGAACACGCAGGATCACACCTTTGGGTTTCTCCCGTACACACCTGAAGGTCTAGCAATTGTTGAAAAATGCAATTATTTTATATGCACGTGACTCCAGGAGCAGGGGATTTAAGAAAACGAGCAACAATTGAGTGACTCATTAAAAAAAAATAATACCATCATTTTACACTTGGCAAACTCAGCAAAAGCTTTTCACAACACACTGAGCATTTTGCATTGACGTCAGCTGTAAATGTCCCATCGACTTCAGCGGGCGCAGGAGCAAAGACGGGCGCAGGAACCGGGTGCTGCGGGAAATCCCTTACTCCATTTCTTTCCACCACTCTGCAATCAGCACTTCGCTGAATAAATACAAACCCATACGGCCAACACCGGAGCATCTACGGATCACAAATCTATGCTCCTCTGCCGCAGTCTCCAGCCCGCAGGCTTCCCTGCACGGTAAATAACGCGGAGCGGGTAACACAGAGGGGCTTCTGCAAACTCTGAGCCAGTTTCCTGGTTTAGCTCAATTCATTTGGGTCAGGACCTGCAGATTCAGACCTTAGTTTGTTTCTTAATAACTGGGCTCAGCGCGGACCCCAAGTTGTCTCTCCCTGGCACGTACAAGCTCATACACGTGGCCTTTGAGCATCCCCCTCAGCTCCATCCTCCAGCCCTCCCAGCAACTGCCCTCCTTCGCTTTCATCTCACTGCTCCACTTCCAAGAAGGGCTTTCCTACAGGACAAAACTTGTGATGACCCAGTTCCCGTGCTCGATATTGCTGGGGTTTTTTTTTCCATCAGGCCACGGGCTGAGTGAGCGAGCACCACCCCAAAGCATTGCTCAGAAATGCTTTCACAGGCGTTGCTGCCTCCTGCATGGCATCGCGCTGCCTGCAAACATCCCCAATGCTCCTGCCGCCGCTCCGAGGGCACGCACTGGCACCGCCTCGCAACACCCGTATTTTCTTTGAGCCTCAATGAACCTATAGCGGGACAGATGCCAGAGCAGAGAACTGAGAAAAAGCTGATCTCAGCCTCGACCACAGAAGGCAAGAATCAGCCCCAGCTGCCTCTAGCCGAGCCCCTCTCAAGCATTGCACACCATCAGCTTTCGCTGTTCGACAAGCGAGTGAACTGGGACCCAAATCAGCAGCCTCCGACAGCAACCGGGCTGTTTTATGTGGGAGTTGCAACATTATCCGGCCTCTGTCCCAAGCTCTGGCACCAACTCACAAGGCTCATCGAGTAAATCCCTGCAGTGCTCTGTGTCAGGCCGCTCGCTATAAAATGGAGACGATAACCCTTCCTTCCATTGTAGGGGCTGGGGAAGCCCTTTGCATTGCTCTTTGTAAGGCACTTTGGAGGAAAAGCGCTACCGATAGGAAAGAATTAACTAAAAGTCAGGCTGGTCGTTACACTTGCACTGAGTCCTAAATCCAAACTTTTTGGATGTTCAGATTTTAATTTGAAAGACTTTCTTTTCCACTGCCCAGGCTCAACTGGAAGATTATTTTATAAGAAATAATAATAACAATAAACTAGTACGATCCTTCTACTTCAGGACGAGGAAAAAAACCTCCAACCTTGCGCAAGAAAGGAAAATGATGTTCCTGCTCCGTTCAGTACAATCTATATATAGATGTTAGATTAGAGCAGTTGCTCCCAAAATTTGGGGACCAACAGATCACCGCCAGCCCTCAGTCCCTTGCAGACCCAATTCTCACTTGCAAACACGATCAATGCCCCTATTTAACCAGATTTTAGGGGTGAGCCACACACCATTTGCCATGGCTTACAGCAAGCGTGGATTTTAGGAAATTCTCTGCTGAGTATTTCAGATCCACGGTAGTTGGATCACTCGCTCTGCCTCCAGGTTTTGGGTGTTTCTCGGGGCCGTTTCCCCAGCAGATGAGGCACGATGAACTCTTTGTGCTGGCAGGGAGGAAGGCTGACCCAGGCTCTTCTGCACTTTGTGCCCCTTCTGCCAGTGGTACCTGTTCTCCAGCTGCAGCACCCCCTCCTCCCCACAGCCCCCCCATGGGCAGCTACCGATTAAGCGCCAGGTTAATTCAGGAACGCAGCTCTCCTCCAGCCTCTCTGAAGCACGCCAAACGTCTTAACACAGCAAGGCAAGCTCCTAATTATTGTCAGTTCCTAGCAGAGGAAGCACACCAAATCCCCGGGCAATTAGGATCTAAAACTCTCCATCCAGCTATTCTGTGTTTCATTTCCTGCAGCCCCTGCGCACAGCTGGGCTACAGCATCTCCTGCGGAGACTGCAGGCTCCTGAAGCTCAGCAATGGCGATGCAATTACGCCACAAGCCTTGGAGACTCAAGAGCTTGCAGGAATATTTCTCCTCGATCCTACTTCTTATGCCATCTGCTTGGCCGTAGTATTTGAGCATCTTCCATTAGGGCAGCAAGCGACAACACAAACCTCTGTTTTTCAAGCTTGCTGACCTCTAAAAACTCAGCAGAACAAGGCCAACGCGGCAGGTGGGGGGGGATCAAGCCACTTTCTAAGAAACAACTGACCACAGCACGCTTTGTACGGGCATTTCTGGGGAGAGGTGCCTTGATTCCTTCACAGCAAAGTGCTGCACAGCCATTTGCAGTGAAAAGAAAATACTCAGAAAAATAAGAGGCAAAATATAACTACTAACATGAAAATACGCCCAGAAAGCCAGAGACAACAGGGTCCCTCTTGTGAAAAGCACCAAGAGACCTTACAGCATTTTGCAGGGCACTGGTGGCAGGGGGATGCAGGAAAACAAGCACGAAAGCTTGCCCAGAGCTCGCTGTTTCGAGAGGATCACAAAACACCCAGCGAGTTTTGTTACAGATCATCCCCACATCGAGAGGGAGCTGCAGCTCCGGGTCGCAGCGTTTTCCTTTTCCACATGCTGCTCTGCTGCTGCCCGCGGCGCTCCCCCGAGTGCAGAGTTCAGCAGGCATTAAGCTGCTGAAGCCTGACATGCTGCAGACACGCCAGAGCTCCTCTGGTAAAGACTATTATTTCTTGAGCTGTTTGTCTTTAAAGGCAGCTTTTATCTCCCTATCACCTTTCTGCCAGAATGTTTCAGTCAGCTCTTTTAACAAATACCACCTAAGGTGCTTGTAACCGAAAGAAAAACAGGAAAAACATTTTTCTGTGTTGCTTAGCGATCAGCGTACGATGAGTTCAAGTCTCCCAGGTGCTCAGAGTTATTGTAATTTCCATCCTTGCTTGCATGGATCCTCTGCATGACAGTCGGGAAAAGAAAAATCACCGATAGAAAAGAGGAGAAAGGTTATGAAGCCACAAAAATTGGCAGGGAAAGATGGGAATGGGTGTAGCCCCCGAAGACAGGGGAAACTCCTTTCTGAAATCAAACCAGCCCTTCTCATCTACCAGAAAAATAAAATGACATAGTGAGATTTCACTATATATTGGAAACACATATCTGATCGCTGATGTTGGGCAAGGTCCAACGGTGGCAGTTTCATTGGCAAAGCACCCCGAGCCTTGCAGCGTCCCCCAACAAGTCCCCCAACAGCTGGAGTCACTTTCCCGCAGCCAGCGCAGCACCCCGAGCCCCTCGCTTCCCAGAGGGCACCCCCCGAGCGCTGCCGGCCCCTGCCCTGCTGCGCTCAGACACGGAGCGAGCAGGGGCTACGCAGATGCACGAAGCAAAGTTGATCTGCCTCCCAGCTGCATCGCCTCCCAAAAGAAACTCAACCTATCAAGGAATTTACTGGGCGTAACTTAGTCCACTCGCTACAACCTTCGACGAGGGAGGTTATGTGCTGGATTTTCTGTGCATGTGGCTGTTCCTCCCTCCAGCACCTTTGTAGCATGCTACTGGGGCCAGACTGGGAGCAATTGCTCAGTTCAAAACACTGTTCTGTTGAATATGCAAAATACATACTGCAACAACCGGCTAGCGACTGCCTATGAAACAGGGAGCAGCATCACCCGCCGTTACGGCTTTGGGATGCTCGTGTCGGGCTGAGCAGCCCCATCCCTCCCCAAACCCCCTTTCAGCCTAGTGTAGCCCCTTCTAAATCACCCAGACAGCAGCAAGTGCTCTCCATGGCCAGGCTCGTGAGCCTGAGTGGAAAAGAAACAGAACGAAGCTCTGGCTCTGCTCACCTTTCAAAAATACATTCAAGGGCAGGCAGTACATTTTTCCACCAACGACAACCAGCCAAAATGACACGTTCAGCTGAATCGTGTAAAAGGAGACTCTCAGAAACAAGAGGCTCTGGCAACCGATCAACAGAAAAATCCCAGCGGATAATGAAGAAACTTTGCTCGGCAGAGCGCCTGTCCTCATCATCAGCTCCTCTCCCGGCACATTCTCTAGCCCTGCTGTCACTCCTGCCTTCCCTGGCCGACGCAGGAGGGCTGCAGTGCTGCAGCCACGAAGGCGACATGTACACTCGCATCGCCTGCACCAGGCAGACAGACAGACAGACAGACAGGGGACTTGGACCAGCCTTTGGGTCCCGCTCTCCAGCCAGGGGAGCGGGAGGGCAGCTTTATTCTGGCTGTCATCCCGCTGGCTCTCCTCCTGGGCTAGAGAAGGTGGAGAGAGGCTCACCCCCTGCCCTTCGCCTAGGGGATAGCTCCTACCAGGAGATACGGGGCACCGCTGAGCGCCTGCACTTGTGTGACATCTGGGGACGTGCTCTGACCCCACACTGCGTGTTCTCCCTGGGGACAGGGATGCAGATTTGCATCTGTGTGACTACCTCGACTGATGGAAACACCGCCCCAGCACGCTCAGACTCAGCTCCCTGATCAGCACCACACGTTCCCCTATTGCTGGGGCGACGTGTCTGAACACACGTAGGGGAGGGAACCAGGCCACGAAGCTGCTAAGAAGTCCAAGAGAAAAGTGATGCCATAGCACGAGCACAGGGAAGCAGCGCATAGAGTTGATATGTTGCACAAGATTAAATTATATCCAAAGCTCAGTTTAAACATGCGACCCAAACAGGCTGCAAGATGCTGGGCTGCAGTACTAAGCTGATCTGAAGACCTACAGGTAGCGAAATAAAACAGATTTACATGTAGCCTAGGTTTAGTACAGAGAGTTAGCCCAGTATAGGAATAAGGTGGAACAAATTGAAATGTCAGATCCTGGAAATAAGTGAAGCAACAGTAAGGTGTACCACACACATAATGTTAATACCACAAGTAAATAACTGAGGTTACTTAAAATAAAAAATCCAGTTAAACAGGAACAAAGCCCCTTAACGGGGGATATGGAAAAGGATGTTCCAACAATGGTCCTGTATCTCCTTCGACTGCACAAACGTCAGGGAAAGCATACATCAAAACCTGGACATGTCGGAAAGCTGCCGTGAAAGCCGCAGGAAAGCTGACTTGATTTAAAGTGAGGAGTGAAACCTTGGAGCCAGGCTCTGGCAGAGCGAAGAGCTGATGTGATTGAAAGTGAGCAGCCAAGAGAGGAGGCAGAGGGCCCGGAGCAGCCGCAGGGACGAGGGAGAGGAGCTGCAGGAGGAGCGCGGTGGGAGAGACATCCAGCAGCTGGACCAGCAGCCAGCGCGCCCGGGTGCTTGTTGGCACCGTGCGGCCCCTGCCAAGTCATCTGGGCCAAATTCACCTTGGTCTGGGCTGGGACGCAGTGAGTGGACATGAAAATATTCTGCTTTAACAGCCTGAGTACACACTTACTGGTGTTGGCCACGTGAGAGTCCGGAAAAGAGGCTGGCAAGAGCTGGAAAGGGAAAGTTTCATTGCCCAGCCCTGAGCCGGGGTATTGCAGAGATGAAACAAACAGTCACATGGCTGAAAAGTCAATTAAGGATTGTAAAAGTCTTTTAGTATTCCCAGGTATTGTTAGACCCTCAGAAGAAGGATGTTTAAAAAAAATTATTTTCCCTTCGGCAATTACCACTTTAAAAGGTTTCCGCTCCGCATTGTTTTAGCGGGGGAAGTTACTCCAGCGCCTCTCTCAATGGCCAGCGAGACTCTTTTTGTTGTGGGTTTTTGGCATGGAGGACCAGTGTTCTTCCAAACAATACTGTACACCGGTGGCCGAGGGCCAGGTTTATCTCTCGGTTACAGTGGCACAAATATCAACAAACTCGGCGAGCGCCGCTGAGTCACACCGTGGCACTCAGTCCGGCCACGGCGCTGCTGACCCTCCCGACTTTTTCCCCTTCGGGTCCATGATTTATGCTGTTTTTCCTTCAAGTCTTGGCTCCGGGAATCATGTTGAGTGCCGAAGAATTTCTGTTTTCATTAAAATAAAAAGGTCGTCCCGTGAGCACCGAAATTACTTGTGTTGTTTCCTATGGTTTTGTGTCTCGAGACCGTCTTTGGTGCCTAAAAATGTATGAACTGAGAATGAAAATGTTTTTGTGGTTAAAGTGTTTGTAAGAAGCGCCTCTCACGTGGATTTTCTGGTGTCTAATAATACATGAACTCATGCTACAGATGTTATAGGGCATTTACAAGATTCTTTTCCTCCTCGCAACCATCTCGTTTCATCATATTTGCACAGACTTAATTATCTGCGAGCCCTCAGCCAGATTTGCATGAAGCAGGCCAGCAGGTTCAGAAGTCATTTGGGGAGAGAGGACACAGGCAGACAGACACCATGACAGCATTAGCCTTATTTTGAGAATTTTCTGCCCCCTAATTGCAGGGAAAACAGCTAGAAAACATGACCCGAGCTTTTGCAGGAGGGTCAGCGAGTGAAACAAGCTGCTCCCTGAGGATTTTCAGCGAGACTTTCTGCAGCAGCGAGGCAGCATCCTCACTGCACCCGATGTGCTTCTCCCATCTTTGACTCTCACAGCACAGAAAGCATGGGCTGATTAATCCATTCCTGAGTGGCCAGCATCATTGCAGGTCAATTTTTTTTTAATCTCAGCAGTGAACATTATATATGTATCGATGGTTAATTACCCATTGCTATTTGTGCCGCGCTGGTAAGGAGCGGTGTCAGTGTTTCCATTACACGTGGGTGTGTAACCCGGCGGCACGCAGGTGCAACGCCAGCTGGGGCATGCACTGAGTCACCTTTTTGCAAAATCCAAACCCCCAGAGAGCTTCCCTGTCCCCCCTTCCTTGCCCCGGCGGAGATTCACCGCCTTTTGCAAAGCTCTTTTCCAGAGCAGGCTCGCAGCAAGAGGGCCGGGGCAGTGGGTACGGTTAGCAATCAAGGGCCCTTGGAAACTGAGGTTTGTTGTAGGTCTCAGACGGAGTCCGGTGCCATGCTGCGACCGGCTGGACTGTCAGCAGCAGCCAGGTCTCCGACACTTGGAGACAGTGCCCTGCCTTGTGCTGACCCCGAAATAACTGGGGATGGATTGGCAGGGCCAGTTCCCCTCACGGGCAAGGGCTGGGGGTGCAGAGGCATCGAGCCCTGTGCAGTGGGAAATGGTGGAGCTGCACCCCCGTAGCTTGTCCGCCTCCTCCCCTGTGTTTCCCCCATCCCTCGGCCAAATAGAAAGGGAAATCCGGGATTTTCAGCTGCTTTTGATTCCCTCTTGCTCTGCACAGAGCAGGGTGGGAAGGGATTAGTCTCCATTTCCTGGCTCCAGCCAGCTCGAAGGGCTGCCCCGGTGGGACCCCCCGGTCAGGGGCTCCCCGACCCACGACCGCGACGCTGCCGGACCCCGCGTTGCTGCAACAGCTGTCTCCATCCTGCCTCCCCCTGTCCTCGGCACATCTCCCCAGAGCCCCCAGACGTGCCTCTCAGCTGCTCTGGTCGGTCAGCCCAGGCTCTGGCACTACGAACCGCATTTCCCCTCCTTCCTCACTTGGTTGCAGTTTCTAACTTGTACTTAGTTTCCAGCATGGGAAGCAGAAGTGCCGGGGAGGGTATTACGATGAAAGAAAAACCCCAGACTCTCAGAGCAATGCACGTAGGAGCCTAAAGGGAGAAGAAAAGGATGAGCAGAAAGGGGTTATTTCTAAGGTGGGTTTTTTGGGTATCCTGCCAGGCAGGAAAGCAAGCCCCCTCGTCTCGGGCCACCGGCATTACCAGGGGTGTTGCTCTGCATTTGTTTCCCTGTTGCCAACATCACAGCCAGACACTACCAAGATTGTCACACAGCTCATCCCAAACAGCTCCTCAGTATCTCCAAGTCAAGGACCTGATCCTGCCGGCTGTCCTCTGGAGCTCACAGCACCCAGCCCCAAACTAAAAAGGCAGATGGCAGCTGTCAGCAGGACGGGATCGGGGATTCCCCACTCCCGGGCTGCCAGAGGGAGCAAAGACCCGAGGTGTCCAGCCGCCGAATGCTGCCGCAGCCCCAGCGCACCCGGAGACAACCCCAGCACGAGCCCAGAGAAGCCGGGAGAGGAGCGAGGACACAGGGCAGAGGAGCTGCCTGCGTGAGTCTGCACATAGATGACACAAGAAAATCAACAAATCAGCCTTCGGCTGTAAACAGCCCTTGGGATTCGTAAAGTCAAGACTTCACTTTAAGACAGAGGAAATTTCTTACCATAGAGGCACAGAGGAAGACAAGCACCTGAGACGCTGCTCATGACCAGCATTTGCATGGAGGTAACGCCTGAAAGCCTCAGCTGCGGACCACAATACCAGGGTGCGCACTGCCGCGCCAGCAACGCGCTCCCCTCTCCAGACGCCGTGCATGATGCCACGCACATGACTCCAGGAGCCGGGAGTTGAAAATACCAAATATCACAAGTTCTGCCCAAACCGAACCACCAGCCCGCCTGGCCCATGACATTACAGCATTGTCATATGACAGAGCAAACAGCTCCCTCGCCGGGCAGGAGGATCTGGTGAGAGCCATCTCCTCGGGGCGAGATGGAGCCAATCCTGTCAGCAATGTTAATACTAAAATAATGCATTTAAAGCACTCCAGGTTCACAACAGACAGAGCCAACACCGAGCTGCATCTGGCTGTCCTCCATTACTTGGGCTGTCGTGTTTTACCACCTCGCAAGCATGTCGCACTGAAACCAAAGACGCTATTTGCATCAAACCGGCACTTGATAGCCAGCACAGTGGCCAAATCAAGCTGTTTCAGGACAGGGCTCCTGGCAGGGTAGTTCCTTAGCACTATTTGAAGCTCACATGGCTAAATTCAGCCCTATCTGAATACAGCAGCAGTGCCTATCTGTGCTTGGCAATGCTTAAACAAAAGAAAATTGCTGTCTTATGCATGGGGACACTAGTGCACAGTGAGGGTCAGGGGATCCACCGAAGCCATGCGTTGGCTTTGGAGAGGTGCTGAGAGCCCCAAGGGATGTCGGTGCTGGCCGAGAAGCAGCCGTGCAGTGACTGTGTGCAGACGTGAGGATGTTTCAGCAACACCACGGACCGCAAGAGCAGAGCTTGTGTCAGCAAGAAGCGGTGCCACTTGCGTCTGCGGCGGCAGCCGCCACATCTGAAGGCAGGCAGGGTCCAGCTCAAGGCATTTAATTGCGCGTCAAGCGCACGCAGGGCACACCTCTGCTTCAGCATTGCCACTCTTGCTTGTCTCAGCTGCAGCACGGCCCCAGGGCTCGCTGTTTCCTGCCAAAGCATGGGGCAAATAAATAGGGCCAGCTCTGATGGAGTCCCTGGATGGGAGATGTCCAGGGCTACATCCATGCTCTGCTGTCACATTTGTGGCTGCGAATGGGGCGAAACCTCCGTTTCCCCTGTGTTTGCAGCTGGCATACTCCAGATCAAGTGGCTGTACCGATGACAGCCTCGTCCCTGGGCCAGCCCCGCTGCAGGATGCGGCATGGGAAGCCATGCAGAGGAGGGATGGGGCTGCACTGGCAGGCAGGAGACACTCACACCTACCGACTCATGATCTCTCCTTAGGGACGACAGGATAGCCAGGGCCAAAGTGCCCCTGTGCTCTTGCAAAGACCCCAAGCGGGCATCGAGCAACCCGCCTTTGACTGCCTGTAATGTGCCAAACCAGTCAGTAAACCGGATTTGCCTTATTTGAGCACACGCGGGCACCGAGCAGCACTGGCAGCCCTCACGGCACGCTCCTGCAACAGCTGCTTCTGCAGGCCCCGCTCTGAGCCCCGATGCAAAGTGACAGATGACAGCAAATTGTATTGACGGGCCCTTATTGAATCAAACTGTCAGGAGGCAGCTGCTCCGCGGCCCGCTGCCGATCTGCCGTTCATCGGGGTGCCCGGCCCCGGGGTGCAGGGATGGAGCCAACTACTGCCAGCAGCACGTGGGCACCGGGACCTGACTGTGCATCTGCCTTGGCAGTGCCCGGAGCCACGAAAAACGCTCTGCTGAGTTCGAGGGTCCCCACAGTATCATCAGGATGAAAAACGAGAGCAGAGAGTGAGAAAGCTGAAAGCACGGAGAAGAGATCCCATTTCACTTGAGAAAGGGAAAGTGCAAGAGGCAGAGCCTGTACCTCTCGCAGATGTACATCTACAGAGTAAAAGCTGCAAGAGGAACAAGCGGTTACATTGCCCTCAGATTTCAGACAGAGAAGCTGGTGCTAAACGATGGGAAGGAAGAGCAAAGCAACAGAGAAACGCTCTAGGATGTCACCTTGAACATCAATTAGCTAGAGAGAGGTTGTAATGCCACCAAAATCGGTGGGTTTGCCTTGATTTATACCAGCAGAGGATGTGGCACACAGTATTTCACCCAATTTTCTTTGCAGTTTCTGCTCCACAGCTAGTGCTAGCAAGCACAGATCCAGCCAGGCCACTCATAAAAATATATTGAAAGCAGATCGATTGAACAAATTACTGGAAATGTCAGCTCCTTCTGCACTTGCAATACACAGAGAATTAGCATTGCTTTAATTGCACCAGTAACTCCATTGGGGCAGCAGTGAGAGTCGGTCGGGCGATTCCTGTCCCTGCAGCAGGGGAGCACCAGCGAGCACCCAGCACCCAGGCACATGCAAGGCAGCCGCCCGGAGATGCCAGTGGGTGTGACCCAGCCCGACCTGCCGGCCACGCATGGGCCAAGCACAGACGCTTGGCGAGTACCACACATCTCAAAATCTGCAAATAGGACGTCCCAGAGGCGATCGTGTTCGGGCTGTAATGACAAACCCTCGGGCAGGATGAGCCCCCGCGGCAGGCTGTATCCCAGGGAGCTGCGTCAGATGCCGGCCGAGGCTCCAGAGGTCTGCGTTTTCATTTCACTTTGGCAACCCTTGTCTGCCTGACTGCATCAACACAGTCCTGCTAACTGCTTATTTAAAGTAACCCTGATATTACTGGCCCAGCACTCCCGTGGCTGTATTTCATTTGGTTATTCAGTCGATGAACACAGGCGCATGCGGAGGCGAAAACTCTGGACGCTTTAGTACCAGTGAACCAAACTTAGCAGCTGACCTTTTCGGTGACCCTTTTCCCCATCCCTTTAAGCCAGTGTAAACACTCAGCTATCACACCAACCACTCCCTCTCTGAAGCCTCACCAAGGGCTGGAAACGGGGACTACTGCCACCCCAAAAGCTCCTGGGACAGCCACTCGCAAAGACACTACCTCTGCCATCAGCCAGCCAAAGCCGCATACAAGAGCGCTCGTCGTCTCGCACGTTCACATTCGCAGCTGACGGGGGTTTAGCCGGCTCATGGGGCAGTGGTTAGATACTCTCCCCCAGGACTGATAAAAGCAGCACAGCAGGACAGATGCAGCAGAGGGGTTGCACACGCTGCCCCGGGCGGCTGCGGCGGCACCCCACAGCACTACTGTGGGAGCCACAGACAGGCTTGAAGCTGCCCTGTACATGCACATAAGGCGTTGGATGGGCTCAGCCTTGCTGGGGCAATTCCCAGAAATCCCAAGACTTTACAGCGTGCTCCTGAATTTCTGCCCTTACAGATGAGAATTCAGCCTGGGAGACTTTTTCCATAGTTTCTAGTTTTCTCCAAAGAAACCGAGTGATCATTCACCAAAGGGAAAAGGAGAGTTTGGCCAAGAGCAGGGATGGAGGGATTTGTTGTTTTTGACTGTAATTGTGGTCAGGAAACAGTCCTAGCGCTCATTTTCAGCTCCTCCCTCTTGATAACATCTACCATACGTAGGCAGTGGAAAAGAAACAGCCTTTGATATAAACACGACAGAGTTTGATTCATTGCGGGGCTGTTTGCAGCTATCGCTTCACCCCAACGCTTGGCGCGTGGCTTCAACCTGCGATCGATGCAAGCACCAACTCCCCGGCCCCGCTTGGCTCTCGCTTAAAGCCTTTCCACCCCCGACGGGCGCAAGCTGGCAGAGCCGCACCGAGGGAGCGGAGGGATGCTGCTGGGGCTGCAGGAGATGTCGAGTGTCTCGGCCCCAGCAGGGCTCAGTTGCCAGCCAGCATTCACCAGCAGGACAAGAGGCTTTCACGCCATGCAACCCACCCGCTCACCAACTCACCCCATCGCCCAAAGGCGCCTGCTGCATCTGTGCCCCACGTGCAGCCCCCGGGAGGGAGCTGAGCCCCACGGACCCAGCACGGGGGAAGCATCTACCTCCCAGCCCTGGAGATTCAGCCTCCCAAGCTTAGCGAGGAGGGTGCGTTTCCAGCCCCTTTACAGTGCTATAAACAGGGTGGCCGTCATCCCCACTGTGGGACACGACCCTCGAGTGCCGGGGCTGAATCCCAAGGCCAGCTCTGGTGCCCACTGACTAAGCAGATCCCTTCACCCCTTGGTGCGCAGGAAGCAACACCATTCCCACCCGCTCCTGCGAGGATTAATTAGTTGCCATTTACACAGCACTCCAAGGTGATACCGGTGCTGCAGACAGGTACAATGAAGCTGGAAATCAGTAGCTCATTACTGCTGATCCGACAGTTTTTCTTCCATGTGCCAGAGGACAACATTTCACCCAAGATACCTGGGTTGCAGTCAGCTAAAACACTTAAAGCTCAACTGAATGAGATTTTGAATGCGGCAGGGAATAAGCCTGTGCTACAGCAGACCTGGGAACTAATCGTTTGTTCCCATCTCCAACTCCTCTGAGCCTGGCTCTAAGGTCAAACCAAGCTTTTATCTTCTCCTGTATTCCAGTACGCTGGGAAAAAAATAATATTAGAGGAATAAATTAGCATGTGAAATGTAATTTAACTAATTAGCCCACTGGAGTGGAAAATATTTGCTAACCACTTTGAAGTCAGACCTACTGCAATTATTAGGACATCACAGAGGAGAAAGGAAGAAGGCGAAGACGGAGAGACCGCCAGGACAGGCTCCGGAGGATGCAAGTGCCTAAGCAGGACACTGAGAATTTCACCTGATCATTTCTCTTTTCTTCTCACTCTGTAGAGCTGCATTAAGTGTCCAACTCAGACACGGCTGGGCTGGAAGAGACCAAAGGCTGTGCTGCGCTCCCCTCTGACTTGCCATTTACTGGACATTGCAACAAGGGGGGATTTCCCAGCGATTTTCACCGTGACACAGGGCTGGGTCGGCTGCATGGCATTAGCCTGGGATGTACAACCGTGAGCGGACCGACTCACCAGGCAGGAGGGATGCCCTGGCACTGTGTGAGATGGGCCTGGGCAGCAGCACCCCGCCACCATGGACATCGGCTCCCTGGGCCCTCCCAGCCCTGCAGCTCCCACTCGCAGGGAGCGGATATTGCCAATTAAGCTGACAAAAGAGCGTGCCATAAAGCTCCATCGCATTAGGGAACTGCCCAAGATGCCACAAAAAGCCGTTATATCACTTGCAACAGTCCGTTCATTGATTTCCCCATTTCCCAGATACAGAAACTGTTGCTCTTTTATTAGCAAAGCTTTGGAAACCCCTACCCATAATAGCAAGAGAGGCAGCCTGGGAAATTTTGCAACTGCTGTGGCTGAATTATGAAAGGGAGGGATTGACAGCACCATCGAAAGCTAGCAAGGGAGACAGAAACGAGAGCCTCCTCTGCCCGACACGCACCACCATGGTAGGGGTAGCCAGTGGGGGATGTTCCCCTTTCCAGCTGACCGCCCACTGAACACGGGCACAAGCAGCCCGTGTCTCTCCACATCACCTCCAATGGTCTACAGCCTGCTGGTGAAATGCTCCCCAAAGGAGCCCGGCTCCATGCTAGGGCAGAGAAGTTTTCTTGAAAAACAGGAGTATGAGATGTCAACCCAACAGAGCTGCTGTCCTGGGAGAACAGGCTTGAGCCGGGGGCTCATGTCTTTGTGGGGTGTCCTGATCTGGGCTTTGCCTGGCTCCCTTGCTCCTTTTCGAGGCCAAAGCCCTGCTCCCCTGGGAACCCAGCCTGAAAGGGGTCAGTTGTGTGTTCAGTGAACGGACTGGCAGCACGAGGAAAGCCCATTTTTCAAGCCAGGCCTTCCCACAGCTATGGTTGAACTGATCATGGAGACTGACGGACAGGATCCTGCAGAAGAGCTCCGCTGAGGTTATTTCCACACCATGCCTTGCATGCGCGGGAGCTCCAGGCCAGAAAGATGGCAGGATTGGTCCTCCGGGGAGGGTAGAGACTTGACAGCAACCCGGGCACGCCGCGTCTCAGCGGGAGCAAATGCAACGGTGACCAGATGCTCCCGTGGCCACATCAAAGCAGGTGCCAATGGGAGTCGGGGGTGCAGCAGAGCACAGCTCTGCTCCCGTGGCTTCTGGCTTTGCCTCCTGCCTGGGTCTCTGGTGCTGCTGCACCCTCCTCCTCCCCCTGCAACACCCCGATTCCTCACAGTCGCATCCTGGCCCCTCTGCCTCTCCCTCTGCCACTCTGTCCCTTTGCTGCTGCAGAAGCCTGCACGGCAACTCCCACTCGGGCAGATAGAAAATACTTGTCCGACTCCTCACCCACAAAACCAAACAGGGTCCTGATTAGAGGAAGGTTTCTGAGCACTCTGGGAGCACGGCACACAAGCACGTGGCAGCACATGGCACCGCTCCTCTGGCAGTGGTACCAGCCACGGGGAGGGGAGGGCAGGGAGTTTCAGGAAGAGGGGCGCTCGCTGATGGGGGATGATGCTTCTTTTGCAAAGGGCAGGGAGGGTTGCAAAGTCCCAGCTCAACTGTGGAGGAACACCCGCCACCCCAGAGCACCTTTGCAAAGGGCAGTGGGGCTTGGGGCAGGTGGGTGATGCAGCCGAGACCCGCAGTGCTGGGAAAACCTCTGACTGCCTTCCCATGAATTTGATTTGTTTTACCCTCTCCCATCCCTGCCTCCTGCAGACCTGCTCGAGCCCTCCCACACTTGCAACGGGTCAGGAAGGCAGTGCCAGGCCAGGGCCAGCCCGCTGCGGCGCAGGGAGAGTTTGACCGCTCGTTAGCGCGTTCCTTCATTGAATCAATTTCTGGACCCCCAGCTCTTAGTAGAGCTTCCTTTGGGTGCGAGCATCCAAAGGTCCCCACGTAACACAGCTCCTAAACTTTCTCCACCCTGGTTGTGCCATCTCCAAGAAGAAAGGCGATTCATGAGCCTGAAAGTCCTGAAATAGAGGGGGAAATGCCAGCACGGCTCCCTCCACCGTGCCCACGCAGACTGGCAGACGCGGCAGTGGGGAGACGAGCAGGTACTCGCACAGGGGTGGGCGTGGGACACCAAACCCTGCCTGGCTGGGGGAATCTTTCAGCTGTGAAAGAGGAGTTTCCCCCATCGCTCCACAGAGAGAAACGCAGCTCGGGACTTCCCCGCTGGCATTTCCCCACCGGCCCATGCTTTGCAGCAGAGGGAGGTGCCAGCTCCACTGGGGCACGGGAGCCGCTACGCCCCCGCGTTCCAGGAATGGAAAACAGAGCGAGCATCCTCAGCCTCGAAGCAGCAGTACGTGAGCACGGAGAGGCAGAGCAGTCCCTAATCCGCCTCCTGCTCACGGGTGCTGCCAGCCAATGCTCGCCCCTGGGGGTCTCATCCTGCTCTGCCCAATGCAAGGAAAGGGCACGGGATGAAAGCACCAGCAGAGCCCTGAGCTGGGAAACACGATCACGGCTGGGAAACGCACACGGTGCACATGCAGAGCCTCAATTTAAGTGGAAATGGGGATGGTGGAGACCATGCTCCCAGCCTGACTCGTGGCAGTTTCCACAGGAAAGCGCTAACCCTTCCTGTCCTGCACAATGGAGCTAAGGCCCCGGCGATGACCTGAGGGCTGGGGACACCCCGATGTGCCAGATTACTGACCGGTGCCTCACCGTGACACAACTCCCAGAACTGGCTGCGACCCAGCAACCGCCAAAGGGTTAGCAGCAATTGTTAAAAACCCAAACAACCAAAAAAAACCTGAAAACCCCCTCTAACACAGTGCACAATGCTCTTAAAAATTATTTTTCTTTTCTGCAATAAAACCAGGAACAAGATTAGCAAGCAGAGGTCATTTCCAAGCAACCCAGGCCAGGGCATCCCCCACGCCTGGTCCCAGCCGCTTGCCCAGGTGAGCACAGGTCTCCAGCTCAGGCTTCCCCCTCTGCAGGGAGGGAAGCCTCCACCAGTGTCGGGCAAACCCTGAGGATCCCCCTCGCTGCACCACGGGGCCGCAGGGAAATCCAGCACCAGATTGCACTACCGAGCAGGAATGGATACCGCGTAGCGTAAGCCTTGAGAAATCTGCTGCTTAAAGGTGAAGCTAAATGAGAATAAAGCATCCAGCCGCTGGTTCACTCGCTTCATCCCATGCTCCGGCCACCTCCCAACGCCCGGCCGCCCTCCCTCCTTCCCACGCTTGCTGCAGGAGGCACCTGCGCTTTCGGGGCGCGTTTCCCACTCCTGGCACACCCCACCAGCTCTGCAGTGGCCGTCACAGGTATCCTCATTAGTGCAGCAACACCGTAGATCCTGGCAAAGCCCTGGGGTGTTTCTAAATATAGGAGGCTCCCTGCAAGTCCCCTGTCCCTGCAGAGACACTTGCAGGCTGCTGAGCTGGGGCTTCCAGCCCCTGCTGAGATCCAACACACCGCCCTGCAGGAAAGTCCTCCCTCCTCCCAGGGAGTCGAGCTCATTTCTGTACTGTCATTTCACCTCTTTAAACACACAGATAATGTAGAAGAGAAGGTAACATTAACCGTGACATATCAATTGTTTGCCATCAAGAAAATCCAGATTTAAGGCTCCTGCAGCGACAGTACAAACACTGAACACACACACACAGCAAGAACATGGGCTTTCCCTGCTCCAAAATCAAAGGAAGTTTTGCCTCAAATTTTAACAGCACCTGGATCACACCAAAACCCCTTACGCAGGTGGGACACTGACCGCTCACCACCCACCAGCTCCGGAAAGCATTGCCCCTATTTCAGGTTCTCCAGTAGCTTTATCCCAGGGTCCCTTCTTGCACAGTCAGATTCGTGGTGTATTTCTGTGAGGGGCAGAGTTAAGGTGACAAGAGGATCCCTCACCAGGAATCCCCTGACCCAAGCACATCGGGAAACATCTGCCTCAGTGCTGCAACCAGCGCCGATTTTTGCATCGTGGAGCAAACCCTGCACTTGGTTGCAGCTGCAGCACAGCAGCAGAGCGAGAGGGCAGGATCGATGCCCACACAGACGGCAAGACCAGGCAGGGCGGCCACCAAGGTGTGCGGAGGCAGAGTCGAGCTCTGCAGCCGATTGCTGCCTCCCAGGTTTTCACACCCATCAGCCACCCCAGGGCAGCAGAGCCAGGACACACACAGCAAACACTCCCTTTTGCACTGAGCTACAACACAAGTCTTTTTCCATATAGGAAGGCTTCCGCTCCCTCCCAAACTCCTCCTTTCATTTTGGTGCCCTGGATTTGGCAAGTGCAAGACATGGTCTGCCTCAAAATACACCACTTCAGAGAGGAAACGGTCACATCTGGAGGCGGTGCTGGCTCTTGGCATCTTTAACTTTGCCCGAAGTTCACCACCCCCAGATAGCGCCGGGGTGGGGTCACGGCACCTCTCTGCCCCTTGCTCACCCACCCCGTCCCTGGAGCTGAAAAAGGGCTGGCGGCTCACTTGCCTTCTACTTACATCATCATCCTGCACGCTCAGGGGGATATCCAACATGCACATCTGCACAGGCTGCACCAGAGCCTTCTGCACGTTGAACAAAGGTTTTGCCTCCATCTTCCCGGGGATGGAGGGGCTGCTCATTCTTCTCTCTCTCCTCCGCCGCTCCTCTTCCAGGAGCAGGTCCAGCCCAGGCAGCGAAACAGATTGGAGATCTCTCCCTGCTCAATTTTGTCAGCACATCTTGCCAACAGCTGCTGCTTCTGCTGCTCTAAGAGGTCTTATTTCCTTCCTTGCAAATCAAAGAGCTGCGAGGAGCTGCACCAAGAGGCTGTGTGTGCGCGTGTGTGAGCAAGCACGCCTGTGTGTGTGTGTGTGTGTGTGTGTGCATGTGTGTAGCCGGTGATGTTCCTGAGGTCGGTGAAACAGCCCTTTGCAAGCATGCCACGGCACGCTGCCTTCCCCCAGCCTCTCCTTTCTTTCAGGGCAATCTCGGTGCTGGCTCCGGCTGCTGCTTTGCACTGGCGTGAGGCTTTCAGCCTCATCAACATGCGTGGCACTCACAAACCCCGTGCATTGTCTCAGAGACACAACAGGTCCTGCCTGCTGTTGATTTCTGATTACGATCAAACTGCGTCTGCAGCAGCTACAGCATTTCCCTCTGGCTGTTGTGGCAGGCAAACAAGCAGAGCTGGAAGGATGAGAGGGTGTGAGACACAGAGGATGAATGATCTGAGCTGGAGCCTCCCCTTTTCTTTCCTTCTCTTCTTCCATCCCTGCTTTCCATTGTCGGAGGCAGTTTCAGCTCAATGCCTTCCTGTACTCCAAGGACCACAGTGAGGCTTAAATAATTCACATCCAGAGAGTGCTTGGGAACCTTACGGCACCGAAAATGCAGCGTGGCACTAAAAGACAGTGAATATTGGTGATCATTTTGTTTGCATGTCAATTCTGCGTGGAAAGTTTTGCCCAGGTGAGCATGGCACCAGCTGCCTTTTCCACCACAGAGAGCCTGCGACTCCAAAACGGAGTTTTGCTAAAGGGAGTATGGCACAAAATGGGGTGGTTTTGCTACAAAGAGCATCTTCCTGCAGAACTTGCACCAACAGTAGCATGAGAGAGTCGACATGGAGCAACATGTGTATCACCTGCATACGTGTATCAGACATGTTATTGCTCTCACAAACAAGAGTAAACCTGGGGCCAAGTCCATGGGCCATCTTCTTGCCCTCATCAGCTGCAGAGACCAGGCTTAAGAACTCGGGGAAACACCCAGGGTGTCTCTCTCCAGGGAGGGCAGCAGTAGAGGAGAGAAGCAGTCTGGTGGGTTCTTTGAGCTGCACCCGGCAAGGCAAGTCACTGGGGCCAGCTAAATACCCAACAGAGGGGCCACGTGAAATGTCGGGGCCAAGTCAATAAAAAGTCCTCATTGCCCTCAAACAAACAGGAGTTTATGTCCTTACAGCCGCCCTTCTTGCTGGGCCCAGCGGGGATGACATAAATAGGGTGAACAGACCCTGCTCCAGGCAGGCATTTTTGGGTGGTTTCCCATGACTGCAAGCAGCAGTGGGTCCCACTTTGGGGGTGCCCCTTGCTGCATGCAGGGCAAAGGTCTGGGACGGTGCAGCCTTGTCCCAGCTTTCCCAAACCCAGCCACTGCCCGAGGCCACAAGCCTGGCTTGCAGCACGCCTGGATTTCAGAGCAGAGCCGAGGAGCCTTGCTGAGCCGGGCATTCCTGCGGCGTTAGGTAAGCTGGGCTTGGCGAGCCCTGCTCAGCGCCCAGCCAGCGCCGGCCCCGCTCCCTCCTGGCCTCCCCAAGCTGGGCTGAGTCATTCGCACAGGAGCCAGAGCCGGCCGAGACGCTGGGGTTAGACGGGTCTCATACACAAACGGACCCTTCGTGCTGCTCGCAGTCGGAGCTGGGCACCTTCCCAACATGCTGGGGCAGAGCGTGAGACTGCAGCAGGGTCCAGCACGTCGTTCCCGGGAGAAATGCAAGGATGAGAAAACCAGTGCTTACGCGCTGCGCAAATGGGAGCTAATAGGCAAGCCTGGAACAAGACCAGATAGGGATAAACCCACCATAAAATAAGTTTTAACTGGAAATTAGACAGATTTTTCAGCCACCATATGGCTGAGATGAGCAGCAGCAAGGACACAGAGGGCAGCACTGCAGCAGCCCCGGGAATGGCTTTGCAGGGGAGGAGAGAGGGGAGATCACAGCTACAGCACATGGACAAAGCGGTATTTCCAGGGCCACCTCCCAGCTTCTGGCTGACAGCATTTTGGCAACTATCTGGCTCTTTTCATGGCAGAGAGGTAGTGCCACAGCCCAGGAAACACCTTGGCATGGCCAGTCACTGACCTTCTACATACATGATGTCTTGTCTTGGTGACTCAATACAACGTGCGCTCCCATCGAGGACAGTCCCACGTTTCACACTGCCATCACCAGCAACAAAATTTGCCCCCAGCATGGGCAGTACCCACAGCTCTGGTTCCAGGAAAGGCGATTCAAACCTGTGCTTCAGCTCCAGCTCAGGTTACTCACCTCCCCACAACAACAGGTTGACAGAGCACGGCTTTCCAATAACAACCTTCCAGTAACAAGCTGGGCTTGGCCAGCCAGGATTGCACCTTCCAACGGGCCTAAGTGACTGCACCAAGATCCTGAGGAGGACACAGATTTCACACTCAAGTGCCAGAATCTCCAAGGGCTACCATCCCCAGGAACCCACTTATCCTGTTCAGCGGCTAATCTTTCCCATGGGAACAGGAGTCTCTGCAAAGGTGGCGTGGAGGTGTAGGAGTCCCATCATCTACTGGTGCCCGGGTCTGCGGGGCTCCCCTGGACCTCACAGTAACAACAAGGAATAGATGACAGAGGTTGCTACCCCAGAGCACACACTTCTGGTAGGGGCTCAGTCTGCTCTGCTGGTCCCCAGAGCCCAGCGACCTCCCACCAGGCAGCCATAAAGATGCCAAAGGGATAATCCATCTGGAAAAGTCACAAACCACACAGGCAGACTGCGAAGGAAAGCAAAACAACAAGTGCAGAGTCCCAGGAGAGATGCGAGGCAGAGCAGCAGCAGAACAGGTTGGACAAAAGAATAGCCGCTCTGGAGAACCGCCTCAAAGCAACAGCAACGGGACGCAGTGGATTGGGGCTGACGGGACATGAGAGCTGCTGTGCATGGAAGGCTTCGGCCAAAGGTAACCAGCCAGATGTTGTGGGTATTTGCAGTCCCAGAGAGAGCGTGAAACCTTCCCCTCCTCACCAGGGGCCAGCTCAAGCATGTCAACCCACCAGTCTCCCAGACACCTGCATAAGCCACTGGGGAACGTAACGGTCCTTCAATAGAAACCTGAAAAGTGGTTTTGAACAATTTCCCATTGGGAGATTTTCAGCACAAGTACAAGGCAAAGATTCCCCGGCATCAAACCAGCCCAGACAGGACAATCCTACGCAGACTTTTGAACGACAGCCTCATCCTACTCCTCCTCCAGTCTGGCTGGCACGAGTGGAAACAGTGCCACGATCCCAGATCCTCTGGCAACAGCAGCCAAGCACCTTAAACGTACTGCCACAACAGTAACAGAAAAGCCATCCCCACAAGCACAGGACTAACTCACTGCTGGAGCCCAATGGCAGCACGTGCCAGCCCAAGGAGCGGGGAAGCCCTGCAAGGAGTGGAGAAGAAATCTCCCCCTGGTATCACCTTACCCCAGCGGCCACTTCTGGCAGACAGGGAAGCCCCAGCACAGCCACTGATGCTTCCCCATTTCATTTTGCACTGGAGCTGTATTGTTTCCTGCAGATCCAGCTGAGCAGATAAAGCCCATCATGAGACCTAACTGCTTAGCAACGATTACTGGAAAAACACTGTTTTCCAGTTAACAGTCTTGGCAGAACAGAGCAACTGCAGGGCAAATAAATTGTGATCCCTATGCGGGACACATCCTGCCCCCAACTGCTCTACTGCTGCCTCAGGGAGAGGCTGACTCCTGCCCTGGGAAGTGCATCCATTCCTTAAGGTCTGAACAGCCTCTGCTACCCTGCTAGCACATCGTTTTGGGTGCACCGTGATGGATTACGACTGAATCTCTGCATAGGTGCATGCAGGTTTCAGTGACAAACTCATGTATAGGAGGATCTTAGTACCCAGCATAGCTGCGATGGCATAAACATTCAGAATGCTCCAAGAACCAGTGACCAACCTCTCCCACCACGTTGGTCATTCCTTACACCAAGTGACTCACGAGGACAAAGGCCCACCTAAGGAAGGCTGACTCTACTGCTTGATGCAGTCAAGCATCAAAGACTTTAACAAAATTAAAGAAATTCCACAGAAATAACAATGGCGAGTTTGTTTTTCGAAGGAAATTGCAACTCCATGTATTGTTCACAAGCCCAAACATCACGACTTTCTGCACATGCACGAGAATGCTCTACTTGAGAGAAACGACACAAAACCGACTGGTTTATTTTCACTGTGCGAGGCTGATAGAAAGGCAAAGAGGAAACAAAGCAGCATGACGAGTGAAAGGCAAATGGAAAATCCCAACAGCTCTTCCCCTTTGATAATTATCAGTAATAGAAAGAGGAAATCTGCTTTCAAAAACACAGAAATCCCAACCTGATAGCATCCCTCTGAGGAAATCTGGCATTTACAAGAAGCCTATGGGTAGATTTAGAGAGACAGATACAGGCGCAGACATGAAGGCGGATGCCTAGTGGGACTTCCAGGAGACCATGAGCAGGTAGGATACCTATTTCTCAGTGAGAATCAAAAGCACCTTGGTATCTTAGCTCGTGGGTGCTTCTCTATATCCCATTTGACATCCATCTGTCTTGTCCCAAATGAGTTGTGAGAAGAAATCCCATTGATTTGTATCTGCACCCTTGTCTTTAGGCATTTATTTGAAGAAGCCACCCTTATTCCCTCAAAGTTACTCCTGATAGTGACCACAGCCCGTGCCGCACCTCGTGCCTCTGGAAAGCCCATCTGGCATTCAGCATCCTGAGCCGAATAAATTCCCATGCTCCCCAGAATAGATATGAATGCAAAATTAATTTGCAATCAAGCCCGCGCGAAGCATGAGACGGCCTTTTAATAGGTGCAGAGCAGCAATTACCAATGCAAAGTGAAAGCCAACAAGCATTAAGGGGGGGTGTGGGGGGGAAAAACCAATTAGTTTTCTTGGGATTCCTCCACACATTTGCCACTTGAGCGGTTTCAATTTTCACGCTCCCCTGGGGGCTGAGAGTGCACCCTGGGAGCCATCATGTCCCCGTGGGGAGGGGATGGGGACGGGGACGCTTCCCCATGGCCTCCCCTTCTGAGGTCCCATGATGCGGCTGTGCTGGACCAGTCTCCATGGAGACAGTCACCGCAGCAACGGAGACCAGAGGGGCTCATGGGGCTGCGAGAGGATGCAGATGAGACCGAGGACCATCTCCTCCCCCATAGGAAAGGGGCCGTCAGGTACCCACATGCCTCCTTTCTGCTTCTGAGACTGTTTCCCTGCATTGGCAGGATAAAAGGGCTCTTGCGATCCAGCTGCCTCGTCCCATGCTGAAAGCGCTTTATCCTGTTGAAATCAGTCCCACGGGAGCTGGTAATATTGAGCTGTCACGGTGGGTACGGCATCGGAGGGAGCCGAGCTCGAGGCTGTCATGGCAACAGTTTATTGAGTTTCCATAACTGCCCTCCCCCCGGAGACAGGGACAGAGCCCAGGCCGGGGGCATTAATGCAGCAGCCCCCAGGGGCACACGGCTGGGGACCCCAGGGTGGGCAGAGCTGCTCCAGGAGGGGTACCCGCTGCTCCGGCCACGATGCCACCAGCCATCGTGCAACTGCCCAACTGCCCGTGCACCAGGCGGAGGAAGGACCCCATCCGTGGGCAAGACGTCACGGAGCAGCTTCCCACTCCCTCCTGCCCCAAGTGGCACCAGCACCCCGTACCACCACGCTGCTGGAGGGCAAGGAGGACAGTCACCATGTCACTCCCTGCCTCCACCATCCCTTCCTTGTTCACCCCAAAACTAATCTCAGTTTTCTCACTAGACTGAGCCCATTTAACAACATCCCCCCAGTCTCCCCATCCCATGTGCAGCCACTCTGTGCTGCCAGAGTGACCTGGGTGCAGCTCTCAGGCAAGGAAATCCCCGGCACAAGGCCTGCATGTGTTTGGGGCATATATTGCTGGGATGACTGTATTCATGCACGGGTGCCTAACTTCCCAGGCTGGGCGTACAGGGCAGGCTTAGGGGCTGGGGGCTCAGAGGTACTAGTGCGGGAGGACGACACAAACTGCCACATGCCCATCACAGCTGTTCCCTGCCACCTCCGAACGCGAGGAAAAGTCCCATCATCTCTCAAAACATCTTCCTGTCAGGGGAGCCCGCAGCACTCCAGCACAGACAGATTTAAGAAAGACCAGGGCCAAGAATAAGCTCCCAAACGTCAGCACGCCCTGGCCCCTCTAGGGCCAGCTCTGGACCGTGCCCTGGCAGCGCAGCCAGCCATCTCACTGGGACTCGGGCAGGCACGGCGCAGGGCACAGCAGAGCTCAGCTGTCCCCACGCCAGCCTGGCAGCACGACGAGGCGCTTCCCACTGGAAACAAAATCTTTGCTGGAGACGAGAAAGGTGCTGGGGGAAACGGAGAGCTGAGGGTACCGGCAAGCCATGACAATCCCCGCTGTTACCAATTGTAATTTCTCCGCGGGGGTTTATTCCACCTGCCAACCAGGCCAGAGCAGCAGCCGTCTGCGATGAGAGACCAAGCTGGCAGCAAGGCCAGGGCACCTCTTCGGGCATATGTCTGCAGGCATCCAGGCCTGCCTGCAAACAGGGGGCACACAGATGTGATGTGCATTGTGCTACAATGCACTACCTGGAGCATTCGCCAGAGACAGAGCAGCCACTAATTCACCCACGTTCCCAAAGGAGGACATCCCTGTCCCCCACCCCACCCCTGGAGCCTGCTCTTGTCCGCAGGACACCGTGCCATGGAGTCTAAAACCGTCTCAGCTCCTCATGCATACTTTAGCCTACATAACACGTGGCCAAGAGGTTATCTGCAGATCCACATCACTGCTCCGTGTCACTTGGCAGACAACAAACCGCGGGCTCAGAGAGTAAGAGATACAGCTGTGGCAGCTCAGAGGTGTCCAGCCCTATGCACTAAGCCAAAGGCTCTCCCAGTCCTCCCTCTTCATGCTTGCTTTGCAGGCTAGGGTGCTTAAAGAAGTTTCCACCATGTGCAGTCCCCTCTCCACCGGCTTGTGTTAGCCATGGGGATAGGAAACACTTGTTGCACGGCCAGATTCCTGAAGCAGGCTGACTTTCCTGGAAGTTTCCTTCAGGGCTCCCGTTCAGCCGCTCCCCACCCTCCCCTTAGGACAGTGAAGGGTTCGACATTGCTTCCTCGGCTGCAAGGGGAGCCGATGCCTTTGCAGACCTCTCCCAAGAGGCATAGCCCTGGCTCAGAGAGGGAGAGGCATTTCAGCCTGGATCCCCCTCATAGGAGGGTGAGGGGGGCAAGGACACGGCAGGGCGGGACTGACCAAACCCCAAGGCTGTCAGCTTCGGTGGACACAGTCCAGAGAGCGCAGAGGCCCTTTCCTGACCTCCCCGAGGGCTGCGGCCGGACCTCAGCTTTCCCAGGCCTGGCCCCTGCGCAGCGCAGACGTGCAGCCTGCCATGGAGGGGTCTGCAGCCCCCCCGGCCCCATCCCCTGCCAGCTCTGCGGCCCCTCGGGGACTGGGAGCCCGCTGCATTTTGGGGATGGCGACTTGTGAGCTCACTTTGCTTGCATGGATTAATGAGCCATCCTACCAACCTGCTGTCTCCAGATGCTTTCTTACGGTAGAGAGGAGGGCGAAGCCCCCTCAGGCATTGCAGAGCAGTGCCTGCTTTCAGCTTTTAGGCCAAGGCACCATTTTTGGCTGGAGAAAGGGGAAATGCCTGGGTTTCCCGCAGCAGACACGGGGAGCTGGGGAACACCATCCAGCGCTTTGGGACACGCAGCCAGCACCACGGGGCTGCATCAGCATCCTGATTGCCTGTGTGGTCCCAGGCACTGCACCGACCAGGACCCTTGCAGCCAGAGAAACACGTGGACAGCACCGGCGGACCGAGAGCATCCTCTGCAATTGCAGGAGGCCCCACCGGCATGGCACACAGCACAGGAGGCAGCACGTCCTCCCTCCGGCACCGTACCAGTCTCTCCCGCACACCCAGCACAGCCATCTAGTGATTGTCCTGTAAATAGGATGAAACTCAGCCCTGGAGGCCCACCATTGATTTCTGTTGCCTAACGACAGGAAAGCTTTATAATCCTATTAACTAAACACCCTTTCAAGCAGCACTGGGAACAGCACAAAGGGGAGTTGTATAAGCCGTAAGAGCCACCCAGTGCAGCGCCTGGCTTCGATAGGTGCTGGGTGAATTCCCCAAAAGCGGGGCTGCGACACCCGCAGCGGCAGGCGCAGTGTCGGTGGTGGCCCCTGCAGAGATATGTTGGATCCTACCAAGAAACACGTGCTTCAGCTGCAGGTCGCTGGCCGGAGTGCAAAGGAGCTAGGAGGCCTTGCACAGGAAAATGGTGACCACATGTGCAAACTTGCAGGACTTAGCCCCTGAAATATTGACAAATATCATTGCATTTCAATCTCTTCCTAATTATCACCACCTTGGCCGTACTTATAGACGTTTCCCAGCAAAAGGTACACTGCTTTGGCCAAAATATATAAACAGTTCATGGAAGAATGTGAATTTCATTGCAACTTCCTAAGGAGAAAGGATATATTTCAGAATACTTCTGTTTGCAAAACATTTCAAGGTTGCATCCCTCCCCCCTAGTTTGCAATGACAGCCAGTGTGAAAAAAAAGAAAAAACATCAAGTTTGCAGAGGATGTAAAATCCCAGTTTCCCACCCAGCCCCAGGTACCCCAGAGCCACGCTGCATTTCCGTACGAAGGCGAGAAGCCTCCGTGCTCCGGTGAGCTCCGAGGAAACGCTGCTGAGCCACACGCAAGGACGGAGACCAGAGCAGCCGTGGGTACTGTGGCCAGACCTCCCACCAAGTGCCACCACGCAAAATACAGATGCCTGGCTGATGCCTCATCTGACTAAAATCCCTTCAAGTCCAGATCCCCTCCAAACGGCATGGTCGGGATATCTGCAGCGGTTAGCCTGAGGAGGAGGGCATGCACTGCAGCAGGAGGGAGACAAATGCCTTTCTACCAGTGGAAATGCACCTTCCCCAGACCATGGAAGCACGTATCGGTCATCTCCCTTTCCCTTTAATTAGCTATTCACACAGCACTGCAAATTGCCAGGCCTAATATTTTCTACAACGGGTTATGAATGCAGAGGCACAGGATGGGCTCTTTGTCAGGGGACAACCATGCCGCAGGCATCCCCATCAGTGCCACGCGCAGCGACGGAGCAGGAGGCCGGGCACAGCTCTCCTCAACAAAACCCTTCCTCCTTTTAGTGCTTATCCCACTGAGGGCAAAATAAACTGCCCTCCATGAGCACTGGGGAAGGAGCGTGTCCGATTCACCCGTACTGGGAGAAGGCTGGGGGGCCACAGGCTCTGGCTTGCAAACCCACCACACCGAGGCACAGCGCTTGCACCAGCCTCATTATTTTGGTGCCACTGAGGACAGCACAGCCGCCAGCAGCGCCTGCCTGTCACCATGGAAATGCTGAACGGGAGGGTTTGAAGCCTGCTGGGACTTTCAACCTCTGCCAAGCAAAACAGGGCCCTTCAACAACTGCGAGTCCTGAGCATTTGTGTGAGGAGGAGACTTGTGCTCCCCTTGGCCTGCCGGGCATGAGGCAGCTAACATGGGACTTCTCACAGGGAAAAAGCCACCCGGAGAACCTCCCGCTCCTCCAGCCTCCGCACAGGCAGAGCTCTGCCCCATCCCTCAGCTGCTCCTGCCCTGGACCAGCTGCCCTCTCCCTGTGTGCACCCACCAGATCTGCCCTGCAGACACCCCACAGCTCAGGCAGCAGTGGTTTTCTGGGTCTGCACAGCCAATGCCTCAACCACCACTGCCGTGGGAAGACTCCTCCATCTCCTCCCAGCAGACTTGACCACTGGCCCTCCCCCTGGGGCTGCCCAAGCTCCTTGGAGACGGGCTAGAAAGCAGCCAAGAGCCAGCGGTATTCCTGTTCCCCCATAACTTGGAGCAGGGCACACAGCAGCAGCAACCACCCTCACCAGGGCGCTTCCGCCTGCCCTGGACCTTGCTGTGCCACCTTGGCCGCCCGTCGCTGTTTTTCACGCCGGTGGCGTCTCCTCCCCGGGGAGGCGAAGAGCCACGACCGCATGGGACGCAGCACTGAGCAGGATGGGCAGGAAACACACGGTGGGAAATCCGCTGTGAGATGAAGGCAGCGGGGCCAAAAGAGCAGGACAGGGCAGCTGCCAAAGATTTCAAAGGGGCCTACGGGCTGCCCTGTGAAATGACCCCGACCTCCCCATCCCGTGCCGACGGCCCGCATGGAGCCAGGCGGGCTCCTTCGGCGCTGAACATGGCCTTTGCAGCGTTTGCTTCCTGCCTTCAGGAGAGGCAGGACGTTTATAGCAAGGGAGTGGGAAACAGATTGGGACTGCATGGAGGAGGAAAGATGAAAAGGAACAGCGGATGTCCTGAGAAACCCGCGAGGGTGCAAGCCAGATATGGCTTTCAGGGTAATATCAGCCAGCCCGTGCCTTCAGGGGGGCTACGAGCAGGTTCACAGGGCCACATCGTGAATCCTGGGCAGAGGGAGAGCATCGCCTCTAGGCTGTGCCGGCAACCTGCACCCCAGCTGCACACCCCCTCCTCTGACAATGCCAGCAGTGCTTCTCCAGTCACACAAGTGATCCCTCCTAACAGCGCAGGTCAGCCTACAGCAGTCAATATCTACACCACACCTCGCTCATTTTCTCTCCCCCCTCCTCCCTTTCTTTTCTAGACCCTACAGGGAAGCATGGAGCCTTATCTGGGATGCCTTGACATCCCAGAGCTCTGGCACCACATCTAAAGCCTCTCTGATTTTCTCCAGATCCTACACAGAAGCAGGACAGACCAAGGGAGGGTTTCCTCCACCCTCTCTGAGCTGCAGCAGGCGAACAGCCCATCGGGGCACCGCTGTTCCCCTTCCTTCCCCCCCAGCCCCCTCGCTCTGCCTCTTTCCTTCCTTCCTTCCCCCATCTCTGAAATCTCTCTTCAGGCAGGGTGGTGAAGGACTTTGTATTGCAGCTACAGCTACTCCAGGGAGCACGCAACGTTCACCAGCCCCAAGCGCAGGAGGGCAGGAGCCCGTGGGGCCGTGCCGGAGCACAGCTCAGCGAAGCCGGGAGCACCGGGGGGCTGTAAATCTTTGCAGTGGATGAACTCCCGCTGCACTCCCTGGCCTCAAGGGAGCAGGAACTCTGTCCTGGAAGCCTGTGATTCCCCGGCACGCCACCTCCAAGCCGCCTTTGACGTCAGCTCATGTCTACAAACATTGTCTTTGACACAAGGCCAAAGCTTGCAACGCAGGGGAAAATCAGTGGAGAAAGCGAATATTCTTAGAGATACCCGCAGAGAGCCTGCTCCAAGAGCACTGGGTGGCAAGGGGCAGTGGGCCGAGGGTGAATGCGCAGGCACACCCGGGGTGACTTGGGAGCCAAAAGGTCCCCAAGAAATCAAGTCGTTTAAAATGCAAATCCCCAAGGAAAACAGATGGGTGAACCCTCACTACAGGTCACACAGACTGGACTCGGGCAGGCCCAGCAGGAAAACCTGCTCACATCTGGAGGCTCCGCCGCTGCCAGCAGATCCTGCAGCAGCCGGGGGCTGGCCCCAGGCAGAGCAAACTGGATATTTGCGAGACAGCTCAGCACCCACACAGCTGCCTGCCAGCCCCTGCCACGGCCGCTCCTGAACGCCCGGCGCTGCTCCAGCCGCTGGGGCAGCAACACAGCGCATTCAACCACACTGCTCCATGCACGTATTTAAATACTACTATACCAACACTTAACAGCACAGATGTGGCAGCCTGGAAAGCAGCAAAGGCACCTCTCCCAGCCCCTGCTGATGGAAAGGTCATGCGTTTGCCGGTTGTTTGCCGAGTGCTAGGGAAAGCTGGGGGATGGGTTGACTGGTGACAGTGGGAACAAGCACAAAAGGGAGCTGTGGATCAGGGCTTTCTTTTCATAGGAGGGACACAGTGATTGACACGGCCTGGCTGAGGTCTCACAGCAGGCCCATGGTGGCTTTGGGATTGGATCTCAGGTCTCCAAGGATGGAGCTGGCTCATATTACTCATCATCGAGAAGCCAAGCACAGCTCCTCCTTGGTGAGCAAGACGCAAACACCAAGCTCCGCTGAGCAGATCTGCTCCCCGCAGCGGAGCCCAGCTTGGCGTGCGCGCCGCTTTCCAAGAGAGCCGGGCACCTGCCATGCCCCGGCTCCCGTCACCACTGACCCTTCTCAGCACTGACGAAGGCAAAAACCACGGCAATAACTCATAGGGAAAACAACAGTGCCATCTGCTGCACAGCCCCACTCGGCCCCGAGCAGCCGGACAGCCCGTGGCCTGCCCACACCAGGCATTCGCACAGGCTTACGCAGTTCGCACCGGTCACAACAGCGTGCAAAACGCATCCCCAACCAGCACCGAGCCAGGCACGGAGGCAGCAGCAAGCATCACTGCATTGGGAAGGGAACCCTACAGCAGTCCCGACAGCCACCCGCAGCTGAATGACTGGGGACAGCCTCTGGTTTGCACAGAAGGGCAAAGGACAGCAGCACGGGGAGGTGGAGCAGAACAATAGGGTGTCCCAAAGCCCATTTAGTGACCGCAGTGTGTGAAGGAGATGGAGGAAGAAGCAAGCTCACTTGGTAAAAGCAGGCAAACAACCCCTCTCCTCCATCAGCACGCTGCAGGTGAAGCACATCTTCCAGCCTCTCTACAGGCAAGGGCAGGGGGGAAGAGGCAAACAGCCCCTAACACGCACCGAGCCTTGGCAAGCTAGCTGACACCATCCCGAGCGTTTCCTTTGGAGAGAAATCCCGGATTCTGGCACTAGACACCATGCACTCCCACATGTACTTTGTCACCCTGATATCCCAGGGAAACTCCAGGTAGTGGGGACACCTGGGAGAGCAGGCTCAGCCTGAGGGAGCTAATAGCAGTTGCTCTGCACCTCCAGCCCCAGCGGCTGTGTGTAGTTGCCAATTAGCCACCCCTGCTCCACAAGTGATTGCAGTTTGGTGGCAGGTGAAGCAGTTTCTCTGCATGTACCGCCTGGAAAGCATGCTGGCATCCTCCGTGAGACATGTGTTGCTATAGCAATGGGAAAAGTATCAGAAGCAAAACCAGCATTGATAGATAGCGCAGATTGCTTTTAAGATTTACCATGCAAGATCAGGACCCCTGCTTCTCAAGGTCCAGTAGCCAGGCAGCGTGTAGGGAACGGCACAGTGAGAACACTGTGAGGAACTGAAAAACACAACCCCAAAGATGCCCAGAATAAACAAAGTTCTGAAAAGCCCCTCCTTTCTTCACATGAAGGGTCATCTCAAAGCAAACTGACCCCAAAGATAATAGACTGCACTGAGCTACAGGATGTCAAATCAATCATTACAGTATCCCAGAGATTTGTTCTGGAGCCTGCAGCAGTCGCTGCATCCTCTGTTCACGTCTGATCAGCCCTGTCTGCGGGCACATACACACATGCATGAGTGGGAGCTCCAGATGGAGCAGCCAA
Source organism: Gymnogyps californianus (assembly GCF_018139145.2). Taxonomy (NCBI): domain Eukaryota; kingdom Metazoa; phylum Chordata; class Aves; order Accipitriformes; family Cathartidae; genus Gymnogyps; species Gymnogyps californianus. The sequence continues at coordinate 8,097,175 of NC_059488.1, forward strand.
ACCACGCTGAGGAGGGACTTCGCATCTCTGCACCCGCTTCCTCCCCCGACCCTGCTGCCAGCTGGACTCTCGCTTGCTGTCACTTGTTGCCAACTCGCCCTTATAGCCGCGGCAGAGCACCACCGAGAGTTAACTCCTAGCCGTTGGAGTCACTTCAGACACAGCTCCCTTCTCTGCCTCAGAGCAGATGAGAGAGACACACACAGAGACAAATTCATCTCCAGCCTTGCTTGCCTGCACTCAGGCACTCTGCCTCCTGCCCTCAGCCAGCCCCAAGACTGCTTGCCCACCATCTGCTCCCTTCTCCAGCCCAAACGGCCAGTAAGGAAGAGAGGGGACGAGTCTGCAGCTCTGGAAGCTTGGTTAAGGATGGAAGCCACCTTCTGACCCAGCTCACGTGCAGGTTTCGGTTTTAAAGGCTGAAATTCACCCTAGCACATGACCCTTTGCTTTCACATGTCATGACACCCTGAACAACACACCTACAGCAATTAGATCAGAGATGAAAAAAACCCTCCTTGTTTGCTCAGCTTATTTACTTTGCAGCACTCAGTTTTCCCAGTTGTTTGTGTGGGTCTTTCCCTTAGCAACCAGGGAGAGAAACATTTACGAGGCATGAAAAATGTAGCTGTACAGCCATCAGAACTGGCAGGGTGCGGCTGCGGGTGCAGCTGGAAATTCCTCTTAACTGGTAGTCACCAATGACGGGACTTCGATGAATTGCACCCCTTAAACAGCAAAAAGTGGCTCATCCTCTTCAAGCAGGACATGTAGGCGGAATCAGGACTTCTGGCCTGTGCTCTCCACCGTAACACCCACCACACAGGATCCTAGGCTTGTAACAAATACCTCTACATGCCTCAGTTTACCCATATATAAAATGGAAATAAATATAAAAAGTGACGGGAAGGCTAAAGTTGAGACCTTAATACAAAGCACTCCATAGGAACGCATTCCCCAACACGGAAGGGAGACTGAGCTCTGGCCATCTTTTTCTGGACAGCTTTACACCTATAATTTTCTGGATCTCCCAGCAAGATTACTCTCCCCAGTCCACAGCCATGGTGACAGAGTACTTTTGTTCTTGACCCTTGGCAGGGTCAGGATCCAAACCCCGGTATTTTGGTTGCCAATCTCCTTTTCCAAAGGGACGTGCCACAATCCAGCACGCACGCACGCTGGCACTAGCTCCTGCCTCACACACTTACCCCCAACAGAGCTAATTTAGCTCTTGTTTATAAGGCTGGATCAAGGCAAATGAGGCCCAGACCAAATGGACCCACTGGGTGCAGGAAGCGGCTCTGGTATGCACATTTTCCAGTCCAAAAATGGATACCAGCCCACTTTTCCATCACAGCATCAGCCCTTCCCTTTATTCATTCTTGGGCTCCCAGGAGCTATCGCTGCCCACTTACCTTCCCACCACCCCCACAAGGGCAGCAGCACGGACCCCCCCCTTCCCTTCCCAGGGTTGGGGTTGGGAGGGGAACACAAGAAGGGGAATAGAAAGTATAAAGTCGGAGGAGCATAGGACCAGAGAGCCACATTCTGATGAGACCCCCAAATTTCATGCCTTTGCTTCATCCTCCCCTGCCCCAAAAGCACCAGCGGGTTTGTGAGTGTAGAGCTTTTGTCCACCTTGGCTCAATTTAGCTTCGTTTAGCCTCATAAACACACCAGGCAGAGACAAGGGACCTCCTGGTGCCCCTTGGCCTAAGCGCTGCCTGGAGAGCTGCAACCCTGGCTTGCTGGCACAGCACGCAGCAGCTTTGCAGCCTGCCAGCAGCCACACAGCTCAGGAACGGCCGCAGCATCGCACTGGCAGCTAGACCCTGTCCCAAACTGTCTTGCATCCCCACTTCGACTGGCCGCACTTATCCATTACATAAATAGGAAGCAAAAAAAAATAAAAAAAAAAGATTCCCCTCCTGCAAATGCTGCTGTTTCTCCTCTGCCAAAGCTCACGCTGCAGACCAGGGGTCTGGATTGCCGGCACGTACAATGTCCCCCTACACCGGCAGGCAGCAAGGGACAGGCACCTGCAGCTACAGACCCCCAGGAAATCACCGACAGAGCCCACCCGCTCCCTGGCACCGCACACGCATTAGTCACCCGTCGCGGACACGCGTGTGCCGCCGGCAGCCCCCTCTAGCCGGGGCGCCGAAGGGGACCGAGCCCGGCCGCCCCCGCTGCCGCGCACCGGAGCTCGGGGGCACCGCGGAAAGTTGCTCGGGGGAGACAAAGCCGACGGGCGAAACGCAGAACTCACCTGAGTGTCGATCATCATCGTGCCCCGCGCATAGCCGCCGCCGGCCGCGCAGGGAGAGCCGCTGGCCCCCGCTCCGGGGTTCCGCGGGGCCGGGCTCACCGCCCCTCCGCGCTGCCCGGCGGCCGGGGCCGCGCCGCGCCGGCCATGGGGCCCCGCCGCCGCCGCCGCCGCCGCCAGCGCGGAGCCGCCGCCAGCGCGGAGCGCGGCCGGGAGAGCCGAGCGCGGGGCGGCACCGAGCGGGGCGGGGGCGGGAGCGCCGCTACCGGGAGGGCGGGGGCCGCGCCCGGCTCCGCTCGGCCTGAGCGCCCGCATCCCCGGGCCAGCGGCTGCAGGTGGGTGCACGTCTGCAGCGCGGGGTGCAGGGGGCGCCCGCACCCGTGGGTGCACGCGTGGGCCGACACGAGGGTACCTGCCGCCGGGGTGCCCGCGGGCACCTCTCCAGCTGCACCCTCTGCCTGGTGCGCTGGGCACCCCACCTCTTTTTGGGTGCGCGCACACACACACACACACACCCCCGAGGAGGTGGGTGCTGTGGGTGCCGCGGGGGGAGCAGGACCCGTGGGAAAGCACCTTGCAGGCCTCGCCAGGGAGCGCGCGGCGGTTTGGAGGGGTTTGGCACAGCGCTGCTGTGCAAGCTATAAATAGGAGAAGAGCTGCAGGGCACAGAAACAGGTCATTTGGTGGGCGAGATCCCCCTGCGCGCACTGCTGCCGAGCTCTCCCCGGCAAGACACCCCTAACGAGGCGAGCCCGGCACCCTGCCGCATCGGGACTGTGCCGCCAGCACACGAACATCCACCCCCGGCTGCCTCATCTCTGTTCAACCCAACGCCCGCAACGGGGGCACGGAGGGACCCCGGGAAAACGCTGCTGGAGATTTCGGTGCTCAGTCGGTGTGCTGGAGCGTGAGCTGGTGAGACAGCGGAGGCTGAGCGAGCGGGGTTGCCCTGGAAACAGAGAGGCTGCATGTGAACGGCTCCAGTACCCATAGTTTATATTTATGAGGCCGATGACATGTGCCGTTGCAGAGTGATGTCAGGAGAAGCAGGAGCTGAGAGAAGGCTGCGTCACTCTCCATGGCCGAGTGCGCCCAGATGGTGCAATGCTCCTGGCTCGGGGGTGCAGAGCCGGCCACCACACTCCTGGGGACCCCAGGACACGCACACCCCCTGCACCCACACGAGTGCCACCGCGTCTAACAGCCCCCTGCCCCAGGAGCCGCCGAGCGGGAAGAACCAACTTTGCCAGGGTCGCAGTGGGAATTAGTGACACGACACAGCCCATCACGCCTGACCCTCCCGCTCCTCCGTGGCTCCGGGCCAGCAGAACCAGCAGAACCAGCAGCTCTGGATGGGGAGCGTAGCCAGGAAAGGAAAAGGTGCTGCCAGGCCTCTCGCTCTGGCACTAGATGCTGCTACAGAGCAACATCGTTCTAATTATAGTAACGGTGTCAGTGCTGAACAGTGGGAAAAATACGTACTTCAAAAGGTCTATAACTATGTAATTTGCTGCTGGCAAAACTCACCACAAAAAAACCCCAGGATGAAGCACTTTTTAAAAGTAATTTGTACTCATCTGACTTGCTTTAAATTAGCTAAAGGTTCAGCGGGGGGGGGGCAGGGGGGATGGGGTGGGCATATGAGCAGCAGAGATTTCTGGTTAAAACTGCCTTTCTATTCATATGGATTTATACTAGTTTTACATGAAACAGCGACATTTGGTGGATCTATGTTTAATCTAAATATAGCCCAAGAAAAGTCAAGTCAGTACAGCATTACTCTGACACTTAGATAAAGGAGGGAGTCGGGTGGGTAGGCAGACATTTAAAAGTCGCTTCTTTGATGCGTTTTGCTAGCAATGCTTTCCTAAATTATTTGGTTGTGTGGATCTACGTGTGGATCAGAACTGCAGGACTGGGGATTTAGCGTGAGTAAAGTGCAACCCACTCCTGTAAATTCCTTCTCCAGTTCCTGCTGTCCCTGAAAGCACCCGTCACTCTCACTGTCACTGCGCCTGGAGAGCGGCTGTTGCGCTCTGCACGTTTCACCCCCGGGGATCCCACGGGGACTTGCTGGGGCAGTGAGGTGAAGCAGAGCAGGGGGGATTCAAGTGAGAAAATAGTAACCCCGCTGCTTAGAGCTGTCCTTTGAGATGAGAGCAAATCCCCACTGAGAAAAAAAACCTCATTCTGTGCATCTCACATTCACTAGCGAGCGACCAAGACTAGGCCCTGGGCGGACACAGAACAAGAGACAGTCCTTCCTTGGAAAGCCTCGGGCTAAACAGGTAAGACAAAGGGTAGGAGAGTAAAACCAGCCGTTCCGGCAGGGAGCTCACAGCCTTCCAGCTCCTCTCCACCACCGTGCTGCTTTAGCTGCATTAAGCCAGCCAGATGCACGTGGCTATTCCCCAAGCTGGTTTTGTGCAGGGAACGCGTAACTGGTGTTCTTATCCTTCCTCATCCATGTCTGCTCAAAGACCATCTCATTTCCGTGCCCCCCAGCCACAGATCTCACACCAAGAAGGTTTGACTCGGCCAGTCCTTCCGTAACTATTGCTGCATATCAAAGTGGGTCAAAATGACATTTCTGGTCAATAATGTCAGGCAACACCACCTGCGGGAGGGTTAAGGGAAATCCGAATAGGAGTGAAAAAGGGTCCTGGTCTGGCTTAGTGGAAGTGATTCTTGTCCTGCCAGTGGGGAGAAGGAGAGGATCACGGTCTGGCCCCACCTAGGATCATATTCAGTGCTGGGAGTTTCTGTTTCTTGCCCCCCCCCGAGAAGTTTTCCCTTTGGGGATGAATGTACCATGCAAGTCACCAGCCGGGACAAGGAAAGAAAAAGCCTGTCAGATGGGTTCTTAAATTAGATGGACAATGAATGATGAGTCTGTTCCACCCGAGCAGAAAGGGAAGGATGGAACAAGGGGCCCTTGGGAAGGCAACAAGCTACTGATCTGAGGCTTGGTTAAGGACAAACAGGGCTTGAGTCAGAAATACCTTGAAAGCACGATCAGAGCCTCAGGCAGTGTAAATCGGCTGATGATTTATTTACATGTGGCGATTCACTTTTCATGCAGTACTGCATGTGCGTTTCCAAGTCCAAATTCCCTTGGCACAAGGACACACGAGACAGCATTGCCCCCTGTGGCGAGTGGAGGAAGACCTCACGTGCAAGAGTGCCCAGTCTGCTGTCTTGCTACCATGTGCCTCAGTTTCCCCACTGAGCAATGGATGTTGGTGGGGAATTCAGATCAGAAAGTAGGTCCTTGTGAAGCTCCCACACTGCCCACAAGCCTCAGGCTGCACAGTCCAAATGAGAGGAGGAAAGCTTGCTGCTGGTGTTGGCGAAGGGGATTAATCAGCAGGAGATGACAACAGAAGTCCAGGCTTTCATTAATTAGCGGAGGGCTTGAGCTGATTCAGGGAGCATCTCCCACACTGCACCGGGGAGTGTGTTTCTGTAGTCACATTCTGCTGTTCCCTGGAGACACAGGGAGTTTCTAGGTAGTGCTTCAAGCCACAGCCCTGTCGAGCAGAACTGTGCCACGTAACATCTGACACAAGACCTTCCCCTGGGGAGAAGCTGCGGGCCTGCCAGGAAGGCAGACATGTTTGGCACTGCACAAATCAGGCCATTACCGCGTCAATCACAGGGTCCTGGATTCGGCCAAAAGGTGGCTAGGAAGCAGAGCTGGAGACCAAGCCTTTCACAAAAGTTTTTCAGAACAGGTACCCCAGAAACATAGACCACCCTCTATCACACATCTTTTGTGCTGGAGAACTTCCTCTCATGGTGGATTTAGTGTAGGCTATGAATATCTGCACAGGAATTCAAGTAATTTAGTATGGCAGAATGAAGCCCAATGGCTTCAATACAGGCTGCAAACACAGACCCATTTGGAGCAGAACTAAGGCATAAGGGGAATTAGCCATTGGCACAGCTGACCTATGGATTTGTGGCTGCTACATCACTTCATGTTTTTATTGGACCTGAATGCTTTTCTAAGAGATCTAGGACAGCCCAGCTATGTATTGTGAGCTTGATACTGACATGGGAGATAAAATTATCTGGCTTGTCCTGTGCAGATCAGACTAGACACTTCCTTCTGGCTTGTAAAAGAATCCATACGCGCATATATATAGCAACTGGCATAATGAGACCCTAGTTTCAGTCATGGCCTTCGGACAAAACTGTTTTACAAATAAGAAATATACAGTATTAATCCTGGGTTTGGTGGGAATATATCTTTTTGGAAATACTTGGATAAGGATCTTTCTTCACCCTTTTGGCTTAGATGATGTGCCTGGTTACCAAACATAGACATCTTCACAGGAGATTCAGTTCTGGTTTAGTTATGTAGCGGGGTGTCTTCCTCCAGCACCACAGCACTAAGAACAGTCTGGAGAAAATATAATAGGGTAGACCCTTTGCTGGATAAAGCATGAATCAACAGACCCAGCTGGTATTTTGTGTACCTCATCTATATTATGGGTACTGTGAAAGCTTTTCTAATTAGTCTTCTGGAAGATGAAATGCCTACAATGACACTGGCAAGTGCCATTTTCAGCCTGCTCACACGGACTGAAATGGCTTAAGTCATCTGCAATCAGTGGTGGGGCCCTAAAGCTTTGAATACTTGATACACTGCCATACAGCAATTTTCTCATGTGAAGAGAAGCAAGAACAGTCAGGCACCTCTTCCCCATTTTCCCTCTCTCTGCCAAATGAGCCTTTTTTCTTTTCTTTTTTTTTTTTTTTTTTAAACTGTTCCCTTAGAAACAGTCAGCTTAGCCCTTTCACCCCTGCTTCTCCTCTCCGTGCTGTACAGCACTGCCTTCTGTGCTGCTCCCTGTGGTCTCTCTCCCCACTCACATCAAACGAGCATGGCACAGACTTGCACAGCCCTTTGGTAGCACGCCTCGGGAGGTAACGGAGAAGATGTTTATGGCAGACGTGCTGCGGCAAGGGAGGTGGCTCATGAACCTCCGTGCTGTGACCTCAGTTGACAATTATGCTGTCGTCGTTGGCAAGCCGCGGCTGTTCCCCTGTGTTTGGACACCCCCCCCCCCAACCCCCCCGCCTGTTCACCTGAGTGAGCTGTCAGGCTTTAAAGGCTGCAAAACGCCTGGTTCAGCTTCTCATCACATTCATGCAAAGAAAATGTTAACCCCAGCCTACTTCCAGCTCTAGACTGAACTCACAGTTTCACTAGAGCATTTCATTATAAAATGAAGTCACCCTGTTTGCTGGAAATGCATCAGCTCTTACTGCCAGTTCCAGCAGCTTCTAGCCAATTTATTTCACAGAGCTTAGAAAAGTTGGAAAGGACTGAAGCAATGGATAGGAACATGAACCTCTCAATACCAGATTTTCTGTGTTGGAAAAGATTACATGATCTACAGAGACGTGAACCAGGGAAAAGGTTCAGAGCACATCTGTGATTGAAATAAACCCAAAGAAGTTCAGTCTGGGTCTGAGCTGTGCCAGTTCTGTCTAAACTTGGGTCTCCAAAACACAGATTGGAATTTGGAAGATAACTGCTATATGAATTCACACTATTTGTCCTGTCAGACCAGGGTTCTTACTGGCAATGGCTGGCACCAGCTCTCTGCTGAGAAGGTCCAAGAAATCCTGCTGCACACTCATCAGGGATAACTTGCTCCAAGCGCAAGTTTCCTCCTAATCCCTGACAAAGGGTGTGAGTTTGAATCACAAAGCATGAAAATTAATTGCCCTGCAGAGTTCTTTTTTTTTAAGTGAAAAGGTCTTTACTAAAAGTCTAGGTCTTCTCCTTCTCCACAGGAATGTCAAATACCATTTTGATCTTGCTAAGTTTCTGCTAGGCCTCAGGAAAACACTCAGGCAAAGGCATCTGCAGCCTTGCTTTAAGTACAGCCTTGCATTTGATAATGGGCCTTTGGGATGCCTTTTTGTGTGCTGCAGCCTCAAGCGAGATGCTTGTATTTACAAAGATTAGGAACCTAGACACCTTTTCATTCTCACCTCCACTTTGGCTGCTGCTTCTGAAATGCATTAAGACTCCTGTTCTCCAGAGAAACTATCCACATGTTCCTTTCTCAGTTTGTTCACACTGGGAACAAAAATTCATGGTGAGGCATGTTCTGTGGGAGCTAATATTCAGTGGGTTTGATTGTGTGGAGGACACCTCTGCAGGGATCAGATGGTCAATCTCGTATGTCTTTGTAGTTCTTAACCACTGTGGAAAAACGTACGAGGTGAATTTCAGGGGGCTTTGGCTTCCTGTCATCCCATAAATACTCTGGAGAAAGCACCTTGGAGGGTTTGTGGGAGAGGAAGTGCCTATTGAGATGACTTTCTTCCTGCCAGGCTGCCATGATCCCATTGGCTTTGTCCGTCAGGATGGTCATGTGGCAAGTCTTGGTGAACTCATAGACTTTCTTGACCAGCCCTCCAAACACAGCTCCTCCGTAGTAGAAGTCCCCTTCTCCATCAGAGATGTAGGCTGCTGACGAGCTCCTCCTCTCATAAGGGAACTGGCTTCGAGGGACATTGAAATAGCCAGGGTGTATGGCTGCTACTATATCACCCAGGGTCTCAGGCCCCCAGGCATTGTGGAACACCATGTCAATGTCCAGGCAGAAGAGGTAGTCCACGTCCTGATGGCTCGTCTCTGCTATGTGCTTGTTTATGGCCTCCATCCTGCGCATGGAGATCTCTTGCCAGCTGGGGTATTTCTTGATGGGGACAATGACAAATCTTCGTCCAGGTTGCAGCTGGACGTCGGGAATTGTCTCAGGATTGTCAGTGAAGATATAATAGTTCACCCGATAGCCTTTCATGAAGTGTTTCTCTGCTGACTCCAAGAAGCGGCCCACGAACCTTGTGTATCTGTGCAGACAAAACACGTGAATAGCACAGCAGAGACAAGGGGATGCATGGTGGATTATGAAGGGTACTTTAATGAATGGAAGAAGACAAGAGATGAAGAGTGTTGACTAGCTATTCCTGCAAGGATCCATACACTATACATGCAATAGCTGAAGTATAGTGAAGGACAAGGAACAAGTGGATTATCCCTGCTTTGACCAACCAACCAGCTATCTACAGCTCTAATTCCCAAGGCACATGCTAATTTCTTCAAAAATACTGAGCATGCTTCCAGGTACCTTGGGTGCTGAGTCTGTTATCTTGTAGGCTTGTATGATTGTGAACACAATACATGGGCATAAAAGTTTACTACAGATTGGGACAGATTTCAGCTCTACTGAGGACAAGAAAAGCCAAAATGCTCTTTCAACAGAGGAAGTACATCAACCCAAGAACTGTGCCCACTGAGTGGTTCACTTACTTTCCAATGGCAAAGGCTGTCACCCCTACGGTGAGATTCAGTGGCCTGTAGGCACTGTCTAGGATCTCAGAATTGAAGGTTCCTTCCCAGATGATGGGGGCCAGCCATGGTGTGACTGTCAGCACATCCTGACGCCTGAAGGAAAAGAAAGGGAATGTTAATGAAATGTAACTGTTGCTTTTGGTTTCAAGGCCAGTAAATGGGAAAGAAACACTAAAAAGGCAGCTAGAAGAAGAGTGTGTGTCTCAGCATGAACTCATTATGGATGGTACGGTACTATCTTCAGATTTTTTTTCCCTGCCCTCTTATTTAAGGTTACTGAGCATGGACATTTCAGTTCCTGGGATGAAATTAAGCACTATTTAACAAATTGGCAAAAACCCAAGGATCTACTAAGATCTCATTTAAGCTTATAGGACTTTTCTGCTGAGGAGAGTTTAATGACCACTGAACTCACAGAATGAGAAGCTATACATATTTGCTATCAGTCTGATGCAGATTGCTGCAGATTGCTACAGATTAAAACACAAGTAATAATATGAAAATTACTATAAAAATATACCCCATTGCTGTGTTATTAAAACACAGCTTGCAGCATGACAGTTTATTTTTCCAGTATTTATATATAGCTTTAACACATTCAGATATAATTTAAAATTCTGCATGTGAGCCAGCATTCAAGTGTGTAACAAAGTTATAGAAAATCCTTAATCTCCTGTGAGGGTAGTGGAAATACTGAATATCCATGCAGCAGAGCCTGATTATGCCCTGTTACAGCTATGCAATGCTATTTCAACTTTCTTCTTTGTTTTCAGGGTTTCTTTCTTACCTTTTTGATTTTAAAACAAGATGTCATTTATGATGTGTAATTTACCCTAGCATGCTCACATTCGCCCCAGACCATGATCTGTAGCCCTCTGCTAATGAAATTTGTCATGCACGGCACATGGAGGCTGAAGCAGTCTCCCATCTGACATGCTCCCAAGGCAATAACAGCACAAGAACCAAACCAGGGGACCTGTGGGGAGCAGTTTGATGGCTGAGGCAGCAGTACACTTTCAACCCAGATCTAATACTTTCAGTCTGAGTGGATACTAGAATAACAATTTCACTCCCTCCTATAGGAATGCATATCATTAAAAGACTAAATTACACAGGAAGAAGAATTTGGTTTGTAGAAAATGTACTAACTGAGCTGTTCTCTTTCTGGGTTAATTATGCTTTTTTGGAAAGGGGGAGAGAGAGAGAAGGAAATTTGCACGTTTTATTTCTCTAAGCAGGGCTTTTTTCATTTCATTTTAAAGGGCTGCACTGGGTTTCCCAGTGACTCACTTCCATGGTATGCATCCTCTCAGTGCGTGCTAGTGCACTCCCTTCAGAAGACAGAGAGCACTAAAAGCTACATGATTCTCTCCTCATTTAGTCCAGTATATACTAGCTAATTTCGCACATTAATTTATTCCAATAGACGATAGAAATATTCAGGCCTAGCACATCCTGTTGAAATAGCAGGAGGGGAAAAAAAAAGGGTATGTACCAACAGGGTGTGTTTATTAACGTGCAAAAGAATGGTGGCTGTTGAAGGTGAACTGCTAGAGATAAGAGTCAGGTCATAGGAGCTGGACCAAAGGAGACTGCTCACAAACATGAGCTGACAAGGAGCGTTTGCCTAAGTCACTTCTTAGCCGCTGCTACCTGAAGCCTTCCATGTCTGTTTAAACTCACTGATTTGACTACTTCTCACAGAGACTTGTCTGTGTGAGTGCCTGCAATTTGTTCCAGTGTAAGATCCAGCAGGTTAGCTGAAGCACTTGCTGAAGGTCATTCAAGGCACCTGCTTGATTTTGCCCTGAAATGGATTCAGAGCTCTCCCACAACTGGTTAGAGCTACAACACAGTTCCAGAAGGTATTTCTCACTGTCTTCCAGCTATTATATATCTCCCACCTCAAAAAGAGTTCCTGGCAGCAACCATGTAGACAGGCTGTGTGTATGTGTTACTGTATTAATTGGGAATTTACAGTAGGTACGTTAACAAGTATACGGTGACTAAACTCAATCTTATAGTAGCATAGACAGCTGTAGACATACCCATATGGTTAGGCTTCTCATGGAACAAGGTACTGTTCGGTGTGTACCAGGATTTTGAAACTGAGTACCACAGAGCACCCAAACCTAAGTCAGCAGAAACAAACGACAAAGTTCAAACACAGAAACTTACTTTGGAGCCAGCACTCTTGGCTGCTGATAAAATAATCTGTAAAAAGGAAGAAATATCCACTGAATAATACATGAATATGCCCAGAAGAGAGGAACAGCTGTTTAAAGGTCAGGAAATAAAAAGCCAGTACTTACTGGGGGAAAAGCTGGATTAGCTTCTCTTCTGTATATTGGAGTTTCATGGAGCTGCATGATGGGGTGGGAAAAGAAAGGGATTGGAATGGTTTTCCTAAAATACGAACCAGGTTCAGCTTCAGGACCTGCTGCTGTACTGACAGCTGTCCAAGTCCTCGCTCCAGCTGCTGTGCACGCGGCTCTGCCTGGTACAGAGGGTTAGACATTGCCTGTACGTACATTCAAGGGCTGTCAGACAAGTAACAGTTTTGAAACAGAGCACACAACAGAACAGGGACAGAGAGACGCTGGCAGCTCTCCGAGTCTGTGGGTAAATCAGAGTTTAGGGGTCAAAATCCAGGGAAGCACAGGCTTGTTAGGGACTGCCAGTACTGGTCATGTATGTGCTTCATTCCCTGCATAACTGTTCCTGTTTACCTGGAGGGCTGAACTACCTGAAATATATCACACTTTAAACAGCATTCAGAGAAATAAGCACCTTACTAGAGACAATGTTTTTTAATGGCTTGAAATAATCAGAAACGCCTCTGTGAGAGATCATCTTTTCTATTTGTGTATTTTTGTTTTGTTTTTACAAGATCAGTAGGTCATGATAAAGGATAGGAAAGCCATGGCTTGTCATGTTACAGCTATGGTCCAATACGGCAGTGAAGTCACTTAGGCCATGTACCTTGCTCCTCCACAGCATAAATTCTCTTTTATGCAGCTTTGAGATAGCTTTTGGGACCCACGCTAAGTCAGTTAACTGTGCATTAGTTTGCATCACACAATGAAGCCGACCCCTTAAACTGTAAGGTTTCTGGAGAAGCAGCTACCCCTTTCATTTGTTTAGAGTAGGCTTCTGGTCCACAACTCAAGTGCTGCCATAACACAAATACATTCATAAAGTGAGTGGAAAGCACAGATCATAGGGTGAAGAAGAGGAATACAATTAGGAGACTAGGGGGTTATTCCTAACTCTGCCAGAACTCCTTATGTGATCATTCATGTCACCTCTCTGACTTACGTTTCTCTATCTAGCGAGCTCAGGATACTTAATCCACACCTCAAAGCACAGTGAGATCCTGTGTGTGCATGTGCACGTGTGTGATTACACTCTGATAACAAAGCCAATGTTAACCTGTTAGTCATGGTCTCTTTGACCCACAACAAACAAGGCCTCGCTCATGCTGTACAAATACAGAGCTGTCCTGAAGGGCAAGCAGACTAAAGCAGAGAAGGTTGCATTATTACCATTTTGTTTTAAGAGAGTGACTAATGATAGATTCATAAAATAAAAACAAGTGACTACTTGTTAATAACTACTTCCACTGTCAGTGAAGTACAGCTCCTGTAGCAATGATCTGTGTTATTCATTACATACAAAATGGGATACTTACAAGATTTTGGGACAAGGAAGGTAATATGGGAGGTAGTGCACTTTTCCATTCCCAACTGTAATCCTGTGATAGCAAAGAAACATTTTAAGATAGGTAATGTTGAAAGATATCTTCCTAGGATTTTCCAAGATCTTCTCAGAATCTGGCACAGATTTTGAGAAGTAACTCTAGCTAACTGCATGTCTGCTTTACTAATTAGCATAGGATCCAGTGTATTCATGTTTTAACGTAATATACTGCTGCTAAGGCATAAACAGGAAGCTCAGGACAAAATGAGTCCAGAAGCATCCAGCTTGTAACATCAGGTCTAAGTATTATAATTCACATCAAGTGGTCTGCAAAATGTAGGCCTACACATTCTTGAAAATCGTACACAAATGGAGACACATAAGGCAATGCCCAAAATGGATAAATATGCAATACAAACTGATGTCTCATACTGACACTTCCTGGAACTTTAAATGCTGTGTGTGCGTCCTTTAACTTGCACAGCAGACAAATAAGCTGCATAGGCTTTTTTCTCCCTTCAGTTTTGATCACAATCTATATACATTTTTATATACAGCACTTAGTTACCGGTGAAATGCAGCTACCCACAATGTGAATAAGAGCAAATGGCAACATCAGAAATACAGTATAATTAATAATAGTTTAATAATTTAATAGTTAATAGAAATGCCTGATCTCAGATTCCTTTCAAATAATGTTTGAGTTTGCTCAAGAGAATCTGTAAGGCATACTCAGGAGTCAGTGTACTCAAAGCTACAAACATTCTCAGTGTTTGAAAGCAACAATGTTCGATAGCTACAAAGCTATCCCTAGTTACATTGGAGTGAGTTTGGACTGTTTGAAGAAACAGATAATCATCTCCTTTAAGGCCTGAACTGAAATGTAACTCGAATATTCGGTACTGGAACATTTGTTTGAGTCAGGTATGGTGTTAGCAGCCTAATTTAGACACAATTGGTCTTTTTTTCTCTCGCCCTTCAGAGGCTTCTCCCTCTACTAGTGTTACTTTATCTATTATACAAATTACTGTTCTTTCTTACAGCCCTAACAGGGACTTTCCATAAAATGCACTGCCTATATTTTTCTGCTACTATGCTTTTTACCACAGTATAGATGTAGACAGGATGTTTTAAACATGACCAAGCGTGCCAGCAAATGCTTACCAGATAAATGTGGTAACAACAAACAGACAGACAAGAGATCCCACCACATTCCTGGAAACCATGTCTTCTAGAGTAGAAGAAGGAAGGGCAACTTCTTACTCCCAGCAGCTTTCGATCTGCAAAGAACAAAAAAGCAAGGGAAATTGGCTATAAATACTGTGAGAGTAATGGATTATTTTATCACAGGAGCATGAGGTTCTCCAAGCACCTTCATTTTAATTCAGTCTTTCTGAAACCAGGAACACAGAAGGAACCAGACTGTAGGAGTCAGACCACTTAGTCAGAGGCAGTTCCTGTAAACCATCTGAGAAACTTCTTCATTTCAGTGAGAACTAACCACAGTTATAAGTGCGTGGGGAGCCTTTCTGATTTGATTCTTGTTTCTGTAGATTCCATGTATTCATCTAAAGCACACACCCTTTGCAATTTAATAAACTCACCAAAACCAATCATATCAGGTGATATGTAGAGCTGATACAGTTACCGCTTTAGCTGATAAACTCTATCTTTCACAGAAGAGTAACTGCCAGAGACAGCTCCCTCCAAAGGCGTATGTAGGAGAAAGGTAAACTGAGGTCTGATACAAGCAAAGAAACATTAGACGACAATAATAATTCATATTGGGTAACGATATTTCTCTGCAAGTCAGAGAAATTACTCCCTTTTTAACAGCCATAAAAATCAACTTCCCCTAGCTCAGCTGTCTTACCTTAAAAGCTCAAATTAATCCCTTTTCTGTTTTTACAGGGAAGTAAATGTTCGCACAGTGTAAACCACGGGACCTGTGGCAAACACACAAAGCCTTTGCATGCGGCCTCCAAAGGGACTTGTTACAAGCACATTAATTGTTATAGGCTACATTCATTTTTACCTTTAGTGAATACAGAACTACGGTACTGCGGATAAGTCTCTTGTGCATGCAAGCTCACTTCCGCCTCCTTGGCATCCTCTGCGTCCACATAAAGTGCTCTTCTGCAAAGCAAGCTTTCCAGGCTGCTGCTGTAGGCACTGTAAAGCAGTCTTGAGTTAGAGGAAAGCACTTCCTAGCACATGACCGGAGCCTGGCAGAAAAAAAAAAAAAAAAAAAAAGGGGCTGTTTGTCAAACTCCTATTTATAGATAGTCAGTAGTGCTGATGTTAGTGGCGATTTTCCCACTTTCATTTCTTCGGTTATAAAAAGACAGGTAGCAAAAAGTTCTTTAATTTGCCTCTTAGATGGTCTTGAACCTGATCTTCTCCTACGGCGGGCAGTTCTTCATTCTCCCAGTCCCTGCCTTTACCTTCTGCGACTTGGGCGGTGTGGCTGGAGCACTTGCTGGTGAAGACTGAGGCAAAAAAGTCGTTGAGTACCTCAGCCTTCTCCATGTCCTGGGTAACCAGGTCTCCGGTTTCCTTCCGGAGAGGGCCCACATTTTGCCTAGTCTTCCTTTTATCACCGACGTAGCTATAGAAGCTTTTCTTGTCACCCTTGATGTCCCTGGCCAGATTTAATTCTACCAGGGCTTTGGCCTTCCTAACTTGATTCCTGGCTGCTCTGTATTCCTCCCAGGCTACCTGTCCTTGCTTCCACCCTCTGTAGGCTTCCTTTTTGTGTTTGAGTTTGTCCAGGAGCTCCTTGTTCACCCACGCAGGCCTCCTGGCGTTTTTGCCTGACTGCCTCTTCGTTGGGATGCATGACAGTGATCATGCACCTGGAGACTGCCTTTACATACCTGAAGGCTATGACGTTTCCTTCCCTCTTCTCTTCCGTGAGCTCAACCACCACAACTCCTTCAATCTTTTCTTTGTAGATTAACTTCAAGACCCGTGGTTATTTCTGTCAATTCTGTTTGAACTCTCTCTAATCAGGGCATTCTCATGAAATCTGGTGCCAAACCAAACCAAATACTTCTGCTGAGTCCTCACCAGTACTGAGTAAAGCAGGATTACCCCACAAAACTGAAATGCTGTGACAGTTCATACATTCCTATAGGACACTTGCCTACTTTGCAAGAACACAGCACTCGTGATGACATTCAGCCTGTGGCCAAATGTAATCTACACAGGTTTTCTACGGAACCTCTCCCAGGCAGGTCTGTGACATACAAAGCCTTGTACTTGACTTTATGGAATTTTACTCCATTTTCAGGCTATTTGTTTTTCTAAAACATCAAGCCTTGATTGAATTCTGTTTTCCGTGGTGCTTGCAGCCCCTCCCAGCTTGATACCACCTTTCAGTTTCATAAACATCCTCTCAAAATTTTCCCCCGAAGCATAAAGGAAAACAAAAGACAGTACCACTTTGCAGATAGTCTCCTGGGGATTCTCATTTTCTGCACCTGACCATCCTCATGCACTTATCGCCATGGCGTACAGAGACTGAGAGCATAGAACTTGGGTGATGGGGAAGGACAGAGGACAATGAACAGATAGAAGAAAGGAGAATAAAATTTATCCTCAAATTGAATAGGAAAATTAACACAGAATAAAAAAAAGACATGGGCGTTCTGGTTTTTTTTAGTGCAGTTTCAGCTATTGTAACAGGCATAGTGTACTTCCATGTGTCTTTACAAAGTAAACATCTAATCCCTCAGGAGAAGTAATACACATATTTTGAAATATTGCATCATTAGGAGCACAGCTGATGCATTCCCTCTTTCCTTCAGTTTCTGTGTTACAGATCTGCAAGAACACTAGAGCCAGATAAGTTTGGAACGTCTCCTTGCATCTAAAACCATCTCATTGACATTTACCCTATTTGTCCTCAACTGATTTACAACTGCAGTGTTCACAATGAATGCAAACAAAAATGAAATAGATGTGGTTGCAGCTAATGACAGAATCTCCTAACAAACACAAAAAACAGCTGAAGTATTTTTAATAGTTACTCAGGTTCCTCAAATTTGTTCAGAGAGTTTTTTAAAAGCAATATTGTTGAATATTACTCCTAAATGAACTTGCTTGACCTCCCAGAACAAAGCAGTACTTTATTTTCAAGCCCTGCCTTGGAAAGCATTCTAGATTGCAGATAAATACCTCACTTGTAGACCATTCTGTGGAAAATATTCTTTGCAGATCAACTATTTCAGATTTCTAAACCTGTATTTCAGATTTCTAAAACTGAAGTAGCGAGCCATGAGTACAGTGTTGTTCAGAATGTGAAGAAAGAGAGGATATCCATGGGAAGGGCTTCATCTGTGCCAAAGAAAAAGTTTCCTTGCTGGACTCCATTATTAAACAGGCTGCCTTTCACTATTATAACCTCAGACTGCACCACAACACAGACATATTCAATCATGCCTGAGTCTTGGAACACGAACTTCAGGACAAATCCACTGCTTGGGCTTCTAGCTTTTCAGATTCTCATATTACAGCTAGCACCACAATGAGTTAACTTTACTCTGGCTGAGATCCGAGTAGGAAGCACTGCACAGTCTACATTTCGTTTACAGCACAGTCAGATTTTTTATTTCAAGAGGCAAAAAATAGCTCCGTTCACCATTGCACTTGTTCAGTGCAACAGAAATAAAAAAAATTAGAAAATTCTGTTGGACCAAATCTATAACATCACTGACATTAGTACAAACTTGTCAGTTTACACCAACAATGATCAGAAGGACATCAGCAAGATTTGACTATCTCATGTATAGAGTTGCTTAATCTTCTGGACGGATCGTTTCCACCAATCTTCCCAACGCTGAATTGTCAGCAGCTGAGCTGTACTTTCTTCCTTGATCTGGGCAAACTGCTGCTCAAGTTTACATTTGTATTTCTGTACAAATAACAACAACAACAACGAAGGAAAAAATTGGTAATGATGAAATATAATTTTACTTTGCCTAAATCCAGGTCCTGATCCACTGTGTCAGAAGATTGCATACAGGCCACTTACTTTCTGCCTTTGACAACAGAACTATATGAACAATGAATTATTCACTGTCTTCCTTCTGTGTTCCTCCTAAAGACTTCTGAAACTAAATTATCAGCAATATTTAAATTTTGCTAAAAATGCAAGATCTTATCTCACTTCCATTAGCTCCTAAGATTAAAGAGCTGCCTTCTCTAGAGAACAGAGAGGAGTGCATGCATCTCAAACACAGAATGCACTCTGGCTTTGGCCGGAACTTCCAAGTCACAAGTATGAACTGAACTATTACAAAGCTGCTAAAAAGGTATTTCACCTAAACAGAAACTTGTAGACTACCATGAAAACCTCAAGACACCTTTATTAAAGAGCCTATGCTCCAAAATATAAAATACTGTATTTTTAATGCAACATACATTCAGGGAAGTATTTCTGTGGAATGCATTTACTGCATCACACCCTGCTGACAAACTACGTTCACTTCAAAACTGTACTGTAACCAAGTGCTTAGGCCCCATAACTAGATACATAAAACACTCATGCAAATTTATAGTTTTGGTGGCATTTGCCATTGTTGATAATGTATTTTACATTTCCCTATTAGAACTACACATACTTTTAAAATTAATTCAGTTCACTGGGAGTACAATTACTTCCAGGACAGATGCATAAACACTGACGATTTATTTCTAAATGATTTAACGTAAGAATATTCTCCTAATTGCTGAACACTACTGTTTCGCAAGCTATCATCAGTGCAAGTCAGGGTCTCAGAGTTGTCTGGAATGTGTTCATTCTTCTAGCAGACTCAGTGAAGAAAGAGGGATCATTTTTATAGTGGAAACAATGATCTGTGACAGTTCTGGATGTAAGATAGGTATGAAGTATCTCACAGCCCTTCACCTTTTATGGAAAAATCAGCCTTTGTGATCTAAGGCTAGAGCTGTAGGCTTTAGAAAGAAAGGTGAGTGAAAGCAAGCTGTATTGAAACGGCATTGTGGCAGCAGTTACTTTTTGAATTGTGATGAAGTGCACATGCATGAAGTGTCCTGTTTCTGACACCATCCATGCTTCTCTGCTGAAACAGTTCCCCATTGTAATGTATCTGAATGAGAGGGCTCCCTGAGAAACCAACTCTGTCTGCTTTTGACAACATCACAAAGAAACGGACACGAGAAGATTTCTACACACGGTTAATATGGCTTTAAGATCTGAAAACACTGTGTACATTAAAAACTTATACATAGCTGTAATTTTCTTCTTAAAAAACCAAACCCACAACAGTAGCAGCCCCACTCACAGTCCTTTCCCACAGACCAACCTTATATACAGCATCTCTTGCTTCTACTGCTGCTAAGTGGCCCAGTGTAGTCTTAGCTGTTGTAACTGATGCAGTTTCTCTGCAAAGAATATAGTCTGAATTGTTGGCAAGAGTAGTCATGGGTATTCCTGGCCAAGTCCTTTAAAAAAACCAAACCAACCAACCAAAAAACACATGAGAGAGAAAGTTACAAAAGAGAGCAGATCATACTAATTCATGTTACTTGTACTTAAAGTGCAAAAGATTAATCATTTTTTTTAATCTCCACAAAAGGTTTACCCGAAAAACTACCTTATTTAGTACAACCACCTTTTCTTTTCAAACTTCAGGGTCTCTGCACAGTAAATAGAATTCATATCTTCTGAGTGAAAACACACAGTATATTCACAGATCTGAAAGTGTTGAACTGATAAATAGTGGCTAGCAAAGTGGCATAGCAATAATATTGAAATTGTATTGCTTTACAATACAATATGTAATTCACTTTTATTTGGATCCATTACTATTCTTTCTTTAAAATCATTACCCACCCAAACTGCCCCGTAACTAGTTAAATGACATCACTAATGATGAGCATAGTACTCAGCAGTTTCAACAAGTGCAGCAAAAAACCATGAGGACAGTGCCTGATATCAGTTTAGAGAAAAGAAATTACAAAGAACAGTGTTCAGTATCTTCAAATATTACCTGCTCCCACGTTCAATTAACTGTTTAACTTCACAGATTTCTAGAGGAAGTCCAGCTTGTTTACGATGGATTAAAGTGGATGTCTTCTCTCTTGGTATTTCAATTTCTGGGAGATAATAGAAGATATATTCAGCAGCAACAAAATAATGGCAGTAATACCATTATTTTGAAGTAACTATATGCAGCTAGATGCTCTTCACTTTCCAGAAATAGCTTGATCATGCAAATCTTTCCATTTAAAGTATCGCATATAAAAGTCTCCTCTTCCTAGGGAAAGTCTGCTGCAGTCTTTGAGAAGGAAGCGGAGGCCTGAACAAGCAAACTCTTCTTTACTTACTTGCTACTTGTACATCATCAATAGTGATACTTTCATCTAATTCCAGAAGCAGCTTTTCGGTGAAGGCAGCTAATGCAGAAACAAAGTTCTGAGCACACTCAGCAGCACAGTCCTGTTGGGACATTGGAGACAAGTGAGAGAATTCCTTTGATAACTTGATCTCCTCTCCTTTTAGTTTAGCTCCAAAAGAACTATGCAAGTATCCAACCTTGACACTTTGCAGCAGCTGCAGATAACAGACATACGGCTCTAAGTTGCACCTAAAAGGATCTAAAAGTGCCTCTCTGCAGTATTCTTAACACTACCAGATTACCAAAAGTAAAGTACAAAAAACTATCTGCGTATAGGTGCCCAGTAGTTGTATATTTGGGCTAAGCATCTAAACCTGATAAAAACAGCTATCTGTAAATGCATCCTTCTGCCCAAAGCAAAGGCCATTCTGGAATACGGGTACTTTGGGTGGAAGTGCTTTGGCCAGGTGTTACTCTAAAACAGGGTACGTGTGTTTCTGTGTGTGTAAGCAGAGCTAAGAGGAGAAGGAGACATTACTTCGGAATTAAAAATATATATACTCTGCAGACAGTATAGAATTTTGAGTAAGTGGCCTGAGAGAAGTAAACAAAGAGCTTTAATGCTGGGGAACTGACCTTCAATAACCCTAGAGGATGGAGTGGGAAAAGTGTTTTGATTCCTGAATCTCTCCTGTAAAATTCTGCATATTCCAGTTCTTAATCTTGTGTAGAAAAATATCAATTATTTACACTAATAAAATGCACACAGAAGAAACCCTTCCAGGCATCTGTCGTCTGCAGGTAATATAACTAACCAGAGGATGTCACTGTTGCTCCCAATTTAGACTTATATCCAATAGTTCTACCGTTAAGATCTGTCATCTCTTCCTCAGTATGTTCTATGAATGACACAAAAGATCAGTTCCACAATAAATGTATGCACATGTACATGTGCATATGCATTTATGTATATATTGATCTAATGCTGATAATACATAACTTAAAAGTTAAAAGATACATGAACAGGATTGCCTAAAACTGAAAACATTTTCCAGTTTACTTTTGATGGGGAGGAAAAAATGTATCATCTAAGATGTACTCTCCTTTCCAAATGCAACATCGAAGTTCATATTAAGTAATGGCTTTACAATTACCTGCAGCATCTGTGCGTTGAGATGAATACCATCAGCCTGGTCTTTTTGCCTTTTTACTTCCTCTTGGCACAAAGCATCCAGCTGAAGTAAGTTGTCTGGGTGTCCTAGGGAGGGATGTAATTGATTCTTGTGCACAGCCTTTAAGTAAATACATAAGAAAGAAATGCCTTCAGTAAAGAATGTGCAATTGAGTCATAATAAGGGAGAAGTACAACCCACACGTTTTATATAAAAGTATTCAGAAAGATAAAGAAAATTTAGTGTATTCCTCAGCTAGAGATAAACCTTGCAGTGCAGTATATACCAAATTGCCTGTCTGCTGGAGAACAGGGCCTCTGATCTCACCTTGGTTTTTGTTTTCAAATAATAATAATCATAACAATGATATTATTCATAATATCTTCATAATAATCTCTCCTACCAAGTGGTAAACAAGATACTTTTTATATCTTTATATTTGTATTTTTTTCTGAATTTAACTTAATACTCAGAGGGACAAAATCTCATTATACTACTTTGTAACATTTTCTGCATGAACTCCATTATGATTCTGTTACCAGTTCTGATATTACTGGACAAAATATTCCTCTTTTTTGAAAGATAGTAAATAATGATATTTCATTATCCGTATGTCATAGTACCTACAAACGAGTTCACCCATACAGTATGAGCTGTATAGCCATACCACAATGTCACAGCCCTTAAAGTGTTTACAATCTAAGAGTAAGATGACGGGCAGAGCTGTACAAGATTATAAAGAGGCAGCCCAATGCTGGAAGCAGTGAGAGAAGGGACTGAGTTACTAGAAATACAAAGCTTCCAGTAGAACTACACAGACTAACTGCAAACACAAAAACTAAATCTGTGGCTAGCTCAGCAGTGAATGATTAAGCAAACAGTGAGATTAATAATTTTATAATTCTGATGCATTTAGCGTTGCTTACACTGGAAGCATTCCAATATGTCCATGATACATACCTTCACATTCTCCCAGTCTTCCAGCTGTTTATTGAAGAGGTGCCGAATCTGACCAGTGGAATAGCTGAGCTTCTGCTCGTGTTCTTTGAAAAGACTATCAACTGCCAACTGGGATACATAAGGGAGCTCCTTGTCAAACAACTTCAGCTGATCCTGAAATTCTTTTCGGAAAAGACAGGGTGTTTATGTGACACAGAAGTATTCATTGCAAGGAAAAAAACACACTCAGCTGAGCTGAATGTACACTGCAAGGGTCAACCAACCTGGAATTTTCTCTCACAGCAATTCTGTCCCTGCCATTCCTTTTTCTAGGTCCAATGCTTTGAGAAACATGCACTTGCTAAAAGATGTGACCTTGTACAGGTCTTTCAACTTAGTCAAGCGCCCTTCAAGTGCCACGCTTTTTGTAGCTGACAATATATAGAAGAGAACATTGGCCCAATTTCCAGTAAAATCAACTTGAGTTTTTCCACTGAGTGTGATGGATTAAGAAAGCTACATAATTCTCAATCACTGCAATTTTCAGTTTACTTAACTGAAAAACTACATACACAAGAAACTGAAAGTCTTAACTGAATGAATTTACCTATAAGACAGGAATTATAGTAATCATCTGCCTGACTTTGGTATGACAATAGATTCTGTCTGAGCACTTCTGCACAATGTTCAAATGTCTCTGGCAGATCTTCAGGCATTGTGATTTGAGGCTTCATTTTTAGGTAGAACTCCTTCAGGAGGTAAAGATAAAACAGAAAAGTTGCTGATAACACATTCAAACAAGTCACATCTAGGCATATAACAGCAGCAGGGATACATAAGGCTATCAACCACCCTCTTATTTGAGACCAGTTTTCTTCCTCTGATTCTGAAATGCTTAGTTAATATTTATAAAGAAACCTGTGATTAAAAATACACTGTGTCAAATACTATTTACAAATTAGATGCACTGGTGAAGAAAGGAAAATTTTTGGATGGCCATCCAAACATTGTAAAGAACCAAATTACTTAGCTGACATAGGAGTAGACCTATGAAAGCAAAAGTGACTGAAGAACACTGGGTTTTCTTACCTCAGCAAGGCAGAGCAAGCTGTTATTACCCGTCCAGAGAATATTCCTAATAATCCCCTTAAAAGTACTGAAAACAAACAAAATTTTTAAAAAATTTTAAGAAGACAATCACACTGTAAAATGATCACATTGGCAATATTTACTGTTTTTCAAATATTTTGTTCAGGTTTATTTTAGTACATTTTTCAGAACATACACAAACAAATATTCAGAATGCCTAAGGACCTTCACCCCCATTAGTTCAGGTTCTCTTCAGAAGCAAGGACTCTGAGCTATCGTACATGCTTACTGGAGAACACTTCCACGTCACTGTAACAAAAAAGCAATCTTAGCCAGCTTCCTGTGCCAAAACTTACCGTAAGAGCTTACCAGGCATTGTAGATAAACTAAAAATATTTGAAGGTGGGTCTAGCTGTTTACTGGAAGTATTTTGAAACACAATGTGGAACAAAATTCCCAAGCACTTAAACATCTTGGCCTTAAAAACTTAATTTTAATAGTTTTGCATAGCACGTATGAAATATCTCAATTCTATATAGTACAACTGCACACGTCAAGAAAAAATACGATAATTTTCTTAGAGAAGGAGAATGGAACCATTTAAAAATCACCTCCAAAACAGTTTGTTCCTTGTTTCTTCATATAAATGTAATATTGAGCACAAGAATGTAGTGTGTAAACTTTATTGATCTTCTTAGAGGTGAAAATAACTGAAAGACAGGCTATTTTACATTTTCCAGCCCATTTTTTGTAAATCTACAAAATGAGCTCCAATGAGGCCACCCATTTCAGACATTAAACAGAAAAAAAATGGATGACTTTTATATTCACTATTATTATGCTGCAAAAAGGAACTGTTCTGTAAACACTTTGACCCATAAATATCAAGGTTAAATACCTCAAAATTCAATGGTGAACTCTATAGTTCACGATTATAAATAAAATATAGATAGGTAGGGTTTTTTTGCAGATTAACTTCTATTTCTGCAAATATACATGACTTACTTAGATTCTGGAGGCTTCTCTCCAAATATCTGGAATCTCTTGTCACTGAGAACTGGTCTGGTGTATTTCTGTATCCTAGGGAGGCAAAACATTAATTTGAAACTATCCACAAGTATTTTCCTTCTCTGGCTGATTATTTGAGCTAGTCAGTCATATGATGGACAGGAAACTGAAGAAAAATTTGGAAAAAATATAACTCTAAAACTAGTATTATATGAAAATAGTTTTTTGATGGAAAAAAATTCCTAGGATTCTCTCCTCAACGGCTCTTCAAAACTTTTCTGTTGTTTTCACTATTACAGTAGCTCTTTTCATCTACCTGTTGACTAAGCTGAAGACACACTATTTAGACACCAGACCTGAAAATTAAGCCATATTGATTTAAGAGTGGGGTTAGTCTATATTTCAACAACTTCAAAATACAAAACAACAGCAGATGAAGGAGAAAAAGAAGAATGTTTTTTCAGCCAAAATCTGAAAAAAAATGCAGAGCTGATCATGAGGACATAAACAGGGAAGAGATCCCAAATTATAAGCATAGATGGAAAGAAGGCTAATACAAATAAGCATTAAGAATTTTTCAAAGAACAGGCAGTGGACAAAGTTTAGGTAAATTTCTGCATAGGAATATTATAAGTGGAATTCATCCTTTCAGGGGTCTTACCTTCCTGTTGGCATCTTCTTTTTAAAAGCTGACTTCTTGGTGATCCGAGCTGCATAGCTGTACGTAGCAGAGTTCTGAGGACCTTCACCAGATACATTTAAGTGAGAATTCTTCTTTGATGCGGGAAGAATTGCTTTATATTTAACAAGGAAAGATGAAGAACATTGTATAAATGCCAACTGAAGTCTTTGTGTTTGTGTTCTCATTTCTATAATGTTTCCTTACAACATTAAGGGGACAACTATAGGAACAATCATTTCTGGCAGACAGAACTCAAGTAACCCAGCAGTGGCAACAGCAATAAAGGTTGTGCATTGGGGCATGAGTAATGGGAATGTCATAGAAAATATGTGGTAGATGGGAGGAGATTTAAAACAACATTAAGGCAGGGAATAAGAAGGAGAATGAATGGGCTA
This sequence comes from Gymnogyps californianus, assembly GCF_018139145.2. NCBI lineage: Eukaryota > Metazoa > Chordata > Aves > Accipitriformes > Cathartidae > Gymnogyps > Gymnogyps californianus. The sequence goes on from NC_059488.1 coordinate 8,123,167, forward strand.
CTTTCGTAGTCTTGGCTGTGATGGGGACTTAGGAATGCGGAAGAGAGAGAGGATATCTTTGGAAGTGGCTGGAGGAGTCAAGCGCTGGAGAAGAGAGATGTGGAAATGGGAACACTAGGTAGGGAGCAGTTGGGGTTACCTCTGCACTCACCTTTGAGTGAATGATAATACACCGTGAGAAGGATTCCTGATCCCCTACATATTTTCATGACTTCTCTTCTAATTCTTTTCTCCACCCCTTTTCCCTTTTGCTATCACAAATACGTGTACTTTTTATAAAATTATTATCTCATTCTGCAGCTTTCATTGGTTAAGAGCCAAAAATCGTCTTACTATTGCAAAGTAAAGGTATCCAAGAAAAAAGTTGGGATGCACAACTCTCGCAGAGCTAGCACGTAAGCCACTGGTCTGGAACATGCTAGACCTGCTCAATGATATGCTAGGAACTACAATTTAGATGAATGTAATATATTAAAAGAAATGCTGGCACACCTGGTCCTAATGAACGTGGGTGATCATTTCTCTCCTTATTTAGGCCTGAAGATTTTCGGGACGGCTGAATTCTGAAACAAAAAAGAGCTAAGCGGCTATTGAATACCCTGCTATTTTATATTATGTACTAAATTATGTATTATATAGAGAACTATGTGAGTTCTCTATCCCTACCATGTGCTAAGTGCAGTTAAATTTCTGAGATAATATTTAACAGATAGGATTACTTGTACAACTGACAGTGTAAATGTAAGTACTTCCATGGGACTAACTAATTGTTTAACTGGAATTTCGGAATTTCTACAAGCAAAACTGCATTAAAATATTTATTTGCAAATCACACTTGTCCTACTGTTCATTTCACACTTTGTATGTTCATTCAACTATGTAGCATGTAATCACCTTTTAACTAAAATAAGGCTCTAGAAGACAAAAATTTAACACCTAAAATTTATCATAGTGCTATAAACTAGATGTCACTTATTACTCACAATGAGGTATTTTTGGCTATTAGAAATCCTGCTCTTAAAAAGAAAGCAGTCTCAACTAGACTGATTTTTAAAGCTAGACTGATTAGAAAGTATGTAGTAGTATTACCTATGAACAATATATTCAATAGTTCTGTATATACAAAGGTAAACTACAAAATATGAATTCAGGAAAACCTTTATATGCTTCTGGAATATAAATTTTAAAAATACTGTAGTGAAGCCTCTTGTAGTGTTATCATGAGCCTCATGAAGAGAAGAGGTGTATATATAGCAAAGAAAATATAAATACAGACAGTGACAGAAAAATACCTTTAGGCAAACAAGTACTTACTCAAGTAAATTTTTGATAACGCTTATTGATAAATCATCAACTGCAGACTTTCCCATTCTGCTTGGATTTAACAAAGGAAATTTGACAGGATCCAGCCCCATCACCATGACTTTGTTCTCATCTCTGAGACACTCTGTTCGAATGGCAACAGCAATTGGACCTTGTAACGTAACATCCGTTGCAAGAGGGGTAAAGTCCTCCTGAAATGGGAAGAAAAATGAAACCCTGTTGACTGTAGCAGGCAATTAGTGAAAGCATTACATGTAGTTACTGATTACTAAAGTAGATCTTCCAAACATACACTATTTTGCTTCACAGGCTGAAAGTTTTTTATAATTCTAGTAGTAAGGTTGTTACAGCTATACAACTCTGAGACACTTAAAAGTAGTTAAGAGTAGATTCTCATAATTATCACAAGCAGTATTTAAGTATATACCCTTATAAAACAATGATCCACTGTAGATTACAAAATAAAGACAGACTTTCCAAACAAGGAAGAAGAAAAAAAAAAAAAAGCCACTTGATAAAAAAATCTCTTCAGGACACATTTGATTTTTTTTTTTACATTACTTAAAGAAACCCATGAAGTATGTATGTATGAATAGTGCTACACCTTGAAAATAAACTCTTGCGAAGAACTGAGCAACTCATTGTGATGCTGTGATCTTTAACATTCAGTAAACTCAGTAATGACTGTTTTACTCAGCCTCTTAAAAAAGCTGACCTAATGTTACAATGTCTTGGACAGCTTGGCATAATGCAGCATCTTTCTTCATTTGAAAATTCAAAGCACAGATTCTGAAAAACCTTTAACACACATACACATAAAAATTCACTCAATATTAAATAAGATATAGAGAACTTAAATGCTGTCTTACCTTACCATGTGGGCTCATTGCTTTTACTAGCAAGCAGTCAAGATACTGGCTCCTCTTTTTCAGTTCTTTCAACATTACCTTGGCAAAATCATACAACTCTTCAGAAGTCAAAGCCTGAAAGATATGAAGATACAGATGACATTTACTAACTAGCTATTTCAGACTTTTCAAATATGCTGGCTGTTGCATACAACATCATTTCACTCTGTGCTGTCACCATTTTATTTACACATACATGGAAGCAGTGAGATTGTATAGAGGCTGAGGGTTTTGTTTGGCAAACAGGAAAACAGGTACAGGAGCTTCCTGAGCAAAAATTCTGTGGTAAAGTACTCTTTCCGCCCACCCCCCAAATGTATATAAACATAAGTCTACCTCAAAAATATTAGTTTATACATTATACAAACATGCACAGTGAGTCAAATTAATACCAAGTCAAATTAAATACCATTTTGTGCTGATTAGAACTTACTTCTTTATCTGCAGTAGGATGAGTGCAAGCATCTATCTTCTGATGGAGCTTCTCCAGATAAGAGTTTAATGTCACTGCCTGCAAATTGGAATTTGCTACCTAAAGCAGAAGCAGATATTGGTGAAGTGGAATCCCATTCAAGGGATTTTCAGAGGCTCCACTTTGAAAGCACTAGACTCGCTGGTAAAAACACTCAATCAGAGGAGAAGCTGAAAACAGTAATTCACAAAAGCAACACTTCATGTCCTTGACTGCACCACACAAAAATGCTGGTCTATTCAGATGTACATACTCAACGTGCTGCAAGACCATAGTGTTCCAGCATAGCTGCAGCAGTAGTAAAAACATAGTTTTAAGCTGATAATGACAGAAAACAGGTTTTGAATTAATACAAAAAGTCACTTAATGTTTGTCCACTCTGAATTCAGTCAAAAATCTCTTCAATGGAATAAAAGAGAAACAATTATAATTCATTTAAACAAAGTTCTGATGTCACTGCTTGTACCTCTGATTTGATTTGCACTCGCAGATTTGTCAAAAATCGTTGGATCTTCTCCATAAAGACTCGATTCATAAAGAGATGACGGAACTTTGTTTCAGACTGGTTGATAAGTTCAGTAGCCTTTAAGAATGCCAGAAACAAGAGACAGAACTAATTAATTTTCACTTTTTAAAACTTAAATAACAGAACTCACCATTTCTTATTTTTTCCATCATGTAATTGCCACACAGAACAGTCTTACAGTCCCAATCTCAGAGCAGGCTGGTTATAAATCATATCAAATATGCCAATATAATACCTAATTTGAAAGAATGAAACTCTGCACACCTGCTCCAAGCAGCTCGATTCCATTTTCTCCATATCTGTCTTGATTAAACTTTCAAAAGAGTCAATACGCTTACTTTCTTCCTGAAGACGCTTGCTGAAAGACTTTACCTCCTCAGGAGAAAAATTACCTCCCTCCAAAAATAATCTGAAAGCAACCAGGAAAGTAAAAGCAATTGGCTATGAGTCTTCCTTTTCTCAAAGACTGTTTTAGCTAAGCAGCCCTAAAACATAGATATCAACACACATGTTATGAAAACAGTATAATAATTGTGGCTTAACAAAATAAATTTGTTTTTTTAAATAGCAAACTAGACGAATAACAAAATAAACTTTAATTTTACTGTTCTGCCTATGCAACAAATGCTGATGCCCAGAAATAGGTAACTATTTATACACAACACTCCAATGAAATCTCTATACCTGCAAGCTTTGAGAAAATCGACATTTGAATCCCTCAGTTTTCCTAAAGCTTCCTCCAAATAGTTCCGGTAACTCCTCAGGGAAACCTGGATCACTTCCAGATGATTATGTAGCTCTGAGTGCAGACTGTTGCTGAAAGAAACTAACCTAACAGCAAATAATAAAAGACAGGGAAAACATATAGAAAGAGGATCACACATTATGATTCAGAGCCTGCTGGCTGTAAAGACGTGAACAAAATCTGAGAACTTAAGAGTCCTTTAGTATTCTGAAAGCAACTCACTGAGCCGTGACTGTTTTGATGAACACCTGGAAGATATCAGCAAGCAGTTGACGCTATTGAAGAGTATGCTTCAAAACCAATTAGTCAATTGCTATTACTGTGCAGGTTCAGTGAACTGGATAAAATCTAAACAGATGAAACATCTTTTCTACTTTAAGACTGCCAGCACTTTGAAAACATATGAAAATTGTCATCCATTCAGTACTGATTTTAGATTTCTTCAGGGAGCGATAAAGGAAACAAAAATTCTTTACATTTTTTTTTTTAAAGTTTCATGAAGCAGTCTTCATTGAAGAGTAATGACATATAAAATAGATTCAGAATGCAAACCAGGAACATCTCAGACAGCAATCAGGAGTATTGAACTATGGAAATTCACAGCCAGCAACACCTGTGGCACACTTACTTCTCAGTCATAGGAGCACTGAGGAAGACAGACTCCATGTCACGGATTCTTGAATGTAAGTTTTTGCTGACATTATTTTGCTGATCACAAAATTTGAGAAATTCAGCTCTCTCCTTTTTCAGAGCTTCCACCACCCCAGCACAGTGGCTATCTAGACGCTCTTTGTGAAGCAACAGTTCCACTGATAAGAAAAGAAATTTTACAATATGGTCATTATTCCCTGTTTACTGTGGACTATCACAACCACCAGCCAACCTATTATCAGAAGCAGCGGTAAAATAAACTGAGCCACATCTCAGAGTGGCTAAAACATACAAATAAAATACATCCAATTCTGTTTCTTCGACTTTTCTCCTGTGTTTGACATATATCCCTGGCAGCTCCTAATCCATTCAAATCATAAACGTCTTTTGTTTGCTCTAAGCCCTCTTTTTCCTTTATTTTTGGTCACTGCTGACATCTCCATTATCTCTCTGTTCTCAGTCTTGTAACAAAAGTAAAGGTAAAGGATTTTTTTTTTTAAATGGAAAATACACTTCTCCGTATTTTTGTGGGGAGGAAAAAAAAAAAAAAATCATTTTTGGTCTCCCTTCTGGAATGATAGTTGGATAAATCAAGAGACAGCCAATCAACCTCAAGAAAACTGCCAGAAAAGGCACCTGTCCTCTTTGCAGGAGAAAGTGGAATTGAAAAATTATTTTCCTGTTCTCCCAAAAGAGAATTTTTTAGTTTATGTGTTAAAGACCAAACAAACCTGTCTTAAATATTTTTTTTCCACCAGAAAAACCTGACAGTTCTCATACAAAAAAAGAATTCTGCTTAGTGGCTAATCTGTAGCTGCTCAGTGATATTTCATATAGCTAAATCCTTCCTCTCCTGTATTCACAAGCCAAGCCCTGGCATTTTTTCTCTCCCAACACTTGCTAATTCTTTTTCTGCAACACTTTTAAAATTATTTTTTGTACATTGCAAACTCGTGTTAAATGATTTCAAGGAGAATGAGGATTCACAAATATTGACAATAGGAACTGAATGTTCTACATCTTTTCCAATCAAGTCACTGATCAAGGCACTGCTGGGTATTTTCCAAACATAACATAGCACAAACCAGTATGAGCTATAGAAAAGAAACATCTTTTTTAAAATACATGAGTAACATATTATACTAGGAATTAGTAGACACTCAACTGCTTCCTATTGTCCTCTACTACTGAGCCAATTGACGCTGAAACAGATTTTGGCCCACTTATGATTGTCTCTAAATGAAGACATGTAATGCTCAGAGTAAAAAAAAGTCGGTACCAGTTCTAACGTTGTAGATATGCGTCTCTATATTCTCCTGCCTTCGTTGATGCAAGTGAAGACGCAGCAGAAGTTCTGAATTCAGCTCCTCTTTCTTGGCAGCTACAAAGACACGGGAGTTGGACAAGCACTCTGCAAACCATTTCTCCAAGTGTTCAAAAAAGCAGAGGCGGATCCTATGATTGAAAGAAATATTACAGTGAGGAATAGTAAGTAATAAATAAGAATTTATTACATATATTAATTCTAAGAATTTAACTTCTGACTATAGGAAGATATGATTTCATTACCATTTGCACAACACTGGTGGAGTTTTTGAGCTGGCTGCGTACTACTGAGTACCGGGCATTTTACCGTCATGGCTCTGCAGGGAATTTGGGCAAATTACTTGCCTTTCTGTAATATGTTTTCTCACTAAATAGTTTTCTGTAAAATATGAATCTTCTGTAAGAGGTAAATGCTTGTGCGGTACTTTGAGAGCCATGGATGAAAAGCAATATAAAATCTTTCTCTTATTTTTATCAATTTAAAAAGAGGAATAACATCAAAATAATTAGATAATTTTTGCATTTTTAGTCTAATGTTTCTTCCAAACAGCTGAAATTTGTCTATTACCTAAAGGGAAAGAAAGAACATAAACTGTTTTCTACTAACCGTTTCTTCAGCTCTACAAACACAGTTTCTTTGATAAGTACATATTTCAGGTACATAGGAAGTGATTCTTTTTTTTCATATTTTTTAAAGTAAGTCTCTGGGATGTCAGTCTTTCCTGCCTCTTCAACTCCAAGAACTGTGTAAGAGTTTCCACTAGAAGTGGAAAAGGTCTCAACGGCAATTTCAGAGCTTTCTGCCTTGCTGCTGTTGAACATAGCCTAGGAAACAACTGGAAATCATCATCTGTTACCTTTAAAGGTATAAGCATAGAATCAACAGTGCACAAGCTAATGTAAGAATCCTAAGGATATTAGTTCTTGTTCTCAATTTGGACAACATTCATACAGAGAACACACTTGCAAGTCTCAATAGGGAGAGTCATCAATGTTTTAAAAGGTTTTTGTTACGGTAATAAATTCACGTAACTAAAGACCTGAAAAACTAATACTTAGATACAAATACAGCTTAAATCATTCACCATGGGTTAAGAATACTACGATGAAAGAAAGAAAGATATTTCAAAAAAAATTCTATGCAAAAGGTTTTTACAAGGGCAAAAGCAGTGCAAAAGGAATGGTTGTAAACTGTTTTATACACCCCGTTTGCCCATAAAAAGGATCTAAAGCCCTAATAGTCCAGAAATAAATGAAAACAATAGACTCCTGTGTGCTTTGTGTACAAACTAAACTAAGTCAAGTCTAAACGAATTTAGACTTACCTTAGCAAAAAGACTTCCTTTTCATCATTATTTTGTGCAAGACTTCCTTCACCTTCAAATTTATTCTCTTGTTCACTTACCTTTGTGAAACTTACCCCCTGTTCTGCAAGCTCAGTTTCTTCACTTTCATGAGGAATACTCTCCCCATCTTCTTTTTCCTCTGTTTCTTCAGTTTCCTGTGCAAAGCTCTCCTTATTCTCAGCTGTGCTTGTTTCTTCATTTTCTCGTTGACAACTGCCCGTCTTTTCCTCTCCTTCATTTTCTTGCACAATGCTCTCACCTTGCTGCTCCACCAGATGTTCAGCTTCTGAAGCTTTAGCTAGTTCTTTCCAGTTAAAGCAGAGTTTTACTGGTCACAATCCAAAGAAATATAGATTGAAAAACAAGCAAGCAAAAATACCTGTTTGTACTGTTGAGGTATTACCTTGATCTTGAAATGTGGAGTCTATCTTTCCTTGCAAGTTCTAAAAGCAAAACAACAACAGAAAACCACACACAATTTAAAAATAAGGATTTGCTTGCTTATCAGAAATCCATATTCCTTCTCAAAATATATCTATTTCAATAAGATAAGATAGTCTTGAATGGATCACTTATCTTCTAAAGAAGCTATAACACTCAAATTGATTAATATAATTTTGTTACCTTGCAGTTTTCTGTTTAAAAGGCAAGCGAATTGCTGAAATGCAGTTTGTAACAAGGACAGAGTTAAAAGTGTGGGACAGAGAAAGGTTTTGTGTTTTCTCCCTCTAGTTCTACCAAAAGCACTTCAGTCCTATGGCCAAAACAATGCTTTAGTTTATATGATCTAAATTTTAAAGCTAACGTAAATTTTCCCAAAAGTGAAAAATTAATACACCAGTAAGATTTTAAGCCAGAAGAAGTTTGTTTTTGTTATACCTGTTTGAAGATTTCCTTTACGTTAAAATAGTGGCTGATGGATATACTATAAGAAATCAGTTCCCACAAAATAGCTTCTGGGTAAGCCATTACTTTATCCATTAGAGCTTGGTTGAACGTCTCATACCTGTCAAATTTAAGGTCACTGTTTAAAAGACTCAAGTATGTATAGAAATAAAATGAAATATGACTACAATGTCTTTAAATCCAAATCTAACTTTTCAACCAATCTCATAAAACCTTTCGGCTAAACATTGTACTGTATCTGTTTAGCCTGAATACAATCACATCCTGGCTTGTTAGTAGAGATTAGTTCATAACAAATATATAAATGCACAAAAGTTAAAAAATATTCACAACGAAGTATTTCAGATCTTTCATTTTGGATGGGAAACCGTTCAAGACCTGTGCTTACATAAGGAATATTAGAAGCGAGAGGTCAAATTACTGTCTTACATGTTAGTTCTGTATCATGCTCAGCTGTGACTTGAAGCTTTTCTGGTTTATTTTCATTTTACTTGGAAATGAAAACTAATGGTTCAAGCTGAGTCTTAATTCAAGAAAAATCAACGTTCACACCTGTTTTCATTTACATTTGCTTTGTCTCCTATACGAAGATAAATATGGGGAATTTACGTACACGTTCAAATATTCAGACAGATTACATTCCATCTCTGCAACCTCTGACTGTATTTTCACTCACCTAAAAAGGTACATTACCTTTGGGGTTTTTTAAATTGTCCTAATGACTATAAAGCGTACTGAACCAACAGCTCTAAACACAATTACAGTGTGAGGTGTGTGCATGTGTGTGTATCTGCCTCTCAGGTCCACATCGCTCTTCTAATATGCATCCGATCTAACAGACAGAAAAGACCTTCTGGGTGTGAAAATATAACTGCTTCCTCTCTGGCTATTTAATCCTCAAACCTTCTGCTAAGATCTTCAGCAAGGAGAGCGGTATATGCCAATTTTGATGTGATTTTTAAAGATGCAAATGCCTGATCATGAGAAATGTTAACAGAAAGATTACCAAAACATTTACGTTGGCTATCTGAAAATTACTAGTAACTTCTAGTCCATGTGACTTTGAAAGAGATTAAATCTGTGAGCACAGGTGATGGCACAGATCTGCTTTCTGACCCCTGCAATTCAAGAATCTGAACTACTACTTTTACCTCCTAAATAAATAATTATCCCATTGGCATGGATGACATGGTATACTACATAATAATACTGATCCGGTATATTTTTTAAATGATACCAGTCTTCCTTAGTCCTGCTTCTAAAATGTGGGTATTATTTGCCTTAACCTTGTTCAGTATGGAAATTATTTTATTTTACATTCTTACATGAAGTAGCAAGCAGTGTTTTTCCACACCTTCACACTACAGCATAAACAAGACCTAAGTAGTACAACCAACATTCAAATATGCTTCACTTTTTAAGTTTGTGCTACAAAATTCATACCTAGACCTAATGTCATCTAAAGAAGAAAGGGCGTTCTCCAAATATTTCTTCAGCTTTTCTTCAGAGCTCGCTGTTCTCATTTTATCCAAAATTATATCCAGATTAGCTTCCATCATCTAAGGCCACATAAAAAGAACCCAGTAAAAATGATTTAGTAATTACAAAAATGCTTTGTAACTATTTAGGTTTCAAATAATTTAATTATGTACATATATTCTACACCACGAAGGGAAGCTGCCTTACCAAAACTCATCTACTATGAAGATCTTTCATAGATAATGAACAACACCTCTGATATTGCCACCCCAAGTTGCAGGTTATACCCATAATATGAGAACTTGACATACAAACAAGACTTTATACCTGCACAAGATCTTCTGAGTAATAGAAACTTGCAGCCACTTAATATATAAAATACGATCTTTATCACCGTTGCCGTATCAAGAGTAAGATATGACTGTATATTAAGTGTGAATCAAGCAGTTAGCAAAAAATGTACCTGATGGGATGAAACTACCCTGTAGAAATCCCAGTATAAATGTCACAGATTATGTTTTAAATTTTATACCAGAAAATTTTGAATTCCAGAGGGTTCTCTGCATTAAGAAGTCCTTTCTTTACATCATACCGCATCCTTATTGTTATGTTTATACCTGTATTAGGTTATCCTGTTCCCGTCGGCATTCATCTAATTTCTTCTGAAGTTCACCTTCCTGCTGGGACAGTTTGACTTGATGGACATCCCAGAGACCCATGGCCTCCTGAAAATAGCTGTACAAGTCTCCACAAATCTGCTTATTCTGTTTAGCCAGCTCCTCAAAGTCTCTCTAAAGAAATACATTTAAGTGAACCGGTTATTATTAAACTGTTTGCTGGAATGTGAAATAAATGAGTAAGGGGACATATGACATGATAAAAGGCTGTCTGGAAGTACACTATCAGTATTCAACACGGTCTCTTCTATTTAGAGAGGAAAAACTAATCCAAGTAAACTGGATAAGAATGCGGATTTTTGTTCTAGAAGCTGAGATATCAAAACTTCTGTTTATTCTTCTGGTACTGCAAAGCACAGAATTACTAAGTTCTGCATATGCCCTGAAGTATCCGGCCATCTATCATTTTAGGAACAACCGCCCAGTCATTTTCATGTATGGAATCATAAAAGATAGGATTGAAAGAAATTTGGGAGACCATTTAAATCTATCCCTCTGCCTCCAGACAGGATGAGCTATACCTAATTCATCCCTGACAACCTATTCTAAATATAAACCAAACAACTATGAACTGTTCTCCTAGAATCACATCAAACTTTTTTTATTTGTGGGGCAGGTGTTCAGTCACACTACGGACCTCTTTCTAACATGACATCAAAAGCCTAAGATGCATATGGCATTTCAGGCAGTAGTGCAGGAAGAACAGACTACTCCCAGAGCAATAAAAATAGATGTAATAAACGTACATCCATATGCTCCAGTTCTTCTTCAAACTGACTTTGTAGTTTCTCAGTCAACTGAAGTAACTCAGAGTTCACAATTTCTTCAGCCTCTTTTTTTGTGCAAACATTCAGATTCAACAGGTTATTCTAAATGAAAAGAATGCTAAGTTATTGACATGAACATAATATAACATAAAATCCTGTGTGGCTTTTAGAGAGTATACTTAAACTTAGTGTTTCTTCTTTTCTTGTGAATGGATAGAGAAAGATTCAACCTCCTACATCTCACATTCTGGTAGTAAGCAGTACAATTCTATTTGGATACAAAGGGAGAAACTGAGGCAGAGAGGTGGAACTTCTTTCCCAAAATAAGACAGATTCAGCACAAAGGCTGAGGGTTCTGACCCTGAGTCCTCTACCTAAATGTGGGACAGTAGTCCTTTCATTACTGGCATTTGTTACTGCTTTTACACATTTCAAGTACAAATACTACATGCTACTGTCCACAAAATGGACAGTAAGTTTTCTAACAGAATAAGACAGAGGTTAAAAAGTAATTTCATTTATTATCTCAATGTTTGGTGGATCCTCAAACCCGTATTACTGTAACAACACATTGTATACAGTTACCAACAATCCTTCTAAGAATTCGCAAAGCTATGATACTAACCTTGCATAACTGCACTTCTGCCAAACATTTTTGCTGGACCATCTCATGCTGGTTGCGTATTTTCATCATACACTGCACATTGTGGGTATCTGAAGGATATGGAAGAACAGACCATTGTAAAGATTTCTGTATTTCACAGCGTAGTGTGGAATGGAAATATGAAAGAGGACCTGTGCTGAGTCTCAGCACAGGTAATATATCCCAGTAGTGTCTTCACACTTGTACGACACTGTCAACCAATAAGATAAGATGTTTTAATACAAATCTTTTTATCATTATGCTTAAAAGTAGTGAGTTATTTACAATCACTAGCAACTTCTTTGCTACTATACAGGCTACAAACATCAAGACAGGATGTGCTCTGGAGAAAGAGAAGGCAGACACACAGAGGGAAGGCACACTACAGGACTCAGAGAAAGGAAGCATCTCAAATACTTCCCCTCTCCTTCTCCAAGAGGTAAAAAGGAGTATTTTTGTATGATTGAGAACTGATCTGCATTGAAATTAACCTTCTGTTTTCCCCAGATTAATTCTAACCAGGTCAGTTCCTGCTAGATCTCACCATGCAAAAATGCTTGTGCTGGCGAAAGGGAGGTGACGCAATAGACAGCTTTTTTTGGTCATACTGCCAGCTCAAAGCAACTTAGAAGGTACATGGAAATACATGGAACAAAGAATATAGCAAACATATACTTTCAAAGCAATCGTCTGAAATCCCTTACTGCCTACAAAAAAGAAAGAAAGAACTGCTTGAATTCCAGACTGTTATTATGATTTCCCAACTTACCTATACTTTTGTTTAAATTCACCAAAGATCTGTACCATTCATTTATCTCAGCTTTCGTGTGTGTTGGAGGCAACAAATCACTATCGAAATAGGAAACAAGAGTCAGATATCTTCAAATATAATCCAATCACTTCTTAAAGGATAAAATTATGAATCAGAGTAACCATAGTACTGTGCTTTATTTTATTTACAGCCATATCAGCAATGAAAATAAACCAAGATGACTGCTGTTTTTCAAGGCCAGTGTTTACTGACAAGGAACTAACTGTAATCTATCTTGTTGCTACATACATTGTAAAAGAAAAACTGTAAATATTGTAATGCGTTGCACCCAAGCCATCTTCTTGTTGTCAGGATGGACATTCAAACATAGCAGTGTTAGATTTCTGTCAAGACTCCTTTCTTAATTTATTATACAAATTAAACTCCCACACAGAAATAATGCCTTGACAAGATCACCAATTTTTACTTATCTACCCATCCTTGTCTGCCCCTTTCTACTATGTTTCAAATGTTAGTAAGATTTACTTTTGCGTTCCTGCATTTCTAGCCCTGGATCACCCCCTCTTTAGCATGACTGGTGCATTGAAAACCAAGAATGCATTTTTTCCATTAAAAAGAGCTTTACAAAAGAAGTTTAGGCCCTGCCTTACTGCTGCTTTTTACAATCGCACACTGAAAGGGAGCAAAGTGCATTTTGTAGTCAAGTCCCTCATTAACTCTAGAAACAATTCTATTTTCCTTTGTTCCTGTTCTCTCTTTTGTCATACCCAAGGTGCTGCAAAAACTCCAGTCTCCTTTCACTAAGTAAAATCTGATCCGTTATCATATTTTCCATTTCTCTTTTCACAGCTGGGGGATTCTGTATTTCTTCATTTGCCATAAATTCTCTGTAGGATGGAAGAATACATTGAAGTAAATATCTGTTTGGGAAAATTTCATATTTGAAATACAAATAAAAAATATGTTTTATACACACCTGGTAAAAAAAAAGAAAGCTTTTTAGGTTTATAATGCAAAAATGATGTTACTGTTTATAGAAAACACAAGTGCACGCTAGTCATTTTGTGTTATTCATACTCCAAAATATAATTGTAAAATTTCTGACCTGAAACTGTGAACTATATAGTTCTTTTGGATGAGCTTCCAGTCCTTGACTCTATCTTGCCATTTCAATCGATATGATAATTCCCTCTTCATCTCTGATTTCATTAGATTAAAGAACAGCTTGGCAATTGCCCTCTGATTAGCTAACAGTGCTCTGTTAATCATCTGCATATTAAAAAATAAAATCAGGAATAAAAGCAGCATACAACATGCAAAAAAAAAAATTGCCTGTTCTATGTAAAACGAGGGAAAAAGAATACAAATGATAAAGAATACCCTGCAAAACAGAAAACTTTCCTCTATTGCAGTGATTAATATGTAGAAATAATGAATTTCAGTTGGAAAAAAAGACATTCTGGGAATATTCAGATTGCTATCTTCTCGCACATAAAACAGACTTTCAGTATGAAAAATTTACCATGGCCTCGTCATTCATGAACCTGTAAACATCAGCTGACAACAAGAAGGAAATTTCCTCCAGTATCACAGTATACTTCCTCAGTACATCTGTTATCTGTGCAATAAAAGAATAAAGAACAACAACAACAAAAATCTGTATAACTCAAATGGCAGTTTCCCAAGTTAAGCAATGATATGAACAAGACAATTTTTTTGCATTAAAATAAATTCCATCGGCTGGTAGATTGAGAAGTGAATCTTAAAATACCTGTCTTAAATATCTTAAATACTGACTTTTTAAATCATTCATAAAAATACTAACTAAAACATTTCATTTTGTTACTACTCAACTGATTTCTCTTTAATATCTGTGATAATTGAGTGCTCTGCAGACAGGCTGCAATCTGAACTTAAAAATCAAACCAACTTCCTTTCAAATATCCATAGTGAATCCACCAGTGGTTGCTTTAAGCAGACATGAAATTTAAGCAAACGTGGTCATCTCTGGAAATTTTCGTAACTAATCAAACAGAAAAGTTACTGGTGATGCTGTTGCGCCTATTCATCATGTCTACATTACAAAGAGAGGACAAACTGACACAGGTGTAACAGATAGCTTCCGTTTGCCTACAAGGACAAAGCAGCAAGGACTTCCTTATGGACTATCCATTTATTTATCCAAACATTTGCTGTGATGTCCAATGACTTTTACAGGTCAGGCTGAAGCCCACATAACTGTAGCATGTCTGCTACTGATACCCAGCCCACCCAAACTAAAATTAGGGCATGTCTGTGCACATTCTCAGCTGCAGAATAGGTATGTCCTAACAAAATAACATTAGACCTGATGACAGTTTGACCTAAATAACCCTGCAGAAAAATAAAAGCAGCTCACATATTCCTTGCATCTTTAGTACAGGTAATTGTGGAAGAGACAAACACCTTGTAACTGGAAAAGAAGTATCTTCTCCTGATTATGTGGGTATAAAATGAGAGAATGATCTATTGGTGAAAAGACAGGAATCACCTACACAACAGAACCCCTGGCAGACCTCTTTGACTCCTGTGGAAACAAGCTACTCTTTGCTCTGCTTCCAGCATTACGAGCAAATAATAATCTTATGCTTAATTAACAGCTATTAAGACCACAGCTCACTTTATCAGCTCGACTCCTTTCAACCTTTTTTAGGGATTCATCCATTTCCCTAATCCACTTCCTTCTGGTCAAGGATTCCTGCTGGGTGATATTCCACAGTTCTTCCAAACCCTGCAAGAAGGATTTACTCTCAATCTCATCAAAAAGTAAACGTCAAAAAAAAAGCGGGGGGGGGGGGGGGAAGCATTTCTATCTTAAAACTACAGCAAGACATAAGAAGCTGTTACGCAGACCAGGTACAAATAACTGAAGATGAGACAATGGCATGAGCTGCCTTACTTCAATTGAGAAACCTTCCAGAGCAGTGTCAAACTCAATCTTTTTAAACAGAAGTTCAATTTTTCTATCAGATTCCATCAGTTTTGTCAGAAGGAATTTTCCAGGCTCCAAAACAAAGGGTTCCATCTCCTAAAAAGGTAAGGAAGTCAGTCCGATCTTTTGAATATTAGGCCCTGACCTTAGTATAGTACTCTAGACTATCTGGATTACAAAACCCAGTCTTACCCTGGCAATGCAGGCAAGCTCATGATACATTGAGGTTAGTGCTTCATTATGACGGCCTCGCCGGCGTTCTGACAGGCGTTCCGAGATATTACTCCTTGTTTCCTCAGGAACTGCCAAGAAAGAAATGAGGATGATGTAGCATGTAACTGTTGCTGCAGACTACATAACGCATGCACAATGAATCACTAAATCCACACTCTGTCCTCTGTAGTTTGTGCGGCTATTACAGCGCTTGACAGCTTTCCACGGGAAGGGAAATCTATGCAAATGTAGGTTAAAAATAGTAAAGCATATTTTAAAATTTGCTTTGATTTTATTAATTTATGATTTTCGGAAGGATAAAAGCATGGAAACTATGAACTAAGTTCAGCTATGATGCAAAAAATTGCAACTTCCAAGAATGAGATCTGCTTACATCATAACTGGAATTTACCATCTAAACACAAACTGTGATTGATTGACAATTTTACAACCATTTTTTCTATGAGTAGACTCTTCATCTTCAAAGTTACCTACAAATCATCAAAAATGTGTCCGGTCATTTCTGAACTTGATTTTATACCTTGTTCAGCTAAAACCATTATAGGTATGGTGGCTAATAAGAATGCGAACTAAAATACCTGACATTAAGGGAAATAAATTTTACCAACAAAATCAGGCAGGGCTCTGACTTCCTCAGCTGCAGTTACATCTACACTTTTCCAAGCCTTTTGAAATGTTGTAGCTTCTCTGAAACAGAAAGGGAATAAAGCTTTGATTTGTGCTAAATATGTAAGGGGATGGACTTGCAATG
The DNA here is from genome assembly GCF_018139145.2 of Gymnogyps californianus. Taxonomy (NCBI): domain Eukaryota; kingdom Metazoa; phylum Chordata; class Aves; order Accipitriformes; family Cathartidae; genus Gymnogyps; species Gymnogyps californianus. The sequence continues at coordinate 8,139,664 of NC_059488.1, forward strand.
GGTATAATACTCAATTTCATTGGCAAAATGTAACATTTAAGTGAACATAAGCATCATTCTAACTTCAAAGAATATGATTCAAAGAATCAATGTTGCTTCTTCTGAGACGAATTGAACTGAGTAATTATCTAGCCTGGGTTGATCACAACCTCAAATCTGCTATGATGGCATAAAAGCAATAAATGCTAGATTTAATATGTGGAAACTACAAAGACATACATACTCTCTCTAAAAGGTATAAAAATCCATAAACTGTTAAATAAGAACTAGCAAGAAATGTGGAAATAGCCTTTATCTGCCCACTGCTCTTCCCATCAGCTGGGGCACTGTGTTTCTCCTTGGGGGAAGTGAGAATAAGGGTGTCATTATTCAGCAGAATGGTTAGGGTGAGAAGGATGGACACACTAATTCCTTTTCTTGCTCATTATGTAATCATTACTGCATCATCATGTAGACCATTAACATAGTTTAAAATATAGTTAAAAAATATATATCAGACTGGGCTTATATCTAGATTGCTTTGAGCAAAAAAGACATACAATTTCTTTTTAAAAGAAAAGCCATACAATATGCATGCCATTGCACATATTAGCCTGTTAATCCGCACTTTAACAGGCAGCAGCTCATTATACTCAATTTACATCTGGCAAGGAGACAATCTATTACAAGTCGTTAGTGCTGTGACCAAGAATTCAGGAGTGTCTAGCTCCCAGTGCAAATCTTACAACTTCATACCTGTAGTCATGAACATATAATTGGGTTTTTATGCTTCTGTTCTCTACCTGTACAACAGTGGCTTTTCTGTGGAGTCATTGTAGGGCATTCTTTCAACGCACTTCTGCTGGTAACACGGTAGTGGCCTGGCATCTGTAGAAATTTCTGAATCCCTAGCCAAAGTGAGCCTCTCACTCTTCATAGAAAACCTAGTCTTGTTCCTTACTTCATCCAAAGAGCGTACTAACTGAACCTTCAAAGAACCACAATCAAAATGGTTAGAATTCTTTCCAACCTACTGAACAGAGAATAATAACAAAATAATTGATAAAAATAGTGGGGGAAAGGTGGCAGAAAAGTAAAATAATGAACACTACTTTGCACATGCATAACAATTTTCATCCAAGGCTGTTTTCAAAATGAGAAAAAAAGGATATCGCTTTCCTCAGAGAGGAAAACTGAAGCAAACTGGATTGTGTGCCTTGCTTATGGTTACAAGGAAAGTCAACAGCAGAGTGAGAAATGCCTGAATCTGGCTTGCTGTGCCTCTTCATTTATCTTTTACTGCTGTGTTATAATGATTCTGTCTTCAGTTAATATATCCTGATACACAATGAAGACACAGGAACACCCATAGATGCATTAGAAAGCATATGCTGAAGATAACACAATTATTTTCTACTAAAACAAACAAAAACTAGAAAGGTTGAAACTGACCTCTGGTTTGAGGTCACCCCTTTAACAGCCAGCAAACAACTGACCAACATAATCAACCCATTTGGCTTTTACCCAATCCTTTTATTCACCTCAGCCTCAAAGATCTGTTTGTAGACTTCCCCACTGGGAACGAGGCGCACAGCTCCCACCGGCCGCATATGGCCCAGCACAGCCGACTTCCAGGCCTGTTTCCAGAAGAACTGCAATTTACAAGCTAGGGGCCAAGGGGAGAAAAAAACCATTTCAGTTTGACAATGCCCTCCCAAGGGTGAAACTACCTGCCTACCGCAGGGTTTCCACTACCTACTAATATTGCTGCAGGCAAAGCATTCGGAGGATTTAAAAATACCTACGTGATGACTTACCAGTGTTTGAGGGCACTGGACTGAAGGGGGAAGAGTCCTCCTGGTACTTCAGCGGCAGCGGCCCGCCGCGGGCCCCGCGGCTCGCCCGGTCCCCTCAGGGACCCGAACGCCGGCACCCGCTCGCCTCAGCCGCGCTCCCGCCGCCGCCCTCCCGCCCTAATGGTCGCGTCGCGCGCCGGCATAGCAACGGGAAAGGGGGCGTGGTGGGCAGCCCTCCCCGTTGCCACGGCAGCGTGGGGAGGCAAGGCCTAAATCCGTACCGCCCCCTCGGGACCCCGCCCCTCCCGGGACCCGGGGCGCTGCCCCCCTCCCCTCCCCGCCCCGGCGGGAGGCTGATCCCGGGGGATCGCTCGACAGCAACCACCGCATGCCGGCTTCCAGAGACACAGCCAGCACCGCACAGCGCATCAGAGGAAATAACAGCAACCGACATTTTCCCTTGAGGAAAACAATGCTAATTATTGTAACAAACCGATCAGACGGTGTTTCTTTGGGATGGGAAATTTAATTAACAAACATACAACAGGCTTTTTGTTTATTATTAAGTTGGGAAGCCATGGCAGTGCCTGCCCCACAGGCCGGTTTCCTCAGGCGCTGGACAGCGGTCGCACAGCCGGGTCAGGCCATCGGACAGTTCGCTCCGCAACCGTTGCTCACTGACCCCCGCAAGCAGAACCTCCATCCCCAGGCTGCGAGGACCAGCTGCCTCGCTCTCACTTGAAGCCAGCTTTTTTCAAGTCCTCTGGCAGAACCCGGCCTTTCTTCCGGGCCCTGGCTTTCTTCTTCTCTATCCTATCCTTCTTCTTCTTCTGAATGTTCTTGCGACGCTTTTCCTGCCGCTGTTGCATCTTTTCCACCACTTTTTCTGTCCGCTTCTCCCACTGCCTCTGGCGTTGCGCTTTACGCTTCTCCTTACGCTTCAGAGCTTCTTTCAGACGCTCCTCGTTGTCACGAATCTTCACGCCTTCCGCCTTATAGAGAACATTTGTCCATTTCATCTTGTTCTCTAGCTCCTGAGCTTTCTTCTGGTCCTTATCCTTGAGTTCCTCCAGCTTATTCTTCCTGGTCTCAAGCCTGCTCAGCAGCTGCTTGTAGTTTTTGCCCGTCAGAGGAGTGATATTGCCTTTCACTGCCTTCCTCTTCTCTTTCTTCTTCTGGATCTTGCTCAACTCATTCCCTTCGTGGACTTCGACCCTGTTGAAGACAATCTCAGCTGTGCTCTCCTCCTTTTTGCTTTCTGGCTCTACTGGTACCTCCTCAGTTTCTTTCTTCTCCATTTTTGCCTTCATCTTCAACTCCTTTCTTCGGCGCTTCTTTCTCTCTCTCTCATACTTCCTTCGCTGCCTCTTCTCCAGGACTGCAGGGGGTAATTCTTTCCCATCATCCTAAGAAGAAGGATGGACATGAATCAGGAGCCTCAAAGGGATAAAGCAGAATTAAAAGTGGGACGTCCTCAAGTTCCTGATTTCAAACTTCTAAGAAACGCACTACTTGTGACAAGAAGCTGTGGGCTCAGCTTTTAGAGATACTAAACACAGTAAAGGCATTTCAAACCCTTTACTCTCACCACCCCGCAGCTATGTTCCCTTTCAGGCTCCTAGTGCTTTCCTAGTGTTTTTCCTCAAACCCTGAGCTTTGTAAGATCGTAGTCTTGTCCCCACATCCCCTGGGAGGCTAGGGAGAATTTATATTGCACAAACACGCATATGGATACATATTATCATACTTGTCCAGAAGCTTTTTTAATCTTCTCATGTAGTCTCTGACGCAAGAGATTCATTGCAGAAAAAGAAGGGGAACCCAGTTCACTTTTGCTCCCTGAAAATGAGAGGAAGAAAATAAAAATACTTAAAAGACAGCACTAGCTAAACAGAAGAACTTTTCATGGCTACAGGAAAAGCTCCAAGAACTCTTTAGATGCTGTGAATAGAATGGAAAGTCTAGAGTTTCTATTTTCCTTGGTTTCTTTAGAATTCCTCCTTTTCTATCCATATTATCATTCAACACTGCCAGCCAGAGTGGCCTGACATGCCCTGTGGCTGCCTAACAAGCCAGAAGACAAGTACCAACCTAGTGGAAACAAAGACGCCAAGGACATCTTTTCTTTGTGATCAGGCTTTCCAGATTCATAATGGAAAGCTGGCCTGGCATGACAGAGATTGCTTCCACACAATAATTCCCAGAAGTTACCGAAACCCATAAAAAGTCTGTAATTCAGTTTAAACACTATTTCCAGAGAGCCACCCAGTGGTGACGTTACACATTTATGTACATATGCAAAAGCTTTTAGGGCACATGGAATAAGCAAAGATGTTTTCAGTTCAACTGAACTTCTCAAAGGCTTTCCAAACTATACATGCGTGAAGCAACCAAAAAGCAGCCACCTCAGCTCAGGTAACTTTAAGACGATGGCAACACTGGTATTCTTACCTGTAACCAAACTCTCATTTCTGCTCTGTGTAACACCCTGTGGAGATGATTTGCTGGCTTGAGGGGCTGCTTTCTGTCCTGGAGTAGGTTTATTGGTATTAGAGACGACCTGTTTGACTGAAGGAGCGTTCGTCTTCTCAGCTTGCTTCCTGGGCTTCTTTCTTTTCTTTTTCTTGAGCTGTCTGCCAGCATCCTCAGGCTGGCCTGGCTTAGACACTAGAAGACAAAACCAAGTTACACAAAACAGGACAACACTACATTCCCACTTCATAACATTCAGTTATTACTGAAGACTAAAGTTCCACCGTTGCAATGGCATATCTCAATCTTCAAAAATCACATATTTTAGGATTTTATTTAAATAGACCAAACACGCCTGCACACTTCAGTAAAATCCCAGTTCTCCCACAACCAATCACCACGTGTGCAAAAGCGAACGGAGGCCACCGACTCCCAGGGCTAACAGCGCAACGTGCTCAGGAGCCTCCTCTTTCAGCAGAGGTGGTTTTTCCTTAAAAAACGGCACAACGCCACTCCCCCGGGCCAAGCGCCCCGTGGAGGCAAGCCTGCCGCAAGCCCGCTACTCCCACAAACCGGCCGGGAGGGACAGAAGCCGAAGCATTACAGCTCCATTACCGAATTTGCTCTTCCGCGACTCCGGGGCGCGCTGCACGCAGACCTTCCTCGCCAAGCCCTGCAGGTAGGAGTCCCGGGCGGCCAGGCTGGTCATTATCGCCCCGGGGTGGCCCGCCCCTCGGCGGGCGCTGCCCTGCCCGGCTCCCTCACCGCGGACAGGCCGCAGAGCCCCGGCCGGGCCCGGGACGCGCTGTCCTCTCCTCACAGCACCGTGAGGACCGCGGCATCCTCGCCGCGCCGCTCCTCCGGCAGGAAGTGACCTCAGCGCGCCGGGCAGGAAGTGACGGCAGCGCGACGGCCGCGAGGCGGGCAGGAAGCGGCGTGAGCAGGGATGGCCGGCGGCGGAGCGGGCAGCAGGAGCTCGGGCCCCGGTGAGCCGCCTCAGCGGAGCGCCCGCCGGGGCTGCCGCTGGCATCGCCACAACCAGCAAGGGCCGCGGGCCCGGCGCCGAGGCCCCCGTGAAGCCTCGGGGGTGCCCCGGCCAGACAGGAGGCGCTCGGGCCTCCTCTGGAGCGGCTGCGCGTCGCCCCGCTGCCCCCGTTTACCTTTGGCCGCCACCGCCGTTCCCGGAGCCACCCGCAGGTAGTCCTCCGGTTCGCCCCTGCCTAGTGAGGCTCCGATCTGGAGGTCCCGAACCCGTATTTGCGGTGAGCGGGTGGGAGGGGACAGACCGGTACCGGTTCAGCCTGCGGCGGCCAAACCTGTGCCTGCGCGGGGTGCGAGGTTCCCGGAGCAGCGCTGAGCAGCAGGGCGCTGAAACCTGACAGGTTCCACGATGGCTTCTGTCGGGGCCTGGGCAGGAGCGCAGCCCCTCCGCAGCAAGAGCTGCAAGGAGTGTGGGTTTTCTTCAAAACCCGTGGGGGAACACTCGTCCTAGCGCATGCTCACGCTTAACGCCGTCATATTTTCACAAAGCCTTGTGGCTGAAAACACACGCTTTAAAAATTATACAAAAGAGTTAGTTTTATTAAGCCACCTAATTACAAAAATAAATGGAATGGAAGAAAAATAAAACAAAACATAGACCGAAATTCACAACCTAAGAAACGAGACGTTACAGCAGAACGCTGGGGAAGCTCGGCTCCGCTGCTGGAATGCACCCGTGGCTCTGCGGTGCCCACGACACCGAGCCGTCGTGACACCAAGCCGTCGTGACCGTATTCCAGTTCAACTACACCCCCCCTCTCAGCTGCACGGTTCGAGTCAATGGAGAACAACCGCAAAGGGAAAGGGCAGAAGCAGCGCCGAGCTGCTGAACAGCTGCAGACAAAGCACCAAACGCGTTTCTTTGGAAGGAAACGGTGAGAGTAACCGAGTATCCCTCACTGCTCCGTACATCCCAGTCATCTCAAGATGTTTTTATTAGACAAAACTATTAGCCAGCATAAACGCTGGCTTCATGTTAGCTCAGGCTATGTTAATAGAAAGTTTCTGTGTAAACACTGAAAAAGGAATCGGACTAACTAAAGCGTGTCACTGCTTTTATCTGCGGCCTTGAGCAAGTGGCATCATGAATACCTCGGTCCGATTCCTCAGTTTGCCCTTTCCTCTTCAAAAGGGAGAATACTGCTCTTCGGTGAGGGTCTCCTGAGAGCCTCCTCCCAAACAACTGCTAGCAAGAAGTTCAAGTTTGAAGCACTCTGACAGTGAAGACTCCTGTGTAAAAAATACTACCAGATTCTTACTCTAAAGTAGAATGGAGGTTGTCAGATGCCATCCTGAGAGAGCTTTAAAGCAGCCAGAATGTCAATAACCTTGGGAAGCAGGGTGAAAACCCCAGAACACTCACTGCCCCCACATTTGGCTCAAGTTTATCCCAAACAAATTCAACTCCCAACACTCCAGCGTGTACTTACTGAGATTCACATGGAAACAAACTGGGTTTCTAATGAACTCCACACGTAACTACCATGTAAAAGCAAACCTAACTCTAACTTGTTAGAACAATCAACTTTGTATTTACTTAGCACGTTCTCTTAAGGGAGAGGAACACTCATGGCAATGTCCTGGGGCTGGAGAAAGCATTGTGGCTATCCAGTGAGCAGAAACCCGCAAACACAGCTCCAGTGCCTTCTCCTGACAGTGGGAGAAGCTCGCTCAGTACAGCAGGTGGAAGACTTCCAGCAGCGCAGTGCCACCAGGAGGAAACACGTTCAGCAGCAGAGGATCCTCTTCAGGAGTGCTCCGTGGGGCCTGCCCCGTGCCCGTTCACGTGAGGGTGCGATGGGGTTGAGCTCTGGGAGGTAGCAACGCTCTGCTCTGCTGTGGCAGCTGTCAGAGGCATGGCGAGGCTTTCGGGGGACAGCGTGGCAAAGTCTTGTCTCCAGTAGGCTTCGCACAGTGGAAGATCATTGCTGTCACACAGACTGTAGCTTTCCAGAACAACCAACCCCAGTAAGGAGAGACAGCAGGTGCAGTAAGAGAGGAGGGGAGGGAGGGAAAGGGTGGGGAGCAAGACAGAAGCAAAGCATTAAGAAAATGGCAAAAAAACGTTCATGGATGTAAGGTCTGTGTTCACAAATTCATCGGAAGTCTTGTGACACTGGCCTTCCCCTAAGGTACCCTTAAGGGCTGGTCTTGAACCTCACGGGCCTGGGGAGGATCAGGGGAATTTCAGAGACAGAACTGTTGCTACAAACTGAAACAGAGGCTCAGTTCTCATCTAGATGCTCTACGTCCCTGAAAAGATCTGGGCAGAAGTCCTGGCACCCCAAAGATGGGAGTTCTGCTACTGATTTGAATGAGGCAAAGACCTCACCCATAATTATTTTACTTGGAATTAGATCACAACCTATGTGAAGAAAAAAACAGAAATCCTGCTCTAAATTTAAGTTCAGCAGAAAAGCTAGCACAATTGTTTTAGGGCCTGCCCCTGCCATGATAAAGAATAAATCTGTTTGCACCCTTGCCCTTTCAATAAAGTGCTCCACAGAACGTCTGGGTCTTCTATTGAAGCTCCCCAGCCTGATTATAAAGTACTGATGGCTCCTACCATTTTCAGCAGAACCTGAGCTAGCTGTTCTTCTAAAAGCAGCTTGCTGGATTTGAGCACTGTAGACTATAGAGCTGGATCAACCAGCAGTGTGGGAAAGTCATGTTTTTAAACAACTGGCTAATTCTTGCCTGTGCTCTGAGGAAAACACAATGTGGAAGGGCCAAAACTAAAAAGAAAAACGATGGAAGAAACTGGAACAAAACCAAAACAAATTCCAAAGAGAGGAAGGAGCTGCACACACAAGAGACACCCAAGACAAAGTGAGTGCTGGAGCAGAAAGCAGCTTGCGTTCAGAGTAAAACAAACCCAGTGGGTCAAGTGATTTTGTTGTTGCAGCTTTATTTACATTTTTAATGTATGGACTTGAATAGATGCTTAGGGAAATATTTTAAGTGTAGAAATATGAGACACTTCAAATTGCACAAACATGAAACATGTTGAGATCTAACCCCACACTCAAGACAGCTCCTGTGATCTCAGAGGAGGGAGCAATGGAACATAAATGCAAGTTTGGGGTTCAGGATGAGAGAAGGCAAGCTGGACTTGGAGTTACCACTTTGGGGAATAAGCACACAAAGCACTAGTTGCAAGCATCTACTTTTGAGGTCTTTTCTGGCAGCATCACCCAGCGTTTTGCAGTAGAAGTGAGAAGGCAGTGGATACAGGTTTTGTATCTGGGGCCTTTGTAAAATCCCATGGAAGATCACCCTTCCCGACAGTCCCCAACACACAGTGAAGCTGGGTTCAATTAGCAAACACCTTCAGGACTGAACCAGAACTACAACTCCTTTTCTGTCAGTCTTAGACCTCAGGCCATGATTTCCAAGGCCACAGCTTCCACCACATCTTGGTGGGTGAGTTACTAAGAAAATTTTAGCTGCGTCAGAAGCGTAACTGCTGCTCCTGCCGTCCCAGTTCAAACAGTTCCAAAAGTCTAAGCTTCGCCTCTCACGTAACGCTCCTCAAAAGTCAGGGTGAATGAGCAGCTACTGCACAGCCCACAACAGCACTGGCCAACCTGCTACTCTGTCCTTTGACTGAGGGTCTCAGTGCGTGGAAGGGACTTCACTACTCCCTCTTGGGGCATGCAGCCAGGTCTGTGCGCAGAGGAACAGCTCTAGGAAACTACTTGAACACAGGGACTGAAAGCAAAGATTCCTTCAGAACAATCTACTCAGCTTTAGTTTCAAGGACCTGCTTTCAGGTCTCCTCATCAAAACCCCCATGTACACATAAAAAGCCTAGCCATGAAACCTGACCCTACACCTCAGGCACATCCTATTCGTTACTCACTGTGGGCAAGGGGCTGCCTCCTAAGCCCCATTAGCACAATGGCAGTGACAAACGCTGCACAGGAGACACTCCCTTCCACAGGCTCTTCACAGCCGTGGGGAGCAGTGCACAGAGACCAAACAAGCTACACAGCACGGGGCAGCTCTCAGCTCTGCAGCACCTGGAGGTGTGCTGCTGCAGGGAGCTCACTTTTCTACAGCCTTCCCTGGAAGGACAACCTAAAATAAACTAACCAGTGACCTTCAGGGAAACTGGAGCATGGGAGAGCAGTTTGGCAGGATGGCTGTATGGAACCCATGTCCTGGCCTCGCGGGACTGCACACCTCTTCATAAATCCTGTGGGATCAAGCCCCACGAGAAAGTAACAGATGGTGCAGAGAGGCAACCCCAGCTGGGCTCCCAGGAGAGCACAGAATGCCCGTTTGTGGGCAAACCGGCTATTGCATTTACAGCCATTTAAACATGATTATCACGCTACAACTATGTGACATAACAGAAACCCTTATTCCTCACATTAGACAATAAGGTTTCATTAAAAATATCTTAGTACTCTAAATATAAAAGGACTTTGAATAAATCACTGTTTCTATATTTACACACACAATTTCTTTGGTGCAGAAAAAGACAGGAAAGAGCACAGGAAGGGAGTAAGTGCTAAAAGCAAATAACTAAGTGCTACATGATATGAGGTTTCAGTGGAGGGATCATAGCTCTGTAGAGTTGCCAAGTTTCCTCACCTCGTGACCACTCTTATAAGAAAGAGCACGAAGGCAAATCCATTTGGTGTATGCCAACATTTGTGCTTAGATGTTAGTTCTGTTACGAAGGGTTGCTCTACATGGCATCTGGTGCCAGGCAGGTGAACAGACCATGCCAGCATGGTCAGAACCCCTTAGCCCAGAAGTTAAAGCTACTGACACACGGTGGTGGCAGTCTGGTGGCAGTGTGAGAGAAGCACGTCTGGTACATGTGAGGCACTATCATCCCACGCCGCATCGCTTTGGATAGAGCTCACTGCTATGCTGTATGCAGCCTATGTAGTGGATGCACCCCTGACCTATCAGGGTCTGGACGGGTCCTTGGGTTTGCGACCACCACTCTTCATTTCTGAGATATTTCTAGAATCCCTTGCCACCCCCCCAAAAAACTGAGTAAAAGTTTGAAAAACAACTCTAAACTTTTACGTCTAGTTTTCTTCCAATGTCATAGCAATTCCTAAGCTATGTCATATCAGTATCTTTTTACTCTTAAAATACGTATATTACCCATAAATAATGGCCTAATTTCCAAAGATATTGAGCAAACAGGGTTTTAGTTGACTTAGCTGTGGTTATAGGCATTCAGCATTTTTAGAAAGAAGGGAAAGGCAAAAATAGAAAACCTGGTCATTAAAATTCTAAATAAGGTTTTCAAAAGTTAAGTTTTTGTTTAGAAGTCATGGCATTATTGCACTGACTTCACTTAGCTTGGACAGTGCAGCCAAAATAATCAGGTTCTCATTTGTTTTCTCCTGCTTTCATTTACTGCATCATCAACTAGAAGTGCTGGAGTGCATGACAGAAATAAAAAAATAAAGTGTTTGAATTCTCTAAAGCCTGTTTTCTAAGAGTCTTTTAAAAATATTAAAAATCCCACAAACAAATCAGTAATAAGTCTTCCATAGAAAATCCTATCATAATACTTCATAATCCAATGAAACTGAGCAAGTCTTTTTTGCTCATTTCAAATGTTCAACCCAATAGGACTCCAGGCAGCTGGGGGCAGTGGACTACAAGGGAAAAGGCACAATGTGTAACCAGGTCACTTGTGAAAGAACTCACCACGAAGACGTGGTGATCTCATCTAACATGAGGACCCAGCTCAGTAAGCTCGTCTCTCCAGGGAGAGAGACAGAGGCTCCTCCAGAGGGGTACTCAGACAGAAGCCTATACCCCCAAAGAAATTCAGCTCCTTTTACAATGGTTACAAAGGAAGCCTAAGCAAATTATCTGTCAAATCTAGCCAACTAAAGCAGGCACCTAGAGTTGGATGCTGTGAATACCTCCTTCACCATGACATTTATACCCTGTAGGGTATCTACAAGGAAAAGGCAGTTGCTTTAGTTGCAGAAAAAGAGTCTGACCTAATTAAAAACAGGAGTGAAATTTTGTTGGGAACATTCTCAAGACCTGTACTCTAAGGACTACTTGTTTGTCTGGGCTAACTACCCCAAAAGGGCTGGAATCATAAGGCAGAAGTCCGCTGCCCTATTTGTACCTGGAAGAGTAATATTCTTCTTCTAGCTCGTACAGGTCAATGGAGATCTCATCTCGTAGTGCAATCAACTTCTTGTCACATTCCTCCTGCAAGCTTCTCAGCTGCTGGTTGCGCTGGTTGATAGCTTCATTCACAGAGGGGAAATCATTGAGGATCAAGAACTGCTTCAGGTCAGACACAAGTTTCATCAGGGACTCACCAGCTCGGACCTTGTAGCAGGGAGAAAAATCACATAGCACATAGTATATCAAAACACTGCTTTGCTCCAATTCTAAAACAAGATCTCCCAAGCTGCTCCTTCAGCCCAAGCCCTGAATAAAGTAGAAACTCCCAGGTTACATGAGGATTTTGACAGAAGCCTGTAGCTGACAAGCCAGGCTACCCAGCCTTCCCCAGCCACCGCAAATATCAGGTTATTCTTCTAGCAGCAGTCCTCATGAGAGTTATAAAGGCTGCCCTAGACGCAATAATGAACGCAACAGTACCTGAAGGACGTGCTGCCTACTGACTTGAACAGCAGATGCTACTCACAATGTTTGCAGCTCTGACATGCATCTCATAGTTATCTTGTTCACCCTGGGTTGCTCGAGACACTTGAGTTTCATCCTCAATCTAAAGAAAAAAGTATACATATCCACCTTTACATACTAAAATCCTGACAGATGATTACTACATTATAAGGCAACTCATTTCAGTTCAGTCCACACCTGGAATCCCTGGGGCGGCCTCTGGACTCTATGGCACCCGCATATCATCTTTGCTACCCTCCCCGCCTGCTTCTGCGGTTCTCCCCCGTTCAGCAACACCGCTTCGCTGCCCGCAGGGCGGAGGCAGCAGCCGGGGAGAACTGACCGCCGCCCGCCCTGGGGAAGGAACCCTCTTCCCTCAGGGCCGCCCTCGGGGGAACCGGGAGAAAGGTGCCCCCGCCGCCCCCCTCAGGGCCGCCCCCTCTCCCCTTAGGACCCCTGCTCTTCCCTCAGGACTCCTGCTCTCCCCTCTGGGCCCCTGCTCTCCCCTCAGGGACACCCGTCCCTCCTCAGAGCTGCCCCCGGGGAAAACCCGCCCCTCTCCCCTCAGGAGCCCGGGTGCTCCCGCGGGCGCGGCCCCCTCCCCTCGGGGCTCGGCTACGGCCCAGGCCCACCTTGGCCGTCTTGATGATTTCGGTGAAGTTGTCCATGATGGACTTGACGTCGTCCTTGAGGCGCTTGTTGTAGGACTGCAGCAGGGTCTCCTTGCTCTGCGGCAGCACCCGCTGCTGCGCCATGGCGGCCCGCGCCCCTTCCCCGCCCCTCTCGATTGCCGCCCCCACCCCGGCCCCGCCCCGCCGCGCGCGACGCCGCCGTCCTCTCGCGAGACGTCGCGCCCCATAGATATTTCCCAGCATGCACCGCTCCGCCTTTCTCTTCCTTAGTCCAAGATGGTGAGTGGCGGCGGGAGCGGGGCGGGGGCTGGGGTCATCCGCTGCCATCCGCCTCCATCGATGGGTCGCGGTCCGGCAGGGAGAGCCGCGCGGGTGCTCGGTAGCCTGGGGGGGCGGCGGAGAGGTGTTTCGTGCCCGGTTTGCGGTGACCGGAACCGGTCCGGGGCAGGCCGGGTCTAGGCCTACCCGTCCGCAGCGGGGCAGCCACGCAGCGCGGCGCCGCCTGGCTCGGGCTGCTGGGAGCGGGGCAGCCCTGCCAGGCCGCAGCGTTTTTCCCGGTGCAGGGCGGATCCTGGGCCGGGCTCGGTGGCCAGTGGCCCGCGCTGGGGGTGTCTCGGCTGCCCGGTGTCGGGGAGCGCTGGGCTGGGGCGGTTGCTGCTCGGCCGAGGAGATCAACACGCGGTTTTAAACGGCGTCCCTCTTTGGGAGGTTCATCAACGTTTTAAAGTCAAATCGAAGGATTTGCTCGCTCTGGAAAAGCGAGGCTAGGCTGGGAGGCTGCCAGGCTGGTGAAATGCCTGGGAAAATGCGTTTCCAAGGTGGATCTAAAGTTCTTATAAGTACACGAGTATTGGAGGCAAAAGAAGGAAGAGTGTATTTCTTACTTGCAGCCGAAAGGAAAGAAGGCCAAGGGCAAGAAGGTGGCACCAGCCCCTGCTGTAGTCAAGAAGCAGGAGGCCAAGAAGGTTGTCAATCCCCTCTTTGAGAAGAGGCCCAAGAACTTTGGCATTGGTGAGTAAGTGGATATTCGGGCTACTCGCTCACGGGTTTTTTTGGTTTATGGACAGACATCTAAATCGTAAACCAAAGTGCATTGTAATAAAGCTGTGGAGTGGAGAGAGTGATGAAGGCAGTTGCCTTGCTGCCTGCAATTAAGAGCTGTCCTTCATTACGTATATGAAGGTGTCTGGACAATTTGCTGAATTTCCTATATTACAAAGATACATTATACGATTCTGTTGTGATGAGTCTTGCCCTTTTGCATGTAGTGTGGCAAATCAGTTCAGACTTCTGTAGTGGCATTTTTGTACGGTGTGCAGATGATGTGAAAGAATATTTGCTATCTGAGTGACAGTGCTGACATATCACCACCAAGATCACTGATGCACTCGTGCCTCTTCCATGCTGTTGCTCTGTGGGTTTGGGACAGCTTTGAGTTAAAGTCTGTATTTTTAGGACAGGATATCCAGCCGAAGCGTGATCTCACACGTTTTGTGAAATGGCCGCGCTACATCAGACTGCAGCGCCAGAGGTCCATTCTTTACAAACGCTTGAAGGTGCCTCCCGCCATTAACCAGTTCACTCAGGCTTTGGACCGCCAGACAGGTAAGGATGTGCCCCACAAAGTTCTCTTGACTTGGGTCCTTAATGGGATATGCCTCAGAGAAGAGAACAGAAACCGAAATAACACGTAACAAAGGTAAGCTGGAGAGTATCTTTGCAAGCATTTTAGGGAGGCTTTAGTAGTAACTGGGGTGATGTCAACAGCAAGCCGCTGTCTGAATTTGCTGGCTTAAGTCTTGATAGCTGCTATGTACTTTGAAAAGGTAATAGAAGATTCCAAAGCTCCTACTTAATGACCCAAACCCCGGGTTATCTTAACTGCATGTTTCCATCGGAGTCCGTTCTTCCAGCTTGATGTAGAACCACGTAGGGTTCTTTTAACTGTGTGAACGGATAGTTTGAGAAATCTGTATGAGTGCAGGCTTTGGGGTGAAAGCCAGCATCCTGCAGGCTGACATGGAAATGGGGGAAGAAGGGACGTCAGGGTCTTCTGTGAAACGAGTGAATAGTCTTTTCCAGGTGACAGTGTCTATGCAAGAAACTTTCAGCCTGTGTAGAGTAACTCTCTCGTAGATGTTGCCAAACAAGTTGCTTGTTTTAAAGGAGAAAGTGCACCACCTTTAACCCTAATTGCCGTAGGGGTCCACAGGCATTTCCTCATCCAAACAGTGAAGGAGCTCTCACTGCCAACAGAGGTGCACGTAGAGGTAAATATGGGCTCTAGAGGCACTCTGCTAGCTCTGCTCTTGCGCTGTGCAAATGATGCTAACTTTTTGCTGTCTAAATACACTTGATGACAACCACCAAGATCGCTGATGCACTTCAGTATTTCAAAAAGTAACGCTTAGATTTTCAGGTCGTGCAACTAACTAGTAGATGTTCTGTTCCAGCTACGCAGCTTCTGAAGCTGGCGCACAAATATAGGCCAGAAAATAAGCAGGAGAAGAAGCAGAGGCTGCTGGCTCGTGCTGAGCAGAAGGCTGCAGGAAAGGGAGATGCGCCGACCAAGCGGCCACCGGTCCTCCGAGCAGGTAACTTTGTACATGGACTTGGCTGCTTGCATATATGGGAGCGTGGTGCTTTGTTAGAGAGAAAACTGATGAGTTGCTCCAACCAAACAGGATTGGACAAGCTATTGCAATGATGTATGAATTTCTTCACCTGAGCTCAAAGTGAAGAGCAAAATAGACGAGCTTTTTAACCCTGAGCTTTAGCAAATTGTCCATGGGATATCCTCTCTGCTACTGAATGGATGTGAAAAGTTTTCAGAACTTTCATAATGAAGCTGCGCTGTGAAATCTGAGCTGGTTGTATGAGACTTACATGAAAGTTCTGAAAATAGACTGAGCAGAATCAAATCTTACCTGTAACTTGTTTTTCAGGTATTAACAGTGTCACAACTCTCGTAGAGAACAAGAAAGCTCAGCTTGTAGTTATTGCCCACGATGTAGACCCCATTGAGGTAAGCGTACTCGCTGGTACAGGTTACAGGCTACCTGCGTAACTTAAGCTGAGATCAGAACTGGGCTTGGGGTGAAAATGCATTTTAGGACAAATCTATTGCGTGAAAAGAGAATGCATAAAAAGAGGTATTTACCAGAACTAGAATATTTATGCATGTTCATAGTTGTCCTGGTATTACAATGAGGCTTGGCCCTTGCAATGATGTATGAATTTCTTCACCTGAATCAACAATGAAGAGCAAAACGAGCTTTTTAACACTGAGCAATTGCCACAGCCCAGGCTGACTGAGAGAATAAAAAGATGTTCTCCCTCAGCTACACAGCACACTCCCTTTCTTTTCAGCTGGTGGTCTTCTTGCCCGCTCTGTGCCGCAAGATGGGAGTGCCATACTGCATCATCAAGGGCAAAGCCAGACTGGGGCGACTGGTCCACAGGAAAACGTGTACCTCTGTTGCTTTCACCCAAGTTAACCCGTAAGTATTCTGTGTGCTGGCTTGATTCTCTGTTGTGGAGATAGCAAACTTGGGTCTCTATAGTAGTAAAACTAAATAAAATACTGCCTCTGTAATATGTAATATAGATGGCCTTTTGCATTAAGAGCTCTATCGGATCCTGAAGATAGAGATTACTTTGGCTTACCAAAATGGATGGTTACTCTAAAATATGTAGATGGAACTATTAACCTTAATCTGAGCAGTACAGGTTCCTAAAGCATTGATGGTTGGAGTGGTTAATGCTTTGCAAACGATGCCTATGCTTAACCTGAAAAATCACGTTGCCACTACGAGCTCTTAAATCCTGAGGCAAAAGATTTTTGGAAAATGTTAAACTGAGGCTCTAAAGGAACTAAAACTCTCACCAACAGGGAGGATAAGGGAGCCCTGGCAAAGCTGGTGGAGGCTGTCAAGACCAACTACAATGACAGATACGATGAGGTAAGATTCTCTGTGCTGCTCGCCTTGTCTCTTAGTTCATACTGTTAACATCCCCAAAAGCTTCCCAGTGAAATGCAAATTATTTCAGTCATAGTGACATCAGCTTAAAGCCTGTTGGGTGTGTTGTACCCAGATTTGCTTATGATGTATCCAGATTCTTTACCTGAGGGTGGGGTAAAATGTGAATGCTGTCACCAAGTTACAAGTAAATGGAGCTATCACAGGGCTAGGATTGTAGAGAGGACAACAGCTTCTGCTAGGCTCAACTCCATCCCCCATATGTGATGGCTGAATCCAGCACCATTCATGGGGAAAGATTTTAAACTCTTGTATCTCTGCGCTGTCCTGAAACATAGTTCACCGCTTGAAATGTGTAGGACTTTCTAGCTGAGGGAGCTCTTCCCCTTGTGCAAGTTGATTGAATGACGTAGTAAGAGATTGTATGAGGCATCTAACCTGTTCTCCCTTCTTTGCAGATCCGTCGTCACTGGGGTGGTAACGTCTTGGGTCCAAAATCGGTGGCTCGCATTGCTAAGCTTGAAAAAGCAAAGGCAAAAGAACTGGCTACAAAGCTGGGCTGAAGATGTACTGGATTGCTACCGTGTTTTCTGTACATAAAGAATAAACCCCCAGATTAAGTTTCAGTGGTCTCTATTAATGGGAGTGTTCCAGGCAGTGGGCAGCACTTTAGCATTGCCTTCCATCAGATGATTGAATAGCGCTGCACAGAAACAGTTGCATAGAGCAGGTTATTACTTTACTTGGAACAACTGCCCTCAACTACTAGTCCTATGTTGTAATTGCTCTCTGAACACATAGCCCATCAGTGGCAGCTCAGCTGCACGTGCTGTGTGATTATCAAGTTGAATGGGCTAGGCTAGTTCCGGCTTTAAGCCTAGCTTGCTTATGCAAGTATCTCTCAGTTGGAAATGGCTCTAGATTATCTCCATTAGTACTTAGACTTAGTTACAGTATGGGTTATATAGGGTGTTACTACACTTTACCAGGCTAACCAGACGGGGACCTCCTTAGGTCTGTAACACTTCTTCCAGGGCAGGAAAGGTCAGTGAAGGCAGGCTGAAGTGGTGGGGGAAGAACCTAGACCTTCCTGTGCTTCTCTTCTTTCCTGGCTGCTGACTTGGCATTGTGGCATTGTGGGAGTCTCCCAAGCTTGCTATGGCTCCAGCTGAGGTAGCTGCTGCTTGTTTTTGCTAGCCCTCATGGTGTTCTTGCAAAGCCACCGCTGCCCTACCCAGCCAGACTTGAGTATCCACAGGAACCTTTAATTCAGGTCTGCCACTGTTAAGATGTAGGACACACAACGCAAGTCACAAGGCAAGCACCTATAGGCCCTCTATTTATTCTGATGCAACTGCTGTGAACCACTCCTGACCTCAGGAATGACTACTTGGTACACAGAAACTTTGATTCACAAAATCCCTTGCTGTCTTTTGGAAAATAAAGCAGTGGAGAAGTTAAAACTTTGTAGCTTACATTTTTCTGTTGTGGTTGGTTGTATCCTTGAGATTTCTGGTGAAGCTGATTTATGCGGTAGTCTCAACAGCCACTTACAATTTTGAAGTTCAGTGCTCCCAAGCTGCAGCCAGAGTCACGCAGGTAGGCTCAGAGTCTGCATCGGTTGCTTAAATTCTATTTGCAGCTTGATAGCGGCACAGGTTTACTGAACGTGTTGCCCTAAAACTCTGGTGCTTCAGTTATTCAGGACTGATCAGACTGCTGTCTCCTAGAAAAGTCTGCTCTTGACTGTAGTACAGAAGAGATTAGCCCTTCCCCTCACAGAGGTATCTTTTGTACAAATTTTCTGTACCACAAGATTGAAGTTGCAGCACATAAGCCATACCTATGAAAGAGAACAAAACCAGGCGTTTACACCTTCTTCTCAGGATGGTCTGGACCTCCCCAAGTCGGCTGCGGTGCAATAAAACACAATTATTTGAAATCACTGTGCAAATGTTACTTAGGTTAAAGCTTTAGGCTTTTGCAGTTGAAGAGCTCATCCAGGCTCACTGATGCAGGAAGAAGAGTGCCAGGCAAAGCTTTACATTCAAAAGAAGCGCACGGAAGGTCAGTCAAATGCTGGCTGGGTAACTCACCAGGTGATGATGTACTGCATGTGCTCGTTTCTCAGGCTCACTCTGGTCTGGCCTCCGATGGGCCCCCCTGGGACTGTGCTTCCTATGGGTACAACACAGCGCACGAGTTAAATCTCTAGTCTGCACCGCGTAGAGCTGCCCTTGCTGTGAGAAACGGGATGAAGGCGGTCAGCCGTGTGGATACCCTGCTCCTCTTCCTCAGGCAACCGTGTTCCCAAGTTACCAGCAAAGCCAGAGCTGTGGGGCAGGCGGCCCTACAGCACGTGGCTGGTTGTGCTCAAGGCATCGAACACCACCTGCATCTCTTCTGAGCACGCTACCGTTCCCCAGTGCTGGCTGCCTACCACCTTCAAAATAGTAGACCTAGCAGAGTACACAAAGAGAAGAGAAAGAAGCAATACCTTGTTGGACTCGATAATCTTGAAAGTCTTTTCCAACCTACGTGATTCTATGATTCTACCTTTCCAAGTGCCCAGGGGAAAGAACTAACTGAATGGAAAGCAGGGGGAGACCGATGTAAATTGGACGTGGGGTTGGGTTCCTCTGTGACTTACTGAAATCTGCATCGATAAAGATGGGCTCAGCGCCGGTCACCTTTGCCATAGCCTCCAGGTCACGGTAGTGCCAGCGGTTTTTCTCAATGTTATTTTCAGGCACAAAAGGTTTCCGGGTTTCTGATAACCTCACCACCCCAGTGAGATCAATTTCACCTTCAATCTGAAGAGAAGTGCAGAGGAGAAAAAAGGAATCTTTCAAGGTTCATTTCATATTCTGGCATACCAGGTCCTGGTAGAAAAATAGGGCACTTGCTGGGTCTGATTATAAATCAAGTGGTCGTGCCCTGCAGTGGGGCAGTGCTGTAACATAGCAGGCAAAAAAGCAGATCAAGAACAGCTCCTTGTTCGTAAAAAACATTATTTACTTAACAAAAGGGTGGGAAGAAAAGGTTTGCCTTCTTTGAAAAGTGCAATGACTATTCAAGTAAGCTCCCATGATGCTGAACGTGGCTACTGCCTTTCTGGGTTTGTCAGGAGTGCCTCTGGGCAATCAAAGGGCAGAAAGCAATACGCAGCATTCCCTGTATCCCCCTTACCTGTCCCTTCAGCCTGGTCTCCGGTTTCAATTTCTTTTTGGGCACAAATCCTCGGTTGACTAAAATCGTGACCCTAGAGTTACATAAAGAAGTATGGCTCATGAGTGAAAGGAAATTTATTCCTGCTGCTGCCTAGAACTAAGTACCAAAGAAAGAAGCAACCCGTATGTTTGGTGCCACTTTTTTTGTCATCTGAGTACACGTTATAGGGGAATTTAAATACAATTTCAAATCAAGCCTCAGTGACCGAACAGACTGAGAGAGATGCCTTTTAAGGGAGAGGGAGCGATTTATATAAACCCAACCACCATGATTCAGTTTTTCAAAACAGAAGTGAGTTGCTCCCACGAACCATGACTTTCATTAACTTACCCCAGTTCTGTGCAGTAGAAAGGAGTAATGACATTTGCTCCATTTTCCGGGTGGGATGTCAGCCGCCCAGCTTCTCTGGCTTCTCGCTCAGGGTCCACAAGTGACCGTGGCAAAATATAGAGCTCCTTGGAGTGGTCAAAATGCCCTCGGACCTTTACAGGTCTGTACTCCAATTCCTTCAATTCCATGGGGCTGCATGGAACAAGATGAAAACAAAATCGTGGCTGCGATAGGCAAATCAAATTAGGGGATTTTACCGCGGGATTCTCCTTTTCCCTAACGGTTCACTCTAGAGCCAGTTGGCAAACAGAAACAGAAGACAAACACCTCATGGAATAAGCAGCTGGCTTAACATTTTATTACTATCACAGCGAATCAAATCGAGATGATCATGAGTATCCAGAGAACAGTTCTTTTCCATGATACCTGTAACCCAGTGCCACTTCAGTGGCACACGCAGCTGATCAGCAGGTGGATACGCTGCATGTGCGTCCAGCCAACAGGGAGCATTTCTTTCCCATCCCAGACCATGAAATGAACAACTGAACTGTTTTGACAGTTGTGCCATGTGGCCAAGTGACCTTAAAAATCTCGCTCATATCTGACACAACTGCTCCACGCTTGGGGCAGGGTCTGCTGTTGATCCAAGACTCCCTGTTGCAGGAATAATCCCTTTGGGACATTACAGACACCAGCTACCGAGTCCTCCTTCTCCAGGAGGATTACATATGGTATGAACTACATATCACATTCTCCTGAACAGAGATTCATCCTTTTACATGCATTTAGAGTATCCCACAGGGAGGCGTTCACTTATTCTTTTACTAAAAATAGGAAAATTAAAGGGGTGTCTATCTTTCTAATTTGCTTGCACGCCCTGATTCCCATTGCATTCCTTCATTTTCATGCAGTTTAGTTTAGCATAAGCTCATTAGTGCAGGGACCACATCTAATATCCCCAGCACACTGTCAGTGCTCTGTAGACAATAAACTATCTCAGCTTCCGTACTCTAATGTCAGAGGGATGGGCTCTGATGTAATTCTTGACGCCAGTTGTGCAATCAAATCTAATTTCCACTTTCGTCGCTGAACCTGAAAGTACACAAACACAAAAGTAATTCCTTACGGTAGAACAGAGCAATGTAATAACCCCAGCAAGCCTTAAAATCTTTGTCATAAGTTTCTCCTCAGACCTGGCCTAAAACAGGGTAATTGAAGATACAGAAATGGAGACTACTGACTTTAATTTGAGGAAATATTTATACTGAAATACAATTGTAAAAAATAAGAATCTCTCCTTTAAAGACTTACAAATGGACACTTGGAAAACAGAAAGGTAAAATAACAGCAAATCTTACCCTGTATGCAATTTGAACTAGATTAAACAGCCAAAGATGGAAAAACCTGACAGCCCTCAAGTGCTCATCTCTTGAAAAAATGAAGTATTGATTTGTACCTGCCAAGTGCCGAGACAGAAGGCGGTCAGAGGGACCAGGAAAAGGCCCCATTTGAGTAAGATGTCCTCTCCAGATGTGTCAGCAGCTGTTGCAGAACTTCGTGGTCTGCAGAACCTCAAACAAACATCTAGAGAAAAACAGAACGAGGAACAGGATTTGTACAGGAGAGGAGATGCCAAATTCCTGCAGGAAATGTCACCTCTTGGTATGAGGTTGAAACAGGGCAGAAGCCCAAGCAAATCTTTTCTTACCTTTAGTCTGCTGGACCAGACCAGAACCTGCTTTAGTTAGGGGATACCCAAAAAATGTTCTTCTGATCAAGCAATGTGATACCTACACGAAGTAAGAAAGATCCTTTGTAGTGTCTCTGCTTTGTAAAATTTGTATCTAGATGATAGCTGTTGCCTCAATGATTGCATGAAATTTTGTTTACCCATTGATGTAAGTCCCATCTGAGCACCTGCCTGTGAAACACTACAGCTTAGGTTATAATTAAAAAAAAAAAAAAAATCGAATTCCAGTTACAGAGCTGACTATAGCACAGCAAATGATCTTTCCCTTTCCATCCACGCTATCAGCAAGCGTACACACTATCTTAATTTGTTCTTGAAATTAATGCCAGCCGAGCACCTGCCCTTCCCGCCATGCTGCAGCGGCACAAAGACACATTTACAGCCTTTTTGCCACCGATTCCGCTCACTTTTAGCACCATTTCGCCCCGCGCAGTGAAACCGGTCCCCACACCGCGACGCGGGGTGGACGGGGACGACGACACCAACCCACCGCAGCCAAGGCCCGGGCCCCGGCAACGGAAGGGCGGCGGCTGGCGAAGTCCGGCCGCAGGTACAGCGCCGAGCACCGCGACGGGAGGACAGGCCCCGGACAGGATCGGGGCCTTACCCGGCTCCGGCCCGGCCCCGCTTCCCTCAGCCCTCACCCGGCCCGGCTCCCCTCAGCCCGGGTCCGGCCCGGCCCCGCTTCCCTCAGCCCTCACCCGGCCCGGCTCCCCTCAGCCCGGGTCCGGCCCGGCCCCGCTCCCCTCAGCCCTCACCCGGCCCGGCTCCCCTCAGCCCGGGTGCGGCCCGGCCCCGCTCCCCTCAGCCCTCACCCGGCCCGGCTCCCCTCAGCCCGGGTCCGGCCCGGCCCCGCTCCCCTCAGCCCTCACCCGGCCCGGCTCCCCTCAGCCCGGGCCCGGCCCGGCCCGGTTCTCCTCAGCCCTCACCCGGTCCCGGCGCTCCCGCAGCAGCCGCGGCCCCGCGCGCAGCAGCAGCCTCCCCGTCGCCATGGCAACGCCGCCACCGTTCCCGGCACCGCCACCCGCCTCCGGCCCAGACAGTCCCGGCGCGGGCAGGCAAGTAGGCCCCTCTCTAGCCGCCCCTCTCTATGGTGCCGGCGGCTCCCCGGCGTGGCCGGCACCGGAAGTAGAGGCGAGCTCCTGTCTGGCGGCGCCTCTCTATGGCGGGGCCGGGGCCTGTTGGCGGCGCGGTCGCGGCCGCGGCTGCGGTGCCCGAGGCGGAGCGGCTCTTCCTGCGGCAGCACCCGCTCCTCAGCCTCGCGGAGCCGGGCAAGGTGGGGCTGGAGCCGGGCCGTGCGGGGCTGAGGGGCGCCTTGAGGGCCGGGGCCGCCTCCCTGAGGGGTTGGTGAGGGAAGGCCGGGGCCGCCTCCCCTGAGGGTGCCGTGAGGGGGGACGAGGCCGGTTGGTAGCAGGGCGGGGAGGGCACCCTAGCAGATGGGCTCGGCCCCAGTGAGGTCTCTGGCCCGGAGGCTTTTCTCCCACTGTGGAAGTCGGAGGAGGGCTGGGGAGGAGGATGCTGGTGGGAGCCTGAGGTCTCTCCTGCCATCCCCAGCCCTGGGGTAATCCCCTGGGCTCCCCTGACCAGACATCGTTTTTCTTCAGGTGAGATGCAGGCTGACAGGACACGAGATGCCATGTCGGCTGTCGGAGCTGCAGGCTTATACTAATGGCAAGAAGTATCAGCGGCTGATAAAGACAGCCAGAGAGTTTGACTATGGCAAGTTTGAGCCCCATATAGTGCCCAGCACAAAGAATCTGTACGTATTCTTCCTCCTGTGTGTTATGCTTTACGCTTTGTTCAATATCTCAGACATAAAGTGGTTGAGCTTTACAAAGTTCTTGAGTGTTCATGGGTTTTGGGAGACTGGGGAAGTCTTTTAAATTATCAACCTTCAGCACAGTGCTTATAAGTGAAAAGTTATTAAGTAATAGCATACTTAAACTCTGTTGCTGGCTCTTTCTTTCTTTCTTTCTTTCTTTCTGTGTCTGTCAGACACCAGCTGTTTTGCAAGCTCACTCTCAGACACATCAACAAGTTTCCAGAGCACGTGCTGCGTCATGTCCAAGGGAAGCGCTATCAGAAGGCCCTAAAAACATGTAAGTAGCTTTTCTGAAGATACAACCAGACAACTTTTTTCCCTGAGCTGTTGAGATTCCAGTAGATCTACATGACAGGAGGGAGTCAGTTTTCTTTAGATTGACAGTAATGTACTGCTGTTGCTGTGTGTGCTCCTCAGCTAGGAAGGAAGATCCCAGATGTAGGCAGCGATCGGCCTCTAGCAAATACCTTGGAACATCCTTACTTGAGAGGAGCAGTTCTAAAACTTCCCCAGAGAGGGTGGTTCGCATGTCCAGCACAGTCTCTGTGTTAACGTCTTTCCCGTCCTTCATGGTCCATACTATTGCTGTAGATTACATGAATGTACATTAGAGTTGGAGCTTGACATACTTTTGAGTTGCATTTAATATAAGCTAGAGGTGGAAATGAAAAGGACTCGGGTGACTGGGTGGCCTTGCGAAGTGCTGCTCGACCCCTTGCGCTATTAGATGAGGAGTGCCAGAAGGAAGGAGTGGAGTACGTCCCTGCCTGCTTGCGACAGAAGAAGCAGCGGACGCAGCACCCTGACGACCAAATGAACGGGAGGAGGCAGCCTTACAGCAAAGAGGAATTCTGGGAGCCAAAGTCCAGCGATGAGGGTGGAGAGGAGACAGACGACAGCATGAGTGACCTGTACCCGCGTGAGTAAGAACATTGGTATCGTCTATGTCCCAACGGGAGTTTGTCAGCTAATTTTCTCCCGGCTTCTTTATACTGCTCCCTGCTGCTCGCGTGCCGGAGGCATGTGACTTCCATCCAGGGGGGGTTCTTGGGTTTCGGAAAAGCTTGACACTGCCAAATAAGAACTGGCAGTTATCAGTAAGTAATAACCAGCGTTGGATCACATAAGGTGTGAGGGGAAGGATACAAGATCCACTGGGATTTGCTGCTTTAGGTATCTCTGCTTTCCTCATTTCTCAGCGAGTCCTCGAGTCTGACAGAAGTTGGTCAGGCCGTTGTGCTGACTTACATCTGGAGGCGCTGCCTTGCTGTAGGAGAGCAGAGGTGCACCACCACGGAACCACCTGTGCTGAACCATTCCCACAACGGGGCTAGTGAGGGCACCAGGCACGTTTCTAATAAAGCACCAGTGTGTTTATTTCCCAGGTATTTCAGTAGTTGCACATATACACTCAGAGACTGGAAGCAGCTTGGCAAATTGCCTTTAAGATGCCCTCAAAGTAAAGTCAGGGGGAGGCAGAGCCTGTGTGCGCAAGGAACTGATTCTGAGCTAACTCTTTGCATTTTAGCTGCACTCTTCTCAGAAAAAGGCCCAGCAGCTCCACAAACCACAAAGGGCAGCGATGACTTTGCAACAGACAGCGAGGATGACGGGGCCAAGCAGAATGGTGACGTGAACGGAGAGGACGGTGGAAGAACGGATGTCAGCAGAGCGGTTGGCAACAAAAGGGGAAAGGTGGGAGTCACGCTGCCGCGTGCAGCAGCAGGGGAGCGTGGAACTGGGATCCCATCCTGTAGGTGTTTGATCTATTCCTGTCTGAGAACCAGCAGAAGGTGCAAAGCTGTTCAGGAGAATAGACTTTCCCCGTGTGCCAGCCGCTGACTCGCATCCTGAGGTGCGAATTACTACCAGTAAATGTTTATCCTGTCTGCTCTAACTAGGGATGTTCCTGCCTGTATAAATATCTCATCTTTGGCAGGATCCTGCTGCATGCTGTCGTCACAGGGAGACCGAAGCGTGTCTTGTGGGTTCTGTAATCTTCTACCCCATACACACACAGACACAAGTTAAACCCTTTTGAAGTCACAGGGTCCTTCTAGACCCTTTTTCTGCCCTCTTTGGAGGAGCTGGCCAGGTCCTGCCTTACAGGAGACACCCTGATCCTTGTCAGGTTGGGAAGCAGGTAGATGTTACGTACATAAAGATGGATAAACCTTTAACGCTCTAAGGCAGCCCCTGAGGAAGGGGCTGGATGCTTTATAACTGTATCAAACTGGAAAGCAAAGGCTGGATGAAGTTTAGGTTCATTTCTACGGGGAGACTGTCGCAGTTTGTATCTAACATACGCCTGTCAGAGAAAGGGGTGCTAACGGGCAGGGTAGGGCAAGGAAAGATCCTGGCTGGCTCTGTGACCAGGGCTGGGCTTGTTCTGTCTCTGTTGGTAACGGAGACCACGTGCAATTTCTCTTCTTTAAGCTAATCTTGGGCAGGGCTGGATTTGGGTTTTGGAAATACACCGATTAACTTTTTTTCTCTGCAGAAACAGTCAGGCCCTTTAAAGAAGAAATTCAAGAGTCATCATCAAAAAGCCAAGAACTTCAAGAAAGCAACCAACGGCAAATAAATTTTATGATAAAATAATTAAAACAATTAAATATTGTTATATATTTAATAATAATTTAAAACAATTGCTGTTGTGTAGCAATTCCAGAGGGCGCACAAGGCTGGCTGAAGTGTTTGCCCATTCTAGTGAACCACTACAGCTGGGGAGGGGAATAGCAGGGTGGAATTAAGATATATTCTAACGAACAGCCTCGAGCCACCCCCCAGCCCCAAGGGAAGGATGATGGCTACAGTCGAGCACCGGCAGCCCAGTGCTTGGACCTCCTTATGGAAAGATGGGTTTCAGCAGGTGGGAGAGAAAACACGCAAGACCACTAAGCAGCATTTCCAAGTAGCCTGTCTGCAGAGTGTCACCAGTCACACACGCCAAGTGGATACAAAGATGCCATTGTTTTATTTTGATTGTTTCCAAAAATCAAAACATTTTCAAACACAACTAAGGTACAAAATACAGCATAAAATGAGAATTTATACTTATTTCTTTTTCCACATAGAAAGCAAAAATATATTCAGAATGAATTCCAGAACACTTTGCAGAGCCAATTGATAGCTGATATCCTGCTTGTGAGAGCTTCTCAGCCACGGGGAGAGGTCACTGTATTTTTGGGAGATGCATGAATACAGCAGTGCATGTAGGGAACCAGAATCTTCTGCATCAGGACTCACAGTAAGTCTGGATATCGCGCTGCCTAGAAATACCTTACAATGCCCTCCACCTAACTGAGCGCCTTTAGTACTGAAATATTTCTGCTGCAAGGGACAGTATCAGTTCCTTTTCTGGGGTCTTGTGTTGGAAAGGGGACTTGATTTTCACAGAGGAAACTGGTCAATATTTCAGACTAGTCCATCATCCAGCTCCTTAGTTAGACAGGACACAAAGAAGTTGAGACAGTCAACTTACGGGCTACTTAGAGGAGTTGTTTCTATCATTGCATTTATAAATACTATGAACACTAACAGCAGTTGAGAGATCTGAGAATGGCTGCCTTGGAGTCTAAAACCGTTCTAGGACCTGCAGTGAAATTGAGCAAAAGCATCCTGTGCTGCGTATCCGTAACGGAAAGGACCAGTTTGTTTTGCTATGAAGAGACAGGCACAGTGAACACCTGAGGTGAAAACTTCTCTTGCAAAACCTATTTAAAAGAAAGCCTTCTATGTGACCTGAACTTAAATGCTGGCTTCCCCTCCCATCCACCCCCCCACACCAATTCATTTCCTTCAGCAGCAGCACATCTTACTATTACATTGGCTATTTTCCCCTTAAGATGATGAAATCACTGGTTTAAGATTCAACTGTGCGCTTCTCTCTGTCATCAGTTCTTTCAGCCTAGTTTTCTCTCCTAAAAAGCAACCATTAAGCTCAACTGTCCAGGTTAGTGTCCTTACCAGAAGATCCTGGTAAACAGCTCCTGCTGGAGGTGTTCAGCTGAATTACTCCTTGAACAAACAGTTGAGCAGCTTTCTCAAGGGAGACAACAGTGCAAGGAATCAATGTAATGTTAGCAAGTTGGTAGGGCTCATGCTTTCTAGAATTCTTTCATAATCTAGTGAAACAGGTTCACCTAGTTGACTAGCAGAGGACAAAATGCCTCCTCTGAGCAGCACTAAGCATGTTCATGGCACAGAGGTTGTGGCACTGAGAGGTGAAAACAGGGCCTTCCCCTCTCCTCACCATTATCCTGAGGAGTTCCTCCCTCTGAACATGCAAGTTACAGCCCTGGCTGCTTATTCACTGCACAGGCTTTGCACTTGCCTTCTTCAGCTATAACCGTTTGCACACAGAGCTGAGAACTGGGGCTATGGCAGCACACAGCTGACTTCCATGTTTCCTCCCTACACATCTCAGGTCTGGTCCGAGATGGCAGACAGAAGGGGCTGTACTTGAGAGTTCAGCACCCCAGCTCTTCCGCTGTTCAGTCAGCTGGGACACTGACAGAAGTGAATCTAAGCAGCAAAGACTACAGGTTAGATGACTGACTGCTCTCATCTTGCATGTACTGAGTGCAGGGAAAAAGGGGAGTTTCCATAATTCTGAAGACTTTCACCAATAACCTGCAATTCAGATAGGAATTTGGGGCGTATATGGATGGAAGCTGGTTAATAGCAGAAAGGAGCTTTTATTATGGAACCTGCAGCACAACTTGGCTCCCTTCTTGGGAATTCAGGAGGGGCAACTTTGAGGAAAGAATGCTGAATAAAGAGTTCTTTTGGCACAGAATTTTCACAGAATCTAACGTTCTGTCTCTTCAGGAGTATCTCCCCCCCTTCCTTCTTGAAATCTGATTAGCCATACAGGATTCCTGATCAGCAATACAGGGGTCTCCCTTGTTCCCCTCAAGAGCAGAACTGGGACATGTTAGAAAATCCTCTCCATTTTTCTTACCTAGAGGGGAGTACAACTACTTCCAGGGTTTTCTTTTTGCCTTCTATTTGGAGGCAGGAAAGACCTCCCCTTTTGTTACACAAAATGGAATTACAGGCCTCTGAGCAGCAAAATAACAGTGATTTTTTTTTTTGATGCTGCTTTCCACCTTGGTAAGCAATGCTATAACCAGCAATGGAACTCCTTATGCACAAGACAGTTTTAATGAGGGCAAGAAAGGGGATCCACTTTTGTAGTTATAGCTAGAACCCAACAGCACACTGAATGATACAGCTGTATCTGCTCACAGTACTTCAAATTTTAAAACATTGCTGACATTAAAGACAGCAACTGTTCTACTGCAACTCACTGAAGCATCAGCAAAATGCAGGTTCCTTGGGTTAGTTCCGAATCTAGGAAGTTAGAATAAGCCTAGGCAACATTCCTTGAAGAAATAGGATTTTATCTATTATATTACTGGTGCCACTGTAAATCAAATTCAAAACATCTGTGCCTTTAATAGGAAGGGGGCATGTACGTGTAAAATGCTGGCAGTTTTTGTTGAATCCATAGAGAATCAGTTCTGGACTTAATATGTTATGTCCCAAGAAGTGTTGCTATTGCTGTTACCACTCTTTTTTCTTCTCATCCATGGAGACTCCGCCAGGACCCAGTGCAACCACGAGGAGGAGCCCTCCAATTACAGACATGGTCTGGAAGAAATCGTATTTGAGGAAGTCGTGCATGGGCTTGTAGGTTGGGACGGTCCAGAAGGCATTGAAGTAGATGTTGATGCCAAACAGCCAGATGACTAGTGTCAAGGCAGCCAGTTTAGTCTTGAAGCCAATTGCCACCAAGATAATCAGGGCTGTACCCACAATGTTCTGCAGAATCTGCGAGGAAAAAAAAAACCACAAGCTTACATATGGTTCTTAGATACACAAACATCAGAACAGAGCATGGATAAGTTCAGCAGAACAGGTTGTCATGGCAGAGATGATCTAATAACTTTTTCTAAGTATTAATTCTACTAAAAAAATAGACTTAAGTGATAAGCATTGAGCAGGTCTCGCAGCCAATCTGGGAGTTGGTACTATATGCTAGTTCCTTAACTCATACTTTTATACTCAGATACTTACAGAAAAGAAGTTCATATCAAAATGTAGCAGTGTCATGAACATGAGGACCAGCAGCACACGGCCCCCCAGCTGCATGTACTGCTTAGGAGAGCTTTCCCGCATGGTAGGGACACCAGCAAACATGCTCTTCCCCTCTGAGCGCGACTCAGCCAAAAGCAGCAGCAAGCCTCCTCCAAGGGCAAGGTTCCTACAGAAAGACAGAAATGGAGGGAAAAAAAAAAGCAGTTTACTACAGTTTGCACTGATCTATAAAGTCTTATCTGACAATTTCAACTCAGTAAGAATCTGCATGCTAGTGAGGAGTGACCTACTCTGCACCTTGCGATGCGTGTCTTCATTAGACTTCACAGCTGAAACAGCAGCATCATACACAAAAACAATTTACACAAGTCTGTACAGACACGTACAGTCTGCCAGGGAAGTCCAGCACCCACAGCTCAGGCACAGTTGCTTAGCATCTGTTACACCATGAATTTAGTTGTGTTCAAGTTATTCTGTACCTCAGGTTTAGCCATATATGCCAAAGTAGTTCAGAGGTTGCTTTGAGAAAACAGAACAGCAGTACTGCTAAAAGAAGTTACACATTTACAGGGTTGTAGTAAGTCTAGAGTATAGTTCTTGTGCTGCCCCCTGCCCTCCTCTCAGAGGAGAGGGGTGAAAAGGTAACAGCCAGCCATCACTCAGTTTGACAAAAAAGCTCATGTTTAAGAGCCCTGTCTTCTACTTAGAGAAGGCGTTAGACATTTAAATCCCAGAAACCACTCTAGTATCTACATGCTTCAGTTTTCTCAGAAGATGGCTTCAGTCATGCATAAGCACAGTTGCTATTTTAGCCATTTAGGAAATAATAGCAGCTCACTGATCCAATCTAGACACTTTTTTGTGAGCTCTCAGCAAGGAGGTTAGCAGCAGCAGCACTTAGATCCTAGTGGGTTAGGATTAGTCTTTCCCTTCTACAGTACTGAGCCTGCCATCTATGGTTTAACACAGACTCTGATTTTGTAAGTGCTGTCATATCTTGTTTAATGTAAATGCATAATTTGTAAAATCTTTCTAGTAAATACTATGTACAAAGATCATTTCCTCTATCAGCGAGTGGCAGTGACAGACAACAGTTTTCATTCTGTTTTGATAAAAACTTTAAGAAGTAGGCATACCTCATCAAGAACTTCAGGTCCCATAGAATGCTGTACGCAATAGTCTAGGCAAAGAATAAAACAGGTTGAAACACCATATAAATTACACTGAAGTTCTGAATTTGTTATATCTCAAGCCTGTACTATCCATAGCAGAAGTCAATTACAAGTATGTTATACTGAAAGAAACAAGGTAGATTACATCAATGTGGTCCAGCGAGTCGGTGTAAAACAGGGAACAGAAGCCAGAATTTGACTTGTGCTTTAGCTCCCACAAAAATTCATCATTTTTCAACAGGAAGGATGCTGCTAGCTAGGATCCTTTGTGATGGGGACAGTCCTTTAGAAAAGCTGTGTGCCAAAGGCCAAAGCAACTGCAAGTTCCACATTTGGCACATTACTGACACACAGGTAAACTACAAGTTACTTCTGCTAAATTGGTCAAGGTCAAGCATTGAAACAACGTCTCCAGCTGACTAATTGCAATTACAGCCAAGGATCTATTCGGCACATCAGAACAGAAGCACCAAAATAGTTCAATGCCAGTGAGGACTGGCACGAGGCCAGGGTGGAGAAAAATTCCAGGGTTGCGAGTTGTATTTAAATATGTTGGTAGTACTGGGGCTAAGAAGTGATAAGATTTGAAAGATATGGTTTAGAAGGGCTGAAGACTTAAGCCTCCTACCTGTAATGCTATAATTCCAAACAGTCCAAAGCAGGCATATTGCACAAAGTTCCTACTCAGCACCAGGATACAGCCGCCTGAGTTGGGGAAATTGAACACAGTTACACTTCTGGCTTGCACAGGAAAAGATGCTGCAGGAACGCTAACTTGTTTTGAACTGAGCAGACTCCGATTTCTTTCAGTCGTGCCATGGAGAACATCAGGCAGGAAATTTTAATGGCACAAATCAGTTTGAGAACCAGGAATTTTTAGTGCATTTTAAAATATTTTATAATTCCAGAAGTATCTTTTATTTTACAAAGGGTAAGCACATGCTGAATGCAGTCCCCAACACACAGCACTGTACAGAAGCTATCAGCGTTAGAGCATTAAAAGAAGTTAAAAAACTCAACTAATCATGGATTCTTCTTTTTTTTTTTTTTTGAATGAGATAACTGTTGATGAGATAACATGCTGTATTCCTTTTCCTTGAAAGCTTTTGTTTTATACCCTTCCTCAAGTCTTCCATCACAAAGCACTGACAGCCTTTGCCACAAGGACTGGTAATTACATTAAATTAAGCTGACTCCCTACACAAAAATATGAGGGTAAAAAAAATCTATACCCAGACACAAGACAAGAAATTGGCAGAGCAATCACGAACAGTAGATCAGGGACATAATACAAACAGAAAAGAATCTTACTTCTCTCCATTTCTGATACACTAAGCCCACCTAGCACACATACAGAAGCTCCGCTTCTGGGCTTTGAAAATCTGACACAAGCACCTCTCAGGCTTAAGGGTAACAACTGCAGGATAAGACTTTGCCATTGAGATTAATACCCATAAAAACAGGAGGCTGAGAAAGTCTTAACACTGCCCTGTTTAAGAAAATATGAGTATTTCATTTAGAGAATTCAGGAGGTGTGGTATGTGTTTATAGATGCATGTACAGAATTGAAAACAGATTGTCCTAATGGATTCTTGGCATCTCTGACTCAGAGGTAGTGTGTCACAAGAAATTCTCTAAGACTACTTCCAGGAAAGGCTGAAGCAGGTCAGTTAAGAGTTCTTTTCATTCAGCCCATGTAGTACTATCAGTTCTACGCTGTCAATAGCTATTAAGAAATCAGCAAGGCGTCCCATGCTTACATGATTCACAGTGCTTACATGAGCCAGGGTGGCAGACACACTGGAGCGCTCTGGCATCCACCTTAACAGCCTTAGAACCACTTACTCAGCTGTCCGAAGAGATTTATGAACACAAAGATGGAGGCCAGGAAATAGCCACAGTTCCATGTGCCGTCAATGTAATCCCTCTGTTCACTCCACTGGAACCACATGCGGATGCCATCCTCCAGGAAGGTGCTGATCAGGCACAGGCGGGCCACGTGGGGAAGGTACTGCTTCGTCACCCTCAGGAACTGCACGGGCAGACAGCATCGTTAGCAGGGAAGGAAGGCAAGGTGATACTCAAGGCATTACAGATCTATGCACTCTGCAAACTCTGAGGTCA
Organism: Gymnogyps californianus; assembly: GCF_018139145.2. Taxonomy (NCBI): domain Eukaryota; kingdom Metazoa; phylum Chordata; class Aves; order Accipitriformes; family Cathartidae; genus Gymnogyps; species Gymnogyps californianus. The sequence continues at coordinate 8,172,725 of NC_059488.1, forward strand.
GCAGTTCTCATGCACACAGGGTCATCAACATCTAGAGAGAAACACATACTTGGGACTTGGATTTAATGAAATTCTTCTCCACTCCAGTTTGAGAACACTTTGGAGCAGTGGGGGAAACCTGTTGTCATGCTCCGCCCAAAGAACATTTTGGACAAGGACTTGGAGAAAAGCAGAAGCCAGCAGCACCTTTCTATGTAACAGGAACTGTGTTTTGATGGAGCTCTTACTAGATGAAGGCTGACCTTGGTTTTAGTTTGTCTATCTCAGGGTTTCATGTTACAGCTCAACTATCAGACAGCCAGGAGCTGAAAGGGCAATCCTACTCCTACCCACATGCTCAGGCACTCAACACCCTGTAACAAACTGATTCAAGGAGTCAGGCTGACAGAAGACTAATTCTGTACAAATTAAAAAACATTAATAAGCTTTTTGCCAAGCTAGTTCCCTCTAACAGCTCAGAAAAGCAACAGTGCAAAGCATGTGTACTTGTGTAGCAGCAGCAGCTATTAGATCAGCGTAGCTGTTGCATGAAATTGCACCCTCTATCCTCTATGCAAGTACACACAGTTTCTACTTCCATTAAAAATAGCATCCCCTGCAGAAAGAAAATAGGCATTTATAGATACAATTCAGCATAGTAGTTAAAAGGAAATTATATCATCATGCAACAGATGCTGAGCCTTAGTTCTTGGGAATGCAAGATGTATCTGGTCCCACATACCCCTTCATCCTGCTAGCTCACTGGTTAGTTTGCTCTACAATTACAATAATTATAAAGGAAGCAATACAGAACTGCCAAACAGGGTGTAGCCTAGCATGCTCTATAGGACTGTGAAGTGCACAGGAAAACTTACTGCCTCTGGATTATGAGAAGTGCTTAACTGTCACCCAGTTTCCTAAACAGCACTAGTTATTACTTAATGGAGACTTCCACTACGATTTGCATTGTCACACTGAATGCACGCTAGCACCTGGCGGGCCCACTTCATGCACGGGTTCAGCTTAGCAGGATCACTAGAAGGACACATTTGGAGTCAGTGTATGCTGCTGTTTATCTAGTAAGAAACAAATGTAAATTTAATCTAAAACTAACTTTACGAGATTATCCAGCAGGTTTCTACCTTCAGGTGACAGGAGCAGTCTGGGCAGGCTGACACTTGTGAAAGTAAATGCCCGTGCCACAAGCCTTCATGCAGAACTGCCAGACTCCGCAGAGATGCCTGCATTAGAACTCGGAGGAGGAGCCATTTAACAAAACCCCAGTATCCCACATGAAGTTCGACATGTTGTAAGGCACATTGATTCATACTGTTTATGCAATATTAGAATACTTCAAGCATGAAAAGGGGTGGGGGAACCCACGTGTATAGATGTCTTCCAGACAGCATTGAACTATATTATAACAAATGGACAGAAAAGGCACACAAACCTTTTCTTTCATAATTCAGTATTTACATTGACTTCGGGTTAGACGATACAGCTGACTGGTTTCTTTCTGGGCAGAATCTTTTTTTTCAAAGTTCTGGCAGCGTTGCATGCTTTCAGTATATATGGGAGCATGGAGAAAGGAGACTAAAGCCATTCCTGAAAGTTTATTCTTGCCACAGTAATTAGTAAATACTGAAGGCTGTTCCAAATCCTATGCAAATGACAAGCCTTGCTTACTGTGTAATGGAAGACTATCACAAGAAAAAATATCCAGCAAACATGCTTAATAGTTAATTAAACAGTTAATATTGGAACAAACTACACTAGTTGTACTGCATGCATCCAGAGTCTAAGGGTCAAGATTAAAGTTAATCAAGTGCATTTTAAGTGCAGCTGTACTCTGACTCAGGGCTGCCACTTCAGGCTTTTTTAAGCCATGTCAACAGTTGGATGAATGAGTCAGAAGAAAATTTGTGATCTTTGTCACTGAATGAGACAGACATCTTGGTTTACAGCTTTCTTCTCTCCCGGATTTCACCGTGCATTTGGGCAAACCTGCTGAGGAATACCAAGGATAAAGTTGTTTTGGAAATAGTACAAAACCAAGAGTGGTTTGTAAAGTAAGTCTGCCTTGTCAAGACGCAGAACAGGCAACTTGGGTCTAGAAGGAAATCAAAGAGCACAAGTGCTGGGCATCTGTAGGAAAAGGAAAAAAACACTGCTGTGGAAAGGCTAAAAAAAGAAGCAAACATTAGAGAGGGTATCTGCCTCCAGGCCTCATCTTTGTTGCTTCTGAAGTGGGTCATGTGAGCTGATCTCATCTTCCCCTTCCCTGAAACCAAACAACTGCCAACAGTCCAGGTGAAGCAGCCAAGAAGGCATTTAACATTTACCTGTTCTTGTGGCATATAGAGGGAATTTAACACTATCTATTAAACATGAGTGTACACATCCAATCAGCTTAGGCTTCCATCTTTCTGACTTGTCTAAGGCAGCTGCAGTGCTAAGCAACCTTATCATGCCGCTCATCTTTGGACATCCAAAACTCATGTAGCTGCATTTACTGAGCTACACACAAGTTGAAATGCCTGTACACAGCAAGCTTAAAGTAAATAAGCTTCAGAAACAGACGGTATGAACAAAAATCCAAGCCAAAAGAACAACTAGCCATGGAGATCCAGAGAGAAAGGAAGAGAACAATTACGTGATAACAATAAGAGAGTGTTACAGACATCAAGTGATTCTACGATTAGAGGATTCCAGTATAAATCACCTCAGTAATTTAACTAAGGACAGAGTAACTTACAAGAAACAGGCGATCTCTAGAAGTGGGACTGAACTAACAGTACCAGACACCCTGGTTTTGTCCCTACACATCACTAGCAACATGTGGCTCAAATGCTGCACCCTGAAACCACTTCCTACTTCCTTTATGATTCACACAGATAAAAGCAGCACATATGGGAAACTCCGTAGCCGCAGTTAATAAACATATCCAACTAAGACATGAGACTTGAAACGCACACTCCACTAAGCACAATACATGTAAGCCAAAACAAAACTGTCGAGATTGATGGAGATGGCAGTGTTAACCTCACAACATCAAGTAATTGGATGGCTTATTCTGCTATGGGCTTTGCATCAACTGTTATTAGCACATACTGCCTCCTTGCAAGAGGCAAAACATCTTGAGAAAAGACAACAAAATGCTAAAGTAAAACTACTTTAAAGAAGAACAGCTGGTTCTGTGTTGGCAGCCAAGTCACTAACATATACCAGAGGGGCTTTGTGTTGCCACCTCCCCCTCTAACAGGATTAGAAAGGCAAAGATAGATTTAAATGCTCCTCCTAGTTTAACAAGCAAAGATGAATGAGAGGATTCAGAGATCCCTAAATCAAATCTCTGCTCAAACCCCATTTTTCAAAAGAGGGTTGAAATATTGCAACCCATATAGAGGCCTGCCCAAAGAGAGGTAATAAAGTGATTCTGTTTTGACTCTTATCATGCTTTCTAAACTATATCCCACCTCGAAGAGTTTCAAATTTGTTAAAAATCCAGTCCATGTTCTTAAAAGTGCACATACGATAGCATAATTACAGGTATTTCAAGACCAATACACAGCCAGGAGTTGGGAATTTTTGCTGTCACCTAGGTATATTCTGTCCAAACAGAGATGCCTTTCCTGTGTGTGTATGCGTGTGTGTTCTTGGATCAGGGAAGCTGTGATCATGGTGATGAACAGCAGTCTGCCCATCTACACAGACAGCCCTCTTGTGGGCTGCACAGCATTATTAGTCTAGAGCTTTTGGTAAAGGTGTATTCCAAATATCTAGCTTGTATTCATTTAAGGGATTGTGTTGTTCTGGGAGGACAGCTACCTCGAGCAGCCTGGGACACCAGCGGTCTTTTCTGGAATAGGATGCTTAATCCTCTGGCAGAGAGAAAAATCACTTCCTTTCACCAACCTGTATCTATCCACTTAAGGAGATCTCACCTAATAATCACAAGGACAGTAACACCCATCACACTGGGCTAATCAACGTCTACAAGTTATTTGTGAAAACTGGGAACAGAGGCTTTCCTGCTTATTTCAAAAGGCAAGAAGAGAGCTCTGACCCACTAGAACATTGCCAGCGGCCTTAACCAGGTTTTTAGTTGCAGGAAAATTTCTCATGACAACGCTTTTCACTCCTGAAGTGTGCTTTATACCAATTCCCTTTTCTGAAAGGCTATTTATTAATCAAATCTTTAGAACCGGATTTATTAGTCATGTATTGCGTTTTGCTCTCTCTCTTCATGGGAAGATTCTTTCCCAGCCTAACCAGAATAGGCTATTTGGCTTATAACGATAAAGAATCGGTGCACTGACATGACTACATTACCGAGAGAGTTTCCAAATTCAGGTTTTTTTAATATAAAACACAAAAGAGTTCAGACTAACAATGAAATGTTTTCTTTTCCCTTCTGTTTTCTGCAAAATAGGATACAGAGATGTTAGAATTAGCTGAACAATGTGCATCAGCATTTATGTTGGAAAATTAAATAAAACCCCCAGAGTCTGGTCCTCCCTTAGAGTCCTTTCACTGCAGTACAATGACTCAATAGTCTCCTTGCATTTTTGTCCATAATTTTTTTCAGAACAGGAGAAATACCAAGCACCCACATGCCTAAAGATTATTACAGACATCAGAAAAGTTGCTTGAGATCTGCTCCCTCTTATGGGGATTACAGAGGAGAGACAACCAGTTCTATAAGCCTAAACAGTCAGTACAGGCCCCAGATACAGTATGTTCAGTACAATAATGTCAGCAGTACATGGTGACTGCAATGAGGGCTTAGCATGTAATATTTTAACAAGAGTCACTAAAAAAGGGCTTAATTTCTGAGTATGTAAATTATTTAATTAATAACACGGGCTGGTGTTATGGGGCTTAAAAACAAACCAAGCCACAAAGCCTGCAGCTGGGCATCGTTCTGAACCAAGATCCTGATTTCCTTGCACTGTGTACCATCTAGATTTTAAGAACCCTTAATAGTTTTCCCACCCTCCCCAACATATAATAAATTGCTTTCTCTGAAATCAAAAGGACCACCCCCCAACACCCACCAACTGGCTGTCTCCTCCGCTGCAGTCCTTGGAAACTGCCAACAGCACAGACAGCAGAACAGCTCGCCGGCCGTACTGTGTACCTGCAGGCTACAAACTCATGCTACAGCCAAGTTAAACTAATGGCTAGTTCTCATCACAAGTGATCCCACCACCAACATTGGTGCTCACTTGACCCAAACAATGAGATAATTGGAGCCAACAGGAAAATCAACTCAATTTTTTTTTCCCCCCTGCCAGTTCAGCTCTCCAGTCCAGTGACAGAAAAGTGCTAGTGTAAGAAAAAAGGGGAACATCCCCTTGGGAAAGCCCTTTCACCGATAGCTAGCTGTCAGGCAAGCTTAGCTGCCTTGTAAGACCATGCCTTCAGCACACTAGTTCACCTCTGGGTTAAGAGCCACTTGTTACTACTTCAGGGGAGACTTCTGACAAGCATCTTGGCATCCAAGGCATAATTTGCCATTTCAAATGGAAATTATAGTATTTGAGAAAAATTAAGCTTTAGTGTTTGAATTTAAGAAACAGATTATTCTTGCTTTTGTAAGAGACATTCAGGACTTACTGATAAGCCATGGAAGTAGCTGTAACATTTTCCCACAGGGCTTTTAGGCTGCAGAAATTAAGACTCATTAGGTCTTGAACACTAGTACAGGGAGTGGAGAAAGCAAGGATATAATTGAGAACGCATTCAGCTCCCAGAACAGCCATTGTCCAGCTTCACTACCTCCGCCTCCATCAAGGGGAGTTTCAACACAATTTCAGTCCAAACGTTCCAAGTATTTTTTTTTAATCCAAGATGAACTAACAGTTTTCATAATGCCAAGTGTTAACTTCGCAATACATACGAAAGGTTATTGTTTAGTAAATCTCTCCACTCATACACTGGTGTGACACTGAGTTTTAGCAGCATACACGGTACTGAAAGTATCTGATTGAGCTACGAAGCAGCTATTTGGAGGCAGAATTATCAAAGGAGTTAGTTACTTGGAAAGCTGTAAAAATTGTTTTGCAATCCGATGGGTAAGTGTATGCAAACACTCCAAATTCTGCACCTAAAGTAAAGACTCATCTTTAAATAGAATGTGGCCAAGCACAAATAAAGTTGTGCCATTTAAAACTCATTTCAGGAGGAAGCAAACTGCATTTTAGCTGGACAAAACAGCTTTCAGTAGTATGAAAAGAGGGGTGTTAAAGACATCTAGAAATAGTCACACAGGAATAAATAGAGAGGTGTTATAAAGAGGTCAGGACAAGTGTTGTAAATTTTGGCAAATAATTTGAACACTAGTGATAGTTTACTTTCTCCTCTAAAAAAGTGAGGACAAGGTAAACAGAGGATGACAAAGATGATCCAGACACTCCTTAAATTGAATACTCCACACACCATAAGAAGCTCTGTCTCTAAAAGGAGTCTTCCATCTGGGGGTGGGGAGGAAGTGCAGAACAGGTTTTCCCAGTGAAACTCAGTTAAAGACACAGAGGCAGCACAGCCCCCTCAGAGCTGTGACGTCTTATGGTGCACCACACAACTCGCACTGCTTCAATAGTCAAGAGTTGTAGAACCAGGCAGAATCAGATTTTCCAGAGAACTTCCTAAGTGTGATTAGATGCTGCCTCTTATTTTCAATTAGATTAATCACCATGACAGTGAAGATCTTTCTAACACCATCACCAGCAAATCAACTGCTTACACTCAAAATATTCCTGTTCTCACATATAATAAGAGATCACAAACTTCTATTTAACAGAGAAATCTGTAACGGCCTCTACTGAAATAAATGCAAAAAGGACTACAAGACAGCAACAGCTCGTTTGCTTTCCTTTTGCCCCAATTCTAAGCACAGTACTACAGTGCTGGCAAGCCTCTTCCAGTTTGGGTTTCCAGATATAAATCAGCATTTAGATTTTTGCTTTCCTGTCACCATCACCTCACCCTGGTTTCCTGCACCCCTTTACGCCCTATTTGCCAGCCTGGACAGCTTGCAAGAAGACAAGAGCAGCTCGGCCTCCTGCTCTCCTTCCATTTATCTATTCCCAGGGAGAAGCCCAGTTCCCAAGGAGAACTCGTTTGCTTCGCTGTACGAGCGGCTCAAGAGCAGCCGCAGAGCTCGCATGAGGGCAGGGGGCAGCCGCTCCCGCAGGGACCCAGCCGCTCAGCCTGCGCCGGCCACCCCCACTCCAGCGAGGAGCCGGGGCCCCCAGCCTCCCCTCGGTGGCGACACGGCCGAGGAAGCCCACAGCCCCGCCAGAGGGACAGGCCCCAAGGCGGCGACCCCACGCCAGGCCGCCGCCATCCCAGCCTGCCCTAACACGGCCCAGCTAGGCCCCTCAGGGCGGCGGCCTAACCCCCCCTCCTCAGCGCAGGGCCCGCCGAGGCGCCCCCTCACAGCCAGTGCCAGCGAGGGGAGCGGCCCTATGCACAAAGGCCGCCCGGCCGGAGAAGAATGAGGAGGGAAGGCGGGCGGGTACCCACCTGGTCTGCGAAGTCCTCAGCGGTACTCATGATGTCGTTCTGGCCCATGGCGGCGGGGCTGCTGCCGGCTGCTGCGCACCTAGGGCCCGGCCTCACTCTCAGAGACGGCGGCGGGAAGGGCGGGAGGGAGTAAGGGAGCGCCGGGCCGGGCCGCGCCGCCGCTCGGCTGCTGCTGCCACGTAGGCCAGCCCTTAAAGGCGCCGCGCGGGCGGCAGCGCCGGCGCACGCGGGGCGGGGCGGGGGCCTCCGGGGGAGGGCGGGGCGGCCCCGCCCCTCCGCCCCGCGCGCTTAAAAGCGCCGCACCGCCTGGTGGAAGAAACATCCATGAGGGGCTGAGCGGCGGGCGGGGGGCTGCGGCTGGCCCGGGGCGGGGGGGGCTGGGGTCATCCCCGGCTCGGCCGCTGCCCGGGGGTTTATAACGGTGCTTTTTTGGTCTGAAGGTGTAAGCTGGGGGAAAGGGGAAGTGTCCCTGCCCTGCTGGGCGCCCACTACCGCCGGCTGAGGGGCTGCTCTCGTCCTGGGCCTGGGGGTCCCTCTACACCCGCTACCCGTCCTCCCTCGGCTGGAGGCCGGGCCCTGTCCCGCTATGGATAAATATGAGGTGCTGCCCGGCAGGAAGGGGGCGGCTGCAGCCTTGTGGGTGGTGTAGGTGGTGCTGGGGGGGAGTGTGGGTGGGTGGGTGTGTGGTACGTGGCCTAGGGGAGGGTGCCAGGGGCCCTGAGGAAGGGGCCTACATGGTCCCAGGGAGGGAAGCACTGGGGCGTGGATGGCCCTGGGGAGATGAGGGTGTTGTGCTCAGCAGGGGGGAAGTGAGGGGGAATGTCCTGGAGGGGAGGGGAAGGCCTGTGTGCCTCCGTAGAGTTGGGGTGCCTGTGGTCCTGCCATGGGGAACTGGAGGTGTGTGCTGTGTGGAGGGTGTCTGTGGGGAAAGTGTTTTCAAGGTGTTTTCTGCCTTGGTTGTTCTACCACTCGCAGCTGAGCAAGCTCATTAGCGTCTCTCCTCTGCCCCGCAGGTGCTGGAGCAGCTCCAGCCTGGGGCACTGGGCACTATGCTGGTAGCTGAACTGAAAACAGAAAAGGGTGCAGAGAAGAAATATATAATAAAGCAGGTGAGAAGGTGGTTGCTAGGAAAACAAGAGTTCATTGGCATGTTTGTCATCTCCATGGGCCCTTCGGGTAGTAACAGAGACAAACACGTTAGCTTGGCGACTGGGTAAGAGTAGGCTTACATTTTACTGTGCTGCTGTTTTGGAAATCAGAGGATTCAGATCAGTTTACTAGAATATTGAGGTTAAAAGTGGGGAAAGGGGCGCAGCCTATTTAGGTCCATCCAGTGTGTTTTCACCTTAGCTTTCTGGTACTTTGACAGTGCAGGCGAAGGACTGGCTAGCTGTCACAGACTCATTTAAAGCTCTGTTTCTGGCCATCTCCCAACAACAAGACCGCTCCAGACATTAGAGATTGGAGCTATCATTGAAAATTTATGCCAATTCATACACAATTTGCAGTTTCAGTCATCTTGGCAAGATTGTTCTGGCTTAAAGTTCGCCTGCCTCTATATTACAATCTTATCCTTGTCTTTTGTTTGGTGCAGGTTGAATGCATTGAAGAAAAGCAAGCAAATGAGGCCTTGAAGGAGGTATCAGTGCAGCTTTTCTTTACTACTTCACTTACAAAGACCAAAGTCTTAACAGAACAAAGTCTTTTATCTACAAGGATTAACTAAGTAAATAGTCAAGATGTAAATCAGGTAGGGCTATCTGAGGGGTGTTCTCCTTGCCCTCTGCTTGAGCTCAGGCCAGGATTTCATATTAATTGTTCCTACATTTGAATATGTGGATTCAAATGGACAGCTGTTCTCAGAGGATAGTCCTTTGTTAGGGTTCATATTTGTTTTGTGCTGAAGACAAAGAGCAAAGCTCATCCTTTTGGCCTTTAAGCTGAAGGTGAACCTTGGTCTGTTTATAGTTTATTATTAAGAACTCAAATTTCTAGTTAATGTATTTCATTATATGTTTATTTCTCAGAGTTGGACTTTTTTGATGTGGATGATTTGACTGTTTTTCTTCCTTTGTACTTTTTTGTGCAAACTTGTTTCAATGCCTTGAGTAAGAAGCAACATCAGAAATACTATTAAAATACCAAAATTAGTTATATAAATAACAAAATATGTGAAGTAGCACATAATAGATTGGTCTCACAGTGTCCAGTATGCATGACATCTGCAGTTGAAAATGAGTGAGAATACATGTCTGTACAGATGGTTTGTACTACTCAAGAGAGGGGACCTCTTTATGTTCTGAGACTGGCTTTACTGATAAAGTTTGATCCAGTTTTTCTGCTGATGTATGTGTCTATTGAAATAAATGCAGTTGTGCCAGCTGGGAACGTGGCTCTTAGTTTTTCTGTTGTGTCTGCACAGCCCTAAACACAACTATAGGAGAGTAAGTTGAATTCTTTTTACCTTTCACATCATCAGCAAATTTTTTGAAGTAATTGTTAGAGCCTTACATGGAAACCAGCTTCAAGGAGATAAGCATCTCAGTAGTGTCATCATATTTTCTGTGATTCAGGCTTGCATAGGGGTTACTGGAAATAATGGCTGCGCTAGAATATGAAAGTCAAGATTATTTTTCTGAGATGTGTTTTCAGGTTTGGATGTTAGGAACTGAAGAAGGTACATATCATTTCCCTCAGGATCAGTTTATATCCTTGAATCTCACAAGGCTGTTACAGCATTGTATTGAGTAGAGTCTTACTGAAATATTTTCCTTAACTTGATGCTTGTACATAAAAATATACAATAGAGCTTGCATATTGAAAGGATTTGATCAGATATGCCACATGAACAAATCAGGAACTGGTTTAGGATATTATTTAAGGTCCTGTTCAGTGGGAAGGGCTGTGTAGCTATAGAAAGCTCTCTATATTTTTTTTTAATTCTATGCAGGCAATGGATTTGCTAAAACTTCATCATTCAAACATCTGTGCTTACAAGGAATTGTTTGTGACTTGGGATAATGAGGTGAGAATGAAATAGGATTGGTTAAACTGGAACATGTGGTTAACATAGGCATGTAAGCATTTTTGCAGATTTAAATTTGGGGTTATTGATGTGAGATGCTAAAAAAAAAGGTTATTTGGTTTGAAACAAGCCTGCTTTTTTAACTCCTGAATAAACATGCTGAAAAGCTGTGAAGATATATGGACTGGAGTCCATCACATGGCAGTATTGCATGCTGACTCACAGATTCTGATGTGAATCAGTGTGCAATACTGATCTTCATGCCTGCATGAAAACCCCTTTATAGGAGACTATAGGAAGCTGAAAGCCTTGACTCATTTATGTGTAGGTTTTGTTTGGTGCTCAGGCAAAGTTTGTGTTGATTTTATGGATGTATATTTGACTTGAATTGTCCCATATGGCTTCAGAAAAGATGCTTGATAATGTTTTTAAAAAAAAACACCAAAAACATGCTGTATTTTTAATAAAAGAAAGTAAATATTGTCTCCTCTGTGAGAGATTAATCATCTCAGAACATCTTGGTATCGGTGAACATCACACTCACCAGTTTGGCCAAGTGCTTGGTTTTATCTTTCTTATTGGATATGTTATTACCTGCAAACAATTAGACAATTTTGGTGTAATGTTTTATTACAGATATCATCTCTGTTCCTTTGTCTGGTAATGCAGCACTCAGGCCAAGGAGATCTTTCATCTGTAATCGAGGAAAAAAGGCAGAAGTCAGAAAAAATAACAGACATGGTAAAAAGTACAGAAGAGGCATCTGGTTAAACTGACAGAGTCTCACTGCTTTTATATTTCTTCCTCTGTATTCCCTCTTTCTCAAAGTCCTCCCTAAAATCTTCAAAGCACAGTGTTTTGCTGAAGGGTGGTTTTGGAAGCTATCTTCCAACAGATATTTGGAAGTTATTCTGTTTGTTACACTTTCATGTATATTCCCATCAACAGGTGATTCTGAAGTTCCTGGGACAGATGGTGGATGCTTTGTTTTATATACACAAACAAAATATTTTCCACAGGTGAGTAGAAATCTTGTTCTCTGTCTGATAGATCATTGTTCTTTGTGGTGACTGTTGGTTCAGCACAGCTGTTCGCTTAGAGGCAGTGAATTTTACTGTTCCAAAAGGGGAAGAAGGAGGTAGAAATTCTGGACTTCATATATAGATTAGTTTTCTGTGACTTCTGAAGTAATCTATTTCTTGAGTTTTGTCTAGAATTATCCATTTGAGTGAGGTGTTCTCTCTGTTTGTTTTTTGAATGTGCTCAAATTCTAATATTAATTTTAATATTAGAATATTGACCATCTCTGTTAATGTTTACATTTTGGTGGCTGTGATGGACAAGGTATACTTTGTGTATCTAAAGTAAGAGACAACCATTGCATTCCATGTTCAGATAAATTTGTGTCACAATCACAAATTTTAAAGCATTTCACAGTAAAAGAAAATAATTGTATTTCAGTTGATTATCACTGATAAAAAAAAAACCCAAACAAAACACAAACCAAAAAAACCCTCCAAACCTTCTGATGTGTAAAGATGCTGGGAACCTGTAGTTATGTATCATCAGACTAATTTCACAGGCTGACAGAAAATATTTGTGTTGCAGAAATCTCAAGCCATCAAACATACTTGTGACTGGTGAAGCGTCCTTCATGCTTAGTGACTTCAGTACAGAAACACTTATGACAGATGAGATGAAATGGAAAATAAGAGTGGAAGAAAGTAGATATTTGTTTTACTTTTTTAACTTTATTTTTAAAAGATCAGTTATGGTGGATATTTTTAGTCCTCAGAGAAATCAGCCAAAGAGGAAAAAATTATCTTCCCTCCCCCTTCTCTGCATTATACTATTTGTCTTCTAAAGTATGATTAGGATATTCATAGGCAGTTGCCTGCAGCATTAATTGTGTTCACAACTGAAAACTACAGATATGTCTGTGAGTCTCAGAACTCTGCAACAGATACAGTTGGAATCCTTTTTAGCTTGATACATATGCAGTAACATCTTAGAAAATTGTTCATTAGTTGTAGTGTGTTTCTTAGTCTTTTGTGGCATATCACCAGTAAAAAATGTCTAATCTCTGCAGAGTATCTCTAAATTATTTTTGGACATAAAACAATTGCCTGCAGTTCATGCATGAGCAAGCAAAAACTGTATAGTACAATGTCAGTGAAGTTACTGTATTATTCTTATTTCAACAGATAGCAAGTCTTGGATGGCTCCAGAAACATTTGTTTTTTCTTTTACTGAGAAATCTGACATCTGGTCTCTAGGTTGTATTCTACTTGACATGACAACCTGCTCTGTTCTGAATGTATGTAATAATGTTTCATTATAGATTTAAAATGCCATGGGCCCACCAGGATATCTGTAAATGAGTGTGTGAAAGCTCTTCTGATACTATACTCTTTACAGGCAGAAGAGATAACTTCATTACTGCAGGATATTAGACAGGATACCAGCTGTCTTGAGGGAGTTCTGACACTAATGCAAAATGGAGATAACAGCTCTTTGCCTTTATTTCCAATTTTATTTATGATGCTACAGATTCAGCCAAGCATGAGACCCACAGCAAAGTGAGTTCTGGATGCTTTCCCTTTATTATTTTTTGTCCTAAACCCCACCTACCTTCACAAAGACAGGAACGTTAGTGACTGTTTGAAAGAGATTGAGTCAAAGTTGCTGATCTTACTGCCTTGACAAATTGAGTTATTAAAAAAGTCAAAGACTTGGTGTTCATTCAGAAGTGGGTGTTCTGATATGCGTAGGTGTCCTTTTTTGAAGAGTTACATTATAAAATCATGTTATACACAATTTTACAAGCCATTAACTTGAAGCCTAAGCATGGCTTGCTCAATATAAGCTCTTTCATCAGCCTTTTTGAAGTAAATTGTTTAAGTTCTGTCAAAAATAATCCAGTCTTCAAAGAAGTATTATTAGCTTTTTATATCAAAATGAAACAAAGCCTGTAGAAATTTTTTTTTTGTAACTTACCAGTTTGAACTTATTGGTACTTCTTTTGTCTCTTATAATTCTAGGGATCTGACTGATGTTCCATTTATTAGGGAATGCCTGACTGTTGTTGGTGCCTCTTCAGTAAAACTGAAAAAGTCTTTGCCTCCCAAAATAATAGATGTGCTCCTTGAGGGAGGAATTGAAAGTGTTCTAGGTAATAAGGAAAATAAGATTAATGTAATGGTGATTTTCATAGGGAATAAACCCATGTGTTTTCCAGTCAGCATGTATTCTACTTGAAAATGAATTATTGGACATTCATTTTACTTGAAATAAAATGGGATGCTATTTGGAGGAAGGATCACTATACAGCCTTTTCTATAACCTTGTAAGATTACTGGCCATACCTACTGCACAAGCTAAATGAGGTCAGAGATCATTCCTCAGAAAATTGGGGAGCCTCATTTTTTTGTCTGCATTCTAACATGTTTGCCAATTTATGCCAACAAAGGATCTACTCCATTATTTTCCTTCTAAGTAAGGCAGATATTATCTTAATGTGAAAAGGCTATGGGAATAATGCATTTAAAGCCCCTATCCCTGCTCTGATTTAATATTCCAACAGGTCCCCAAAATATATAATGCCAAATACACAGATTATACAGGTGAATCATAACACTTTGTAATATTTAAATGTTTGATGTGTTAGGGGAAAAGTTTTTCTCTTTTCAACAATCGCAAATTACATTATTTTCATTTATATGAATTCACATCTTGCACAAAATAGGGAAAATTTGAGTGCTTTTTATAAGTGTTTGTATCAAATGGTTAGAATAATTTTCTTGGTTTATGTAGAATTCATGCAGGCTTTCTGGGATATAGAAGAAGTACAGGCTAAAGCCATTCAGCACCTTGCCAGCTTTGTAAGAGATAAAAGTGGTAAGGCACTATTTTATTAATTTATTTACTCTGCTCTTTCCTTACATTTTGAGATAATAGGAAGAGGAAAAAATTTCTCATGACAATAAATGAGAATGAAATTGCTCTCTTCTTATTTCTCATTTTTGGAACATACTGGAATAGGCCATGAGTTGATGTGATTGTGTTGGTACTTGTTTTGTAAATGCTTTTGTTGAACAGCAGAGGTGTTTTACTGGATAAGAAAAATGGGCACTGGAAAAAAACTTAGTGATGTTTTAATTGGCAACTAAGGTGAATTGGCAAACTGACATTTGAGGGAGGTAATTTGTATCAGCGTTGGGGCAACTTGGGGGTAATGCCTAGGGCTATAAGACTGATAGAGCAAAAGGAAGCTACATGTGTCTAGTTTCTGTGTGTCTAGTAAAGCTGTGTGAGTGAAGACTGTATATTTTCTCCAAGCATCTGCACATTTCAGATTAATCTTTCAGATCGATTAATGTTTTCAAAGCACTGCGTTAACTCAGTTATAAAATGCACTGTTATATGATAGTGATAGCATTTTAATGCTGGCATTGGCTTATGATGTTAAAACACAGGGGTGTTCATATCTGTAATCGATAAGGAAAAAGAATAATATGTTTTTTTCCTTAGAGTTACCTATAGCTTCAACTCTGTTACTGAAGAAGTCTTTACTCAGTAATACAGCAGGCTTTGGTTATAAATAACAAAATGAATGGATCTTTGTGATTCTCATTCAATCTTATTGACAGCAATACAAGGCCGTGCACACATCTGACTGACTTGTTTGGCACTTCTACACCATGGCTTACCATGACTGATGCTCACATCTTTGAAGGTGCTCAAAATGGATCCCTAAAAACCATTCAGTATTTCCTCAACATTTTATCATATATTTGTGGATACACTGAATAGCTGTATTAGCTGTTCCAAAAGCTCAAAGTCTTCCTAGAACTAGGAGACCTGGTGAAATACTTTCTTCCACAGGTTCTGGAAAGCATGGTTTTGGGCTCATGCACAAACAAATACCCCACAACTTGCTACATGACCAGTGAACAATGCCAGTGTGACTTAATGAGTAATGTGCTGGCTACACTCAGCTTGCATAGCCTTGCAGCTGTCTTTAATAAGAGACATTTCCCATAGAGACTACAAAATTCACTCTGTATTGTTCTATCTGTACTTGCATTTTGTTCTCTTTGATTCAAGAATGTTGTTCTGCTGTATCACATCGTCCATAGGGACTCAAATTTATTTGAAACTGGAACTCTTGTGTTTTGGAGTATAGATACCCACTGAGCTTTCTAAGCTGTGTAACTGAATGTTGTCTCAAATAATTTCTTTTCCCCACAGCGCTGCCCTATCTGCTAACATTCATAGAATTGATAATTTTTGCCATGAAGACTCATGTAGATTCTCTCAAGTTACAAGTAGACGGCTGCAGTTTATTGCTTGAAATTTTTAGTCAAGGTACAGTTATGAGACTTCCAACTTACACTGGGTAATACACCCTGTCTCTTGTAATGTTAGATGTAGCAGATAAGGTTTGAAATGGGTGCAGTAATGATTTTAGGGGATAAATTTAAAGTAATAGAGGAATTTAACCAGCTTTAATAAGAGTGTCGATTCTCATGGTCTTTCTTCAGGACTGGCATACATGAATTCTGTGTTAGTGTTAATTTTAAATACAGGCTACTGATCTTAGGCTACCAAGTTTGTTTTCATGTTATGTAGAGTGTTACTAGAGTGCATTAATAAGAGACTTAGGGTTCTGGTATTTGAATTTCAAACCATGAAAGTGTTTTGTGGTCTCTTGTGTGGTCCCTGCTGTCACTTTCTTGGCAATTTACCCCAATAACACCTGATAATGATACAAGCTTGAAAACAGTAAGAATTGTGTTTCAGAAAAAGAAAATTTAAAGTAACTTTTGGCTATGTTACGTGAAGAAATGCTGTTAATTGAATGTTTTACTTATGCTGGCAGCAGGGGGTTCAGACTTCA